>NC_086454.1:265303892-266521392 GCF_028390025.1 Pseudophryne corroboree | reverse complement strand
CCAAATCCACAAGGAGAGTCCAATTGTGTCGGTTGCGATGCCTGACCTTCCCAACACTGGATGTGAAGAGCATGCGCCTTCCACCATTTGCACGCCCCCTGCAAGTGCTGGAAGGAGCACCCGCAGTCCAGTTCCTGATAGTGAGATTGAAGATGTCAGTGTTGAAGTCCACCAGGATGAGGAGGATATGGGTGTTGCTGGCGCTGGGGAGGAAATTGACAAGGAGGATTCTGATGGTGAGGTGGTTTGTTTAAGTCAGGCACCCGGGGAGACACCTGTTGTCCGTGGGACGAATATGGCCGTTGACATGCCAGGTGAAAATACCAAAAAAATCAGCTCTTCGGTGTGGAGGTATTTCACCAGAAATGCGGACAACAGGTGTCAAGCCGTGTGTTCCCTTTGTCAAGCTGTAATAAGTAGGGGTAAGGACGTTAACCACCTCGGAACATCCTCCCTTATACGTCACCTGCAGCGCATTCATAATAAGTCAGTGACAAGTTCAAAAACTTTGGGTGACAGCGGAAGCACTCCACTGACCAGTAAATCCCTTCCTCTTGTAACCAAGCTCACGCAAACCACCCCACCAACTCCCTCAGTGTCAATTTCCTCCTTCCCCAGGAATGCCAATAGTCCTGCAGGCCATGTCACTGGCAATTCTGACGATTCCTCTCCTGCCTGGGATTCCTCCGATGCATCCTTGCGTGTAACGCCTACTGCTGCTGGCGCTGCTGTTGTTGCTGCTGGGAGTCGATGGTCATCCCAGAGAGGAAGTCGTAAGACCACTTTTACTACTTCCACCAAGCAATTGACTGTCCAACAGTCATTTGCGAGGAAGATTAAATATCACAGCAGTCATCCTACTGCAAAGCGGATAACTGAGGCCTTGACATCCTGGGTGGTGAGAAACGTGGTTCCGGTATCCATCATTACTGCAGAGCCAACTAAAGACTTGTTGGAGGTACTGTGTCCCCGGTACCAAATACCATCTAGGTTCCATTTCTCTAGGGTTGCGATACCGAAAATGTACACAGACCTCAGAAAAAGAGTCACCAGTGTCCTAAAAAATGCAGCTGTACCCAATGTCCACTTAACCACGGACATGTGGACAAGTGGAGCAGGGCAGGGTCAGGACTATATGACTGTGACAGCCCACTGGGTAGATGTATGGACTCCCGCCGCAAGAACAGCAGCGGCGGCACCAGTAGCAGCATCTCGCAAACGCCAACTCGTTCCTAGGCAGGCTACGCTTTGTATCACCGGTTTCCAGAATACGCACACAGCTGAAAACCTCTTACGGCAACTGAGGAAGATCATCGCGGAATGGCTTACCCCAATTGGACTCTCCTGTGGATTTGTGGCATCGGACAACGCCAGCAATATTGTGCGTGCATTACATCTGGGCAAATTCCAGCACGTCCCATGTTTTGCACATACCTTGAATTTGGTGGTGCAGAATTTTTTAAAAAACGACAGGGGCGTGCAAGAGATGCTGTCGGTGGCCAGAAAAATTGCGGGACACTTTCGGCGTACAGGCAGCACGTACAGAAGACTGGAGCACCACCAAAAACGCCTGAACCTGCCCTGCCATCATCTGAAGCAGGAGGTGGTAACGAGGTGGAATTCAACCCTCTATATGCTTCAGAGGTTGGAGGAGCAGCAAAAGGCCATTCAAGCCTATACAACTGACCACGATATAGGAGGTGGAATGCACCTGTCTCAAGCGCAGTGGAGAATGATTTCAACGTTGTGCAAGGTTCTGCAACCTTTTGAACTTGCCACACGTGAAGTCAGTTCAGACACTGCCAGCCTGAGTCAGGTCATTCCCCTCATCAGGCTTTTGCAGAAGAAGCTGGAGACATTGAAGGAGGAGCTAAGACAGAGCGATTCCGCTAGGCATGTGGGACTTGTGGATGGAGCCCTTAATTCGCTTAACAAGGATTCACGGGTGGTCAATCTGTTGAAATCAGAGCACTACATTTTGGCCACCGTGCTCGATCCTAGATTTAAAACCTACCTTGGATCTCTCTTTCCGGCGCACACAAGTCTGCTGGGTTTCAAAGACCTGCTGGTGAGAAAATTGTCAAGTCAAGCGGAACGCGACCTGTCAACATCTCCTCCTTCACATTCTCCCGCAACTGGGGGTGCGAGGAAAAGGCTCAGAATTCCGAGCCCACCCGCTGGCGGTGATGCAGGGCAGTCTGGAGCGACTGCTGATGCTGACATCTGGTCCGGACTGAAGGACCTGACAACCATTACGGACATGTCGTCTACTGTCACTGCATATGATTCTATCACCATTGATAGAATGGTGGAGGATTATATGAGTGACCGCATCCAAGTAGGCACGTCACACAGTCCGTACTTATACTGGCAGGAAAAAGAGGCAATTTGGAGGCCCTTGCACAAACTGGCTTTATTCTACCTAAGTTGCCCTCCCACAAGTGTGTACTCCGAAAGAGTGTTTAGTGCCGCCGCTCACCTTGTCAGCAATCGGCGTACGAGGTTACATCCAGAAAATGTGGAGAAGATGATGTTCATTAAAATGAATTATAATCAATTCCTCCGCGGAGACATTGACCAGCAGCAATTGCCTCCACAAAGTACACAGGGAGCTGACATGGTGGATTCCAGTGGGGACGAATTGATAATCTGTGAGGAGGGGGATGTACACGGTGATATATCGGAGGATGATGATGAGGTGGACATCTTGCCTCTGTAGAGCCAGTTTGTGCAAGGAGAGATTAATTGCTTCTTTTTTGGTGGGGGTCCAAACCAACCCGTCATTTCAGTCACAGTCGTGTGGCAGACCCTGTCACTGAAATGATGGGTTGGTTAAAGTGTGCATGTCCTGTTTTGTTTATACAACATAAGGGTGGGTGGGAAGGGCCCAAGGACAATTCCATCTTGCACCTCTTTTTTCTTTTATTTTTCTTTGCGTCATGTGCTGTTTGGGGAGGGTTTTTTGGAAGGGACATCCTGCGTGACACTGCAGTGCCACTCCTAGATGGGCCCGGTGTTTGTGTCGGCCACTAGGGTCGCTTATCTTTCTCACACAGCTACCTCATTGCGCCTCTTTTTTTCTTTGCGTCATGTGCTGTTTGGGGAGGGTTTTTTGGAAGGGACATCCTGCGTGACACTGCAGTGCCACTCCTAGATGGGCCCGGTGTTTGTGTCGGCCACTAGGGTCGCTTATCTTTCTCACACAGTCAGCTACCTCATTGCGCCTCTTTTTTTCTTTGCGTCATGTGCTGTTTGGGGAGGGTTTTTTGGAAGGGACATCCTGCGTGACACTGCAGTGCCACTCCTAGATGGGCCCGGTGTTTGTGTCGGCCACTAGGGTCGCTAATCTTACTCACACAGCTACCTCATTGCGCCTCTTTTTTTCTTTGCGTCATGTGCTGTTTGGGGAGGGTTTTTTGGAAGGGACATCCTGCGTGACACTGCAGTGCCACTCCTAGATGGGCCCGGTGTTTGTGTCGGCCACTAGGGTCGCTTATCTTTCTCACACAGTCAGCTACCTCATTGCGCCTCTTTTTTTCTTTGCGTCATGTGCTGTTTGGGGAGGGTTTTTTGGAAGGGACATCCTGCGTGACACTGCAGTGCCACTCCTAGATGGGCCCGGTGTTTGTGTCGGCCACTAGGGTCGCTTATCTTTCTCACACAGTCAGCTACCTCATTGCGCCTCTTTTTTTCTTTGCGTCATGTGCTGTTTGGGGAGGGTTTTTTGGAAGGGACATCCTGCGTGACACTGCAGTGCCACTCCTAGATGGGCCCGGTGTTTGTGTCGGCCACTAGGGTCGCTAATCTTACTCACACAGCTACCTCATTGCGCCTCTTTTTTTCTTTGCGTCATGTGCTGTTTGGGGAGGGTTTTTTGGAAGGGACATCCTGCGTGACACTGCAGTGCCACTCCTAGATGGGCCCGGTGTTTGTGTCGGCCACTAGGGTCGCTTATCTTACTCACACAGCGACCTCGGTGCAAATTTTAGGACTAAAAATAATATTGTGAGGTGTGATGTGTTCAGAATAGGCTGAAAATGAGTGTAAATTATGTTTTTTGAGGTTAATAATACTTTGGGATCAAAATTACCCCCCAAATTCTATGATTTAAGCTGTTTTTTAGGGTTTTTTGAAAAAAACACCCGAATCCAAAACACACCCGAATCCGACAAAAAAAATTCGGTGAGGTTTTGCCAAAACGCGGTCGAACCCAAAACACGGCCGCGGAACCGAACCCAAAACCAAAACACAAAACCCGAAAAATTTCCGGCGCTCATCTCTAATTCTAACTGTATGAAGTTACATGTAATTGTCAGAGAAGTATCTTCAGATAGTTAGAATTCCCATATTTCCTATACAGGAACAAACAGCTTCATCAGTAAGGAGTCTGCTTCCAGTGTAATAGGTTGTGGTTTCTAATCCTGGGTATGACACTTGTAAAATGTGTATATTCAGTCTAATAAAGAGGGTGTGATTTGTAAGGTGCAGGGACCAGTGAGGAAATCGGCCACTGAAAAGACAGCGGCAGCTATTAATTAACTTAATTCAATGGTGTCACAGAATGGGAGGAGAGGTGCCCCCCTTCAGAGCAGGAGCCCGGCAGCAGATGACTCCGTTGCCTCCCAGAGTTCTGCCTCTGTATATACTACTATATTCAAGCTGTTACTCCATAAGTATTACCAACATACTGAATACTGTTCTCAAGAGTTTACGGGAGGCAGAGAGTTACACATAGTATAGCCGTGGAGAGGGTTAAACAAGGTTAGTGTAATTTTGACATGATGAAGATACTGAATGGAACAAAAAAAAAAAAAAAAAGTTTCATGAATGCAAACCGATCTCCATAACTGTAATGGGATATTACTTTTGTAAACTGCTAAAAGCATAGCAATATCATCCATCATTACTAATTTAACACTGCAATCAATTGCTGAGTTTGAGCCTACTGCACTGTAGCTGTTCCATCTCTATGTTATCTAGGGTCTTCTGCCATACAGCCGCATACACTAACAGAAACCACAGCTCCTTCATTTTATACATAATCCGGGAATTTTCCAGGGAAAAAAAAAAAAAAAAAGAGATATAGTCCAAAGGAGCACAGAGGAGCACTTCAGGGCCAAAGGCTGTGTATAGTTACTGGAGTATTATATAAAGAGATTTGAGAGTCAGATCAGTATATTGCAGAAGGCATTTGGAAAGAAAAAAGTAAATCAATATAATTGATCACTTGAATTCATGGTTTATATGTGAAAATGGCGTTCCTGGCCTGGTAACCCGATCTTGTGTGCTGTGAGAAAAGTGGCATATGCACACAACAGGCTTACGGCCTGTTTTTGGGAGCACAGGGAAAGAATATATGTATATATATTATATATCAGGCATATAGCGAAGCATTGCCTCCAATACTGTATTTCAAGATCGTAACAGATGGCTACCTCTGGTTTAGAGATGTAGGGAGAGAGGAATAAAGCTTTGGAGAGAGATAAAGTACTACCAGCTCCTGTTATTTTTGAAATACAGCCCGAGTTAGAAACGGATTGGTTGGTACTTTGGGCCAGATTCAGACCTGATTGCTGTTGTGTGTTTTTGCACAGCAGGCAATTATTGAACTACTACGCATGCGTATGCACCACAATGCGCAGGCACATTGTCAAACAGTGACAGGACGGGCGTTCGCAAGGTGATAGGAAGCGAATGTTTGTGGGTGGTAACTGCCCGTTTTCTGGGAGTGTCAGGAAAAACGCAGGCGTTCCCAAGCGCTTTCAGGGCGGGTGTGTGGCGTCAGCTCCGAACAACACGATTTCTTCGCACTGGAGGAGTAAGTATTGAGCTACGCACAGTAGCTACACACTTCTACCACATAAGGTTTCTCATGGCCACTTGCAATATATGGAACCTCTTGTAAAACACAATACACGAACAAATCCTGCAAATTATCATTGTCTTTTCTTCAACAAATAGATCTTACTAACTTTGCAGCTCATTTACATTTGGATGCAAGTCATTTTCATTACACGCCTCTCCGATGTAGTAGTACGCCCCCACGCTTATACTGTATGTGTTACTTACACAATCTCCCTGAAATGCTTTTTCAAAAGTGGGCAAGTATGGCATGTAGGCCACACTCCCTGCCCATCATCAGCTGCTGGATTTTATCCACCCCA
Organism: Pseudophryne corroboree; assembly: GCF_028390025.1. Classification (NCBI taxonomy): domain Eukaryota; kingdom Metazoa; phylum Chordata; class Amphibia; order Anura; family Myobatrachidae; genus Pseudophryne; species Pseudophryne corroboree. The sequence goes on along the minus strand of NC_086454.1, from coordinate 266,515,228 downwards.
GTTCTGGCAACCTTGCCTCAGGCCCTGGTGTGTTAGCATGGATTATTCCTACAGCAGTGCACCTGTCCATAGAAGTAAATGGGGATCTAAACTATTTTTACAATGACCACATAGACAGTTTCGCCATTAGACTACAGCGTAAGCAGCATACTAGACCAAGATTATAAAATATGAATAATTAGAGATGCGTTGAGAAAGTGGTAAATATTCATAACCGTTTTATATTTAAATTTGGCAAAATTGAAGATTTGTTTTTTTCTTCTCATGAAAAAGCCACTAAGAACTAAAGCAGTCACGTAGCAAAGTGTTGGTCTACAAGACTTTCAACAAATTAGTGGCGAGATGCTTTGCTCAAAACCATAATAAATCATCATAAATAAGTCTTTTAGTTCAGAAAACCACACTATTATCAGCAAAACCTCAATCCGTGCTTTCTGCATGTTTAGAATCCAGCATGTGAAACCTGCTGGATATTTAGTCATACAGTAGCTTCTCTGTCAATGGACTAAGGAGTATATGTACCAAGTCTTGGAGAGAGAGATAAAGTGGACAGAGATAGAGTACCACCCAATCAGCTCCTCCAGATGTAGACACACTCATCCATCCTGCGACTTGGCAGCACAGATACACACACCGCAGGCGCAACTTAGTACACTGCCCATGTATTCCCATTGGGCATACATACTTAGATGCATGCGCACATCCTAGTCACAGGGACATTTGCCGTGCATACGCCAAGCTGCAGGCGGGATAAGCGTGGCTACATCTGTAGGAGCCGATTGGTTGGTACTTTATCTCTGTCCACTTTATCTCTTTCCAAGGCTTAGTACATAGTGGTCTATGTACTAAGTGAAAAGAGTGGACAAAAGGTCCAGTGGAGAAGTTGCCCATGGCAACCAATCAGCTTTGAAGGAAGCCTTTATCAAATACATCCTATAAAATGTAAGAGAGATGCCGAATGGTTGCCATGGACAACTTCACCACTGGACCTTTTCGCCACTCTTTTCACTGCTTCATGAATAGACCCCTTAGACCCAAAGTACAAGCCGAAACAGCTCCTAACTGCCATGTTACAGGCTGTGTTTGAAAAACTGATTGGCTGGTACTTTATCTCCACCCACTTTTTCTCTCTCCAAGGCTTAGTACATAGACCCCTAAATTAAGAGTTGGATAGACATTTAGGACATGGAAGTGAATGCACTGCAGATGTCGGAAGCAGTGGAGTAACTTTTTGCTACTGTGCATCCTACAGTTCCAAGCCATACCACGCATGCATCCCAATTTTTACCGTACAGTGTTGCAACTGCATTTTTGGGTGGTGACAGGGTGTCTTAGCGTATGCTCAGAGACGGTCTGTCTTATGGTCATGTCATGGGAGTCTTGTGAGCGTATGGGTGAAAGTGGTTGCGTACAGATGCCCAGCTGCTCACATACTCAGACAACAAAACTACACGTGCCAAAGGACTAGGGCAAGTACTGAGGGTGCCACCGATGGTTGAGTCTACAGACCCACCAACAGATGTTGACAGTGGGCGTCTGACTCCTTGCACATTCGGACGCACGGCTGTAACAGACATTGGCACGGTACTCAATATTGGAGCTACTAACATGATAGCATCCACTAGCTTAGTGACGTCCTCTTATCCCAGCCCCGAGAGTGCACTCAGATGTTACCGGGAGTCTCGGGAGAGTAATGAGAGTCTGCAAGCAGCAGCAAAGCTAAAGGCATCTGAGCCCATGTCTTACACAGTATCTTAGCTGGGCCCCTGGGACTTTTTAGGAGATGTTAGAAATCTTCTACTGTGGTTCTGTATTCAGGACAATGGCAACATCCCACAGTGATCTTGATTTAGAAAGGCCTGTAGAACTATTATACAGACATAGGAGGGGGGTAGGTGTTAGAACAAGCCATCCTGAACCTAGTACTCATTGTAGGTGCAGGGTACTGATCAGTGAAAAGGGCATATTTCAATTTTAGAGGACAAAATTTTAAACATGAATCATTACAACAGCTACTGTAGCAATACATCATGTCTAAAATGTTGCTCTTCAAAATGTAAATACAGTATGCCCACTTCACTGATCAGTACCCTGCACATAGAATGCACACTAGGAACCCTCGTTCGGAGGTCACAGCTGGACCCCTGAGCCTCTGAAACCTGGAGTGGCTGTTCTTGCTAATTGTACTGCTGCATAATACCTTATGAATTTCTTTTAGAATGTAAATAGCCCTTATGAGAGAAGGAATACATTAAAGCTTCTGAAAGATTTAAGCACCTGCATCATTCATGGTTTCTCCACTTCCCAGGGTCTCCTAACTGTCCCAGATTTTTGGTTTTCCCAAAATCTATAGATTTTTGGGAAGACTAAACCCTATTTAATTTCTAACTTTTGGGTCAGACACGATTCCTTAGTTTGGACAAGAAAATATTTTCATCTGTTAACACAGTGGATCACACATCCAATAAGATGTAAATTAGAGATGTGAACAGACCCCTGTGTTTTGGATTTGGTTCTAATTTATTGTCGTGTTATTGCTTTGGCAAAACCACCCTTGTTCAGATTCGGTTTTTAGTTTGGAAAAAAAGATTTTTTTTTTAAATAATTGAATATATATTATATATATATATATATATATATATATATATATATATATATATATATATATATATATATATATATATTTATTGTGACAAGAACACTGGGATAGTGTTTGAGGGCAGGTATGTTTGTCCCAGGTTCTTGTCTTACATGTATTAGAAAAATGAAAACTGCTAGGAATATGTTTTGTTTTGTTAGAACCTTTTCAGTTTGTTGGAAAAGCTGGGTAAGGGCCCTGAAAGAGAGATGGGGCAAGTTCCAGACATTGGGCCCAGTTCGGGTCTTTGTCCTCACAGAAGGCTAATCAGGCTTTCAGCTGTGTAAGAGTGTTATAGAGCTGCTGGCCTGATTAGGGTGTGCAGACTGCCTGGGAAGACTGCAGGATCTCTGTGAGAGAAACACGCTTCCTGATACAAGTGAGCTATACAGTGTTTGCTGGAGAACTCTGTGTTTTTTTGTTTTAGTGATAGTTAGGAACATCTTGTGTTTAGTTAGTGCCGGACAGGCAAGGTATTTTCTTTTGGTGTTTGTTTTATTTTCTGTACAATAAAACTGGCTGGGGCCAGTTGTACCAGAAACTGGACTTGTGTGGTTCCTCAGCTGCTGCGTGCTGCCATATACCCCATGAAACGGCACCTTGCACCCTTACAGTGTTACAACTTGGTGGAGAATGCGAGCAAACCGTTCTGCGCATAAGTGAAAGCAGCAGCTTTATGAGGCCTGCAGAAAACGGTGGTTAATGCAGATACAGCCCAGTGTGAAGTTGCTGAGACTCACTCCTGAGGGTTTGATATATGTCCTGGGTGAAAGCAGCTACAAAGCCACCTGAAAAATCTGTCGACATGGAGGAACTGCTTAAAGCCTTGCTGCAAGCAACAGCGGCTCAGCAGGAGGCCAACAGACAGCAGCAGGTGGCAATGGAGGAAAATTGGAGACTACAGCAGGCAGCTGTTGACGAACTTTACAGGCAACAGCGTCAGGATAGAGAGGCCTTAACAGAAGTGGTGCAGAGCCTTGCAGCCCGGATTGGAGATGTGGCCGTCAGTGCTCCGACCAGCTCTAGTTCTATACGGGCCAGTCACTTCCTGCAGAAAATGACAGAGGCTGATGATGTGGAGGCCTACCTGACCAAGTTTGAAAGGACTGCCGAGCGTGAGAACTGGCCGAAAGCACAGTGGGCCAGTCTGCTGGCACCTTTCCTGTCAGGTGAGCCCCAAAAAGCGTACTTTGATTTAAGCCCTGCTGAGGCTCGGGACTATGATAAATTAAAAACTGAGATCCTGACCCGCCTGGGAGTCACGCTGTCAGTACGAGCACAACGGGTGCACCAGTGGGTGTACGCCATGGAGAAGCCTCCTCGCTCCCAGATGCACGACCTTATTCAGCTAACAAAAAAATGGTTACAGCCAGAGACATTAACTGGTCCCCAGATGGTTGAAAGAGTCATCATGGACCTCTACTTGAGATCTTTGCCCATGGTCCTGCGCAAGTGGGTGAGCCATGGAAACCCGGGTACTGCTGACCAATTAGTGGACATGGTAGAGAGGTATTTGGCAGCAGAGGAACTACTGATGACCACCCAGCAACCCATATATCCTCGACAGCGCCCTTCAGTAAAGACTGGTAAGACTGTTCCTTGGGAAAATGTTGCTGGGCGGATAAGAGAACGCAAGGCTGGAGAGACTGTAAACACTGGCCCTGGAGACAGGCCAATGGGGCTAGAATGGTCTATGCTGCCCAAACGGGTTGATAATCGTGTGGTTAAATGTTTTAGGTGTGGTATGCCAGGTCATGTTATTGCCAATTGCCCAGTCACGCAAAACCCATGCAATGTGATGCTGCCTTTGAATGTTGCAGAATGTCTTTCTTTGCTAGGTCAGTCTGTACTGTGGTACCTTCACCTGAGCTGAAAAAACAAATGTGTGATGTGTTCTTAGAGGGTAACCAGGTAGAGGCCTTGCTAGATTCAGGAAGTTTAGTTACCCTCGTGAAAGCTGGGTTAGTGAACCCCTTAAAGGTCCAGCAAATACCTATTGGGGTAACTTGCATACATGGGGATACCCAACATTATGTCACTGCTGAAGTGAATATAGAAACTTGTTGTGGGTCAGCAATTGTTAAAGTAGGACTGGTCCCCACCTTGGTGCATGAGGCCATAATAGGGAGGGATTTTCCTCATTTTTGGAAACTGTGGGAATCACGGTTATCAACAGATGTGAGAAGTAAAGAGCCAGTTGATAATACCAGTGATTTTATGGATGTACGTGCGTCTTCGGAACTTTCTGACCCTTTGCCTTTTGCTAGTTTGGCTGGGGAAGTGACAGATGGGGAGTCCAGTGAGGACCATCTTGCTGGGAACAGAGACATAGTAGTTAGAACTGAAAGCGTGCCTGACCTGGAGGTAAAGAAGGATCTGTTTGCGTCTGAACAGTTAAAGGATCCTACCTTAATAAAGGCTAGGGAGAATGTTAAGGTTGTTAATGGGGAACCTGTGCTACCGGGTGACAGGGTTACGTATCCCCACATGGCCATCTGTAATGAGCTCTTGTACCACATTGTCAAAAGGGGTAAGGATGTGGTGGAACAGCTGGTAGTTCCCCAGCCTTATCGAAGAATGGTACTAGATTTAGCTCATAGTCACGTTACCGCAGGACATTTAGGGGCAGAAAAAACCACTGAAAGAGTTTTACAAAGGTTCTTTTGGCCAGGGGTTTATAAAGAAGTGTCTGAATATTGTTCTTCCTGTCCTGAATGCCAGTATCATGCCCCTAGACCCCATTTCAGGAGCCCACTAGTTCCCATGCCTATTATATAGGTCCCGTTTGACAGAATAGCCATGGATCTCGTGGGGCCCTTGTTAAAGTCTGCTCAGGGCCATCAGTATATCCTGGTAATTATGGACTATGCCGCTCAATATCCTGAGGCTGTCCCTTTACGCACTATCACAACCAAGGCAATAGCTAGGGAGCTGGTGCAGGTTTTTAGTAGAGTGGGAATACCAAAAGAAATTTTGACTGACCAAGGTACTCCATTTATGTCAAGGATCATGAAGGAATTGTGCAAATTATTTAAGGTCACTTACCTCAGGACGTCCATCTACCATCCCCAAACTGACGGGTTGGTGGAAAGGTTTAATAAAACATTAAAAAGTATGTTAAAAAAGGTTGTTGAGAGAGATGGGAAAAACTGGGATTGTTTGTTGCCCTACTTGTTAATGGCCATCAGAGAAGTTCCTCAGTCCTCTACGGGGTTTTCTCCATTTGATTTGTTGTATGGTAGACACCCCAGAGGGCTGTTGGACATTGCCAAAGAGACGTGGGAAGGACAGCCCACTCCTTATAGAAGCGTTATTGAACATGTATCACAAATGCAGGATAGGATTGCAGCAGTGGTACCTATTGTCAGAGAGCACATGGAACAGGCCCAAAGTGCTCAACAGAGGGTATATAACTGGAGTGCCAAGATACGGGAATTTGCTCCTGGAGATAGAGTTCTTGTTTTGGTACCCACTGTGGAAAGCAAATTCCTAGCTAAATGGCAGGGTCCATTTGAGATTAGGGAAAAAGTGAATGAGGTTAATTACAAAGTATACCAGCCGGGAAAGAGAAAACCCGAACAAATCTACCATGTTAACTTAATCAAACCCTGGAAAGATAGGTTGTCTCTGTCAGCGGAGCCTTGCCCTTCGGTGTCTTCACCTCGGTTACTTCCCACAGTAAAGGTGTCAGAGACATTATCAGCTGACCAGAACAATCAGGTTAAAGAATTTCTCATCCAAAATAGGGAGATATTTTCAGAGCTGCCTGGCCGAACGACCATAATAAAACATGACATTGTCACAGAACCAGGGGTCAGGGTTCATTTAAAGCCATATAGGATTCCTGAAGCTCAGCGAGAAGCTGTTACTAAAGAAGTTAAAACCATGTTAGAACTTGGAGTCATAGAGGAATCTAACAGTGAGTGGTCCAGTCCCATAGTTCTCATCCCGAAGCCCGACGGTAGCATACGCTTCTGTAATGACTTTTGTAAGTTAAATGAGGTGTCCAAGTTTGACGCGTACCCCATGCCCCGTGTGGATGAGCTTATAGAAAGGCTGGGAACAGCCAGGTTTCTCACCACGTTGGACCTGACCAAAGGTTACTGGCAAATACCTTTATCTGATAGCGCAAAAAAAAAAAACAGCCTTTTCCGTTCCGGAGGGGCTGTACCAGTATAAGATGTTACCCTTTGGGTTGCATGGGGCTCCAGCAACCTTTCAACGGGTGATGGATAAAATTTTGAGGCTCCATAGAAAATATGCAGCTGCCTATTTGGATGATGTGGTAATTCACAGTACAGACTGGGGGTCCCATTTGGTTAAAGTACAAGCAGTACTGGACTCAATCAGAGAGGCAGGGTTAACTGCTAACCCAAAGAAGTGCTGCCTTGCAATGGAGGAGGTCAAATACTTGGGCTTCACCATAGGCAGAGGTCTAATTAGGCCCCAATTGAATAAAATTGATGCTATTCAAAACTGGCCTCGTCCAGTGAATAAAAAACAGGTAAGGGCTTTTTTGGGAATAACTGGGTACTATAGACGGTTTATTCCCAATTTTGCGACCACAGCGGTGCCGTTGTCAGACCTTACCAAAGGGAAGCAGTCAAATATGGTGAAATGGAACCCTGATGCAGAAAAAGCGTTCCAAGCGTTAAAAGTGGCTTTGTGTTCACAACCGGTATTGATAACACCAGATTTTTCAAAAGAATTTGTGGTACAGACAGATGCCTCAGGAGGTAGGGATAGGCGCTGTGCTATCCCAAACCAGAGGTGGGGAGGAACACCCTATCATTTATTTGAGTAGGAAACTCAATGAGCATGAAAAAAGGTATGCCATTGTGGAAAAGGAGGCTTTGGCCATTAAGTGGGCACTAGATACCTTGAGGTATTACCTCTTGGGTAGACAATTCAGACTAGTGACGGATCATGCCCCTTTAAAATGGATGTATGTAAATAGAGGCAAGAATGCTTGTGTAACTAGATGGTTTCTAGCGTTGCAGTATTTTAAGTTTACTGTCAAACATAGACCGGGTACACAATTGGCCAACGCAGATGCATTGTCCCGCATCTTCTGTTTGGGGGCTACAAGTGTTCCGGCCCCTAGGTCGAAACAGGGGAGGGGAATATGTGACAAGAACACTGGGATAGTGTTTGAGGGCAGGTATGTTTGTCCCAGGTTCTTGTCTTACATGTATTAGAAAAATGAAAACTTCTAGGAATATGTTTTGTTTGAACCTTTTCAGTTTGTTGGAAAAGCTGGGTAAGGGCCCTGAAAGAGAGATGGGGCAAGTTCCAGACATTGGGCCCAGTTCGGGTCTTTGGCCTCACAGAAGGCTAATCAGGCTTTCACCTGTGTAAGAGTGTTATAGAGCTGCTGGCCTGGTTAGGGTGTGCAGACTGCCTGGGAAGACTGCAGGATCTCTGTGAGAGAAACATGCTTCCTGATACAAGTGAGCTATACAGTGTTTGCTGGAGAACTCTGTTTTTTGTTTTAGTGATAGTTAGGAACATCTTGTGTTTAGTTAGTGCCGGACAGGCAAGGTATTTTCTTTTGGTGGTTGTTTTATTTTCTGTACAATAAAACTGGCTGGGGCCAGTTGTACCAGAAACTGGACTTGTGTTTTTCCTCAGCTGCTATGTGCTGCCATATACCCCAGGAAATGGCACCTTGCACCCTTACAGTGTTACTATATATATATATATATATATATATATATATATATATATACATACATACATACATACATACATACATACATACATACCAAACAGATAAAATCAAAGTATTTTTTGTTATCCAAATCCCCACATTCTGGATCGAGTTCTGGTTTGGTGCAGATCCACAAAATTTGGGTGGATTTGGATTTTTGGAGAACCAAACCGCACATCTCTAATGCAAATTGCTATTAAAGGGGAAGATTTATCAAACCTTCTAAAAAGAACAAGTGAAGATGTTGCCCATAGCAACCAAATTATAGCTAAAAGATACTGTAGCTAGAATATGATAGGAAGATATGTTACACTAACTCTTGATACATTTCTGATTAAATTGCACAGTAGACAGAGACCAGACTCTGGGGTATAATTACTAAGGTGTGAGTTTCTTTTGTAGAAGTGGAGAAGTTGCCCATAGTAACCGGATTCTAGCTTTTATTTTCCAGAAGCAGCTAGATAAATGTTAAGTGGAACCTGATTGGTTGCTATGGGCACCATCTTCACTTCTAAAAAAACACACCTAAGTAAATATACCCCATAACTTTATTTTTTTCTCATACAGATGTGTCTTGAGCAACCTAGAGTTGTTTGTGCCAATTAGTGTGTTGCAAATTAGAAATAGCTAGTTGAGAGATTTTGCATTTTATTGTTGACACTAATATTTGCCTTAATATTGTATAACCGGGCACATACTTATTTAATAGAAAGGCCCAGTAGTCAGGGCTCGCCAAGAGATCAGTACTGCCCCATTTCTAGGGGTCATAAGTGCCAGTGTTGCTTTGTGTAACCTCTGCTGGCAGTGAGCCGAAAGGGGTATGGCAGTGACATTTTAGGGGCACGGTTAAGGCTCCCACAGAAGTTTGGGCACAGGTACTTTTTACTCACTTTCCTCAAGGAATTGTATTGCTCTGCCTTCACCCACATTGTGATTGGCAGACTACACCATTAAGTAACATAGGGGGACATTTACTAAGCAGTGATAAGAGTGGAGAAGTGAGCCAGCGGAGAAGTTGCCCTATCAACCAATCAGCAGCTCTGTATAATTTTATGGTATGCAAATTATAGATGTTACTTCAGTGCTGATTGGTTGCCACTTATCACTGCTTAGTAAATGTCCCCCATAGTAAGCTTAGCTTGGCAACCATATTTGTTTCTAGGTGAAGATGAATGTATGCAATATGAGAAACACCTTCTCACAGACTGCTGTTTCATTGTCATTAAGCTAGTCTGAGACGCCGGTACATCTTTAAGCTACAAACACATGACTGTATAGGAAAAGGATTCCAGCCCTAGGCAGATGAGGTGCCCCAGTGTAATGCCAGCCTAATTAAGCACGGACATAATTTTTTTGAATGGACGCAGTCTGTCATGAAAAACCTCAGCTAATCCATACGGAGCAGAAAGCTACAAGACAATTTGTTTGTCTGTGGCCTATGGATTTCCTGTTACTCTTGAAGCTTTCTGTTTAATTGCTCAGATAAGTTCAATGTGCACTGATTTAAACCCATATCTCTTGGCATGTTGGAAATGAGCATAAACTGCTTAACCCTTTATGTCAGCAGAGACGCTGCTGCGACGAGAGAGAACACATCCAGATTCTGGTCAGGATTCAATTAAAAAACACAAAACAGTCATTTGCATTTAGGCAACACTTCAAGCTCTCAGATGGATTTTTCAATTCGGACCTATATTATAAACTACTAGCCCACCTTATAAAAGGGGATTTGTCACCTTCACTTTATATTATTATTTATTTATTAACAGTTTCTTATATAGCGCAGCAAATTCTGTTGCGCTTTACAATTTGAAATAACAATAACAAAATGGGTGATAACAAACAGTCATAGAGGTAGGAAGGCCCTGCTCGCAAGCTTACTTGTCTTTACTGTAGCTTAATAATGGCTTGTAGATGACATCCTGTGACCTTTACTAAATATATTGTTTATTTATAAACTCAGGAATGAGTTAAATGAATAATGTGTCTACATCAGTGATGGCTAACCTTGACACTCCAGCTGTTGTTGAACTACATATCCCAGCATGCCCTGCTACAGTTTTGTTATTTGGCCATACTAAAACTGATGCAGGGTATGCTGGGATGTATAGTTCAACAACAGTTGGAGTGTCAAGGTTAGCCATCACTGGTCTACATAATCAATTTGGAATGCCGAAAGCAATGAAAGAAAATATCTCTGTCTAGATAAAGACCTAACTAAAGGGCCCTACACACTGGGCGATGTTACCTGTATTATCGGCCAATGATATTATCGACCAACGATACTATAGATGGTCGATTTTGCCTACACACTGGATGATATCAATGGTCAATTTGTACGATATGAGAGCACATACATCTATATCGCCCAAATTGATTTGCATGTATAAACAAGGATAGATCAACAATGAACTATCACAGGGCTGCACATCGTTCATTGTTGATGCATACACACTGACCGATATGAGCAATTTATCATTGAACGATATCATTCATCTCAATCATCATTATCGGCAAGTGTGTAGGGCCCATAACACCAATGAATGAAGCCAAACTAGTAAAAGTTGCAGGTGGGTCATGTACAAGTCAATGTATTATAGTAAACTGAAGGTGGATCACCGGCTTGGATTCGATTTCTAATTCTGGTGGATTTAGGTACTTTAGCCAGTAGGAAAGACTAGCAATTAAAATTAGAGGAGGAAACAAAAAGTTGAGTAATTGCAAAAGACAAAATAGTGGAGGTTACATCAAATGGGCGTGGTCGCAGTCACTGGGTGAGGATACAGAAAGGTAGACATTGCTATACAGGTTGAGTATCCCATATCCAAATATTCCGAAATACGGAATATTCCGAAATACGGACTTTTTTGAGTGAGAGTGAAATAGTGAAACCTTTGTTTTTTGATGGCTCAATGTACACAACCTTTGTTTAATACACAAAGTTATTAATAATATTGTATTAAATGACCTTTAGGCTGTGTGTATAAGGTGTATATGAAACATAAATGAATTGTGTGAATGTAGACACACTTTGTTTAATGCACAAAGTTATTAAAAATATTGGCTAAAATGACCTTCAGGCTGTGTGTATAAGGTGTATATGAAACATAAATACATTCTGTGCTTAGACTTGGGTTCCATCACCATGATATCTCATTATGGTATGCAATTATTCCAAAATACGGAAAAATCCCATATCCAAAATACCTCTGGTCCCGAGCATTTTGGATAAGAGATACTCAACCTGTATTAGTGATATGCTGCAGTCAAAGCTCACATTGTATGACTGTGTACCTGCATATAAACTGAGCTGCATTAAGTATACATTTTATAGGAATTACATACACATGTACAATATAAATGCAGACATTGTACATTTCTAAACATGTTCAAGCTAAACCTACATGAAAACATGAGACGGCTTCAGAAGCACATTTCATTACGGTGTACTACCACTGAGATTAATGTACGTTTTCAACTGCGTTGATGTGTATTGAAATGGGAATAAAAAAATAAAAAAAAGTGTTAAAAAAAACACCACTCACTGTAGCGCAACTCAAGTTAAACGCAATGCATTGAAAATCCATTCGCTCACAGTTAAGTGATTTTATTTTTAGCTGTTTGCATGCTTAGAAATACATGTTAAACATACATTTGTAATGCCTGTGAATGTGTACAGTAGCCTGACATTGCCAAGATAAACAATTAACCGGTTGCTGGTAGCTTCTGGTATGGTCCAGCTCATCCAACATACTACGGGTGAATCACTCGCTCTGTATAGCACAATATGGGTATAGTATACTGTAGTTCACACCATTCACAGTATGTAGTCAGACAGGGACAAGTAAAAGCAGTGAACACATTGGTGAAGGATTTTGCTTGTGTTCAGAAATAAATATTCCAACAGATTTACAGATAGAAATCAACTTAAAACAAAATACACACTATAAGATTATCTGTCCAATCTTTCTGGTTGGAGCAAAAACCTGGTAATGTATGTGAGGAAATGACAATCAACCATTTGCTTCCAAAAGCCAGAAAATGGGCAAAAATGGTCGTTCAGATAAATTAGTTAAATCAAATGGATTTAACCAATTTGTCTGAACGTCCATTTTAGTCTGTTTTCCAGTGTTTGGTAGCAAATGGTCAGTTGTTACCCGATTTTCATTCAAACCAGAAAGATTGGACAGAATCTAAAGGGCCCTACACATTTAAAGAACCGCCGCCGAGCTGCCTGACTGCGGATACGGCCGACGGGCGACCCGGCGGTGGGGGGGGGGGCAGTGATGGGGGGGGAGTGAAGTTACTTCACTCCCCCCGTCACACGGCTCCATAGAAGTGCAGGCAAATATGGACGAGATCGTCCATATTGGCCTGCATGTACAGCCAACGGGGCACCAGCGATGAACGAGCGCGGAGCCGCGCATCGTTCATCGCTGGTGCCTCCACACTGAAAGATATGAACGGTATCTCGTTCATTAATGAACGAGATCGTTCATATCTTTGAGTGATATCGCCCACTGTGTAGGGCCTATTATAGTGTGTATTCAGACTGCTAAAACACAGGACAGATCCTACCATGACATTTAGTAACCAGACACATTTGGAGTCTTTGAAGAATATTATTAATAATTACAGTATCTGTACCTCAAAACCAAAAGAGTAACAATTTGGGAAGAAAGTTAGAGGAGGGAATTAGGGTCCAAATTGGGGACCGTATGTAGATAGGGATTCTGGTGCAGAATGGACACCCCAGTGTGGGAACGTTTAATAGCAAAAGCTGGCACACACTACCTGCATAGTATAATCATCTGAAAATGTCACTATGGTTACAAGATACAGCGATATGACCTATTACGTATATCCAGCTAATGACCTGATTTATAGCCGTCCAGAAGGCAAATGTAATAGGTTCCAGTTTGACAAAAGTTATAATCTTGCCATGGCATTTAAAGTGGTGAAGTGAAAACCCGGGTTGATTTTGGAAAACCAAAGTGCCACTTTAAACATGGGGCAAAATCACAAAACAAATAAAAAATAAAAGTAACTACAGTCAATTCAACCCTTGCCAAATTGGATCCCAATTATTGTTTCCCCAGGCTACAGTATGAAAGGGAAGTAATGGATATTTCAAATTCCTCACTATTATAGCAGGACTATTGCCATACTAATAGTAGACGGAAGCAAGAGCTAAATAAAAGCTGGCAGATTCCCATTGCTACAGACCACCAAAATAAAATTGCCAATGCTTTACGGTCTGCCCTCTGTCATCACTGTAAACAAAAGACAAAATGTCATCACCAGCCAAAGGAAATAAATCCGTTTTTATTTAAGCATATTAAATGGGAAAATAATTCAATATGCCAATGAACAAACCAAATCAGAACAGAATAAAATAAAAATGATTCAGCTGAAATAAAAATAAAATAAAAGATTGGCATTACTAGCAAATAAATAAATAAATAAATAAATGGAATATAAACAAAAATATAGTCAATAGCCTTGTCATCAAGGGGAAATCTTCCACAGAACATGAACCCGTAAATGTCGGCTTCCTCTTTAATAGGAACAGTATCAAACCTTCTAAAGAATAGAGACATTGCCCATAGCAATCGTACATGAGCAGACTAGATGGACCAAGTGGTTCTTACCTGCCATTAAATTGTATATTTCTATGTAACCTCTACATATTATTTTATAGAATGTACTTCATAAAAAATACCTGGAAGCTAATTGATTCCTATGGGTAACTTTATCACGACCATGCTTTAGAACAGGGGAGGTCATTCCGAGTCGTTCGCTCGGAAAATTTCTTCGCATCGCAGCGTTTTTCCGCTTAGTGCGCAATGTCCGCACTGCGACTGCGCCAAGTAAATTTGCTATGAAGTTTGGATTTTTACTCACGGCTTTTTCTTCGCTCAGGCGATCGTAGTGTGATTGACAGGAAATGGGTGTTACTGGGCGGAAACAGGCCGTTTTATGGGCGTGTGGGAAAAAACGCTACCGTTTCCGGAAAAAACGCGGGAGTGGCTGGAGAAACGGAGGAGTGTCTGGGCGAACGCTGGGTGCGTTTGTGACGTCAAACCAGGAACGATAAGCACTGAACTGATCGCAGATGCCGAGTAAGTCTGAAGCTACTCTGAAACTGCTACGAGATGTGTAATCGCAATATTGCGAATCTTTCGTTCGCAATTTTAAGAAGCTAAGATTCACTCCCAGTAGGCGGCGGCTTAGCGTGTGCAATACTGCTAAAATTGCCTTGCGAGCGAACAACTCGGAATGAGGGCCAGGGGTATTCGACATGTGGCCTTCCAATTGCTGTGGAACTACACATCCCAGCATACCCTGCCACAGTTTTGATGTTAGGGCATGCCAAAACTGTAGCAGGACTTGCAGGGATGCTTTAAAACATTTGGTACATTTCCCCCAGTAACTTGTATGAGGATTTAAAAATAAGATATGACGGTCCGATCCGCCGGATAGGAGGACATATCACTCAGTGCGCACCCAGCTTTAGTACCCTCATTTATTCTAGCAGCACCTGAAATGTGGACAGAAGTTATAATATGGGTCTTTTGCCATGTTTGTGGTTCAGAAATAAATTGCAACGTGACATACCTCCACTTATTTCAATGGAGCTGCCATATTGGATGAAATTTCTTGCATAATACATAAGGTGGGTACACACTTAGCAATAAAGTAAACGTCTCTAATTTTGACCCATCCTGAGCAAAGTTGTTTACTCTATTGCCCAGTGTGTATGCAGCCGCTGCCGGAAATGCATGACAATAAATTGAAATGTAACAGAACAGCATTATATGAATTAAATAAAACCTTTACAAAAAAATGGACATGGGGATGGATGTATCAGGCAGTGAAATGAGTGGAGACATGGACCAGTGGAGGAGTTGCCTACAGCGACCAATCAGCTACTACCTATCATTTTATAGCATATAATTGGTAAATGCTATCTCAATGCTTATTGGTTGCCATGGGCAACTTCTCCACTCTTTTCACTGCTTTATACATCATCCCTATAGTATCACAGGGTTAACAAAGTGATTAAAACAAGAGTACGGCAATTGCTAGTAACCCTTTTCCACTGACATAAATATCCTGGGTTTTTGTACGTGATTGCGCAAAACCCGGAATTTAGGTCAGTGGAAAAGGAGGAGATTAGCCCTGGGTGACCAGGGTCACAGAGCTGAGACCCAGTAATTTGCGGTGTGGCAGCGGAAAAGGGGTATAAATGATAGCTCATATAAAAGCTTTACTCCACTTGGCAAATTCTATTTAAGCCTATAATAGTTCTACTCTGTCCTGCTGTTTATTGCGAGATCTCAACTCCAGTACTCAGTGCATGTTTTCCATACTCAGTGCTGGAGCACAGGTGTATTCATTACCGATAGACACATTTTGAATGATCCACAGGTGGTGCTAATTATTTCACTTGTGATTCTGAGAGGAGGAGATCTGGAAAACATGCACTGCAAAGCCACTCACATAAAATATTCTTTCAAACCAGCCAACTAGTTGGCTGGCTGTAACGAAAATCTGTTAATGTATGAAAGCAAATGACAATGGGCCGTTTGCTCCCAAAGGCCGGAAAACAGACCAAACAAGTTGATTTAGCCAACTTGTCTAAATGACAGTTTTTGGTCAGTTTTCCAGTGTTTGGGCGCAAACTGAAGTTGCAACAGTGACAACAACAGACTAAACGTAAGTACAGCAGCAGTCATGCTAAATGCAAAACAACAGTATAATATAAAGAAGGAACAACACGCTTAGTGGTGAAATTTGGGAAAATTTTTGTATAATAGTTTCACTCCCACTTTTTACACATTATTTGTTTGTAAACAATAATATTATACATTTTAAACCGATCTTAGTTTGTGAAAATTCTTAACTACCCCTGTTAATAATACCAACTTTACTTAAACCTTTTGCAGATGGATTAAAATACACTGATATGCTACAGCATTGCTTGCTAGATCCCAAATATTTCAAACATAAGAAATTGATCCAAAAGAGTGCCGGAAATCTTTAAGTACAAGAGCTAACACTTCTCATTGGGCACGTGGCTATAGTCAGTCACTTGAAAATGAAAATAAAACCCAGGTACTCACCATATTTCCACCAGTGACATGAACCATACAGCCCTTTTATTTTTGCTAGAAGTGGTTACAAAGTATTTCTTTATTTGATAGCACACCACTCTCTAGTGATATAATCAACAGGATGAATACTTAACCCCTTCACCACCAGAAAGCACACAAACCTCTTCAGTGTACCCGAAATAGTGCCAAAACCACCACTGCTAGATGTATGCAGCCTGTATGTGACTCATTTGTGAAAGGATAACAGTGGAATACGCCATTGTGGTGCAAAAACATGCATTTATTGCCTGAAAGTAAATGAGTGATCACAGGCCATAAAAGGATCTATTAAGATAAGTTTTTACATTTTTAGCGTCATGAGCAGTGTGCAAACTGGTTGCTGGGAAAATCATTTGTGCTTTAAATAAGGGAATACAGTACACTGAGTGCTCAGACCCAGATGAGGATTAGAGGCTGTTTCACTTATTTATCTCCCTTTGTTGTGAATGGAGATCTCCAGTGCCCGTTTATTTACTCCCACTGACAGAGCAGGAATCCCTGTATTTCATCAGATTTCCCCGCACAGGAAAGATTATCAGCCCACTCTCCAGAAGACAAATATGCATATATTACAAAGAAATTGCATTTCGCTCACAATTTTGTAAATTACTCTGTTGGCTAACCCAAACTGGTCTATAAATAAATGGATTTGAATAAATAAAAGATGTGATTTGTAATTGTAAGGAGATTGTTATATCACAATGTACTGTATGTGACAATAACAAATTGTAAATAGTTTTTGTATACTTTTCTTAATAAGTTTAAAACCTTCTACTTGTTATTAATATGTAAGATTACTATACAGTCCCTTTAAACTGGGCACTTATGGATTACACAGGTTCTCTGGTTGATTAACATTAGGTGAAATGCTGGCTTGAAGTCAGCCAGCCACAGAACCTGTGTAATTTGTGAGTGTCCTGGTTTAAAGGGATAGTATGTTAAGCCCACTAATATGGGTATGACATAAACAGACAGGGGGGGAGGGTGCAAGGGGGGAGGGCAAATGTAACAGGTTGGTTTTGCTTTTAAAAAATGCCCACATTAATTTCTGTGGAAGATTCGCAGAAAGATCGACATGGTCATTCCAGGGATTTTGTTATCTTGCACAAACAGTGATCTTGCACAAGATAATCAAGTCCCTAGAATGACAGGTGACAGGCTTCCATCTGTTCCTTCCTCCTCCTCCTGTGAGAGTATCCTGCTTGTACACCATAGTTGTTGATTCCCACATACTTTGCTTTGATTGGAATCCAAGCCATGCTACAAATACAGTATACTGTGAGATAGCAATGCTAACTACTGTGTCACTGTGCTGCTCACGTATACATTATTGTGGATATGTTGGCCAATCCCGGGATCGGGATCGGCGGGATCACGGGATTTAGGCCCAAAAATGTCCGGGATTCAATCCCAGGATTGCAAGCTCCAATCCCGGGGATTGAGGGATCAGCGTTGAGCGTCCACAGGACACTCAGACGCTGCCCGGCTTCCTTCTTCCGGGTCCCCAGCGCAGCGTGAGAGGTCACGCTGCGCTGTCAGGAGCCATCAGCAGCGATCAAAGGATGGTCCCCCCCTGCCCGCTCTCGAAATATGGTAAGTTATATGTGCGGGGCGGGGTGGGGCGAGGGGGCGGCCACCTATCTAAAAGCCAATCCCGGGTATCCCGGGATTGGCCATTTTTCAATCCCGATACCCGGGATTGAAAAAATGGCTGGGATTGGCTTCCCTAATTGTGGAGAGGACTGAAGCAAATTTGAGGTGGACACCTTGTTGCTGTGGAGATAACTGGCAGAGGTGAGGTGGGTACCTTATTGCTATGGGGGGGGGGGGGGGGGACTGAAGCAGAGGTAAGGTAGGAATTTTGTTGCTGTGGAGGGGACTGAAGCAGAGATGAGGTGGGTATTTTATTGCTGTGAAGGGGACTGAAGCAGAGATGAGGTGGGTATTTTGTTGCTATGGAGGGGACTGAAGCAGAGGTAAGGTAGGTATTTTGTTTCTGCGGAGGAGACTGAAGCAGAGATGAGGTGGGTATCTTGTTGCTATGGAAGGGACTTAAGCAGAGGTGACCTGGATAACTCTTTACTGTGTAGGAGGCAGTGATGTGCGGTCAGGTGAGGCAGGTGAGGCAGAGCCTCTCCTGTCATACTCCAGGATACTCAAGCGGTTTGACTATAAAAATGATATAAAAAATACAAATAAGATATTGTAAATATCTTCTTTGTACCATTCTAATAATTTTTGTAATCAAACTCTGGAGTATACTGGAATATGGGGGTAATTCAGATCGCTGCTGCAAATTTGTTAGCAGTTGGGCAAAACCATGTGCACTGCAGGGGGCACAGATATAACATGCAGAGAGAGTTAGATTTGGGTGGGGTGTATTCAATCTGAAATCTAAATTGCAGTGCAAAACTAAGGCAGCCAGTATTTACCCTGCACAGAAACAAAATAACCCACCCAAATCTAACTCTCTCTGCAAATGTTATATCTGCCCCACCTGTAGTGCACATGGTTTTGCCCAACTGCTAACAAATTTGCTGGTGCGATCAACTCTGAATTACCCCCTATGAAAGGTGAGGCATTGACTCCCCTGCCTAACTTGTCCACACATCTCTGATCAAAACTCGCAAAATTTCCAGACGTATATACTGCCACACCTATGTATAATGCCCACATGAGCCCTGGGGTTCATTTACAGTATGTGTGTATAAATATGGGTCTGATACTCGCCAGTGCCTCCCTAGTAATTTACCTCACCGCATGTAACTGGTAGGAGGACAAGGTAGGTGGAGATCTTGGGGTATATTTACTAAAGGTCAATTTGAATTGATTTTGATTGAATTCAGATTGATTAAAATCAGTGTTAATCAATATTGGGCTTCCAGGGCTAAAATACTAATTTACTAACATTTAAAAATGAATATAAAAAAAAAATTACCTGTTAGCAAATGTGTGTTTAAACCCTGGAAACCCAACATCGATTAAGATATATTTTAATTGATCTGACATCAATCAAAATTGACCTTAGTAAATATACCCCCATGTGTGGAATGAAATGGTCTTGGGAGTGCCTCCAGGTCATTTAGGCGAAGGCACTTTGTGACCAGAATCTTCACACATTTTTCCTCACACTGCATAGAAATGCGCAGAAAAAAATAACGAAGACTGTCTACTGTAATAGATCGTAATCTTGAGGAACTGAATTCCACCCCATGTTTCTGCAACATACTGTAGTGGTCATTACAAAATAAGATACCAAGAATATAGCAATATTTTATTTCAGGAATTTTATTTTTATTTGAAATTAATTTAGAAAAAGATTTCATTTATCTAGAGGACTTGGAACAAGTTTAAGAAGATACGTATTTATTTTATGTTTCGTTTTCAAGCACTAATGTGAGGATCCTAATAGTTATTTAGATTTCAAGTATTAATTAGTATGTTTTCAATAGATTAATATGAAGAGATTTTAATTTTGGGAACTTGTTATAGATCTTAATCAAAGTGTTCGTACTGTATTTGGTAATACAACATGTTTGATCATATTTCGTGGCTAATAGCATATTATTTTCAGATCTGCACAACACTCACAGTGAGGTCACCAGTGAAAGTTTTAATGAAGGGGTAATGGGGTATTTGCCCTGAGCTCACTGTTAGACTTCCTGGCAATGAGCCTTGATAGGAGAGACCTTGTACATTAGCTCTCCGTTACTTTCCTAGAAACATGGAGATACTAGTAGATGTTTGGCATATGCCGGGTCACCTCAGCCCGCCTCTTCTCTGCCCTGTCCTGCACTGTTATACTTACCCATTCCCGGCACAGTTGTCCTTGTATCTGAATGGTCTATCCTGTCTCTGCTTAGAGAGCCATTGGGGGCACCTACTGTGCATGTCAGAGACAGGGCACGCCTTAGTTGATTACTTTACAGATGCCATGTTTGGAACGTGGGATTCCTCTTTTAAACAGGTCATCTGATCGACAAAAGTTCATAATTAAATCTCATGAGTAAAACTGAAAAGTTTAATAATAAAGACTATTAACCTCAACCTTAGTAGTAGGTAAGAGCCCTGTAAATCCTCTAAACAGAGGTGCAGTCCTCTAGCCTAGTTTGCTGCTACTGAGTTGTAAGGGGAATACCGAATCCCCTTGGGGGTAACAATCTAAAAAACTAAATTAACTCTTGGGTGCAGTTGGTTAGACAAATCTATATTTAATACCAATGTTTCTTGTGTCTCTTTATGTAAGGACCAATAGTCCAATAGTGGTAGAAAACGTGAGGGTGAATGTCTGACAAAGCTATATACTGTATTTTCCAAATATATGTATTATTATTCCAAACTAGAGGTATTACAAGCAGGTAACATCTCATAGGCGTATGTCAAATTCAACAAATGTATAAATATCTAACAGCAATCTGCACTCCCGGGGGGGGGGGGGGGGGTACATTTACAAACGCTTCTAAAACAAAGAATTGGTGATGTTCCCCATAGCAACCAATCAGATGCTGTCTATCATATCTCTATTGCCTTTTAGAAAATGATAGACAGCATATGATTGGTTGCTATGGGCTACATCACCAATGCTCTGTTTTAGAAGCTTTAGTAAATTTAAGCTGCCGTTCTTCAAACGCAAGTGCCACCTAATACTTCAGTAAAGCAACAAAAATATTTGTAAGCTGCCACTACTGTATTTTGAATATCGTAAAACAAATAAAATGTCCATAGTCCTGAAATAAAGTTCATAAATGGAACTAATATGATATATAAAATTCAAGGTCCAGATAGGATGGAACTGAATTTCACTTCTGAACTTCTTCATTAAAAATATATAAAAAAAAAGAACAGAAAATGTTCCATGAGTGTTCTGGATCTGATTAGACATTAATTGGGAGCACCACCACCACTGGAATTTAAAAAAAGGGTCTTTCAAGTTTCAACCCAATGATCCGAATGGCACACCAAGAATGCAAAACCCCCAATGTGGGTGAAGAAAGTTGGCATCACACTTAAGTCAAACCTCCCAACTTTTCAAAATGGTTAATCGTGATCCCAAAAAAGGGGTGAAGTCTCATGTAAAGGGGGAATGGCCTCATGACCATGAGGTTATGCCCCCCTGTTATGTGCAATTTTAGCACATGCCATACTCGCTTTTGTCGTCACGCTGGTGGAAACCCAGCACTCCGGCACCTGCTGAGTTACCCCCAGCACTGAATGGAAGCCACACACACACATGAGCATGGTGTCCATTTACTGCTGCTCTGCAGGTACAGTAGCGGTGTCCCGCTGGGACACTGCGGCCCACTGGTGGGACAGTGTTAGAAAAATGGGACTGTCTCGCTGAAATAAGGACAATTATTATTATTATTATTATCCTTTATTTATATGGTGCCACAAGGGTTCCGCAGCGCCCAATTACAGAGTACATATGCACATAATCAAAACAGGAAAACAGTAACTTACAGTTGAAGATAATATAGGACAAGTGTGGGGTAACTAAACATAACTACATCAGTAAATGACATAGAGATAAGTTCCAGGTGGCCAAAAAACTGCGTGATTTGGGCAGTTGAGGATTATTAAAGTAAGAAAAGTATAAGCACATGAGGGAAGAGGGCCCTACTCGTGGGACCTTACTTTGCTTAAGTTTTCTCTTTCTCTTCTCCCATAAAAACATCCTGTAAATTGTATATAGTACAATAACATACAAATGAATGGATGGTCCGCTCTCCCAAATTATCCACTTACACAAACATAGTGTAGAATCAGCATATAACAATATCTTTCTTTAAAGGCATTTTCTTGCTTTGTTCCTTTCGCAAATGCAAAAGATGTTTGAAATATCTTGGCCGGGACAGCCCTTTACTTCATGGGCTCTACTGGTACTTGAAAATATATAAATATGATGAACATTTTTTATGCAGGCTTTTCATTTTTTTTTTTTTAAATAGACCCCTTACACAGCTAGATGATGACTCAATGATGAATTAGCAAGTGCAATTTTCAAACTAACAGAGTAGGTATACACATTCATATGACACTTTATGTGGTGTATATTTGTTTATCCAACAATCTATGTGGTGTTATATGGATATCCTCAATTCCCCCAAAACACTTAAAAAGCAGAAGCACTAGTAGTGCATTACCGTAAACAATAAAATGAATTCTCCATATAATGGGACACATATAAAACATAGATAATATATAAATCATTATTCCCCAATAATGCTTCCAACCAGAAAAACAGTATGACAAAGCTCATCACAAACTGTAGTTTGTTACTAAGGTCCAAGGACGTGACGGTATGTCTGTGGCTGCGGGATGGCTTGCTGACAGATCTGTCAGATAAGTCCTCCCCACCCACGTGCACCAACGCATTTCAAAACCTGCATCTTCTTTATGAAAGCTGCAGGCTGTGAAACGCGCCATTGCTCGCATCTGAGTTTCTCAACTACATAAATCCTTACATGGACTTGGCATTGGCCAATGGGGGTGATTCCAACACAGATATGCAAGGGGATGCCCAGCACAGGGCTAGCTCGCCCCGCACGTGACGCATGTCAGTCCCTGCCTGTCAGGTCTCTAGGATTGTCTGTCCCTGGCGGGGGCACTAGTGGGTCAGTGTTGGTATGATGGATAAAACGTGGAGGCAATATAAAAGTCCTGCGCATAGGCGCTGATGTTTTATTATAACTGAGCAGATGGGATAACACAGAGTGAACAGAAAACCGGTAATGGAATGACAATGATTGATAACGGAATTTGAATAACTGAGGTCTCTTGCAAAGGAAATATGAAACAACAAATACTGAAGGCAGATGATATAAACTAAAGTCCAGTAGTACTTGATAGCACACAGTCTCGGTATAACATAAGATAAAGTAACTTGAAAAGCAGAACTCCGATATGCATAAGAAACACACAGTCTCTATAAAGCACAAGTCCAAGTAGCCTTACTAGGCTCAAGCAGGAGACAGTCTCTAAGCAACTAGTTGTTATAATGCTGGAATGCACAGATGGAATACTGATAGCAAGTGCACAGGTAAGATGGTAATACGAACACCTGAGGAGAGTCTCTGCTGCTGGTGGATTGTGGCTGGATGTAATTGAAGTCCGGAGTAACAGGAGAGCTGTGAAGGTGAAAACTGGAACAATGGAAATAACCACGGGGAACGCTGGAAACAGGAACACAGGAAGCAGGAGAACTTAGGCACACGGTATGTGACTCGTTGTCCGAGGCAATGTGAGAGAGCCACGGACTGGAAGTTAAACCCCTTGCTCAGCAGTGATTGGACACAGAGCTGTAGGCGGAGATACAGCGCTGGATTGAACACCAGGATCAGCTGAGTGCAGGTGTCATGGCAACGTCCACACAGTCCGGACACCGGCACGCAGCAAAACCCACACAGGACCAGACTCAGGGGTACTCAGCAATGCAGAAGATGACGCTCGCGGTCACTGCACCCATGCAGCCGCAACTGGTACCATGACCTCCGGAGGCCTGCACACCAGCGCGCTGGTAAGTGAGACGCAGCAGAGCGCCGATTCCTGACATTACCCCCTCCTTTATGGGTGGGCACCGAACACCCACGAGGCTTGGCAGGGAAGAGTCTGTGGAAGGCTTGAATCAAACGTGGAGCATGAACATCCGTGGCGTTGACCCAACTCCTCTCTTCAGGACCATATCCAGACCAGTCAATGAGATATTGCAGATGACCATGACGATGTCGAGAGTCTAAGATCTTTTCCACCTCGTATTCCACGCCCCGATGAGTTTGTACCTTTGGAGCCGCTGGAAGCGTTCTCTGGAAACGATTGAGAATTAGTGGTCTGAGGAGAGAAATATGAAATGAGTTGGGTACTTTCAAAAAAGCAGGCAGTTTTAACTTATAAGCCACCGAATTAATGACACTTTCTACTGGAAATGGTCCAATAAACCGTGGAGCAAACTTCATTGATGGCACTCTGAGACGGAGATTTCGGGTAGATAACCAGACTTTATCGCCCGGTTTCAAACTAGGAACTGGTCGTCTCTTCCGATCAGCAAACATTTTATACCGTTGAGAAACTTTTTTAAGAGATGAATGGATCGTCTTCCAAATTTGAGCGAACCGCTGAAGAGCAGAATCAGCCGCAGGCACATCTATGGCAGGTAACTCTTGGAAGTCTGGTACTCTAGGATGCTGACCATAAACTGCAAAAAAAGGAGTTGTATCTGTAGAAGTATGATAATGGAAATTATGAGCAAACTCCGCCCAGGGCAATAAATCTACCTAGTCATCCTGTGAAGAAGAAATATACAGTCTCAAATAGGTCTCAAGTTCTTGATTTACCCTCTCTGTCTGCCCATTTGTTTGAGGATGATAGGCCGTAGAGAATTTCAGTTTTACCTGCAGCGCTGAACACAGAGCCCTCCAAACCTTGGCCACAAATTGTACACCCCGATCAGATATGATTTCTGTTGGAAGTCCATGTAACCTGAATATTTCGTGAAGAAACAACTGTGCCAATTTTGGAGCAGATGGTAACCCCATGAGTGCGCCATTTTTTAAAACCTATCGACTACTACCCAGATGGTGTCATACCCTTTGGATGGAGGGAGATCAGAAATAAAATCCATCGACAAATGGGACCAGGGGCGCCTGGGAATGGAATTGGGTATCAATTGGCCTGCGGGAGCCTGACGAGAAATTTTATGCTGAGCACATTTGGGACATGAAGCTATGAATTCTTGAATATCTACCTTCATACGAGGCCACCAATACGTTTGAGACAGAAACTTAAAAGTCTTTAGAACTCCAGGGTGACCAGTAAATTTGGAAGTATGAGCCCAGGACAGAAGGTTTGGACGAAGCTCTGGAGAGACAAACATCTTGCCTGGAGGCGGGACTTGCGACATCCCTGTAGCTGCGAAAACCACCGGATTTAATACTGGTCGAGCAGCCTGTTCTGAGGATTCCTCATTTGAGCTCATAGAGCGAGACAAAGTATCTGCTTTGACGTTTTGTGAGCCAGGTGTTAGGGTCTCCTGCCCTGTGCTGCCACGTCATCATGGCAACCGGGAGACAAGTGCTAGTGGAGTAACCTGAGCGCAGCTGATACTCCGGTTCGGGTCTTTTGCTGTGCAGTGGTTATAGGCTCTGTGCACGGCAGGGGATCCGGTGCTGGTTTTTGTGCTCACAGTCTGTGAGGTCTGAGTGGGGCGTGGACAGCACCTGCTTTATAAGGCCTCTTTTCAGGGTAAGCAGATGCTGCTGAATCTCTGTTGGTTAGTCAGTTCATGAAAGTTAGCCAGTACTGTGTAGCTTTGTATTTGTTTGTTGCTTACTGCAAATAGGCCTGGGGATTTGGTATTACACTCTGCCAATCCAGACCTAGCAGTAAGACTGGAGTCAGTCGTTTAGCTTGCTGGGGTTCTGTTATTACTCTGTGAACTTAGCAAGTTTGCGGCTGTATTCTAACACTTGCCTGTCTAATCCTGTCTCACTGTGCTAGGTGTCAGGGGTCAGTTTAGTGGCAGTAAGCTTAAACCTGTGCACTGCAAGTGAGAATCAGGATTGTGGAGGCTCTCCTTGTGTCTATCATTCCATCTCTGACCAAGGAGTTTACTGCCACACCCGTTGGTAACCCTTTAGGGTTTTGCTGTTGCCCTTAGCAACAGCATTTCGGGTTCTCTACGTATTAAAACACAACATCTTGCTTTTTACATCTGAGCAGTTCTAATACAAGGGAGATACCCAGTTCCTTAGCCTCTGGGCTTCTCTGTTCTCTGTGTGTGTATTTTGTTACCCTATCACCTTCTGTGTACGTTATGTCATATTCCCCAGTTTGTCTGTGAGTCCATTTGTTTTGCATAACAGTTCAAACACCAGTACATTCCTGCAGACACTGGAGTGCATAACAGTTCTGACACTAGTACTTTCCTGCAGGCACTGGTGTGCATAACATATTCAGCAGCCTAATACTCCTGTTGAAATTTTGTGGGAATATGGAGCATACCCCTCAAAATACGTTGCAACAGGTGGTCGATCAGGTGCAGGTCCTGACTCGACAATTTAATGATTTGTCCATTAAAATGCACACCTCCCAGGCTGCTGGCGGAGCTCCCGCAGCAGCAGCACCTGCAGGGGTTAAGGAGCCGAAAGTAAATCTCCCGGATCGTTTTTCTGGAGATCGCTCGCAGTTCTTTTGTTTCAAGGAGAGCTGCAAGCTATACTTCCGGCTTAGGCCTCAGTCTTCTGGGTCGGAGATTCAGCGGGTGGGCATAGTGATTTCCTTGCTACAAGGAGACCCACAGGTCTGGGCATATGGGTTGCAGCCTGACTGTCCGTCGCTTAAAAGTGTTGATGCTTTTTTTACGGCACTGGGCATGTTGTATGATGACCCTGACAAGACGGCCTCAGCCGAGGCTCAGATTTCGATCCTTAAGCAAGGGCGAAGGCCAGTTGAGGTTTACTGTACGGAGTTTCGGAGGTTGGCCCATGATACCCAGTGGAATGACCCAGCCCTGAGACACCAGTACCGAAGAGGTCTTTCTAACCAGATAAAGGACCAACTGGTACAATATCCCTTGCCTGATAGCTTGGATCAGCTCATGCAGTTATCCATCCGGGTGGATAGACGGCTGAGAGAGCGTAGGCTTGAAAGGGAGACTGAGATTTCCTTCCTTCCCAAGGGAACCTCAGACTCTGAGGAATTTTCTGAGGAGCCTATGCAGATTGGGGCTACCCGCCTCTCCTCGCGTGAGAAGACGCGGAGGAGACAGCAGGGGTTGTGTTTGTACTGTGGGAATAAAGGTCATGTGGTAGTATCATGCCCAGAAAAGCCGGAAAACTTCAGGGCCTGAGGGTGATGGGAAATATCCTGTCAGGCCAGAAGTCAGAATTTCCCAAGAAGACTTTTATCATTCCGGTGACCTTGAAGATCCTCGGTCAAACTGTCAAGACTGAGGCCTTTGTGGACAGTGGGGCCGACGGGGTTTTTATGGACCGCCAATTCGCCCTAAAACACTCTGTTCCCTTAGTACCCTTGGCATCGGAAATTGAGATTTGTGGGTTAAACGGGGAACCATTATCCCAAGGTAAAATTACCTCTTGCACTAGCCAGATTTCTTTGTTTATTGGAGCCACACACTCTGAAAAATTGTCCTTTTATGTGACTGTCTGTACTTTTGCC
Organism: Pseudophryne corroboree; assembly: GCF_028390025.1. Taxonomy (NCBI): domain Eukaryota; kingdom Metazoa; phylum Chordata; class Amphibia; order Anura; family Myobatrachidae; genus Pseudophryne; species Pseudophryne corroboree. Next base: position 266,487,552 of record NC_086454.1, on the reverse strand, counting down.
CCATTGGTGTTGGGGTTACCCTGGTTAAGGGCCCACAATCCTCAATTTGACTGGGTCTCTGGGGAGATTCTTAGTTGGGGTACTGATTGTTTCAGGAGTTGCTTGAGCCTTCCAGTCAGGCTCTCGCAGCTAAGTTTGCCAGGATTGCCAGGGTGTTATGCAGATTTTGCGGACGTGTTCTCCAAAAAAGTTGCAGAGGTACTACCTCCCCATCGCCCCTATGACTGTGCCATTGATTTGTTGCCAAATGCTAAGCTTCCCAAGAGCAGGTTGTACTCCCTGTCACGTCCTGAGACTCAGGCTATGGCAGAGTACATTCAGGAGAACTTGGCTAAGGGATTTATCAGACCTTCACAGTCTCCAGTTGGGTCGGGGTTCTTCTTCGTGGGTAAAAAGGACGGTTCGTTGCGACCCTGCATCGACTTCAGGGAATTGAACCGTATCACGATTAAAAACTCATACCCACTGCCTCTCATTTCGGTCTTGTTTGACCAGCTTCGTACTGCCACCATTTTTTCTAAGATTGACCTACGCGGTGCGTACAATCTAATCCGAATAAGAGAGGGGGATGAATGGAAGACTGCCTTTAATACCCACTCAGGGCATTATGAATATTTGGTGATGCCTTTTGGGCTCTGTAATGCCCCGGCAGTCTTCCAGGATTTCATGAATGATGTGCTCAGGGAATATTTGGATAGATTCTTAGTTGTATACTTAGATGACATCCTAATCTTCTCCCATTCCCTGGAGGAACATCGGAAGCATGTACGCTTAGTCCTCCAGAAACTCAGAGACCACCGGCTTGGGGCGAAGCTGGAGAAGTGCGAATTTGAAGTTCAGCAAATCGCATTTCTAGGATATATTATCTCCCCAGAAGGTTTCCAAATGGAGGGTTCCAAGGTACAGGCAGTCCTGGATTGGGTGCAGCCCACTAGTTTGAAGGCGCTTCAGCGTTTCCTGGGCTTTGCGAATTTTTATAGACGATTTATCGCTGGATTTTCGTCTATAGTGGCGCCCTTGGTGGCACTCACTAAGAAAGGGGCGGATGTTGCTCACTGGTCTTGTGAGGCTAAAGCGGCTTTTGCCCGTCTCAAAAGGGCATTTGTTTCGGCCAAGGTGCTGCGACACCCAGATCCAGAGCGTCCTTTTGTGGTGGAGGTGGATGCCTCTGAGATGGGTATTGGGGCAGTGCTTTCTCAGATGGGAGTGTCTGATAATCGCCTTCATCCCTGTGCTTACTTTTCCCGTAAATTTTCGCCTGCCGAGATGAATTATGACGTGGGTAACCGGGAATTGTTGGCTATTAAGGATGCACTCGAGGAGTGGAGACACTGGCATGAGGGGGCTAAGTTTGTGGTCTCAATTCTCACTGACCATAAGAATCTGGCATATTTAGAGTCAGCGAAGCGTCTCAATGCCAGGCAGGCACGATGGGCTTTGTTTTTTGCTCGCTTTAATTTTTTGATAACATATCGCCCTGGGTCAAAAAACATCAAGGCTGATGCGCTCTCGCGGAGTTTTGCTCCAATCCAAGAGACCACCGAGGAGCCGTTGCCCATTGTTTCCCCATCATGTATTAAAGTGGGCATTACCCAGGACCTCTTATCATTAGTCCTTAGAGCACAGGAGCAGGCTCCTCCAGACCTTCCGGTAGGTCTTTTGTTTGTGCCTCCTAGGTTAAGACAGCGAGTGTTCCTGGAATTCCATGCCAAGAAGTCGGCAGGTCACCCGGGTATTGCCAGAACTCGGGAGTTGCTATCTAGGGCGGTGTGGTGGCCCTCGGTGGCTAAGGATGTGGATCAGTGGGTTCGGGCATGTGACATCTGTGCCCGAAATAAGACTCCTAGAGGGGTTCCTGTTGGCCCATTACATCCACTCTCTATCCCATCTAAGCCATGGACCCACATTTCAATGGATTTTGTGGTGGACTTGCCCAAATCCTCGGGGATGACAGCCATCTGGGTTGTCGTTGACAGGTTTTCGAAGATGGCGCACTTCGTTCCACTGGTTGGGCTGCCATCAGCCAGACGCCTGTCTGAATTATTTATGCTGCATGTTGTGCGTCTCCACGGGTTGCCACTTGATGTGGTCTCTGACCGCGGATCCCAGTTTGTGGCCAAATTCTGGAGGGCATTTTGTTCCGATCTCCAGATTTCTGTCAGCTTGTCGTCAGGCTACCATCCGCAGTCTAATGGGCAGACTGAAAGGGTGAACCAGTCCTTGGAGCAGTTCCTCAGGTGTTATGTCTCCAAGTGTCAGACTGACTGGGTTGCTCATCTGTCCATGGCGGAGTTTGCCTATAACAACGCGGCTCACTCTGCTACAGGGATCTCTCCCTTCCTTTGTGTGTATGGGCATCATCCTAAGGCCAATTCTTTTGACCCCCTGGACTCCACGCCTGGTGGTTCCTCTGTGGTTTCGGTCCTTAGAGGTATTTGGCGGAAAGTGAAGAAAGCCCTTGTGTCTGTGTCATTAGTGACCAAAAGGGTTTTTGATAAGCGGAAAAGACCCTGCAGCTTCAAATTAGGAGACTTCGTCTGGTTGTCTACCAAGAATTTGAAGTTGAGACAGCCATCTCATAAGTTAGGGCCCCGGTTCATCGGCCCTTATAAGATCACCAGGGTTATCAATCCGGTGGCATTTCAGTTAGATCTGCCCCGTTCTTTGGGTATCAATAAAACATTTCATTGTTCCCTTTTAAAACGGGCGATTAGTAATCCTTCTTCCAGTGGAAGACCTTCCCCTCTTCTGATACGTGGCCAGAGGGAGTTTGTTGTTGAAAGGATTCTTGACTCCAAGGTGGTTCGGGGTCGGCTGTCATTTTTGGTGCACTGGAAGGGGTATGGCCCGGAGGAGCGGTCGTGGGTGCGCAGTTGTGATCTTCATGCCCCCAGACTGATACGCTCTTTCTTCTCGCAGTTCCCCGATAAACCCGGTGGTAGGGGTTCTTTGACCCCTCGTCAGAGGGGGGGTACTGTTAGGGTCTCCTGCCCTGTGCTGCCACGTCGTCATGGCAACCGGGAGACAAGTGCTAGTGGAGTAACCTGAGCGCAGCTGATACTCCGGTTCGGGTCTTTTGCTGTGCAGTGGTTATAGGCTCTGTGCACGGCAGGGGATCCGGTGCTGGTTTTTGTGCTCACAGTCTGTGAGGTCTGAGTGGGGCGTGGACAGCACCTGCTTTATAAGGCCTCTTTTCAGGGTAAGCAGATGCTGCTGAATCTCTGTTGGTTAGTCAGTTCATGAAAGTTAGCCAGTACTGTGTAGCTTTGTATTTGTTTGTTGCTTACTGCAAATAGGCCTGGGGATTTGGTATTACACTCTGCCAATCCAGACCTAGCAGTAAGACTGGAGTCAGTCGTTTAGCTTGCTGGGGTTCTGTTATTACTCTGTGAACTTAGCAAGTTTGCGGCTGTATTCTAACACTTGCCTGTCTAATCCTGTCTCACTGTGCTAGGTGTCAGGGGTCAGTTTAGTGGCAGTAAGCTTAAACCTGTGCACTGCAAGTGAGAATCAGGATTGTGGAGGCTCTCCTTGTGTCTATCATTCCATCTCTGACCAAGGAGTTTACTGCCACACCCGTTGGTAACCCTTTAGGGTTTTGCTGTTGCCCTTAGCAACAGCATTTCGGGTTCTCTACGTATTAAAACACAACATCTTGCTTTTTACATCTGAGCAGTTCTAATACAAGGGAGATACCCAGTTCCTTAGCCTCTGGGCTTCTCTGTTCACTGTGTGTGTATTTTGTTACCCTATCACCTTCTGTGTACGTTATGTCATATTCCCCAGTTTGTCTGTGAGTCCATTTGTTTTGCATAACAGTTCAAACACCAGTACATTCCTGCAGACACTGGAGTGCATAACAGTTCTGACACTAGTACTTTCCTGCAGGCACTGGTGTGCATAACACCAGGTCTAAACATTAACTTAAATCAAAACAAGAAAAGAATAGGGCCCACCTTGCTTGCCGAGGATTCAGGCACTGCGCGGCTTTCAAGTAGAGAAGGTTCTTGTGATCCGTGTAGATGGTAATGGGGAATCTCGTACCTTCCAGCAGATACCTCCATTCTTCAAGGGCCAATTTAATTGCCAACAACTCCTGGTCGCCGATGGTATAGTTAATTTCTGCGGGCGAGAACCTACGAGAAAAAAACCCACAGGGGTGAGTCTTACCATCAATGCCAATCTGGGACAGGACTGCGCCCACGCCAACCGTTGAGGCATCAACTTCCAAGATGAAGGCCTTACTGACATCCGGCTATTGTAACACAGGAGCTGAAATAAAAGCTTGTTTTATTTTATGAAAAGCAGACAGTGCTTCATCAGACCATTGAGAAGGATTTCCCCCTTTCCCGGTAAGGCAGGTAATTGGAGCTATTAACGTGGAAAAGCCTTTCATTAACTTTCTGTAGTAATTAGCGAAGCCAATGAAGCGTTGAACTGACTTGAGTGTTGTTGGAAGAGCCCAGCTTTCTATAGCTTCCAGTTTAGCTGGATCCATTTGAAGGTCTGTTCCGGAAATAATGTATCCTAAGAAAGATATTGAAGAAGCTTCAAATGTGCATTTAGACAGCTTGCCATACAGATGATTCTGTCAAAGACGGTGAAGAACCCCCTTCACCTGTTGGCGATGAGAAACTAAATCACGGGAGAATATCAAGATGTCATCGAGGTAAACTACCACACATTTATACAGGAGATCTCTAAACACTTCGTTGACAAAGTTTTAAAACACGGCTGGGGCATTACTTAAACCGAAGGGCATCACTAGATATTCATAGTGGCCGTCACGAGTATTGAAGGCGGTTTTCCACTCATCACCACTTCGAATCCTAATAAGATTGTAAGCCCCGCGAAGATCTAATTTCGTGAAGATGGAAGCCCCTCTAACTCTGTCAAACAACTCTGTGATGAGAGGTAACGGGTAGCTATTTTTGATCGTGATGTAATTTAAACCCCGGTAATCGATACAGGGGCGAAGTCCTCCATCTTTCTTCTTGACGAAGAAGAATCCAGCACCAGCTGGGGAAGAGGATGGATGGAATGAATCCTTTCTTTAAATTTTCCTTTATGTATTCACTCATTGCTTGAGTCTCTGGGACTGAAAGAGGGTATGTACGCCCTCTAGGCGGCTTGCTCCCTGGAACCAGATCGATGGGACAATCCCACTCTCGATGGGGAGGCAAGACATCCGCTGCTTTCTCACTAAAGATGTCAGTGAATTCCTGATAGGCCTCCGGAAGTCCGGACTGGGACTTTACACTTGAAGACTTTATTGGAAATATTTGAGCAAGACAAGACTGATGACAGGAGGAACTCCATGATGTTAACTGTGATGTAGACCAGTCGAATTGTGGATTGTGCAGTTGGAGCCAAGGCATACTCAGTACAATCTCATAGCTCGCTTTAGGTATAACCAGGAACTCAATGAGCTCGGAATGCAGGAAGCCTATTCCCAGAACTACCGGCTTGGTTTGCTGAGAGATGGAACCCTCAGGAATACGGCTTCCGTTCACGGCCGTGAGATACACTGATAGATGAAGTCTATCCACTGCAGCTTGCGTGATAAAATTCCCAGCAGCACCACAATCCACTAAGGCAGACAAAGACTGGAGTCCCTCTGGCCTTTCCAAGGTCACAGGTAATCTCAGATCTTGAGATGAAGGAGGTTTATTCAAGGTCCATAACTTGACCCCTCCTCTACAAGTTAGGACCTGGCGTTTCCCGGCCGAGCAGGACAGGAACCAATCAGATGACCAGCAGCAGCACAATAGAGACACAGTCTTTCCTTTAATCTTCTGGACCGCTCCTCAGGTGTTAAATGAGATTTGTTTACCTGCATGGGTTCATCAGCAGTAATAGGTAGAGACTGTACAGTAAGCATAGCTCGGTGCTTGCGAAGATCACCTCGAGAGCGTTCACAGGCTCGCTCGCGTAAACGTAGATCCAACTTGACACATAGGGAAATTAGAGCTTCCAGTTGCTCTGGTAAATCTCGAGTAACCAACTCATCCTTTATGCGGTCAGACAGACCATGCCAGAAGGCGGCAACCAATGCCTGGTTGTTCCACTTCACCTCTGATGCCAATGTCTGGAACTGGATAACGTACTGACCCACAGTACGTGTTCCCTGGCGGATCTGAAGGAGGTCTGAAGAAGCAGAGGTCGTACGCCCAGGTTCGTCAAAGATGCGTCGGAATGCGACAACAAATTCAGTATAGTTGTTCAATAATGCATCTGCTCGCTCCCACAGCGGAGAGACCCAGTTCAGAGCAGAGCCAGCTAGAAGAGAAACAATATAAGCAACCTTTGATCTGGGTGTTGGAAAGTTCTGTGGCTGCAATTCAAACTGAACCTCGCATTGATTTAGAAATCCACGACACATCTTAGCATTACCATCAAATTTACTTGGTGTAGGAAGATGGATGCGAGACATTGAAACAGAAGCAACTGGAGAGCTAGAAACTGAGGAACTAGGAACAGGAACTGGAACTGAAGAGGACACTGGGGAAACTGAAATTGGAAGTGATTGTTGCAGAGTATCTAAACGTGAAGACATTCCTTGCAGAGATTGAATAATCTGCTGCTGCGCAGCCTCTTGACCATCCAGTCGTGACACTAGGTCTTGGAGTATCCCTGACCCCACACTCTGACCACCGTCCAGGTCCATTGGCCTCGGACAAACTGTCAGGTCTCTAGGATTGTCTGTCCCCGGCGGGGGCGCTAGTGGGTCAGTGTTGGTATGATGGATAAAACGTGGAGGCAATATAAAAGTCCTGCGCATAGGCGCTGATCTTTTATTATAACTGAGCAGATGGGATAACAGAGTGAACAGAAAACCGGTAATGGAATGACAATGATTGATAACGGAATTTGAATAACTGAGGTCTCTTGCAAAGGAAATATGAAACAACAAATACTGAAGGCAGATGATATAAACTAAAGTCCAGTAGTACTTGATAGCACACAGTCTCGGTATAACATAAGATAAAGTAACTTGAAAAGCAGAACTCCGATATGCATAAGAAACACACAGTCTCTATAAAGCACAAGTCCAGGTAGCCTTACTAGGCTCAAGCAGGAGACAGTCTCTAAGCAACTAGTTGTTATAATGCTGGAATGCACAGATGGAATACTGATAGCAAGTGCACAGGTAAGATGGTAATACGAACACCTGAGGAGAGTCTCTGCTGCTGGTGGATTGTGGCTGGATGTAATTGAAGTCCGGAGTAACAGGAGAGCTGTGAAGGTGAAAACTGGAACAATGGAAATAACCACGGGGAACACTGGAAACAGGAACACAGGAACCAGGAGAACTTAGGCACACGGTATGTGACTCGTTGTACGAGGCAATGTGAGAGAGCCACGGACTGGAAGTTAAACCCCTTGCTCAGCAGTGATTGGACACAGAGCTGTAGGCGGAGATACAGCGCTGGATTGAACACCAGGATCAGCTGAGTGCAGGTGTCATGGCAACGTCCACACAGGCCGGACACCGGCACGCAGCAAAACCCACACAGGACTAGACTCAGGGGTACTCAGCAATGCGGAAGATGACGCTCGCGGTCACTGCACCCATGCAGCCGCAACTGGGGCCATGACCTCCGGAGGCCTGCACACCAGCGCGCTGGGAAGTGAGACCCAGCAGAGCACCGATTCCTGACACTGCCCCGTCTCAGAAGTGCAAAAGCATCGCACAGTTGCGATGCTTTTGCACTTCAGGAGTAGCTCCCGGCCAGCGCAGCTTTTGCGTGCAGGCTGGGAGCTACTTGTCGCTGCCTTGGTTCGTAGCGGCTGCGTGTTACGTCACGCAGCCGCTGCGGCCCACCCCCGCACGGTCCGGCCACGCCTGCATTGGCCGGACTGCGCCCACAAAACGCCGCTGTGCCGCCCCCCCCCCACCCAGCAACCGCCTCTGCCTGTCAATCAGGCAGAGGTGATCGCTAGGCAACGACAGCCATAGGCTGTCAGCCATGCGCCGGCGCACTGCGGTGCCGGCGCATACGCAGTTCTAACCTGATCGCTGCGCTGCAAAGAACTGCAGCGATCAATCAGCTCGGAATGACCCCCCATGTCCCTTATTTGAACTTATCTCAATATGTATTACTATCATACGCCTAAACTCTAAAGATAAACTGTGCTGGAACCCTATAACAATCTCTACTGCAACAAAGCTCCAATTTTGCCTCACAATATTAAAAAAAGTTTTAAAAAAATTGAGGCTTATTGTCTTATAAATATTCTTGAAACTTTTCTAGTGTGTGTAAAATTAATAGTTTTTTTTCTATTTTTTAGATTTTTTGTTGTTGTAAGATAGCAAAATTTCTAAAATTAATTAACAAAATAAGTGAGAAAATAAAATATTGGTCCTCGGTTCTGATAAATAGTAAGGTCAGCAGAGGCTGAGCTCCTTCACATACTACTTTAAAGCTTTAAAATGATTTGAATTCTGTCTGAGCAATTTTGTGTTTGCTGTTTGTAGACAAATAGAACTGTTTTTCTTCCACAGGGTTAAGGTGCAGATTGTTTAGAGGGAACGTGCTCAGAGGACACAAGCGTCTGAGACCTGCAGGAAGTACAATACAACTGTGTCACTTGGATTACATTTGCTTAGATCGATTAAAAGATTACTTGTGCAATTTTGCTGTCTCCAACAATTTACATAACAATGCAAAAAATAAAAATAAAAAATAAACCGTAATAATGATAATACATAATAGCAAAAGCGGCAGTGTCTAAAGTGCTGGTGGTTTACAGGTGACTCATACTTTAACTCATACTTTCCAAAATTTCAGTCTATTGAGGGTATTTTTTTTTAAATGTTTTATTTATTTTTTATTTTAGAAAAGCAAAACTATTTTTCTTTTATTCATAGGTATGCAAATTCAATTCATACCTATCACTCAACCAGGGGCAGATTAACAATGGGACAGCGGGGCTACAACCCCAGGCCTCTATATAAAAATAGGCCCATCATCATGGCAATATGATGAGGACCAGGCAGCTGCCAACATGGTCAACCATACAGTAAATCTTAAGTAGTAAAATTTAAGTTTTATTTTCTTTGCAAAATTATGTAATATGTCTACTTTTATGAATTTAGGGGCACATTTCCTCCACTTCTCACAATAGGCACTTGATTTTAGCCCCCAGGCCCAAGTGACCCATAATTTGGCCCTGCAACCATCACAGTTTCAGTTAGACAATCCTGATTTGAGGGGACTGAACTTCTGTTCCAGTCAATACATTTGTCCAGATTTGTGGGAAGTTAGGAGGCATTTATAATTTTTCATACAGACAGCTCAATGCAATAAAACAAACATTTCCACTAGAGATGAGCGCCGGAAATTTTTCGGGTTTTGTGTTTTGGTTTTGGGTTCGGTTCCGCGGCCGTGTTTTGGGTTCGACCGCGTTTTGGCAAAACCTCACCGAATTTTTTTTGTCGGATTCGGGTGTGTTTTGGATTCGGGTGTTTTTTTCAAAAAACCCTAAAAAACAGCTTAAATCATAGAATTTGGGGGTCATTTTGATCCCAAGGTATTATTAACCTCAAAAACCATAATTTCCACTCATTTTCAGTCTATTCTGAATACCTCACACCTCACAATATTATTTTTAGTCCTAAAATTTGCACCGAGGTCGCTGTGTGAGTAAGATAAGCGACCCTAGTGGCCGACACAAACACCGGGCCCATCTAGGAGTGGCACTGCAGTGTCACGCAGGATGTCCCTTCCAAAAAACCCTCCCCAAACAGCACATGACGCAAAGAAAAAAAGAGGCGCAATGAGGTAGCTGACTGTGTGAGCAAGATAAGCGACCCTAGTGGCCGACACAAACACCGGGCCCATCTAGGAGTGGCACTGCAGTGTCACGCAGGATGTCCCTTCCAAAAAACCCTCCCCAAACAGCACATGACGCAAAGAAAAAAAGAGGCGCAATGAGGTAGCTGACTGTGTGAGTAAGATAAGCGACCCTAGTGGCCGACACAAACACCGGGCCCATCTAGGAGTGGCACTGCAGTGTCACGCAGGATGTCCCTTCCAAAAAACCCTCCCCAAACAGCACATGACGCAAAGAAAAAAAGAGGCGCAATGAGGTAGCTGACTGTGTGAGCAAGATAAGCGACCCTAGTGGCCGACACAAACACCGGGCCCATCTAGGAGTGGCACTGCAGTGTCACGCAGGATGGCCCTTCCAAAAAACCCTCCCCAAACAGCACATGACGCAAAGAAAAATAAAAGAAAAAAGAGGTGCAAGATGGAATTGTCCTTGGGCCCTCCCACCCACCCTTATGTTGTATAAACAGGACATGCACACTTTAACCAACCCATCATTTCAGTGACAGGGTCTGCCACACGACTGTGACTGATATGACGGGTTGGTTTGGACCCCCCCCCAAAAAAGAAGCAATTAATCTCTCCTTGCACAAACTGGCTCTACAGAGGCAAGATGTCCACCTCATCATCATCCTCCGATATATCACCGTGTACATCCCCCTCCTCACAGATTATCAATTCGTCCCCACTGGAATCCACCATCTCAGCTCCCTGTGTACTTTGTGGAGGCAATTGCTGCTGGTCAATGTCTCCGCGGAGGAATTGATTATAATTCATTTTAATGAACATCATCTTCTCCACATTTTCTGGATGTAACCTCGTACGCCGATTGCTGACAAGGTGAGCGGCGGCACTAAACACTCTTTCGGAGTACACACTTGTGGGAGGGCAACTTAGGTAGAATAAAGCCAGTTTGTGCAAGGGCCTCCAAATTGCCTCTTTTTCCTGCCAGTATAAGTACGGACTGTGTGACGTGCCTACTTGGATGCGGTCACTCATATAATCCTCCACCATTCTTTCAATGTTGAGAGAATCATATGCAGTGACAGTAGACGACATGTCCGTAATCATTGTCAGGTCCTTCAGTCCGGACCAGATGTCAGCATCAGCAGTCGCTCCAGACTGCCCTGCATCACCGCCAGCGGGTGGGCTCGGAATTCTGAGCCTTTTCCTCGCACCCCCAGTTGCGGGAGAATGTGAAGGAGGAGATGTTGACAGGTCGCGTTCCGCTTGACTTGACAATTTTCTCACCAGCAGGTCTTTCAACCCCAGCAGACTTGTGTCTGCCGGAAAGAGAGATCCAAGGTAGGCTTTAAATCTAGGATCGAGCACGGTGGCCAAAATGTAGTGCTCTGATTTCAACAGATTGACCAACTGTGAATCCTTGTTAAGCGAATTAAGGGCTCCATCCACAAGTCCCACATGCCTAGCGGAATCGCTCCGTGTTAGCTCCTCCTTCAATGTCTCCAGCTTCTTCTGCAAAAGCCTGATGAGGGGAATGACCTGACTCAGGCTGGCAGTGTCTGAACTGACTTCACGTGTGGCAAGTTCAAAGGGCATCAGAACCTTGCACAACGTTGAAATCATTCTCCACTGCACTTGAGACAGGTGCATTCCACCTCCTATATCGTGCTCAATTGTATAGGCTTGAATGGCCTTTTGCTGCTCCTCCAACCTCTGAAGCATATAGAGGGTTGAATTCCACCTCGTTACCACTTCTTGCTTCAGATGATGGCAGGGCAGGTTCAGTAGTTTTTGGTGGTGCTCCAGCCTTCTGTACGTGGTGCCTGTACGCCGAAAGTGTCCCGCAATTCTTCTGGCCACAGACAGCATCTCTTGCACGCCCCTGTCGTTTTTTAAAAAATTCTGCACCACCAAATTCAAGGTATGTGCAAAACATGGGACGTGCTGGAATTTGCCCATATTTAATGCACACACAATATTGCTGGCGTTGTCCGATGCCACAAATCCACAGGAGAGTCCAATTGGGGTAAGCCATTCTGCGATGATCTTCCTCAGTTGCCGTAAGAGGTTTTTAGCTGTGTGCGTATTCTGGAAAGCGGTGATACAAAGCGTAGCCTGCCTAGGAAAGAGTTGGCGTTTGCGAGATGCTGCTACTGGTGCCGCCGCTGCTGTTCTTGCGGCGGGAGTCCATACATCTACCCAGTGGGCTGTCACAGTCATATAGTCCTGACCCTGCCCTGCTCCACTTGTCCACATGTCCGTGGTTAAGTGGACATTGGGTACAACTGCATTTTTTAGGACACTGGTGAGTCTTTTTCTGACGTCCGTGTACATTCTCGGTATCGCCTGCCTACAGAAGTGGAACCTAGATGGTATTTGGTAACGGGGGCACACTGCCTCAATAAATTGTCTAGTTCCCTGTGAACTAACGGCGGATACCGGACGCACGTCTAACACCAACATAGTTGTCAAGGCCTCAGTTATCCGCTTTGCAGCAGGATGACTGCTGTGATATTTCATCTTCCTCGCAAAGGACTGTTGGACAGTCAATTGCTTACTGGAAGTAGTACAAGTGGGCTTACGACTTCCCCTCTGGGATGACCATCGACTCCCAGCAGCAACAACAGCAGCGCCAGCAGCAGTAGGCGTTACACGCAAGGATGCATCGGAGGAATCCCAGGCAGGAGAGGACTCGTCAGAATTGCCAGTGACATGGCCTGCAGGACTATTGGCATTCCTGGGGAAGGAGGAAATTGACACTGAGGGAGTTGGTGGGGTGGTTTGCGTGAGCTTGGTTACAAGAGGAAGGGATTTACTGGTCAGTGGACTGCTTCCGCTGTCGCCCAAAGTTTTTGAACTTGTCACTGACTTATTATGAATGCGCTGCAGGTGACGTATAAGGGAGGATGTTCCGAGGTGGTTAACGTCCTTACCCCTACTTATTACAGCTTGACAAAGGGAACACACGGCTTGACAAATGTTGTCCGCATTTCTGGTGAAATACCTCCACACCGAAGAGCTGATTTTTTTGGTATTTTCACCAGGCATGTCAACGGCCATATTCCTCCCACGGACAACAGGTGTCTCCCCGGGTGCCTGACTTAAACAAACCACCTCACCATCAGAATCCTCCTGGTCAATTTCCTCCCCAGCGCCAGCAACACCCATATCCTCCTCATCCTGGTGTACTTCAACACTGACATCTTCAATCTGACTATCAGGAACTGGACTGCGGGTGCTCCTTCCAGCACTTGCAGGGGGCGTGCAAATGGTGGAAGGCGCATGCTCTTCACGTCCAGTGTTGGGAAGGTCAGGCATCGCAACCGACACAATTGGACTCTCCTTGTGGATTTGGGATTTCGAAGAACGCACAGTTCTTTGCGGTGCTTTTGCCAGCTTGAGTCTTTTCAGTTTTCTAGCGAGAGGCTGAGTGCTTCCATCCTCATGTGAAGCTGAACCACTAGCCATGAACATAGGCCAGGGCCTCAGCCGTTCCTTGCCACTCCGTGTGGTAAATGGCATATTGGCAAGTTTACGCTTCTCCTCCGACAATTTTATTTTAGGTTTTGGAGTCCTTTTTTTACTGATATTTGGTGTTTTGGATTTGACATGCTCTGTACTATGACATTGGGCATCGGCCTTGGCAGACGACGTTGCTGGCATTTCATCGTCTCGGCCATGACTAGTGGCAGCAGCTTCAGCACGAGGTGGAAGTGGATCTTGATCTTTCCCTAATTTTGGAACCTCAACATTTTTGTTCTCCATATTTTAATAGGCACAACTAAAAGGCACCTCAGGTAAACAATGGAGATGGATGGATACTAGTATACAATTATGGATGGACTGCCGAGTGCCGACACAGAGGTAGCTACAGCCGTGGACTACCGTACTGTACTGTGTCTGCTGCTAATATAGACTGGATGATAATGAGATGTAGTATGTATAAAGAAGAAAGAAAAAAAAACCACGGGTAGGTGGTATACAATTATGGACGGACTGCCGAGTGCCGACACAGAGGTAGCTACAGCCGTGAACTACCGTACTGTACTGTGTCTGCTGCTAATATAGACTGGTTGATAAAGAGATGTAGTAGTATGTATGTATAAAGAAGAAAGAAAAAAAAACCACGGGTAGGTGGTATACAATTATGGACGAACTGCCGAGTGCCGACACAGAGGTAGCTACAGCCGTGAACTACCGTACTGTGTCTGCTTCTAATATAGACTGGTTGATAAAGAGATGTAGTAGTATGTATGTATAAAGAAGAAAGAAAAAAAAACCTCGGGTAGGTGGTATACAATTATGGACGGACTGCCGAGTGCCGACACAGAGGTAGCTACAGCCGTGAACTACCGTACTGTGTCTGCTGCGACTGGATGATAAATAATGATATAAAAAATATATATATATCACTACTGCAGCCGGACAGGTATATATATTATATAATGACGGACCTGCTGGACACTGTCTGTCAGCAGAATGAGTTTTTTATAGAATAAAAAAAAAAACACCACACAAGTGAAGTCACACGACGAGTGTTTAACTTTTTCAGGCAATCACACAATATAGTATACTACTAACTATACTGATGGTCAGTGTGGTCAGGTCACTGGTCAGTCACACTGGCAGTGGCACTCCTGCAGCAAAAGTGTGCACTGTTTAATTTTAATATAATATGTACTCCTGGCTCCTGCTATAACCTATAACTGGCACTGCAGTGCTCCCCAGTCTCCCCCACAATTATAAGCTGTGTGAGCTGAGCACAGTCAGATATATATACATAGATGATGCAGCACACTGGGCTGAGCAGTGCACACAGATATGGTATGTGACTGAGTCACTGTGTGTATCGTTTTTTTCAGGCAGAGAACGGATATATTAAATAAAACTGCACTGTCTGGTGGTCACTGTGGTCAGTCACTAGTAAACTCTGCACTCTCTACACTTCTACAGTACTCCTAAGCTCCAGTAAATCAGGTCAATCTCTCTCTCTCTCTCTCTTCTAATCTAAATGGAGAGGACGCCAGCCACGTCCTCTCCCTATCAATCTCAATGCACGTGTGAAAATGGCGGCGACGCGCGGCTCCTTATATAGAATCCGAGTCTCGCGATAGAATCCGAGCCTCGCGAGAATCCGACAGCGTCATGATGACGTTCGGGCGCGCTCGGGTTAACCGAGCAAGGCGGGAAGATCCGAGTCGCTCGGACCCGTGAAAAAAAACATGAAGTTCGTGCGGGTTCGGATTCAGAGAAACCGAACCCGCTCATCTCTAATTTCCACCAGATCAGAGCAACTGATGCTAGCTACCCTTGCTTTCATGGTCAGCTAATTGCTAACTAGCTGCTGTGTTTCAGTGCAAATTCTGCACCTAAATGCAATGTTAGTAATGTTAGTTTATCCACACAAACATACAGTATATCCCAGTAGAATTGAAGCCATTTGGAAGGCAGCAGGGATAAGGGAACTCCCCCCCCCCCCCCCCCAGTTTTGTTAGCAAACCAAAATTCCACACTAATGCATACCTCCCAACTTTGTCCGCCTTCAAAGAGGGACACACGTGCTCCCGAAAAAGGGGGCGTGGTCTATTGGAAAGGGGCGTGACTTCGCGGAGGACCCGCGATCGCGAGCCACGCCCCCGATTTCGTCACTAAGGGGGCATGCCCAGCGCTCCGTGAGCCGCTGGCATGCCCTCTCTCTCTCTGTCTGCACTGAATAGACGCTGTGCGCATACGCACAGCGTCTATTCACCGCTGTGAGTGCAGGAGCCTCCCAACTGCCCCCCCCACCACGGGACACTGCAGCCCGTGGGTGGGACAGCGGGACAGTCCCCAAAAAATGGGACTGTCCCGCGAAAATCGGGACAGTTGGGAGGTATGCTAATGAGCAAATCCATGTTGCACAGGAGGGGAAGGAAGTGGGGACGGGGGGACAGGGGGGTTCAACAGATGTAACGTACAGTGAGATTTAGATTTGGTGTGTTATTTTGTTTCTGTGCAGGGTAAATACTGGCTGCTTCATTTTTGCACTGCAATTTAGATTTCAGTTTGAACACACCACACCCAAATCTAAATTTCTCTGCACGTGTTACATCTGCCCCACCTGCAGTGCATCATGGTTTTGCCCAGTTGCTTGCTTTTTTGGTTTGCTTACAAACCTCAATAAGGCCCTTGGTCCATAAAAAGCTGCTATTGCTCAGACTGAAGGACATTTTGACCAGTGGTGTAGCAAGGGGTCCATAGCAACGACCATGGACTGATCAGCAGGGCGCAGGCATAGAGGGACCGGATCACCAGACACAATCAAGGCAAACATCGGAGCCATCTCACTCTCACCCCCTCGCTCCGCCTCTGCAACCACTCGTCAGTCAGCGGACTCCACAATTGTCACTAATGAAATCACTAGTCCTGGACATACCCGGTCCGGTAGACTCATTTCAGGGGCGGACGGCGGTGCACAGGGGACGGAGACACACATGCCTTTCATGACAGTGGGTGATCAACTATTAAAAAAACCTATTGAGGTTGAAGATTTAGACAGATTATTAAGAACTGTCCCAAACCTACGGTAGCACCCAAGGGCTGCATCGCTTACTTAAAAAAGGCTTGTAATGGGCGCAGTTTCACACAGGAAGACATGAGACTCATCATAGACGGGGTCATAGATCATTACAACGGGTGGGATTGGAGTAAGGTGCCCACAATCAGTGCCCCTATAGCAACGGCTAATCAGACTGCCACTAATTACCCCCTCAATACACAGGACGGCATAAAGAAAATGTGGGATGAACTGAGTTAACATATGGACGCAGTGTTTAAAACCCGCTCGTCTCTCCCAGTAGCAGTAGCTTGCAAACAGAAACCTAGTGAGAATGTGACTGAATTCTGGAAGAGATTTAAAAAGTGTTGGTCAGAGGAGGCAGGTCTCACCCTAGTTAATACCGACAACTTACTCATTTCTACATTTATAAACAACTTGTTGCCGTCCGTGACATTAACTGTAAAACAAAGTGTTTCTAGTTGGACCTCAGACAACATTGAGGTATTTAGTAAACACTTATATGAAAAGGAAGCAGCAGGCTGTTTTGACATCAAAAAGATTACCCAAAGTGTACCAACCCACAGTTTTCAGAACCCCCGGAGGCAACACCGGAACCCTCGTCCCCAGCGGGACATCCCACATAATAGGGGTCCCCCTGCACCTCCAAGCAGACGACATACATCCTGCTTTAATTGTGGAAAAGATGGACATTGGGCTAGGGACTGTCCTTACCCCTTTAATAAAACTAAACAACCATTGACTGAACCTGTCCCCACTAACAATACTCCCAGAGACGCCCCAAGGTTCCAAATTGACTGGCAGGGACAGCCCCGCTGACGGGGCCCGGAGGAGAGTGTCCCGACTTTCATGCAGCTCACTGGTCACTGGAAGGAACCCCCAATGGTCAATCTAGGCATAAATGGAACAAGTGTCCCATTCCTGATTGACAGTGGAGCCACCACCAGTGTCCTGTGTAGGGACCAGTACCATGGACCCTTAAGAAAGTCCGCTCCTTCAATGGGAATCAATGGGATACCCACAAAAGCTTATTCCACTGTACCTATCCCTATTGACACACCACGTGGACAATATATAGGGACTCACTCGTTCACTGTCATACCTGACTGCCCAGTTAACCTGTTGGGAAGAGACCTCCTTACTGAACTACAGATAACCATTACCCCTACTGGTAAAGGTATGGACATAATCTCACCACATTTCCCCGTGATTACTGAAACCTCTGAACTAGACACCATAGACCCCCATGTATGGGCAGATGGGCCCCTCGACACAGGCTTGATATCTTGTACCCCCTACAAGGCCACACTGAAATCTGATGTACATCCCGTTTACCAGAAACAGTACCCATTGTCCAAAGAAAAATGGATGGCCTTAAGCCCATGGTAGAACAATTCCTGCAGCAAGGCATACTCAGACCCGTAGTCTCTCCTTACTGTACACCTGTCAACCCTGCTGTTAAATCAGATGGATCAACTAGATTTGTACAAGATTTGAGGGCAATTAACCAGCTAATTGTCCCCATTGCTCCCATAGTCCCAGACACTAACTCCCTCCTCTCAGCCATCCCTGCGGACGCTGTGTACTTCACCGTCATTGACTTAAAAAATGCTTTTTTTTAGCATACCTGTTGACCCACAGACACAACTGCTGTTCGCATTTTCTTTTGGGGGCCAGCAATTAACTTGGTGTAGGTTACCCCAGGGGTTCATAGACGCTCCTGTCGTTTACACCATTGTCCTCCAAGCCACTTTAAAATCATGGCACCCCCCCCAAGGTTCTGTCCTGCTACAGTATGCAGATGACCTGCTTCTCTGTAGTCAAACGGAGGAGGCCTGCCGAGAGGATGGTTTATCACTGTTACTATGGCTCTGTAAATGTGGACACAAAGTGTTAAAAACTAAAATGCAATGGTGTAAAAAGCAAGTTGATTATCTGGGTTTTGTCCTCACAGAGGGAGAGAGGAAGGTCAGTCCACAACGCATTCAGTCTGTACTGGGTCTGGTCCGCCCAGCCACTCAGAAGGAAATGCTGTCCTTTCTGGGTATGATAAACTACTGCAGACAGTGGATATCTGATTGTTCCTATTATGACAATATTCTGAGACAAGCCACACTAGCTGACAAACCCAGAGACATACAATGGTCACAAGAAATGTTGGATGCATACGAGAATTTGAAATGTTTGTTGATTAAAAGTCCGGCACTTGGCCTCCCCAACTATGTATTACCTTTTCACCTCTTTGCAAGGGACAACTGTAAAACCATGGCGGGGGTACTAACTCAAGAACATGGAGGTAAGCTGCGCCCCGTGGCATTTTTTTCTAAAATAGTGCCCGTGTCAGTCCAGGGAATGCCTGCTTGTCTTCGAGCCCTGGCAGCCTGCGCAATGGTGGCTGAGATGGCTATGACTCTCACCCTAGGTCACCTTACTGTACTACATACCACACATAATGTAGTTACCCTACTTAAAGGCCTCCA
Organism: Pseudophryne corroboree; assembly: GCF_028390025.1. Taxonomy (NCBI): domain Eukaryota; kingdom Metazoa; phylum Chordata; class Amphibia; order Anura; family Myobatrachidae; genus Pseudophryne; species Pseudophryne corroboree. The sequence goes on along the minus strand of NC_086454.1, from coordinate 266,468,719 downwards.
CACACAACATATGTCTGCCCAACGCCTCAGTGGCTACGAAGTACAATTGTTGGGAAATCCATCCCTTGCTATTCAGTATGCCAATGCAACTTCAGGCCCTGCCCCTATTTTAAATGCTCTCCTTGGTCTCAAAGGTCCCCTAGACGACTTGCCCGATGACCATGACTGCTGCATGACTATTGAGACTGAGACATCTCCCAGATTGGACATGTCCCCCATACCGGTACCTGATTCTGACCACATCTTTGTTGACGACTCTTGTACTAGACCAAATGACTCCACATACCAAGCAGGTTATGCCGTTGTGCGCCTGCCCAATGACATTCTTGAAGCAAAGCCCATACCTTACCAATCTGCCCAGGCTGCTGAGCTCATAGCCCTAACCAGGGCATGTACTCTGTACCGGGATAAACCTGTTACCATCTACACTGACTCAAAATACGCCTACGGCGTTGTGCATGACCATGGAGTCATCTGGTCCCGCCGGGGTTTCATCGGAGCTGACGGTAAGAACATATCACATGCCAAACTTATCACTGACTTACTTCATGCGATACTCCTGCCTAGTGATATTGCCATCTTACATTGTAGGGCCCACACTGGCGGGGCTGATGAAATTTCCAGGGGTAATGCCCTCGCAGATAGCTCCGCCCGCCAGGCAGCTCATCTCCCCACCATACACCAAGCCATGGCCGTCATGACCCCACCCATGATAGATGATCAGTATCTACTTACTGAACTCCAAGTTTCTGCCTCCCCCAAAGATTTAGCTGATTGGTTGTTTCCAATAATGCAGAAGAATCCTAAAACAGGATTAATCTGCAAAGAGGGGAAACCATGTATACCTCAAGCAAGCGCTCCTTTGTTCATATCGCACTATCATGGGATTGGTCACAACAGCAAACATACAACACATACATTACTAGACAAAGATTTCTACATCACAGACGCTAGATTACTAGTTGACCAGTATGTTAGCAGATGCATTACATGCTTAAGAAACAACCCTAACAATCCTATGAAGGCAGCTCACCAACACCTGGCATATCCAACCACGCCTTTTACTCATTTGCAAATTGATTTTACTCATATCCCAAACAAAGGGGCTAAACAGGAGTATGCTTTAGTCATAGTAGACATGTTTTCAAGGTGGCCCGAAGCATTCCCTACCAAGGTGGAGGATGCCAAGACTGTTGCTAGAATACTCACACAGGAAGTTATACCCAGGTGGGGCTGCCCATTACAAATAAATAGTGACAAAGGTTCAGCTTTCACGGCCAAGATCACACAGGCTTTGGTAAAGGCCCTACAGATAGAATGGAAGTTTCACATTCCGTATCACCCCCAAAGTTCAGGGGTCGTAGAGAGGATGAATAGGACTATTAAGGACAAGTTAAGGAAGGCCACGGGAGGTACCTTTCACAAATGGAAACAAGTCCTCCCTATCATTCTAGCAGAAATCAGGATGACCCCACAGAAGACTTTGGGATACTCCCCCTTTGAGATACTCATGGGAAGACCCTTTCCCACGCCCTGGGCAAAGAAACCCATGATAGTGCAAGAGGGGGATCTCGATCAGATCAGGGAAGAATATGTCAGGTCTCTCATAACCAAACTGACTGAAGTTGAGCATAATGTTGTTCGGAAAAATCCCTCTAATCCACAGGAACCAACTCACCCCTTCCAGGTGGGAGACAGAGTGGTTGTTAAGGTTCTCCCCAGAAACAAAGAACCAGGAGACTTTGCGTACGGTCCCGAAACAGAGGTTGTTGCAGTTACCAGAACAGCGATCCTTACCAAAGAAGGCCCTACCTGGATACATGCATCCCGAGTAAAGAACATACCTAGACCAGACCGGGAAGGAAGACCGGAAGGGGTACTAACGGGAGTAGACAACTCTGACCCCCAACAACAAAGAGAGGTACTAACGGGGACGGACAGCCCTGACCTCCAGCAGGAAGAGGTACTAACGGGGGCAGACAGCCCTGACCTCCAGCATGAACAAAGAGGGGATCCACAAGAAAGAGCCATCGATTTTTGAACTATGGTGGAAATGTACTACTTTAACTGTAATTCTTATCCTTCCATTGCCCTGCGAGGCTGAGGTGGCCATAACTGAGGAAGCAGGCACATATACCTTTTGGTATAATTCCTCTAATACCGAGGTAGCCACCTACATAATAGACTATTGTACCATCGTCCCCTGTAAGTCCAAGCGATGGTCCTGGCAATGTGACCAATATGGGACACCATATTCCTCTAATCAGGCCTATATCTGTGTCACCAGCCCTAAGTGGGGAAAGGAGTGTGACTCCTGGGGGGCGGTGGGGTGGAATTCAGGAATTAATTGGGGATACCAGCCCCATGAGGCAACTCTCAAACGTGATAAAAACGGGGAATCATTGCTTTCTCGACTCACTCTTTATAGGAAAAGTAAATGTGATAGCCACTTTATAATAAGTATACGGCATCCCCAACCCACTGACGCTGACACCTATGTTCTGGGGAAATATGGAGAATATTTGTCACCCCGAAGACAATTTCTCTTAAAAGATATGTTTAATAATTCAGATTATCAGCCTAAAGCTAGTACCCAAAGTAATCCCCTGAGGCCTCACATAACCACATTCAACGACATAATAGCCATAAACAATCCCACCTTCGAAGACACCCTAGCTATTGAGACTGGGTTTTCTGACATAAATTTTTGGTTAGAATGGATGAAATACAGTGCCATCAAACATAATAAAAGTAAGTGCTATGTTTGTGGCAAGTCTAGACCCCACTTAGGTACAGTGCCTCTGAATATACCCCCATACCAGGAGGGTTGTTTTTTCAGCCTCTACAATGGCACCAAGACCAACGACAGTGAGTGTGAAATGTGGAAAAAGGAATACCCCATACTATCAAAAAATCCCAATCCAGGTAATACCATAACTATATATCCAGGAAATTATACCTGCTATGTGTCAAACGATACCCATGGTAAGAACTTAAAAACCTTCCCTCAAGGTTACTGCGCATCTAGAAGGACTACTGTCCTGAACAATCAGACCAAATCTCTAGGTGATATCTACTATATCTGTGGAGATATGAAATTAAGAACAAAATTAGATGCCCCATGGAAAGGAGAATGCGCCCTGGCTAAGGTAATCATGCCCCTCCACATTCTCCCAGAGGAGGAGCAGCCTCCTTCTCCCATTTTAGCCTCCAGGAGAAGGAAAAGGGAAAGCCCAGGAGGTAGTTTTGACCCACATGTGTATATTGATGCTATAGGAGTCCCTCGAGGGGTCCCTGATGAATTCAAGGCAAGAGATCAGGTTGCTGCTGGTTTTGAATCTCTCATCCCCATAATATCCGTAAATAAAAATCTGGCCTGGATTAATTATATCTACTATAATCAGCAGAGATTTGTTAATGACACGAAAGATGCATTTAAAGGTATAGCCGAGCAACTAGAAGCTACTTCCCAAATGACATTTCAAAATCGTATGGCCCTTGATATGATATTGGCAGAAAAAGGGGGCACCTGTGTCTATATTGGAAAGATAGAGGGATGTTGCACCTACATACCTGACAACACCGGCCCCAATGGTAAGGTCACCCTGGCCATAAAAAAACTAGAGGATTTATCTGTAGAATTGAAAAAGAATTCAGGCATTGATAACCCCTGGAGCCAATACTTCGGTTGGTTCGAGAACTGGAAACAAGCACTTGTACAATTGGGAATCTTTATATTGATTGTTCTCATTCTTATATGTGTTATTGTGTTCTGCATCCTACCATGTTGCCGACGGCTCACAACTAAGACCATCGAGAATAATCTCATGTATGAGTCTATAGCCCCACCACATGACAACTCACCTGCAGGTTATAAACAATATCTGGCCAAATACCGTTCAGGGAAACCTCCTGGTAAGAATCATATCACATGAATTTATGATTCTAAGAGGGGGTTGAAGGGTTAAAGGGTCCATGTCCTTTGTTTTACTGTTATTGCTACAGAGACAAAGACGTCTCAATGTTCCCACATAAGGTTATAACCATATGAAGCTACTCCCACGCCACACACTGAAACTATGTGCTAACTGTGCCTTAGTTTCGACACGTACCCCTGTCCGTGTACGGAAACCCTTATAAGGACATAGAGCTCGTGGTGCCCTCGTGCTATTCATGCTTCCGCTGTATGATATCCTGCCTGTAGTGTCGTATGTTACCTTCATTATCCAATTGTGTTCTTGCACTATTGTATACACCCATGTGTCTTATCTATATAGTAAGCTGTAATCCCTATAATAAACAGAGTGATTCTTAACCAACAGCTGCGTGTTTATTCTTTGTGTTAAGAGTTGCTCTCACGGGTACCTAAGAGGTCATCACATCGAGGGGGTTAAAGAGCAAGATCCTAACAGGTTCCTCCTTCTTAAACGCTGGGGAAACTTGTGGGGTTCTTCCACAATTTCAGTTTTATAATTATGATGCATATTCATCATGAAAGAATTGTGCAATGAGAATTTTTATTTTTAAATTCTCATTGCATTCTCTCACAATTTTTTAATGATTCCTCGTGATACCCTCTTAAAATGATCAATCCCAAAAAACTGGTCTTTTTGTGAAGACCGTTTTTTGGAAAGTGATCATTTTCCCCTGTGCTGCGCAGTGTTTTAATATGTTCCAGAGCCACTGCTGAAGGGGAAGAACCGCTGCTGAAAGGGACCAGAGAGTCGGAGCCGCTGCTAAAGGGGACTAGCTGGAGCTGGTGCTTAAGGGGACTCGGAGACGCACTGGAAGCTGGAGGGGGACTTGTGGGAGCCGGAGCCACCACCACCGAAGAACGGGTAAGCACTGCAGCAGGAGACAGCGGTGAGGGATCTCATAGATCCCACTGCTACACATACAAGCTGCCCATTGCCGGCAGCTTGTGCACATTTGGGAAGCTGATCACCAGTTCAAGATGGGGAACAGTTTCACATTCAAACTCTGAAAAAAATGCTTTTTCTGAGTTTCTACATCCCTTGGGTAGAAATTGTGAAATTTCCAGGATGATGAATACGCCCCTTTGTCCCGTATAGTGGTAACAGTTAAATGCTCACTTTACCTAATCTGCAAGCAGTCTGACATAATAGAGCCACACATTTCATACAAACTGTGGGAATAGACCCTGTGGGTAGGCATTCTGGTGTCGGCATGGTGACTGCCGGGATCCCGAGCGCCGATCACATGACCGCATTCTGTTTATACTACACGATCTATCACTGTGCTTCTAGACATTTGTTTGGACAGAGCTTTTTTTTAGAATTTCTGTCCCGGTGCCCCAATTTTGTTAAATGTATGCGGTCAATTTCATTTTATATGCAGCTGTTGGTAAATACGCCCCTTAGTATGACTATAGGTGAGTAATAAATCAAACTAGTGCTCTGGATTTTTACAGCTATTAAATAATCCAGTGGTTCCCAAACATTTTATTAATAACTGCGTGAGAGTATCAGAACTTTTTTTTTTTTAAATATTAAATTAAGTAAATTGTGTTTATTATCTTTAGGTTCAATTATGTGGTGAAGGACAATATTTGCTTCTCTTTGTCCACATATTTTATGATTGGTAGCCACAAGAACTGGTTTGGCCTATTACATTGACAGTAAGTAAGTTGAATTGGTTCTGGACCCCAACCCAGGGCACCCCTGCAAGTGCCCCAAGGCACCACAGGACACTTAGGCACACAGTTTAGGAACCGCCGAAATAAACGTTACTCTGAGTACCAAAGAAAACTCCACTTATACTGGGTTTGTAAAAGAAAATACACACTGTGGAAACACTCTATTTTTTTTTCAGGCACCAGCAAGAATAAATACATTGGTGTACACGGCTGCTGAGTGATCTCACAAGCTGACACAAACCACAGTGTTAAATGGCACTGAGCAGACATCCTGATCTTACGGTCTCAGACCACCACAAGAGTCACAATGGTTAAGCGTTTAATAGTTTCTTATCATATAGAGAACATCAGAAACATCTTTTCAGTAGATAAAAAGCTGGCTCCTCTGCCTCACTTCATGAGGCAAAGTTACTAATATCTATCTGCGTCTTATATATCTAATCTGAGGGTACGTCTATATTTGCTGCCTTAGAAGCTTTATTATCGTCTTTGCATAGATGTACATATCTTGCAGTGAACAAGCCCCATCCGTATGCTTGGTTTGCTAAATCATCAGGGCGCAAACGATACCCAAATTTACGCTTCCACCCAACTCTGCACAGCTCCACAGTCCAGTCGACACGCCCTCACTGAACGTTGCCTACATTCCGCTTTACACACCTTCAGCCATAAGTGTAAATGCAATTTCACAGTGTACAGCCCTGAGCAGCGGCAGCCATTGTAGTGTGAACTGGAAGACCAGGGGCCAAATGTAATAGTGTGAGTTTCAGAAAGTGAGAGATTTGGTAAGGTTTTTCAGTTTTTTTTTTAAAGTGGCAATCATTTACACTGCAAAACCAGGTTGATCTAGCTGTTTAAATGATTGCCACTTTAAAAAAAAACTGCAAAACCTTACCAAATCTCTCACTTTTTGAAACTCTCACTCTATTACATTTGGCCCTAGATGTCAGAACCACTGGGAAATACCTACAGAGAGGTGCAAGTCAACGTGGAACAGGTCTGATAAAACATACCACAAGTACACCTGTTTTGTGCATCTCCCTCTCACATGTGCTTACCCAAGCCTTCAGTATATGGAGATGTACAAGTTGTACACTTTTACTATCAGCATCTGGACTGAGCTAATGAGACAACAAGCCACACTTCAGCCTATTTTGTGGAACTTTGTGATAAGGGAGTGTTAAGGGGGGTACACACGGAGAGATCCGCGCGGATCTGCCGTGTGTATGCCCTCCAGCGATAGCGAAGCGCGGCCCCGCGCATCGCTATCGCCGATGCTAGATTGAGCCTGCATGCAGGCTCAATCTAGCGGGTCGCTCACTTCACCGTTGTGTGAAGTGAGCGCCCCCCCCGTCGGCTTCTCCCCTCGCTCAGCACATTGCGCTGTGCTGAGCGGGAAGAGAGATGTGTGCTGAGCGGTCTGTGTTAAGATCGCTCAGCACACATCTCTCCCGTGAGTACCCCCCTTTACAGTGAGTGTCACAGCTCCTTCACTGGAATTAGGTGCAGCTCCCCACTGCAAGGAACATTTCCTGTATTTTCAAGTGGGACATTTCCCAGTACTAATAGTCCTCTGCTGAATAAGTACATTGCAGCAGCAGAATCATGCATGTTCATGACCCTGTTAACAGGTAATGGAAAGTAAGCCCCACCATCATCTGTGTCTTTAAAGGGACAGCGTCATCATTTGTGAAACACTAAAAGCTATTTGTCACTAAGTGCCTACGACCACTAAAGACAGCATTGATTGTTAAGCTGGGAAAGCACCATTCCAGTCTTCACTGTTATTGAGACAGATTGTGTTAACCTACTTATCTTTTAAAATGACTTTGTTGCTACATATATGATACAAAACAAAAACATTCTTTGATATCGAGAGCCATTTCGATAAAAACATTGGGCCTAATTCAGATCTGTTCGCTCGCTAGCGGTTTTCGCTGCGCATCGATCAGGTAACTACTGCGCATGCGTATGCACCGTAATGCGCAGACGTGCCGTACGGTTACAAAGCGGACCGTTGTTGTGCACTGGTTCTAGCGAAGAAACCATTCGCACAGCCGTTCGCAAGGAGATTGACAGGAAGAGGGCATTTGTGAGTGTCAACTGACCATTTGCTGGGAGTGGTTGGAAAAACGCAGGCGTGTCAAAGCGTTTGCAGGGCGGGTGTCTGACATCAATTCCGGGCTCGAATAGGCTGAAGTGATCGCAGCGGCTGAGTAAGGTCAGAGCTACTCAGAAACTGCACAAGCTGTTTTTGTACAGGGCGGCAGCACACGCGTTCGCACACTTGCAAAGCTAAAATACACTCCCCTATAGGTGGCGTCTATCTGTTTGCAGCGCTGCAAAAAATAGCTAGCGAGCAAACAGATCTGAATTAGGCCCATTGTTTCTAAAAGGGAACACAAGGATTGAATGGGGTTGTATCCTTTTTTCCCATTCGGGGACACCAGAACAAGAAAGAGTTTCCATTAGTAAAGTGTTCCCATTTAGGAACAATGGGAAAAAATGGGTTAAGTCAATATCTACTGGAAGTTATAGAGAACTTCAACAGTGCTCTCTGGGGGTCATTCCGAGTTGATCGCTCGCTAGCAACTTTTTGCAGTGCTGCGATCAGATAGTCGCTGCCTATGGGGGAGTGTATTTTCGCTTTGCAAGTGTGCGAACGCCTTTGCAGCTGAGCGGTACAAAAACAGTTTGTGCAGTTTCTGAGTAGCTCTGGACTTACTCAGCCGCTGTGATCACTTCAGTCTTTTTTGCCCCAGAATTGACATCAGACACCCGCCCTGCAAACGCTTGGACACCCCTGCGTTTTCCCAAACACTCTCAGAAAACGGTTAGTTGACACCCATAAACGCCCTCTTTTTGTCAATCACCTTGCGATCGACTGTGCGAATGGATTCTTTGTTAATTCTTCACCCAGCACCGATCCTCTTTGTATCCATTTGACGCGCCTGCGCATTGCGGTGCATATGCATGCGCAGTTTTGCAGAGTTTTAACCTGATTACAGCGCTGTTAAAAGCTGCTAGCGAGCGATCAACTCGGAATGACCCCCTCTGAGTCCTACAGTATGTGCACCTCTGCAAGCCTGGCCAGAGAAGATTTCAAGCGTCATTGCATGAAACAACATTATTTATATTGCTATGTGTTAGATCTATGCACCACAGAACTAATTTTTCCGAAAATTCATTGCTTGCTATTTATTGCATTAGCTATCTTTACTTATAATGAGATTGTGCAGTTTTGTTGCTACAAAAATCCAGTAAGAAATATGAGGTTGCTAACCTTCATACTCCAGTTATTAGGTATAACATTGAAAACACTAAGGGTAGTTAACCCATACTTGCCTACTTTTGAAAAAGCATTTCAGGGAGATTGTGAAAGTAACAACTAGGGCCCTCATTCCGAGTTGTTCGCTCGCAAGCTGCTTTTAGCAGCTTTACACACGCTAAGCCGCCGCCTACTGGGAGTGAATCTTAGCTTCTTAAAATTGCGAACGAAAGATTCGCAATATAGCGAAAAGACATCTCTGTACAGTTTCTGAGTAGCTCGAGACTTACTCGGCATCTGCGATCAGTTCAGTGCTTGTCGTTCCTGGTTTGACGTCATAAACACACCCAGCGTTCGCCCAGACACTCCTCCGTTTCTCCAGCCACTCCCGCGTTTTTCACAGAAACGGTAGCGTTTTTTCGCACACACCCATAAAACGGCCAGTTTCCGCCCAGAAACACCCACTTCCTGTCAATCACATTACGATCACCAGAACGAAGAAAAAACCGTGAGTAAAAACCTAACTGCATAGCAAATTTACTTGGCGCAGTCGCACTGCGGACATTGCGCATGCGCATTAGCGACTATTCGCTCCGTTGCGACAAAAAAATAACGAGCGAACAACTCGGAATGACCCCCTAAAAGCGCTGGCGCGTATTGCTACATCGGAGAGGCGTGTTATGAAAATGACTTACATCCAAATGTAAACGATGCCCAAACTTAGTAATATCTATTTGTTGAAGAAAAGACACTGATATTTTGCAGGATTTGTTTGTGTACTGTGTTTTACAAGAGGTTCCATATACTGTAAGTGGCCACAAGAAACCTTATTTAAAATGCATGTTGCCATAGGTATCATTCTGCCGTATAACTAATGCAGGGAAATGGCACAGATGATCCCATTTGAATGTTTTTCTCTGATTTCTTTTTACCCCCAAGAATGTAATAGCTACATAATAGGGGTAAGGTGCAATCAGGGAGATTGCTGGACTATTCAGGGAGTGAGGGAGATTGCTACTATTTCAGGGAGTCCCCTGCAGAATGAGGGAGGGTAGGCAACTATGAGTTAACCTCTTGAGCCACATGACATTTATTTGCATTGGCGTAGAACTGTACAGTGCTAAAGCTCGTAAGGGAGCTAATATCAAGATATCATTTGCACTATTAATAATTGAAGTTGAAGCTTAAAGGGTTGCCAGTGGCAACAGCTTTGCCAGTGGCGTCACAACGTGGGTGCGGGGGGTGCGGCCCGCACCCGGGTGTCACCCGCCGAGGGGTGACACCAAAATGCCGGCTCCTGCTCAGTGACAGGAGCCGGGTGCTGCACTGTAACATTATGTACAGCACCTGGCTCCTGTCCCTGTGTAGGAGCCGGCACTGCATTCCGCCTGTGCACGAGAGACTTGCCGCAGCTTCACCCGCCGGCAGCGCCGCACACTCATCGGACATAGGTGAGAGACTCAGGAGCCCCAGGCTGCAGGCTTAGGAGGGGGGGAGGGGTGGGATGGGGGAGGAAGGGACAGAGTGGGCAGGTATGAGGGATAGAGGCACTTCCCGGGGGGGGGGGGGGCAGCCAATATCTTCTTAACCCCCTGGAGTGCCGAAAACGGTGTGCCACGCCCCTTATGCTAGGCCACGCTCCCGTTTCGCGACCTCCCGCACCGGGTGTCACCAGGGGCAGTGACGCCCCTGAGCCATGCTAAAGTGTTTTGAGATTTTGTATTGTATTGTTACCCATATTTGGCCTAACTACTTGACACTGTGTTGCAAAGTGCTTGTTGTGGTAACGTTTTACTAATCTAGAACAGATACAAAGTGACGGAGTAATCCTATTTAATAAAGCTCACGCCACTTCACCCATTGGTCTCGTCATTCCATAGGGGAACCAGGGGTAGCCTCCACATGGGCCTGGAGCAAGGTACAGTCTACACCAGTGGTCTCCAACCTTAATTGGGGTGTGAGCTACTTTTGAAAATAAAACCTCTGAAGGAGCTACCCCCTCCCCCCCAATGCGTGTGTGTTCCTCCGAAAGTGGGTGTAGCCTCACAAAAGTGGGTGTGGCCTCACAACTACAAGTAATGCCCCCCCACGTAGTGCCAGATACACATATAATGCCCCTCAGCAGTGCCAGATACACAAATAATGCCCATCAGCAGTGCCAGATATACAAATAATGCCTCCCAGCAGTGCCAGATACACAAATAATGCCCATCAGCAGTGCCAGATACACAAATAATGCCCCACAGCAGTGACAGATATACAAATAATGCCTCCCAGCAGTGACATACACAAATAATGCCCCTAGCAGTGCCAGATACACAAATAATGCCCCCCAGCAGTGCAAGATACAATGCCCCCACCAGTGCCAGATACAATTCCCCCCGCATCGTCAGATAAAATGCCCCCCCACAGTGTCCGATACAGTGCCCCACACAGTGCTAACCCATGCTGGCTTCTTCTATTGCCGCCGGTGCTGCTCCTCCTGTATGAGGGACGGAAGGGGAGGAGAGAGCAGTGCGCGCCTCTCCTGTGAAGTCCGGAGAGTGGCTGTGGTGAGGGTGACAGAGTCTCCCGCGGTGGCGGGCATTTAAAATATGGTGCCGGTAAGTGAGACAATCAAAACTCGCGGTCCAGCAGCCAATCAGGTGCCGCCACTGCCGGTCCACGAGCTCTGATTGGCTGACAGCCGGCACCATATTAAAAATGAAGGGAGGAGGAGTGCCAGTGACTGCCCAAGCCCGTGCGCTCTGTGAGCTACCAAAAATACTACGGCGAGCTACCGGTAGCTCGCGAGCTACGGGTTGGAGATCACTGGTCTACACAACAGCACCACTAGGGGTGTCACATATGCAGAGGCGGATTGGCCATAGGGCTTACAGGGAAGATCACCGGTGGGCCGACGCACCCGTGGGGCCTGTTTTGTTTGAGGACATCTGGTCCTATTTATAGACGTAATGAATAACATGCATAATAATTTGCTTATATGAAAATGTCTTTGCCACTTAGCCTGTGATTGCAGATGATCTAGTGTTTGCTCTGTCTGCCTGCTTGGCTGACATATAAGATTGAGTGAATAGTGATTGGGATACGCGGTTGGTGTAATAAGCAAGAAAATATATCTTTCTAAAGAATTATATCGTTTCCTAAATTCTAAAGGTGTCTCATATAATGTGCTCATAATATTTAATTTTATTTCCTTTTAACTCCCCCCTTGATGCTGGACATGCCCACTATCTGGAAAGTCTTGGGGGGAGGGTGCTGCTGCCATGGCCCGTGGCTAGACCTTACACCTCTGGTGCTGCCCATGTGGGGCCACTAGTACAAATTTTTCCAGGGCCACATTTTGTTCCCAATCCGCCTCTGCACATATGCGCACTGTGGAAATACAAAAGGTGCATTCTGTAGATGTTCAACTTAGCATCATGCCCCTCATGTTCATTAAATATTGGAGACCAGCAGCAGCCATTTTGTTTGCCTAAAGATTTGTTTGCGTGTAACTTATGTATAGTTTAGTGTGTTTAGGGGTTAATTCGCATGCTGGGGGCTGCCCATCGCTGGGCAAGGCCGCCCAGCATACTGACCGGCGCCTCCCCCCTTGGTGAAGCAGAAATTGCGAGCGCCTCACTTCATTGTAAAAAGTCATCATGCCTCCTGCCAGGGCCGGTGCTAGGGTGTTCGGCGCCCCCCTGCAAACTATAAATTTGCGCCCTCCCATATTCCTTTGGCGCGCGCCGGGAAAAGGGGTGTGGTCTCACAAGTAAGGGGCATGGCCACACAGTAGTACCCCCATTTAAAATTACGCCACAATGTAGCACAATCTTATTAATCTTATTCGTAATGCCCCACCCGTAGTAGTAGCGTCCTTATACATAATGCACCCCAGTAGTAGTAGCATCCTTATACATAATGCCCCCCAAGTAGTAGTAGCATTCTTATACATAATGCACCCACAGTAGTAGTAGCGTCCTTATACGTAGTGCACCCCCAGTAGTAGACGCGTCCTTATACGTAATACCCCCCAGTAGTAGTAGCGTCCTTATACGTAATGCCCTCCCGGTAATAGTAGCCTCCTTGTACATAATGCCCCCCCAGTAGTAGTAGCGTTCTTATATGTAATGCCCCCAGCCCCAGTAGTAGTAGCGTCCTTACACGTAATGGCCCCCCCAGTAGTAGCGTTGTTACACGTAATGCCCCCCTGTAGTAATAGCGTCCTTATACGTAATGCCCCCCCAGTAGTGGCGTCCATAGAGCGCGTGCACAGACATACCTCACACACACACACACACACACACACACACACACACACACATATATACACACACATACACACCCACACACATATATACACACACATACACACCCACCATACACACACACACACACACACACACACACACACACACACACACACACACACTTCTCTCTCACCCTCCACTTACCTAATTCAGTCTCCCTCTGTACAGCAGCCAGGTCCGTGTAGCTCCGCCCCTTATGACCGTTTAGCCACGCCCCTACCGGCCCGTATAGCTCCGCCCCCTTCTGTCCCGTACTCGGCGCTCTCACACAGATGAGATGAGGTGAGGGGAGGGAGGAGGCGTATCATGCTGCAGGAGCCCGCTGACAGTGCCTGTCATATAGTGACAGACACAGCACTGGCAGCAGCAGCAGGGGGGACAGGACGGCGCAGCAGGGAAGGGATGCAGAGTAGGGGAAGCGCCTATCCCTCCCAGCGCCTCCCTGCACTGCATCCCTTCGCTGAGCGGGTAGCGCCGGGCCTGCCTCCTGCCTGCGCAGCTTAGCTGCACCGCAGGAGACCCGGCGTCATCTTACCCATTACAGTGGCTGTGTGTGACGTCACGCAGCTACTGCGATCACGCCCACGACACGCCCCCAAGCCGTACTGACCACTGTTTGTGCCCCCCGCCCCCGCAACGCTCCGTCGCCTCCCCGGAAACGGATCGTTGCCACCTCCTCAATCAGGCAGAGGCAAACACTTTTTCTGCGGACCCCCTGCAGAAAGTGCGGGTGCATGCGCAGGAGGGGCGCTGTGCATGGGCCTGCGGGGCCATCGTAAAAATTCCGGTTGGATCGCGATTTGCGATCCAACCTGAATTAGCCCCTATATCCACAGTTACCACATAAGGTCTAGGCTGATTGCATTCTTGGATCCCTAGTAATTTGCAGCTCACTTTCATGTGCTTTGTAATAAATATTATTCCTTATTACATGCACAGTAAGGATATTGTATTTGCTTCTTTATGTAACTGAACGCTGGAGAATTCAACTGTTTTGCAGGCAGGAAATTCCTGGCATTCAAAGTCCTAAGAAAACAGTCGAACTTTGGTTTATTTAAGAGCATTATCAAATTATTTTCCTGTAAAGTCTAGGGACTGGGCTCCGACTTCCCTGGCCGATTTGGGTTTAATGGTTTAGATCCGTGCCTGAGCTTGTTCCCTTGGTCTGCAGTGAGCAACAATGGATACTGCTCAGCAAGAACAAAACAATTCAGACTAGTTCACAATATGGGGCTAATTCAGGTTGGATCGGAAATCGCAATCCATCCGGAATTTTTGCGTTTGCCCAGCGGGACACATGCATAGGTCTCATCCTGTGCATGCGCCCGCATTTATTGCGGGTGACCTGCAGTAATTACGAACGCCTCTTCCTGATTGACAACGGATGGAGCGTTGCTGGGGCAACTACAGGGAAAAAATAACTTTCATTAAATTTTGCGGCCATGGTTTCCAGGGGAAGGCGTTACCAGTGCTGCCATTGTGGTTTCCAGGGGGAAGGAGTCACCAGCGTTGCTGCCGTGGTTCCCGGGAGAAGGAGTCACCAGCGCTGCCACCGTGGTTTCTGAGGAGAAGTAGTCACCACCGATGCCGCCGTGGTTACCGGGGGAAGGATTCACCAGTGCTGCTGATGAAGCATACTTGCCTACTCTCCCGGAATAGCCGGGAAGCTCCCGAAAATCGGGTGACGCTCCTTGCCCCCAGGAAGAGTGGGCAAGCCTCCCGGCCGATCGCCCACCACCCACAACCCCCCTGCTTCCCCCCGCATCTCCTAACAAACCCCCAGCGGCTCAATTAAAAGTGGTTGGTCTGGGGGTCAGATGACGCGATTCACGTCATCCCGCCCCCGCCCCCTGCCTTGCAATGCCAATATTATCGGCATTGCTAGATAGGGGGTGGGGCCATGATGATGTGAGCATGCAGCCACACCCCCAACCCCGCCCCTAAACATCAGCCTCCACCATCGCCATGCCCCTGCTGCTCCGACCTGGCTGCCTCCTCCCGGAGGGGGCAGCCAGATTGTCGGTAAGTATGGGTAGATGGCAGGGATGTGCTGCTGCCAGTGAGGCAGGGATGTGCTGCTGTCAGTGAGGCAGGGATGTGCTGCTATCAATGAGGCAGGGATGTGCTGCTGTCAGTGAGGCAGGGATGTGCTGCTGTCAGTGAGGCAGGGATGTGCTGCTGTCAGTAAGATGAGGATGTGCCGCTATCAGTGAGATGGGGGGGTGCCACTGTCAGTGAGATGGGGGTGTGCCGCTGTCAGTGAGACAGGGATGTGCCGGTGTCAGTGAGACGGGGGTGTGCCGCTGTCAGTAAGACGGGGGTGTGCCGCTGTCAGTGAGACTGGGATGTGCCGCTGTCAGTGAGGCCGGGGTGTGCTTCTGTCAGTGAGGCGGGAATGTACTGCTGTCAGTGAGGTAGGTATGTGCTGCTGTCAGTGAGGCAGGTATGTGCTGCTGTCAGTGAGGCAGATATGTGCTGCTTTCAGTAAGGCGGGGATGCATTGCTGTCAGTAAGGCAGTGATGTGCTGCTGTCAGTGAGGCGGGGATGTGCTGCTGTCAGTGAGATGCTGTGCTGCTGTCAGTGAGGCAGGGATGTGCTGCTGTCAGTTAGGCAGGGATGTGTTGCTGTCAGTGAGGCAGGGAAGTGCTGCTGTCAGTGAGGCAGGGATATGCTGCTGTCAGTGAGGCAGGGATATGCTGCTGTCAGTAAGATGGGGATGTGCCCCTATCAGTGAGATGGGGGTGTGCCACTGTCAGTGAGACGGGGGGGGGGGGGGGTGCCGCTGTCAGTGAGACAGGGATGTGCCGCTATCAGTGAGACGGGGGTGTGCTGCTGTCAGTAAGACGGGGGTGTGCCGCTGTCAGTGAGACTGGGATGTGCCGCTGTAAGTGAGGCAGGGGTGTGCTTCTGTCAGTGAGATAGGGATGTGCTGCTGTCAGTGAGGCAGGTATGTGCTGTTGTCAGTGAGGCACATATGTGCTGCTTTCAGTGAGGCGGGGATGCATTGCTGTCAGTAAAGCAGTGATGTGCTGCTGTCAGTGAGGCGGGGATGTGCTGCTGTCAGTGAGACGGTGGTGTGCTGCTGTCAGTGAGGCAGGGATGTGCTGCTGTCAGTGAGGCAGGGATGTGCTGCTGTCAGTGAGGCAGGGATGTACTGCTGTTAGTAAGGCAGTGATGTGCTGCTGTCAGTGAGGCGATGATGCGCTGCTGTCAGTGAGGAAGGGGTGTGCTACTTGTTTGTTAGTAGTGTTTCTGTAAGAGATGCTAATGTTTACACTAGTGGAATGATACTGCTGTGGTTCTGTGATGAGGTTTTAGTGACAGCTGGAAGTAGTTCAAGTGTATGGTTACACTGGGTAGAGTGCGGTCACGTGATCAAATAAAAGGTTGGCTTGTTGTCATGGTGATGATACATTGGACGCATGGGACGCTTGTCTGTGACATCAGTTTTCAGTGCGGCAACGGGGCGGGTGAGCGGTCCCGCTCCCGGCGCCGGCATTCACGTGGTCCTCCATAAAGGTATGGTTTTGTTTGTAATCTTTTATCCTGATGACAATATAAATAAATATTGAAACGTTGATATCTACATGGGAGTCCACACCCGTCTTCATTCCTTAAGGCAGTGGTTTCCAAACTTTTTTGAATCACGGCACCCTAGAATAACAGAATTGTTTTCACGGCACCCCAAGGCCAAAAATTTCTCATTGAGAAATTTAGAAAGAAATATTACATTAAGTAAAGCGCGTTTGTATGTCATCCTTAGGGTCAGTTATGTGGTGAGGGACAAGATTTGCTTCTGTTTGGCCACATATTTTATGACTGGCAGCCACCAGCACTGGTTTTGCCCATTATATTGACCATGAATAATTTGAATTGGTCCTGGACCACCAACCCGGGGCACCCCTACAAGTGTCCCGAGGCACCCCAGGGAGCCACGGCACACAGTTTGGGAACCTCTGCCTTAAGGTGAACCAGAGTGCCGCATCTTCGGACGAGTGCTTAAAACATATATGAAGGCACCGGTGCAGGTGAAATTATCCGTTAAGGGACGTGCCAGACCAAAAAGAGTTTTATATATTATATATGTGTGTGTGTATATATACAGAATGTGTGTGTGTGTGTGTGTGTGTGTGTGTGTGTGTGTGTGTGTGTGTTTAAATGTGTCAATGTGTCAACTGGGGGCAGCTAACCCAACTTGTACATATTAAACCAGTCTATGTGGACATGAAACCCACATTTCTATACTGCAGCCTCAATAAGCAGCACTGCCAGATCATATTTTGGAAATATGGCAAATATACATTGCCAACTGCTATAGAGGTTGCAAAGCCCCTAGCCAGAGGGACCTAGCACTAGCAGCACCCGCAACATGTCCTCTAGTGATGTAAAGATCCATTATACGGAACACTATTAACTTTCATCCAAATTCCAAACTGAACATAATAATGGGTTATGCAAATCACACCTCGCAGTTATTTCCCAGGATATTCAGGAAAATATTTAGCCTTCTCTCCCCCGTGTAACAGAGCTCAAAACACACAAATGTTGTACAGTTGTAGAATAACAAGGGCAGCAACCACCGCTTCCTTCAGCCACCCAGAACCAGGCGCTTTTATTGGTTGTAAAATATTTGTGCAAGAAGGTTTTGAAGACTAACAGAATTGTGACTTGAGCTCCAGGTCAGTATTTTAGGCCAAAATTGGGGAAAGAAAAAAAATCCCACATTCTAATATCTTGTCTAATTCCAGAAATAACAGATGGAAATAAAATGATTACTATTGATGGTAACCGGGCTAGATCGACCACTAATGGTCAACATGGTCAAAAGGTTCACATGTAAAAAGTCAACAGTGCATATGGTCAACAGGTACAAAATGCTGACCGGTGCAAATGGTCGACATATCTTTTTTTTGTTCTATGCATTGTTGTCAACTGTTTCATACTTTACCATCCACGTGGACTGTGATTGGAAATATTAACCCACCCGAAGCAAGCCATGCGAGGGAACGCGGTACACTAATTGGGGTTTCACGTCCTTTGATGGCAGAAAAGTTAAAAATGCTGTGTCAACCTTTTTATGTCAACCTTTTCATGATGTTGACCTTTTGATCCTGCCGACCTTACCTACTGTCTACCTTTTGTCATATCGACCATTTCATGTGTCGACATTTTGACCCTGTCGAGCGAATGCATGTCGATCAATAGTGGTCGACCTAATGACTGTAGACCTTTGTAATGTAGATCTGATGATCCATACCCACTACTGATAATGCATCTCTTAGGGGGAAATGTACTAAGCAGTGGTAAAAGTGGAGAAGTGAGCCAGTGGAGAAGTTGCCCACAGCAACCAATCAGCATTGATGTAACATTTATAATTTGCATACTTTAAACATATACAGAGCAGCTGATTGGTTGGCATGGGCAACTTCTCCACTGGCTCACTTCTCCACTATTATCACTGCATAGTACATGTCCCCTTTAAATTCCATAAGGCACCCATAATTTTATTGCGATTGACATAAACACTTCTTTAAGCTAGTTTACCGCTAAAATAACGACACACTAAAATAACGACACGGACACGGTTAGCTGTAGTTAAAGGTCAGACGATATTTATTGATCGCTGACCTGTTCTTTAAACTATAATTGATCGCTGACCTGTTCTTTAAACTATAATTGTAATTGAATTGATTTTATATTGGAGGATGGCAAAGGAAAAGTCGCTACCAGACACCAGCTCCAGTCATTTAGATTGAAACACAAAAACTGAGGAGGGGACTAAACCACAACACCGCCTCCTCCCTGCATAACCCGCATTGTAAAGGACTCATCACTCTTATCTCTGGCAAACGTTCAGTTCCCACAGGGGAACGTCTAAATGTCCAACCGCAAGGTAAGGACATACCTGCCGTCCTTCTAAAGAGGGTGCCCCACAATGACCACTTATGCCCATCTGACCGCTGGTTGGTAGCGACTTCCCGCCACAAAGGTTTAACAAACCGCCCCGCCATCCAAACAAAGAAAACAAGGAAAACAAAAAATCCCCAATGGAGAGGACCAAAACCCCACCTATGAAATTCCAGCCGGAGAGAGACGAACCCCATCCACCTTGTAGAACTGCCGATTACGCAGCACAAGCAAAGGATGCTTAACAAACCACTCCACCTAAAGCCGCAACCAACAACGAAAAACCCAAACCGCCCTGGTACTAAAAACATCAGCCGTCCTACGTGCCATGGGAAACCCTGCCGCCCAAAAAGTAAGAGCGGACAACCAGCCACACCTGTTCCCCAAAATCATCGACGGCTGCAAAAGAAAAACATACTAACAGCAGACACCGACATACATGACATAGCAAAACACATTGAAAGAAAACAGGAGTAACCCAAGTGAAGGAGAAAAATCAAAAACCTCCCGTGCACCTTATAAGTGCCAATCGTAATCAAGCCCCCTCGGAGGAAAATATTAAAAAAATTCACTTCGCACCCTCGATTCCTGAACGCTAGCCGTTCAAAAACCGACGGGTAAACCAAGTTTTTGGGTTAGCGCAACAGGCGCAACTAAACCGTATCCAAAAGCACACTGAACAGCAGCCGTGGAGGACCCTGTGGCTGCCGCATGGTAGCCACCTCAATCCGCAAGGAATAGGACCTAAGAAGTATACCTCCAACGGCCCAGCTCCTGAACAGCTGTCGTGGAGGACCCTGTGGCCGCCGCATGGTAGCCACCCCAATCCGCAAGGAATAGGACCTAAGAAGTATACCTCCAACAACCCAGCTCCTGAACAGCCGTCGTGGAGGACCCTGGGGCCGCCGCATGGTAGCCACCCCCATCCGCAAGGCATAGGACCTAAGAAGTATACCTTCAATGGCCCAGCTCCTGAATAGCTGCCGTGGAGGACCCTGTGGCTGCCGCATGGTAGCCTCCCCAATCCGGAAGGAATAGGACCTAGAAGAAGTATACCCCCAACTACCCAGCTCCTGAACAGCTGCTGTGGAGGACCCTGTGGCTGCCGCATGGTAGCCACCCCCATCCGTAAGGAATAGGACCTAAGAAGTATACCTCCAACGGCCTGCTCCTGACTAGCCTCCCCAATCCGCAAGGAATAGGACCTATAAGAAGTATACCTCCAACTCCCCAGCTCCTGAACAGCTGCCATGGAGGACCCCGTGGCTGCCACATGGTAGCCACCCCAATCCGCAAGGAATAGGACCTAAGAAGTATACCTCCAACGGCCCAGCTCCTGAACAGCTGTCGTGGAGGACCCTGTGACTGTCGCATGGTCAGCCGCCCCAATCCGCAAGGAATGGGTACCGAACCCAAACACAGCGGCAAACTGAAAATTGGTAAGAGGACCAGCGAGCACCTGAATCAGCAACTGGTCGCCCCCCGGAGGCCCATATATACTCATGCGCCAGACGCAGCGGGCAGACACCCACATCCTCCTGGGCCTCCAAGGACACCCAGCGACCCCCAGCTGCTTGATCCGACTTGGATCACACCATTCCGTAGAGCAAACCGGCCATCCTGCAACACGCGATACAGAAAAGGCCCCGGAATCCCAAAATGCCTCGCTGCTCACCACCACTCGCTTACCCTCAAAACCCAGAAGAAAGCCAAAGCAAAGGCTAATCTAAAAAGGGGGGCCACCTCCAACACCGAGGCAGCACACCCAGCAACTCCACCAAAAGTAGCAATGTAGCAGGCCTACGGGTATCCGCAGGCGCGGGGCGCACCCAAAACCAACCCCTAAGCACTTACGAAAGGGGCGAAAGACCTGGCGGAGTCCGCCAGCCTGCGCAGCCTAGAACAGAAGGAAATGCCCGCAAGGGCAGAAGACCTGGCCGCCATGGACCTACCGCACAGATAATGCACCCACACGAAAGCCATCAAACCGTCTACCAGGGACGCACCCACTGTATCAAACCCACTGAAAAACACTGTGCCGCAGCAGACGCCCTAAGCGAGGAAGGAGCAAACGCATGCCGAGCGAGAGCAGCCAACCCGACTGGACAATCCGCCAACCAAAGGCGGGCATGGGAAAACCTCCTGACGCCACCCCCGGAACCAGCTCACGGAAATCAAACTGAAAACGAGACAAGCATCCTCCATCCCGTCGCGAATCCGGGGGCATGAGGGGCCCAGAAAGCAATACTGCAAGCAGACAAGCAGCAAGCGCCACCATCGCAAAGCCTGGGGGGAAGAAGGAAGCCGATTGTCAATAGTGTGAACCACTCCCAGGCTGACGCAACGGAACAAATGTCCATTACCGAACCCGCAGGCCCACAATACCCAGGCTACCATGAGAGGAAACCATCCCAAAACAGCGGGAGGTACCTCAGGCAGTCCCCGCAGCGTACCGTACAAGTACCAGCAAAAAATCCCACCCACGGGAATAAACCCGCCTGCAAAAGTGAAGGAGCCAAGCCACGACTGCACCCGCTAAAGCCGAAACCTCGCGTTTCCCCAAGCAGACGTTACTCAAATCCAAAAGTTTAGGCACCATGGCAGCGGGGAGGCGACAGCACCTGCTACCGTGCCCAGGGCAATCCCCTGATATGATAACTCAGTCAACCGGAGGGCCTCGCAGCGTACCGGGGCAACGGTACCACCCAGGACCCCGAACAAAAATACGGAAACCGACGAACATACCGCTGCAAACCGAAATGTCTCCCGGACCCATGAAGAGAAAATCGCCCAGGCAGTGAGCAGCACCGGGGGAAAACGGAAAGTATGTACAAACGCAATAAAGCACAGAATTTCTAAAAACAGGCACATGGTACAGAAAAAAACCCAGGGGCAGGAACCTATAAACACAAAACTAAGACCTTAATCTGAGACCCAAAACTCGCAGGGGACAGGGGCGCAGGTGAAGAGACAAAAACCGACCCCACGTCTAAGGTAGCCAACAGAGAAACCGGACCACATACGCGAACCAGACGCAGCGTCCCATAAAAGACTGACACCCACCCTACACACAGCCTAGGGAATGGAGCCAGCAAAAGAAACCCCCAAGAGTACGAGACAAATGTTGGATAAGGTGGAACTCGCCCTGCGTGCTCTTGGGCACCAACCCTACAGGGGAGATGCACAAATCGGGCAGAGGTGAAAACAGCGTAGGGCCCAAACACGCGCCCCAAGCCTATTACTGCGTCCACCTTTAGCCGGGCCTGATGCGGGAAAGCACGAGCTGACCGCCAACGCCGTCGCGCCACCACGGGCACGGAATCCGAAACGGGCAGGCGCAAATATGGCGGAAACTAACTAACGGAAATGCGTGACCGACCGATCGGGGTACGGACCAAAAACCGAAAAAGGGAATGGGCCGCACTCCACATCCAGCGCCCCCCCGCAGGAGCGGAGGTTAACCCGCTCGTGGCTGGGGTGCGGTCCTGGAACAGGTGACCGGCCCCGCACATGGGCGACGATAAAACGTCACTGGACACCTCAGGAGCACTAGAGCGCAAAACAGAAGCGCCAACTGCGAGGGGCCCCCTGCTCGGGACCCCACCGGGCGGTCTGACCTGCTGTGTGACCCCAAGTGTGAATGGCGTTACCACCCTGATAACGACGGACTGCACGTCGCAATATACCAAACAGAACTCTTGGATGCAGTGCATCCTCCGCGCCAAAACAACACTGCACAATGTGGGGATATTCGGCAGACCGCGATCCGGTGTAAAAGGCCGCGAAACCAAAACCCGCAACCACTGATGGAAAAAATCCGGAAAACATTCTCCAAAGCCCCCCGCCCACCTACTCCGCGAAACGCAGAGTGCGGAGGGAAAAGCAGCCGACGGAGCCCCGACGGTCCAAGAAATCCTACGCCACACGCCGCGCCATGAGCCTAGCCAACTGACGCGGGCGCCTAGGAGAAACCGAGGAAACGCAACTAAGGGCAGAATAATACTGTAGAAATAAGAAGAAAAAACAGCATGCTCACCCATGCCCGGAGGGCCTGGAACACGATTACCCGCCCCCACCGCCACCGACCCTGGCGGAGCGTCTTCCGCAGCCGCTGCAGCCCTCCTCGTCTTCCGGGTCCTCCGCGAGGAAGCCACCGACTCCGTTGGACTCGCAGACACCTCTGGAGACGAAACAAAGGGGGACAACAAGCGCAGAAAGCGTCCGCACACCAACAACCCAGATGGGAGGGAGGAAACCCGCAGCGGGAGGGGTTGCCCGACCCACAACCCAAACGGAGAAGGCCGGAAGCCAGAAGGGCCAAAACTGGGGATGCAGGGCCGAAGCAGCGGGGGTAATACCGGGATCGAACCCGCAAAGGATGGGTGGGGGGGGAGGGGGGGTCAGCAACAGACCGACCCGGACGCCGTGCCCGGAGGACACAGGAAATAAATGTCCAACGGACAAAAAAGGGGGGGTGCCTTCCTTGGAAACCGTGTGGAAAAACGGCCCACCGACCGGCGAGAAAGAAGGGAAGGTGAGCCAGGCAAGGGACAGGAGGCAGTCATGGCAGACTGCGCAGCCATCCCCCGCAAAACCCCAGCCCGACCAGCCTGGGGCACCAGTGAACCGGGGGGGACGAGGAAATAAGCAGCCCCAAGGGAGCAGGGGGGGGAAGGGCACACCCGCAAGACCCTGGCGCGAGACACCTGCGTGAGCCCCGCGGCAGGCGACCCCCGCAGAGGAATCGCCTGCACCACGTTGGCCCCGGGGGAAACTGCGGACCCCCGACCACGAACACAGAGCAGCTGGTCCCCAGCACCCACCCCCGGTCATGGCAGCATGCCAGTGTACGGCCACCACCCCTGGGGGAGCTGAATCCCCCCCCACCCAGGGACACGCCACAAGTGAAGACCGGGAAATGGTCGCCGACCGCACGCCGCCCCGACCCCCACCCACCGCCGCCCGTCTCCCCCCGCAGTCAGCCCAGGGACGGCAGGCCCACGTGGGCGCCGGAGCCGTCAGCCGGGACCGAAAGCGGCAAGGGAAGAGAGGCGCACTCAGGGATGCCAAGCGGGAGGAGAGGGGAACCTGCAGCGTCGCCGGCGCCGGGGAGGACACACGCGTCCACGCCCGTCTAAATGCCTGAGGCAAAAGCATCCGTCCCACACACAGCCGAATGCGCGGCGCGGCCCGCAGCAGCGCGACCCCGCCGTGACCCGCCAGCAAGAGCGGGATCAGCGGCAGGGGAGACCACAGCCCGCGAGCACGGGTGCTGAGCTCAGCGGCCTAGCCAAACGCCGGAGGAGGGGGAGGGGGGGGGGGGAGCAGACCTGCGGGGACGCTGAAGGGGAGAGGGACAGCAGCAACCTGAGCAATAACCATATTCTGCATGAGAAAACTGCTGTAGAACCAAGCATAAAACCAAGCCAAATGCTAAATACATGACAGTGTAAAAAACAGCATGTGTACTCAGCCTTCCTGGGCCATTCCAAAATGGCAAGAGGAAGTCTGAGGCACATGACTGGGATTATATATTGTCCTAAACCCACGCCCCCTAAACCTTGATGGACAGCCCAACAATCCTATAGGAAAAATTACCACAGAACCAGAAAACTACCTAGCAACTGCTTAGTCATAGACGACCAATCACAAAAAATTGGGCTTTTATATGGCCTCAGGCTTATGCAGCCTTCAGCTAATCTAAACAGATGTACATTACAACAACCTTAAATTATTACTTGTTTAAAAACAGCATCAAACCCAATGAAACAATATATATACGTTCTTTGCACTTTATAAGGTGATCCTTTCCTCACTTCTAAACATGCCTTGGCTTCAACAGAACACTGGATGCTTTCACAATGACTGATGTGACCCGGGATATTTGATGCCTGTAGGCACACATGACATTGATCCATAAGCCCTGACCCAAGCATTATGCTGCGTTACAGTATGTCTAGCTGTACTGTTCCTGTCTCAGACAAGACAGTCCCTCACTATCCCTCACATCTATTGATTTTATTCTCCTTTCCCTACTAACTTTTCCTGTATTATTTATTATTTAAAAGGAGGTATAGATAATACTTATTATTTAAATGGTGGGCACATAATCCATTTATTAATATAGTAAAGAGGGCACATATATTGTTATATTAAATCACAGTTGGGACTTTTTTTTTTAAACACCGGTATACATTAGCTAGTGGTACCAGGAGGGAAACAATGCTATTTAACAGTTGCCTGGGCATCCCTCGGTGCACCCCCCCCCCCCCCCCCCCATAATCATCACATCTCATGTGATTTAGGGGTAGATGTTCTAAGCAGTGATAAAAGTTGAGAAGTGAACCAGTGGAGAAGTTGCCCAATCAGCATTGACATAACATTTATAATTTGCATATTATAAAAGTATACAGAGCAGATGATTGGTTGCCATGGTCAACTTCTCCACTGGCTCACTTCTCCACTATTATCACTGCTTAGTACATTGGTTAATTAGGCAGATAGACATGTCTGCACATCACTTCCAACAATTTACATTGTATCCCTTAATACTTATGGATGATATGAGCAATGTCATTGGCAATGTGTGTCGATTTAAAGCCGCCTGGAAAACCGGCATTTGATAGATTCCACCCATGGTCTGTGAGAGGTACATAATGTATACTGTATTAAATGTAATTGAGAACTCCCAACTGTATAATCCTTTGGTACTGTATGTATCCATGAAGCTAACAATGGTGGCCATTCCGAGTTGATCGCTAGCTGCATTCGTTCGCTGTGGAGCGATGAGGCAAAAAAAGGGACTTCTGCGCATGCGTATGTGGCGCAATGCGCACGTGCAAAGTACTATTACAATGAACAATGTAGTTTCACAGCGAAGCTTTTTAGTCGCACTGCTAGCCGCAGAGTGATTGACATGAAGTGGGCATTTCTGGGTGTCAACTGACCGTTTTCAGGGAGTGTTCAAAAAAATGCAGGCGTGCCAGGAAAAACACAGGCGTGGCTGGGCGAACACAGGGCGTGTTTGTGACGTCAAAACAGGAATTGAACAGTCTGAAGTCATCGCAAGCGCTAAGTAGGTATTGAGCTACTCTAAAACTGCACAACATTTTTTTGCCGTCGCTCTGCGATCCTTTCGTTCGCACTTCTGCTAAGCTAAAATACACTCCCAGTGGGAGGCGGCATAGCGTTTGCACGGCTGCTAAAAACTGCTAGCGAGCGAACAACTCGGAATAACCACCAATGGCTATAGTTTATCATGACAACATGGTCACAATGTCAATATTCTGTGCGTCGACACTGGCAACAGGTTGACACATTTAATGATGAAATATTACATGTCTACTGTTATAATGTCATTACTAGCATTAGGGTCTTGCATGGTCAGTTATCTTCTTCACCACCTTTGTTCTCTCTTGGCTGGCAGACCCTCCCTGATGACAGCAGTAATATAACGCCAGTGAAACAGGCATGCATTCCAGTACTCTGCAAAGAAGAAGTATTACCATAAAACAGAACACGTGTGCGGGATATGTGTTTTTTTCATCATTAGCCTTTAGCTACTGAAGGGGTGTGTCTATTTGTGTATTTCAAGCATGACCTGGAAGGCTTTTAGACCTCTTTGTATGGTGATTTACCAAGCTCCTCGCCTCTTTTTTTTATGGATCTGGCTTATTTTTGGGTTGGGGCTGATATGCCGGCAGTTGGGATACTGGAGGTCAGCATACCGAGTCCGGCATCGCGGCCGTCAGAATGCCGGCGTGGATGGGGGCATGGTTGTGCCTTGCACATGACTGACCCTTTAAAAAAAGATTGAGTTCCACTGGAAACCTGCACGCCGGACGAATTCAGACTGAATTACATATGGCCCCTGGTGCTGGCTGTTTTGGGCAAGGAAAGATTAGCTGACTAACACGGGAGCAACGGTTGAAATTTTAGGTGAGCTCACATTTGTTAACAGTTGTCTGCACCACCCTAAAAGAGGCAGTCTCACCACCCTGATGGGTGGGTAGTCAAGGATTATCGTTGAGTTGGATACCTTGGTTGTGTAGTTGTTGGTTTTGGCCTCCTAGGTGGTGACCACCTGTCGTCCTTACATTGTTACCATATTGGTTCTCTACTTTCAATGGCTTAAATAAATAGCTAACCTTTCCATAAAATGATGAGCCTCAACTCCTGTCCATAAGTAATTGCCACCAAACCACAAGTACAAAGGCAACTCAGAGCTATAATACTGTACATTCACACACTGCAAGATTCCGTTTACTGCTAGAAAATGAGTATAAAATACAGTCTATGTCCTTTTTATGGAGGGTAAGTAATAAGTAAGAACTCTCTTGCAGCAGGCGCATGATGTCAAGCGCGGATTCCCAAACAAGAGTTCAGTGACCTAATTGTGAATGTTTGCTGTGCAGTATGGAAGTGCTGCACTTTTGACCTGACCATTTTTTTTTTTACAAGATCTTCAGTATTTGGCAAATCATTGTTCAGTTGCTATGGGGAAAGTTAATTTCCTAGTTTTGTCTTTTGAACCTCTGCGGTCATTGTGATTAACACTGTGGTTTCAATAATTAGGGGAACATGGTATCAGTGAATCAGCCCACTCAGTGCTTTCCAGTTTCCCACCCCTGCTTACTGGTTCCCACTGTCGTCATCCTCTGTTCCACTGAATAAAAAAGCTCAGATGTGTGTTTTTGTATGTGTGTACATGTATATATATGTATATATATGTATATATATATATATATATATATATATATAATGTGTGTGTGTATATATATATATATATATATTCTGTATACTATACGAGGTTGGCTAGCTGGTGATATGCTTTATGGTGGTATGATTATCAGGTTCAGCCTTGACCAAAAGGTTTCTGGTTTTCAATTATTGGCCCCTCCTCTGGGAATAGCCACCAATGCAATTTTGGGGGCAAGATTCTGGGACCATCTCTTTGGACCACTTTTATTAACGTTTCCGTAGGATAAGGACCAAGGACCAAGTGCTGGTGGTGTGATGATGTGATCCGTGTTAATATGGCCCTGCCCCTTACTGCCCAATGACGTCCCTTTGCATAAGGTGGGGCCACGACAATGCGTTTTGGAGCACTCTGAAGACAGAGCGATCTGGAGATGTGGGATACTTTCTGGGAAGTCCAGGAGTACTCAAAGGTAGTGAGTCTACTGAACATTCCGGGAGAGTAGGCAAGAATGATCCACAGGCATGTGTCATCCTTCCCCGCCCTTAGCTATGGCATATGTCTCACCCATTGTGATCTCTGTCTGATGAGCAGTAAAGGGGCAAGCTATTACTTAGTTATTACTTTCTGTCTGTCTCTATCTACATTTTTCCTTTTTAATCTGAAAAAACCTTTACCGATTATCCCTGTTTACACAGACTCTACTTCATCTGGCTCGCACATCTGACTTTGAAGACACATATTTACTGACCACAGACATTTGGATGTTTTAACTATTTTTACGGGTCTGGAAGAAAAATTCCCCACCAGTACTACTAACATGACATGTTTTTCTTTTTCTCCCTTATGTAATAAAAGCCAGCAAAAACAGGGAACAATTTGGAGGGGGCAGGACAGATTTATAGTTCAATGCTCATTTTCAATGTAGTCTCGTTTGACCTATTTAAAAACAGATTAAATGCTGAAATAAAAGTGTGAGGAATGTGAAATTGCACAGCCGCAAACACGTACAGGAGTTAAAGTAGTCATGTGATCTCAGGATTTGTCTGTAGGTTCTATTGCTCTTCATAGAATCCACACAGAGATGACTGTGTTATTATTGTTGGTTAGTCCAGGAGCAGAGCATTGTGTACCTGATGGAAAGGGGTCATGTTGGAAGGTCTGGTCTTATGACCTGCATTATAGTGTTATGCAATGGCATATCTACTGTGTAATGCAGAGGTTCCAAAAGTCTTCAAAGGACCCTAACGGTCCAGGTTTTACAGATATCCATAGCTGAGCACAGATGGTTAAATCAAATTCATACTAATTAAGTCACCTGGGCCCAAGCTTGGTTATCCCTAAAACCTGGACCTTTAGGGTGCCTTGAGGACTGCATTTGGGAACCTCTGCTATAATGGGTGCCTTGTCTGTGCAGTGCACAGCGGCCTATGTTTCCGGAGGTGGGGGAGGGGGGGCACATCACACAGACCACATCCATGTTTAATTACTTACCTTTCTGGAGTCCCGATCATGCTTATCTACTTTTAAATTGTCCTCCCCGGGTGAAGCCCGGGGAGGACAAGCAGGTGGGCTGTGATGGGGTCAGAGCTCTTGTGTCAATAGGCCCCGCCAAATCATGGCAAAGTGCCACTAATCGCACAAATATGATAAAGATGTGGGCCTGAATGACGCGACTAACATAGAATCACGTCACTAGGCCACACCCCCTCTGCACAAACCCAGATTTCTGTTATTGTTCTGCCCACTTCACTAGGAAGTGGGCGGAATGAGGGAAGGATGCCCAGTGTTTGAGGAGTACGGGGGACTGCCCCAAAAATCGTGAGTCCCCCGCAGGATCCGGGAAAGTAGGCAAGTATGGCCCCAAGTTGGCATTGCAGCTGCGGGAAAAAAATCACTTGGGAAATGGTTGACATGCAGCTGCCATGTTTCAGGAGACCTGCACAATTCCAGAGTCTACTGCGCCGTACAGAGGCATCGAGTCTGCACAGGGGCCCCCTCCTTTGTTAATCCTGGAATTATGGGATTTATAATGTCACATTGGTCTCCCAGAAAGGTGCATAATTACTAACTGGATTTAGGGGGTGATTATGACCTGATCGCTGGCTGCTAAAATTGTTGTCCTGCGATCAGATAGTCGCCGCCCAAGGGGAGTATATATTTGCCGTACATGTGTGCGATCGCATGTGTATGCCGAGCTGCTAAAAGCCCTCAGTCAGCGGACAGCTGCAAATTCGTTCGCACCTCACTCACCAATGAATGGTTTTTCCACTGTGTGCAGTCTGTGCGCAGCCCAGGACTTACTCCTACAGTGCGATGAGAACAGGCTGATCGGGGCCGGAGCTGACGTCACATACCCTCCCTGAAAATGCTTGGGAATGCCTGCGTTCTCCCTGACACTCCCAGTAAATGGTCAGTTACCACCCACAAACGTCCTCTTCCTGTCAATCAGCTGTGCAATTGCATTTTTCGCACCAGCCTGTAGCTGACCGGCAATGCCTGTTGTTGTTTGCCGATGTGCGTGCGCATTACGGTGCATACGCAAGTGCAGTCTATTGCTGATCACCTGCTGTGCGAAAACGCACAGCAGCGGTCAGATCTGAATCACCCCCTTAGACCAGATAATTAAAAATTCTACCATCCGTGGCAATAAAAAGATGATATATCGTCCGCATGTATTATTAATCAGCCACAATTTCAAAACCCCATCTCTGTTATGTGTAAAAAAGTGACATGATTGCAAAACCCCTAATTGCATTGGCTGGGGTAAAAAAAAATACTTACCCTGCTCAGGTCTAGCTGTCGGCGGGTCTGGGCAACAGGTGGTGGGTCTGACAGGCGGTGAGCATGGGCGACAGGAGGCGGGTGCGGGCTCCGGGCCGGTCGGGCGAGGCTTGCGCTGTGCAGCATGACCCCTAACACCATGTCACGCTGCACAGTGCGCACAATTGCACAGCCGGGGCACGGGGAGCTGGGCTGTGTCCGAGCCGTATGCTGAACCGGCTCAGACGCTGCCAAGCATTAAAAAAAGCATTGGCACGAATCCTGGGATTGGAAGCTCCAATCCCGACTAATTTTAGGCCAACGTTACGGGATCCTGCCGATCCCGATTCTGAGATTGGCCACCAATACCAAAGAGGGTTATGGAGGAACCCTCTCCCGGTAGTTTCTGCATTATGTAGCCCACAGGCTACAGCAGCTGAAGACATCTTCAGATCGCATTAGCTGATTGTCATGACTGTAGTTTTGTGAACCCGGCGTATACGTGAAGTCCGTGCTGGTAACTGGAGGACTATATGTATATTTGGCTGGTTTGTGGGAATCAGTGAGATGAAGTAGTCAGTGACGTGCGGTGGGGTGAGGCAGAGCCTTTCCTGTCATAGCAACGTTTGTGCCAGAGTTTTGACTATATAAAGTATATGTAAAATACAAAGAATATGTTTGAAATATCTTCTTTGTATTATTCTAATCATTTTTATAGTCAAAAGTCTGGAGTAAAAAGTCTATGGCAGGTGAGGCCGTGCCTCACCTGCTTATCTGTTCCACACATCTCTGATCAAAACTCACAAAATATCCAGGAATTTATACTGCTGCACCTGTGTGTAATGCCCACATGTACCCTTTGGCTCATATATTGCATGTAAATCTGGCTCTGGTGCTAGCCAGTGCCTCATGAGCCATTTACCTCACCGCACTTCCCTGGAAGTAGTAAAGAGTAATCCCTGACCGGGAGTCGAACCCGGGACTTGGCAGGGGGAGCCATATCCTGACCACTGGATCACCGGGGACTTGGTGTTGATAGCAGGATGGTGAATGTATTGGTGAGAACGAACTGGATATGAAAGGCATTCTAAAACAGAGGTACATAAGAAATGAAAGTGCAGCTGATTAAAGAAGGATTACTTTTATTAAATATAGAGAAGAATGTACAGTACAGTACAGGGAACAGCGTGAACTTTACAAAGCTAAAAGGTTCAGAGAATTACACAACGTGGAAATTCGCTATAGAGATGCAGCTTAAGCGGGAAAAGTTGAGTAAAGTCACAATTGAGCCAAGAGCAGACCCAAACCCAGTTGAAGTGGATAAAGCTATCGGGACGATAAGCTTGGCCGTGGAACAACATGTCTGCTCTATTATCAGCAGGAAAGTGCCAGCCAAAGACATGTGGGCAGTTCTGCAAATGGCGTATGAGGACAAAGGTCTGATGAGAAGAATAAACTTGGGGCGTATGCTGTACAGAACAAAGTTAAGTGCCTGTAAGAACATGAATGATTATGTTGGTAAAATACTGTCACTAGCTCAGCAGTTGGCATCTATAAGGGCACAGGTGGATGACAAGGAAGTGGCGATGGCGATGTTACAAAATCTGACATCAGAATTACTATGGAGATATCTTCTGGGGTCCTTCCTTCATATATTCAGGGGATCCATAATATTTGCAGGTACCATCATAAACAGTTGCTTTTGAGGGAATTTCTATAAACTTTATTTGATAAATAGACCCCATAATGAGAAAAAAACGAATGTTATTATAACCTGGTAGTTAGAATATATAGAAAATATTACTCCCATACCAATATCATAGGTGACATGCAGTGACGATGGCCAGCTTCTTTACAGGTAAGAAGCTGTCGGCTGCAGAACCAGCTTGGTGTCAGCGCTCAGCGGTTAGTGTGTAGGAGCCGAAGGTACATTATGTCACTTATTCCGTGTTTGGTGTGCTCCTTATTCCACCTCCTTTCAGTGGCATAACCATGAGGGGTGCAGAGGGAGTGATCATTCCGCCAGCTGAAAATTGGTGCCTATGCCATTCTCTGCAGTGTCGTTCAGCACCTGTTCCAGGTACAGAACAGAGATGCCCGGTCCTGAGTTCTCGGCAGCATCACGGACATGATGTAATGATGTTCCCTGCCAGGGACTAGAAAAGTGCCAGACCTCCACTGCAGAGAACAGGAGGGGCCATTGAGCGAAGGCAGACAGGACTGGGGGACTACAAGAGGATGGTATGCATGAGGTAAGTTAACGTGTGTGTGTTTGTGTTGTTGAGATTACAGTACGAAATATTAAGACTTGGGTGGGGGGAAAGGGAACAATAGAGCATGCACAGTAGTGGACATACAGATGAGGGGGGCACAAAACAGGACATACAGATGGGGTGATGTGGGGGTGGTGGTCTAATGGGCCTCATAAGGGGAACATGGGAAACAATTTGTCGAGGGGAGCTTAGTTTTCTATGTTCACTCTCCCTCATATCAAAGGCTGGCTACACCACTCCCTCCTTTTAAGCCTCCTCCTACAGTAGGTTCACCTCATGGTAATAACGGGTCTAGGCCATCCTTATTTTTATAGATCATTATCTGCTGTAATAAGTTGACTGTCATTTTTATACTCACTGTAAATAGCTCCACTTTCCTTTACACACAACTGGCCCATTCCAGCCCACACAATTTTCCCACACAACCTCAGAACAGGAAATAATATTTATTATGATAGTCCTGTAGAGTACTATAATATAGCATTAGGGACACCAAAGTTACAGCCATTAACCATATTAGCTGTTCTCTGTTCAACAATAAATATTTTAAAAGTTACATAGATGAATAAACAAAGACATGCTTGGCAATAATTCCTGTGTCAGCAAAGTATATCAAAATTATTAGTATTTCAAATATGTATATATATATATATATAAAGACTATTTGCACAATATTTCAAACAGAGCCGGCCTTAGGCATAGGCACACTAGGCAATTGCTTAGGGCATTTGGCATGCTTAGGGGCACCAGCAGCTTCTGCTGATTACGATGATATGTGGCATGCCTATATTCTGTGTGTGACTGCGGCTGTATCTGCATACGAAATGCTACGTTGCGTGTATTCCTGGAAATCACTGTAATGTAGCATTTCGTATGCAGATACAGCCGCAGTCGCATACAGAATATAGGCATGCTGCATATAATTTTTATCATCAGAAGCTGCTTGTGCATCCTAGCCACATAGTTATGCAAATAAAATGCATTTTCATAAACAAAAGGCGCCCGACGTTAGCAGAGCTGCCAGCTGACTCATGCCAGGCATCTCCTGCAGAACTAGCGGCGGTGCTAGGGGGCACCAGCCAAAATCTTGCTTAGGGCAACATATTGGTTAGGACCGGCTCTGATTTCAAATATATGTATACTATGGTTTTAAATTAGATAGCTGCCAGATAAGGGGCTTAAATGCTCATCTAGGTAGCAGTTGTACAGTGAGAGCTGAGGGGGCATCTCTCACTGACTTCCTGACATACAAAGCTAATTTCTCTCCCAGACACTTATCATTACACTTATCATTAGTATGACTGTTTGCCCCTGTCATACTAATCCTCTGTCAAGTCCAGTGGCATAACTACCATGGGTGCAGGGGGTGCAGCTGCTATGCGGCCCAGGCTGCATCAAGGGCCCGCTGCTCCCCATGCACCCAGACACACAATGCAGTAGCTCTGCTTTATGCGGCCACCGATCGCATAAAACCCTCACCCCGCCACGTTACCCCCGAGGCTGCAGCCACATGGAGGATGCAGCGGGGGGCTACCTGGCCGGCTCCAAGTGCTGTGATTCACGGGCATTTAGGAGGCAGGGCCTAATGCCGGGAAGTGCCAGGCCCCATCAGAGACCTCTGCTGGACTCAGGTAGTGCTCACTCCCCCTCCCTCTTTCTCTCGCTCCTCTCTTTTTCTCTCTCCCTAACACTGTCTCTCTCTCTCTCTCTCTCTCTGATAACACTGTCTCTCTCTATCCCTCACTCTCTTCCTGACACACTCTCTCTCTCTCTCTCCCTGACACTGTCTCTCTCCCTCTCTGATACGGTCTCTCTCCCTTTCAAGCTTATGCTATCGGGCCCACAACATCTAGTTACGCCCCTGGTCAAGTCCATGGTGCTGAGTGTGTACACTACAGATGTAAGGGTGTTTGTATGAAATATAACTTACATTTACTGTATACATTATATTTATTTTGTGTATATGACACATCATTACATTCTGTACAAATATGGTAATGCAACTTCATACTGCTATTGGGTGTAATTGAACATACCTGTACATGTATGTCTGGGTGTTATTTAATAAAAATACTAAAATACTAAGAATGTGTACTGTCTTTTGTTTAATATAAATATATATATATATATATATATATATATATATATAAAAAAAAAAATAGTCGAGAACAGTGCCTATGTGTATCTATTAGAACACAGGTTTGGAATAATTTCTTTCCTAGAACCCCTTTACACAACCCACCTCATCAGTGAATGAGTGGCAGCTCTTATACAGTGTGTAGATAAAGATAGGAAAATGGAGTAAATAGAAGCGCCTACTAGTGTCGGTGAAAAGACCTGTGCATTCAGGTGTAATTATTAAAACAATGAATAACAACTTAGCTTCGAACACTTTCAGGCTGATGACTCTTAGAAGCAGGGCATGTGAAAAAAAGATAAAAGCAACATAGTGTGTACTGTTTTTAGGAACAATAAATTTTACAGCAGCTCAAGAATTAGGAATTTTGCTTATTCCAATAATTAGTAAGAGAGCAAGATAAAAGTAAAAACAGCAGCAATTTTAATAGGCACAATCCTGCCACAAATGCAGGTAACAAACGTACAAGAATATACTTAAAAAAAGGCAATTCATCTGTCCATAAATGCAAGTAGCACACGTACAGGATTGAATAATAAAAACAGCTTATCTGTCCGCATAGAGGGAGTCCAGAGGGTAGGTAGCAGGTCCCTGTACCAACGCGTTTCGTCCTATTGTGTGGACTTCATCAAGGGGATAGTGATCATGGGCTTAGACAGGATATTTATAGTACTAGTAAGTGGTCACATGTTAATCATACAGGTGTGACATCACTTCAGTCAGCAAATCACAGTGTTTCATGACAGGCCTGCTGCCTGTTTCTCCAGGCAGTGAGATCTCATTTTCCTATCTTTATCTACACACTGTATAAGAGCTGCCACTCATATATATATATATATATATATATATATATATAACAAATGGATTACAGGCATCAGTGAGCCCTTAATGTCCAGGCTTGCAGGCACATGTGGTTTGATAAGTGCCTGTACAGTTTTACTGGGACCGGTAGTTAACCTGTGGGACCGGTAGTTCACCTATAAAGAACAATATTATTTAACTAGTTAATTACACTATTACCTCGACACCCATAGCCCAATGGATGATGAGAAGAGCTCTGAAATTGGGGAGGGGGCTCCATTTTGGATGGGTTTCCCCTTGTCTAGGGATTCTAGCCCTGGGCTGGCCAGTTTGGGGGCGGTTGTTATTATGGTGTGGGGGCCTAGGCCGTGTTACCCCCTGCTATAGTGTCAGCTGCCCCAGCTGGTTTTGCCCGGTGCTGGTTATTGGAAAATGAGGAGGGGGGGGTGGTACTCCGTTTTTCACCCTATGTTTTAATAGCAGTCTAGGCTCAGAGGCCTGAGGCTGGATAATATTTGGGGGGGACCCCACGCTGTTGTTTTTTTCACATCTTAACCCTTTTAAACCTTAGTCAAAAACAAAACCTGCCCAGATTATAGTGATCACAGTTATCTGAGCAGTGCGTTACTTCCATCGCGGATTGATGGCGGATTGTCATTGGAAATAAGGGTAAGCGGCCAATACACTGCACATGCATCTCGATAGTTCTTGCTGAAAGACCCAGATCGAAATTGTATGTAGAGAAATGCAGCGTCGGTGGGTGTATTTGGGTGGTAACAGGGGGTGTCTAGGTAGACGCAGTTGCACTGACCCACGTTCAGATGGTGGAATTGCACCGATGGTGTGAATGGTGGTGTGCCACAGCACAGGTACTGTAAATGCCTCAGTATGGAGCCCATTGGCAGAAGTATTAGCATAAAGATGAGACATGGCTGAAACTGTGCCCACCTCTTAATCACGCCCATAAGATTGAAAACAGTTACCTTTCCTCTTAGTAACCTTTCCCTGTATGAGAATATGAGAAAGTGATTGTATTATATGCAATTGATTTTAAATGTAAAACGAAAGCTGGACAACACAGGCTGCATTCCTGTATATGTTATCACTTTATACTAACACTAACGTTATGTTCAGTGCCATCTTCACAGTCTGATACATATGTTCAGTCTTTAGGGGTCTAGAACCATCTCTAGTTATGATCCACCTTGGAACACTTCCCTAGAAGTAGATTTATGAAGAGCAATGGAATTATTCAGCTCAGTGTCACTCTCCACCATTATTGTTCCCTATCCAAGGCTCTATGAATAAGGACATCCGTCACCACGGACTCACTTTGTCACCGACGCATTCTGCTGATGGAAAGCTTTAAGTCCTCTGTGATAACAGCTCAGGCTATTTCTGCCGGGCTGCTCTGTAAAATATTCCTTTGCATCAATAAGAACAAATACACTTATTCAACTTCTAAACCAGCCTCAGGAAGGTGATTTCTAATGAGAGGAGGGACAATGCAGCTGCTCTTGTGAGATTTCCTTGCATTCAGTTCTGTGGGAGGGGACGGCGTTCTCTTGATAAAACTAGTATCTGGAAGGAGACGGGAGGTCACCGTGACTGTGTAAGGACCATGTCTAAACTGACCTTGAAAAGTCTCTTATTGTTCAAAGCACAGGCATCAAAGGTTGACATATCAAGCAGATTGTTCTGACGCTGCCCAGCCAATTATTTCTTTGCCTGTCCTTTGATTTTTAAATGCAATTGGAGACAGTGTTATATTACTGGCAAAATACCCCACCTTGAACTACAAATACAATAATGTAGTATTAACAAAACTCACTAAAGACCCTTTGCAAAATAGCCATGGAAAGTGTAATTGCTTATCGCGTTACATCGCAGCAATACGCAATGTCTTTTTGGAGATTGCCAGAACAATGGTTCTGATAAGAGCGCGTCTTGGTGAAGAGTTACAAGTAAAGTGGCACTGTAGTTCAGTGGTGTCACTAGTACTATGGGTGTACGGAATCTGAGGGGGGACACTAAAGGCAGAACAGCGAATTAATAGATACCATGCACATGAGCACGACATCTAAACACCCCTAGAGAGCATGATTACAGCATCTACACTCCCCTAGAGTGAATGAAGACGGGGGTCATGCTTTGATTCTCCCCCCCCCCCATAGAACACCACCTACGTGGCGTCCAAATTGTACTTGGTGACACCTACCATAGTGACACCAATGCTGTTGCTTACATTATCACTTTGCTGTCAGGCTCTAACCCAGCCATCGGGTTGCACATCAGCAAGTATAGCCAGCTGGGGAAGGATATGAAGATATGAAAATGTGATAAACCACTTACCCAGCACGGTGTCATGGCATACAACTGCAGCCAGCTGGGCTTTTGCTACTGTGCAATCCACCCCCCCAGCTGTCAATCAGGAAATCTGTTCTTCACATGACTTACTCCACTTGCTCTGTCCCCACGACAGTGAAGTAGCGGTCTGCTGTCATTACTGCCGACGGCATATTGGAATGCATACGTCTATATTAAAAATAATTCACTCTTCAGCACTAATACGCTGATCTCTACAAGTGCATCTGCAGCATTCAGGACCAATGACCTGTCTAACTGAACCATGCTCCACTGCGCTCCGCATGATTTGGATGGGAGAGGGGGAAAGTGCCACAGGAGAGGAGGTGGGGGGTATTGGAGAGCTAACTTTTGTCACTTGGGTAGGTGGTTGGGAGATGGTGCTAACACAGTGGGGACTATGGCCACTGGTGGGTGGTAGTCAGGGGTGTGACTAGAAATTTGTGGGCCCCATAGCAAAATCTTGGAACGCCCTCCCACCCAACCCTTCAGCCTTTGTCACTACAATGTCCCTTAGGGGCAGGAGAGAGAGGGGAGTGAGAGAGAAAGAGGGTGCCGGGGAAAGAAAGAAAGAAAGAAAGAAAGAAAGAAAGAAAGAAAGAAAGAAAGAAAGAAAGAAAGAGAGGGGGGGGGAGAGAGAGAAAGAGTTTTCATGAAAAAAGAAGGAAGGAGAGTAAGAGAATGAGAGAGACAATATTAGGGAGAGAGAGAAAGAGGAGAGAGAGAGAGAGAAGGACCGAGTAGGAGAGACACTACTTGACTTCAGCGGTGGATGGGGGTGGAGCATGTACGGATGGATGGGGGGGATGGACGGAGGGCGCATGGGTGGACAGACGGGAGGCACTAATTTTGCCGGCTGATGGGATCCCAGCTGTCTGGATACCGATGCCAGAATCCCGACACCCGGAATCCCCACTCAGGTGGTGGTCCACACCATCACCCGAGGTGGAATATAACCCTGTGGCGGTAAGTGTAGTGAGCGCAGCGAGTCCTTCAGGGGTCGCGATGCGCTCGCCGCCAGTATTCGGGCTGTCTGGATCCCAGCATCGGTCTCCTTGATGGACAGACAGAGCACAGTATGTGAGCATGGACGGACAGACGGTAGGGGGCATAAACATACAGACAAACAGAGAGAGCACCATATGGGGTGATAGACGGTCGGACAGGAGAGGATATAGATGGACAGGGGCATGGGCGGACAGACAAAACACCATATGGGGGCATAGACGGTCAGGTGGACAGACAGGATGGGGCATAGATGGACAGATAAGAGGGGGCAAAGATGTATAGACATGGCCAGACCCTCTAACTATATAAGCACAAACACGTCCGTCAGCTGCGCAGCACCGTTCTGCTACTGCAGGTACAGCCACGCTTCTGGATTCTGTAGAACAAGCGGCCCCACCTCCCTCCTCCCTACAAGTAAGTACACTGCCGGGCCCTGAACCTGGCATGCCAGCAGTAAGTAAAAATAAAAAAAAGAAGAAAAAAATGTTTTTTAGAGGGTGCAGTGGGATTGCCTTTGGGGCCCCCCAAGTCGCCGGGCCCCATAGCAGCTGCATCTCCTGCACCCTCTATAGTTACGCCAGTGGTGGTAGTGCCATACGGGATCTATTACCAGTAAGGGGGGAGGGGCGCTAATGTCACTGGGAATCTCCTGCTGCTGGGAATCTACTGACATTGGGGCAGGGGGTGGGGAGTAAAGGATGAGGGTACGGTGGGGTGGGGGGCGAGACACACCCATGTCAAAAATTTTTCTATATATTTGTAAAAATATATTCTTAACTTCAATTAATAATATTACCCCTGAATTTCTAAGAGGTTTTTGAAAGAAAAAAAGTTAGTGGTTAAAGTAGGTGATATTTGTGGTATCTCCTGGCTTTGACACGCTGGTAAATAAAAATAGAAATATATATGTTTCCAGAAACAGCCCCTGTGCTCTAATTTATCAAATTGCATAAATACCTTTTGTCGTATTTTGTTTTTTTTTGCTTCACCAAATTATTGTAAGAGGTAACCCTGACTTTTCATGAGGTATTGCTTTTATTAAGTATTGCGGCAGTACTTTTCCTGCCGTGATACCGGTTCTGTTACCTCCATCATGGCACTAACATACAGTTATATATAGAATATAATTTATTGCTGCAGCAAATGCTGTATTTATAATTCTAATAAATGGATCTATTGCAACACTCCCCAAAAAGTTGAATGGGGTTGGGGATTTGCATACTATGGGGGATATTCAAGTAGCCCCGAAGAGACATCGGGTTTAAAAAACCCTGATGTTTCTTCGGGTTTTGCGGTCAGGCTATTCGATTAGCTTGTCCGTTAAAAAGTGAATTTTCACCCGAAAACACACAGGTTCAGTGAAACCTTTCATTGGTCATTTCGAGTTGTTCACTCGCTAGCAGTTTTTAGGAGCCGTGCAAATGCTATGCCGCCTCCCACTGGGAGTGTATTTTAGCTTAGCAGAAGTGCGAACGAAAGGATCGCAGTGCGGCGACAAAGTGTTTTTGTACAGTTTTAGAGTAGCTCAAAACCTACTCAGCGCTTGCGATCACTTCAGACTGTTCAGTTCCTGTTTTGACGTCACAAACACGCCCAGCCATGGCCCAGCCATGCGTGCATTTTTCCTGGCTCGCCTGCATTTTTCCGAACACTCCCTGAAAACGGTCAGTTGACACCCAGAAACGCCCACTTCATGTCAATCACTCTGCGGCCAGCAGTGTGACTGAAAAGCTTTGCTAGACCTTATGTGAAACTACATTGTTCGTTGCAATAGTACGACGCGTGTGCGCATTGCGCTGCATACGCATGCGCAGAAGTGCCGTTTTTTTGTCTCATCGCTGCACAGTGAACGAATGCAGCTAGCGATCAACCCTGTCCTTACCCAGTAAAGTTGAACTGGGATCTCTCTCTTTCCAGATATTTGCAGTAAATGGCAGATTGTGGTGAGCAGATTTTTTTTGTATTGCTGAAATAAGGCTAATGATGATAAATAGAGCCCCCGCATTTTAATAGGTTTCATTATTGTGGTATATTTTGCACATGACATCCTTGTGATGGGTTATGAAGTTTTTTCTTGTCACAACATCAATGTTTAGAAGAGCATTATAAAGATATACCTCCCAATAACGGAGGTCTTCAAAGCGGGGAGCGTGTTTTCCAGAAAGATCTGTACCTACTCAAGCTGGGTATAAATCCTTTTATTCCATAAAATGCTGGTACATGTCTGTCTGTATATTCAGCCTGAGGCTACACAATGCAGCACAATATTTCATAATAATATACAGTAGTATCATTACAGTGGTTTACAAATATGCAAAAACGGTTTGTTATAATGTACTGTACCCAGTGTCAGACTGGGGCATGAAGGGCCCACCGGGGGAATGCAGTGATAGGGGCCCATACTTAAGGGTGTGGCCAGCCTACAAAGGGGGTGTGGCCAGCCTCCACAGAGGCTTGAAATACACAATAATCTAGTGCAGTGTAATGCAACATATCTACCATTTATAATACAAGTGCACAGTCTGGAACCTGATCCCTAGAGGAAGGAGTGGGCACTCAGGCAGTAGGGCCCACCGGTGGTTTTCCCTATACCCCTGTGGGACAGTCCGACCCTGACTGTACTAACGCGTTTCGTTCCATGTGGGACTGTTTTAAGGGTTGTATAATTTTTCCTGACCATTTATGTTATTTATATGAGATAAATATATTTGATATGGAAAGTTTGTTTTTTAGACTCTCTACCCTTCATTCTATACAATAGACCATCTATAATGTCAATTATTAATACTGTGGGCCGGATTCAAATGTTAACGCGTCCCCTATCTCACGTCTAAAGTGACGGGAGATAGGGTGGCGATATTCAAATGTCCCCCGTTTTCTCCCCTATCGTGACCAGTACAGTTGGGTTTAGGCGCGCAAAGCACCTAAACCCGACTAAACTAATAGGCACAATCGGGGGGTAGCGAGCTGAAAATGATCTTGTCGCAGATGTCGGCAGTAACATTAAAATACCACTGGCGGGCGCGATCGTGTCCGGGAGGGGGGAGTGCACATTTGAATCTGGTCCTGTATTACATACATTATGCAGTATATAAGGAGACCCATTTTATTGAAGCAACAATCATTTACAAGGCAAAATCTGGTTGGTTTTGCCTGGTAAATGATTGCTGCTTTAAAAAAACGGGCAGACTCGCACACCTCCAGCAACTTGGAGGCTATTACATTCAATTGTGCAAACAAAGGAGGGGAGCAGGTACTATTTACCTGGGCTCAGGTCTGATGGAGGGAACCAGAGGGGGCCCAAGTCCCCCCCACCCTCCACCCCTTACCTATACTTGCCTACCTGACCCTCTCCATGAGGGAGAAAATGCTCTGTTCCTGGACTTTCCTGGTAATGTATGATTGCCATCACCTGTGGTGAGCTAGTTAATTGATAAGAAAGGTGCTTCACCACAGGTAATGGCAATCATACATTACCAGGAAAGTCCAGGAACAGAGCATTTTCTCCCTCATGGAGAGGGTCAGGTAGGCAAATTTGCCCTTACCTGGCAGCAGCACTTGCAGCTCTTCTCCACAGCCCAGCATGCTGCTGTGATGCCAGGGAGGCCCTTAAAGTACTGTTCTTTCTGTATCTTTTACTAAGTGGAAAAAAAGGAATTACAGAAGACTCTTGTGTGGGTGCACTCTTGTTTTAAGTTGTTAGTATGAAAATGTTAAAACATAACTTTTATTATCTCATAATTGCTAGAAAAAAATCCACACTTTTATAATCCACTACAATTAATTAAACAAACTATATTGTTACCCATGTAGACCACCAACATCTATGAGAGGTGTCACCTCTATTTGATGGGTCTATTGGGAATTTTGATCTCACAAAAAAAATTGGAAATGTTCTGGTTAGTCTATGTTATTAGACTTCAGGAGGGATGTAGACACTCAGGCTCTACACCCTGATCCTATCTCACCAGCACAAGCTCAGCTTGTATTAATAGGACCTCCAAGGGTCATTGATCCGAAGTATTATCAGGAGTATAGATCCTTATTCGCATTGGCAAATGTCAGATCTGTGACATGTCAAGGAAGACGGTACTTGGAG
The DNA here is from genome assembly GCF_028390025.1 of Pseudophryne corroboree. NCBI lineage: Eukaryota > Metazoa > Chordata > Amphibia > Anura > Myobatrachidae > Pseudophryne > Pseudophryne corroboree. The sequence continues at coordinate 266,425,449 of NC_086454.1, read as the reverse complement.
AGAGTTAAAGTTTAAGTGACACAGGTCAGATAGATGAGCAGAAAGAGATGATTGAAGAAAATGTGGTGATCCTGCTGTTGGTTTCGAGTCGAGAAGGTCACGAATTACAACACTGGGTATTCTCTGGGGGTCACCCTCACAGATACTGACCCAGCCCACCACCGTTTTGCTTCCAAGATCGGACGAGATCGGGCTCTGTCGGTGGGGTATGGTAGTAATTCCTTGGGCCTTCTATAGCCGACTCACCAATGAGAGTGCACCTAAGGAAGATTCGGGAGAGAGAGAGAGCAAATAAGGGCGGATCTGCTGTCCATGTTAGGCACAGGGTAACCTGTGGATCATGGATGAGAGTCCGCAGATATATGGAGAGGAATAAAGGTATAGAAAGAAGAAAGAAAGCTTGATGTCAAGACAAAATGCTGTCAGAAATTGACAGTGATAAATACACATAAAATCAGGTAACTGAGAATATCAGGTTATATTCAGTAATTACTCTATTGACGGAAAATAGAGATAACGAGTAATGGAAAAGAGAGATTGATACACAGCCCCTGAGGGGTACTCGTCATCACACTTATTCACACCTATACTACAAAGGGCAAATACACAAATACTATGTATACCATATCACATAACTGATGAAATAAGAAAAATAGCGGTGTGATAATCCTGCCTGGATTCCTAGATGAACCTGATTAGGTCTGATTAGTATCTTATATAGAGCTACAGAGCTATAACATCAAGCATTAGTATACAGGTGTTTCAAGTGATCCACAATCTCGGATGTGTATAGGGGGTATCCCTGTTTACAGTATAATCGAGAGTGGGGGTAGACAGGCCCCTGAGATGCTGACTTATAAAATGCTTAGACAAATGTCATTATTAATTCTGTACTCAATGCTATCTAGACAAGGTTACTAAAATAATATAATAACAATAAGTAGTTGGGATAATATTGCTGAAACACGTAGCAATAACAATTTAAGAGAAAAAAGGAAAAACAAGGGAGGGGGGGGGGAAATGGTGAGGAAAATGTATAGTAACAATCACTGCCCAGATCCCTGGGCTGCCCTGATGACAAAGGGGGGCATGTCGGATTGCTGCCTGGGTATGTGGGATCAAATAAAGAATCAATCCCAGAAGAAACAAAAAATATAGAAAAGTGTACCGGTCCCTGCCCAGGTCCCTGGGTCAGTCACTAAACAATGGGATGCAAAATTCCACTACTTCAGTCCTTGGTTAATGTTGAAGTGATTCATGCTGGGATGCTGGGATAGGTCATGCTGAAATGCTGGAAAACGCGTTTCACCCGTCCTGCGGGCTTGTTCACTTCCAATGCTGCTGATATGATGTGGTGATATGGGTTTAAATACCCATATGGGTGGCTGTTAGCCAATAGCTGCAATGTGGTTAATTGCTAAAATCGTCCTTGGACCTCCGCTGTGCTCAGCGGAAGTGACGTAATTTTCAGGTTGCTAGGCAACCTATGCATTGTGTTGTGGCGAAATTGAGGCATAGGAAAGGGGAAAGAGTATAACTCTACTCATTAATATACCTGTTATTAGGGTATCCTCGTTTGTGCAGAGGGTTAATATGCAGAGATGGCCGCTTAGCTATTGAACGATGTCGCTATCACCAGGCCCTGCCGCGCCACGTCATATCCGATGAATACTTCCGGCGTCATGTTGCCTGGATACGGGGCGTCCTAGGCTGCTTCAGGTGACGTCACTTTCATTCCAGGGCTCGATTAGGACGTCGGGGTTAGCGCGTCCCGTTGCTCGGCAACCGAGCATATGCGGGACGTTCAGTCTGATCAGCGAGTGGGACTGTGTTAGAGCTCCCACGAGCCGATCTGTTGATTGATAGTTGGAACTAGGTCTACATTAGTTCTAGACAGTGTTTAAAAATTAAATTTTTTTTTTTAAATTTTTAATTTTTTTGTGTATATTTTGATATTATTTATATCCTGCCCTAAATAGATTTAGTTATTTTACGCAGACTGGCCATGTCTGCTGGATGAGATAGGGCAGCTGAATTATTTATAAATGGACCCAAACCGGGTGTATGCTAAAAAACGAGAGAGAGAGAGAGGCAGTGACTGAGAACTTATTAATTAATAGCTTGATATGTGAACCCAAATGATGAAATAAGGATGCCTATATTCGAAAAGGTTATAATAATAATACAAATGAGAAAGAGGCCATAATTAGTTGTGGGTTGTGTGGGACCAGAACGGCTGGGGAATTTGGATAAGGGTGAGGGGTCCTAGGGGTGCTTGAGTGGGAACAAGTGTGTGTGTGAGAAGATGTAGTGTTAAGGGTGATATGAGGTGTATGTCCTTAGATTAAGGCTGAATGAACAGGTTAATAATTGGAATGGGGTGAATACGGTGATGAAGCCCACCATAAGGGTGGGAATGGGTGTAGGCATCGTATGTGAATAAAAAGTGTGGTAAGCGTGTCACAGAGACAAAAATAAGTGTGGGGTTGGATATCACACCCATTAGTTCATGGGTGAGGATATGGTGAGTGGAAGGTGTGGTAGTAGTGTGAACTTGTGTCCAGGGACATAGATAGATGTGGGGTTAGACATCACACCCATTAATTCTTGGGTGTGGGCATGGTGAATAAACCTAAGGGGAGGGGGGGGTTGTTAGTTGGGGGAAGAGGGGATAGGATGAGTGAACCCTGTAGTGCATTAAACCTTCTTAAATCCGTGCCCAGTGTATTATAAACAAGTCATGGTGAAGTGAGTAAATACATGTGTAGGACATGATGCGGATATAAATGGATGAAAGGAAAAGAGGGGGAGGAAAAGGAAATGTGGAGGGGAAAATAATCGGTCTACTATTTGATCACCGGTGCCGGATTATTTATTTGATCACCGGTGCCGGGTTATAAGGCGGGGGAAGGGAAAGAGGAATACAAGGGAAAATAGCCGGTCTGCTGGTGGGTCACCAGTACCTGGTTGTCGGGAATAATCTGGTGAATGCTGGTCATAAGTTATACTGTGAGAAAAGGGGGGGGGGGGGAGGGCAGGCGGGTAACATAAGAAGACAAGGTGGTGATTATAGGCGTTAGGCCGTAGGTCTTGATTGTTTAAAGTCAGGTCATAATTCAAAGAAAGGCACTGTAATTTATGCTTTCATTGAGGCCCATTGGTTTGTAAGTGTTTAATTTAAATATCCACTCTGTCTCTTTCTTTAGTAGTTCTTTGGTCAAATCCCCTCCTCTAATCCCTAAATGGACTTGTTCCAGGCCGAATACTCTGAGGTCTTTTTGGAAATCTGTATGACAGGTGTGAAAGTGTCTAGCAACCGATGTCAGTTTTCTCATTCGTGTGAGATCACTGGCAGCATTCCGACAAGTTCCCACGTGTTCCAGGATCCGCTCCTTAAACTTCCGAGTCGTCATTCCAACATACCTCAAGTTGCAGCTACATTCAATACAGTAAATCAGACTTTGTGTGCTACAGTTAAAGAATTGTTTAATAGATATTGATTGACCGTAGCGATCTGTTACTGTATTTGTTTTGGCTATCTGGGGACAGGCTTTACAGTGTCCACATGGGAAAGTGCCTCTCAAGGTGTTAGACCTAATTGTTCTGGACTGAAAATGACTTCGTACAAGGAGGTCCTTGATGTTCCTAGACCTCCTCCAACTCATTTGGATATTGGTGTCTATCCATGGTGCCAGGGTCTCGTCAAGTTGGAGTATGGGGAGATGTTTTTCAATCGCTTTTTTGATCTGTCTCCATTCCGGGCAGAAGGTTCCAATGAATCTGATCTTGTCATCTGGCTTATTTGAGGTCTTGGTTGGGAAGATGAGAGTGTTCCTTGGTATCTTGGTTACCTCTTTATACGCTCGTTTCAGAGACCTTTTACTGTACCCTCTCTCGTGCAGTCGGCGAGTTAGTTCCTGGCTCTTGCGTTTAAATACCTCATCTTCTGAACAGTTTCTTCGGAGTCTGAGGAACTCCCCTTTCGGTATGTTTTCCACCGTTGGCGGGAAGTGTGCGCTGGTTTGAAACAACAGACTGTTGGTGGATGTCTCTTTTCGATAAAGTTCCGTAGACAGACTACCTGTGGCAGATTTATAGATATTGATGTCAAGAAAGGCTACTTTTTCCTGATTGATGGTATATGTAAGCCTAATGTTGAGATCGTTGTTATTGAGAAGCTTAATGAAATCCATTAAGAGGTTCAGCTCCCCATCCCAGATGACAAAAATGTCATCTATATATCTGAGCCATAGCATGACATGTTCCGTATATAGATCGTTAGTATCAGTAAAAACATATTTCTGCTCCCACCAGCCTAGGAATAAATTTGCATACGTGGGCGCGCATGCTGCCCCCATAGCTGTACCCCTGACCTGGAGATAGAATTGTTCCTGAAATGTGAAGTAGTTCTTCTCCAAGACGAAGGCAAGTAGATTGTGCAGGAAATCACTGAATTCCCCCTGTTTGTTTCTTTCCAAGAAAAACTTGGTTGCATTCAAACCAGCTTTATGTTCAATACTGGTGTAAAGTGCCTCAACGTCCAAGGTTACCAATAGAAAGCTGTCCTCAAATGTGATGTCATGAATCTTCCGGAGTAGGTCAGAGGTGTCTCGCAGATATGAGGGTAATTGTAGAACATAATCTCGGAGATGTAAATCCAAAAAACGGCTCGGTTGTTCAAGGAGGCCTCCGTTGCCTGACATGATTGGTCTTCCGGGGGGTTTCTTTAAATCCTTATGAGTTTTGGGAAGGAGATAGAAGGTTTGAGTTCTGGGATTTTTTACTGAGAGGTAGGCGTGTTCTTGTTTGGTGATAGTTCCTGATGATAGTGCTTCTCCAATGAGATTGGTGTACTCATTCTGAAATCGGATTGTTGGATTATTCAATAGCCTTTTGTAACATGTTGTTTGTTTCAATTGTCTGAGTGCTTCTGTTACGTACATATCTATCGGCCAGAGCACTATATTTCCCCCTTTGTCTGACGGCTTAATTATTACATCATTCCATTCTCTTACTTCTTTCAGTGCCTCCCTCTCATCATAAGACAGATTCTGAGGAAAGTAGTAGTATTTCTGGTCTCTTCGATGTTTGATCAAGACGAATTCTTTGGAAACCATGTCTAGAAAGACCCGGATTTCCGGACTATTGTTGTCTGGTGGAAAGAATGTCGATTTGGCCCTACGCTTTGGGCGTTCTCCGTGGTCGGCTGCCGAAGGTTGTTCGGATTGCAGATCTTCTAGGATTGCGACCATTTCCAAATCCTCTGTATTCAAGTTGGAGATTCCCTCTGCCTCTTCAAATCTGGGGTTTCGATCACTAAAGAATTTCTTTAGGAGTAACTTTCTCCCAAAGAGTCGCAGGTCTTTTTCCCACATAAACCGATCAAATGGTTTAGTGGGAGAGAAGGATAGACCCTTACCCAGCACTTTCTTTTGTTCCGGAGAGATTGTTCTGTTTGATAGGTTAATGATTTGTAAATGATCAGTAGAGGATGGATTCAGCGTACCTTCCTCTGCCGTTCCGGATATCTTGAGGTTCTGGGTGTGTCCCAATTGCTGTTTCTTCCCCTGTCTCTTCTTTCTCCCCCTCCTTGTCGGTCTATATTTCGATTTCTGCCTCTTTGTTTCTGACCTCGGCCTAAAAAATAGGGTGAGACTTCCTGATCGTCTGTATCATAAGTTGAATGCGTATCTCTTGTGGGTTCATTGGTTGAGTCGTCACTCATAGAGGACTCGAATTCTGAGAAGGTGGGATCCTCTAGTTGTCTCCTATCTCTGTACCTTGTGGGTCTCAAATTCCATCTGAAGATATTGCCCTGGGTAAAATCTTGTTTATCCCTCTGAAGTTTGTTCCTTTTTCGGTCTCTGATTCCACTTTCATATATTTCCAGGTCCTTTTTCAATTTTTCAAAGGTGGTCTGGAACGGGGGGTCTTTCTCCCATTTCTCAAGACTTTTTCCCAGTTCTTCTATCTCTTTTTCAACCTGGTCAAGGATCAGTGTGTCATGTTTGACCAGTATATGAAGTAGATCACTGGAACATTTTAGAAGAGCCGCCTCCCATTCAGTTTTGAGGCTGGCTGTTGCTAGAGGAAAAGACGGGAACATTTTTGGTCTCAAACCCCTGGGTACTATTTTATGTTTGATATAATTCTGCAATGTGGTAGTATCCCAGGTTAAGCGGATCCTCCTTTGTAGTGTTTTGTGAAGTTTAGACAGAGGGTTTTTCCAATCTATTGAAGTCCGGTCAGGATCATCCGTATCGGAAAAGAGATCCTCAAAGCTTTCAGTGTTCCTGCGTCTTGATAGTTCAGACTTGAGTGAGAAGGTGGTCATATCTGGGAGCGTGGTATCTGGTGGATATTGAGGTGGATATTGGGGGATGTGTATAATAACCCAGAGAAAAAGGTTCTCTGATTGGTAATATAAAGCTAAAGGTTGATAATCTGACCGTGCTGGAATCAGAAGCTGACCGTATGGTCAGGAAAACAACGTATCTCACAAATTAGATATGATTCCGCACCGGTTCTGAGCTTTCAAGAAAAATAGTAACAATAATGGAGTACCAGAATGACGTATAATGTGTACGAATAATTCGTTTTTTGATGAATAAGTCTGGTGGTGCACCCAGAGTCAGGGGCGAACTAGGAAGAAAAGGAATTACAGAAGACTCTTGTGTGGGTGCACTCTTGTTTTAAGTTGTTAGTATGAAAATGTTAAAACATAACTTTTATTATCTCATAATTGCTAGAAAAAAATCCACACTTTTATAATCCACTACAATTAATTAAACAAACTATATTGTTACCCATGTAGACCACCAACATCTATGAGAGGTGTCACCTCTATTTGATGGGTCTATTGGGAATTTTGATCTCACAAATTTTTTTTTACTTTTACTAAGTGTGCAAGGTCACGCCTCCTATAATTAGGCTACACCCCCGGGAAAGTACCTGGGCCCGGCCTGACTTTTTACTGCCCTGATTACATTTAGCTCATAGTGTTGCTTTAAATTTTCAGGTCCAACTCGCTGAGAAGGGCCGGTTTAAAAAAGCTGCCATTTCATACTTATAGCCCTTGGACTGTGTTTGTTCCAGACACAAAGTTACTTGCTTTTTTTGCTGTACTTCCAAAGCAGACTCAGACCCAAGGAGAGAACATTGGCAGGGATGGGACACTGGTATGACAAGAACTCAGAACCTTACCCACTGATATCCAGGGCACATGGCAGTGCTGTACACTTCACAAGACAAATTACACCCTCTCCAAATTGCTGCTTTAAGCTTGTTTTTTCATTGGCTGAACGTATGAAATGCCATTAGGTGGAAGAATGTAGAAAACAGGTGCGGATTAGGAGTGGTGTGACTTAAAAAATATCAATTTACATTTATTTAAAATAGAGATGTGCACTTGAAATTTTTCGGGTTTTGTGTTTTGGTTTTGGGTTCGGTTCCGCGGCCGTGTTTTGGGTTCGACCGCGTTTTGGCAAAACCTCACCGAATTTTTTTTGTCGGATTCGGGTGTGTTTTGGATTCGGGTGTTTTTTTCAAAAAACACTAAAAAACAGCTTAAATCATAGAATTTGGGGGTCATTTTGATCCCAAAGTATTATTAACCTCAAAAACCATAATTTCCACTCATTTTCAGTCTATTCTGAATACCTCACACCTCACAATATTATTTTTAGTCCTAAAATTTGCACCGAGGTCGCTGGATGACTAAGCTAAGCGACCCTAGTGGCCGACACAAACACCTGGCCCATCTAGGAGTGGCACTGCAGTGTCACGCAGGATGTCCCTTCCAAAAAACACTCCCCAAACAGCACATGACGCAAAGAAGAAAAAAAGAGGCGCAATGAGGTAGCTGTGTGAGTAAGCTAAGCGACCCTAGTGGCCGACACAAACACCTGGCCCATCTACGAGTGCACTGCAGTGTCACGCAGGATGTCCCTTCCAAAAAACACTCCCCAAACAGCACATGACGCAAAGAAGAAAAAAAGAGGCGCAATGAGGTAGCTGTGTGAGTAAGCTAAGCGACCCTAGTGGCCGACACAAACACCTGGCCCATCTAGGAGTGGCACTGCAGTGTCACGCAGGATGTCCCTTCCAAAAAACCCTCCCCAAACAGCACATGACGCAAAGAAAAAAAGAGGCGCAATGAGGTAGCTGTGTGAGTAAGATAAGCGACCCTAGTGGCCGACACAAACACCGGGCCCATCTAGGAGTGGCAGTGCAGTGTCTCACGCAGGATGTCCCTTCCAAAAAACCCTCCCCAAACAGCACATGACGCAAAGAAAAAAAGAGGCGCAATGAGGTAGCTGTGTGAGTAAGATAAGCGACCCTAGTGGCCGACACAAACACCTGGCCCATCTAGGAGTGGCACTGCAGTGTCACGCAGGATGTCCCTTCCAAAAAACCCTCCCCAAACAGCACATGACGCAAAGAAAAAAAGAGGCGCAATGAGGTAGCTGTGTGAGTAAGCTAAGCGACCCTAGTGGCCGACACAAACACCGGGCCCATCTAGGAGTGGCACTGCAGTGTCACGCAGGATGTCCCTTCCAAAAAACCCTCCCCAAACAGCACATGACGCAAAGAAAAAAAGAGGCGCAATGAGGTAGCTGTGTGACTAAGCTTAGCGACCCTTGTGGCCGACACAAACACCGGGCCCATCTAGGAGTGGCACTGCAGTGTCACGCAGGATGGCCCTTCCAAAAAACACTCCCCAAACAGCACATGATGCAAAGAAGAAAAAAAGAGGCGCAATGAGGTAGCTGTGTGAGTAAGCTAAGCGACCCTAGTGGCCGACACAAACACCTGGCCCATCTAGGAGTGGCACTGCAGTGTCACGCAGGATGTCCCTTCCAAAAAACCCTCCCCAAACAGCACATGACGCAAAGAAAAAAAGAGGCGCAATGAGGTAGCTGTGTGAGTAAGATAAACGACCCTAGTGGCCGACACAAACACCTGGCCCATTTAGGAGTGGCACTGCAGTGTAACGCAGGATGGCCCTTCCAAAAAACACTCCCCAAACAGCACATGACGCAAAGAAGAAAAAAAGAGGCGCAATGAGGTAGCTGTGTGAGTAAGCTAAGCGACCCTAGTGGCCGACACAAACACCTGGCCCATCTAGGAGTGGCACTGCAGTGTCACGCAGGATGTCCCTTCCAAAAAACACTCCCCAAACAGCACATGACGCAAAGAAAAAAAGAGGCGCAATGAGGTAGCTGTGTGAGTAAGCTAAGCGACCCTAGTGGCCGACACAAACACCTGGCCCATCTAGGAGTGGCACTGCAGTGTCACGCAGGATGTCCCTTCCAAAAAACCCTCCCCAAACAGCACATGACGCAAAGAAAAAAAGAGGCGCAATGAGGTAGCTGTGTGAGTAAGATAAGCGACCCTAGTGGCCGACACAAACACCGGGCCCATCTAGGAGTGGCACTGCAGTGTCACGCAGGATGTCCCTTTCAAAAAACCCTCCCCAAACAGCACATGACGCAAAGAAAAAAAGAGGCGCAATGAGGTAGCTGTGTGACTAAGCTTAGCGACCCTAGTGGCCGACACAAACACCGGGCCCATCTAGGAGTGGCACTGCAGTGTCACGCAGGATGGCCCTTCCAAAAAACACTCCCCAAACAGCACATGACGCAAATAAAAATGAAAGAAAAAAGAGGTGCAAGATGGAATTGTCCTTGGGCCCTCCCACCCACCCTTATGTTGTATAAACAGGACATGCACACTTTAACCAACCCATCATTTCAGTGACAGGGTCTGCCAAACGACTGTGACTGAAATGACGGGTTGGTTTGGACCCCCACCTAAAAAGAAGCAATTAATCTCTCCTTGCACAAACTGGCTCTACAGAGGCAAGATGTCCACCTCATCATCATCCTCCGATATATCACCGTGTACATCCCCCTCCTCACAGATTATCAATTCGTCCCCACTGGAATCCACCATCTCAGCTCCCTGTGTACTTTGTGGAGGCAATTGCTGCTGGTCAATGTCTCCACGGAGGAATTGATTATAATTCATTTTAATGAACATCATCTTCTCCACATTTTCTGGATGTAACCTCGTACGCCGATTGCTGACAAGGTGAGCGGCGGCACTAAACACTCTTTCGGAATACACACTTGTGGGAGGGCAACTTAGGTAGAATAAAGCCAGTTTGTGTAAGGGCCTCCAAATTGCCTCTTTTTCCTGCCAGTATAAGTACGGACTGTGTGACGTGCCTACTTGGATGCGGTCACTCATATAATCCTCCACCATTCTTTCAATGGTGAGAGAATCATATGCAGTGACAGTAGACGACATGTCCGTAATCGTTGTCAGGTCCTTCAGTCCGGACCAGATGTCAGCATCAGCAGTCGCTCCAGACTGCCCTGCATCACCGCCAGCGGGTGGGCTCGGAATTCTGAGCCTTTTCCTCGCACCCCCAGTTGCGGGAGAATGTGAAGGAGGAGATGTTGACAGGTCGCGTTCCGCTTGACTTGACAATTTTCTCACCAGCAGGTCTTTGAACCCCAGCAGACTTGTGTCTGCCGAAAAGAGAGATCCAAGGTAGGCTTTAAATCTAGGATCGAGCATGGTGGCCAAAATGTAGTGCTCTGATTTCAACAGATTGACCACCCGTGAATCCTTGTTAAGCGAATTAAGGGCTCCATCCACAAGTCCCACATGCCTAGCGGAATCGCTCTGTGTTAGCTCCTCCTTCAATGTCTCCAGCTTCTTCTGCAAAAGCCTGATGAGGGGAATGACCTGACTCAGGCTGGCAGTGTCTGAACTGACTTCACGTGTGGCAAGTTCAAAGGGCATCAGAACCTTGCACAACGTTGAAATCATTCTCCACTGCGCTTGAGACAGGTGCATTCCACCTCCTATATCATGCTGAATTGTATAGGCTTGAATGGCCTTTTGCTGCTCCTCCAACCTCTGAAGCATATAGAGGGTTGAATTCCACCTCGTTACCACTTCTTGCTTCAGATGATGGCAGGGCAGGTTCAGTTGTTTTTGGTGGTGCTCCAGTCTTCTGTACGTGGTGCCTGTACGCCGAAAGTGTCCCGCAATTCTTCTGGCCACCGACAGCATCTCTTGCACACCCCTGTCGTTTTTAAAAAATTCTGCACCACCAAATTCAAGGTATGTGCAAAACATGGGACGTGCTGGAATTTGCCCATATTTAATGCACACACAATATTGCTGGCGTTGTCCGATGCCACAAATCCACAGGAGAGTCCAATTGGGGTAAGCCATTCCGCGATGATCTTCCTCAGTTGCCGTAAGAGGTTTTCAGCTGTGTGCGTATTCTGGAAAGCGGTGATACAAAGCGTAGCCTGCCTAGGAAAGAGTTGGCGTTTGCGAGATGCTGCTACTGGTGCCGCCGCTGCTGTTCTTGCGGCGGGAGTCCATACATCTACCCAGTGGGCTGTCACAGTCATATAGTCCTGACCCTGCCCTGCTCCACTTGTCCACATGTCTGTGGTTAAGTGGACATTGGTTACAACTGCATTTTTTAGGACACTGGTGAGTCTTTTTCTGACGTCCGTGTACATTCTCGGTATCGCCTGCCTAGAGAAGTGGAACCTAGATGGTATTTGGTAACGGGGGCGCACTGCCTCAATAAATTGTCTAGTTCCCTGTGAACTAACGGCGGATACCGGACGCACGTCTAACACCAACATAGTTGTCAAGGCCTCAGTTATCCGCTTTGCAGCAGGATGACTGCTGTGATATTTCATCTTCCTCGCAATGGACTGTTGGACAGTCAATTGCTTACTGGAAGTAGTACAAGTGGTCTTCCGACTTCCCCTCTGGGATGACGATCGACTCCCAGCAGCAACAACAGCAGCGCCAGCAGCAGTAGGCATTACACTCAAGGATGCATCGGAGGAATCCCAGGCAGGAGAGGACTCGTCAGAATTGCCAGTGACATGGCCTGCAGGACTATTGGCATTCCTGGGTAAGGAGGAAATTGACACTGAGGGAGTTGGTGGGGTGGTTTGCGTGAGCTTGGTTACAAGAGGAAGGGATTTACTGGTCAGTGGACTGCTTCCGCTGTCACCCAAAGTTTTTGAACTTGTCACTGACTTATTATGAATGCGCTGCAGGTGACGTATAAGGGAGGATGTTCCGAGGTGGTTAACGTCCTTACCCCTACTTATTACAGCTTGACAAAGGCAACACACGGCTTGACACCTGTTGTCCGCATTTCTGTTGAAATACTTCCACACCGAAGAGCTGATTTTTTTGGTATTTTCACCAGGCATGTCAATGGCCATATTCGTCCCACGGACAACAGGTGTCTCCCCGGGTGCCTGACTTAAACAAACCACCTCACCATCAGAATCCTCCTGGTCAATTTCCTCCCCAGCGCCAGCAACACCCATATCCTCCTCATCCTGGTGTACTTCAACACTGACATCTTCAATCTGACTATCAGGAACTGGACTGCGGGTGCTCCTTCCAGCACTTGCAGGGGGCGTGCAAATGGTGGAAGGCGCATGCTCTTTACGTCCAGTGTTGGGAAGGTCAGGCATCGCAACCGACAAATTGGACTCTCCTTGTGGATTTGGGATTTCGAAGAACGCACAGTTCTTTGCGGTGCTTTTGCCAGCTTGAGTCTTTTCATTTTTCTAGCGAGAGGCTGAGTGCTTCCATCCTCATGTGAAGCTGAACCACTAGCCATGAACATAGGCCAGGGCCTCAGCCGTTCCTTGCCACTCCGTGTGGTAAATGGCATATTGGCAAGTTTACGCTTCTCCTCCGACAATTTTATTTTAGGTTTTGGAGTCCTTTTTTTACTGATATTTGGTGTTTTGGATTTTACATGCTCTGTACTATGACATTGGGCATCGGCCTTGGCAGACGACGTTGCTGGCATTTCATCGTCTCGGCCATGACTAGTGGCAGCAGCTTCAGCACGAGGTGGAAGTGGATCTTGATCTTTCCCTAATTTTGGAACCTCAACATTTTTGTTCTCCATATTTTAATAGGGACAACTAAAAGGCACCTCAGGTAAACAATGGAGATGGATGGATACTAGTATACTTATGGATGGACTGCCGAGTGCCGACACAGAGGTAGCTACAGCCGTGGACTAACGTACTGTGTCTGCTGATAATATAGACTGGATGATAATGTGATGAAATCAATATATATGTATATATAATATCACTAGTACTGCAGCCGGACAGGTATATATTATATATTTATTATGTAATGACTGATGACGGACCTGCTGGACACTGTCAGCTCAGCAGCACCGCAGACTGCTACAGTAAGCTACTATAGTAGTATGTATAAAGAAGAAAGAAAAAAACAACAACCACGGGTAGGTGGTATACAATTATGGATGGACTGCCGAGTGCCGACACAGAGGTAGCTACAGCCGTGGACTACCGTACTGTGTCTGCTGCTAATATAGACTGGATGATAATGAGATGAAATCAATATATATGTATATATAATATCACTAGTACTGCAGCCGGACAGGTATATATTATATATTTATTATGTAATGACTGATGACGGACCTGCTGGACACTGTCAGCTCAGCAGCACCGCAGACTGCTACAGTAAGCTACTATAGTAGTATGTATAAAGAAGAAAGAAAAAAACAACAACCACGGGTAGGTGGTATACAATTATGGATGGACTGCCGAGTGCCGACACAGAGGTAGCTACAGCCGTGGACTACCGTACTGTGTCTGCTGCTAATATAGACTGGATGATAATGAGATGAAATCAATATATATGTATATATAATATCACTAATACTGCAGCCGGACAGGTATATATTATATATTTATTATGTAATGACTGATGACGGACCTGCTGGACACTGTCAGCTCAGCAGCACCGCAGACTGCTACAGTAAGCTACTATAGTAGTATGTATAAAGAAGAAAGAAAAAAACAACAACCACGGGTAGGTGGTATACAATTATGGATGGACTGCCGAGTGCCGACACAGAGGTAGCTACAGCCGTGGACTACCGTACTGTGTCTGCTGCTAATATAGACTGGATGATAATGAGATGAAATCAATATATATGTATATATAATATCACTAGTACTGCAGCCGGACAGGTATATATTATATATTTATTATGTAATGACTGATGACGGACCTGCTGGACACTGTCAGCTCAGCAGCACCGCAGACTGCTACAGTAAGCTACTATAGTAGTATGTATAAAGAAGAAAGAAAAAAACAACAACCCCGGGTAGGTGGTATACAATTATGGATGGACTGCCGAGTGCCGACACAGAGGTAGCTACAGCCGTGGACTAACGTACTGTGTCTGCTGCTAATATAGACTGGATGATAATGAGATGAAATCAATATATATGTATATATAATATCACTAGTACTGCAGCCGGACAGGTATATATTATATATTTATTATGTAATGACTGATGACGGACCTGCTGGACACTGTCAGCTCAGCAGCACCGCAGACTGCTACAGTAAGCTACTATAGTAGTATGTATAAAGAAGAAAGAAAAAAACAACAACCACGGGTAGGTGGTATACAATTATGGATGGACTGCCGAGTGCCGACACAGAGGTAGCTACAGCCGTGGACTAACGTACTGTGTCTGCTGCTAATATAGACTGGATGATAATGAGATGAAATCAATATATATGTATATATAATATCACTAGTACTGCAGCCGGACAGGTATATATTATATATTTATTATGTAATGACTGATGACGGACCTGCTGGACACTGTCAGCTCAGCAGCACCGCAGACTGCTACAGTAAGCTACTATAGTAGTATGTATAAAGAAGAATGAAAAAAACAACAACCACGGGTAGGTGGTATACAATTATGGATGGACTGCCGAGTGCCGACACAGAGGTAGCTACAGCCGTGGACTAACGTACTGTGTCTGCTGCTAATATAGACTGGATGATAATGAGATGAAATCAATATATATGTATATATAATATCACTAGTACTGCAGCCGGACAGGTATATATTATATATTTATTATGTAATGACTGATGACGGACCTGCTGGACACTGTCAGCTCAGCAGCACCGCAGACTGCTACAGTAAGCTACTATAGTAGTATGTATAAAGAAGAAAGAAAAAAACAACAACCACGGGTAGGTGGTATACAATTATGGATGGACTGCCGAGTGCCGACACAGAGGTAGCTACAGCCGTGGACTAACGTACTGTGTCTGCTGCTAATATAGACTGGATGATAATGAGATGAAATCAATATATATGTATATATAATATCACTAGTACTGCAGCCGGACAGGTATATATTACATATTTATTATGTAATGACTGATGACGGACCTGCTGGACACTGTCAGCTCAGCAGCACCGCAGACTGCTACAGTAAGCTACTATAGTAGTATGTATAAAGAAGAAAGAAAAAAAAAAAACACGGGTAGGTGCTAGGTGGTATACAATATTATATATATATTATATACAATTATATATATATATATAATATATATTAAACTCATAAACTGGTGGTGATTTATTAAACTGGTGGTCAGGTCACTGGTCACACTATCAGCAACTTGCAGTACTCCTGAGTCCTAAGCAGACAATCACAATATATATTATACTGGTGGTCAGTGTGGTCACAAACAATGGCAGTGTGGCTGGCACTCTGGCAGCAAAAGTGTGCACTGTACGTTATATGTACTCCTGAGTCCTGAGTCCTGCTCTCAGACTCTAACTGCTCCCCACTGTCAGTGTCTCCCCCACAAGTCAGATAATACAGTCACACTATCTCTCTCTATCACTTCAGCAAGTACTAGTAGTAGTAGTACTCCTCCTAATGCTCCCCAAATTACTACTGCGTCTCTCTCTGTCTCACTCTCTTCTCGAATCTCTATAAACGGAGAGGACGCCAGACACGTCCTCTCCCTATGAATCTCAATGCACGTGTGAAAAATGGCGGCGACGCGCGGCTCCTTATATAGAATCCGAGTCTCGCGATAGAATCCGAGCCTCGCGAGAATCCGACAGCGTGATGATGACGTTCGGGCGCGCTCGGGTTAACCGAGCAAGGCGGGAAGATCCGAGTCGCTCGGACCCGTGTAAAAAAACATGAAGTTCGGGCGGGTTCGGATTCCGAGGAACCGAACCCGCTCATCTCTAATTTAAAACAGCTTGGATTACTCTATACACCCACAAGTGTACCTATGGACTATGCAGATTGTAATGAGAACTTGTGTGGAAGTTGTATTCAGGCCCGGTAACAAGGTAGTACAAAGGGTCCTGGGCCCCGAGGTTTAAATAAGGTTGAGGGGCACAAAACGAGACCGCTGTGCCTAACTGTGATTTATAAACTGACCACGCTGGCCTACAAAATGCCATTGTGCCGACTATCCACTTAACTACATATATGTGGACAAGTGTTATTGGTCAAACTAAAGATTACATGACTGTGACAGCTCACTGGGTGGGCATTTCGCTTTTATCAGCAGTAGCAGAATCTAACACAAGACGCCAGTTCACTCACAGGCTGGCTACTCTCTGTGTCAATGGCTTCACTAAGAGTCATAATCAGTGCCAATGTGTTGGAAAAACTCAGGGATGTGATAGCAAAATGGCTTCCCCCACTAAGACTCTCCTCAGTATTTGTGACTGTCCGAGCCTTAAGAGTGGGAGAGTTAGATTTGGGTGGGTTATATTGTTCCTGTGCAGGGTAAATACTGGCTGCTTTATTTTTACACTGCAATTTAGATTTCAGTTTGCACACCCCACCCATATCTAACTCTCCCTGCACATGTTATGTCTGCTACCCCCCCCCCCTGCAGTGCACATGGTTTTGCCCATTAGCTAACAAATATGCTGCTGCAATCAGGTCTGAAATAGGCCCTATGTTTTGCGCGCACAATAAACTTGGTGGTTCAGCGTTTCCTAAAAAATGACCGGTGCATGCAAGAGATGCAGACCGTGGCCCGATAACGTTCTGAACATTTCAAGCATTCAGCAACCACCTGTAGAAGATTGCAGCAGCTGCAAGAAAAGTTCCATTTGCCATGCCACAAACTGAAGCAAGAGGTATTAACCAGGTGGTATTTAACCCTCTATATGCTTCAGGAACAGCAACATTCCATCCAAGCATACATATCAGAGATATAGAAAGGGGGGACATGTTATTTTAGTTCACAATGTAGAGAATATTCTGATTTTTATGCAAGCTACTGAAACCATTTGAGATTGAAACCAATGAAGTGAGTTCAGACACTGCCAGCCTGAGTCAGGTCATTCCTTTTATTAAAGTACTTGAAAAGCAGCTAGAGAAGCTGAAGGAGAGATCAAATTAAGTATCTTGGACTTGTAGGCCAGTTACTTTTTTTTTTTACTTCGCCAAGACACTAGGATTTGCAACATTTTGACATTGGATCATTACATTTTGGCAACCATGCTAGATCCTAAGTTTAAGTCATATGCAACATGTTTCTTTCAAAATGGCCAGTTCTTATGAGATGAAAAGAGCTCCTTGTGATCAAATTATCAGCTCGAGTGGCACATGGCATGACGATGTCTCCTCCTGCAGCTTCTCTACTGGAACTGCTGCTGCCAGAAATAAACTGACCTTCTCCAAGAGCCCCTCTGAGTCAACTCAGCACACTAGAGTGAAACAACATGACATTATGACATATGTTCAGGCTTAAAAATTTGTCCACAATTATTCAGACCTCTACCATGGTGGAGGATTATTTTAATGACAATGTACAAATTAGAATGTCACACAGCTCCTTTGAATACTGGGAGGAAAAAAGGCAATTAGGAGCCCCTTGTACAAATTTGCGTTGGTTTACTTAAGTTGCCTAAAGAGTTTTTAGCACAGGTGGGAACCATGTGAGCGATCGGCATAGGAGGCTACTTCTAAAAAAGTGGAAAAACTGATGTTCATTAAAATAAATTACAAATTCTATAAGGAAGAGCTCTGCTGACAATTAGTACTCTACAAATAGAAACATCTTCTGTAACAGTGGATTACAGTGGGAATGAGCTAATATTGTGTATTGTTGATGATGATGATGATGATAATATTAACAACAACAGTGGAGATTAGTCTGACATGTTCCAAATGTGACTGAATAACAACACTGTTTTCCACCTTAAGCCCATTGGTAGCTTAAGATGTGGTCTTTTGTGGGGGTTCAAACAAATCAAGCACTTGAGTCACAAAACTGGCAGTCCCTGTCGCTGAAGTCCTTGCTTTGTTAATACCCAACAGAAGGGTGGGTGGGAGGGCTCATGGACAATTCCATCGGGCATCACTTTTCTTTTCATTATGGGCTGTATTTTTGGAGCATTAGTGACAGTATTCGGCCTTTTGCAAGTCGATCCTTTACCAGCTCATGCTTCTTATTATCATCCCCTCTTGTACTTGACTGGCAGCATATGATAAATTACTGTATAATAATAATAATAATAATAATAATAATAATAATAATCGTGTAATACTGTATTTTTGCAGGGGAATTGTTGTCTGTCCTTCGTCTCATCGCAAGGCCATTTGAATCTTTTGATTTGTCCTGACTCTTGAGACCTGTGATTTGCTGCATGGAACAGTTTGCAATTGCATTAGAATTTAGAAAGCAAATCTCACATTAGGATATTTGTTTTTAATAATTTTTTTCAACATCTCTATTTTTATTTTGTAATCAATAAATCAATCGATCAGAATTAATACATTTCTCCACCTCCATTTGCCTGTATTGACCTTGGGCCTCTGATCTTGATTAATGAAATAATTTTTTCTATGGGGGCTTCTAGTTTATTAAGCTGCCATACTGCCTGCCACTGTTGTGCCGCAATCTTTCATAGATGTCCTATATTCTTTTAAACTGCTGTGTTTTTATGCCATACTTAGCCAGCCAGCTCGTTGCAGCCATTGCCCAATATTGGTGAACAATACTGTGAGATGTGAGATGGAAATTACTGGAAATTAATGTTATGGATGTTAATAATACTGTAGTAACAAAAAATGGTTCAAATTACATGATTTTAGCCGTTTTTATCAATTTTCAAGAAATTCAAAACCAAATCCAAACCAAAACACTTAAGGGTGGTTTTGCCAAAACCAAAAACCAAAACCAAAACACTGAGGGTAGTTTGCGTAAAACCAAAACACGAGGGTCTGTACACATCTCTACTTCAAAGACTCATAAGTGTGCATAGACTTTAAAACACTCTTAGTGGATGAATAGGTGCACTTGCAGAAATAAGGGACCTACAGTAGCTGTAAAGGTTCCACAGCATATGATAGGAACATTAAGATGTCCAACTATGTATTGTAAATACACAGGGGTTGTTGGATACAAACTTTAATTTGTACTTGCCTTATCTTCCAGAGTGTCCGTGAGACTCCAATGAACACTCCTTGATCCTGATCACTTTTCTAAGGAAGTGGGTATGCAGGGCATAACTAGAATGTTGTGGGCCCCATAGCATATTCTTGAAAGCCTCTCTCCCCATGCTGTTGTCATTACAATACCCCTTAAGGGAGCAGGAGAGAGAGTGATAGACAAAAAGGGTGTCGGAGAGAAAGAGAGGGAGAGAATAAGAAGAGCAAGAAGAGAGAGAGAGAGAAAGAGAGGGGTTCAGGAAGAGAGAGGGGGTTTCATAGAACAAAGGGAATTAAAAAGAGAGAAAGAACGTGTAGGAGCAAGAGGGAGTGAGAGAGAGACAGAGAGTAGCAAGAGAGACTAAGAGTGTCAGGCAGAGGCAGAGTGGGAGAGAGCGAATGAGAGAGAGAGGGTGTCAGTGAGAGTCAGGGAGAGAGAGAAAGAGTATCAGGGAGAGAGGGTCAGGGAGAGGGAGAGAGACAGTGTCAGGGGAGGAAGAGAGAGGACAGTGTCAGGGACAGTGTTGGAGAGAGAGAGTGTCAGACAGAAAGGGAAGGAGCAAGAGAGGGCATGAGAGAGAGAGAGATAGAGAGTGTCAGGGAGAGAAAGAGGGAGAGACAGAGAGGGAAACCAGAACAAGAGAGAGATTATCAGGGAGAGATAGAGTCAAGGAGAGAGAGACAGTGTCAGGAGGAAAGAGAGACAGTGTCAGGTAGACTGTGTCGGGGAGAGGGAGAGAGAGAAAGACAACTTCAGGGGGAGAGAGAGATTCAATGTCAGAGTGGGAGAGAGAGTGTGTCAGGGAGAGAGACAGTGTCAGAGTGTCAGGAATCTACATTCGCCATCGCATCACTTCCAGTGAACAGGCGTCTCCTGGCTTCAGTACTCTGTCCTCAGAGTATCCCCTGTGAATTGGACCTGTGGAACTACAGGTACCAGCAGTTCCAGTTCTGTTCCAGTCTTCAGTCTCCTGCAGCCTACAGCTCACTGTGCTCCACCTAACCAGTTCTATCTTTTGGTAACCACTGGTTTCAGCCAGCAGCCTGGAGTACACAGTGCTTCTGGTTAAACAGCATTAACTCCCGGTGCACTACTGATCCCAGCCAGCGGCCAGCAGTGCATTGCATTAACTGTCTACAGAAGTATTCTCCCGGTTAATCACCAGCTCCAGTTAACTCTCAGCTGATCTGGGCACCCAATCCAGGAGGGTGTGTTCTCACAGAGATTCATCCAATCATCACAGAGCAAGGGGTATAAACTCCAGTTCCTGGCTCATTCTCATCGCCTCGGACAACGAGTCACATATGGTGTGTCTAGTTCTCCTGGTTCCCCATGTTTCTGCCTCCAGTGGTTCCCCGTGTTCCAGTCTCCAGTGGTTTCCCGTGTTCCAGTCTCCAGTGGTTCCCCGTGTTCCAGTCTCCAGTGGTTCCCCGTGTTCCAGTCTCCAGTGGTTCAACAGCAGTAAGAGACTCTCCTCAGGTGTTATTCATTGCCTAATCTATGCAGAGGTCCTCCAAAGTCTTCCCAACTTTCATCTCCAGAAGAAAGACTTTTCTCGTCAGAACAAGTAGACCATTCATGTTCATTTGAGACAGATTTTACTTCCTGGGAGAAGGCATAACTCGGAAGGATAGAACCCCCCATAATGTAACTTGAGTCGTCATCAACAAACTCACTTTCAGAGTCAGAGTCCAGGTCTAGTGTGGTCATGGGAGCCTTTTGTTTAGGAACAACAGTATCTGAGACAACCTGTGGACCAGTGAATTTGAAGCTATACGAGACACCAGGACTAGGGTTAATGGCAGCATAGCCCACACTTACGTCAACAGATGGTAGACTTTGAACTGGTTTTGAAGCTCTCCAATTCTTGTAATTCTTGAAATCTCGGATGCGTTGATTCGGCAATACCTGATTATGCTTGGAAAGAGTTGGGTCAAGAAACTGAGAACTGGAAGACTGATCAGAAGACTGAGCAGATGTTGAATCCGGGAAGTCAATACTTTCAGAAGTGTTGCTGTAAGATGGAGACACGGAAGTATATGCAACTTTCAAATCTAAAGTCTGAGAACCTTGTCTTGACTTTGCAGCTTGGAAATCTTTAATAGCTTGGTCTAATGTATCCTGATTTTGCAAAGACAGAAATGTGGGAGAGGATTTAGCAGTAGGCAGACTGTTGACAAATTGGCCAGAATGCCCAGATGACTTCGAATGGACTAAATTTGGAGCATACTCCTGTTTTACTGCTTCGAGGAAGGTGGGAAGATCATTCAGTAGCGGATCCTTAGACTCAATGAGAAGATTTGCCCAGTCCAGTGCTTTACCTTTGAAGAACAGGAGGAAGTATCTGATTGCATTGGCTGGAGTAATACTCGCTGAAGATCCTGATTTAGTAAAAGTGAGGTATTGGCTCGCTAATGAACGGAACTGAGCATAGTCACCATCAAAGTAGACTTGAGCTTGTGTATCAAGTGGACACTTGGAAGGCTGAATGTCAATTGAAGTCTCAGAAGACAATGTAGGACACTTGAGAGTAGAGGACTGGAATAAGCATTCATATGCAGGAGTAGAATCAACTTGAAATGCTCTAGGGTGGAGAGAGGACGTCATCTCCAGAATTGAATGACGGGAGTTCCCAGCTGAGGTTGACCGAACACTAGAAGCTTTATCTTGGGGTGAGATACATAGAGCCTCCATCTGGGTTGAGGCAACTGCAATATCTGCAAGAACTGTGGACTCTGGACATAGCGACAGGAGTTGCTTACTTGAAACACTGGAGAGAACCGCACCGGGTTCGGGGGAACTGGAATCGGCAGGATCCGACGGCAACTCTGGACAAACGGATTGAACAGGGATTTGTTCAGGACTACATGAATTGACTTGAACTGAAGAAGGCTGATCTGGACAGACGGATGGGACCGGATTGAGTCCAGAAAAGCTTGTACCGGCTGGAACCGGAGGAGTCTTCTGACTGACGGATAGGACCGGATTGGATCCGAAGATGCTGGAATCGGCTGGAACCGAAGGAGGCTGATCCGGACAGACGGATAGGACCGGATTGGGTCCGGAAGAGCTTGAACCGGCTGGAACCGGAGGAGTCTTCGGACTGACGGATAGGACCGGATTTGATCCGAAGATGCAGGAATCGGCTGGAACCGAAGGAGGTAGCTCAGCATTGGCAATGGAGCTACTCGGGCTGGCTGGAACCAGTGGAGTCTTTGGACCAACGGCTGAAACCGGGCTAGGTCCATTGACACTTGACTCTGTATAGACAGAATTCGGATGTTCTGATGATCCCTCTTGGAGTGGCACTGAGCTGGTAGCACTCTCTGAAGTTGGCAAACAAAAGTTCATGTCTGTATCTGTGGCTTTAAGAATTCCTCCTGGGATCTTGGCCCTGGATTCCTCTTTTGAGGCTGAAACTCCAAAGACCCCTCCTGGGGTTAATAGATCAGACACACTTCTTTGAGTTGCATGCACGAATGCCACTTCTGGAACCTGAACATCAGATACCCCTTCTGGGGTCACAACATCAGATGCCCCACCTGGGGCTGTAGAGACAGACGCCCCTTTTTGGGCTGTAGAGACAGATGCCCCTTCTCGGGCTGTAGACACAGATGCCCCTTCTCGGGCTGTAGACACAGATGCCCCTTCTCGGGCTGTAGACACAGATGTCCCTTCTCGGGCTGTAGACACAGATGTCCCTTCTCGGGCTGTAGACACAGAAACTACTTTAGTTATGGGTAACATAGATAGTCTCTTTTGATTTCCGAACTTGGGATTGGGTCTATTTGTCACAGGACCCCAATCGTAGACTTTTTGGACACTCCTGTCCGGGGTAAAGGACCTTGAAACTGTAGAGGATACGCTGGAAGGTTTGCAGGTGAGAACTCTGTGATGTTGGGACCTGTCACCAAGTTTTGAGTTGCGGAAGGAACAGTCCTTAATAAGATGACTAGAACTCCCACAGTAAAAGCAGAGGTGAAGCTGCTTGCGATGCCAGCGTTCAGCTTCCGTGAGTTTGGAGCGCGGGTAGCTCTGGAATCTTCCCTCTCTTTGCACAGGAGGAGAGACTTTAGTTTTAAGGAAGCTTGACACGGAGGTCGCAGTAGTCTCAATACATTGAGCAGGACTCTTCACGGTGTTTAAAGCACCACCCAGGATTTCTGGCATTATCGGAATGATTTTTGATAGAAGACTTTGAAGTTGTTCTAATAGCTGATAAAGAGTGCTTATTGGTTCTGATTTCACAGCAGACAACAGAGGAGTCCTGAAACTTTCAAAAGAGGGAGTCGCTCTCTCAGGAGAATTAGTTGTGAAGGGAGTGCCATAGGATTGACTTGAGCAAGGTCCATCACCAGGAACGTATTGTGCAGGGGAAATTGGAATGACTGGAGCAGGAGTGATTTGAACAGGAACCGGAGGAACAACAGAAGTTGGAAGGAATTGCTGCAAGGTATCCAAGCGGGTAGAAATTCCCTGTAGCCACAGGATCACTTGCTGTTGTGCAGCATCGTAGCCATTGAATCGTGACACAAAACTCTGGAGTGACCCTGACCCCACACTCTGACCACCATCTGGGTCCATGGGCCTCGGACAAACTGTCAGGTTTCTGATTTTGTCTGTCCCTGGAGGGGGCACTAGTGGGTCAGTGTTGGAATGACGTATGAGACGTGGAGGTTGCATAAAGAGTCCTGCGCACATGCGCTGATGTTTATTAAACATAAAAGTCACAGAGAAATGAAATAGCAGTGGATGATAACTTAGAACCGGCAGTAACAGATTAAATAATAAGCAGTAACTGAATCCAAGGTAATAATCAAAAGTCTCTGGCAACACAAATATAGAAGATAACTTGATGACTGAATGCAAATGGTTTCAAGCAAAACAAAGTCTCTGGTAACATAAACGTAGAATAATTTGGTAACTGGATGCAAATGGTTTAAAGCAAAATAAAGTCTCTGATAACACAAATGAGGAATGAAGATAACCTGATAACTGAATGCAAACGGGTTTGAAACATATAAGGTCACTGGTAACTGTGATTGATGCAAACAGAATTTCGGTATTTGTAAGAAGCACACAGTCTCTGTAACATAAAAGTTATTTTAGCCAAGCAAGGCCCAGGCAGGAGACAGTCCTAACTCAGCATGTTTGTTAAGTGCTGGATGCAATACACAGAATGGAATGCTGTAAGAGAGTAGTAAGAGCAGTAAGAGACTCTCCTCAGGTGTTATTCTTTGCCTAATCTATGCACCTTGTTACCAGCATTCCATTCTGTGTATTGCATCCAGCACTTAACAAACATGCTGAGTTAGGACTGTCTCCTGCCTGGGCCTTGCTTGGCTAAAAGAACTTTTATGTTACAGAGACTGTGTGCTTCTTACAAATACCGAAGTTCTGTTTGCATCAATCACAGTTACCAGTGACCTTATATTTTTCAAACCCGTTTACATTCAGTTATCAGGTTATCTTCATTCCTCATTTGTGTTATCAGAGACTTTATTTTGCTTTAAACCATTTGCATCCAGTTACCAAATTATTCTACGTTTATGTTACCAGAGACTTTGTTTTGCTTGAAACCATTTGCATTCAGTCATCAAGTTATCTTCTATATTTGTGTTGCCAGAGACTTTTGATTATTACCTTGGATTCAGTTACTGCTTATTATTTAATCTGTTACTGCCGGTTCTAAATTATCATCCACTGCTATATCATTTCTCTGTGACTTTTATGTTTAATAAACATCAGCGCATGTGCGCAGGACTCTTTATGCAACCTCCACGTCTCATACGTCATTCCAACACTGACCCACTAGTGCCCCCTCCGGGGACAGACAAAATCAGAAACCTGACACAGAGGGAGAGAGAACCAGTGTCATGGAGAGAGAGGGAGAGAAACAGTGTCAGGGAGGGAGAGAGAGAGAGACAGTATTAGGGAGAGAGAGAGAGGGATGGAGAAAGAAAGTGTCAGGGAGAGAGGGAGACAGACAGTGTCATATAGGGAGTGAGACAGTGTCAGGGAAATACAGTGTCAGGTAGAGAGTAGAGAGAAAGATGGAGTGTGTCAGGAAGAGAGTGAGTGAGAGACAGTGTCATCACAGAGAGAGAGAGAGTGTCAGGGAGAGAGAGTGAGGAGCAATAGAGTGCCATAGAGAGAGAGGGGAGATAGAAAGGGAGGGGGAGCAAGCATTACCTGAGTCCAGCAGAGTTCTGTGATGGGGACGGGCATTTCTTGACATTAGGCTCCGCACCCTAAATGATTGCAATTTGCGGCAGTCGGAGCCCTTCCCCTCCCTGCATCCTTCAGGGAGAAAGTGGTGGGGTGGGAGTTTTATGCCATGTGCGGCGCATAAAGGGGAGCTATGGCATTCTGTGTCTGGGTGCAAGGGGGGGCAGTGGGCCCTTGAAGCAGCCTGGACCCCACAGGAGCTGCACCCCCCTGTCCCCACAATAGTTACGCCACTGTGGGTAGGGCTTAATGAAGGTCATTCACTGCGAATTACATCATTGTCCCACTGCATTATGCATCCTCACATTGCCCGGAATGGTGCCATGATGACACAAATCGCTTAACCATTCTCCTATCAATATCCACCTGGATCTCCTCTTTGGTGTCTCCCAGAAGGCTAGTCCCAAGCATCTGCAGGTATGGTTGTAGCTGAACCACATCTACAAATATGTTTGTAGCTAAACCACAATTTTTAGACTCTGGTTTTATTAGGATCAGGACTCAACCCTGTGAAATACGATTTACTGACAATTTTGTAAAAATTTGTTGACAGTGAACATTTACTAAATATTGTAGTAAATTAAATGTGTTATTTCAAGAGCAGAAATGTAATCTAAGTCAGTATTGCCATTTATTAGTAAATTTACTGACATTGGCATCACAATGGGGGTGTGGGGGTGTGGGGGGTGCGGCCAACACCCCGGTGTCACCTGTGACAGTAACACTTTTCAGTAAGACAAAATTATAGGGCAGAAAAATCAGACTCTTCCTAGAGCATAATAATGTCAGCTTATTTTATTACATATTTAGTGAAATATGTTGAGATTGCCACTCTCGCTGCATGTAACAGGCAATGAGCTACAGAGCCACAAGGGTTAATGTGCTATAATAGCTGACTTATTGTGCAACAGATCTGAAGTCCAGAGAGTGGCTGTGTTTTCTAAGAACACCTTCCCAAACTGATTAGCAGCTCGTGTAGGCAGAGCAAAGACCTCCAACGCACAACACGCTGAGCCCCCCAATTCAATTAGGGAGAGGTATAGGTTATTAAAATATATTCTAGGATAATTGGATGCTTCACTGAAAGCGAGCCGTGAAATAAGCCCCACCCCTCCCCACGTACAGCCGTCAGCCCCTAATCTGGGCACAGCGCTGTTCAAAATTGTTATGTAGCCACGATTACACATCTACATTTCTTCTCTGAGTGTTTTAATCTCTAAATTGCAAAAACATTAACATTATTGATTGATAAAACATCAATCCGACACAAATTTAATTAAATTAAAATGTGTCGGGCAGAGGTCTTCTCTGCACAAGGTATAAATCTTTGGCATTAAGTTGACAAAGACGGTATCAATTGATGTTATTTATTTGTCTCTTGCTGTGTCTACCTGCGTTACCGATAAATTAGTTCATTGTGAGATGGGCTGCCCTTTCTTGGGCTCGGATCACACGGGTGACAGTGTCACAGTGACAAAAATGCATTAGACGTATCAACAGTTTGATCAGTGCAATTTCTTTAATCCACACTACTTCATCATGCACTTCTGTATTATTGCTTAGGATAAAAAGTTGCAGAATCTACAGATGAGCAAAATTGTGAGATCTGTTCAGTGTCAAACTCCTGAGATTTAATATAAAAATGATTAGAATAATACAAAGAATA
Organism: Pseudophryne corroboree; assembly: GCF_028390025.1. Classification (NCBI taxonomy): domain Eukaryota; kingdom Metazoa; phylum Chordata; class Amphibia; order Anura; family Myobatrachidae; genus Pseudophryne; species Pseudophryne corroboree. Next base: position 266,398,213 of record NC_086454.1, on the reverse strand, counting down.
TATTTATAACATAAACATCTTCTTTGCTTATTGTAATCCTTTTTATAGCTAACACTATCCAGCTTTGTGGAGATACCTGGAGCTGCAGGGTGACAAGAGATGAGGCAGCAGCAGTGCTGCCTCGGTGCTACAGTCAGTCACTTCTTTGCAGAGCTGGGGGTGGGGGCCACATCATGGGCAGTAAAGCTGCACAGAAAGAGAGCCAATAGGGGCATGGCCCTGAGGGGGGGGGGGGCATTATGCACTGTTGGACACTTGGATGTGTCATGTGACCAGGAAGTGCACTGTAGCCGGTGCTCAGTCAGCAGCAGCAAGAGAAGACACAGGGATGCAGGTAGGAGACTCAGTGGACACTGTAGCTTAGTGTAGTGAGGGGAGAGTTACAGTGAGCAGGGGTGAGACAGGCTCCCAGCATTCAGACCCATCCCCATGTGTGACTCTCCAGTCATTCACCTCATCACACGTCACTGCCTCATGCCCCATTTGAGCGCAGAATTTTGTGCTTTTCTCTATTAGAATGTGTCCTTAAATGCTCTGCTCAGAATACTATTATCATTTTTGTTTCACTTAGAATTCAAACCACAACACAGAGCAGAATGATTAGATGCCTCAGCTCTATTACTAAACTAAAAGATCTACAGAATCTACATATTTACATATACTGTCTTAAATGGCAAAGTAAATACAGAAATTGGGGCTTTTATTGCTGAAACCTTGCAATATGCTTAGTTTGTTTTGCTGCAGAATTCTGTAGATCTTTTGCTAATTTCCACTCTAAACAGATAAACAATAGACACAATACATGGGATTTCAGTGGAATTTTGGGATGCTGGAAAAACCAAAAGACACACATATTCTGCAGAGGCGTGCAGATGCTATGGGGTCCTGAGCTGAGAGGGCCCACCTTCCCTGTCACAATTATATATGTTATTTTAATAAGGGCGTAGCTACCATAGGTGCAGGGAGTGCAGCTGATATGGGGCCCAGAACTGAGAGGGGCCACATTCCCTGTCACAGTTACATGTGTAACACCCCGCATTTGGCAGGTATGTCTAAATGGTTGAGAGAGGTATCACAGGTGTTGAGTGGCTATGTGACGAACCTTTCCCCTTAAGTGTTGCTCCCCGTCCTTTGTACTATAGTACCGTATTCAGAGAGGATAGAGTGATACAAAACAGGAGTGAGATAGCAATTCCAACAGGATGTCTTTTTATTGAGCTGCAATGAACTCTGGATTGAAGATGATGATTGGTTAATTGGAGTTAAATTTAAATAACCACAAAAAAAAGAAGAATTGGGCATCAAATAAGACAAAGAAAAGACAGCTGATGACAGTACACACCAAAAAGGAGCATTCAATATGCAAAAAAAAATTGATTTGGATCACAGAAGAATGGCAAAATATCATTCGAATAACAGATGAACATGATAATTGAAATCACAAATATTAGCATAAGATAATTGTAATCACAGTCTATAATTAATGTGGTACTGCAGTCGTTCTCAAACTGTTTGCCGTGGCACCTTGGGGTGCCTCAGGACACTTACAGGGGTGCCTTGGATTGGTGGTCCAGGACCAATTAAAATTATTTATGGTTAATGTAATAGGCAAAACCAGTGCTGGTGGCTGCTAATCATAAAATATGTGAAGAAACAGAAACAAATCTTGTTCTTCACCACACAATTGAACCTAAGGATGACATACTGTATAAAGACAATTTACTTAATTTCATATTTCTTTATAAGGGGTCTATTTACTAAGCCTTGGATGGAGATAAAGTCGCTGGAGATAAAGTACCAGCCAATCGGCTCCTGTCATTTTTCAAACACAGCCTTTGGCATGGCAGTTAGGAGCCGATTGGCTGGTACTTTATCTCCAGCAACTTTATCTCCATCCAAGGCTTAGTAAATAGACCCCTAAATTTCTCCAAAATTTTTGGACTAGGGGTGCCATGAAAGAAATTCTGATACTCTAGGGCATCATAATTCAAAAAAATTTGAGAACCAAAAGAGTATTGAAAAACATATTCAGCGATAATAAACACTTTCTAGCTTTCCCTAGCCAAGGTATAACAATCTTCACCGGCATTAAACGCTGGAGCTCTGGTATACTTCTGCAATGCTGCAATGTGTCAATGGGTGAAATTAGCACACAGATATATGGAAAAATCTTGGGTTGTGACAGGGACAAATGTTCACAATTTTATCCAAAGAGTATGTAGTTAGCAAAGGGATGGTAGTGTCTTTTGACAGATTCAAATCATTTAACAATGATGGTCTTTTTGGTTGAACAAACTCAGTCTCTCTTTCTGTGACAGGGCTTTACTTAACCTTGCCAAAAATAACTTAGTCTTTCAGAATAAATGTCTACATTGCATGTGTAATAAAACTATGGTAATTCAAACCCGATCGCTATGGTGCATTTTTTGCATTCCTGCGATCAGGTAGACACCACCTACAGGGCAAAGGGGAATTCGACCATAATTGAATATACCCCTAAGTCTCTGATATTTTCACAGTCTCAATGTGAGGGCAGAAAAGAGAAACTACCTGAGGGTAATTAACTCCTGGCGCTGGAAGGGGAGTTTCAACACTGCAGCTAAACACAAGGGGCTGATCAGACCCCAATAATATTAAATACACAAGAAAATAGTAGCGCTTTAAAGGTCACAAATGAGGGAGGTAGATCAGAACATCAACACATTTTAATAAAAAGAGTAGTGAGTAATATATATAAAAATTTATAAATAAATACACATTAAAAAGTTTTTTGTTGTTTTAAAAAATAGATATATGAAGTGAGCCGTGCTCCTATCAGTTCCAGAATGGAAATAGGTTATAGGAAGTTCAATAAACCGGTTGCAATAAACAGTCCTCTTGATCCCAATAGGCCCGTAAGGACACAACCGTGTGCAATAGTTACCACCAGCGATTCTCAAGGCGTTTAACCGGTAGGCATCCACAAAGTGCTTTCCCTTGGTTGGTGGTGTAGAGATGGTTCTTCGGTGTGGAGGATTGTGTCCTTAGACGGTTGTGTCCTTACAGGCCTATTGAGATCAAGGGGACTGTTTATTGGAACAGGTATATTGAACTTCCTATAACCTATTTCCATTCTGGAACTGAGAGGAGCACGGCTCCCTTCATATATCTATTTTTTAAAACAACAAAAAACTTTTTAATGTGTTTATACATTTTTATATATATTGCTCACTACTCTTTTTATTAAAATGTGTTGATGTTCTGACCTACCTCTCTCGTTTGTGACCTTTTAAGTGCTACTATTTTCTAGAGATGAGCGCCTGAAATTTTTCGGGTTTTGTGTTTTGGTTTTGGGTTCGGTTCCGCGGCCGTGTTTTGGGTTCGACCGCGTTTTGGCAAAACCTCACCGAATTTTTTTTGTCGGATTCGGGTGTGTTTTGGATTCGGGTGTTTTTTTCAAAAAACCCTGAAAAACAGCTTAAATCATAGAATTTGGGGGTCATTTTGATCCCAAAGTATTATTAACCTCAAAAACCATAATTTCCACTCATTTTCAGTCTATTCTGAATACCTCACACCTCACAATATTATTTTTAGTCCTAAAATTTGCACCGAGGTCGCTGTGTGAGTAAGATAAGCGACCCTAGTGGCCGACACAAACACCGGGCCCATCTAGGAGTGGCACTGCAGTGTCACGCAGGATGTCCCTTCCAAAAAACCCTCCCCAAACAGCACATGACGCAAAGAAAAAAAGAGGCGCAATGAGGTAGCTGTGTGAGTAAGATTAGCGACCCTAGTGGCCGACACAAACACCGGGCCCATCTAGGAGTGGCACTGCAGTGTCACGCAGGATGTCCCTTCCAAAAAACCCTCCCCAAACAGCACATGACGCAAAGAAAAAAAGAGGCGCAATGAGGTAGCTGACTGTGTGAGTAAGATAAGCGACCCTAGTGGCCGACACAAACACCGGGCCCATCTAGGAGTGGCACTGCAGTGTCACGCAGGATGTCCCTTCCAAAAAACCCTCCCCAAACAGCACATGACGCAAAGAAAAAAAGAGGCGCAATGAGGTAGCTGTGTGAGTAAGATTAGCGACCCTAGTGGCCGACACAAACACCGGGCCCATCTAGGAGTGGCACTGCAGTGTCACGCAGGATGGCCCTTCCAAAAAACCCTCCCCAAACAGCACATGACGCAAAGAAAAAAAGAGGCGCAATGAGGTAGCTGACTGTGTGAGTAAGATAAGCGACCCTAGTGGCCGACACAAACACCGGGCCCATCTAGGAGTGTCACTGCAGTGTCACGCAGGATGTCCCTTCCAAAAAACCCTCCCCAAACAGCACATGACGCAAAGAAAAAAAGAGGCGCAATGAGGTAGCTGACTGTGTGAGTAAGATAAGCGACCCTAGTGGCCGACACAAACACCGGGCCCATCTAGGAGTGGCACTGCAGTGTCACGCAGGATGTCCCTTCCAAAAAACCCTCCCCAAACAGCACATGACGCAAAGAAAAAAAGAGGCGCAATGAGGTAGCTGACTGTGTGAGTAAGATAAGCGACCCTAGTGGCCGACACAAACACCGGGCCCATCTAGGAGTGGCACTGCAGTGTCACGCAGGATGGCCCTTCCAAAAAACCCTCCCCAAACAGCACATGACGCAAAGAAAAAAAGAGGCGCAATGAGGTAGCTGACTGTGTGAGTAAGATAAGCGACCCTAGTGGCCGACACAAACACCGGGCCCATCTAGGAGTGGCACTGCAGTGTCACGCAGGATGGCCCTTCCAAAAAACCCTCCCCAAACAGCACATGACGCAAAGAAAAAAAGAGGCGCAATGAGGTAGCTGACTGTGTGAGTAAGATAAGCGACCCTAGTGGCCGACACAAACACCGGGCCCATCTAGGAGTGGCACTGCAGTGTCACGCAGGATGCCCCTTCCAAAAAACCCTCCCCAAACAGCACATGACGCAAAGAAAAAAAGAGGCGCAATGAGGTAGCTGACTGTGTGAGTAAGATAAGCGACCCTAGTGGCCGACACAAACACCGGGCCCATCTAGGAGTGGCACTGCAGTGTCACGCAGGATGGCCCTTCCAAAATACCCTCCCCAAACAGCACATGACGCAAAGAAAAAAAGAGGCGCAATGAGGTAGCTGACTGTGTGAGTAAGATAAGCGACCCTAGTGGCCGACACAAACACCGGGCCCATCTAGGAGTGGCACTGCAGTGTCACGCAGGATGGCCCTTCCAAAAAACCCTCCCCAAACAGCACATGACGCAAAGAAAAATAAAAGAAAAAAGAGGTGCAAGATGGAATTGTCCTTGGGCCCTCCCACCCTCCCTTATGTTGTATAAACAGGACATGCACACTTTAACCAACCCATCATTTCAGTGACAGGGTCTGCCACACGACTGTGACTGATATGGCGGGTTGGTTTGGACCCCCCCCAAAAAAGAAGCAATTAATCTCTCCTTGCACAAACTGGCTCTACAGAGGCAAGATGTCCACCTCATCATCATCCTCCGATATATCACCGTGTACATCCCCCTCCTCACAGATTATCAATTCGTCCCCACTGGAATCCACCATCTCAGCTCCCTGTGTACTTTGTGGAGGCAATTGCTGCTGGTCAATGTCTCCGCGGAGGAATTGATTAAAATTCATTTTAATGAACATCATCTTCTCCACATTTTCTGGATGTAACCTCGTACGCCGATTGCTGACAAGGTGAGCGGCGGCACTAAACACTCTTTCGGAGTACACACTTGTGGGAGGGCAACTTAGGTAGAATAAAGCCAGTTTGTGCAAGGGCCTCCAAATTGCCTCTTTTTCCTGCCAGTATAAGTACGGACTGTGTGACGTGCCTACTTGGATGCGGTCACTCATATAATCCTCCACCATTCTTTCAATGGGGAGAGAATCATATGCAGTGACAGTAGACGACATGTCCGTAATCGTTGTCAGGTCCTTCAGTCCGGACCAGATGTCAGCATCAGCAGTCGCTCCAGACTGCCCTGCATCACCGCCAGCGGGTGGGCTCAGAATTCTGAGCCTTTTCCTCGCACCCCCAGTTGCGGGAGAATGTGAAGGAGGAGATGTTGACAGGTCGCGTTCCGCTTGACTTGACAATTTTCTCACCAGCAGGTCTTTCAACCCCAGCAGACTTGTGTCTGCCGGAAAGAGAGATCCAAGGTAGGCTTTAAATCTAGGATCGAGCACGGTGGCCAAAATGTAGTGCTCTGATTTCAACAGATTGACCACCCGTGAATCCTTGTTAAGCGAATTAAGGGCTCCATCCACAAGTCCCACATGCCTAGCGGAATCGCTCCGTGTTAGCTCCTCCTTCAATGTCTCCAGCTTCTTCTGCAAAAGCCTGATGAGGGGAATGACCTGACTCAGGCTGGCAGTGTCTGAACTGACTTCACGTGTGGCAAGTTCAAAGGGCATCAGAACCTTGCACAACGTTGAAATCATTCTCCACTGCGCTTGAGACAGGTGCATTCCACCTACTATATCGTGCTCAATTGTATAGGCTTGAATGGCCTTTTGCTGCTCCTCCAACCTCTGAAGCATATAGAGGGTTGAATTCCACCTCGTTACCACTTCTTGCTTCAGATGATGGCAGGGCAGGTTCAGTAGTTTTTGGTGGTGCTCCAGTCTTCTGTACGTGGTGCCTGTACGCCGAAAGTGTCCCGCAATTCTTCTGGCCACCGACAGCATCTCTTGCACGCCCCTGTCGTTTTTAAAAAAATTCTGCACCACCAAATTCAAGGTATGTGCAAAACATGGGACGTGCTGGAATTTGCCCATATTTAATGCACACACAATATTGCTGGCGTTGTCCGATGCCACAAATCCACAGGAGAGTCCAATTGGGGTAAGCCATTCCGCGATGATCTTCCTCAGTTGCCGTAAGAGGTTTTCAGCTGTGTGCGTATTCTGGAAAGCGGTGATACAAAGCGTAGCCTGCCTAGGAAAGAGTTGGCGTTTGCGAGATGCTGCTACTGGTGCCGCCGCTGCTGTTCTTGCGGCGGGAGTCCATACATCTACCCAGTGGGCTGTCACAGTCATATAGTCCTGACCCTGCCCTGCTCCACTTGTCCACATGTCCGTGGTTAAGTGGACATTGGGTCCAGCTGCATTTTTTAGGACACTGGTGAGTCTTTTTCTGAGGTCCGTGTACATTTTCGGTATCGCCTGCCTAGAGAAGTGGAACCTAGATGGTATTTGGTAACGGGGGCACACTGCCTCAATAAATTGTCTAGTTCCCTGTGAACTAACGGCGGATACCGGACGCACGTCTAACACCAACATAGTTGTCAAGGCCTCAGTTATCCGCTTTGCAGCAGGATGACTGCTGTGATATTTCATCTTCCTCGCAAAGGACTGTTGAACAGTCAATTGCTTACTGGAAGTAGTACAAGTGGGCTTACGACTTCCCCTCTGGGATGACCATCGACTCCCATCAGCAACAACAGCAGCGCCAGCAGCAGTAGGCGTTACACGCAAGGATGCATCGGAGGAATCCCAGGCAGGAGAGGACTCGTCAGAATTGCCAGTGACATGGCCTGCAGGACTATTGGCATTCCTGGGGAAGGAGGAAATTGACACTGAGGGAGTTGGTGGGGTGGTTTGCGTGAGCTTGGTTACATGAGGAAGGGATTTACTGGTCAGTGGCCTGCTTCCGCTGTCACCCAAAGTTTTTGAACTTGTCACTGACTTATTATGAATGCGCTGCAGGTGACGTATAAGGGAGGATGTTCCGAGGTGGTTAACGTCCTTACCCCTACTTATTACAGCTTGACAAAGGGAACACACGGCTTGACACCTGTTGTCCGCATTTCTGTTGAAATAGTTCCACACCGAAGAGCTGATTTTTTTGGTATTTTCACCAGGCATGTCAACGGCCATATTCCTCCCACGGACAACAGGTGTCTCCCCGGGTGCCTGACTTAAACAAACCACCTCACCATCAGAATCCTCCTGGTCAATTTCCTCCCCAGCGCCAGCAACACCCATATCCTCCTCATCCTGGTGTACTTCAACACTGACATCTTCAATCTGACTATCAGGAACTGGACGGCGGGTGCTCCTTCCAGCACTTGCAGGGGGCGTGCAAATGGTGGAAGGCGCATGCTCTTCACGTCCAGTGTTGGGAAGGTCAGGCATCGCAACCGACACAATTGGACTCTCCTTGTGGATTTGGGATTTCGAAGAACGCACAGTTCTTTGCGGTGCTACTGCTTATGCCAGCTTGAGTCTTTTCATTTTTCTAGCGAGAGGCTGAGTGCTTCCATCCTCATGTGAAGCTGAACCACTAGCCATGAACATAGGCCAGGGCCTCAGCCGTTCCTTGCCACTCCGTGTGGTAAATGGCATATTGGCAAGTTTACGCTTCTCCTCCGACAATTTTATTTTAGGTTTTGGAGTCCTTTTTTTACTGATATTTGGTGTTTTGGATTTGACATGCTCTGTACTATGACATTGGGCATCGGCCTTGGCAGACGACGTTGCTGGCATTTCATCGTCTCGGCCATGACTAGTGGCAGCAGCTTCAGCACGAGGTGGAAGTGGATCTTGATCTTTCCCTAATTTTGGAACCTCAACATTTTTGTTCTCCATATTTTAATAGGCACAACTAAAAGGCACCTCAGGTAAACAATGGAGATGGATGGATACTAGTATACAATTATGAATGGACTGCCGAGTGCCGACACAGAGGTAGCTAAAGCCGTGGACTACCGTACTGTACTGTGTCTGCTGCTAATATAGACTGGATGATAATGAGATGTAGTATGTATAAAGAAGAAAGAAAAAAAAAACCACGGGTAGGTGGTATACAATTATGGATGGACTGCCGAGTGCCGACACAGAGGTAGCTACAGCCGTGGACTACCGTACTGTACTGTGTCTGCTGCTAATATAGACTGGTTGATAATGAGATGTAGTATGTATGTTTAAAGAAGAAAGAAAAAAAAACCACGGGTAGGTGGTATACAATTATGGATGGACTGCCGAGTGCCGACACAGAGGTAGCTACAGCCGTGGACTACCGTACTGTACTGTGTCTGCTGCTAATATAGACTGGATGATAATGAGATGTAGTATGTATAAAGAAGAAAGAAAAAAAAAACACGGGTAGGTGGTATACAATTATGGATGGACTGCCGAGTGCCGACACAGAGGTAGCTACAGCCGTGGACTACCGTACTGTACTGTGTCTGCTGCTAATATAGACTGGTTGATAATGAGATGTAGTATGTATGTATAAAGAAGAAAGAAAAAAAAACCACGGGTAGGTGGTATACAATTATGGATGGACTGCCGAGTGCCGACACAGAGGTAGCTACAGCCGTGGACTACCGTACTGTACTGTGTCTGCTGCTAATATTGTCAAAGTCAAAAATATTACATAGAGAGACCATATAAACTGCACACATATAAGTCGCTATACTTGCAAATATGCGCAGCGAGCACAGCAATATATGGAAACACACGCATTTGCTCGGACATGGCACAGAGATGGATTCGGCACTTGTTTCATACAGTACATGGTTATAATAATGAACAGCACCAGACATCATGGAGATTTAGAATTGGCTAATGAATTAATGTCATGGATGTGTATCATTCGAACCGAACCAGATAAACACATCATGTTTGGTATTGAAGCAAGCAGAATCAGGTGTGGGTTAGTTTGAGGCCTGTTGTGTTGTTGTGGGACATTGCAGCGGATAGATATGATTATATGTATAAAAGCTAAGATCATATTGTTAGAACAATATGATGCTCAAGACAACCTTTTACTAAGTTTTCAGGGCTGAACCTGATTAGCATATACAAAGAGAATGGTGACTCAATACAAAGGAGAAAGAAAGACCCCTCCCCCAGGTACTGGTCAAACAGGAAGGTAGTGGTCAGGTGTGGCCTCAGAGAACAGATGTAATGTAGCTACACTCACAGACACACACACAGCTACCTGGCACCAAGCAGCATGGCGGCTGAATCCCCAGGACATCTTCCAAACTAAAGGCTAAGTATTGAACTTCACATGGCTAGATAAGGAAACAGACAGATTGCTTTCTAGTTTAAATAGGATATTGTAACTTGGTTGTGTGATTGTTGGGTGTTTGTGGATACTCTGTGAAGTCTGTGATAAATTGGAACAGTATACAATCTGTAGCATAATATTTGTGGTATTTGTTTGCCAATGGAGATTTAAAATAGATTGTGCTGGTTAGTTATAATATATATCCTGTTAATCATAAATACCACCATGCAGTTACGTTTGTGTTAATTACATTGTGATCTGGTCTTGTGATGAATATGCTCTGGTTATTGAGATACTGAAGTTGTTTGGGATGTGAAATTATGAGATGGTTCTAGGAAGTTGGATTACATTGTGAAAGGTGTTTTAGATGGTTTGGAATTGTAAAATCAGAACATATGCATTGTTTTGAGGCTTGGACATTTTGGAAGAAAATGGAGTCTTGTGTTTTCTGCTATGTGATTGTGGTTTAGTATAGAGTGCCATGTGTTTGGACCTGCAAATCTAAAATGGCTGCTGCTGGATGTCTTCCCCTCCCCCTTTCAGCCATGTGGTGTGGTCTTTGGAATCAAGTGGAGGTTTCTCAAAATGGAGTCTAGCCTCCATCCCATGCTGTATTCAGCATTGACTAACTGCGCAGCGATTGTCTCTCACATGTGTAGTTTTATCTGCAACCATGTTGTCTCTTATTTAATGTTATCATTGTCTTTCTGTGAGTCTCTCTCTCTCTCTCTCTCTCTCTCTCTCTCTCTCTCTCTCTCTCTCTCTCTCTCTCTCTCTCATATCTCCCCTAGGCTAGTATTGCATTTAGGTCAGTGTAGTATTGTCTTTTTGTATTTATTGTTTAGTTCTGTGGTTAGGAAGTCTCTGTTATATTGTAGTGTATCATTTGTACTGTTATCCCCTTTTACAAGTATATTAGATATAATACAGTTAATAGGCTTTGGAACCTAAACCAGCATCTGTGTATTTTCTATAGTGTTAAGTGTTCACTTGAGCGTCGGTGACGCTCAAGCAGCTTTGTAGATAGTCAGGTTGCACTTACACCCTGTACTCACATTAAGGTATTCAGTGTATTTCATTGGTATAAGGTTTTAACATAAAGGTATAGCGTTGTGAGCGTCTGCGCCGCTGGTGACCTCCTCGTGGTCTCGAGCGTATGCTACGCCATAGCGAATCATTCCCCTAGACATAGCCAATAACGTGTCCTGTGATCACTGGGCCGTGAGCGAACGTGACGCTTGAGCGTCTCGCCTACGGCTGAGCGATCGCTACGCCAATAGCGTACCATTACGGTACTTCTTGAGCAAACAGCGTACAGTGTTCTTAGCTTCATAAAGGGTTGTTTATACGACAAGGAATTTAGCATTGTCAATTGCGGGCTCGTCCTATACTTCTCATATCTGCACTAGGTAGATCAGCAGACATTATCCCTCCAGCAAAGGGTGGGAGGTTGTCTCACAGTGCTGACGGGATAAGCGTCTGCTTCGCTTAGATAAAGAGTGCTGAAGGAACCCGGTAACCGGAGGTAAGAACAGTACGCTATTGTCTTTGAAAATCTGGTTTTTATTTCAATTTGGTGCCAACTACACACTCAGGCCTAGAATAACTTTAGGAGTTTTGAATGATGACTTTCTTTGTGACAAGAGGCCGCATGGTCTGTCCACCATTTTGTGTGACCCTCATGGAGGTGGAAGGGGAAGGAGGATTTAATGCAAAGGAAGATACACATGATTGTATGGAATATTTGACCCAAAATTTTACCGCAAGGCCTGACATCAGTGACAATCCACTAGAAGATGCAGAACTCACGTTCTACACGGACGGTAGTTGTCACAGACAGTCAGACTCGGGAGACTTGTGTACTGGATACGCAGTCGTAGATGACCAAGACACCATAGAAGCGGAACCACTAGGCCCACCTCACTCAGCCCAGGTTGCTGAACTGGTCGCCCTAACCAGAGCATGTGAATTGGCTAAGGGAAAGTCTGCCAATATCTACACCGATTCTAGATACGCGTTCGGGGTAGTCCATGATTTCGGAGCCCTATGGCGGCTCAGAAACTTCATGACGGCAGCTGGCACACCGATAGCGCATGCAGCTCATATAAAAAGGCTTCTAACAGCGATACAGGAACCCGACAGAGTGGCTGTTATCAAATGTAAAGCACATACATATAGCCAAGACCCAGTATCCCTTGGTAACAGCCAAGCAGACGAAGCTGCAAAGCTTGCAGCTGCTACCCCCATACGGACAGACACCACACAACTGATGGTATTTAATACCATCAACACACGAAAGTTGTGTGAAATGCAGAATTTGTGTTCCACTCAGGAGAGAGCAGTCTGGAAGGCAAAGGGATATGGCCAGGAGTCCTCAGGGCTCTGGACGGATGGACATGGTAAACCAGTGGCCCCCAGGGCATACCTTCCGTGTCTGGCTGAAGCAGCTCACGGGCTGACTCATCTAGGCAAGGAGGGGATGTGCAAATTGGTAAGAGCATACTGGTGCGCCCCAGGATTCTCCTCTCATGCTAGTAAAAGAGCAATGTCATGCCTTACCTGTCTGAGAAAGAATATTGGAAAGGCAATACCTACAGAACCATCCCATATCCCACCTGCCGGCGGCCCTTTCCAAGTAATACAAATTGACTTCATTCAATTGCCCCCATGTAGAAATTTAAAGTATGTACTTGTCTGTATAGATGTTTTCTCAAATTGGGTCGAAGCTTTTCCAGCAGCTACAAATACCGCTATGTTTACAGCTAAGAAAATTGTGCAGGAATTTGTATGTAGATATGGTATCCCTAGAATCATTGAAAGCGATAGGGGTACCCATTTTACAGGTGATGTCTTCCAAGGAATGTGTAAGTTGATGGGAATTGATAGTAAGCTGCACACTCCGTACCGTCCACAGGCGAGTGCGAAGGTCGAAAGAGTGAACAGCACTATTAAAAATAAATTGAGTAAAGTAATGGCAGAGACAGGATTGACGTGGCCAGAAGCTTTACCCATTGTTTTGTATAGCATCAGAACCACTCCCAGGTCCCCTCTTAATCTGTCTCCTTTCGAAATTCTGTTTGGTCGACAACCGCATGTCATGATTAACCCTCAGGATGATTTGAAATGTAACAATGAAGTAACTGTAAAGTACTTAATTAATATGAGTAAGCAGTTGAGGAATCAAAATGATAATCTGAAGTTGGTGATTCCTGATTTACCAGATAGTAATTGTCATGACATTGAACCTGGGGATTATGTAATGATACGAAATTTTCTACGCTCAGGTTGTCTTATTGATAGATGGGAAGGACCATACCAGGTCTTATTGACTAGCACCACAGCATTGAAGGTTGCTGAGAGAGAGACTTGGGTCCATTCATCCCACTGCAAGAAGGTTGCTGATCCAGAGAAGTCCCGTGATAAGGAACAGACGGTAGAGGTTGTATCACTGGAGTGTCTGTTCCAGGAGGACTGAGGCGGCACCTGAGCCTTGAAGACCGGAAGCAGTTGTCGACTCCCCTCTCCCTTTTATTGTTTTTTCTCCACTTCCCATCCCCTCTCCCTTAAAATTTCTGTTTCCCCCTTCTCAATCTTCTCCATTTCCTCCTCAAAGATGGACTTGCCCAAAGAGACTGTGATCCGGATTTTGATGTTGACCATGATGTTGACCAGAGCAGTCTATTCCGGCGAGAGTACCATAGAGGTCGAGAGAGGTTCTGGAATGGGTTCCGATTATGATGATGGAGGCGTAGTTTTCCAAGATCAACCAATCCAACAAGCAAAGGCGAGTATCAGAAAACGATCCGATAGAAGAAATTGTGATGGATTGTTAGCTGAGGAAAATTGTATCTGTAGGCTCTGTGATAATCTGGTTGAAGATGGATGCATAAAGAAATGCCAATCTAGTTTTAATATCCATATGGACCGGCATCCATTGAGTGACTATCACTCTCTAGTGGGTAACGTATTAAACAAGACCGATTGTTGGGTATGCTCTCAAGTACCTCAGGGTCACAGCAAATCAGGGCTAGTACCATTTCCTTTAACGTTAGGGGAGGTACTTGAGCTAAGTGGTGGGAGACCGGTGGACCGGAGGTTTAACATCTCCAGCCCTCCTAGTTTGAAGCTCCACCAGTACCATGTGGATAGGTCCCTCTTATGTTTTAACATCTCCAATCCTAGAAAACCGGGAAATTGGGAAGTGTCATGGAGCAACCTTACCATGACCTTTTCACACAGAGCAGATAGAATGCCTACAGATACAGAGCTCGTACGCCACATAGCCAGTAGAGGAAAATCTTTCCGGTATCGATATACCTTAGGAAATAGGATTACTAAAGTTGGAGAGGTATCACCAGGATACTGTGCACATATCGTACAAACTGATACGTGTATTAGACAGATGGAAGAATTAGGGTCAGGAGATTTCACCTGGAAGGTTTGTAACATGGTCATGTCCTTCTCCGTCCCATATGTTCTCCCCGATGATGCATATTTCATATGCGGGAGAAAGGCGTACAAGTGGCTTGCCCCAAACTCTGAAGGATTGTGTTATATTGGAAAAGTATTGCCCGAAGTGATGACTGTTACACATGACAAAATGAAGGACATACACCGTGGTGCCCAAGCTCCTTATACTCACACTCATTACGAACACCGAGTTAAAAGACAACTGTCAGAAAGGTTAGAGCATCCGGCCTCTGATCTTATCCATGAATCCACCGGGATTCAGGTTCTGGTAGCGTTAGATTTCACTCGTACCGCTCGAGGAGTGATGAATTATAGATACATTTCCGCACTCGCCAATTTGTTAGATAATATCACTGAAATGTATGATGACACGTTTAGATACACTGGAAGAGAACTTCAAGCTTACAAAACAGAGCTAGTTCAGCATAGGATGGTTCTTAATTACCTTACAGCAGTTACAGGCGGATATTGTGTTACATTGGCAACACAGTACGGCATAAAGTGTTGCACGTATATCACCAATAGCACCGAGGATCCGGTAGAGGTCATAGACCAAAAGATGGATGATATTCTGCAATTAAAGTGGGAATTTCGTCGAAAACACAATCTCACCCTTGCTGCTGTAGGTAATGAGCTGACTGGCTGGGTGTCATGGTTGAACCCGCGAAATTGGTTCTCCGGTTTGGGAGAGTGGGCTCAAGGAGTCATAATGGATGTTGGAAAGTTTCTACTGTGTATTTTGGGTGTCGTTATATCGTTTGGATTGATATTTAGATGCGGGCAGGCTTTGATGAGGTGTAAACAAAGTACGAAAGTGATGAGCTTGAGGAGTGAGGAAACTGTAATTAACCTGGATTTGATTTATGACCCAATGCTAGAAACCATGACGTAATGATGTAATGAGTATACGGTCCGTCTTTCACCCATTTCTATGTTTTCCTCCGAGGTACAAAGACCCACGTAGACGAAGGATTTGATGAGCCAAGGGGCCGACAACGGAAAGATGGAAAGAAGAAGAGCAGACGACCTGATATACAAGATTTTGATGGACAATGCCATGGGTACCCCAGTTTCCCTAGGAACTTTAAAATCACGCTAGCCCAACATTTTTGTAAATCCATGGACGTTGTTTGCTTTACTCACGATTTATGAGCAAAAGCACAAAGAAGAAGACTCCAATCAACCGACACCAATCAAGACCTCAATCGACGAATGTACATTTCCCTGACATAGAATATCATTGCATTTTCCATAAGTGTTCTTTATCTTCATCTCTACAACCCTCAGGTAATGACACACATAGACGATAGGGAATACAGGCACAGATATCAACAACCACATACCTCCCCCATTCATGTATCATCAACTAAAATGTGCTCCCCCATTTTGTTACAACCACAGCCGAAATGAGCTCGGTAAAGTTTGACAGCCCATCCACAGACCCTTAGTACGGGATAAGAAGGAATTCAAATGTATACTTCGCAATACCTCGAAGCTTGATGTACAACACGTACGGCACGATGATACATGACCCCCCCAAACATGGATTCATACACACATGCTTCTGCTTTCTCACTAGGTCATACCCTCTTCACACCTTCTCCTCTCTCCTCCCTTACCCAACCATGGAAATGTATTAACCCCTGACATATATTTTTCTCTTTTTGAAATGTTTTAGGAAGTGGCAGTTATTGGTGACTGCCAAAGGGTGGACTGTCAAAGTCAAAAATATTACATAGAGAGACCATATAAACTGCACACATATAAGTCGCTATACTTGCAAATATGCGCAGCGAGCACAGCAATATATGGAAACACACGCATTTGCTCGGACATGGCACAGAGATGGATTCGGCACTTGTTTCATACAGTACATGGTTATAATAATGAACAGCACCAGACATCATGGAGATTTAGAATTGGCTAATGAATTAATGTCATGGATGTGTATCATTCGAACCGAACCAGATAAACACATCATGTTTGGTATTGAAGCAAGCAGAATCAGGTGTGGGTTAGTTTGAGGCCTGTTGTGTTGTTGTGGGACATTGCAGCGGATAGATATGATTATATGTATAAAAGCTAAGATCATATTGTTAGAACAATATGATGCTCAAGACAACCTTTTACTAAGTTTTCAGGGCTGAACCTGATTAGCATATACAAAGAGAATGGTGACTCAATACAAAGGAGAAAGAAAGACCCCTCCCCCAGGTACTGGTCAAACAGGAAGGTAGTGGTCAGGTGTGGCCTCAGAGAACAGATGTAATGTAGCTACACTCACAGACACACACACAGCTACCTGGCACCAAGCAGCATGGCGGCTGAATCCCCAGGACATCTTCCAAACTAAAGGCTAAGTATTGAACTTCACATGGCTAGATAAGGAAACAGACAGATTGCTTTCTAGTTTAAATAGGATATTGTAACTTGGTTGTGTGATTGTTGGGTGTTTGTGGATACTCTGTGAAGTCTGTGATAAATTGGAACAGTATACAATCTGTAGCATAATATTTGTGGTATTTGTTTGCCAATGGAGATTTAAAATAGATTGTGCTGGTTAGTTATAATATATATCCTGTTAATCATAAATACCACCATGCAGTTACGTTTGTGTTAATTACATTGTGATCTGGTCTTGTGATGAATATGCTCTGGTTATTGAGATACTGAAGTTGTTTGGGATGTGAAATTATGAGATGGTTCTAGGAAGTTGGATTACATTGTGAAAGGTGTTTTAGATGGTTTGGAATTGTAAAATCAGAACATATGCATTGTTTTGAGGCTTGGACATTTTGGAAGAAAATGGAGTCTTGTGTTTTCTGCTATGTGATTGTGGTTTAGTATAGAGTGCCATGTGTTTGGACCTGCAAATCTAAAATGGCTGCTGCTGGATGTCTTCCCCTCCCCCTTTCAGCCATGTGGTGTGGTCTTTGGAATCAAGTGGAGGTTTCTCAAAATGGAGTCTAGCCTCCATCCCATGCTGTATTCAGCATTGACTAACTGCGCAGCGATTGTCTCTCACATGTGTAGTTTTATCTGCAACCATGTTGTCTCTTATTTAATGTTATCATTGTCTTTCTGTGAGTCTCTCTCTCTCTCTCTCTCTCTCTCTCTCTCTCTCTCTCTCTCTCTCTCTCTCTCTCTCTCTCATATCTCCCCTAGGCTAGTATTGCATTTAGGTCAGTGTAGTATTGTCTTTTTGTATTTATTGTTTAGTTCTGTGGTTAGGAAGTCTCTGTTATATTGTAGTGTATCATTTGTACTGTTATCCCCTTTTACAAGTATATTAGATATAATACAGTTAATAGGCTTTGGAACCTAAACCAGCATCTGTGTATTTTCTATAGTGTTAAGTGTTCACTTGAGCGTCGGTGACGCTCAAGCAGCTTTGTAGATAGTCAGGTTGCACTTACACCCTGTACTCACATTAAGGTATTCAGTGTATTTCATTGGTATAAGGTTTTAACATAAAGGTATAGCGTTGTGAGCGTCTGCGCCGCTGGTGACCTCCTCGTGGTCTCGAGCGTATGCTACGCCATAGCGAATCATTCCCCTAGACATAGCCAATAACGTGTCCTGTGATCACTGGGCCGTGAGCGAACGTGACGCTTGAGCGTCTCGCCTACGGCTGAGCGATCGCTACGCCAATAGCGTACCATTACGGTACTTCTTGAGCAAACAGCGTACAGTGTTCTTAGCTTCATAAAGGGTTGTTTATACGACAAGGAATTTAGCATTGTCAATATAGACTGGATGATAATGAGATGTAGTATGTATAAAGAAGAAAAAAAAAAAAACCACGGGTAGGTGGTATACAATTATGGATGGACTGCCGAGTGCCGACACAGAGGTAGCTACAGCCATGGACTACCGTACTGTACTGTGTCTGCTGCTAATATAGACTGGATGATAATGAGATGTAGTATGTATGTATAAAGAAGAAAGAAAAAAAAACCACGGGTAGGTGGTATACAATTATGGACGGACTGCCGAGTGCCGACACTGAGGTAGCTACAGCCGTGGACTACCGTACTGTACTGTGTCTGCTGCTAATATAGACTGGTTGATAATGAGATGTAGTATGTATGTATAAAGAAGAAAGAAAAAAAAACCACGGGTAGGTGGTATACAATTATGGATGGACTGCCGAGTGCCGACACAGAGGTAGCTACAGCCGTGGACTACCGTACTGTACTGTGTCTGCTGCTAATATAGACTGGATGATAATGAGATGTAGTATGTATAAAGAAGAAAGAAAAAAAAAACACGGGTAGGTGGTATACAATTATGGATGGACTGCCGAGTGCCGACACAGAGGTAGCTACAGCCGTGGACTACCGTACTGTACTGTGTCTGCTGCTAATATAGACTGGATGATAATGAGATGTAGTATGTATGTATAAAGAAGAAAGAAAAAAAAACCACGGGTAGGTGGTATACAATTATGGACGGACTGCCGAGTGCCGACACAGAGGTAGCTACAGCCGTGGACTACCGTACTGTACTGTGTCTGCTGCTAATATAGACTGGTTGATAATGAGATGTAGTATGTATGTATAAAGAAGAAAGAAAAAAAAACCACGGGTAGGTGGTATACAATTATGGATGGACTGCCGAGTGCCGACACAGAGGTAGCTACAGCCGTGGACTACCGTACTGTACTGTGTCTGCTGCTAATATAGACTGCATGATAATGAGATGTAGTATGTATAAAGAAGAAAGAAAAAAAAACCACGGGTAGGTGGTACACAATTATGGATGGACTGCCGAGTGCCGACACAGAGGTAGCTACAGCCGTGGACTACCGTACTGTACTGTGTCTGCTGCTAATATAGACTGGTTGATAATGAGATGTAGTATGTATGTATAAAGAAGAAAGAAAAAAAAACCACGGGTAGGTGGTATACAATTATGGACGGACTGCCGAGTGCCGACACAGAGGTAGCTACAGCCGTGGACTACCGTACTGTACTGTGTCTGCTGCTAATATAGACTGGATGATAATGAGATGTTGTATGTATAAAGAAGAAAGAAAAAAAAAACCACGGGTAGGTGGTATACAATTATGGATGGACTGCCGAGTGCCGACACAGAGGTAGCTACAGCCGTGGACTACCGTACTGTACTGTGTCTGCTGCTAATATAGACTGGATGATAATGAGATGTAGTATGTATAAAGAAGAAAGAAAAAAAAACCACGGGTAGGTGGTATACAATTATGGATGGACTGCCGAGTGCCGACACAGAGGTAGCTACAGCCGTGAACTACCGTACTGTGTCTGCTGCGACTGGATGATAAATAATGATATAAAAAATATATATATATCACTACTGCAGCCGGACAGGTATATATTATATAATGACGGACCTGCTGGACACTGTCTGTCAGCAGAATGAGTTTTTTATAGAATAAAAAAAAAAACACCACACAAGTCACACGACGAGTGTTTAACTTTTTCAGGCAATCACAATATAGTATACTATACTGGTGGTCAGTGTGGTCAGGTCACTGGTCAGTCACACTGGCAGTGGCACTCCTGCCTGCAGCAAAAGTGTGCACTGTTTAATTTTAATAATATGTATGTACTCCTGGCTCCTGCTATAACCTATAACTGCTCCCCAGTCTCCCCCACAATTAAGCTGTGTGAGCACAGTCAGATATTATACATAGATGATGCAGCACACTGGGCTGAGCACAGATATGGTATGTGACTGAGTCACTGTGTATCGTTTTTTTCAGGCAGAGAACGGATTATATTAAATAAAACTGCACTGGTGGTCACTGGTCAGTGGTCAGTCACTAGTAAACTCTGCACTCTCTAGTACTCCTAAGCTCCAGTAAATCAAGTGTCTCTGTCTCAATCTCACTCTCTCTCTTCTAATCTAAATGGAGAGGACGCCAGCCACGTCCTCTCCCTATCAATCTCAATGCACGTGTGAAAATGGCGGCGACGCGCGGCTCCTTATATAGAATCCGAGTCTCGCGATAGAATCCGAGCCTCGCGAGAATCCGACAGCGTCATGATGACGTTCGGGCGCGCTCGGGTTAACCGAGCAAGGCGGGAAGATCCGAGTCGCTCGGACCCGTGTAAAAAAACATGAAGTTCGGGCGGGTTCGGATTCAGAGGAACCGAACCCGCTCATCTCTACTATTTTCTTGTCAATGTGAGGGAAAGGGTTTCCTTGTAACCTCTTTTCAGTGTTTAGCTTATGTAATGTGGCGCTATGCCATCTGCACCCTTAACTGCACAGCTGGTGACAATGGCTCCTTAAACTGAGTATCAAACTTGCCCGGGGTTTTGGTCACTTAGTTACTCATGTACTCACTCTGATCCTTTTGAGCAGAGGCTTTATCCTGTTGGACCAGTCTTTAATGGTTCCTCACTGTTGCAAGATGGTCACAGCATCCGTGCCTCTCACCAGGCATGGCGGTGTCCAGTCAGGGCCGGATCTAGACTTTGTGGCTCCCCGGGTGAAAAAATAGGGGCGTGGCTTCACGGAGAAGGGGCACGGTCAATTATGCCCCCTGTAGAGTTGTGCCCCCAGTAGAGTTGTGCCGTACCGCCAGTACTGTGCCACCTGTAGAGTTGTGCCCCCTAGTTGCGCCATGCCCACAGTACTGTGCCCCCTGTGGAGTTGTGCCCCCTAGTTGAGGCGCTTAAAAAATAAGAAATAAATAAAGATAAATGAATACTTACAATCCCCGCTCCTGCTTCCCGATCACTGCTGCCCTCCGTCTCTGCCCGCCGGCGCCGCTCCTCTGATCTATGGGAGAGACATCATGACGTCTCTCCCATAGCACCGCATAGACACTAGAGGTCAATTATGACTCCTAGTGTCTATGTGCTGCTCCCACAATGCAGTGCGGTGCGCGATGATTTCATCGCGCACTGCACAGTACCACGTATACCAAGCACCGGGGGGCACCAGTAGCGGCGGCGGCGCCCTCCGGACGGTGGCGGTGCCCTCTGGAAGGCGGCGCCCCGGGCAAAAATCCTACGTGCCCGTAGCAAGATCCGCTACTGTGTCCAGTCTCTGGCTGTGGTGTCTCAACACCCGTTCAACCAGCACTTGGCTCTCTGGCCGCACCCTGCTGTTTACATTTCAGCAGCGCTGCTCTCACCGCCCAGCGTCCTGCGGCTGACACTTGTCTTAGTTCAGCATGCATCTAGCACCAACTTTCTCCACACACAGCTCCTCCTTCTTCTTCCCACAAGGTTCCTCTGTTCCTAGGCTGCCCTGCACAATCAGTAGTCCGTATCCAGACCATGTGATCATACCATGGTCCCTGCTTAACTCTTGCTGTGCTGGCACTCTCCCATTCTGCCGCTGTGGACCTGTAAGTTATTCTTAAAGGGGCAGACATACCATTTTCCAAAGCACCACACGTGTTATATTTAAGGGCGTAGCTACCATAGGAAAAAGGAGTGCAGCTGCTATGGGGGCCCGAGCTGAGAGGGGCCTACCTTCC
Organism: Pseudophryne corroboree; assembly: GCF_028390025.1. Classification (NCBI taxonomy): domain Eukaryota; kingdom Metazoa; phylum Chordata; class Amphibia; order Anura; family Myobatrachidae; genus Pseudophryne; species Pseudophryne corroboree. The sequence continues at coordinate 266,376,243 of NC_086454.1, read as the reverse complement.
CTGTCACAGTCACATGTGTTATATAGAAAGGCGTAGCTACCATAGGTGCAAGGAGTGCAGATGCTATGGTGCCCAGAGCTGAGAGGGGCTCACCTTCTCTGTCACAGTCACATGTGTTATATAGAAAGGCTTAGCTACCATAGGTGCAAGGAGTGCAGATGCTATGGTGCCCAGAGCTGAGAGGGGCCACATTCCCTGTCACAGTAACATGTGTTGTAAACATTTTTCATAATTGGGTGGTACATTGGGACCCTTACAAAGTTTGCCTTGGGGCCTGCAATATATCTAGGTATGCCCCTGGACGTGCTTATTGCAATGTGGTATAAAATGAACTAGAGGCCATTATAATGTTACATTTTATGAACTGGGGGCACTGTAATGTGGCACAGTATGAAGTGGAGACACTATAGTGTGGCATAATGTGAACTGGGGGCACTGTAAACTGACATAATATGAACTGGGGGCACTGTATGTCATACTGTGAATTGAGGGTAATGTGTAGTGGCAGCCCTACAATGTGACATAGCATGAACTAAGGCACTACTATGGTTTAGAAAATAAACTAGGGCACTACTAAAGGGCATAAAATGAACAACTATTGCAGATAGGTGTCTCTCTAGAATCACTGGGACAGGGGCCCCTTCAAAATGTTGCTGTGGGGCCCACAAAGTTCTGACTACGCCCTTGACGTGATGACAGTGCTTTAAACAGATGCAATGAAAAAAAAATGTAACTTTAAAGTAGACTAATGGACAATTCATATGTATTTAAATAATAAAAAGGTGCCCCACATTTTGATGTGCAGCAAAACAAGAGCTAAAACTAGCATTTGTGGATACGGATGCGGTTATGTGACCGCCGGGAACCCGAACTATGAATAGCCCACCAGTCGGCAAGCTGACCAACAGGGACTATTCTCACTCTAACAGCCAGGATCCCAGCGTCGGTATGGTGACCGCTGGGTCACTGGGTTCAGGTGACAGCTGATCACCTGAACCCACCCCTCTGGATGATAATCAATTAGTATGGTTAATTGACAAAGAGGTCTATTTATTCATGTGGCAGTGGGGTGGCAAAATGTACCATTTCCTATTACAGCTCTCTGCAGCGATAAGAAATCATTTTAGATCTGTATTTAGCAAAAGAAAACCTTTGTGGGATCCGGGAGCGTATGAATAGAGGTGGGTGCCTGAGTGCAGTCTCTATCTATACCCCCTCCTCTCTAGCTGGCTCACTACTACTAGTAGACCCTAGCGCTGTGCCCAAGTCTAGTGCACATGCATAGGTCACCAGGAAAATGATGCAGCAGTCATTTTCACAGTGATTTTTCTACTGCGTATGCGCAAAACGCTGGCAAAATGGCCACCACGCCCTCTTCCTGGTGATTTCTGCAGTGCTGCTGAGCTGCTGCTGCTGACATGGGACTCTGGAGGGGTAAGTGTTGAACCTTAACTGGGTGAAGGGTGTGCAGTGTGGACTCAGATGCCCGCACACCCTGTACCCATCATAGTTGTGACAGGAGCCTGTGCCGGTAAAGAGGTCTCTAGTACAGTACAGTGACTTTACTGCCAGTACTGACCTAGCGCATATGCAGAACATAACTATGATAGCAGGTGGGAGTTATGCATGGATGCTGCTGCAGAGGAATCTGAAGATTGCGATAAGCTCCCTATAGGATTAAAACAGCAAACGTCATCTGATGATGGAGCAGGTCCAGCTCTGGAAGGTTAAGATAGGTAGATTGGCCCAAACATTGAGGATAAAGGCAATTGCTCTCATCAGCGTTAGTTTGTTTGACGCAGGACATATTTCGTTTAGTGAAACCATGTGGAAATGGTAGCTTAATAAATAGGCGCCTTAATGGAACAAGAAATATTACCTTGTGAGTTCCAATTGCTGTGTAAGGCTCTTGTGGGAAGACTATGCGGCGCGGCTTGTCAATTAGACCTTTTGCTTTGATAAATACAACATCGACCTATACTTAATCGCTATGAGCCACTAAGTAAGTGAGACAGCATGGGTGACGTAGTGGTTAGCATTACTGCATCACAACACTGAGGTCAAGAGTTCAATTCCTAGTCAAGGCTTATCTGTGAGGAGTTTATTTGCTCTCCTGTGTTTGCATGGATTTAATCCAGGTACTCCGGTTGTTTTCTCCCACACATGATAGAAAACTACTGGTAGGTCAACAATAACCCTAGTTTATATATAGAAAACTGTTAATCTATATAATAATTTTGTAGGGTCAATCCTGTCTCCAACATGCATGCACAGTTTTTGCCAGGACATGCTTCGCCAAGCCAAGGGGATCTGTATGTAATCCCTGCAGCCGGGAACCCGGCTGTCAGTATACCAGGACACTATGGGGTAAATTTACTAAGATTCGTATTTTCCAGATTCAGGTCAAAGTTCAATCACGAATGACATCGAAAGTGTAAAACTGCAACTTTTTGAATTGATTACGACTAATTTACTAAGCTGTCGTATTCGGGTTTTTCTTTTGTTCCGATGTCGATGTCATTCGTGTTTTTTTTTTCTATTTTTACGGCAGTGATTAGCAAAACACTGCCGACTTTTTTTACAATCAATCTCGGCCGGATCTGTGTGATCCGTGCTGGGGTTTTTTTTTTTTAATTAAACACTGTAAAATAATAAAAAAAAATGCGTGGGGTCCCCCCTCCTAAGCATAACCAGCCTCGGGCTCTTTGAGCCGATCCTGGTTGCAAAAATATGGGGAAAAAAATGACAGGGGTTCCCCCATATTTAAGCAACCAGCATCGGGCTCTGCGCCTGGTCCTGGTCCCAAAAATACGGGGGACAAAAAGAGTAGGGGTCCCCCGTATTTTTAAAACCAGCACCGGGCTCCACTAGCTGGACAGATAATGCCACAGCCGGGGGTCACTTTTATATAGTGCCCTGCGGCCGTGGCATCAAAAATCCAACTAGTCACTCCTGGCCGGGGTACCCTGGGGGAGTGGGGACCCCTTCAATCAAAGGGTCCCCCCCCCAGCCACCCAAGGGCCAGGGGTGAAGCCCGAGGCTGTCCCCCCCCATCCAATGGGCTGCGGATGGGGGGGCTGATAGCCTTTGTTGTAAAAGAAAAGATATTGTTTTTAGTAGCAGTACTACAAGTCCCAGCAAGCCTCCCCCGCATGCTGGTACTTGGCGAACCACAAGTACCAGCATGCGGCGGAAAAACGGGCCCGCTGGTACCTGTAGTACTACTACTAAAAAAATACCCAAAAAAACACAAGACACACACACCGTGAAAGTATAATTTTATTACATACATACACACATACATACATACTTACCTTATGTTCCCACGCAGGTCGGTCCTCTTCTCCAGTAGAATCCAAGGGGTACCTGTTGAAGAAATTATACTCACGAGATCCAGGGGTCCAGGGTCCTCGGGGAATCCAGGTGTAATCCACGTACTTGAAAAAAATAACAAAACGGACACTCGAGCCACGCACTAAAAGGGGACCCATGTTTGCACATGGATCCCCTTTTCCCGACTGCCAGAAACCCACTCTGACTGATGTCTAAGTGGGTTTCTTCAGCCAATCAGGGAGTGCCACGTTGTAGCACTCTCCTGATCGGCTGTGTGCTCCTGTCCTAACTGACAGGCAGCACACGGCAGTGTTACAATGTAGCGCCTATGCGCTCCATTGTAACCAATGCTGGGAACTTTCTGCTCAGCGGTGACGTCACTTTAGGTCAACCGCAGGGCAGAAAGTTCCCATCATTGGTTACAATGTAGCGCATAGGCGCTACATTGTAACACTGCCGTGTGCTGCCTGTCAGTGAGGACAGGAGCACACAGCTGATCAGGAGAGTGCTACAACGTGGCGCTCCCTGATTGGCTGAAGAAACCCACTTAGACAGAAGTCAAAGTGGGTTTCTGGCATTCGTGGAAAGGTGACCCATGTGCAAACATGGGTCCCCTTTCAGTTCGTGGTCGGGACACCGTTTTGTTATTTTTTTCAAGTACGTTGATTACCCCTGGATTTCCCGAGGAGCCTGGACCCCTGGATCTCGTGAGTATAATTTCTTCAACAGGTACCCCTTGGATTCTACTGGAGAAGAGGACCGACCTGCGTGGGAACTTAAGGTAAGTATGTATGTATGTGTGTATGTATGTAATAAAAATATACTTTCACGGTGTGTGTGTCTTGTTTTTTTTTGGGTATTTTTTTAGTAGTAGTACTACAGGTACCAGCGGGCCCGTTTTTCCGTCGCATGCTGGTACTTGTGGTTCTCCAAGTACCAGCATGCGGGGGAGGCTTGCTGGGCCTTGTAGTACTGCTACTAAAAACAATATCTTTTCTTTTACAACAAAGGCTATCAGCCTCCCCATCCGCAGCCCATTGGATGGGGGGGGACAGCCTCGGGCTTCACCCCTGGCCCTTGGGTGGCTGGGGGGGGACCCCTTGATTGAAGGGGTCCCCACTCCCCCAGGGTACCCCGGCCAGGAGTGACTAGTTGGATTTTTGATGCCACGGCCGCAGGGCACTATATAAAAGTGACCCCCGGCTGTGGCATTATCTGTCCAGCTAGTGGAGCCCGGTGCTGGTTTTAAAAATACGGGGGACCCCTACTCTTTTTGTCCCCCGTATTTTTGGGACCAGGACCAGGCGCAGAGCCCGATGCTGGTTGCTTAAATATGGGGGAACCCCTGTCATTTTTTTTGCCATATTTCTGCAACCAGGATCGGCTCAAAGAGCCCGAGGCTGGTTATGCTTAGGAGGGGGGACCCCACGCAATTTTTTTTTAAAAAATAAGCACTTTCCCACCCCTTCCCACTGATATACATGCACGGATCTCATGAATCCGTGCATGCCTATCCAATCACGAATAAAAAAAAAAGGTCTGGTTTTTTTTAGCACTTTTTTACGAGTTGTAATTTTTCACGGCAGTGTTTGTTTGTTTTTTGCTTTGCACTTCTTAGTAAATGACCGAGATTCATACTTAAACAGCCGCGTTTTGACCGATGGTGTATTCATTCGTAATTTTTTACTTGGACTTGCAAAAAATTACGAATGCCCTCATCTCTGCCGTGATTAGTGTTTAGTAAATTACCGAGATGACACTTTGATGAAAAAACGGCATCTCGGTCAAAATCGGGAGCTTAGTAAATTTCCCCCTATGAGTTTGTGTGATTCACATTCATTGCAGCCCGCCCACAGCTAAACAATGAGATTCATAACTTAACGGAGGCCCGGGGCAGATGATGTTATTCACCTCATTAAGTCCCACTCACAGCTATGCCATGATGCAAATCCAGTGGCGTGCGGTGAGGTCAGTGGCTAGTGAGGCACTACAGCCATAATGTCCGCCGAATCCTGCCGATGACCCCAAGCCAATGCCCGCTACTGCCTCTGAGTCGGTACCCGCTGCCACTGACAATGGCTTACAAACTCGCCCACAATCAACTGACCCAGCCCTCCGCCACTAATTTCTATCTCAGTCCGATGCTGCCAATGCCCGCTGCCTGCCTGCTCATCATACTTGTGATATATTGTACATTTTTATAGAAAAATAAATAAAATTAGTGTTTGGGACTGGGAAGGGAGTGGGAGGAGGACATGAATGCAATTCTGTTGTCCAGGGCTTCCATTAACTTAATGGAGAAGGGTCTGAATGGGTTAAAAAATAAAATAAAAAAAAATGCGTGAGGTCCCCCTTCCTAAGTATAACCAGCCTCGGGCTCTTTGAGCCAGTCCTGGTTGTTTAAATACTGGGAAAAAAATGGACAGGGGTTCCCCGTATTTAGACAACCAGCACCGGGCTCTTAGTCCGGTCCTGGTTCCAAAAATACGGGGGACAAAAGATGTAGGGGTCCCCCGTATTTTTAAAACCAGCACCGGGCTCCACTAGTCAGAGAGATAATGCCACAGCCGGGGGACACTTTTATGTAGGTCCCTGCAGCCATGGCATTACCCCCCCCAACTAGTCACCTCTGGTCGGGGTACCCTGGAGGAGTGGGGACCCCTTAAATCAAGGGGTCCCCCCCTCCAGGCACCCAAGGGCCAGGGGTGAAGCCCGAGGCTGTCCCCAGCACCCCTGGGTGGTGGGTGCCGGGCTGATAGCCATGTGTGTAAAAAAAGAATATTGTTTTTTGTTGTGGAACTACAAGGCCCAGCAAGCCTCCCCCGCTTGCTGGTACTTGGAGAACCTCAAGTACCAGCAGGCGGGGAAATAACGGGCTCGCTGGTACCTGTAGTTCTACAACAACAAAAATACCCAAATAAAAACACAAACACACACACCGTGACAGTAAAATTTTATTAAATCACACTTACACACTCACACATACTTACCTACATCCCACGCCGGTCACGTCCACTTGTCCAGTAGAATCCAAAGGGGTACCTGTAAAAATGAGAGAGATGACTTACCTACATCCCACGCCGGTCACGTCCACTTGTCCAGTAGAATACAAAGGGGTAGAGGCACCTGTAAAAATGAACATTATACTGACATATGATCGAGAGAGAGAGAGAGAGACAGAGAGAGAGAGAGAGAGAGAAAAAAAAACTAACCTGCTGCTGGAGCCGGCGGAGGAGGACAGCCGCACGTACTGTACGGCCACCGCTGCTGCCTGTCAGGTGATCGGGAGCCGGGAGGACGGAGCCAGAAGGGGAGGACGGGGGGAGAGCTGCACGCTCCGCAGGACCGCCGCTGCTGGTAGTGAGGTGAGCGGGAGCCGGAGCAGGAGGACGAGGGGTGGGGGGGGGGAGCCGAACACGTTGAAGGCCCACCGCTACTCCTGGCTATCATTAACGCCGGGACCCGCCGCCTCCAGCGCCGCATGTGGATGATTGGATCCACTGTCCAATCACAGGTGCCTCGCTGACATGGGGGGGGTGTCCCTGTCAGCGAGGCACTTGGAACAGTACCGCTTTCCCTATGGTTTTTCATGGGCTTTTACAGCCCAGTGCTAGGCTCCGCCCCCCGCACTATCCCCGTTCCCATTATCCACGGGAGGCACTGCTATCAGTGCCTCCCAAAGTACTTTAAAGCAGAAAAATTATTAGGATTTAATAAAGAAGATACTTATGACACAGAATATGTGTCATAAGTATCTTCTTATCACAGGGGAGGCACTGCCTCCCCTGCCTCCCCTGACTGCACGTCCCTGTGCAAATCCATTCCTCACACAGCAGGGTGGGATCATGCAAATTGCATCACCTTGGCCCACCCACCTCACAGCTCGTAATGTGGAGGGTTGTTAGAACAGAAGAGCGCTACAACGTGTACTCCAAATTGGCTCCTCCGGCAAAAATGTAATTCCCTAAACAAGATGGCCACAGGAGTTACTACTATTTATACGAGGTGCCATCTTGTTACTCTGTACAGTGACATATTGGGAAACGGACGACTCCCCCTTAGCTCCAAGAGACCTTTTGTATATTACCCGTGTACTGCGCTGTTCCAGCATCCCCGTTCCTACAAGCAATGCTTCATGCCTGGTTAAGCCACTGGACTTGTCATTGGATCAGAAAACACTCTGCTGGTTTGTACACTACTCTGCTATACAGTATTGCATGTACACACACAAAGTTACAAAGCAGCCAGGCAGCATGCATAGGTGGCAATTGTCTCTAGTTTCCAGGGAGAGTCCTAGATTTTAACGTATTGTTTGTCCATGGAAAGGCTCCTATTTGAAGTATTGACAATCTATATATTAAAATGCATGCCTCATTCAATTAGTAACACCTATTCTTATTGTCAAAGGTTTATAAATTAATATTTATTCATAAGTATTTGAAATGCAAAAATCTGTTTGGTGTCTTTGCTAAGAAATGTCAATAACTATGTTTTTTTTTTTAAATCACCATCTATTGCAGTTTATTGTCACAAATTCTGAAAAAAGCTGTGTAATACTAACCTGGATCAAGGGGCCAGTCTCTGGGGATCTGTGATGGCATGACCTCGACAGCCATTTCATCCATGCACAAACTTGAGTTTTTATTTCCACTAATACAATTAAAAAGAAAAAAATCTATATATACTGTTAGTGATGAGCGGGTTCGGTTTCCGAGAAACCGAACCCCCCCGAACTTCACCCTTTTTAGACGGGTCCGAGCCATACTCGGATTCTCCCGTATGGCTCGGTTAACCCGAGCGCGCCCGAATGTCATCATCCCGCTGTCGGATTCTCGCGAGATTCGGATTCTATATAAGCAGTCGCGCGTCGTCGCCATTTTCCACACGTGCATTGAGATTGATAGGGAGAGGACGTGGCTGGCGTCCTCTCCGTTTATATACTAGTTATATACTACACAGTTGATCTGATTGCTTAGCTTATTGTGGGGAGGATTGGGGAGAAGCTGTTAGGAGGAGTACAGTGCAGAGTTTTGCTAATAGTGACCACCAGTTTTTTATTCGTTCTCTGCCTGAAAAAAACGCTCCATACCATATCTGTGCTCAGTGTGCAGTGCTGCATGATATATCTGTGCTGAGTGCTCACACTGCTTAATTGTGGGGACTGGGGAGCAGCTATAGCAGGAGTACAGTGCACAGTTTTGCTGACAGTGACCACCAGTATACGTTTGTCTGCCTGAAAAACACTCCTGTGGTGTCTTTTTTTTTATACTATAAACGCAGTCTGCTGACAGTGTCCACAAGGTCCATTATACTGTATATAGCAGTACGGTAGGCCACTGCTGTACCTACCTCTGTGTCATCACTCGTCGTCCATAAGTATACTAGTATCCATCCATCTACATTGTATACCTGTGGTGTCTTTTTTTTTATACTATAAACGCAGTCTGCTGACAGTGTCCACCAGGTCCATTATACTGTATATAGCAGTACGGTAGGCCACTGCTGTACCTACCTCTGTGTCGTCACTCGTCGTCCATAAGTATACTAAGTATCCATCCATCTACATTGTATACCTGTGGTGTCTTTTTTTCTTTATACTATAAACGCAGTCTGCTGACAGTGTCCACCAGGTCCATTATACTGTATATAGCAGTACGGTAGGCCACTGCTGTACCTACCTCTGTGTCGTCACTCGTCGTCCATAAGTATGCTAGTATCCATCCATCTACATTGTATACCTGTGGTGTCTTTTTTTTTATACTATAAACGCAGTCTGCTGACAGTGTCCACCAGGTTCATTATACAGTATATAGCAGTACGGTAGGCCACTGCTGTACCTACCTCTGTGTCGTCACTCGTCGTCCATAAGTATACTAAGTATCCATCCATCTACATTGTATACCTGTGGTGTCTTTTTTTCTTTATACTATAAACGCAGTCTGCTGACAGTGTCCACCAGGTCCATTATACTGTATATAGCAGTACGGTAGGCCACTGCTGTACCTACCTCTGTGTCGTCACTCGTCGTCCATAAGTATACTAAGTATCCATTAATCTACATTGTATACCTGTGGTGTCCTTTTTTATTTATACTATAAACGCAGTCTGCTGACAGTGTCCACCAGGTCCATTATACTGTATATAGCAGTACGGTAGGCCACTACTATACCTACCTCTGTGTCGTCAATCGTCGTCCATAAGTATACTAAGTATCCATCCATCTACATTGTATACCTGTGGTGTCTTTTTTTCTTTATACTATAAACGCAGTCTGCTGACAGTGTCCACCAGGTCCATTATACTGTATATAGCAGTACGGTAGGCCACTGCTGTACCTACCTCTGTGTCGTCACTCGTCGTCCGTAAGTATACTAAGTATCCATCCATCTACATTGTATACCTGTGGTGTCTTTTTTTCTTTATACTATAAACGCAGTCTGCTGACAGTGTCCACCAGGTCCATTATACTGTATATAGCAGTACGGTAGGCCACTGCTGTACCTACCTCTGTGTCGTCACTCGTCGTCCATAAAGTATACTATCCATCCATCTACATTGTATACCTGTGGTGCCTTTTAGTTGTGCGCATTAAAATATGGAGAACAAAAATGTGGAGGTTATTAAAATAGGGAAAGATCAAGATCCACTTCCACCTCGTGCTGAAGCTGCTGCCACTAGTCATGGCCGAGACGATGAAATGCCATCAACGTCGTCTGCCAAGGCCGATGCCCAATGTCATAGTACAGAGCATACAAACCACAAAAGATCAGTAAAATGACCCAAAAATCAAAATTAAAAGCGTCTGAGGAGAAGCGTAAACTTGCCAATATGCCATTTATGACACGGAGTGGCAAGGAACGGCTGAGGCACTGGCCTATGTTCATGGCTAGTGGTTCAGCTTCACATGAGGATGGAAGCACTCATCCTCTCGCTAGAAAAAAGAAAAGACTTAAGCTGGCAAAAGCACAGCAAAGAACTGTGCGTTCTTCGAAATCACAAATCCCCAAGGAGAGTCCAATTGTGTCGGTTGCGATGCCTGACCTTCCCAACACTGGACGGGAAGAGCTTGCGCCTTCCACCATTTGCACGCCCCCTGCAAGTGCTGGAAGGAGCACCCGCAGTCCAGTTCCTGATAGTCAAATTGAAGATGTCAGTGTTGAAGTACACCAGGATGAGGATATGGGTGTTGCTGGCGCTGGGGAGGAAATTGACAAGGAGGATTCTGATGGTGAGGTGGTTTGTTTAAGTAAGGCACCCGGGGAGACGCCTGTTGTCCGTGGGAGGAATATGGCCATTGACATGCCTGGTCAAAATACAAAAAAAATCAGCTCTTCGGTGTGGAATTATTTCAACACAAATGCGGACAACAGGTGTCAAGCCGTGTGTTGCCTTTGTCAAGCTGTAATAAGTAGGGGTAAGGACGTTAACCACCTCGGAACATCCTCCCTTATACGTCACCTGCAGCGCATTCATCATAAGTCAGTGACAAGTTCAAAAACTTTGGGCGACAGCAGAAGCAGTCCACTGACCAGTAAATCCCTTCCTCTTGTAACCAAGCTCCTGCAAACCACACCACCAACTCCCTCAGTGTCAATTTCCTCCTTACCCAGGAAAGCCAATAGTCCTGCAGGCCATGTCACTGGCAAGTCTGACGAGTCCTCTCCTGCCTGGGATTCCTCCGATGCATCCTTGAGTGTAACTGAAAGAGACAATGGTACCACCTGCGATCCTCACTAGTGAACTGGCTGCTGGAACTTTTAAGTGACTACACCAAACACAAAAGAACAATCAAAAAAAGGGGGGGAAAAGTTCCTGCACACTGGAAAGGGTATATAGCACACCTTATTTGGTGTGATAAACCTTAATCAATTTTTCTGATTATATACAAGTTGATATTTCTATCAAACAACTCTCCACGGCTAATATGTATAAATACAGATGTTTCTCTTAAATTCTGGAGAAAATGTGTAGACCACCTTAATAGGGGTTTTTAAATTTTAACATTCGTCTTATTTCTCACAGAAAAAGTAAAACAAAGTTTCGTGATGATATCATGAAATATATAAAGTCCAATCAAAGTCCAATAATCCGAATCAATGAACAAGCAATAAGTCTCTTATCTGGTATCCTCCTTATTGTTTGTAGTAAATCGTCCCCACCGTATATGATTCCTTGTCTAGCTCCTCAGTTTAGGTACATGCAAAACAAATAATAGGGAATCATGGTGCAGACTTCTACAAATTTATTCAAAAAGCAATGCAGTGCTATTGGCTGCCCAGGACCTGGTGAAGGTACAGCTCTATAGGGGGAGCTTCACAAATACCCTTGTACGCTATTTACTGTGCCTTCCTGGAAGGTCATTTGTGGTACGCATTTTAAGTGTAAAATATTGCTTTTTGAATAAATTTGTAGAAGTCTGCACCATGATTCCCTATTATTTGTTTTGCATGTACCTAAACTGAGGAGCTAGACAAGGAATCATATACGGTGGGGACGATTTACTACAAACAATAAGGAGGATACCAGATAAGAGACTTATTGCTTGTTCATTGATTCGGATTATTGGACTTTGATTGGACTTTATATATTTCATGATATCATCACGAAACTTTGTTTTACTTTTTCTGTGAGAAATAAGACGAATGTTAAAATTTAAAAACCCCTATTAAGGTGGTCTACACATTTTCTCCAGAATTTAAGAGAAACATCTGTATTTATACATATTAGCCGTGGAGAGTTGTTTGATAGAAATATCAACTTGTATATAATCAGAAAAATTGATTAAGGTTCATCACACCAAATAAGGTGTGCTATATACCCTTTCCAGTGCGCAGGAACTTTTTCCCCCCTTTTTTTGATCCTTGAGTGTAACGCCTACTGCTGCTGGCGCTTCTGTTGTTGCTGCTGGGAGTCGATCGTCATCCCAGAGGGGAAGTCGGAAGACCACTTGTACTACTTCCAGTAAGCAATTGACTGTCCAACAGTCCTTTGCGAGGAAGATGAAATATCACAGCAGTCATCCTGCTGCAAAGCGGATAACTGAGGCCTTGGCAGCCTGGGCGGTGAGAAACGTGGTGCCGGTATCCATCGTTAATTCAGAGCCAACTATAGACTTGATTGAGGTACTGTGTCCGCGGTACCAAATACCATCTAGGTTCCATTTCTCTAGGCAGGCGATACCGAAAATGTACACAGACCTCAGAAAAAGACTCACCAGTGTCCTAAAAAATGCAGTTGTACTCACTTGTCCACATGTAACCACGGACATGTGGACAAGTGGAGCAGGGCAGACTCAGGACTATATGACTGTGACAGCCCACTGGGTAGATGTATTGCCTCCCGCTGCAAGAACAGCAGCGGCGGCACCAGTAGCAGCATCTCGCAAACGCCAAATCGTTCCTAGGCAGGCTACGCTTTGTATCACCGCTTTCCAGAATATGCACACAGCTGAAAACCTCTTACGGCAACTGAGGAAGATCATCGCATAATGGCTTACCCCAATTGGACTCTCCTGGGGATTTGTGACATCGGACAACGCCAGCAATATTGTGCGTGCATTACATCTGGGCAAATTCCAGCACGTCCCATGTTTTGCACATACCTTGAATTTGGTGGTGCAGAATTATTGAAAAAACGACAGGGGCGTGCAAGAGATGCTGTCGGTGGCCCTAAGAATTGCGGGCCACTTTCGGCGTTCAGGCACCGCGTACAGAAGACTGGAGCACAACCAAACACACCTGAACCTGCCCTGCCATCATCTGAAGCAGGAGGTAGTAACGAGGTGGAATTCAACCCTCTATATGCTTCAGAGGATGGAGGAGCAGCAAAAGGCCATTCAAGCCTATACATCTGGCCACGATATAGGCAAAGGAGGTGGAATGCACCTGTCTCAAGCGCAGTGGAGAATGTTTTCAACGTTGTGCAAGGTTCTGCAACCCTTTGAACTTGCCACACGTGAAGTCAGTTCAGACACTGCCAGCCTGAGACAGGTCATTCCCCTCATCAGGCTTTTGCAGAAGAAGCTGGAGACTTTGAAGGAGGAGCTAAAACAGAGCAATTCCGCTAGGCATGTGGGACTTGTGGATGGAGCCCTTCATTCGCTTAACCAGGATTCACGGGTGGTCAATCTGTTGAAATCAGAGCACTACATTTTGGCCACCGTGCTCGATCCTAGATTTAAAACCTACGTTGTATCTCTCTTTCCGGCAGACACAAGTCTGCAGGGGTTCAAAGACCTGCTGGTGAGAAAATTGTCAAGTCAAGCGGAACGTGACCCGCCAACAGCTCCTCCTTCACATTCTCCTGCAACTGGGGGTGCGAGGAAAAGGCTAAGAATTCCGAGCCCACCCGCTGGCGGTGATGCAGGGCAGTCTGGAGCGAGTACTGACATCTGGTCCGGACTGAAGGACCTGCCAACGATTACTGACATGTCGTCTACTGTCACTGCATATGATTCTCTCACCATTGAAAGAATGGTGGAGGATTATATGAGTGACCGCATCCAAGTAGGCACGTCAGACAGTCCGTACGTATACTGGCAGGAAAAAGAGGCAATTTGGAGGCCCTTGCAGAAACTGGCTTTATTCTACCTAAGTTGCCCTCCCTCCAGTGTGTACTCCGAAAGAGTGTTTAGTGCAGCCGCTCACCTTGTCAGCAATCGGCGTACGAGGTTACTTCCAGAAAATGTGGAGAAGATGATGTTCATTAAAATGAATTATAATCAATTCCTCCGTGGAGACATTCACCAGCAGCAATTGCCTCCAGAAAGTACACAGGGACCTGAGATGGTGGATTCCAGTGGGGACGAATTAATAATCTGTGAGGAGGGGGATGTACACAGTGAAAGGGGTGATGAATCGGACGATGAGGAGGAGGTGGACATCTTGCCTCTGTAGAGCCAGTTTGTGCAAGGAGAGATTGATTGATTCTTTTTTCGTGGGGGCCCAAACCAACCAGTCATTTCAGTCACAGTCGTGTGGCAGACCCTGTCACTGAAATGATGGGTTCGTTAAAGTGTGCATGTCCTGTTTATACAACATAAGGGTGGGTGGGAGGGCCCAAGGACAATTCCATCTTGCACCTCTTTTTTCTTTCATTTTTCTTTGCATCATGTGCTGTTTGGGGAGTATTTTTTTGAAGGGCCATCCTGCGTGACACTGCAGTGCCACTCCTAGATGGGCCAGATGTTTGTGTCGGCCACTTGGGTCGCTTATCTTAGTCACACAGCTACCTCATTTCGCCTCTTTTTTTCTTTGCATCATGTGCTGTTTGGGGAGTATTTTTTTGAAGGGCCATCCTGCGTGACACTGCAGTGCCACTCCTAGATGGATGGGCCAGGTGTTTGTGTCGGCCACTTGTGTCGCTTAGCTTAGTCACACAGCGACCTTGGTGCGCCTCTTTTTTTCTTTGCATCATGTGCTGTTTGGGGAGTATTTTTTTGAAGGGCCATCCTGCGTGACACTGCAGTGCCACTCCTAGATGGGCCAGATGTTTGTGTCGGCCACTTGGGTCGCTTATCTTAGTCACACAGCTACCTCATTTCGCCTCTTTTTTTCTTTGCATCATGTGCTGTTTGGGGAGTATTTTTTTGAAGGGCCATCCTGCGTGACACTGCAGTGCCACTCCTAGATGGATGGGCCAGGTGTTTGTGTCGGCCACTTGTGTCGCTTAGCTTAGTCACACAGCGACCTTGGTGCGCCTCTTTTTTTCTTTGCATCATGTGCTGTTTGGGGAGTATTTTTTTGAAGTGCCATCCTGTCTGACACTGCAGTGCCACTCCTAGATGGGCCAGGTGTTTGTGTCGGCCACTAGGGTCGCTTAGCTTAGTCACACAGCTACCTCATTGCGCCTCTTTTTTTCTTTGCGTCATGTGCTGTTTGGGGAGTATTTTTTTGAAGGGCCATCCTGCGTGACACTGCAGTGCCACTCCTAGATGGGCCAGATGTTTGTGTCGGCCACTTGGGTCGCTTATCTTAGTCAGACAGCTACCTCATTGCGCCTCTTTTTTTCCTTGCATCATGTGCTGTTTGGGGAGTATATTTTTGAAGGGCCATCCTGCGTGACACTGCAGTGCCACTCCTAGATGGGCCAGGTGTTTGTGTCGGCCACTTGTGTCGCTTAGCTTAGTCACACAGCGACCTTGGTGCGCCTCTTTTTTTCTTTGCATCATGTGCTGTTTGGGGAGTATTTTTTTGAAGTGCCATCCTGTCTGACACTGCAGTGCCACTCCTAGATGGGCCAGGTGTTTGTGTCGGCCACTTGGGTCGCTTAGCTTAGCCATCCAGCGACCTCGGTGCAAATTTTAGGACTAAAAATAATATTGTGAGATGTGAGGTGTTCAGAATAGACTGAAAATGAGTGGAAATTATGGTTATTGAGGTTAATAATACTATGGGATCAAAATGACCCCCAAATTCTATGATTTAAGCTGTTTTTTAGGGTTTTTTGAAAAAAACACCCGAATCCAAAACACACCCGAATCCGACAAAAAAATTTCGGTGAGGTTTTGCCAAAACGCGTCCGAACCCAAAACACGGCCGCGGAACCGAACCCAAAACCAAAACACAAAACACAAAAAATTTCCGGTGCACATCACTATATACTGTATATATTTTTAAAAGGAAATAGATAAAAAGGTGGGAAAATGTAACAAATATTTAAAAATATTGGGGGCATTAAAAATGTAAATAATGATCCTCTTCCCCCCATGAACCCTTTTTGGGGTAACCAGGACTCTACCCTGACAAATTCGCGAACTGGATCCAGATTGGTTTCATTATAGCAGCTGACATTATTAAACTGAGTCAATGGCTCCTCCTGAAGGTATTCCTGCAGAAATGTCTCTTGCACACCCTTCACCCCTTTTGCCCCTTTAAATGCATCCAACTTTAGCACTCTTTATCGTCCCAGCCTCCATGTCTCACTACTTTTGAACCTAGATGCAAAATCATGATCTCCCAGCTTTATGGCATTTTCCTGGGCACAGTAGTCCCTCAGCGGAACTGACATGAACTGGAATTAGAGTGAGACCTTGGTCTTCAACAATATGAGGATGCTTGGGAGAACATGAGGGAGGACATTTCAAAAAAGCTACATTTGTACTGACATAAAGGAGACCTCTTATACAGTCTATTGCACATGGTCTTACACCCCAGATAGAATAATTATGATAGTCCTGATTGCCAATTCCAAATACTACCAATCATTTTCCTCCCAATGAGACTCCTTTTGGATGTCTCTCCTTTCTCCTTACATTTGAATGTTTCCATGCGTTTACTTAATTTATCTATATCTAAACATCTGCCCTGTTATCTACAGTATATATATATATATATATATATATATATATATGCACAGTATATATAGTATATATATATATATATATATATATATATATATAGCTAGTCTGTCAGTGGAACATCTTACCTACTTCCCACCATTCTTCCCTTTGTCTCCCATTTATTTCTTGTCTGATGCTTACCCATCTTATTACACAAACTGTGTCAAAGATGTACAATTAAGTATCTTCCCTAGCTGTACTGTCAATTCAATTACCAATGTCTTTGATGACCATTTAAAATAGGAAGTAAAAAAAAAAAGATGTTCCACTGCAATCCTTGTTAAATAGCCTATAGCTGGTGAAACGCGTCAAATTGCATCACTGTTGGGTTTTCCCTGCTGATAAGGGTACTATCGCTGGCTGTACCACTTTGATGTACAGGTCAAAAAAACGTTGCTTGCAATATTGCTTTTAACCCTTTAATAAATATGCCCATATGCTATAATAACTTTCTATGAATATTATTTGATTATGGTGATTGTGGTTCCACCGATATTAATATTGTAAATCACCTGCTTAGATGCATTGGCTCAGGACCTAAGTTTCCCTGGAAAATATGTTGGCAAGAATGCAAAACTGAAAGGAGGAAACCTGGGCCAATATTTACTAAGATTTCGAGTTTGTCCGATTTGTGTTTTTTTTTCTAAGTCCCAATCCGGGAATTCACTATGCACCAATCTCGGCAGTGTTTGGACTATTCGTAATGGTTTGATTTGCAAAGTTCCGAAATACGAATGAATAGACCATCGGTCAAACGCGGCTTTTATTTCATACAATACGGGCATTCACTATTCATTCGTATTTGGGTGTTAGTTTCTAAGTGCTCAAGTGCGGGTCTGTTTTTTTTCGATTCGTTAAAAAAAGCAGCAAAAAAATAGACCTGCTTTTTCCAGTCGAGTTTGGATAACCATGCACGGATCAGTGAGATCTGTGCATGGTTATCTATGGGAAAGGGTCTGTTTAGTGTAAAAACTGGAAAAAAATAAGCATAACCAGCCTCGGGCTCTTTGAGCCGGTCCTGGTTGAAAAAATTTTGGGGAAAAAATGACAGGGGTTCCCCCATATTTAATCAACCAGCACCGGGCTCTGCGCCTGGTCCTGGTTCCAAAAATACGGGGGACAAAAAGCGTAGGGGTCCCCCGTATTTTTGAAACCAGCACCGGGCTCTACTAGCCAGGTACCGCAGGGACCAGTATAAAAGTGTCCCCCGGCTGTGGCATTATGTACCTGGCTAGTGGAGCCCGGTGCTGGTTTTAAAAATACGGGGGACCCCTGCGCTTTTTGTCCCCCGTATCTTTGGAACCAGGACCAGGCGCAGAGCCCGGTGCTGGTTGAATAAATATGGGGGAACCCCTGTCATTTTTTTCCACAAATTTTTTCAACCAGGACCGGCTAAAAGTGCCTGAGGCTGGTTATGCTTAGGAGGGGGGACCCCACGCAATTTTTTTCAGATTTTTTAAGACTTTAAACAACTTTTTAAGGTACACAATGAAGCCCTGCACGTATCTCACAGATCCGCCCGGGATTCCTTGTGTTTTGTCAGGCAGTGGTTTACTCATCACTCCCGTAAAACACTGCCTGATATTACGAATCACATCGACATCGGAAAAAACGAATGTGCAAAACTCGGCAGCTTAGTGAATGATCGTATCAGGATTCAAAAAGTTGCAGTAAAATGCACCCGATACCATTCGAGTTCAAACACCCTTCAAAACGGACAAAACACGAATCTTTGTAAATATACCCCCTGGAGTACAGTAATAGTGGAGTAATGAGAAAATGACATAATTGTGATGATAAAACTCAACTCAACTGAAATATCACCCACTGAACTCAGTGCTTCTCAACTGCTCGCCAGGGGCGGAACTCCCGGAGGCAACGGAGTCCGTTGCCGCCGGGCTCCAGCCCTGAAGGGGGCACCTGGCTCCAACACTGTCCCCCTGCCATGCCATTCCGGCCATCGCTTCCACAAAAGAGCTACACACCGAGCGGAGGTGGAGCGCCGATCAGCGCGGCGCTCCGCCTCTGTGACTGTCGGCTGTGCTGTGTGTGTGTGGTCACGGAGGACTGCGACCTGACAGCTGACTGAGCTTTGATTGAGGAGCCGGCCTGCCCTGCAGACTGAGGACGCACGCAAAGAGGAATCAAGAAGGGAGGCTTTGTCATTTAGAATAATTTACACTGTAGCTCAGCAAGCCTGCCCGTCCGTCACATGGAGTCCCCAGCAGCCACAGGCAGATGGCTGGCCCGGCCGTAGACTGCGGATGCCTCCAGCAGCTTAATATACACTTGCGGGTGGTTGGCCACACCCCTGGGACCAGCGGCCGCCTCAGCTGTTCTAATCCCGGATGTCAGACAGAGGGTTCTGAGCTGCAGGTGCTGTGCATCACGTTACTGGAACCCCAGCATGGGACACAGGAGGCCGTGGGCAACGGGGCTGGCGCTGCTGCTTCTTCTGCTGCAGGTCAGTCACTGTATGCCTGCTTGCACATCTGCAGGTTACAGCTCCAGCCTCATGTCCTGCGAAATGCTGCACCCCAGACCTGTCACCTGCTGTGCCCCCTGACTGCTCACTACACCCCATGACTGCTCCCTATGCCCCTTAACAGCTCCTTATTCCCCTGACTGCTCCCTATGCCCCCTGACTGCTCCGTATGCACCCTGACTGCTCCTTATGCCCCCTGACTGCTCCCTATGCCCCCTGACTGCTCCGTATGCCCCATGATTGCTCCCTACACCCCATGACTGCTCCCTATGCCCCTGACTGCTCCGTATGCCCCCTGACTGCTCCGTATGCCCCCTGACTGCTCCCTACGTTCCATGACTGCTCCCTATGCCCCCTGACTGCTCCGTACGCCCCCTGACTGCTCCGTACGCCCCCTGACTGCTCCGTATGCAACCTGACTGCTCCCTATGCCCCCTGACTGCTCCGTACGCCCCCTGACTGCTCCGTATGCACCCTGACTGCTCCGTATGCACCCTGACTGCTCCCTACGCCCCCTGACTGCTCCCTATGCCCCCTGACTGCTCCGTATGCCCCATGATTGCTCCCTACGCCCCATGACTGCTCCCTATGCCCCCTGACTGCTCCGTATGCCCCCTGACTGCTCCCTATGCCCCCTGACTGCTCCGTATGCCCCCTGACTGCTCCCTACGTTCCATGACTGCTCCCTACGCTCCTGACTGCTCCGTACGCCCCCTGACTGCTCCGTACGCCACCTGACTGCTCCCTATGCCCCCTGACTGCTCCGTACGCCCCCTGACTGCTCCGTATGCCCCCTGACTGCTCCCTATGCCCCCTGACTGCTCCCTATGCCCCCTGACAGCTCCTTATTCCCCTCACTGCTCTCTATGCCCCCTGACTACTCCCTATGCCCCATGACTGCTTCCTATGCCCTCGACTGGACATGACTCACATGGGGGAAGGGGTGGACATTGCTAACACACACTGGGGAAAGGAGGATATCGCTCACACAGGGGAAGGGGGGAAATAGCTAGCAAAAGGTGTAAGGAGGACATGGCTCACACAGGAGAAGGGGCAGTATATCTCACACATATGAAGGGGGATGTGGCTCACAAAAGAGGGAAGGGGTGATATCACTTACACAGGGCAAGGGGCGAACATGGCTCACACAGGGGGAAGGGGGACATGGCTCACACACCGACCAGGGGAAGGCGTTATATGGCTCTCACAGGGGGAAGGAATGGGACATGGCTCACACAGGGGCCAAGGGAGGGGGGACAACACAGGGGCCCCTAGTTATAATAAAAGGGAGAGACCCGCCAAGCAGTCATGTTAGGGACGCCACAGCCTCAGACATACAGTAATTGAGTTTGTATGTCTTCATTTTCCTATCAGTGCCGATGTGTGTGTTATTTTTCCTATCGGCGCCATTGTGTTGTTATTTTCTTATGTGAAGCCATTGTGTTTTATTATTTTCGCCGTAGTGGCCTATTTTCCCCCCATTATTTTCACTGTGGTGGTCTGTTTATTTTTGTTCGCTCTGGTGGCCTATGTGCTGTATTATTTTCCTGAGGTGGCCTATGTGCTGTATTATTTTCCTGAGGTGGCCTATGTGCTGTATTATTTTTCTATCAGTGCCAATGTGTTTTATTATTTTCCTACAGGGGCTTATGTGCTTTTTGTGGTGGCCTATGTGCTTTATTTTATATCAGTGCCAATGTGTGTGTTTTTTTTCCTATCTGTGCCCATGTGTGTGTCTGTGTTTTTTAACTACAATGGGGTCAGTAATGTAGTGTAGGGTACAATGGGGTCAGTAATGTAGTGTAGGGTACAATGGGGTCAGTAATGTAGTGTAGGGTACAATGGGGTCAGTAATGTAGTGTAGGGTACAATGGGGTCAGTAATTTAGTGTAGGGTACAGAGGGGTCAATAATTTAGTGTAGGGTGTAAATGGATCAATAGTTTAGGGTATAGAGGTGTCAGTGATTTAATGTAAGGTATAGCGGGGTCAGTGATGTGGTGGCGGGTATAAACGATAGGAGTCAGTTAAAATACTATTTTTTTGAGGGGGGGCACAGCATTTTATCTTGCCTCCGGGCAACTGGGATGAAATTACGCCACTGCTGCTCGCTATTGTATATCGCTCAGTTATACAAAATATAAACAAGGCAGCAGAGAGGTATCCGATCAGGATCCTGGCGGTCGAGATCCCGCCAGTCAAAATACAGACGCCAGAATCCAGACAATGCTCAGAATGCCGTTGCCGAGATCCTGACATTGATAACAATCCTTGCACCGGGATCCCCACCACTGGGATCCCAAATCAGGGTTTTTTGGGGCTTTGGAGAGGAAAGCCGTGGGTAAGGGTGTGTGTGTGTGTGTGTGTGTGTGTGTGTGTGTGTGTGTGTGTGTGTAAGGTTAGGTTTATGCCGCAGGCAAGGGTAAGGGTTAGGCTGTGAGAAGAGGGGGTTAGGGTTAGGCACCACCAGGGAGGGTTAGGGCCAGGCAGCAGGGAAGGGGGTTAGAGTGTTAGGAGGTTAGGAATAGAATATTTACCTACTAGGTGTCGGGATCCTGAGCGTCAGGATGCCGCTTTTGCTATTATTACTGCCGGCACGATACCAGCAGGGCAATGTGGAATTATTGATGTAATTTCCCAGAGGCTGGCGCTGTAGTTGAGTTACAAATTACAGGTAAACTGGTGGAGGAGAAACATTTCCTTAATTACCATCAATGGAATTTAGGGGATGGTTTATGAATGCTCCCATCCAAGTGGCAAATACATTTTAGAAAATCACTTATTGCTAACCTTTTTGAAAAAATGATCACTGAGGCAAGTGAGGTACTGTCCCTGAGCAGTAACAGCAAACTGCCATTCAGAGTATACATAAGCCGCAACATGTGACCACACCCCTGACCTGCGCAAACGATGGCAGATGTGGACAAGACCACACCCCAATACTGGCAAGCCACGCCCATTCTAGCCACTGATAATTGGGAGTGTTATCAGGTAGGGCTGTTGTTACTGTATATCTGTGTATGAAAGGTCATTGTCAAAATATGCCTATAAATCTCTTTACCGCACTCGCCTACTCTCCGTCTGGGAGACTCCCCAATCTTGAGGAATTATCCTGGTATCCTGGTAGAGCAGAGGAGTGGGTGGAGCAGGGGTGCGAGGATAATGGAGCCATGCACACATTATAGTATCACTCTTCACTGTGTGACACCACAAATATATCTATTTATCTCATACCTATCTCCAGACCACACATGTGCTATAGTGTACAAAACACTGAGATTAGATGTCGTACACTGGGGCATTGTGCTACTGGCGGAAGGTAGTTATAGGTGCTGATACTGCTTAAATCCTGCACAGCTACCCACAGTCACCTGCTGGTGTCCTGTATGCCCCACGCGAGCTTCGCACCATGCTGAGAGTCTGTGTATGCATCACTGTGACTACATATGTACAAATCACATTACTGGTGTGTACTATTACTCAGTACACACATATTCCAACAAGTGACTAAATAATCTCCTATATGTCTGAGATCTGGTCAGAATCCCAATGGTTGGGATCCCAGCAGTCGAAATACCGATGCCAGAATCCTGACATTGCTCAGAAAGCCAGCGCTGGCATCCTCAATGAGATCACAATCCCGACGCCGGCATCCCGACAGCTGGGATCCTGAACGAGTGACTGCTGCCGGGCCGCCAGAGAGACAAGCTGCGGGGACTGGGGCAGGGGGTGGGTGGGTGGGGGAGATTTAGGTTTAGGAACCCACAGGAAAGGGGGACTTAGGTTTAGGCTGCGGGAAGGGGGAGTTAGGTTTAGGCACCATCGGGGAGGGTTAGGGTGAGGCGGTGGGGGAGAAAGTTAGGTTTAAGCTGCCCCTTGGGATTCTAATCATCAGGATGCCACAGTCGGTATTCTGACCGCCGGCATTTCAGCCCCAGCCGTGTGTCTGCCTGTGAGTGATTCCTCTGCATTATCCCTCTTCTTATATAAGAGGACATAGTGATAACCCCTTTGTCAGAGAAGACAGAGAAAGGGGTTTTCTTTGTATCACATATAGACATCTACACCTATCCCTCTTTGTGCAATTTTTATATGAAATGTTTAATAGGCTCAGACATTTTCAAACTACTGTACAAGCTGCTTTTTAATTATTTCTAAAGAGCGCTAAATGGTTGTATCACAGTTTTAGCTCATACTGTAATTCCTTCGAGTTTTATGGTCAATGGGCCATAATCTATCAAATCAAGCAAAACATAATTACCGCCTGTACAGTACAGAAAATGAAACTATTGTTTGTATAAACCGTAGTCTATCTCAGACTATTACATATGAAGAAATGTGGTGGGATTTGTTCATCACTTTCTTTCTCCATGTTATTTTGTGTAAAAACATCATAGGTAGGAGTGTGTGTGTGTGTGTGTGTGTGTGTGTGTGTGTGTTCGTGTGTGTGCCTGTGCACTTGTGTGTACGTCTCCGGCTGTGTGTCCCTTCAGCTCTTCTTAAATGTAATTTGCATATAAAAAATTTAGACCCGAGATCTGTGGTAGCATAAATTACCTACTCTTCCTACAGTCTCTCTTGCTCTCTTCCCCGCGTCTCGTCTCTCTCGCTCTTCCCCATGTCTCGTCTCTCACTCTCCCCCCATGTCTCGTCTCTTGCTGTCTTCCCCATGCATCTTTCTCCTCCATGTGTCGTCTGTCGTTCCCTCCCCCACGTCTTGTCTCTCGCTGTCTTTCCTTGACTTGTTATTATTTTGTGACCACGCCCCTTCCCCACGAAGTCACTTCCCTACATTTTTGGCACGTGCCTGCGGCGCCACTGGCCCTGTTTTATATATGGGGGGGGGCGCCAATGCTGTTTCTTGCACACAGCGCAAAAATGTCTAGTTACGGAACTGAGACCATGTGACCTTGGCATGTACTCTGATTGGTGGATAGTACCAGCCATTCACCAATCGCTGTATACCTACCTGCTCAATCTACCAACCAGTGTGCCAGAACGTTAACTACAAAGCAGTAGGCCACTCCCATTTTATCCATCTGAAATTGTAATAGGGTAGCCTATGGATGGTTCTGCCACGGCTGCTTTCTAACCGTCGATGGAAAAATATTGATGGTTAAACCTTTGATGGTTTACTCCCAAGTACACGTTGACCATGGGTGCGAATGCACAGACCACAACCACAATCAACCATCGGACCTCCTGCTGATGATGTATACCAACTGTGGTCCTCCATGGATGGCAAAGATAGTCACCATCACCGCCAAAAATTGATGGTGGTTAAACATTGATAGCGGTGGCTATTCCTAAACTGTTTAGCTTAATTAAACCAATAAAAGCATACTCATGGAATATGGGCTGCCCGGTAGCTGACATTTCAGCCATGGCTCCATATCGGGTACTCTGGATCACAGCCACCATGTATGACCTCTCCAAGGCTCACTTGACTACCTGAGAATGTCCCCAATATATAATGATAACATAGATAACAGAAATTGGACAGTGCAATGGCACTCGCACACAGTGACTGTAATGCTTGCGGAAAGCTGCTTGTGGCTTTGATGCAAAACTCACACAAACAAATGCATCAGTTGCTTTGGGAAGTTTGATGTTTCTTTTGATTGATTGCAAGGTTGTGTCAGACATAAAATTAACAGGAAGCTTTATTAGTTCATATACGAGTTTTATGGCATCTTTCAATTTAAAAGCACTTTCCTCATATTGTGTGGTCTGATTTCATAGTGATGCCGTGATGAGCACTTGAGAGGCTTGGAGACGGAGAGTACTATATAATCCCGTCATCCTCAAGTAACCTTACAGCTACCAATGGGAGAGTGAGATTCCCAATGTTGTCCTGTATTACCGTAGTTCATTTACGTCACTGTTTCTATTATGTGTTTGACCCTATTCTTTGATTTTTCTTAATAAAATGATCTTAAGTCAGGTGCCTCAGAAGATGAAGAAATGGCGGTATCTGTAACAGTGAGCCATATAATTTAAGATTTGTAAAAAATGAATTATGTCTTACGAACAGTGCAGCTGTGTTCCAAGAACAGAGCAATGCTCTTCCAAGGCAGAAGATTGTGCTGCACAGATTAAGTTACGGAGCGCAACAGAGCACGCATGACAATTATAAAACTCACTACCATGCACACCCATTGTATCTCCACCCCACCTCCACTTACCGCTGCTGGACAGTATCTCTGGGGATGTCCCTGTGATAATTTTCTTTTGTTAAATTGGCCTGAAAAGACAGATATTCCATCAACGCAAACTATCTATGATAAGAGACAAAATATTTCTGGTAGTATGGAGATGTATCACACCTTGGAGAGAAATAAAGGGGAGAAAGATAAAGCATACCTACCTACCTTGAATATTTCTTCTCCTGGAGATGACCCAAAGAGGAGAAGCAGGTAGGTGGTGATGGGAGCAGGGCCTGGCTAATTGCGACATTAGGTCCTGCCCCTACATGGTTAAAATGTTGCAATTGGATCCTATTTGCATAGAAGGCAGGGTTAAAATGCCCCGCCCCTCCGCAGGGACCACACATTTTGTGAATCCGAACTGAACCAAAACCTGGTCTGGATTTTCTAAGGAGATCCAATCCGAACCAAATCCTGGTTCGGATCTTCCCACTGGTTGGAATTCGTATTTTATATCCAAATTTTGGGTTTTGGATTGCAAAAATTACATGATGATTATAGCTATTTATATACATTTTTTTTTAAATTCCTTATTTTTGCGTGGTTAAAATGAGTGGGCAAACAATACATTGACAAAAGGGACAAGCGGTCAGGAGAACCAACGTCCAACAGAATCCACAATTTTAGAATAGACAACGAAAATAATAAAAAATAAAACATTAGTAATCAAGTATCAAATTTGGGGGGGAGGGGAAGGAGGAAGAGGGGGATAGGGGAGAGGGGAAACCACGATATAATCCAATCACAGTACATATCCTGGAAATAGTGAAATCAGAAAAAAGAAAGAGAAGGAGGGCAAGGGAGAGACGAGAGAAGATAAGAAGGAGAGAGGAGGGAAGAAGAGAAAAGAGAAGAAAAGGAGAGAGGAGATGGAGGAGGAGCAGTAGGCAATGCCCATGAGTCTGCAGAAGGAGCTAGGAACAAGAGGGGGAAGACGGCGATCTACGTTCAGCAGCGAGCCAGGGGGCCCAAACCTGCTCAAAAACATGACCCCGGTCGTGGAGATAATATGTAATCTTCTCCATTGATGCAATATGCCAAATTTTGGTTTTAAGGGACGGGAGAGAGGGTGGAGAGGGGTTCTACCAATTAAGAGCTATCAGTGATTTTGCCGCAGTTAGAATATGTGTAGTCAGTTTTTGGGAGAATTTATCAAGCATCGGGGGAGGGTAACACAGCAAAAAGATCCAGGGATCTTTCAGCACGGGGGAATCCAGATGGGAGTTAAGGAGGGAGTGGACTAGATTCCAAAAGGAAACGATAGACGGGCAGGTCCACCATATGTGTAGCATAGTGCCTCTAGATCCGCAGTTCATCCAGCAATTAGGGGAAGAAGACGGAAAGAGTTTGTTAAGTCTATCAGGGGTGTAGTACCAATGGTAGTAAACTTTGTAAGCCGTCTCTTTGAAAGCAGTAGCAATGGAGCATTTAGCAATCCCCAGTCTCATGTCCTCCCAGTCTTCGCTCTCCGGAGGGGGCCCAAGATCACGCTCCCATGCGAGTTCGTGGGGCCAGGAGGAGGGAAGGGAAGAATCTAGTAAAAGGGAGTAAAGTTGGGAGATTAAGCCTTTGGAGAGGTGAGAGTTTATGCATAAACTTTCAAAGGGAGTGAGGACTCGGAGCAAAGCGGAAGAGGGCAGAGAACCTAAGAAGTGCCGGATTTGTAGGAATTGAAAGGGATTAAGTAAGTACAAGGGGGTCTTCTGTTGGAGGTCAGGTAGGGGCAACCATTGACCCCGATCGGCAAAATCAGTTGGGAATTTGAAGCCCAGCGTTATCCATGTACGGAATCTCGTAATCGAGAATCCAGGAGGAAACATAGGGTTCTGCCAGATAGGGGTCAAGGGTGAGGGGGTAGTGGTAAGACCCATCTTCAGAGAGTGGGAATCCCAAATTTTAAGGTTAAATTTAATAGTAGGGAGGAGTTTGGAGGTTGGGGGTCGGGAGGTAGAGGGCAGACCCCATAAGGGGGTCAGGTCCGAAAGGTTGACGTGGGCTGCTTCGATATCCAACCAGGATACGGACCCCGGAGGAGCATAAGAGGTGACAATATGGGAGAGATGGGAGGCTAGGTAATAGAGTTTGATATCAGGAAGACCTCTACCGCCAGCGGAGGTTGGCCGCTTCAGGGTGTTGGCAGCGATGCGGTGGGGTCTGTGGTTCCAGATAAAATGCACGAGGGCTCGCTGGGTAGTACGAAGAAAGGAGGCCGGGACTGCCACAGGGAGGGTCTGAAAAAGGTAGAGCCATTTGGAGACTATGTTCATTTTAACTGCTATGATCCTGCCCAGCCACGAAATGAAAAGACTGTTCCAGGACGTCAGGTCAGTGAGTGTTTTGGTGAGGAGGGGTGGAAAGTTTTCACGGAAGAGAGAATCGTAGCGGGAGGTCAAGTAAATCCCCAGATATTTGATCTTTGTAGGCTGTCATTTAAAATTGAAGTTGGTGTGAAGGGATTCAGCTTCTCGGTGGGGGACATGGAGCAGCATAGCCCCGGACTTGGAATAATTGATCTTGTAGCCTGATACAAGGCTATAAGAATGGAGGACTGAAAATAGATTTGGGAGCGAGATAAGGGACTGGGTCAAGGAGAGTAGAACGTCATCTGCGAAGAGGGAGATTTTAGGATCGGTACGGCCTACTGGTATACCATGTATACCTTGATGAGCCCTAATTTGAGAGGCGTGCGACTCAATAACAAGGGCGAATATCAACGGCGATAGAGGGCATCCCTTAATTTATATACATTTTTATCAAAAATGATAAAAAAAAATTGAATTTTCCTAAACCAAACTAAAAACCTAATCTGAACAAAAACACTTGACGGTGGTTTTGCCCAAATAAAAACACGATGATGAATTAGAACAAGGGGCGGATTTAGGGATGAGGGCGCCTCTAGGCGCAACAGTAATGTCCGCCCCCCTCCCACCTGCATAATTTTATAATTTTTATTGATTGGTTATAAGACCTCATTTGATGAGACACTTTAATAGAATAGTTAAAAACCTATGATTTTCTTTCTTTTTTTAATTATATATACATTTACTAAATAGGACAGCTCACAGGGCAGTATGTGCATGTCCAACCCATTTACACTCCATTCAGAATGACATATGGTACAGTACAGTGAAAATATTTTGCAGTTACTGGTGCTCATATTACCAACACAAACTTCAAGTGCCGCTCCCAAATAAGTGCCACTCCTAGGCACATGCCTAATGGGAAATTCGCTACTGATTAGAAAAACACGGGAGTCCGCTCACATCTCTGCATTTAAGTTGCTCCCTCAGGCATCCTAATAGATACGCATATCTCTGTCTTTAATATATTAACACTAAGGGGTATATTCAATTAAGGTCGGATCCATTCCGAAATGCATTTGTCGAAATGGATCTGACAAGGGCTATTCAATGCCCATCTCAATTCGACTTTAAAAAAGTCGAATTGAGATGAGACACCGGAGAGGGGGGGGGGGGGGGGAGGGGGGAGAGCCGCGGGCAGACGGGGGACAGCAGCGTTGCAGGTGGATGTCACAGTCGCCAGACCTCACGGCAGCGTCCACCCGGCTCCAGCAAGTGGGACCTCACTTGCTGGAGCCGGGTGGACGCTGCCGTGAGCGGCGGCTATGACACATCCTCTTGCAGCACTGTGCTGTAGCGCTGCTGTCCCCTGTCTGGCCGCGGCTCTCCCCCCCTCTCCTCCTCTCAGGTCCCTCATCTCAGTCCGACTTTTATTTAAGTCGAACTGAGATGGTCGGAAACGGGGCCAAAACCTGGCGATTTTGGCCCCGTTTCCCTCAGAAGTACGCAAATCGGCAGCTATACCGCCAATTCACATACTATTCGACAAGTCGAATTCCCCGAAAAAGTCGAAAACTGACGTCTTTTTGACAAGATGGCAGTTTCGACCTTAATTGAATATACCCCTAAGGGGGTGATTCAGACCTGATCACTTATTGCTAAAATTGTAGCCCTGTGAAAACGCACAGCAGCAATCGGGTCTGAATCAGGCCCTATGGCAGGATGCTCTTAGCATTACAAGTATATCAGAGAAAAACAGGAGCCGGGGTAGAAAAGATAACACAAATACAAAGTAACAGTCATTATCTGGGCAGATAGGCAGCACATTAAATAGAGAATAGTATAGAATAGTATATGGGATTCCCATTAAAAGTTTTATTCAAGTAGAAATTTAGAGACCTAATGAATGTCACCTATGAGAGGACACTTAGTAAGTGGCATTGTGATATTATTGATTCATTCAGCGCCTGTAGATAACTGCTCAGACACAGACAATAAAAACAAAATTGCAACTGGCTTCCTGTTACTAAAATGGATTTTCCCACTTAAAACCACAGCGTTAGTTGGAACTGATCTCCAGACTGAAACAGAAAAAAAAATGGATTTTTTTTTTTAATAATGAAAAATCCTTTGTGACATTTTGTCCTGTTGCCTTTAAGCCAGCACTTGATGTGGCCCATTTGACACGGCAGATGTGGTGTGAGTAAGCGGATCTCATATGGGAAAATGTAGGGGCCTCTAACTAGTTTTTCCAATTATCGGGCGTTTAACCCAGACGATATGTGTCAGTCCAGGCCAATGTGGCGTTAACTCCTTCACGGCCTGGGGAGTTCATAACACACTGCAGTAAAATGTTTAAATGTCTCTTTAGAAATTGCCATAGTTGGCAACATCTAGTAGTAATTTGCAGGGACACATTGCTGCCGGGGAGCTGCATTTAACTAAATGATGAGTGTTATGTAGTCTTGTTGGATCTTGAAGTTGGCGTCCTGCAATATCCATTGTGATATGTTTACTGACGTTAGCCACAGTATAATGTGATTTATTGCATTGTGAATAGTACACAAATATTTAGATTGTTAATAGACCACATCAAAAAATATTAATATAATCTATAATAATATTATTATTATAAATCCAGATAATAACCATACATGCTGGGAATTGCACTGCATATGAAAACTTGTTCCATGCAATTGGTCACTGTGGAAAAAGGGATTTTCCAGGGTAATATCCTGTAGCAAATTAGGAACAGATTTCAACTATAAAAATTGCATGGAACCAGATTTTCATATTTATTATTGGTATTGTTTATTTATATAGCACCACCATTATAAACAGGAGGATATTTGTCATTCACATCAGTCCCTGCTCCATTGGAGCTTACAGTCTAAATTGCGTAACACACACACTGAGGTTAATCAGTTAGATACCAGTGTGTTTCTGGAGTGTTGGAGGAAAGCAGAGTACACACCAAAAATCCACACAACTACAGAGAGAACATGCAAACATGCCCCCTCTTAACATGTAGGCACACTGGGCAGCTGCCCAGGGCCCCACAATATTAGGGACATTTGAGCAGAGACAGGGTGTTGCCTCCGGAGCTTCTTTTGGGAGGCAGGTAGAGAATGCTGTCCAGGCACTCTAAATGCCGTCCAGCTGCTCTGATTGTGAATTACACACAATCAGAGAAGCCAGACAGCATTCTTTACCTGCCTCCCAGCCTGCAGCCAGACAGTGAATGACTATAAGCATGCTGATTGGTGGATAGCTGGACCTATCACAGTGCTGGCAGTCATTCACTGTATGGAAGCATGTGGAGAGAAGGTCTGGGACTGCAGGGGTGGTAAGATGTGCTATTTGTTATGTATTCCCCTGAATGCATATCTCCCAACTGTCCCGATTTTCGCGGGACAGTCCCGTTTTTTGGTGACTGTCCCGCTGTTCCACCCGCGGGCCGCAGTGTCCCGCGGTGGGTGGGGCCAGTTGGGAGTCTCTGTCTCTCACTGCCCTGCTTAGCAGAGCAGCGGTGAATAGACGCTGTGCGCATGCGCACAGCGTCTATTCACTGGAGTCAGAGGGAGCGGGGGCATGCCAGCGGCCCCCTCAGTGATGAAAATGGGGGCGGGGCATGGCTCGCGATCGCGGTCCTCCCGCAAAGCCGCGCCCCCGAAGCCACGCGTGTGTGTCCCTCTTTATGGAAAGGAAAAGTTGGGAGGTATGTGAATGGGTGGGTAGAGGCCCCAGTGCATTGCTTTGCCCAGGGCCTACAATGCTGTTAAGATGGCGCTGCATGCAAAATTTACATAGATAGGCTCCTGATCAGAAAATGGACTGTAATCATGTTTGTAAGGAATAGCACCACTGAAAGGAAGCGGCTGTGCAATTCCATATAATTAAAACTTAAATGCAGCAGAAGGCGTCTGTAGGAGAAAGATGCCTATATGCATTTGCGAGATCCGGGTGCTGCGTCTGTGGTCACAGCTTCAGATCACCATTGCGGCCATTGCGATTCACAATAATGTTAGGCAGCGATCAGCCTGCGTAAGCTGAAGAATGGTGCCGGTTGCCGCCCTCCAAATACTGCAGCATATTAATCATGCTGCAACCGTCGGGGCTGCAAGCGATATCGCAAGACCCATTCTGCACATGCGCAGTCCCAGAATAATAATATTTGTACGTAAACCATCGGATTTACGTACCAATCTGAATTAGGACAATAGTTCGGTAATGCAAGAGTGCTAACCACTGTGCCACAATGCTGCCCCTATTTGTTGTAAAGCAACAGTGGCATTCTGGGTAGAAAATACAGTATCTAAGGTAAAGATACATTTTGGGGCTAATTCAGTAAGGATAGAAAATTCTGCTAATCAGCAGAATTTGCTATCCTATTGGTCGCATTCTGGGGGCAAGGCCACCCAGCATACTGACGTTTGCCTCCCCCCCTTCAACAAGCAGAAATTGAGATCGCTTTGCAATTTCTGCTTGTCAGCAGAAACTAAAGATGACTCCTGCCGGCGCAGCTTAGCTGCGGCCACAGGAGTCCCGGCGCCATCTTACCTGTTGCAGCGGCTGTGTGTGATGTCACGCATCTGCTGTGACCACGCCCTCAATACGCCCCCATTCGCACCACCCACCAGTCGGGTTGCCCCGCCCCCGCAACGCTCTGTCTCCTCCCTGGAAACGGAACATTGCTCCCCCCCTCGCCCCGCAACCGCAATCACATTTTCTGTGGACCTCCCACAGAAAATGTGGATGCATGCGCAGGTCATGCGCTGCGCATATACGCCCGCAGCTTTTCAGCAAAAATTCCGGTTGGATGGCACACTGCGATCCAACCTGAACTAGCCCTTTTGTTCACATTTTAAAAAGAAAATATATACTTTCCACACAGGGCTGCTAATACATCGGTCAGACTGGGTACTATGCCACTTGCGGAGTTGCGGCTGTGCTCCATCCTGAGGTACATTCTTATGGTGCGTGTCGATGCCCGTTGGTGTGTGGTCACAACATCATGGTAAGCTAAATTTGAACTGTCAACACCTTGATTCCTAGGACAGGTCTAACTTGATGTATCTTGATTTCAGGCTTTACATCAGAAAAATAGGCAAAAGCAATATGGGTGAAATCCACTGTACCAGAGTTGTACAGTTGCTAATATGGATCTTATTTTATACAGGGTCAGATAAGAAGCAGCGAGTTTAGCTGGTGTGAGAATGTAGAGAGCAGAGAGAGGCCAGAATCTGACCAGACATGGACTCGGGACACAGGACAGTGTAATCACCCCTCTCCTATGCTGATGGTGAAACCCCTTCTCTTGAATATTGGACACATTTATTAATTATCAGGATTGAGACCCAATATTTATCATTTCTGCTAATCTCGGCAATAACAAATCGAAGAACGCCAGAATTATGTAATTTGTACAGGTATAGTCATTGCTGATACATTTACTTTACTTTCTTGTTCATGGTGCCAGCTGAGCTACCGCGTATGCATCATCATCAAACCATACTTGCTCAAGGGGCCATTGCTGGGTATGGATCCAATGGATCCCTCTCCCGGTAACTTTTTGCGGTAAGTAGCCCATAGCATACAATGGCTTACACCATCTGAAGATGGCCGTGACTGCTGTGGCCATGCTCCGGAATGTGAAGCAAAAATGATCAGGAGACGGATCTGGTAATCCCGGTAAGTCTCAGAAATAGCAGCCCCCACAGCAAACTATGGCGGCTGCCAGTGCGATCAAAAACAGGGAATTGCAGCTGATATCTCTGACATCAGCTACAGACCTCCCCTAGGTACAGTCAAGGATATTGCAAATTTGTGGCTGTCCCCCCCAGAAACTGGTGTTTTTTGGAGGCATATCCCACCAATTTCTTTTGGTTAATAGGCCCCAATGTGGTCCTTGGTATGGAGTTCATTGGACACATCTATGAATTACTTAGCTAGGCGGCCTTTTTCCAAACAAACCTAACTTTTCTAATCTCTTTTTATAATTGACCCATTTCTATCTCTTTAATAATGGTGTGGCCCACCTTAAAACTAACTTGAGTCTGGTACTGTTGAAGTTGCAGCCCAGCGTCTCTGGCACAGAGTAAGGGCTCTATTTACTAAGCCTTGGACAGAGATAAAGTACCAGCCAATCAGCTTCTAACTGCCATGTCACAGGCTGGGTTTGAAAAATGACAGGCGCTTGGGGCTGGTACTTTATCTCCGTCCACTTTATCTCCATTCAAGGCTTAGTAAATAGACCCCTAAGTGGTGTTTCGCTGTATCTACGAATTAGATGCAAATTTGAAGAAAAGGTCTCACGAACACCGGCCATCGTGCGGCATGGCGTATTTAGGCTAGGTGTATGAATCTGTACGTGGACCATATGAGGTTCCCATCCTGTAGCTCTAAATAGATGTATACATATTTGCACTATACACATATATGCGTACAGTATGTGTAGAATTTCAGAGCTGGCTGCCATGCAGGCCTCAGGGTGTATCCTAAATGAGCTGTGTCGTACATGTAACCTTTCCTTTTTGGTCAATTCATTTGTCACACAGAAAGTAAGCCTGGCTGACTATGCAAAACAAGGACCCTCGGAAACAAATCTAGGGGAAAAAATCAGGAGACAAACAAATGAGACAAAGCTGATTACAATATTGCCAGGAGGCATGTCTGCAGCCTTAACAACTGGCAAATAAGTTAACCCTCGGAGGGCTTTGACGCTCTTGCAGAAATTTTCAGCAGTTAAGCATTTAAAGTGAACTGAGCAAGTTATGTAAAGATGTTTTATTTAAATTTAATTTAAAATAAAGAAACTGCAACATTTCTGTTACCTTGCCCCCACCATTCTTCCAGGAGATGCCTTATAATAAACTAACCACTGAAGTCAGAGCTTGCCTATTTATCATTGAATATGGCTTAATCCCCGAAAACGTGTAACCGCATATACTGTATTTAGTATCCCCCGAATGTATCACAGAGTGTCCTGAGCAGATATCTCTGCTACCTGCTCCGATACATCCATTACGCCTGCAACTGCAAAACACCCGTAGGTTTCTGCCAGATTTGCCAAGCTCCATAAAGTGAAGAATTCCAGAGGTTGGCCCCTGCAGCTACCACCATCTGAAGATGGCATTAGCTCATTGTAGCCTATGGGCTACACATTGCAAACTTAGCCAGGAGAGGGTGCCCTGGAACCCTCCCTGGCAATGGCTGCTGCGCAGGTGTAGTCAGCGAGAAGCGCATTTGTCCCGCTGACACTCTAAGCACATTGCAGGGACAGGCTCCTTTTGGAGCCCCTATCCCTTTAGTTGCTAAATAATTAATTTTCCTGGTATAATAACATTTGGAAATGTGATCCTGGTTGATAATATGGTGCCCAGATCGCACTGCAATAATAAATGGGCCCCTAAGTGAGTAATGCTCTTCTCTTTCATAGGGGCTCCCAGGATGGGCCACAAGAGAGGAAAGAGAGTACACAGTACCCAGGCCTCTGCATCAGTGCACAGCTACTACAGAGGTTCCCTATATGAGGCTCCCCAACTTGTACTAGAGACCAAACAATCTATTGACAGTCCTAGATCTTATTATTGGAATTAGAGGGAGAGAGAGAGTGAAACAGGGAAAAAGGGAGAGAGAGAGAGAGAGAGAGAGAGAGAGACTGTACCGAGTAAAGAGAGGGAAAGAAGAGAGAGTGTGAGAGAGAAGGAGAGGGAAAGAGGAGAGTCAGTGTTCTATCCAGCATGGCCATGGAGTGTGCACTAAACATATGAAGGGCATTTTTTAAACAGCAAAAGAAAGCGAGAGAGAGTGAGAGAGAGAGAGAGAGAGAGAGACAAGAGCCAAAGGAGTAAGAAGAGAGAACAATGAAGAGAGATGAGAGAGAAGTGACAAATAGAGATGGAAGCGCGGATCAACCTATTTCCCCAATCCAACCTTTATTATAAATATAACAAAGGACCTGATTACATTCTGCAGACTAGTGCAGGCCCAGATTTACAACTATTGCCCCCTGCTTTTCATCATCATAGATCTCCATGACCCCTACAACATTTACATGACAGAATTACAATCATTAAGCCATCAGCTATGGTCCCGGTATATGTGGCCTTTTAGGTAAAATGGGCCTGGACAGATACATGCTTTGAAATGTAACCACTACCATACCTCCCAACCTTTGAGAACCCAAATGTAACCCACTTGCTCAGCTCTGGGGTAGCTGTTCGAGAGAGTTACTATCAACTACCTTTGTGCCTCCACACAAACTATTAACTATTGTGTTATATCACCCGGCTTGTTTGGGTAAGCCGTATCTAATGTGTAGGCACCTATGTGTATAGATAATGCATTACACACAATCCAATAATTCATTTACCTGTTTTCTCTCCATTAGGCATGTCGGGTCCCCTAGCAGAAGAGTCAGGCAGTGGTAAGTATAACAGCTTTATTGTACAACTATAGTTGGGTTATCAGCGTCTATAAATTCTTTAGACCATTCCAACAAACATTCCCACCTATATAATAATTATTACACAAGTTAATCACTATACTCTCCCTGTCCTATACAATGTATTCGCATGCAGTACAAAAAAAATACCTCTGGTACCATATCAGATCTTTTAAAAAATGAGATCATCCCGGGTGTTTATACAAACATTCGTGCACTGTTGGGGCCCATGGTTTCGGAGTTGTTACATGCTACAGTTATACTGCCTCAGTTATAGAATATATCCACCTTGGACTGCTTCCTTTACTTTACTCAGCGATGACACTGTTATTATAACTCACGTTTCCTCTTAACCTTCAGTTAGGGTTAATTTTCCACTCTGACTGGTCGGGCTGGTTATTACTGACTTTCCTCTCTGATGGTAAATGGTCACCAGCTGGCTATACCAAATGTCAAAGTCAGAAAAATATCACGCTGCACATTGCCATATATGCACCTCATGCGTGTGCCCGCTGCACGAGCATGAGCTCTCCCGTGCGTGCGTATACTCGCAGTCGCGTGCACTCGCAGGCGCACGGTATGCGCATTTACGGTAGAGTTTGTGTGCGTCTAGCGGGCGACTCAATCGTAACATATTTTAGTCATATAATGTATTTTGTAGATTATGGTCCCTTTGATAGAATCTGAAAGTTTAGTTAATATAGCATGTTCGGGGACAGAGAGATCCCTCTTTGTTTGATACGAAGGGTCAGACAGGGGTTACACAGTGGTGTTTAGTATCCATCGGAAGAGAATATAATTAGCAATATTCCGGTGTTGGTTTGAAGCGGATTACTCACTCGTGCGTATAGTTATGGACATAAGAAGTTTATGGACATTTACTATATTTGCACTTTATTACCCATGCGGCGGGAAACCCAGTTTCCCTCCCACCTGAGCAGTTTGAAATAGTCACAGCCCACCTGTATGAACCAACCTATGACCTTTTGTTATAATGCAGAGACGAATTCCTGTGTCCAATGAACAATAAGAATGTAGGGACCATTGTACTGTATTGTGTGTAGTGTATAAAAAGACAAGCCGATCTGGGCCAGCTCTCTACTCTTCTCAACGGTTCTCATCACTGATAGTCGGGAGCTGGATATCCAGAAAGGCGCTTGCGATTGTTCCCCTTGTGCGTAAGTTCTCTGCAACCATATTTATCTCCTATTTTGTTGTAAGCCATTCTCTCTCTCCTTCCCCCTTAAATGTAATTGTGTCTTTGTTATATTTTAACGTGTAGTAACTCGGTTAGGTATTTTATGTTAGTTTGGTAGTGTATAACTTGTATTGTGTATTCTTTTGCGATTGAACGTTCACTCTTTTCCCTTAAAAGGTGTTAGACCCTTAGACCGGTATTTGAGTGTTTATTATATTGCTAAAGGGTTCTCAGAGCGTAAGAATCGCTCATACAGCTTTTAAACTAACAAAGTTACACTGTGTTGCATTTACACCTTATCACTGCACAAAGGTTTACAATTTAAGTACATTGTTTATGATATTGTTACAAAGGTTTAACACTGTGAGCGTCAGCGCCGCTTGTGATCTCCTCGTGGTCTCGAGCGTCCGCTATGCTGATAGCGTATCATTACGTTAGTCGGCAGTCTATAGCGTGCTTGCCTTTACGCTTTAAGCCGTGAGCGAACGTGCCGCTCGTGCGTCTCGTCCACGGCTAAACGTTGGTTACGCTACGTGCGTACTCTTACGGTATTCCATACGCCAAGTGCATACTGTGTTCATTAACCTTTTAGAGTGTTTTAAATAGGATAAATTATAGGCTTTATCAATTGGGGACTCGCCCGCTCTTCACATATCTGCACTAGGTAATTTCAGCAGACATTATCGGTCAGCAAAGGGCGGGAGGTAATATTCCTCGTAGTGCTGACCAGATAAGCGTCTGCTTCGCTTAGTAAGGAGTGCTGAAGGAATCCGGAACCGGAAGGTAGGAACAGTACGTTATTGTCTTTTAAAAAACCTGTTTAGTTTCTGTTTTGCGAACGCACGCATAAGCACACACACCTGTATTTCGTGTTTAGCATTATTTGTCCGTACCTCATTCTCCTGATTGCCACACACTAGTGATAAACGTGCTGAGACATTTGTTGTTATTAATAGTTAAAGGATAAAAAAGTAATATTTAAGGGAATAATTGTAAAAGGCACGCACACAATCTCGCCTAGAATACAAGGGAGATTTGAGTGGTGTTCAGTGAAGGATTACTGTTAAAGATCATTCACATTGATAAACGTGTAGTGTGTTACTGTGGACGTACTTGGTCAGCGTACACGTGTCCTTACAAGGGCAGGGCGTACGCAACGCAAGGGTCGACGCACGGAGCGTATATTACGCAACGGAGCGTACGGATACGCCCACATAATACAAACCGCACGATAGTATTGTTTTAATAGGCGATAAGGAAGTAACGCGAAAATAACACAAATCTATCTCAAATCCAAAAGTTTAAAGTTAAAAGAAAAAGACTTTCTCTGTTGCAATTCTTCTGGGTTAGACTATTACTGAATGAAAGGAATTCTGTACAGAAATAAGAGTGTTCGAATGTAAGAGTGTGTATATATAAGATTTCTCTTTTATTACGGAAGTGGGAACCTTAGGCCAGTAGAAAGAGGTACACCAGCGAGAGTGATATCGTGGGGTGGCTTGGGAGGCGTCCCTTGTTAGTCTCGACATATTAATGAGCAGTAGAGTCTGCTGTACATAACAGACCAGGAGGTCACAGACCAGGAGGTCACAGAACAGGAGGTTCAGGTACAGCAGACTAGAAGTAGAGAGCACAACCGAAGAGGGTTGGTGCGAGACCCATATAGGCCAACAAAGCTCAGGGCTGAAGGAATTCGCAGCAGAAATTTTCGATTCCACTGATCGTTCCGCACATAAGATTAGTTGCTTGTGTGCAGATACGATTGTACCGCATGTGATTGTGTGCATTAGCGTGTCTTGAATTCAGAAGAACGCTGCTTGCACATTGTTAACGTGATTTGTGTAATTTTTTTTATTTTAAGGGAAGTAGCCTGATCACTCAGGGACATTCCAGTGACTGATACTTGCTGGGGAGGGTAAGACACTCCCACACGCCCGAGCAAGTAGACGTACTTAGGTGCCCTAGGTTGGGTACGGAACCTCTGGGAACTTTGGTCGCCGTATTGGCCAGCGTGGGCGGAGTTAAGTGGGCGGACCTCGTTGCAAAACCCCCACCGCAGCCTTACCCCGGACATTTTGGTTTTCTGTAAGGGTTGCCGAAGACCCTGATTTGAAGTCAGAGGTAGTGAAAGCAGCACCTGCAGAGATGGGGGCCAGTTGTTCAGGTAAGGGGCGATCAACCCAGGTTCAGGTTGATTTGGTAAACCGACCAATCGGGTCGGCAAGGTATATCATGTGTGAGAAATATGGTCATCACACAGAAATGTTGTGCAATGAATGGGAAAGGATGACTGTGCATGACGGGGAAAAGTTTCCCCGGGTAGGTAGTTTTAACCCAGAAGTATTACAGAATTTAAGGAGAAGAGTGTGCCTGATTAAATCTTCAAAAAGGCGTATTAAACATTATGATTATTTAACATTGTGGCAACAGGAAGGTGAAATACAAAGGGGGTTGGCGCAAGCCACTGGATCTAACCCTATCAGGAAACTGATAGCCACTGCACCCCCACCACCGTACATACCTGGAGAGAAATTGGTTGCAGAGAATGGCACTCAGGGTTATGTTAAATGTGTAGAAGTTAAGGATAATGTAACCAAAGTAATTAATGCTAACACTAATCCGTGCATGTTGTACCCTGTTTTAAACTTTCCCCAGGATTGTGACCAAGAGGATGAGCCCACAACAATATCAGTACTCTCCCTAGCAGCCACCATATCAGAAACAGCAGTAGGCACGACCCAACCCGTAAGATTAGTATCAAAGGCCCCTAGCGGAGGGACAGGTGAGGTCGTATCGACTGGTAAGTACGGCACCATACACTATGCTGAAACCATTTCACCACATGTTGTAGAATCTACTCAGAATGATGTTGTTGGACTTAATCCTGTTAGGGTAATAGCAGTGCCAAATGGGAAAACTGACACTTCAGGAGCAACTCCTGTCAGGAACATCGCCATGCACTGTCCCTTTTCTCGAGCAGAATTAAGATCAATGATGTCTGAATTCCCTGATCCTAGGAAAGACTTAGTTGCATGTCAAAAGTATATTAGGGAGCTAGGAAATTCTGCAGAGCCAAATAACAAGGATTGGAGGACAGTTTTGAGGGCATGTTTACCCCCCAGTGTTGATCCGTTAAAGTTTATCGCTGATTGCAAGTTAGATGAGGAAGTACCACTAACAGACGAGTATAATCAGGATAATGTAAAGAGAATCAACTTACAGTTAGGGGTATATTTTCCTGCAGTAGTAAAGTGGAATAAAATCTTTACAATAAAACAAAAAGAAGGTGAATCCACACCAGAGTATTTTCACCGGGCTCTGCAGGATATGGCTAGGTACACTGGTATAGATGACATTAAAACTAATGTACACCACAGGGAAGTAGCTGTTTCAGTATTAATGGACGGTCTAAAAGAGGTTTTAAGGAATAGAATACAAACCACTAGGCCTGATTGGAGAGGTATGTCGGTGGATGCATTGGGAGAGGCTGCTGCTGGGCATGATCGGAATATCATCAGACACAGGGAGTCACAGAGTGATAAATTAATGGCTGTAAGCATACAGGCTCTTACTACTGGGCCACCACCTCAGCCCAGAACTGTGACCCCTGTGGGTAAGTCAAGAGGCATAAAATGTTATAGTTGTCACAGAGAGGGACACATGTCACGTGATTGTAAAACAAAACAAAGGCAAAATTCATATCAATCCCCTAGACAACGACCTGATACGAGACATTGGGATCAAGGACCGAAAGGGCGGAGCTATGAGCCACATGCAGGGGAAACCAAAAGGTATCCCCCAAGAAGAGACTGGCAAATCCCTGATAGTTCCCATCTACCCCCACCACAAGTAATTGCTGCCAGCGCGATTCAGGGAGGTCACCATACCCAATAGGGGTGTAGCCACACCTGTAATCTGCAGCCAGTGAAATTGATTGCAAGTCTTGGAAGTGAACCCGAGATCACAATTGATGTAGCTGGTAAATCATTAAATTTCCTTGTAGATACGGGGGCGGCCAAATCAGTGATAAATTCGACAGTGGGCATGAGAACCACTGGTAAGACAATTCCAGCCATGGGAGTAACGGGAGTAGTACAGCACTACCCTGTTAGCAAACCAGCAGAGATTACAATAGGGCCTTTGCATACCAAGCATTCCTTTTTGCTGGCTGCATCGGCACCGACTAATCTCCTGGGAAGAGATTTATTGTGTAAAATGGGGTGCGTCATTTATTGTACTCCTGAAGGTGTATTCTTAGACATACCTGAGAATCACGCTCAGGAAGTACGAGACATGCTAGACTCCCCATCAAAATTAATGTCACATACCGTTATGATAAATAGGAGTTCATCCCAGGTAGAAGAAATGACATCCCAAATACCAGAGTCACTTTGGACTAAAGATGGACAAGACACTGGATTAATGGCAAACGTAGCTCCAGTAGTTGTGCAAGTAAAAGATGGTAGGATAGCTCCAAAAATCCCACAATACCCTCTGAAGCCAGAGGTGGAGTTAGGAGTATACCCCGTAATAGAGCGCTTGCTACAACAGGGCATTCTGGTAAGAACATCCAGCACTGCCAATAGTCCCATCTTCCCTGTGAAAAAGAGTGGGGGGAGGGGTTACAGGCTAGTGCAGGATCTAAGGGGGATTAACAAAATAGTTGAGAGTCAGTTCCCCGTAGTGCCAAATCCAGCTGTCATCCTTATGCAAATCCCTCCCACTGCGAAATTTTTCACTGTTATTGACCTCTGCTCCGCCTTCTTCTCGGTACCTCTGCACCCTGACAGCCAATATTTGTTTGCATTCACATACAGAGGAGTCCAATACACATGGACTCGATTACCACAAGGTTTCATAGACAGCCCAAGTATATTTTCACAGGCTTTGCATGATTGTTTACAGTCTTTCCAACCAGAGAGTGGATCAATATTGATACAGTATGTGGATGATCTACTACTGTGTTCAGATTCACTGGAAGCATCCCTGAAAGATACGAAACAGCTCCTGTTTCATCTTTCAGACACAGGACACAAGGTTTCTAAAGACAAGTTGCAATTATGCCAGACTAAAGTAAAATATTTGGGACACTGTCTGACACAGGGACTGAGACACCTGACCGCTGATAGAATTCAAGCAATTCGAGACATGACTCTGCCACAAACCCAGCAACAGATCAGAACGTTTCTAGGAATGTGTGGGTATTGCCGTAACTGGATCCCAGGTTTTTCCATTCTAGCATTACCTTTGCAGGAGATGGTCTCATCAAACAAACCTGATCGGATTTCGCATACAGACGAATCCGAGATGGCATTTGAGAGACTTAAACAGTGCCTAACGCAGGCACCAGCATTAGGTATGCCAGACTATGGGAAACCCTTTGAGCTGTACGGAACAGAAAGTGCTGGTTGCGCGGCAGGCGTCCTAACCCAAAAGCACGGTGATGCCAGCAGGCCGGTAGCATACTACAGCGCTCAGCTAGATACGGTAGCGCGATCCCTCCCCACATGCTTGCGAAGTGTCGCTGCAATAGCATTGCTAGTAACGAAAAGCGAAGATGTAGTGCTAGGACACAACCTCACAATCCATACACCACATGCAGTGTCAGCCTTGCTGAATTCGGCTCAAACTAGACACGTCTCATCAGCACGGTTTACAAGATGGGAATTGGCATTAATGGCCCCCGTAAACATCACCATAAAGAGATGCAGTGAATTAAATCCGGCAACGTATCTCCCAGGTGTGCCTGGACAGGCACAAAGGGTGGAGGATGAGAGTAATAGTGAAGGAGGATTTAAGACAGGGGATGACACGCATGATTGTATGGAATATTTGACCCAAAATTTCACGGCAAGGCCTGACATCAGTGACAACCCACTGGAAGATGTAGATCTTACTTTCTACACTGACGGTAGTTGTCACAGACGGAATTGGGAGACTTGTGTACTGGGTACGCAGTCGTAGATGACCAAGGCACCATAGAAGCAGAACCGCTAGGCCCACCTCACTCAGCCCAGGTTGCTGAACTGGTTGCCCTAACCAGAGCATGTGAATTGGCTAAGGGCAAATCAGCCAATATCTATACCGATTCTAGATACGCATTCGGAGTAGTCCATGATTTCGGAGCCCTATGGCGCCTCAGAAATTTCATGACGGCAGCTGGTACACCGGTAGCGCATGCAGCTCACATCAAAAGGCTTCTAACAGCGATACAGGAACCCAACAGAGCGGCTGTTATCAAGTGTACAGCACATACATATAGCCAAGACCCGGTATCACTTGGTAACAGCCGAGCAGACGAAGCTGCTAAGTTAGCAGCTGGTACCCCCAGACAAACAGACACCACACAACTGATGGTATTTAATACCGTCAACACACAGAAATTGTGTGAAATGCAAAATTTGTGTTCCACACAGGAAAAGGCAGTTTGGAGGGCAAAAGGATATGGCCAGGAATCCTCAGGACTCTGGACAGATGGGCAGGGTAAACCAGTGGCACCCAGAGCATACCTTCCAAGTTTAGCGGAAGCAGCACATGGGCTGACTCATCTAGGCAAGGAAGGGATGTGCAAGTTGGTAAGAGCATATTGGTGCGCCCCAGGATTTTCTTCCCATGCGGGAAAAAGGGCAATGACATGCCTCATCTGCTTGAGGAAGAATATCGGAAAGGCAATACCAACAGAACCATCTCATATCCCACCTACAGGCGGCCCTTTTCAGGTGATACAAATTGATTTCATACAATTACCCCCTTGTCGAAATTTGAAGTATGTACTAGTTTGTATAGATGTGTTTTCAAATTGGGTTGAAGCATTTCCTGCGGCCACAAACACCGCTATGTTTACTGCTAAGAAAATTGTGCAGGAATTTGTGTGTAGATACGGTATCCCTAGAATAATTGAAAGTGATAGGGGTACCCATTTTACAGGTGATGTCTTTCAAGGAATGTGTAAGTTGATGGGAATTGATAGTAAGCTGCACACTCCGTACCGCCCCCAGGCGAGTGCGAAAGTAGAAAGAGTGAACAGCACTATTAAAAATAAATTGAGC
The DNA here is from genome assembly GCF_028390025.1 of Pseudophryne corroboree. Taxonomy (NCBI): domain Eukaryota; kingdom Metazoa; phylum Chordata; class Amphibia; order Anura; family Myobatrachidae; genus Pseudophryne; species Pseudophryne corroboree. The sequence goes on along the minus strand of NC_086454.1, from coordinate 266,331,889 downwards.
AAAGTTATGGCAGAAACAGGATTGACATGGCCGGAAGCTTTGCCCGTTGTATTATACAGCATCAGAACCACTCCCAGGTCCCCTCTTAATCTGTCCCCTTTTGAAATTCTGTTCGGTCGACAACCGCAGGTTATGATTAACCCTCAGGATGATTTGAAGTGTAACAATGAAGTGACTGTAAAGTATTTGGTTAAGATGAGTAAACAGCTAAGGAATCAGAATGATAATTTGAAGTGGGTGATTCCTGATCTGCCAGATAGTAATTGTCATGACATTGAGCCTGGGGATTATGTAATGATACAGAATTTTCTACGCTCAGGTTGCCTTATTGACAGATGGGAAGGACCATACCAAGTCTTATTGATTAGCACGACAGCATTGAAGGTTGCCGAGAGAGAGACTTGGGTCCATTCGTCCCATTGTAAGAAGGTTGCTGATCCAGAGAGGTCCCGTGATAAAGAACAGACGGTAGAGGAAGTTGTATCACTGGAGTGTCTGTTTCAGGAGGACTGAGACGGCACCTGAGCATTGAGAATAATAAGATCGGAGGCAGTTGTCGATTTCCTGTCCCCTTTTATTGTTTTTCTCCACTTCCCATCCCATCTCCCTCAATTACTTCTTTCCCCCTTCTCATTCTTCTCCATTTCCTCCTATAAGATGTACTTGCCCCAAGAGACTGTGATCCGGATTTTCCTGTTGACCATGATGTTGACCAGAGCAGTCTGTTCCGGCGAGAGTACCATGGAGATCGAGAGAGGTTCTGGAATGGGTTCTGATGACAAAATTGGAGGCGTAGATTTCCAAGAACAACATAATCATCAAGCAAAGGCGAGTATCAGAAAACGATCCGATAGCATTGACAATAGGAGGAATTGTGAAGGATTGTTAGCTGAAGAGAACTGTATCTGTAGACTCTGTGACAGTGTAGTTGAGGATGGGTGCATCAAGAAATGTCAGTCCAGTTTTAATATCCACATGGACCGGCATCCATTGAGTGACTATCACTCCTTAGTGGGTAAAGTGTTAAATCAGACAGATTGTTGGGTATGCTCTCAAGTACCTCAAGGCCATAGCAAATCAGGATTAGTGCCATTCCCTTTAACTATAGGGGAGGTACTTGAGCTAAGTGGTGGGAGGCCGGTGGACAGGAGGTTTAATATCTCCAGTCCTCCTAGTTTGAAGCTCCACCAATATCATGTGGATAGATCCCTAGTATGTTTTAACATTTCCAATCCCCGAAAGCCGGGAAATTGGGAAGTGTCATGGAATAACCAAACCATGACCTTTTCATACAGAGCCGATAGAATGCCTACAGATACAGAACTTATACGCCACATAGCCGGTAGTGGAAAATATTTCCGATATAGGTATACCCTAGGAAGTAGGATCATGAGAGTTGGAGAAGTATCACCAGGATACTGTGCACATATCGTACAAACTGATACGTGTACTAAACAGATGGGAGAATTAGGGTTAGGAGATTTCATATGGAAAATGTGTAATATGGTTATGTCCTACTCCGTCCCATACGTTCTCCCTGATGATGCATATTTCATATGCGGGAGGAAGGCGTATAAGTGGCTTGCCCCAAACTCAGAAGGGTTATGTTATATTGGAAAAGTACTGCCTGAGGTAATGACCGTATCCCACACTAAAATGAAGGATATTCACCGCAGTGCCCAAGCTCCTTATACTCACACTCATTACGAGCACATCGTTAAACGGCACCTGATAGAAAGAACAGAGCATCCGGCCTCTGACCTGATCCATGAATCCACCGGGATTCAATTCCTAATCGCGTTAGATATCACTCGTACCGCCAGAGGAGTGATAAATTATAAATATATATCTGCGCTTGCAAATTTATTAGACAATATCACTGAAATGTATGATGACACATTCAGGTATACCGGAAGGGAGCTCCAAGCTTATAAAACAGAACTGGTTCAGCATAGGATGGCTCTTAATTATCTCACGGCAGTGACGGGTGGATATTGTGTCACACTGGCAACGCAGTACAGCGTAAAATGCTGCACTTATATTACGAATAGCACCGAGGACCCGGTCGAGGTCATAGACAAAAAGATGGACGACATTCTCCAATTAAAGTGGGAGTTCCGCAGGAGACACAACCTCACCCTCGCTGCTGTGGGTAATGAGCTGACCGGTTGGGTGTCATGGTTGAACCCGCGAAATTGGTTCTCTGGTTTAGGAGAATGGGCTCAAGGAATTATCATGGATGTAGGGAAATTTCTTTTGTGTATTCTGGGTGTCATCATATTGGTCGGTCTGATATTTAGATGCGTTCGGGTTTTAACAAAGTGTAAACATAGCGCCCGAGTGATGAGTTTAAGAAGTGAAGATACTGTAATAACAACGACTGATTTGGTTTATGACCCAACGATAGAGACAATGTTGTGATGAAAATGTGATTCCACGGTCCGTTTCTTTCACCCGTTTCTCCTTTGTTTTCCTCCAAGGTAAAAAGACATCCGCTTGGAAGAAGAATTTGACAACCTTTTACACAGACAACTGATGGACTATGCCATAGACCCCCCATATCCCTAGTAACTTTAACTTTACGCTAGCCCAACATTTTTTGTAAGTCTATGGACATTAAAAAAGCTTTTTGCACACCGTTTATAGCAAAAGCATCAGGAGACTACAGTCAACATGTACATCGAGACAAGACAAGACAAGACACAAGACAAGACCTCAATCGGCAAATGTATATTAAACTCACATAGTTTATGACTGCATTTACCATAATTGCTCTTTATCTTCATTTCTACAACCTTCAGGTAATGACACACATAGTCGATAGGGAATACAGGCACAGATATCAGCACTCACATATCCCCCCCATTCATGTATCATCAACTAAAATGTGCTCCCCCCATTTTGTTGCAACCAAAAGCCGAAAAGAGCTCGGTAAAGTTTGACAGCCCATCCACAGACCCGTACCACGGGATAAGAAGGAATTCAAATGTATACTTCGCAATACCTCGAAGCTTGATTTAAAACACGTACGGCACGATGATACATGACCCCTCAAACATGGACTCATACATACATGCTTCTACTATCTCACTAGATCATCCCTTTTTCTCACCTTCTCTTCTCCCCTACCCAATCATAGAAATGTATTATACATGACATATATTTTTCTCTTTTTGAACTGTTTTAGGAAGTGGCAGTTATTGGTGACTGCCAAAGGGTGGACTGTCAAAGTCAGAAAAATATCACGCTGCACATTGCCATATATGCACCTCATGCGTGTGCCCGCTGCACGAGCATGAGCTCTCCCGTGCGTGCGTATACTCGCAGGCGCACGGTATGCGCATTTACGGTAGAGTTTGTGTGCGTCTAGCGGGCGACTCAATCGTAACATATTTTAGTCATATAATGTATTTTGTAGATTGTGGTCCCTTTGATAGAATCTGAAAGTTTAGTTAATATAGCATGTTCGGGGACAGAGAGATTCCTCTTTGTTTGATACGAAGGGTCAGACAGGGGTTACACAGTGGTGTTTAGTATCCATCGGAAGAGAATATAATTAGCAATATTCCGGTGTTGGTTTGAAGCGGATTACTCACTCGTGCGTATAGTTATGGACATAAGAAGTTTATGGACATTTACTATATTTGCACTTTATTACCCATGCGGCGGGAAACCCAGTTTCCCTCCCACCTGAGCAGTTTGAAATAGTCACAGCCCACCTGTATGAACCAACCTATGACCTTTTGTTATAATGCAGAGACGAATTCCTGTGTCCAATGAACAATAAGAATGTAGGGACCATTGTACTGTATTGTGTGTAGTGTATAAAAAGACAAGCCGATCTGGGCCAGCTCTCTACTCTTCTCAACGGTTCTCATCACTGATAATCGGGAGCTGGATATCCAGAAAGGCGCTTGCGATTGTTCCCCTTGTGCGTAAATTCTCTGCAACCATATTTATCTCCTATTTTGTTGTAAGCCATTCTCTCTCTCCTTCCCCCTTAAATGTAATTGTGTCTTTGTTATATTTTAACGTGTAGTAACTCGGTTAGGTATTTTATGTTAGTTTGGTAGTGTATAACTTGTATTGTGTATTATTTTGCGATTGAACGTTCATTCTTTTCCCTTAAAAGGTGTTAGACCCTTAGACCGGTATTTGAGTGTTTATTATATTGCTAAAGGGTTCTCAGAGCGTAAGAATCGCTCATACAGCTTTTAAACTAACAAAGTTACAATGTGTTGCATTTACACCTTATCACTGCACAAAGGTTTACAATTTAAGTACATTGTTTATGATATTGTTACAAAGGTTTAACACTGTGAGCGTCAGCGCCGCTTGTGATCTCCTCGTGGTCTCTAGCGTCCGCTACGCTGATAGCGTATCATTACGTTAGTCGGCAGTCTATAGCGTGCTTGCCTTTACGCTTTAAGCCGTGAGCGAACGTGCCGCTCGTGCGTCTCGTCCACGGCTAAACGTTGGTTACGCTACGTGCGTACTCTTACGGTATTCCATACGCCAAGTGCATACTGTGTTCATTAACCTTTTAGAGTGTTTTAAATAGGATAAATTATAGGCTTTATCACAAAGCATATACACATCCTATTGTCCCTGACAGCTATCCAGATTTAGTATCATCAGTTTCTCTGTGTCGTGAGGCTTCATTAGTAAAGTCTATCATTACTCTCAGGCGCTTCTATCTTTTCGTTATGCTGGTAGATAACGGAAACGGTATGACTTCAGTTCGCTAAATAGTTACTTCTCTTTCAGTCTATAACTGCCCCTCCTTCAGGAATGTCTCTATTTCAATAGCTATCCCGATATGGGTGCTTCCTTTCACAGCTTTCTACTTTAACAGGCTCTACAGTTCTGGGCTTTCAGTCTATATGTGACAATAGTGCACCTGTAGCATCTCTGGGTAAGTAGTATATAATCGGCCACAGTCTATATAGTAATGTGTAGTCTATAACTGGCCACAGTCCATATAATACTGAAGAATGCTTATGGTGACTCTAAAATTAAAGTTAATTTGAAAAGATTTATAATATATACAGTTAATGCAGTGAGGATTCAAGCATTTGGCACTTTAGTACTGAAGGAGTTAACTTGTCAGGGGGAGGCGACACAACGGATAGTTGCTCACCTCTGGTAGCTCCCCCGACTCCTCCTGTTCCTCTTGTTCCTCTACGCTCTGCCTCTCCACCCCCTCTGTCTGATTATTGTAAGACAGATAGTGTAGGTACCTCTTATTGTAGTTCTTGTACCAATCAGTGAGTCCTCAGCACTGACAGGATCTCACTCCTCACCGTTCTCCCTCTTACTCTGGTTGCCTGCGCCTCTACTGCACAGCTCTCTGGCTCTCCAACCTCGCCGTCACCGGGACTGCCTCTCCGCCAGGGGTTATTTGTCTGCCTGCAGCGTTCTCCAGCCTCACTGTTACCGAGACTACCTCTCTGCCAGCGTCTCCGTACCCCGCTCTCTGCTCTGTCTCTAGAGCTGCCCGTCGGGATGCTGCGTCTCTCACAGGTACCGTTTGTGGGGGACTAACTGTCACAGCATGCGCAGGGGCCCCTTTCCCTTCACTCCTCATGCTCTCCCCAACGATCTCCTGGCCTCATGGCAATCTAGAAACTTCTCCCCACATACTGCAGTACATGAGGTTAACTCCTTCACCTCATGCCCTATGTAATATGACAGACTACATATGCATATGTATACACAATATATTACAATATATATATATATATTAAAATTACCAGTAGGGCTACACTCTCCCCCTGGTGATCTACTTACACTCGTTTAATTGGATCACCATATTCTATATCTTATTTAATTGCTAAAATACGGCCAAGATAACACCATACCCATGTGATTAACTCTTGGCACCATACAAGGTACCCCCAACTGATCGTAAGTTAACACTAAAGGAGCCCGTCTCTGTCTTTCTGGTCTATTATGTGCCCCTTCATTTACCCATTCTGTGTCATTGAAATTATAGTAGTTGAAATCCCCTTGTACTTCCCCTCTATCTTCTACCAGCCCTGTTTCGGGGTCTCCATCTTCTACTAGCCCAGTCCCAGGATAGCATTTGTAGCTCTCTCTACTCAATAGTTCTGCTCTTATTCCAGAGATATCCTCGGGAACATCTCTAATACTTTCTTTGGTAGGCTCTCCGACTCTATTAGCTAACTCTCTATAATAATAGCCAATTATCTCATCTTCTTCATTTATACTATCAGTTTCATTAGAGATATTGGTCTCTATTCCTGGATCTACCAATCCCTTGGTGGATGGCGTTTCACCCTCCTCTCGAAAGGACTCTAAACGTACTTCCCGTCCGATGGGGAGCAGATGCTGCCGATGATAGGTTAAAGTTGCTCAAGATCCGCTCTCCGGTCGTAGTTTGTACACTGGCAGATCCGGGAATTTTTCTATCACTACATATGGCTGTTCCTTCCATCTGTTCATAATCTTGAATTTCTTTGGCATTCCCAATCGTCTAAGTAACACTCTATCTCCTGGTGCCAATGCGTGATCTCGCACTTTCCTGTCATATCGGATTTTAATTTTGTTTCCTAGTTTATCAGCTGTGTGCTCTGCTAATTCATACGCTTTTTTCAACTCTTCCCTTAACTTCTTTACATATTTCAGATGGGATGAATAGGAGCTTTCCCCAGATGAAACACCCATGCTCACATTTATTGGAAGCTTAGCTTCTCTTCCTAACATCAGGTAATATGGTGAGTAACCTGTGGCCTCACTCTGGGTGCAATTGTATGCATGCACTAGTCGGGCAATGTGTCTTTTCCAATGAATTTTTTCTACAGGACTTAATGTTCCTAGCATATTCAACAACGTCCTGTTGAAACGCTCTGGTTGTGGATCTCCCTGTGGGTGGTAGGGCGTGGTTCTTGATTTGGATATCCCACAGCTCTTACACAATTCCTTAATTAGTCTACTTTCAAAGTCCCTACCCTGATCCGAATGTAACCGGTTTAGTAGCCCATAGTGGACAAAGAATTGGTCCCAAAGAGTATTCGCGACTGTGACTGCCTTCTGGTTAGGTGCTATATAGGCCTGAGCATAGCGGGTGAAATGATCCGTCACCACTAGTATATTACATTTCTTTCCCACTTCTACCTCTAACGTTAGGAAATCCATGCATGCTAAGTCCATGGAACCATTGCTCTTGAACGTTACCAGCGGGGCCGCTCTTTCAGGCAAAGTCTTTCTCACAATGCAATTCCCACAATTGCCGCAGTATTTCTCTATTTCTCTCTTCATCTTCGGCCAATAAAACCGGTCGGTTACCAGTTTTAGAGTTTTTTCAAACCTTAAGTGTCCATGGTTATCATGTAAAAACTGCATAACTCTCATCCGATACTTCCTTGGTAATACCAATTGGTATCTCTCTCTTCAATCGCTCTGTTTCGTGTATCTGTGTAGTGCTCCCCATCTCATAAGCAGGTTCTTCTTCTGTTTGTTCAATAGCCTAACTTCCTCCTCTATCTCTGGCCTATTATAGTCATTCCTCAGCCTACCGGCTCCATTCATCATTTGTCCAATACCAGGGTCTTGAAGTTGATCTTGCCTAATCTGGCCCTCCTTCAATTTTTCCAAACCTTCCATCTCCAGCAAATTGATCCAACAGTAGTATAGTGGAAGTGCTTCAGGAGTTGCTCCTAGTGCACCCACTTGTGCATGCTTTATATGATTCTCTATCTGCAGGATGCGGCACATTCCACGAACTTCTCCAGCCGGTATCTCAATCCATTCATCGTCCTCCTTTCCTTCTGCTGACTGCCCTGGGATTCTCGATAACGAATCTGCATCAACATTGTTCACCCCTGGCCGATATTTCAGAGAGAAGTCGTACAGGGCCAGGGCGGCCAACCAGCGGTGCCCCGTCGCATCCAACTTGGCGGTAGTGTGTACATAAGTAAGGGGGTTGTTGTCAGTGTGAACTTCGAATTTGGCTCCATATAGATAGTCATGAAATTTATCCACGATGCACCATTTTAACGCCAAGAATTCAAGTTTGTGCGTAGGATATCGCTTTTCACTGTCTGATACCCCTCTGCTGGCAAAAGATACAGGCCGCAATTCCTCCTGATGTCTCTGATATAACACGCCTCCTAAGCCCTCTATGGAAGCATCAATATGTAGGACATAGGGTAAATTGGGATTTGCATAAGCTAATACAGTGGCACCCATTAAGCTCTCTTTTAGGGCATTAAAAGACCTTTCACATTCACCTGTCCACCTTTCTCTGAATGGTTCATTAACCTTGTATAGATCACCACTCCTTGTCGTCCTTGAGGTCTTTCTCCCTGTCATAGACAAGTATCCCTTTGTTAAGTCAGTTAGTGGTTTAGCAGTAGCTGAATAATTCGGAACAAACCTCCGGTAATAGCCACAAAACCCAAGGAACGATCTTAATTCCTTCAGCTTAGTAGGGCGCGGCCAGTTGGTCACTGCTTTGACCTTGTCCGGATCCGTAGCTACTCCTTCCTTACTTACTATGTGCCCTAGGTACTTGACACTTAACTGCCATAGGTGGCATTTATCTACTGATAGTTTCAGGCCGCCTTCAATCAACCTGTCTAACACTTTTAGAAGGCGTTGGTTATGTTCTTCTATAGTCGCACCGAAGACAATTATATCGTCTAGATACACAATTACCTCCCGATAATTCATGTCACCTATCGTCTTTTCCATTGTCCGTTGAAAGGTGGCCGGTGCTCCCTTCACTCCCTGTGGCATTTGGAGAAATTCGTAAAATCCTAAGGGACATATAAATGCAGTCTTTTCTCGATCCTGAGGGCACATCGGTATTTGGTAATACCCATTTCTTAAGTCTAGAACAGAGAATATAGTACTTCCTTGTAGACAGTCTAAGGCTTCATCGATCCTGGGCACCGTATACTGATCTGTCACTGTCCTTTGATTCAATGTTCGATAGTCAATGCACATTCGTATATTGCTGTTTTTTTTTCGAGCGATGACAATTGGAGAGGCATAAGGGCTCTTTGACTCCATGATTACCTGATTCTCCAATAGTCCCTTCAGGTGTTTCCTCATATCCTCGAAATCCGCGGGGGCTATACGTCGGGACCATTCTCGAAAGGGAGTAGTGTCTGTGAGGACGATATGATGCTCCACCCCTTTTGCTCGACCTAGGTCCCACTCCCCAGTAGAAAAAGCTTGCTCTCGGCGTTCCAACTCCTCAATTAACTTGTGTTTTTCCTCAGATGGCAGTTCACTTCCCCGAAAACAAATATCAAATTTGTTGATGTTCTCCCCTTGTTCCTCTTCAATTTGCACACCATAGGAGTAATTAAGCATAACAGCCAATTCATCATGTTTACTTAGCCATTTCAAAAGGATGGGATATATCCTGGTATTGGTTCCAATAATTAACGGTGGCTCTCCTCTCTCCTGTGGAACTCCTGGGCAAATCAACGCAATTAAGGGCACTTGGAGTCTCCCTGTCTCGTCTTCACACTCTTGTCCACATTCTATCATCACTTCGACATATCCCAAGTAAGGATATTTCTCCACGCTAAGACCCCATATCACTAACCCGGACAGGGGTTTAATTGGTACATCCGGGATGTTCGTCCTATACCAATCTTCAAAGATTATTGATACTTGAGAGCCACTATCAATCAAGATATCACAATTATGCCCGTCTATCTGGGCAGTCATTATCAGGGCTGGTCCCATTAACCCTTCAGGAAGGATGCCATTCCACCACGTGCTCCCCGTTGCACAATGTCCAACCTCTAGGAGGCCTGTGTGGGGTCCACGGGCCTCCCCCGTCCGTTTCCCTGGTCAGTATCTTCCCTACCAGAGCTGTTATTAGGCATTCGGGAGATATTTTGATTAAGATTACACTCAAAAGCCCTATGTCCAAACCTCCCACATTTGAAACATCCTTTATTTGAGAATGTGTTCCTGTTAGGATCTCCTGCTCTGTGCTGCCACGTCGCCATGGCAACCGGGAGGCAAGTGTTAGCGAAGTAACCTGAGCGCAGCTGATACTCCGGTCCGGGTTTTTACTGTGTAGTGGTTACAGGCTCTGTTCACGGCAGGGAATCCGGTGCTGGTTTTGTGCTCACAGTCTGTGAGGTCTGAGTGGGGAGTGGACAGCACCTGCTATATAAACCATCCTCTCAGCAGTGCCGCACGGGGCGCCCGCCGCTGCACTTCTTGAGGACTTTGAATTCCCCCTCCCCTCTCCTCCCGAGTGCCCAGCTCCGGGGGCGGGGTTTTTCGGAATGACGCGATTGCGTCGTGACGTCACGACGCAATCGCGTCATTCCGCGAAACCCCGCCCCTCGAGCTGGGCACTCGGGAGGAGGGAGAAGGGGGAGCCAAGCCGGCCGGCGGCGGCGCCGCACAGACGAGGGAGAGGCGGCTGAGGAGCGGGAAGAACCGCTTCAAATGTAAGTCAGCCCCTCTCTCTCTCTCTCTCTCTCCCTCCCTCCTCCCCCCCCCCACCTGCCGCAGTGTGTAAAATGGGGGCACGTGCCTGCCGCAGTGTGTAAAATGGGGACACTTTCCTGCCATACTGTGTGAAATGGGGGCACGTGCCTGCCGCAATGTGTAAAATGGGGACACTTTCCGCCGCAATGTGTAAAATGGGGGCACGTGCCTGCCGCAATGTGTAAAATCGGGGCACGTGCCTGCCACAATGTGTAAAATGGGGACACTTGCCTGTTGTACTGTGTAAAATGGAGGCACGTGCCTGCCGCAATGTGTAAAATGGGGACACTTTCCTGCCGCAATGTGTAAAATGGGGGCACGTGCCTGCCGCAATGTGTAAAATTGGGACACTTTCCTGCCGCAATGTGTAAAATGGAGACACTTGCCTGCCGTGCTGTGTAAAATGGGGACACCTGCCTGCCGTGCTGTGTAAAATGGGGTCGTGTGCCTGCTATAATGTGTAAAATGAGGACTTTTTATTTTTTTATCCTGTGGTGGCCGTGATGATGAGATCAGATGAGGCCACACCCATCTTAACAAAGCCATGCCCATTTTAGTGAGGCCACGCCCCCTTGCCGGGAGCACGCGCGCCACTTTTACTCTTTATATCTATGGGGGGGGGGGCAATTTTTTTTTTTTTTATGTGAATGGGGGGGGGGGGGGGGGCGCATTTTTAAATCTCGCACTGGGAGCCAAATTGGCTAGAAACGTCCCTGCCTCTCAGGCTAGGCAAATGCTGCTGAATCTTTGTTTGTTAGTCAGTTCCAGAGAGTTAGCTAGTACTGTGTGACTTTGTATTTACTTGTTGCTTACTGCGAATAGGCCTTGGGATTCGGTACTTCATTCTGCCAATCGGGACCTAGCAGTAAGACTGGAGTCAGTTGTTTGACCTGCTGGGGTTCTTTTGCTATTCTGTGAACCCAGCAGGTTTGCGGCTGTACTCTCAGACCTGCTTGCTTAATCCTCCCTCACTGTACAGGGCGTCCAGGTGTCAGTTTAGTGGCAGTAAGCTGAACCTGTGCCCTGCAAGTGGGGGTTAGGATTGTGGATACTCTCCTTGTGTCTATATTTCTATCTCTGACCAAGGAGTTTATTCCCACACCCGTTGGTAACCCTTTGGGGTTTTTTCTGTTGCTTTTAGCAACATCATTTCAGGTGCTCCACATGTTAAATCACTACACATCGCTTCATTGTCCGCTCTATTCCATCTGAGCATTCCTGACACTAGGGAGACACCCAATTCCTGAGCCTTTGGGCTTCTCCGTTCACTTTGTGTTTATTAGTTATTCCATCACCTCCTGTGTATGTTATGTTATACTGTCTGTGAGTTCGTTTGCTTCACTTCCCTCTCTGTTCATACACCGGTATACTCCTGTTAGCACTGGTGTGCGTAACATATTCAGCAGCCCTACTCCTGTTGAAATTTTGTGGGAATATGGGGCATACCCCTCAAAATACTTTGCAACAGGTGGTCGATCAGGTGCAGGTCCTGACTCGACAATTTAATGAGATGTCCTTTAAAATGAACACCCCGCAGGCCGCTAGCGGAGCTCCCGCAGCAGCAGCGGCAAGTTCAGGGGTTAAGGAGCCGAAAGTAAATCTCCCGGATCGTTTTTCTGGAGATCGCTCGCAGTTCTTTTGTTTCAAGGAGAGCTGTAAGCTATATTTCAGGCTTAGGCCCCAGTCTTCTGGGTCGGAGATTCAGCGGGTGGGCATGGTGATTTCCTTGCTACAAGGAGACCCACAGGTCTGGGCATATGGGTTACAGCCTGACTGTCCGTCGCTTAAAAGTGTTGATGCTTTTTTTACGGCACTGGGCATTTTGTATGATGACCCTGACAAGATGGCTTCAGCCGAGGCTCAGATTACGGTTCTTAAGCAAGGGCGACGGCCAGCTGAGGTGTATAGTACGGAGTTTCGGAGGTTGGCTCATGATACCCAGTGGAATGACCCAGCTCTGAGAAACCAGTACCGAGGAGGCCTTTCTGACCAGATAAAGGACCAACTGGTACAATATCCCTCGCCTGATAGCTTAGATCAGCTCATGCAGTTATCCATCCGGGTGGATAGACGGCTGAGAGAGCGTAGGCTTGAAAGGGAGACCGCAGTTTCCTTTTTTCCCAAGGGAACCTCAGACTCTGAGGAATATTCCGAGGAGCCTATGCAGATTGGGGCTACCCGCCTCTCCTCGCGTGAGAAGACGCGGAGGAGACAGCAGGGTTTGTGTTTGTACTGTGGGAATAAAGGTCATGTTGTAGTATCATGCCCAGAAAAACCGGAAAACTTCAGGGCCTGAGGGTGATGGGAAATATCCTGTCAGGCCAGAAGTCAGAATTTCCTAAAAAGACGTTTCTCATTCCGGTGACTTTGGAGATCCTTGGTCAAACTGTCAAGACTGAGGCCTTTGTTGACAGTGGGGCCATTGGGGTTTTCATGGACCGTCAATTCGCCCTGGAACACTCTGTTCCCTCAGTACCTTTGGCATCAGAGATTGAGATCTGTGGGTTAAACGGGGAACCATTGTCCCAGGGTAAAATTACCTCCTGCACCAGCCAAATTCCTTTGTTTATTGGAGCCACACACTCTGAAAAATTGTCTTTTTATGTGACTGTCTGTTCTTTTGCCCCATTGGTTTTGGGGTTACCCTGGTTAAGGGCCCATAACCCTCAATTTGACTGGGTCTCTGGGGAGATTCTTAGTTGGGGTAGTGATTGTTTCAGGAGTTGCTTGAGCCTTCCAGTCAGGCTCTCGCAGCTAAGTTTTCCAGGATTGCCAGGATGTTATGCAGATTTTGCGGATGTGTTCTCCAAAAAAGTTGCGGAGGTACTACCTCCCCATCGCCCCTATGACTGTGCCATTGATTTGTTGCCGGATGCTAAGCTTCCCAAGAGCAGGTTGTACTCCCTGTCACGTCCTGAGACTCAGGCTATGGCAGAGTACATTCAGGAGAACTTGGCAAAGGGATTTATCAGACCCTTACAGTCCCCAGTTGGGTCGGGGTTCTTATTCGTGGGTAAAAAGGATGGTTCGTTGCAACCCTGCATCGACTTCAGGGAATTGAACCGTATCACGATTAAAAACTCGTACCCACTGCCTCTCATTTCGGTTTTGTTTGACCAGCTTCGTACTGCCACCATTTTTTCTAAGATTGACCTACGCGGTGCTTACAATCTAATCCGAGTAAGAGAGGGGGATGAATGGAAGACTGCCTTTAATACCCACTCAGGGCATTATGAATATTTGGTGATGCCTTTTGGGCTCTCTAATGCCCCGGCAGTCTTCCAGGAATTCATGAACGATGTGCTCAGGGAATATTTAGATAGATTCTTAGTTGTTTATCTAGATGACATCCTAATCTTCTCTCATTCCCTGGAGGAACATCGGAAGCATGTACGCTGAGTCCTCCAGAAACTCAGAGACCACCAGCTTGGGGCGAAGCTGGAGAAGTGCGAGTTTGAAGTCCAGCAAATCGCATTTCTAGGGTATATTATCTCCTCAGAAGGTTTCCAAATGGAGGGTTCTAAGGTACAGGCAGTCCTGGATTGGGTGCAGCCCACTAGTTTGAAGGCGCTTCAGCGTTTTCTGGGCTTTGCAAATTTTTATAGATGGTTTATCGCTGGATTTTCGTCTATAGTGGCCCCCTTGGTGGCACTCACTAAGAAAGGGGCGGATGTTGCTCACTGGTCTTGTGAGGCCAAAGCGGCCTTTGCCCGTCTCAAAAGGGCATTTGTCTCGGCCAAGGTGCTGCAACATCCAGATCCTGAGCGTCCTTTTGTGGTAGAAGTGGATGCCTCTGAGATAGGTATTGGGGCAGTGCTCTCTCAGATGGGGGTGTCTGATAATCGCCTTCATCCCTGTGCTTACTTTTCCCGTAAATTTTCGTCTGCCGAGATGAATTATGATGTGGGTAACTGGGAATTGTTTGCTATAAAGGATGCACTCGGGGAGTGGAGACACTGGTTTGAGGGGGCTAAGTTTGTGGTCTCAATTCTCACCGACCATAAGAATCTGGCATATTTAGAGTCAGCAAAGCGGCTCAATGCCAGGCAGGCACGATGGGCTTTGTTTTTTGCTCGCTTTAATTTTTTGATAACATATCGCCCTGGGTCAAAAAACATCAAGGCTGATGCGCTCTCGCTGAGTTTTGCTCCAGTTCAAGAGACCACCGAGGAGCCATTGCCCATTGTGTCCCCATCATGTATTAAAGTGGGCATTACCCAGGACCTCTTATCATTAGTCCTTAGAGCACAGGAGCAGGCTCCTCCAGACCTTCCGGTAGGTCTCTTGTTTGTGCCTCCTAGGTTAAGACAGCGAGTGTTCCTGGAATTCCATGCCAAGAGGTCGGCAGGGCATCCGGGTATTGCCAGAACTCGGGAGTTGCTGTCTAGGGCGGTGTGGTTGCCCTCGGTGGCTAGGGATGTGGATCAGTGGGTTCGGGCATGTGACGTTTGTGCCCGAAATAAAACTCCTAGAGGGGTTCCTGTCGGCCCATTACATCCACTCTCTATTCCGTCTAAGCCATGGACCCACATTTCCATGGATTTTGTGGTGGACTTGCCCAAATCCTCGGGGATGACAGCCATTTGGGTTGTCGCTGACAGGTTTTCGAAGATGGTGCATTTCGTTCCACTGGTTGGGTTGCCATCGGCCAGATGCCTGTCTGAGTTATTTATGCAGCATGTTGTGCGCCTCCACGGGTTGCCACTTGATGTGGTCTCTGACCGTGGATCCCAGTTTGTGGCCAAATTCTGGAGGGCATTTTGTTCTGATCTCCAGATTTCTGTGAGCTTGTCGTCAGGCTACCATCCACAGTCTAATGGGCAGACTGAGAGGGTGAACCAGTCCTTGGAGCAGTTCCTCAGGTGTTATGTCTCCAAGTGTCATACTGACTGGGTTGCTCATCTGTCCATGGCGGAGTTTGCCTATAACAACGCGGCTCACTCTGCTACAGGGATCTCTCCCTTCCTTTGTGTGTATGGGCATCATCCTAAGGCCAATTCTTTTGACCCCCTGGATTCCACGTATGGTGGTTCCTCTGTTGTTTCGGTCCTTAGGGTTATTTGGAGGAAAGTGAAGAAAGCCCTTGTGTCTGTGTCATTAGTGACCAAAAGGGTTTTTGATAAGCGGAGAAGACCCTGCAGCTTCAAATTAGGAGACTTCGTCTGGTTGTCCACCAAGAATTTGAAGTTGAGACAGCCATCTCATAAGTTTGGCCCCCGGTTCATCGGCCCTTTTAAGATCACCAGGGTTATCAATCTGGTGGCATTTCAGTTCGATCTGCCCCGTTCATTGGGTATCAATAAAACATTTCATTGTTCCCTTTTAAAACTGGCGGTTAGTAATCCTTCTTCCAGTGGAAGACCTTCTCCTCTTCTGATACGGGGTCAGAGGGAGTTTGTGGTTGAAAGGGTTCTTGACTCCAAGATGGTTCGGGGTCGGCTGTCATTTTTGGTGCACTGGAAAGGGTATGGCCCGGAGGAGCGGTCGTGGGTGCGCAGTTGTGATCTTCATGTCCCCAGACTGATACGCTCTTTCTTCTCGCAGTTCCCCGATAAACCCGGTGGTAGGGGTTCTTTGACCCCTCGTCAGAGGGGGGGTACTGTTAGGATCTCCTGCTCTGTGCTGCCATGTCGCCATGGCAACCGGGAGGCAAGTGTTAGCGAAGTAACCTGAGCGCAGCTGATACTCCGGTCCGGGTTTTTACTGTGTAGTGGTTACAGGCTCTGTGCACGGCAGGGAATCCGGCGCTGGTTTTGTGCTCACAGTCTGTGAGGTCTGAGTGGGGCGTGGACAGCACCTGCTATATAAACCATCCTCTCAGGCTAGGCAAATGCTGCTGAATCTTTGTTTGTTAGTCAGTTCCAGAGAGTTAGCTAGTACTGTGTGACTTTGTATTTTCTTGTTGCTTACTGCGAATAGGCCTTGGGATTCGGTACTTCATTCTGCCAATCCGGACCTAGCAGTAAGACTGGAGTCAGTTGTTTGACCTGCTGGGGTTCTTTTGCTATTCTGTGAACCCAGCAGGTTTGCGGCTGTACTCTCAGACCTGCTTGCTTAATCCTCCCTCACTGTGCAGGGCGTCCAGGTGTCAGTTTAGTGGCAGTAAGCTGAACCTGTGCCCTGCAAGTGGGGGTTAGGATTGTGGATACTCTCCTTGTGTCTATATTTCTATCTCTGACCAAGGAGTTTATTCCCACACCCGTTGGTAACCCTTTGGGGTTTTTTCTGTTGCTCTTAGCAACATCATTTCAGGTGCTCCACATGTTAAATCACTACACATCGCTTCATTGTCCGCTCTATTCCATCTGAGCATTCCTGACACTAGGGAGACACCCAATTCCTGAGCCTTTGGGCTTCTCCGTTCACTTTGTGTTTATTAGTTATTCCATCACCTCCTGTGTATGTTATGTTATACTGTCTGTGAGTTCGTTTGCTTCACTTCCCTCTCTGTTCATACACCGGTATACTCCTGTTAGCACTGGTGTGCGTAACAGTTCTTCCTTCCTCTTACATTCTCAGTGGGAGAGTTATTCTGGGAAGAACTGTGAGCATTGTGGGTAGCTATAAACTGATCTATCTTTTTGTTTTGTTCTTCCATCGTTTTTAATAGTTTATCCTCCAGGGAATTGATCTCTGTTGTAGACTGTACCACTTTAACCTTCTTTATTGTCTTCTCTCGCATCTCTATTAACGCTTCTTCCTGCTTTACCTCCTTCAACAACTCATTGAAAGTAGGAGCAGGTTCTCTTGTTCCAGAGCATCTCAGCTTCTGTGCAACCGAGTCCGTAGTCAAAGCCCCTCGGAGCAGCTGTTTCATACGACTCTTATCCACTTCTTCTCGGCTTATTACTCCCTTATCCACAATTTTGTATAATAGTTTATCCACCCGAATCACATATGAACTTAGTTTCTCCCCAGGCTCCTGAAATGTATGGTGTAGTCGAGATATTAAGTCCCCTACATCTTCCAGCGTACCGTAAGCGTAATCTAGGGCTTCAAGATATGTCTCCAAAGTAGCATTGGGATTGCTTCACCTAGCCGCTTGCACTATTCCCATAGCGGACCCCGGAGACTCTCTACCACCCTCTGACGTTTAATCTGATCCGGGTACTGCCATTCTTCTGCCTGTTGTACTGCAGCCTCTTTCCAAGCTTCATATGGTTCTTCCCCTGTAGGTACAGGTATAATGCCCGAAAAAATTCTTAGCCTACGATAACTCCCTTCGTAGTGCCACCTTTCTAGTTGGGAAACAACTCGATCTACTATCATTTCAAATTGTCCACCCGTTACGTTTGAATTTCCTTTCCCCTTCTCTGAGATGTTCACAGGGGCTCCCGAAGGGCCAGCATCATCTACTTCATTCTCTTTCCTAACAGGTAATATGATGCGCCATTTCTTCCCCATACTCTCATCTGCCATCACCATATGTGGTATCAAATTAGCATCTGGTTCCTTTTCTATTTCTATTAATATGGCAACTGATTCTCCCGCTTCTCCCCTCCGTTTATCCACTATTATGGGTCTAGTCATTCCATACAGAGCACCAGTCTTACCAACCACATCCTCATCAGAGAACCCTACAAAGTCTCCCCCTATTACTATACACCTATTGGGGTCCTTCTTCTTCGTGTGACCCCATACATGTACATCTTCCCCTGTCAGTACTTCCATAATCTTCAGATATTGCTACCCAACCTTGTGTTTTACTGGCTCTACTTAGGATCTCAGCAGTGCCTCCACTTTGTAACCCCCTTGCTCTGCTCTGGGGTAGCTGTTCGAGAGAGTTACTATCAACTACCTTTGTGCCTCCACCCAAACTATTAACTATTGTGTTATATCACCCGGCTTGTTTGGGTAAGCCGTATCTAATGTGTATGCGCCTATGTGTATAGATAATGCATTACACACAATCCAATAATTCATTTACCTGTTTTCTCTCCATTAGGCCTGTCGGGTCCCCTAGCAGAAGAGTCAGGCAGTTGTAAGTATAACAGCTTTATTGTACAACTATAGTTGGGTTATCAGCGTCAATAAATTCTTTAGACCATTCCAACAAACATTCCCACCTATATAATAATTATTACACAAGTTAATCACTATACTCTCCCTGTCCTATACAATGTATTCGCATGCAGTACAAAAAAATACCTCTGGTACCATATCAGATCTTTTAAAAAATGAGATCGACCCGGGTGTTTATACAAACATTCGTGCTCTGTTGGGGCCCATGGTTTCCGTTGTTACATGCTACAGTTATACTGCCTCATTTATAGAATTTATCCACCTTGGACTGCTTCCTTTACTTTACTCAACGATGACACTGTTATTATAACTCACATTTCCTCTTAACCTCCAGTTAGGGTTAATTTTCCACTCTGACTGGTCAGGCTGGTTATTATTGACTTTCCTCTCTGATGGTAAATGGTCACCAGCTGGCTATATCAAAGCATATACACATCCTATTGTGCCTGACAGCTATCCAGATTTAGTATCATCAGTTTCTCTGTGTCGTGAGGCTTTACTAGTAAAGTCTATCATTACTCTCAGGCGCTTCTATCTTTTCGTTATGCTGGTAGATAAGGGAAACGGTATGACTTCAGTTCGCTAAATAGTTACTTCGCTTTCAGTCTATAACTGCCTCTCCTTCAGGAATGTCTCTATTTCAATAGCTATCCCGATATGGGTGCTTCCTTTCGCAGCTTTCTACTTTAACAGGCTCTACAGTTCTGGGCTTTCAGTCTATATGTGACAATAGTGCACCTGTAGCATCTCTGGGTATGTAGTATATAATCGGCCACAGTCTATATAGTAATGTGTAGTCTATAACTGGCCACAGTCCATATAATACTGAAGAATGCTTATGGTGACTCTAAAATTAAAGTTCATTTGAAAAGATTTATAATATATACAGCTAATGCAGTGAGGATTCAAGCATTTGGCACTTTAGTACTGAAGGAGTTAACTTGTCAGGGGGAGGCGACACAACGGATAGTTGCTCACCTCTGGTAGCTCCCCCGACTCCTCCTGTTCCTCTTGTTCCTCTACGCTCTGCCTCTCCACCCCCTCTGTCTGATTATTGTAAGACAGATAGTGTAGGTACCTCTTATTGTAGTTCTTGTACCAATCAGTGAGTCCTCAGCACTGACAGGATCTCACTCCTCACCGTTCTCCCTCTTACTCTGGTTGCCTGCGCCTCTACTGCACAGCTCTCTGGCTCTCCAACCTCGCCGTCACCGGGACTGCCTCTCCGCCAGGGGCTATTTGTCTGCCTGCAGCGTTCTCCAGCCTCACTGTTACCGAGACTACCTCTCTGCCAGCGTCTCCGTACCCCGCTCTCTGCTCTGTCACTGGAGCTGCCCGCCGGGATGCTGCGTCTCTCACAGGTACCGTTTGTGGGGGACTAACTGTCACAGCATGCGCAGGGCCCCTTTCCCTTCACTCCTCATGCTCTCCCCAACGATCTCCTGGCCTCATGGCAATCTAGAAACTTCTCCCCACATACTGCAGTACATGAGGTTAACTCCTTCACCTCATGCCCTATGTAATATGACAGACTACATATGCATATGTATACACAATATATCACAATATATATATATATATATATTAAAATTACCAGTAGGGCTACACTCTCCCCCTGGTGATCTACTTACACTCGTTTAATTGGATCACCATATTCTATATCTTATTTAATTGCTAAAATACGGCCAAGATAACACCATACCCATGTGATTAACTCTTGGCACCATACAAGGTACCCCCAACTGATCGTAAGTTAACACTAAAGGAGCCCGTCTCTGTCTTTCTGGTCTATTATGTGCCCCTTCATTTACCCATTCTGTGTCATTGAAATTATAGTAGTTGAAATCCCCTTGTACTTCCCCTCTATCTTCTACCAGCCCTGTTTCGGGGTCTCCATCTTCTACTAGCCCAGTCCCAGGATAGCATTTGTAGCTCTCTCTACTCAATAGTTCTGCTCTTATTCCAGAGATATCCTCGGGAACATCTCTAATACTTTCTTTGGTAGGCTCTCCGACTCTCTTAGCTGACTCTCTATAATAATAGCCAATTATCTCATCTTCTTCATTTATACTATCAGTTTCATTAGAGATATTGGTCTCTATTCCTGGATCTACCAATCCCTTGGTGGATGGCGTTTCACCCTCCTCTCGAAAGGACTCTAAACGTACTTCCCGTCCGATGGGGAGCAGATGCTGCCGATGATAGGTTAAAGTTGCTCAAGATCCGCTCTCCGGTCGTAGTTTGTACACTGGCAGATCCGGGAATTTTTCTATCACTACATATGGCTGTTCCTTCCATCTGTTCATAATCTTGAATTTCTTTGGCATTCCCAATCGTCTAAGTAACACTCTATCTCCTGGTGCCAATGCGTGATCTCGCACTTTCCTGTCATATCGGATTTTAATTTTTTTCCTAGTTTATCAGCTGTGTGCTCTGCTAATTCATACGCTTTTTTCAACTCTTCCCTTAACTTCTTTACATATTTCAGATGGGATGAATAGGAGCTTTCCCCAGATGAAACACCCATGCTCACATCTATTGGAAGCTTAGCTTCTCTTCCGAACATCAGGTAATATGGTGAGTAACCTGTGGCCTCACTCTGGGTGCAATTGTATGCATGCACTAGTCGGGCAATGTGTCTTTTCCAATGAATTTTTTCTACAGGACTTAATGTTCCTAGCATATTCAACAACGTCCTGTTGAAACGCTCTGGTTGTGGATCTCCCTGTGGGTGGTAGGGCGTGGTTCTTGATTTGGATATCCCACAGCTCTTACACAATTCCTTAATTAGTCTACTTTCAAAGTCCCTACCCTGATCCGAATGTAACCGGTTTGGTAGCCCATAGTGGACAAAGAATTGGTCCCAAAGAGTATTCGCGACTGTGACTGCCTTCTGGTTAGGTGTTATATAGGCCTGAGCATAGCGGGTGAAATGATCCGTCACCACTAGTATATTACATTTCTTTCCCACTTCTACCTCTAACGTTAGGAAATCCATGCATGCTAAGTCCATGGGACCATTGCTCTTGAACGTTACCAGCGGGGCCGCTCTTTCAGGCAAAGTCTTTCTCACAATGCAATTCCCACAATTGCCGCAGTATTTCTCTATTTCTCTCTTCATCTTTGGCCAATAAAACCGGTCGGTTACCAGTTTTAGAGTTTTTTCAAACCCTAAGTGTCCATGGTTATCATGTAAAAACTGCATAACTCTCATCCGATACTTCCTTGGTAATACCAATTGGTATCTCTCTCTTCAATCGCTCTGTTTCGTGTGTCTGTGTAGTGCTCCCCGTCTCATAAGCAGGTTCTTCTTCTGTTTGTTCAATAGCCTAACTTCCTCCTCTATCTCTGGCCTAATATAGTCATTCCTCAGCTTACCGGCTCCATTCATCATTTGTCCAATACCAGGGTCTTGAAGTTGATCTTGCCTAATCTGGCCCTCCTTCAATTTTTCCAAACCTTCCATCTCCAGCAAATTGATCCAACAGTAGTATAGTGGAAGTACTTCAGGAGTTGCTCCTAGTGCATCCACTTGTGCATGCTTTATATGATTCTCTATTTGTAGGATGCGGCACATTCCACGAACTTCTCCAGCCGGTATCTCAATCCATTCATCGTCCTCCTTCCCTTCTGCTGACTGCCCTGGGATTCTCAATAATGAATCTGCATCAACATTGTTCACCCCTGGCCGATATTTCAGAGAGAAGTCGTACAGGGCCAGGGCGGCCAACCAGCGGTGCCCCGTTGCATCCAACTTGGCGGTAGTGTGTACATAAGTAAGGGGGTTGTTGTCAGTGTGAACTTTGAATTTGGCTCCATATAGATAGTCGTGAAATTTATCCACGATGCACCATTTTAACGCCAAGAATTCAAGTTTGTGCGTAGGATATCGCTTTTCACTGTCTGATACCCCTCTGCTGGCAAAAGATACAGGCCGCAATTCCTCCTGATGTCTCTGATATAACACGCCTCCTAAGCCCTCTATGGAAGCATCAATATGTAGGACATAGGGTAAATTGGGATTTGCATAAGCTAATACAGTGGCACCCATTAAGCTCTCTTTTAGGGCATTAAAAGACCTTTCACATTCACCTGTCCACCTTTCTCTGAATGGTTCATTAACCTTGTATAGATCACCACTCCTTGTTGTCCTTGAGGTCTTTCTCCCTGTCATAGACAAGTATCCCTTTGTTAAGTCAGTTAGTGGTTTAGCAGTAGCTGAATAATTCGGAACAAACCTCCGGTAATAGCCACAAAACCCAAGGAACGATCTTAATTCCTTTAGCTTAGTAGGGCGCGGCCAGTTGGTCACTGCTTTGACCTTGTCCGGATCTGTAGCTACTCCATCCTTACTTACTATGTGCCCTAGGTACTTGACACTTAACTGGCATAGGTGGCATTTATCTACTGATAGTTTCAGGCCGCCTTCAATCAACCTGTCTAACACTTTTAGAAGGCGTTGGTTATGTTCTTCTATAGTCGTACCGAAGACAATTATATCGTCTAGATACACAATTACCTCCCGATAATTCATGTCACCTATCGTCTTTTCCATTGTCCGTTGAAAGGTGGCCGGTGCTCACTTCACTCCCTGTGGCATTTGGAGAAATTCGTAATATCCTAAGGGATATATACATGCAGTCTTTTCTCGATCCTGAGGGCACATCGGTATTTGGTAATACCCATTTCTTAAGTCTAGAACAGAGAATATAGTACTTCCTTGTAGACAGTCTAAGGCTTCATCGATCCTGGGCACCGTATACTGATCTGTCACCGTCCTTTGATTCAATGTTCGATAGTCAATGCACATTCGTATATTGCTGGTTTTTTTTCGAGCGATGACAATTGGAGAGGCATAAGGGCTCTTTGACTCCATGATTACCTGATTCTCCAATAGTCCCTTCAGGTGTTTCCTCATATCCTCGAAATCCGCGGAGGCTATACGCCGGGACCGTTCTCGAAAGGGAGTAGTGTCTGTGAGGACGATATGATGCTGCACCCCTTTTGCTCGACCTAGGTCCCACTCCCCAGTAGAAAAAGCTTGCTCTCGGCGTTCCAACTCCTCAATTAACGTATGTTTTTCCTCAGATGGCAGTTCACTTCCCCGAAAACAAATATCAAATTTGTTGATGTTCTCCCCTTGTTCCTCTTCAATTTGCACACCATAGGAGTAATTAGGCATAACAGCCAATTCATCATGTTTACTTAGCCATTTCAAAAGGATGGGATATATCCTGGTATTGGTTCCAATAATTAACGGTGGCGCTTCTCTCTCCTGTGGAACTCCTGGGCAAATCAACACAATTAAGGGCACTTGGAGTCTCTCTGTCTCGTCTTCACACTCTTGTCCACATTCTATCATCACTTCGACATATCCCAAGTAAGGATATTTCTCCACACTAAGACCCCATATCACTAACCCGGACAGGGGTTTGATTGGTACATCCGGGATGTTCGTCCTATACCAATCTTCAAAGATTATTGATACTTGAGAGCCACTATCAATCAAGATATCACAATTATGCCCGTCTATCTGGGCAGTCATTATCAGGTCTGGTCCCATTAACCTTTCAGGAAGGATCCCATTCCACCACGTGCTCCCCGTTGCACAATGTCCAACCTCTAGGAGGCCTGTGTGGGGTCCACGGGCCTCCCCCGTCCGTTTCCCTGGTCAGTATCTTCCCTACCAGAGCTGTTATTAGGCATTCGGGAGATATTTTGATTAAGATTACACTCAAAAGCCCTATGTCCAAACCTCCCACACTTGAAACATCCTTTATTTGAGAATGTGTTCCTCCTTCCTCTTACATTCTCAGTGGGAGAGTTATTCTGGGAAGAACTGTGAGCATTGTGGGTAGCTATAAACTGATCTATCTTTTTGTTTTGTTCTTCCATCATTTTTAATAGTTTATCCTCCATGGAATTGATCTCTGTTGTAGACTGTACCACTTCAACCTTCTTTATTGTCTTCTCTCGCATCTCTATTAACGCTTCTTCCTGCTTTACCTCCTTCAACAACTCATTGAAAGTAGGAGCAGGTTCTCTTGTTCCAGAGCATCTCAGCTTCTGTGCAACCGAGTCCGTAGTCAAAGCCCCTCGGAGCAGCTGTTTCATACGACTCTTATCCACTTCTTCTCGGCTTATTCCTCCCTTATCCACAATTTTGTATAATAGTTTATCCATCCGAATCACATATGAACTTAGTTTCTCCCCAGGCTCCTGAAATGTATGGTGTAGTCGAGATATTAAGTCCCCTACATCTTCCAGCGTACCGTAAGCGTAATTTAGGGCTTCAAGATATGTCTCCAAAGTAGCGTTGGGATTGCTTCACCTAGCCGCTTGCACTATTCCCACAGCGGGACCCCAGAGACTCTCTACCACCCTCTGACGTTTAATCTGATCCGGGCACTGCCATTCTTCTGCCTGTTGTACTGCAGCCTCTTTCCAAGCTTCATATGGTTCTTCCCCTGTAGGTACAGGTATAATGCCCGAAAAAATTCTTAGCCTACGATAACTCCCCTCGTAGTGCCACCTTTCTAGTTGGGAAACAACTCGATCTACTATCGTTTCAAATTGTCCACCCGTTACGTTTGAATTTCCTTTCCCCTTTTCTGAGATGTTCACAGGGGCTCCCGAAGGGCCAGCATCATCTACTTCATTCTCTTTCCTAACAGGTAATATGATGCGCCATTTCTTCCCCATACTCTCATCTGCCATCATCATATGTGGTATCAAATTAGCATCTGGTTCCTTTTCTATTTCTATTAATATGGCAACTGATTCTCCCGCTTCTCTCCTCCGTTTATCCACTATTATGAGTCTAGTCATTCCATACAGAGCGCCAGTCTTACCAACCACATCCTCATCAGAGAACCCTACAAAGTCTCCCCCTATTACTATACACCTATTGGGGTCCTTCTTCTTCGTCTGACCCCATACATATACATCTTCCCCTGTCAGTACTTCCATAATCTTCAGATATTGCTACCCAACCTTGTGTTTTACTGGCTCTACTCAGGATCTCAGCAGTGCCTCCACTTTGTAACCCCCTTGCTCTGCTCTGGGGTAGCTGTTCGAGAGAGTTACTATCAACTACCTTTGTGCCTCCACCCAAACTATTAACTATTGTGTTACATCACCCGGCTTGTTTGGGTAAGCCGTATCTAATGTGTATGCGCCTATGTGTATAGATAATGCATTACACACAATCCAATAATTCATTTACCTGTTTTCTCTCCATTAGGCCTGTCGGGTCCCCTAGCAGAAGAGTCAGGCAGTGGTAAGTATAACAGCTTTATTGTACAACTATAGTTGGGTTATCAGCGTCAATAAATTCTTTAGACCATTCCAACAAACATTCCCACCTATATAATAATTATTACACAAGTTAATCACTATACTCTCCCTGTCCTATACAATGTATTTGCATGCAGTACAAAAAAATACCTCTGGTACCATATCAAATCTTTTAAAAAATGAGATCGACCCGGGTGTTTATACAAACATTCGTGCACTGTTGGGGCCCATGGTTTCCGAGTTGTTACATGCTACAGTTATACTGCCTCAGTTATAGAATATATCCACCTTGGACTGCTTCCTTTACTTTACTCAGCGATGACACTGTTATTATAACTCACGTTTCCTCTTAACCTCCAGTTAGGGTTTATTTTCCACTCTGACTGGTCGGGCTGGTTATTACTGACTTTCCTCTCTGATGGTAAATGGTCACCAGCTGGCTATATCAAAGCATATACACATCCTATTGTCCCTGATAGCTATCCAGATTTAGTATCATCAGTTTCTCTGTGTCGTGAGGCTTTACTAGTAAAGTCTATCATTACTCTCAAGCGCTTCTATCTTTTCGTTATGCTGGTAGATAAGGGAAACGATATGACTTCAGTTCGCTAAATAGTTACTTCTCTTTCAGTCTATAACTGCCCCTCCTTCAGGAATGTCTCTATTTCAATAGCTATCCCGATATGGGTGCTTCCTTTCGCAGCTTTCTACTTTAACAGGCTCTACAGTTCTGGGCTTTCAGTCTATATGTGACAATAGTGCACCTGTAGCATCTCTGGGTATGTAGTATATAATCGGCCACAGTCTATATAGTAATGTGTAGTCTATAACTGGCCACAGTCCATATAATACTGAAGAATGCTTATGGTGACTCTAAAATTAAAGTTCATTTGAAAAGATTTATAATATATACAGCTAATGCAGTGAGGATTCAAGCATTTGGCACTTTAGTACTGAAGGAGTTAACTTGTCAGGGGGAGGTGACACAACGGATAGTTGCTCACCTCTGGTAGCTCCCCCGACTCCTCCTGTTCCTCTTGTTCCTCTACGCTCTGCCTCTCCACCCCCTCTGTCTGATTATTGTAAGACAGATAGTGTAGGTACCTCTTATTGTAGTTCTTGTACCAATCAGTGAGTCCTCAGCACTGACAGGATCTCACTCCTCACCGTTCTCCCTCTTACTCTGGTTGCCTGCGCCTCTACTGCACAGCTCTCTGGCTCTCCAACCTCGCCGTCACCGGGACTGCCTCTCCGCCAGGGGCTATTTGTCTGCCTGCAGCGTTCTCCAGCCTCACTGTTACCGAGACTACCTCTCTGCCAGCGTCTCCGTACCCCGCTCTCTGCTCTGTCACTAGAGCTGCCCGCTGGGATGCTGCGTCTCTCACAGGTACCGTTTGTGGGGGACTAACTGTCACAGCATGCGCAGGGGCCCCTTTCCCTTCACTCCTCGTGTTCTCCCCAACGATCTCCTGGCCTCATGGCAATCTAGAAACTTCTCCCCACATACTGCAGTACATGAGGTTAACTCCTTCACCTCATGCCCTATGTAATATGACAGACTACATATGCATATGTATACACAATATATTACAATATATATATATATTAAAATTACCAGTAGGGCTACACAAATAAGGGACAAAATAAACCCTGTCCTAGTCCATCAAGAACATGCCAGATCTGACCGTAACACATAACAGATTAGTATAAACCTTAACTTTCACTTAACCTATGCAGGAGATCTACTTACGTGGGCTGGGCCAGCTGGAGGTGTCCAGGTCAGCAACTCCTCTGCCCATTACCGCTGGATGCTGTACAGTACCACAGTGGCACATCCAGCAGGGATAGGAGACTGCAGCTGCCCAGCAACCACAGCCTCCCTGGACCCTCTGCAGCCCAGCACACAGCAGTGCCCAGTGGTAGTGGGTAGAGGAGTGCTACAGGTGTGGGGCAAATGTACTTATTGCCCTCATCCCCTCCTTAGAGCTACCCCTTGTATTTAAAAAAATATATATGTTTTTGGAGTGGTCGTGGCCACGCCACCCAGATTTCGTCTCGCCTGCACAGTACCCATGACTGTCTCAGCTCCGGATTGCTCTAGGTACAACAATTGGTGTGATTCTGCATTTGGGGCAGTGCCATTATATTGTTCGATTTCCCAACAAACGTAGACCCATAAGTGCTAGAAATGAAGTCAGGACTCATGTGTTCTCTGCGTCACAGATGCCATGTGCTGAGTCAAAGTTTTCTGAAGTGATAAAATGCGAAGTAACTCCAACCAATAGGAGCTGTTTCTTTCGGCTAATTTTAGCCACTTGCCAAATCAACAACCGGCTCCACCGCTTACTAAATGCAATTAATCCAATCTGACTAACTCCCACGAAAACAGTCTGTAATGTCTGTCTCATTAATTCCATATTTTATTATTATTATTTTTATTTGAAAACATATTTTGCAAGCAACAGATTGACTCATAGAGAAAGACAACGTGGAGCTAAATTCTTACCAGATTTTTGTTATAAGTACGTATTATTATGTCATTGTCATATCCTCTTGCTAAAGAAAAGGGGCCTTATTTAGAGTTGGATGCAAGCGCAATGTAACATATGACCCATTCTGAGTTACTGCAGACACAAGATGCATCACCTCTGCGTAGGTAATAAATGCACAATACTTCCCGAACAAGTAACAGAAGCAGGAGTGATGGGTGTGGCGTCAATTAACGCACAAACATGCTCAAAAACACAACACACAATTCATACCCCTACAGCAGGGGCGTCGGAATGGGGGGGGCAAGGGGGCAGCTCGCCCCCCGCAAAAATGTGCGAGGCGCCTAGCAATTGCAGCAGAGGAGCGGCAGACGGTCAGGTGAAATACTGCTGCCGGCTGCCGCACTTCCTGCTTCCTCAGGCGTCCTCAGCGCGTCTGGCAGTCACGGACACCTCCATTGTGCCACCTCCTCCCCTACAGTGGCTCTGCCCCCTCCGTCTTGAAACCCCCTGCAGCCAGCGCTGCGGACTACCGCGTCCGCGTAGAGCGCCGGACAGGATCGGGTCACTGCATCGAGCACTGCCGCTGGGGAGCTGAGTAGGTGTCCAGGGGAGTGTCCGCGATGGGCTGTCAGCGGGGAGGGAGAGATCATTGCCAGCTCGAAGCTGCTGCTGCTCCCGCACTGCCTGAAGACTGTCAGCCCTCCTACCTACCCTGCTGCCGCTACCCCCGGGCATAGTGACACTGTGCAGGGCTGACAGCCTCCTACCTACCCTGCTGCTGCTCCCAGACAGAGGGAGTGGGAGCACTGAGATAGCTGCTGGTCCTGCACCTATCTATCTATATAAATATGGCTGCATAGGACGGGGCAAATGTTTTTAATGCATGAATAAATGAATAATTAATAAGTGACCCCATACCCACTGTTTATGCTCCCCAGTCGCAGAGGTCGCTGCATGGAGCTGATCCGGTCAGGTGCTCCGGAAACTTGTCCATTCCGGGTTTCATCAAATCCCCGCCGCTGCTGACAGTGAGTGAATCACCGTCACTCGCTGTACAGCGCCGCTGCCGCCCGCCTTGGATACAGGCTGCTCTCTCTCCCATGTGACTAGCGGACGCCGCTGTGCTGTGTAATGTGACTAGCGGACGCCGCAGTGCTGTGTAAGGTGACTAGCGGACGCCGCTGTGAGGTGTAATGTGACTAGCGGACGCGGTTGTGCTGTGTAATATGACTAGCGGACGCGACTGTGCTGTGTAATGTGACTAGCGGACGCCGCTGTGAGGTGTAATGTGACTAGCGGACGCGGCTGTGCTGTGTAATGTGACTAGCGGATGCGGCTGTGCTGTGTAATGTGACTAGCGGACGCGGCTGTGCTTTGTAATGTGACTAGCGGACGCCCCTGTGCTTTGTAATGTGACTAGCGGACGCCGCTGTGCTGTGTAAGGTGACTAGCGGACGCCGCTGTGAGGTGTAATGTGACTAGCGGACGCGGCTGTGCTGTGTAATGTGACTAGCGGATGCCGCTGTGAGGTGTAATGTGACTAGTGGACGCTGCTGTGAGGTGTATTGTGACTAGCGGACGCCGCTGTGCTGTGTAATGTGACTAGCGGACGCCGCTGTGCTGTGTAATGTGACTAGCGGACGCCGCTGTGCTGTGTAATGTGACTAGCGGACGCCGCTGTGCTGTGTAATGTGACTAGCGGACGCCGCTGTGCTGTGTAATGTGACTAGCGGACGCCGCTGTGCTGTGTAATGTAACTAGCGGACGCTGCTGTGCTGTGTAATGTGACTATCGGTCGCCGCTGTGAGGTGTAATGTGACTAGCGGACGCCGCTGTGAGGTGTTTAATGTGACTAGCGGACGCCGCTGTGAGGTGTATTGGGACTAGCGGACGCCGCTGTGCTGTGTAATGTGACTAGCGGACGCCGCTGTGCTGTGTAATGTGACTATCGGTCGCCGCTGTGAGGTGTAATGTGACTAGCGGACGCCGCTGTGAGGTGTTTAATGTGACTAGCGGACGCCGCTGTGAGGTGTATTGTGACTAGCGGACGCCGCTGTGCTGTGTAATGTGACTAGCGGATGCCGCTGTGCTGTGTAATGTGACTATCGGTCGCCGCTGTGAGGTGTAATGTGACTAGCGGACGCCGCTGTGAGGTGTTTAATGTGACTAGCGGACGCCGCTGTGAGGTGTGTAATGTGACTAGCTGACGCCGTTGTGAGGTGTAATGTGACTAGCGGATGCCACTGTGAGGTGTAATGTGACTAGCGGACGCTGCTGTGAGGTGTATTGTGACTAGCGGACGCTGCTGTGAGGTGTAATGTGACTAGCGGATGCCGCTGTGAGGTGTAATGTGACTAGCGGACGCTGCTGTGAGGTGTATTGTGACTAGCGGACGCTGCTGTGAGGTGTAATGTGACTAGCGCATGCTGCTGTAAGGTGTAATGTGAATTGGTACTATTCTATGGCCTCGTCTCTTCCCTAAAATATATTTTCGCTTGCAAAAAAAAGGAGGCTCGGGCTGGCCCTGCCTGCAGCCACGGAGTATGTAATGGGAGAGGGGGGGACTAGCCTGGCACAGTCTACTCTGCCACTAACCTACCTGCCCTGGCAGGCTCCCGGTGGCAGTACCGCAATTTGCGGGTATTTAAGGAGCGGGGCCTAATGCCGTGAAGTGCCAGCCCCCATAAGAGACCTGTGCTGTGCTGTAGACTGTAAAGGTAGTGTCTCGGGCTGCCCCACCTCTCTAGCTCTCCCTCTCCCTCTGACACTCTCCCTCTCAACTCTCTCCCTGACAATGTCTCTCTGTCCCCTCCCTACACTCTCTCTCTTTGACATCATCTCCCTCATTCTCTTCTTGACACACTCTCTCTCCCTCACTTTCTTCCTGACACTGTCTCTCTCTCCCTGGCACTCTATCTCTCTCTGTGACAATGTCTCTCCCTGATGCTGTCTAGCTCTCTCTCCCTCCCTGCTGGCACTGTCTCTCTCTCTCCCTGACACGGTCGGTCTCTCTTTTTGACACTGTCTCTTCCTCACTCCCTAACACTGTCTCTCCCCCTGACAGTCTCTCTCTCTACCTCAGTCTGTCGCTCTTGCTGACCCGCTCTCCCTCTGACACACACTCTCTCTCTGTCCCTGACACTTTCTTTCTCCCTTAAGGGGGGTACACACTAGGCGATTTTAGCCTAAAAAATAAACGACAACGACATAAAAGTCTTAATCGTTTATTTTTAGTCTTATATCGTCCAGTGTGTATGTGGGCAATATCGGTGACCGATGAATGAGGCGCGCTCCCGCACACCGTTCAGCGATCACCAATATTGAGCTGACATGTAGCTTAACCTGTCAATGTTGGGCTGAGCATCATGGCCTGGAATTCCGGCGATGACGACATTGATCGTTATCGTTGAACGATAACGATCCGTGTATACGAACTATATCGTTGATCGCCAGCATTTCCCCGTCACCTAGTGTGTACCCGCCTTTACACCCTCTCTCTCTCGCTCCTATCTCTTGCTCATTCCCTCTTTTTCCGTGAAACCCTCTCTCTCTCTCTCCCCCTGACCTCCCTCTCTTTCTCGCACCTCTCTTTCTCTCTACCCCTGATACCTGCTTTGTCTTTCTCTCTCGCTCTCTTTCTTGATCCCCTAAGGGGTATTGAAGTGACAACGGCGGGGGGCAGGGAAGGCCCTGTCAAGATTTTTCTATGTGATCCACAAAGTTATAGTTACGCCTTACACCATCCTGCATCATCCGCCTTGTCACTGCCTATCCTCCCCTTCTCCTCCCTACACCCCCCCCCTACCCCCACGGCCACCAAATTTTTGCTGGACCACTGCCTACATGTGAGTGACGCCCTGAGAGCCCGCCAGAGCCCCTGCAGAACCTCTACCTGGCCGGAGAGACCTTGCAACCTCCTCCCGAAAACCTCCAGGTAACTGCTCTCCTGGGCACACATTCTGCTGATGGTGATATACCTCTCTCTCTCTCTCTCTCACCATCCATGCGTTTCTCTCCATGTATCTCTCTCCCCATCTCTCTCTTTCCATGTGTCTCTGTCTCCAGGTCTCTCTTTCTCTCCATGTCTCTCTCTCGCCATGTCTCTCTCTACATCTCTCTCTCCATTTTTGTTATGAGGTATAACAGAGGGGGCGACATTTAGATATTTAGGGGCGCCAAACTGAAATTATATCTTGCCCCCCCCAACCAAAAAGCGTTCTGACGCCACTGCCCTACAGTAAGTATCAAGGAAAAGGTAGATGATCGTAACCCAAATCACTTGGAGCCTGTGACTTGCAAAATGAACACGATTCAAATAGATCAGTCTTTTATTTATTAAAAAGTCCACATTATTAAACATTTGGATAGTCATACGCTTCCGAGTAGTAAACGTAATTTCTTTTTTTTAAAGGAGTGTTTATTGAACTGTAATCCTGCTTTTGAATTAAAACAGCACTATTTTTACTTTGTTTGCAGGGTTAATCTTTGGTTAACTCCTATTAACTGTGGCCACAAGCTTTTTCATGCACCCCTATGTAAACGCAATTGTTCTAAACCTGTGTCAGCTGCTCCTTAGTAATTTATCAGCCAGTGTCAGGTGACTAGTGTACCTTTAAAAGCCATAAGATTTGTGGCAGGCATACATTAAACCTAGTGGGCATATTTGCAGTTATATTATGTGTGATACAGTTGCCAGGTTTTAATTTTTAAGGCCGGGCCTGGGACAGCTGTGCCCCCAGTGCACCCTTGATGCCACCTCGAACCCCTGATGGGCCGCTAGCCTAGAGAGTTGCAAGTACAAGTTGCCTGTAAAAAAATCCATGACTACAACACAGAGCATAGCATTATCTGCTCAAGGGCTGCCGTCATTGACATGTATGTAAACTAGAGATGTGCGGCGGGCACTTTTCGTGTTTTGTGTTTTGGTTTTGGTTCTAATTCCACTTTCGTGTTTTGGTTTTGGCTTGGTTTTGCCAAAACCACCCTTTCGTGTTTTGGTTTTGGATCTGGATGATTTTTGAAAAAAACATAAAAGCAGCTAAAATCACAGAATTTGAGGGTCATTTTGATCCTACGGTATTATTAACCTTAATAACAATCATTTCCACTCATTTCCAGTCTATTCTGAACACCTCACACCTCACAATATTGTTTTTAGGCCAAAAGGTTGTACCGAGGTTGCTGGATGACTAAGCTAAGCGACACAAGTGTGCGGCACAAACACCTGGCCCATCTAGGCGTGACACTGCAGTGGCAGACAGGAGGGCAGATATAAAAAAAAAAAAGGCCCCAAACAGCACATGATGCAAAGAAAAAAAAGAATTGCAATGAGGTAGTTGTATGACTAAGCCAAGCGACACAAACAATTAGGCCCATCTAGGCGTGACACTGCAGTGGCAGACAGGAGGGCAGATATAAAAAAAGGCCCCAAACAGCACATCATGCAAAGAATAAAAAGATTTGCAATGAGGTAGTTGTATGACTAAGCCTATCGACACAAACAATTAGGTCCATCTAGGCGTGACACTGCAGTGGCAGACAGGAGGGCAGATATAAAAAAAAGGCCCCTAACAGCACATCATGCAAAGAATAAAAAGATTTGCAATGAGGTAGTTGTATGACTAAGCCAAGCGACACAAACAATTAGGCCCATCTAGGCGTGGCACTGCAGTGGCAGACAGGAGGGCAGATATAAAAAAAAAGGCCCCTAACAGCACATGATGCAAAGAAAAAAAAAAGTGCACCGAGGTTGCTGTATGACTATGCTAAGCGACACAACCACCTGGCCCATCTAGTAGTGTCACACAGTGGCTGAATGTCGAGAGTGGGTCGCAATTGTTCGGTCCACTGACAGCCTCTCCAGCACGCTCCAGTCACTTTTAAAAAAATTCTGCAATTGGTGGACTTATGCGGCAGTACCCCAGGACTAATACAGCAGTACCCCTGGACTCATACGGCAGTGTTACACAGGATGGCACTTTTCAAAAACTAGGCCCCAAACAGCACCTCATGCAAAGATGTCGAAGAGGTGCAATGAGGTAACTGTATGACTAAGCCAAGTGACACAAACAATTCCAACTGGAATTATACGTCCAAATCACTGGAATTAATTGGCAAGATCACTGTAATTAATAATTATAAATCACTGAAATTAATTGGCAAAATCACTGGAATTAAATGACAAGATCACTGTAATTAATAATTATAAATCACTGGAATTAATTGGCAAGATCACTGTAATTAATAATTAATTATAAATGCACCGATAGGATATAATAAATGTGGATTTAACACATTTAATAAAAAATTTGAATCCCTCATGATATAAATTACTACTAAAGGTTTTGGTGCGGGATACTATTTTTCCTCTAATAATTATAAATCACTGAAATTAATTGGCAAAATCACTGTAATTATACGTCCAAATCACTGGAATGAAATGGCAAAATCTCGCTATCGCCTGCCTAGTGAAGTGGAATCTAGATGGGATTTGGTACCGGGGACACAACACCTCCATCAATTGTCTAAATCCCACTGCACTAATGGCGGATACCGGGCGCACGTCTAACACCAACATAAGTGTCAAGGCCTCAGTTATGAGGGCTTCCATCGTCATGTGAAGCTGAACCACTAGTCATGAACATAGGCCAGGGCCTCAGTCGTTCCTTGCCACTTCGTGTCGTAAATGGCATATTAGCAAGTTTACGTTTCTCCTCAGACCATTTAAATTTCTTTTATTTGGGTCTTTTTACTGAACTTTTGCTTTTTGTATTTTACATGCCCTCTACTATCACATTGGGCATCGGCCTTGGCAGACGACGTTGATGGCATTTCATTGTCTGTGTCATGGCTAGTGGCAGCAGCTTCAGCACTAGGAGGAAGTGGTTCTTGATCTTTCCCTATTTTATCCTCCAAATGTTTGTTGTTTTGTTGTTATTTTTTTGGAGTTATATAACACAATATGCGGCATAGGAATGACTGATGGCTGATGGCCAAGACACTACCACTGGTCTGATGCAGCACAACACAACAATACTGTAAGGGACTTGTGGTTGTTGTTATTATTATTATACGGCAGCGGTGGACATATAGTAGCAGCGTATATCGTCACTGGAATGACTGATGAGATAGGACACTACCACTGGTCTGATGCAGCACAACAGGTTGTTGTTATAATTATTATACTGCAGCAGTGGACATATAGCAGCAGCGTATATCGTCACTGGAATGACTGATGAGACAGGACACTACCACTGGTCTGCACAACACCGCACCACTTTATTATACAGCTACACTGGATATACGGCACACCTCCCAACTGTCCCGATTTTCGCGGGACAGTCCCGTATTTTGGGGACTGTCCCGCTGTCCCACCCGCGGGCCGCAGTGTCCCGCGGTGGGGGGGGGGCAGTTGGGAGACTTATGCACTCTCTGCCCTGCTTAGCAGAGCAGCGGTGAATACACGCTGTGCGCATACACACAGCATCTATTCACTGGAGTCAGAGGGAGAGGAGGCATGCCAGCGGCTCACAGAGCGCTGGGCATGCCCCCTCAGTGACAAAAATGGGGCGTGGCTAGCGAATGTGGGTTCTCCCACCAAGCCACACCCCTTTTATAGGGCCACGCCCCTTTTTCGGGAGCGAGTGTGTCCTCTTTAGCAAAATCAAAAGCTGGGAGGTATGCTATGGCAGCAGAGAACACCAACACTGTGACTGGCTGGACTGATACAGCACAATACACTGACTACACTGGACTGGTCTGCACAACACAGCACCACTTTATACAGCTAAACTGGTTATATGGCAGCAGAGAACACCAACACTGTGACTGGCTGGACTGATACAGCACAATACACTGACTACACTGGACTGGTCTGCACAACACAGCACCACTTAATACAGCTACACTGGATATATGGCAGTAGAGAACATCAACAGTGTGACTGGCTGGACTGATGCAGCACAATACACTGAGTGACTACACTGGACTGGACTGAGCAGCACAACACTTGCCACCCCACTTTCCCTCCCCCACACAGACACTGAACACTGAGGACATGTCCTCTCTATACACTCTCCGAGACTGGAGTGAAAATGGACACAACACACGGCTCCTTATATGGAATACAAATCCCGCGAGAATCCGACAGCGGGATGATGACGTTTTGCCGCATTCGGTTATCCGAGTCAGGCAGGAAAACCCGAGCCTGACTCGGATCCGGGCTCGGAAGGCAAAGTTCGGTAGGGTTCGGTTCTCTGAGAACCGAACCCGCTCATCTCTAATGTAAACCTCATAGTATTTCTGATTAATGAATCAGGACGGGCATGCTTACATCACAATGGTGGTGTGCCTAGCCCCATATTACCCGGCAGAGCATTAGGAGATATGTGGACAGCTGTGAGGTACTGTATGTGTAATAAGTTGCATGACATGAGGGTGCTAGAAAATGCTCCAACATCACTGTGGTCTGTTATGTGTTCAGAAGATTCCTGCACACACAAACGTGATCATCTTTCAGCCATATTTGCAAACAAGGTTAATAATTATCTAAATTCATTTGGAAGTGTTACTTACAATTGTCTCATGCCACAGTGACATCACTAGCTCCCAGCAAACTGATATATTGGAACGGCCCATAATATCCTCCAACATCAGACCTTGATGGGTGGGCCAGAGGCGGGACCATGGCAAATTAGGGTGTGGCCACAACTCAAGTGGGTATGGCCATGTACCCAGTGGTCATTTTGTTTTGTTATAATAATAATAATATTTATGCTGCACGCTATGGAAACAAATTCCTCCACTCTTCAGTAGGCAGCACCTACAAGATTTCCCAATCCTCTGGGAATCGGGTTGAACGTCCTGCTGATTTGGGAACGACCACTGGACTGCCCTCTAAATTTGTGACAGCCCTTTGAAAAGTTAGACAGTTGGGAGGTATGGCCATAAACATGTCTGCCTTGGGTGCGTGTAAGCTACAGGCCCGCTTTCAGTAATTTAAAACCTGTTTTTCATCTTTCAATGTGATCATTCCACTAGGGAAAGTTGAGACGGTGTTTAAACGAAAAATAAATTCTAGGTCATTTTAATCCTTGAAGGATGAGCGCAGGTCTGAAATAATTTGCATTGATACGAGAATGATGCTTCGCATTAGCTGTGATCAAACAGCCACACTCCCCCCCAGAACCAAAATGAATTGTTTCAATCTCATCTTCATTTAAACTGTTTTTGAACAAAAATGCTGACTTTGATGAAATTCTCTTTTAATTCCTTACACATCTCCAAGTTATTTTTCTGTGAAAATGGAGATTTAATTGTAGTTGATATCCTTTTTTTCACCTTGATTTGAATGTTATAATTGGATTGGAAAGATACTTTTTTTTTATAAACTTTGTTTTTGCCGAATTACAGAAGGACAGCGCTCAACTATACTTCTTTCTCTGCATTTTACAGTATGGAATCACAAAGCTATTAACCTGTTAGCTTCCCAGCTAACATAGCGTTCTTGCTCTTTGTGCACTTGCAAGATAAATTTCACCTGCCTGATTTATGGAGCGATTGAGGAAGATTCATTACACATTATTTTAATTTTAAGTGAGAGAACATTGGTTTTTATGCATCAATAAAACTGCCAGCTTTGAACAAGCACTTACTGAACCGAGCTAAGGAATTTGCGTCAAAACTATTAGAATTCTGAGCAGGGTCCATGAAGCTATATAGCACGAGGGTGACATAAAAGGTGACATTAATATCATCTGCTTTGTACACAGACGTACAAATTGTGTGTCTTGAATCTTTAACAAATTGAGTTACAAGATTTAATATTTTATAGAGGTAACTGTACTTTATGGTCTTTGCCTAGAACCTTCCTCCCAAACTTATGACCTGCTAGTTCTCTGGAATTCTGAGAAAGCAGACTGTTACGTCAAACAAAACCATAGCATTGGCTTTCTATTATGAAGAAACTTCTACCCGTCTATGTTGTATAGCAGTGGTTCTCGAACTTTGTCCTCTGTGCACCCTAAGGCAGAGTACACATTACAAAGAACTGGATTGCGGCTGATGGGGCAACCGATGTAAAGGTACATCGGTTGCCCTTACGCACAGAAAGATATAGCATGTGACAACTGTCTACACACTAGTATAAGACAACATATTGTCTAATGTGTAATTGTATCCACCCTAACAGTTCAAGTTTAACAGTCAAGGATATAAATGCTTAAGCACATATGATGAATAAGCCTCTCCAGTCAGTTTGATTATACCGTCTGTGCATACAGAACCGGCCCTAACCAATATGATGCCCTAGGCAAGATTTTGGCTGGTGCCCCCTAGCACAGACACTAGCTCCACCTCTGACCCTGTACCTCTTTCCTAGCACCATCACCCCTCACCCATAGCAGTCCTCATTTTGGTGCTCCTACCCAGAGCCGGATTAACAATGGGGCGGATGGAGCTGCAGCTCCAGGCCCCCCATTAAAAATAGGCCCACAGAATATCAGCATGACTTTGGGGTGGTCCGGTTGTGCACAGGATCACCCCTTAGCAATGCATCCGTGACCCGCGATCACTGGCCTTGTCCTCATTCTAAGCCCCCCCGCGAACAGATCACACACAGGCTGCGGGCGCTGCCTGAGTGGATCATCCATCACAGTGGGATTAGGTAAGGGAGTGCGCTCATCCCCTTCCTGCTCCACTCCCCTTCCCAGCAGGCTGTGAGCAGTGGCGGATTTAGCAGGGGGCGATTGGGGCGAACGCCCCCCCCTACACATACCGGCACCGGGATGGAGGCCGGGTCCCGCCGCGGTGTTGGGAACGGGGCGGAGAGCGGTGCAGCGCGGCGGGGGAAGGGGAGAGAGAGAGAGCGTCCTGACGCGCGTACAGCTGCCTCCTCCCTGTACGCGCGTCAGGACGCTCTCTCTCTCTCCCCGTCCCCCGCCGCGTTGCACCGCGCTGCACCGCTCTCCACCCCGTTCCCAATACCGCGGCGGGACCCGGCCTCCATCCGTCTCCTCATGCTGCTGGCTGCTGCGGACAAAATATGAGTAGGTGGCCAGGAGGACATCAGAGAATGTAATAATTGTTTCCTTATGGTTTCTATATACAAACTATCCAGCTATTCATATGCACATTATTTTCTAGGTATGCACTGTAGAGATTACGTTAGTGGGTTTTTTCTAGTGATGAGCGGGTCCGGTTCCTCGGAATCCGAACCCCCCCGAACTTCAGCCTTTTTACACAGATCCGAGGCAGACTCGGATCTTCCCGCCTTGCTCGGCTAACCCGAGCGCGCCCGAACGTCATCATCCCGCTGTCGGATTCTCGCGAGGCTCGGATTCTATCGCGAGACTCGGATTCTATATAAGGAGCCGCGCGTCGCCGCCATTTTCACACGTGCATTGAGATTCATAGGGAAAGGACGTGGCTGGCGTCCTCTCCATTTAGATTAGAAGAGAGAGAGTGAGAGTGAGACACTTGATTTACTGGAGCTTAGGAGTACTCAGAGAGTGCAGAGTTTACTAGTGACTGACCAGTGACCACCAGTGCAGTTTTATTATATTATTATTTAATATAATCCGTTCTCTGCCTGAAAAAAAATGATACACAGTGACACAGTAACAGTATACCATATCTGTGCTCAGCCTCAGTGTGCTGCATCATCTATGTATATCTGACTGTGCTGAGTGCTCAGTGCTCACACAGCTTAATTGTGGGGGAGACTGGGGAGCAGTAGCAGGAGTACATATTATTTAACAGTGCACACTTTTGCTGCCAGAGTGCCACTGCCAGTGTGACTGACCAGTGACCACTGTCTGACCACCAGTATATTGTGATTGTCTGCCTGAAAAAGTTAAACACTCGTCGTGTGGTGTTTTTATTCTATAAACGCATTCTGCTGACAGTGTCCAGCAGGTCCGTCATTAATTATATAATATATACCTGTCCGGCTGCAGTAGTGATATATATATATTTTTTATATCATTATCATCCAGTCTATATTAGCAGCAGACGCAGTACGGTAGTCCACGGCTGTAGCTACCTCTGTGTCGGCAGTCGCTCGTCCATCCATAATTGTATACCACCTACCTGTGGTGTTTTTTTTTTTTTTCTATCTTCTTGATACTACTAGTAGCTTACTTTAGGAGTCTGCAGTGCTGCTGACAGTGTCCAGCAGGTCCGTCATTATATAATATATACCTGTCCGGCTGCAGTAGTGATATATATATATTTTTTATATCATTATCATCCAGTCTATATTAGCAGCAGATGCAGTACGGTAGTCCACGGCTGTAGCTACCTCTGTGTCGGCAGTCGCTCGTCCATCCATAATTGTATACCACCTACCTGTGGTGTTTTTTTTTTCTTTCTATCTTCTTGATACTACTAGTAGCTTACTTTAGGAGTCTGCAGTGCTGCTGACAGTGTCCAGCAGGTCCGTCATTATATAATATATACCTGTCCGGCTGCAGTAGTGATATATATATATATATATTTATATCATTATTTATCATCCAGTCTATATTAGCAGCAGATGCAGTACGGTAGTCCACGGCTGTAGCTACCTCTGTGTCGGCAGTCGCTCGTCCATCCATAATTGTATACCACCTACCTGTGGTGTTTTTTTTTTTCTATCTTCTTGATACTACTAGTAGCTTACTTTAGGAGTCTGCAGTGCTGCTGACAGTGTCCAGCAGGTCCGTCATTATATAATATATACCTGTCCGGCTGCAGTAGTGATATATATATATATATTTTTTATATCATTATCATCCAGTCTATATTAGCAGCAGACGCAGTACGGTAGTCCACGGCTGTAGCTACCTCTGTGTCGGCAGTCGCTCGTCCATCCATAATTGTATACCACCTACCTGTGGTGTTTTTTTTTTTTCTATCTTCTTGATACTACTAGTAGCTTACTTTAGGAGTCTGCAGTGCTGCTGACAGTGTCCAGCAGGTCCGTCATTATATAATATATACCTGTCCGGCTGCAGTAGTGATATATATATATATTTTTTATATCATTATCATCCAGTCTATATTAGCAGCAGACGCAGTACGGTAGTCCACGGCTGTAGCTACCTCTGTGTCGGCAGTCGCTCGTCCATCCATAATTGTATACCACCTACCTGTGGTGTTTTTTTTTTTTCTATCTTCTTGATACTACTAGTAGCTTACTTTAGGAGTCTGCAGTGCTGCTGACAGTGTCCAGCAGGTCCGTCATTATATAATATATACCTGTCCGGCTGCAGTAGTGATATATATATATTTTTAATATTATTATCATCCAGTCTATATTAGCAGCAGACGCAGTACGGTAGTCCACGGCTGTAGCTACCTCTGTGTCGGCAGTCGCTCGTCCATCCATAAGTATACTAGTATCCATCCATCTCCATTGTTTACCTGAGGTGCCTTTTAGTTGTGCCTATTAAAATATGGAGAACAAAAATGTTGAGGTTCCAAAAATAGGGAAAGATCAAGATCGACTTCCACCTCGTGCTGAAGCTGCTGCCACTAGTCATGGCCGAGACGATGAAATGCCAGCAACGTCGTCTGCCAAGGCCGATGCCCAATGTCATAGTACAGAGCATGTAAAATCCAAAACACCAAATATCAGTAAAAAAAGGACTCAAAATCTAAAATAAAATTGTCAGAGGAGAAGCGTAAACTTGCCAATATGCCATTTACCACACGGAGTGGCAAGGAACGGCTGAGGCCCTGGCCTATGTTCATGGCTAGTGGTTCAGCTTCACATGAGGATGGAAGCACTCAGCCTCTCGCTAGAAAAATGAAAAGACTCAAGCTGGCAAAAGCACAGCAAAGAACTGTGCGTTCTTCGAAATCACAAATCCACAAGGAGAGTCCAATTGTGTCGTTTGCGATGCCTGACCTTCCCAACACTGGACGTGAAGAGCATGCGCCTTCCACCATTTGCACGCCCCCTGCAAGTGCTGGAAGGAGCACCCGCAGTCCAGTTCCTGATAGTCAGATTGAAGATGTCAGTGTTGAAGTACACCAGGATGAGGAGGATATGGGTGTTGCTGGCGCTGGGGAGGAAATTGACCAGGAGGATTCTGATGGTGAGGTGGTTTGTTTAAGTCAGGCACCCGGGGAGACACCTGTTGTCCGTGGGAGGAATAAGGCCATTGACATGCCTGGTGAAAATACCAAAAAAATCAGCTCTTCGGTGTGGAAGTATTTCAACAGAAATGCGGACAACATTTGTCAAGCCGTGTGTTGCCTTTGTCAAGCTGTAATAAGTAGGGGTAAGGACGTTAACCACCTCGGAACATCCTCCCTTATACGTCACCTGCAGCGCATTCATCATAAGTCAGTGACAAGTTCAAAAACTTTGGGCGACAGCGGAAGCAGTTCACTGACCAGTAAATCCCTTCCTCTTGTAACCAAGCTCACGCAAACCACCCCACCAACTCCCTCAGTGTCAATTTCCTCCTTCCCCAGGAATGCCAATAGTCCTGCAGGCCATGTCACTGGCAATTCTGACGAGTCCTCTCCTGCCTGGGATTCCTCCGATGCATCCTTGCGTGTAACGCCTACTGCTGCTGGCGCTGCTGTTGTTGCTGCTGGGAGTCGATGGTCATCCCAGAGGGGAAGTCGTACTCGTAAGACCACTTTTACTACTTCCACCAAGCAATTGACTGTCCAACAGTCCTTTGCGAGGAAGATGAAATATCACAGCAGTCATCCTGCTGCAAAGCGGATAACTGAGGCCTTGGCATCCTGGGCGGTGAGAAACGTGGTTCCGGTATCCATCATTACTGCAGAGGCAACTAGAGACTTGTTGGAGGTACTGTGTCCCCGGTACCAAATACCATCTAGGTTCCATTTCTCTAGGCAGGCGATACCGAAAATGTACACAGACCTCAGAAAAAGACTCACCAGTGTCCTAAAAAATGCAGTTGTACCCAATGTCCACTTAACCACGGACATGTGGACAAGTGGAGCAGGGCAGGCTCAGGACTATATGACTGTGACAGCCCACTGGGTAGATGTATGGACTCCCGCCGCAAGAACAGCAGCGGCGGCACCAGTAGCAGCATCTCGCAAACGCCAACTCTTTCCTAGGCAGGCTACGCTTTGTATCACCGCTTTCCAGAATACGCACGCAGCTAAAAACCTCTTACGGCAACTGAGGAAGATCATTGCAGAATGGCTTACCCCAATTGGACTCTCCTGTGGATTTGTGGCATCGGACAACGCCAGCAATATTGTGTGTGCATTAAATATGGGCAAATTCCAGCACGTCCCATGTTTTGCACATACCTTGAATTTGGTGGTGCAGAATTATTTAAAAAACGAGAGGGGCGTGCAAGAGATGCTGTCGGTGGCCAGAAGAATTGCGGGACACTTTCGGCGTACAGGCACCATGTACAGAAGACTGGAGCACCACCAAAAACGCCTGAACCTGCCCTGCCATCATCTGAAGCAAGAAGTGGTAACGAGGTGGAATTCAACCCTCTATATGCTTCAGAGGATGGAGGAGCAGCAAAAGGCCATTCAAGCCTATACAACTGAGCACGATATAGGAGGTGGAATGCACCTGTCTCAAGCGCAGTGGAGAATGATTTCAACGTTGTGCAAGGTTCTGCAACATTTTGAACTTGCCACACGTGAAGTCAGTTCAGACACTGCCAGCCTGAGTCAGGTCATTCCCCTCATCAGGCTTTTGCAGAAGAAGCTGGAGACATTGAAGGAGGAGCTAACACAGAGCGATTCCGCTAGGCATGTGGGACTTGTGGATGGAGCCCTTAATTCGCTTAACAAGGATTCACGGGTGGTCAATCTGTTGAAATCAGAGCACTACATTTTGGCCACCGTGCTCGATCCTAGATTTAAAACCTACCTTGGATCTTTCTTTCCGGCAGACACAAGTCTGCTGGGGTTCAAAGAACTGCTGGTGACAAAATTGTCAAGTCAAGCGGAACGCGACCTGTCAACATCTCCTCCTTCACATTCTCCCGCAACTGGGGGTGCGAGGAAAAGGCTCAGAATTCCGAGCCCACCCGCTGGCGGTGATGCAGGG
The DNA here is from genome assembly GCF_028390025.1 of Pseudophryne corroboree. Taxonomy (NCBI): domain Eukaryota; kingdom Metazoa; phylum Chordata; class Amphibia; order Anura; family Myobatrachidae; genus Pseudophryne; species Pseudophryne corroboree. The sequence goes on along the minus strand of NC_086454.1, from coordinate 266,287,552 downwards.
CAGTCTGGAGCGACTGCTGATGCTGACATCTGGTCCGGACTGAAGGACCTGACAACGATTACGGACATGTCGTCTACTGTCACTGCATATGATTCTCTTCCCATTGAAAGAATGGTGGAGGATTATATGAGTGACCGCATCCAAGTAGGCACGTCAGACAGTCCGTACTTATACTGGCAGGAAAAAGAGGCAATTTGGAGGCCCTTGCACAAACTGGCTTTATTCTACATAAGTTGCCCTCCCACAAGTGTGTACTCCGAAAGAGTGTTTAGTGCCGCCGCTCACCTTGTCAGCAATCGGCGTACGAGGTTACATCCAGAAAATGTGGAGAAGATGATGTTCATTAAAATGAATTATAATCAATTCCTCCGTGGAGACATTGACCAGCAGCAATTGCCTCCACAAAGTACACAGGGAGCTGAGATGGTGGATTCCAGTGGGGACGAATTGATAATCTGTGAGGAGGGGGATGTACACGGTGATATATCGGAGGATGATGATGAGGTGGACATCTTGCCTCTGTAGAGCCAGTTTGTGCAAGGAGAGATTAATTGCTTCTTTTTTGGTGGGGGTCCAAACCAACCCGTCATTTCAGTCACAGTCGTGTGGCAGACCCTGTCACTGAAATGATGGGTTGGTTAAAGTGTGCATGTCCTGTTTATACAACATAAGGGTTGGTGGGAGGGCCCAAGGACAATTCCATCTTGCACCTCTTTTTTCTTTCATTTTTCTTTGCGTCATGTGCTGTTTGGGGGGTGTTTTTTGGAAGGGCCATCCTGCGTGACACTGCAGTGCCACTCCTAGATGGGCCAGGTGTTTGTGTCGGCCACTAGGGTCGCTTAGCTTACTCACACAGCTACCTCATTGCGCCTCTTTTTTTCTTTGCGTCATGTGCTGTTTGGGGAGTGTTTTTTGGAAGGGCCATCCTGCATGACACTGCAGTGCCACTCCTAGATGGGCCAGGTGTTTGTGTCGGCCACTAGGGTCGCTTAGCTTACTCACACAGCTACCTCATTGCGCCTCTTTTTTTCTTTGCGTCATGTGCTGTTTGGGGAGTGTTTTTTGGAAGGGCCATCCTGCGTGACACTGCAGTGCCACTCCTAGATGGGCCAGGTGTTTGTGTCGGCCACTAGGGTCGCTTAGCTTACTCACACAGCTACCTCATTGCGCCTCTTTTTTTTCTTCTTTGCGTCATGTGCTGCTGTTTGGGGAGTGTTTTTTGGAAGGGCCATCCTGCGTGACACTGCAGTGCCACTCCTAGATGGGCCAGGTGTTTGTGTCGGCCACTAGGGTCGCTTAGCTTACTCACACAGCTACCTCATTGCGCCTCTTTTTTTCTTTGCGTCATGTGCTGTTTGGGGAGTGTTTTTTGGAAGGGCCATCCTGCGTGACACTGCAGTGCCACTCCTAGATGGGCCAGGTGTTTGTGTCGGCCACTAGGGTCGCTTAGCTTACTCACACAGCTACCTCATTGCGCCTCTTTTTTTCTTTGCGTCATGTGCTGTTTGGGGAGTGTTTTTTGCGAGGGCCATCCTGCGTGACACTGCAGTGCCACTCCTAGATGGGCCAGGTGTTTGTGCGGCCACTAGGGTCGCTTAGCTTACTCACACAGCTACCTCATTGCGCCTCTTTTTTTTCTTCTTTGCGTCATGTGCTGCTGTTTGGGGAGTGTTTTTTGGAAGGGCCATCCTGCGTGACACTGCAGTGCCACTCCTAGATGGGCCAGGTGTTTGTGTCGGCCACTAGGGTCGCTTAGCTTACTCACACAGCTACCTCATTGCGCCTCTTTTTTTCTTTGCGTCATGTGCTGTTTGGGGAGTGTTTTTTGGAAGGGCCATCCTGCGTGACACTGCAGTGCCACTCCTAGATGGGCCAGGTGTTTGTGTCGGCCACTAGGGTCGCTTAGCTTACTCACACAGCTACCTCATTGCGCCTCTTTTTTTCTTTGCGTCATGTGCTGTTTGGGGAGTGTTTTTTGGAAGGGCCATCCTGCGTGACACTGCAGTGCCACTCCTAGATGGGCCAGGTGTTTGTGTCGGCCACTAGGGTCGCTTAGCTTACTCACACAGCTACCTCATTGCGCCTCTTTTTTTCTTTGCGTCATGTGCTGTTTGGGGAGTGTTTTTTGGAAGGGCCATCCTGCGTGACACTGCAGTGCCACTCCTAGATGGGCCAGGTGTTTGTGTCGGCCACTTGGGTCGCTTAGCTTAGCCATCCAGCGACCTCGGTGCAAATTTTAGGACTAAAAATAATATTGTGAGGTGTGAGGTGTTCAGAATAGACTGAAAATGAGTGGAAATTATGGTTATTGAGGTAAATAATACTTTGGGATCAAAATGAACCCCAAATTCTATGATTTAAGCTGTTTTTTAGGGTTTTTTGAAAAAAACACCCGAATCCAAAACACACCCGAATCCGACAAAAAAAATTCGGTGAGGTTTTGCCAAAACGCGTTCGAACCCAAAACACGGCCGCGGAACCGAACCCAAAACCAAAACACAAAACCCGAAAAATTTCCGGTGCTCATCACTAGTTTTTTCATTCATATTATGTGCAATTGTCACTCATTTATTTTATGTCTGGCAAGCGTATAAAGAAACATTATATTCTAACTTAAATCCTACACATTGCATTGGTTTTTTGCTGCATGATTTTGTTTCAGAATTTTCTTTATTTCTGAGAAAGTATAAAAGTAGATTTCTAGTTACTTTGTTATGTGGATGCCTTCAGTTTTGCAGACGGATTTAACACCCTCAGCTGTCACCTAGTTGGGTATATAGACAGTCCATCTAAACGAGTGATTTATCTGCATAGGGGTGTCACTGTCAGTGTATGCCATGTCTCCTCCCCTCCAAGCTAAAGTAAGTGTGTGTGTGTGTGTGTGTGTGTGTGTGTGTGTGTGTGTGTGTGTGTGTGCTATAATGTGAATTTCGGCTCATTCAGTGTGCTATAATGTGAATTTCGGCTCATTCAGTGTGCTATAATGTGAATTTCGGCTCATTCTGCGTGCTATAACGTGAATTTTGGCTCATTCTGCGTGCTATAATGTGAATTTTGGCTCATTCTGCGTGCTTTAATGTGAATTTCGGCTCATTCTGCGTGCTATAATGTGAATTCCGGCTCATTCAGTGTGCTATAATGTGAATTTCGGCTCATTCAGTGTGCTATGATGTGAATTTCGGCTCATTCTGCGTGCTATAATGTGAATTTTGGCTCATTCTGCGTGCTATAATGTGAATTTCGGCTCATTCAGTGTGCTATAATGTGAATTTCGGCTCATTCAGTGTGCTATAATGTGAATTTCGGCTCATTCTGCGTGCTATAACGTGAATTTTGGCTCATTCTGCGTGCTATAATGTGAATTTTGGCTCATTCTGCGTGCTTTAATGTGAATTTCGGCTCATTCTGCGTGCTATAATGTGAATATCGGCTCATTCAGTGTGCTATAATGTGAATTTCGGCTCATTCAGTGTGCTATAATGTGAATTTCGGCTCATTCTGCGTGCTATAATGTGAATTTTGGCTCATTCTGTGTGGTATAATGTGAATTTTGGCTCATTCTACGTGCTATAATGTGAATTTCAGCTCATTCTGCTTGCTATAATGTGAATTTCGGCTCATTCAGTGTGCAATAATGGGAATTTTGGCTCATTCAGTGTGCTATAATGTGAATTTCAGCTCATACAGTGTGCTATAATGTGAATTTAGGCTCATTCAGTGTGCTACAATGTGAATTTTGGCTCATTCAGTGTGCTATAATGTGAATTTTGGATCATACTGTGTGCTACAATGTGAATTTCAGCTCATATAGTGTGCTATAATGTGAATTTCGGCTCATTCTGTGTGCTGTAGAAACAGAATTTGTCGGCAGATAAGAACCACTTGGCCCATCTAGTCTGCCCCTTTTTTTTTTTTACATTATTTTTATCTCTAACCTTATTTGATCTTTATTTCTTTGTAAGGATATCCTTATGTCTATCCCATGCATGTTTAAATTGCCCTACTGTCTTAGCCTCTACCACCCCTGATGGAAGGAATGGCGATTCGCCAGTCTGTATCACCAGTGCGCAGGGTTCTCTCCACTAACTGGCAACATTTTATTAGTAATGGCAACAATAGGAAATTGTAGAAGCGAACGGGAAGGGCATTACTAAGTGGGAGGGGCTATGATTAGGGGGAGGGGTCATAATTCTTAAACCGCCCCCCCTAAAAGTTAAGTCTAGATCCGCCACTGGCTGTGAGGTCTCCCCGCACCACCCGCATGTGACAGTTGGCTGCCGGCCGCGGCAGAGAGGAAGGCTGCGGCTCAGCAGAAGGGATTTAAGCCACAATGACAGCCTGGTCCTGGGACTTCCTTCTGTGGGTCTTTTGCAATCTGGGACACGCTGCTCTGGTCTTAGAGCTCTGCAACAATAAGTAAGCAGTCTTGGGGTTCCAACTTCTCTGGGTAATTAATGCTGCCTATGCCTGTCCAAATGTGATGGGACTACAAGTCCGAGCACATCTTGTCAACTGCTGGGACATGTAGTGCCATAACAGCTGGAGAGGCCGTGACAAGCCAAGAACACCAAGATATCATGGTTTTTGGTTATTATATATAAAGGTGTTTTAAATGCTTTTGTTGCATGTTACTTTGTCTAGGCTAGCATTTACATTATGACTACTCAGTAGCGCACGCAGGGGGGGTTTCTGGTTAACCAGAAACACCCCCCCTCCCTGATAGGCCAAATTGTATTTTTGTAGAGACGGAGACAGCTTTGTCTCCGTCTCAGCACAAACTGCGACCGCGATCGCAATCACAGCTACTGCTGCTGCTACTGCAGGGAGTTCTCATCTGCTGAGCTCCCTGCACAAGGGACTGAGCACTATCGGCTTCTTACAGCACCATGGCCACCAGTCTCCTCTTTACAGCCCTGGGTATGTCTGCTTGTATATGTATGTAAGCAAGTTTGTATTGTATGATGTTTATAGTGCGTATGCAGAATGTTAAGCATGTTTGCGTATGTGTGTGTGTGTGTGTGTGTGATATATACTGTATAATGGCAAACAATAAATAAATACATTTTATATATATATATATACATATATATATAGACGAGAAGAAAGGGGCGGCACTCGGAGACTTTAAATATATATACACAGTGGTATATATACACACTTACTGCATATATAGACATATAGAGCGAGACATGCATACATACATACATACGTACGTACATATATGTGTGTGTGTGTGTATATTTTATATATATATCATCTCTTTTTTAGTTTTCACTATAGTGTTTACCAGGGTGTAACTATAAGTGTGCCACTGCACATAGCGCTGCAGGGTAGGGGGCGCTGTTGTCAGGACTTGTCAATTATCTGTTTTAATTACTTTCACTTGTAGCTTCTCCCCCCTTTTTGAAGCCCAGCATCTCCTGACCGCCGCTGTCTCCTTCTCCTACTATATATAAATATATATATATATAAATATATATAGAGAGAGAATACTGGTCCGGCACTCAATGGTGGACAGCAAGTGGTAAAAGATGCTCCGGTGCCCTCCAACCAGGCCAGCAGCCCGTGTACATAGAAGAATTGAAATAAGGCGGCACTCAGGAGACTTGTACGTGGTGAAACCAGCAGGTGCTTTAGTCTAAAGCACCTGCTGGTTTCACCACGTACAAGTCTCCTGAGTGCCGCCTTATTTCAATTCTTATATATATGGGAAGCGGCATAGCATGGGCTTTCTCTGGGATCAATCTTGTCAGGCCCCTTCCCTATAAGGTCATGAGCCTTATGTCCCAATTGGAAAAGTGGTGATGGTGGGGGGGTATTCTCTTTCTGGCACAAGGCACCAGAAATACTAGTTACGGCTCTGGTATCTAATATCTTCTTTGTATAAGGACTAATAAGGTTAAGGGTCTCTTATTTTATACAAAGAGAATTCACATATATGCAGGGACACACTGGGAAGAGCTTGGCCAGGTCTTTAGGTGGGAACCAGCCCCTCAGGCCATCAGTCCTTCTGGCACTTGCCTTGTCGTCTCTTTAATAAGGGGTTTCATTTTGATGTCATCACTATGTGCCATTTTTCTTTTGTCATATTAGGGTCACGCGAACAAGGGGTGTTTGAATTTGTTAATTTGTAGACTCTCACATTACACTGATAATGAAGAAGGGAGAGAGAAATTGAGGTGGTTGAAGGCAGCCAGTAGCTATTCCCTCCATGGTGCTAGTCTCACCCCATAGCACTTATAACATTACCCCCACTGCATTAACCACCCTTCCTGCGGTAGCACACAATAGGCCCTTAATAAATGTCAGCTCCAGGCCCACGTGGACCTTAATCTGGCACTGCTCCTACCCCCTATATTTTAAATAGGAACAGTGTGCATATTCAGTGCGCAGGCCAAAACGGGGCGTGTTCTTGCTGGGAAGGGGCATGGCCACACAATAATACTCCCAGTTGAAATTACGCCACACAGTACTGCAACTTTATTCACATTATATCATGCAATTGTGTTTTTTTCTTCACATTACATCACACAGTAGTACAGGTTGAGTATCCCATATCCAAATATTCTGAAATACGGAATATTCCGAAATACGTACTTTTTGGAGTGAGAGTGAGATAGTGAAACCTTTTTTTTTGATGGCTCAATGTACACAAACTTTGTTTAATACACAAAGTTATTAAAAATATTGTATTACATGACCTTCAGGCTGTGTGTATAAGGTGTATATGAAACATAAATGAATTGTGTGAATGTAGACACACTTTGTTTAATGCACAAAGTTATAAAAAATATTGGCTAAAATTACCTTCAGGCTGTGTGTATAAGGTGTATATGAAACATAAATACATTCTGTGCTTAGACTTAGGTCCCATCACCATGATATCTCATTATGGTATGCAATTATTCCAAAATACGGAAAAATCCGTTATCCAAAATACCTCTGGTCCCAAGCATTTTGGATAAGGGATACTCAACTTGTACCACGTTACTCCTCACAGTAGTGCCCCTTATTCACATTACACCACACCATATTGCTCTTTAGTCACATTAGACCACATAGTGGTGCCCATTCTATATGTTACGCTACAAAGTAGTACACCTTATACACATAATGCCACACATTAGTAATGCCTTTATACACATAATACCACACAGTAATGCCCCTTATACATATGCCGCACATTAGTAATGCATTTCTTATGCAGATAGAGCCGCAGTCACACACAGCATATAGGGATGCTGCATATAATTTTAATCAGCAGAAGCTGCTTGTGCCCCTAGGCATTTGCCTAGTTTGCCTATGCCTATGGTCGGCTCTTTGTGCATAAGCATATCCTTAAAACCTGAACTGTTAGGATGCCTTGAGGGCTGAATTGAGAACCACTGCTGTAAGCACTCAACTTTTGGGTCTCCAACTCAGTTAAACTTATGTAATTTGCTAGTAAACCATTGTGGTGAGTATCACAATTTGCTGCAATAACTCCTGTCATTGGATATACATCTTTTGCTCCTCAGTCAGTATTTACCAACCTCAGTCCTCAAGGCACACTAACAGTCTAGGTATTAGTGATATGCATGCTAGAGCTCAGACGTTTAAATCAAAATAACTGATGTACTAATAATTAGAGATGCGTGCTTCGGTTTCCACGGAAACCAAAACTGCCCGAAATTCCATTATACGAGTACATCAGAGCGGAAGCTGTATATTTCCCGCCAAACTCAGATCCTAAAATGAGGAAAAAATGTCATCCTCCCGGCGTTGGATCGTGCGTGTTTTGGATTCTATAAAAGTCCCTCCTTTGAGATTTGGGCGCAATTTCACACAGAACGCCGGAGGGAGAGGGTGAGAAGTGGGCTACAGTGTTACTAAGGGCTACTATGGGATACTGTGACTGTTAATAAAGAGCTACTGTGACTGTGAGTAAGGGCAGTGGGATACTGTGTCACCCTTAGATGCAGTGTCATCAGTGCAGGGCTGCAGCACTGTGATTAAGGGCTAAAGCAATGAGACCTAATTTTTCTAACCACTATTTATAACTTAACTCATCCATTCCATTTACTAATGAGGTTGCCCTCCCCTGACCCTTTTGAGCTCTCCTATGTTGTTCTAACTGTACAGTACCCAAAATTCCATATTTAAGGTGTAGGCATACCAGGGGTACCAAGACCTGTGCTCCCGGTGTTAGGGGGTACGTGATCTTACCCTGTTCCTTGGCCACGCCATCTATGGGTTTGCTAGCATCTCTGTCATGTTATACTGATATATACTAATTGCAGTCATATACGGTTTATACCATTGGAACGGGTCCTCTTCCTGGTTTTCACTGGAGTCAGCTGCCGTATAAAACCACCTGTCTCAGACACACGTGGCTGGTTGTAGCCTTCACACGTTACCATTTCCGTGCTCCTGACATGTGTCCTGTCTGCTACCCGGTTTCTGACTCCTGCCCTCCACTCTGCCCTATTGCCATCTGGACATAGCATTTGCCTATAACCATGACATTGCCTTATTGCGATCTGGAGTGCTTTGTGTGCATGTGTGAGAATATGTCTGCAATGCTGACACAATAAGTACATAACATTTATAGAGGTAGCTCCTATGAGAGTTTTATAAATGCTATTTATTGTGTCAGCATTGCACACATATTTTTACGCATGCACTCAAAGTGCTCCAATACCCCTTTAAAAGTTACTACAGTATATCTCCTTGGAGCTGGTTATTACATACAGCGCTGCCCATATACCCCTACTATTGCCATCTGTACTGAACCTTTACCTATGACTTGGATTCTACTTACTGCTTCCTAGACCAACTTACATTCATTTTTCTTATCTACTGCTTGAACCATTTACCAGTTTGCTACCAGTCAAATAGTTCACATCTGTATCGTTGGACATTACCTGCCGTACTGCTTTTCCGATAGTACTTCTGCCTGCTGTGCAGTTTGCAGGAGTAACTCCTCCACACCACCAAGCACAGTTACTGCAAACTATAGCTATTAGACTTGGTGCATTTATACCGAGGCATCCCAAGTACTCTCTACTCCACAGTTTACTCCCATAAGGAGTTACTGATCATATTCAGGCACAGAGCTGGCCCCCAGGTCTACTAGCACTATGTGCAAGAAAGTTTAGGGCCCCCTACCATCAAACATACGTTTATGAATTATATTTTTATTATTAACAGAATTTTTTTTACTTGTTATGAATTCAAATAATATTTTCACAAAATAGAAACAACTACAATACACAATGTGCCCCCACACACAATAATGTCCCAACCACAATACGTACACAGAATATTTCCCTAGTTTACATTATGCCACCACAGTAGTGCCCCAGTCGCAATATGTTCCACAGTAGCATCACCAGTCAACAGTATGACCCCACAGTAGTGCCCCAGCCACAATATCCACCCCAGTATTACCCTAGTCCACTGTATACTTATGATCTCACAAACCCTGTCTCCTGATGAACCCCATCACCTGTACGCTTCTCTCCTCATTCCCTGTCTTTCCCTCCACTCTCATTTGTATTTTCTCTAAAATACTGTAGCACTTACCCACTTGGTTCCACTTCTCTTCTTCATCCAGGCTAATAGGGATTCCAAACCATGGCTGCTTTGCAGACTGTTCCTGTCAAGCAGTGTTGGCTCCTCTCCACGCACGGTATGTGCGACATAATGATGTCATGTTTGCACCTTACAAGGGAAGCTCGTTGGTTGCCATCCATCAGGTATGGGGTGGAGGCTGGAAACTGCCCCCACTGTCTGTGACTGCGTCTGTATGGCTTCCCTGCTCGGTTCTCCTCTTTAAATGAGTGTGGCGTGTGGTACGTCATCTAAATCTTGGCACTTTGTTCAGTCGCACTTGTTGAACAAGTCTTGAGCTGGCCCTGCTATGGCTCTACATACTAAAAGATGATGTGCCTGATACAGACCTAAAAGTAAATTGGGCGTACATTGTTCAAAGAGGCATGTATTTGCACTTATGCATCTAGATGTGCAGCCAGGGACGGATCTAGACTTTTCTTTAGGGGGGGGGCGGTTTACTGTTTAATCTGGACTCCTCCCTCTACAGTCCCAACTCCTCCCATCTGCAATACTAACTCCTCCTCTCTCAATTCTGACTGAACTTTTTGAGTGAGACTGAGATAGAGCTTTGTGATTGTTCTATGTACATGTGACTGTGTTATGGGGTAATTGTATTTATTAGCCCTAGTACCCACACACCAGCAAGTGAGGGGCACATGCTCTGTAACCCTTGCTCTCCTGGCTCCTCTGTGCTGCTGTAGTATAAGCTGCAGCACATCGTTCTGCCTCAGGCTCTCCCCGGAGAGCTCTCTTCTGCTCAAAAGTGGGCGTGGCTATGACTGTGTTAGGGGGGGCGGTCGCCCCCTTCACCCCCCCCTAGATCCGGCCCTGTGTGCAGCATCTGTGTCTTGCTTGCTACTAGCCATCATCATCCTCTTCTTCTGTACGTGCTTGCACCTACCCTATACTAGGTACAAGAGACACGCCTCCAAACAAGACTTTGCTTAAATCCAGCCCCGGACTCACTGAAATTAGCCTATTTAAGAAAACCAGATCACTACACAGATTTCCCCTTGTTTGTATTTTCCATCACAAGGACAGATGCAATGAAACACATATGATTCTGTATACTTATACTCTTTGCACCCGTATTTGTAAAATGGTACCTTGGCGTGACCTTCAGGTCAGTCTATCATTTATACTACTGTAGCATTCCATACTGCCAAACATCAGTTATAATGACTCTGGGCTTTAACCATGGAAACATATTGCATTCCAGTGAGTTAGTACAGGTGACAAACTCATCAACTTCTGATAATGGGGTAAATGTATGAAGCAGTGAAAAGAGTGGAGAAGTGAGCCAGTGGAGAAGTTGCCCATGGTAACCAATCAGCATTGAAGTAACATTTATAATTTGCATACTATAAAATTATACAGAGCAACTGATTGGTTGCCATGGGAAACTTCTCCTTTGGCTCACTTCTCCACTCTTATCACTGCATCATACATTTACCCAAAATAGGTGAGAAGACTTGTTATACTTTATCTGTCTTACTCATAACTACAACTCCTCCTCTGTTACACAAATAACATTTATGGTGTGTATAACCTATCGCTATACAAGCTTACATTGTTTCCTAATGTGCAGTGTGAGTGCAGGCCCAAAAAACATATTTAAAGGATCAGCTCATTATCTTCTATAATTATTGTACGTTACCCATTTTATAAGTAGCCAAATATATTATGTTTTATTTTTCTTGCTTCTTAAGCACTTGAAACAAGTGTTAGGATTTGCCCAGCATTCTTCTGCAATCAGATTCACAGTTTTGGTGTTACTAGCCGGATTTCCCTTTTACATGCTTTGCTACATTCATTGTATTTCTAGAATTACAAGCCTGAAAAATTGGGGTCTGCAATTTGATGACTGATTATTATGGATTTTAGCACATCAACAATCCATTACTGTGACATGCGGGGAGACACCCTGCACAGGGCAAGTCTGCCCCGCATGCCGAATCCAGCCCCCCCCCCCTCACCCCCTTGCACACATGCGCAAAGCATCGCATGGCGGCAATGCTTTCACATGTCTAGGGTAGCCCTCTGCCTACGCAGTGTAGCTACGTAGGCAGACGACTGCCCGTCATGTTTTCGGTCGCAGTGGCTGCGTGTGATGTCACGCAGCCGCCACGGCCTGCCCTGCAAATGATTCGGACACGCCTGTGTTGTCTGGACGGCGCCCCCCAACCCAGAGTTGATGCCCCTTTAACGCCATCGCGACGCAACCTCCCGCCATGCGAACGTCTCTGCCTATCAATCAGGCAGAGGCATTCGCACAAGTGAGATGCTTTCACATCTACCCAAGGGCGTAGCTACCATAGGTGCAGGCAGCGCAGCTGCTATGGGGCCCAGAGCTGAGAGGGGCCCACATTCCATGTCAAAGTTACATGTGTGTTACACATTTTTCGCCATTGGGTCTCAAAGTAAGGGTCCTTTGAAACTTTTTCCTTGGGGCCTGCAATGTATCTAGGTATGCCCTTGACCTCATTGTGGTATAAAATGAACTGGAGGGCATTTTGATGTTATATAATATGAACCAGAGCACTGTAATGAGGTACAATATGAATGGGGAGCACTATGTATCATACTGTGAATTGGGGGTAGTGTGCAGCATAATGTGTACTGGCTGCTCTGAAATGTGATATAAGCACTTAAGGTGTACTTAAGCACTACTCCGATTCATAAAAGAAACTAGGGCACTATATGGGGCATAACATTAAATATGGCTCTACTACGGTTCAGAAAATGAACTAGGGCACTATTATAGGGCATAAAATTAACAACTGCTGCAGAAAAGTGTCTCTCTAGAAGCATTGGGACGGGGGCCCCTTCAAAATGTTGCTATGGGGCCCACAAATTTCTGTCTACGCCCCTGCATCTAACTGTGTGTGCATTAACAGAGCTTCAGCATGCGAACGTCTCTGCCTGTCAATCAGCTGCCGCAGCAGCATTCCGTGCTGAATTAGGCCCCTTATTTGTTCCCTAATAATGTCTTTACTAATTCTTTGAAAGCTGTCCAGGCCTCTTTTTTAACTGTTTCCATTTTTGTTTCGAACACTTCATTTTTCATAAGTTTCCGAATACAGACGCTTTTTATTCTTTTATCCACTTCTAGATCATGTTTGACTCATAGACAAAAGTTAGAAAGCATACAGTATGATACCAAATGGTATGCAATCATGATGTCTACGTTTATAATATTGACAGCAGAAGGTCTATATTCATAGTAAAATGCAACATCATTAATGTCAATACCTGCACAATGTCGACATTTACAGAATGACGACAGAAAATGTCAACACTGTCATATTGTCAACTTTTCCAGGTTTAGCTGTAGAGTTAGAATCACATGGAAAAAAGAATGTCACCATTTCAACAGTATCAGTGTTGACATACTGGATGTCAACATGGTGAATACCGACATTATGCAAATGTCAACACGTTCAATGCCTACATTGAATCCAAGTTGACATTCTCATGTTGACTTCATGAAAGTTGACATTGCAAATACAGACAAAATATGCCACACCCAAAAGAACATGCCTATATCATTCTGAGAAACCGAGGTTATAATCCTGCATTGTATAAGGACAACTTCAGTCCACCATTTTTTATTAATGAGCTTTAATTCCCTCTTCTCATTCCTGTAATTCATACATAACTTCCCGATACTCAAGTAATTCATAACTTTATATCTTACAGTATATGATGTTGTGAAAAAAAAAATCCATAGACAAGTTACAATGAAATCAAAACGTAGGAACAAGCGGAGCTCAGACAGAGCACAAAAAGTCATTATATTACATCTTCTATGGGAGCAACGGGCTTAGTAAGACTGCATCAACGTCATTTCATTCAATCAGCTTCTGGGACAACAAAATAAATCATTAGGCTTGAAGGGATATTTTTCCTTTTCTATATATCCATGACAACTTTTTGTATATGCTGAGATATAGCTGTCCTGTCATTGGTCATGCTCACAACATTTTAGAAGAAATCCACGTCATTCCTGTCACATGGTATATATGGTATATCTTTTAAAGCCTAGGGTGGAACAGGATATGCAGAAAATTGAATGTGTTCTAACCTAACATAATGAAGTCCTAGGGGGGTATCCAATTACACGGGGTAAAACATCGGGAGCGAAACACGGACGATTTTCGCAATTTTTCCCGATGTTTCACTGATGTTTTATATCTTACGTAGAAGAAACCAAAACCCCCAATACAGCTGTTTTGGGGGTTTTGGTTTCTTCTGTTTCTAGCAAAAACACACAGGTTTCACCGAATCTTTGTGTTTTCGTGAGAAAATTGATTTTTTCACAGGCGACTAAATTGGATAGCCTGTAAAAACATATCAATGAAAAATCGCGAAAAACATCAGTTTTCTACTCTCTATGATTTACCACAGGTAGTTGAATACCCCTTAGTTTGCCTTGAGGACCATGGTTGGGAACCCATAGGTAAATGAAGGGGGGAAGTTCCGGTTGTTCTGAAACCCCCCTCCTTTTGTAAAGTGGTTCAAATGATAACAATAGCAATGGTATGTAATACGATTACTAGAGCTGCAACCACATCATGCAGTTTAAGGGACAGAGCAGAGTTGCTGCACATGCCAGTGGAAGCAGCTTCTTCTACAAAATTTGCTATGTGTGCGAGTCCTCAATCAGTGCACTGGACCAGAGAGTAGCTACCAGGAAGGAGAGACAGGAGCCTTACCATGAGGTGGGAGAATGCATGCTTACAAAGTGCAGTACTGGTTCTAGTATGTTTGTTGTGTATTTATTTATTATAGTATGTTTAACCTTTTCCTGACCACTTATCTTATTTATATTATTTAAATATGTTTGATACATCCTATACTATAGACCATCTATAGTGTTATATATAAATACTGTATTCCATGTTCCGCAGAGTGGAAGATTGTGGATTGCATTTGGAAACCTCCCTCTAGAAATCCTATGTTTGCCACTGGAACCCCTGTTCTAAATCGAAAGGTATAATATTCTGACCTGGCATTTGTTGCCATTTGGTGGGCACTTACACCACACATCTCCCAACTTTCCTAGAATTAGGAAAATATTCCTGATTGGGATTAGGACTGTCCACCCAAAATAGAACTGGTCCACATAAATTAGTTCATTTGGAGTTACATATTAATATAAATCAGAGGCATCACGAGGGGGAAGCGGGGAGTGTGGATCACACCTGGGTGTCTCCCTCCAAGGTGTGACACCAAAATGTCCGCTCCTCTCTTAGAGAGGGAACTGGGTACTGCACTGTGGCATTATTGCGCAGCACCCGGCTCCTGTCACTGAGAAGGAGCTGGCAGGGCAGGCAGACGAGTCTCTGGGGTCAGCCCAGCATCTCTGAGAATGCTGTTCTCACCCTTGGAATCATGAAAATGGGGTTGGGCCATGAGGCCACACTCCCCTTCCCTCAAGGTCACACCCATTTAAGTTGCACTCACCTCTGGCACACAAGGGGGAGCTATTTAGTGCACTGGGTGTCACTGACCCCAGTGATACCCCTTATATAAATGGTTGTTTTTTTTTCTATTGATTTCTAAGGGTCTGGACTATGCACACCAAACCAGGGTTTTATATTGCGGTTTTCAATTTTCAGATCACCAATATTCAACTTTAGCACTTGGCACACGCCCTACTGTTACTTTAACTAGACACACGCTTTATATTAATGGTTTCTTCCTGTGCTTTTAAGCCTTGTCATTATATCACCAGGCAGACCTGTTTATTTTTAATGATCCCTGTATACAATGTAGCTATATTATGTTCTCCTTAATATGTTTAGGGTATCTAGGGGCAACATAGCAGCCAGAAGGGTATAGACAAGCCCAAAAATTGAAGTAATCTGACAGTCAAATGTATAAAATACTTTCTCTGACGTCCTAGTGGATGCTGGGAACTCCGTAAGGACCATGGGGAATAGCAGGCTCCGAAGGAGGCTGGGCACTCTAGAAAGATTTATGACTACCTGGTGTGCACTGGCTCCTCCCACTATGACCCTCCTCCAAGCCTCAGTTAGATTTTGTGCCCGGCCGAGGTTGGATGCACACTAGGGGCTCTCCTGAGCCTTTAGAGAGAAAGTATAGAAAGTAGGTTTTTTATGTTCAGCGAGACCTGCTGGCAACAGGCTCACTGCAGCGAGGGACTAAGGGGAGAAGAAGCGAACCTGCCTGCTTGCAGCCAGCTTGGGCTTCTTAGGCTACTGGACACCATTAGCTCCAGAGGGATCGACCGCAGGCCCAGTCCTTGGTGTTCGGTCCCGGAGCCGCGCCGCCGTCCCCCTTACAGAGCCAGAAGCAAGAAGAGGTCCGGAAAATCGGCGGCAGAAGACATCAGTCTTCACCAAGGTAGCGCACAGCACTGCAGCTGTGCGCCATTGCTCCTCACACACACTTCACACTCCGGTCACTGAGGGTGCAGGGCGCTGGGGGGGGGGCGCCCTGAGAAGCAATAATACCACCTTGGCTGGCAAAAATACCACAATATATAGCCCCAGAGGCTATATATGTGGAAAATACCCCAGCCAGAATATAGGAAAAAGCGGGAGAATAGTCCGCGGAAAAGGGGCGGAGCTATCTCCTTCAGCACACTGGCGCCATTTCTCCCTCACAGCTCCGCTGGAAGGAAGCTCCCTGGCTCTCCCCTGCAGTCTACACTACAGAAAAGGGTAAAAAAGAGAGGGGGGGGCACTAAATTTAAGGTGCAGTATACAGTTATATAGAAAAAGCAGCTATAGGGGACATAACTCAGTTAGTCCCTGCATTATATAGCGCTCTGGTGTGTGCTGGCATACTCTCACTCTGTCCCCCCAAAGGGCTTTTGTGGGTCCTGTCCTCTGTTAGAGCATTCCCAGTGTGTGTGCGGTGTGTCGGTACGGCTGTGTCGACATGTTTGATGAGGATAATGATGTGGAGACGGAGCAGATGCCTTTAGGAGGGATGTCACCCCCTGCGGGGCAGACACCTGAGTGGATGAGCTTATGGAAAGAAATGAGTGCACGTATAGACTCTTTACATAAGAAATTTGACGACATGCCAAATGTGGGACAGCCGACTTCTCAGCTCGTGCCTGTCCAGGCGTCTCAAAGGTCATCAGGGGCTCTGAAACGCCCGCTACCTCAGACCGCAGACGCAGATGTCGACACTGATACTGACACCAGTGTCGACGACGATGAGTCTAACCTGATGCCCACTAAAGCCATTCACTGCATGATTGAGGCAATGAAAGAGGTGTTACACATTTCTGATATAAATACAGGTACCACTAAAAAGGGTATTATGTTTGGGGAGAAAAAACTACCCGTAGTTTTTCCCCCATCAGATGAATTAAATGAAGTGTGTGAAGAAGCGTGGGCTTTCCCTGATAAAAAATTGGTAATTCCTAAGAAGGTACTAATGGCGTTCCCTTTCCCGCCAGAGGATAGGTCACGTTGGGAAACACCCCCTAGGGTGGATAAAGAGCTCACACGTTTGTCTAAAAAGGTGGCACTACCGTTAGAGATGAGCGCCGGAAATTTTTCGGGTTTTGTGTTTTGGTTTTGGGTTCGGTTCCGCGGCCGTGTTTTGGGTTCGACCGCGTTTTGGCAAAACCTCACCGAATTTTTTTTGTCGGATTCGGGTGTGTTTTGGATTCGGGTGTTTTTTTCAAAAAACCCTAAAAAACAGCTTAAATCATAGAATTTGGGGGTCATTTTGATCCCAAAGTATTATTAACCTCAAAAACCATAATTTCCACTCATTTTCAGTCTATTCTGAATACCTCACACCTCACAATATTATTTTTAGTCCTAAAATTTGCACCGAGGTCGCTGTGTGAGTAAGATAAGCGACCCTAGTGGCCGACACAAACACCGGGCCCATCTAGGAGTGGCACTGCAGTGTCACGCAGGATGTCCCTTCCAAAAAACCCTCCCCAAACAGCACATGACGCAAAGAAAAAAAGAGGCGCAATGAGGTAGCTGTGTGAGTAAGATAAGCGACCCTAGTGGCCGACACAAACACCGGGCCCATCTAGGAGTGGCACTGCAGTGTCACACAGGATGTCCCTTCCAAAAAACCCTCCCCAAACAGCACATGACGCAAAGAAAAAAAGAGGCGCAATGAGGTAGCTGTGTGAGTAAGATAAGCGACCCTAGTGGCCGACACAAACACCGGGCCCATCTAGGAGTGGCACTGCAGTGTCACGCAGGATGTCCCTTCCAAAAAACCCTCCCCAAACAGCACATGACGCAAAGAAAAAAAGAGGCGCAATGAGGTAGCTGACTGTGTGAGTAAGATAAGCGACCCTAGTGGCCGACACAAACACCGGGCCCATCTAGGAGTGGCACTGCAGTGTCACGCAGGATGTCCCTTCCAAAAAACCCTCCCCAAACAGCACATGACGCAAAGAAAAAAAGAGGCGCAATGAGGTAGCTGACTGTGTGAGTAAGATAAGCGACCCTAGTGGCCGACACAAACACCGGGCCCATCTAGGAGTGGCACTGCAGTGTCACGCAGGATGTCCCTTCCAAAAAACCCTCCCCAAACAGCACATGACGCAAAGAAAAAAAGAGGCGCAATGAGGTAGCTGACTGTGTGAGTAAGATAAGCGACCCTAGTGGCCGACACAAACACCGGGCCCATCTAGGAGTGGCACTGCAGTGTCACGCAGGATGTCCCTTCCAAAAAACCCTCCCCAAACAGCACATGACGCAAAGAAAAAAAGAGGCGCAATGAGGTAGCAGACTGTGTGAGTAAGATAAGCGACCCTAGTGGCCGACACAAACACCGGGCCCATCTAGGAGTGGCACTGCAGTGTCACGCAGGATGTCCCTTCCAAAAAACCCTCCCCAAACAGCACATGACGCAAAGAAAAAGAAAAGAAAAAAGAGGTGCAAGATGGAATTGTCCTTGGGCCCTCCCACCCACCCTTATGTTGTATAAACAAAACAGGACATGCACACTTTAACCAACCCATCATTTCAGTGACAGGGTCTGCCACACGACTGTGACTGATATGACGGGTTGGTTTGGACCCCCCCCCAAAAAAGAAGCAATTAATCTCTCCTTGCACAAACTGGCTCTACAGAGGCAAGATGTCCACCTCATCATCATCCTCCGATATATCACCGTGTACATCCCCCTCCTCACAGATTATCAATTCGTCCCCACTGGAATCCACCATCTCAGCTCCCTGTGTACTTTGTGGAGGCAATTGCTGCTGGTCAATGTCTCCGCGGAGGAATTGATTATAATTCATTTTAATGAACATCATCTTCTCCACATTTTCTGGATGTAACCTCGTACGCCGATTGCTGACAAGGTGAGCGGCGGCACTAAACACTCTTTCGGAGTACACACTTGTGGGAGGGCAACTTAGATAGAATAAAGCCAGTTTGTGCAAGGGCCTCCAAATTGCCTCTTTTTCCTGCCAGTATAAGTACGGACTGTGTGACGTGCCTACTTGGATGCGGTCACTCATATAATCCTCCACCATTCTTTCAATGTTGAGAGAATCATATGCAGTGACAGTAGACGACATGTCCGTAATCGTTGTCAGGTCCTTCAGTCCGGACCAGATGTCAGCATCAGCAGTCGCTCCAGACTGCCCTGCATCACCGCCAGCGGGTGGGCTCGGAATTCTGAGCCTTTTCCTCGCACCCCCAGTTGCGGGAGAATGTGAAGGAGGAGATGTTGACAGGTCGCGTTCCGCTTGACTTGACAATTTTCTCACCAGCAGGTCTTTCAACCCCAGCAGACTTGTGTCTGCCGGAAAGAGAGATCCAAGGTAGGTTTTAAATCTAGGATCGAGCACGGTGGCCAAAATGTAGTGCTCTGATTTCAACAGATTGACCACCCGTGAATCCTTGTTAAGCGAATTAAGGGCTCCATCCACAAGTCCCACATGCCTAGCGGAATCGCTCCGTGTTAGCTCCTCCTTCAATGTCTCCAGCTTCTTCTGCAAAAGCCTGATGAGGGGAATGACCTGACTCAGGCTGGCAGTGTCTGAACTGACTTCACGTGTGGCAAGTTCAAAGGGCATCAGAACCTTGCACAACGTTGAAATCATTCTCCACTGCACTTGAGACAGGTGCATTCCACCTCCTATATCGTGCTCAATTGTATAGGCTTGAATGGCCTTTTGCTGCTCCTCCAACCTCTGAAGCATATAGAGGGTTGAATTCCACCTCGTTACCACTTCTTGCTTCAGATGATGGCAGGGCAGGTTCAGTAGTTTTTGGTGGTGCTCCAGTCTTCTGTACGTGGTGCCTGTACACCGAAAGTGTCCCGCAATTCTTCTGGCCACCGACAGCATCTCTTGCACGCCCCTGTCGTTTTTTAAAAAATTCTGCACCACCAAATTCAAGGTATGTGCAAAACATGGGACGTGCTGGAATTTGCCCATATTTAATGCACACACAATATTGCTGGCGTTGTCCGATGCCACAAATCCACAGGAGAGTCCAATTGGGGTAAGCCATTCCGCGATGATCTTCCTCAGTTGCCGTAAGAGGTTTTCAGCTGTGTGCGTATTCTGGAAAGCGGTGATACAAAGCGTAGCCTGCCTAGGAAAGAGTTGGCGTTTGCGAGATGCTGCTACTGGTGCCGCCGCTGCTGTTCTTGCGGCGGGAGTCCATACATCTACCCAGTGGGCTGTCACAGTCATATAGTCCTGACCCTGCCCTGCTCCACTTGTCCACATGTCCGTGGTTAAGTGGACATTGGGTACAACTGCATTTTTTAGGACACTGGTGAGTCTTTTTCTGACGTCCGTGTACATTCTCGGTATCGCCTGCCTAGAGAAGTGGAACCTAGATGGTATTTGGTAATGGGGGCACACTGCCTCAATAAATTGTCTAGTTCCCTGTGAACTAACGGCGGATACCGGACGCACGTCTAACACCAACATAGTTGTCAAGGCCTCAGTTATCCGCTTTGCAGCAGGATGACTGCTGTGATATTTCATCTTCCTCGCAATGGACTGTTGGACAGTCAATTGCTTACTGGAAGTAGTACAAGTGGGCTTATGACTTCCCCTCTGGGATGACCATCGACTCCCAGCAGCAACAACAGCAGCGCCAGCAGCAGTAGGCGTTACACGCAAGGATGCATCGGAGGAATCCCAGGCAGGAGAGGACTCGTCAGAATTGCCAGTGACATGGCCTGCAGGACTATTGGCATTCCTGGGGAAGGAGGAAATTGACACTGAGGGAGTTGGTGGGGTGGTTTGCGTGAGCTTGGTTACAAGAGGAAGGGATTTACTGGTCAGTGGACTGCTTCCGCTGTCGGCCAAAGTTTTTGAACTTGTCACTGACTTATTATGAATGCGCTGCAGGTGACGTATAAGGGAGGATGTTCCGAGGTGGTTAACGTCCTTACCCCTACTTATTACAGCTTGACAAAGGGAACACACGGCTTGACAAATGTTGTCCGCATTTCTGGTGAAATACTTCCACACCGAAGAGCTGATTTTTTTGGTATTTTCACCAGGCATGTCAACGGCCATATTCCTCCCACGGACAACAGGTGTCTCCCCGGGTGCCTGACTTAAACAAACCACCTCACCATCAGAATCCTCCTTGTCAATTTCCTCCCCAGCGCCAGCAACACCCATATCCTCCTCATCCTGGTGTACTTCAACACTGACATCTTCAATCTGACTATCAGGAACTGGACTGCGGGTGCTCCTTCCAGCACTTGCAGGGGGCGTGCAAATGGTGGAAGGCGCATGCTCTTCACGTCCAGTGTTGGGAAGGTCAGGCATCGCAACCGACACAATTGGACTCTCCTTGTGGATTTGGGATTTCGAAGAACGCACAGTTCTTTGCGGTGCTTTTGCCAGCTTGAGTCTTTTCAGTTTTCTAGCGAGAGGCTGAGTGCTTCCATCCTCATGTGAAGCTGAACCACTAGCCATGAACATAGGCCAGGGCCTCAGCCGTTCCTTGCCACTCCGTGTGGTAAATGGCATATTGGCAAGTTTACGCTTCTCCTCCGACAATTTTATTTTAGGTTTTGGAGTCCTTTTTTTACTGATATTTGGTGTTTTGGATTTGACATGCTCTGTACTATGACATTGGGCATCGGCCTTGGCAGACGACGTTGCTGGCATTTCATCGTCTCGGCCATGACTAGTGGCAGCAGCTTCAGCACGAGGTGGAAGTGGATCTTGATCTTTCCCTAATTTTGGAACCTCAACATTTTTGTTCTCCATATTTTAATAGGCACAACTAAAAGGCACCTCAGGTAAACAATGGAGATGGATGGATACTAGTATACAATTATGGATGGACTGCCGAGTGCCGACACAGAGGTAGCTACAGCCGTGGACTACCGTACTGTACTGTGTCTGCTGCTAATATAGACTGGTTGATAATGAGATGTAGTATGTATAAAGAAGAAAGAAAAAAAAACCACGGGTAGGTGGTATACAATTATGGATGGACTGCCGAGTGCCGACACAGAGGTAGCTACAGCCGTGGACTACCGTACTGTACTGTGTCTGCTGCTAATATAGACTGGTTGATAATGAGATGTAGTATGTATAAAGAAGAAAGAAAAAAAAACCACGGGTAGGTGGTATACAATTATGGATGGACTGCCGAGTGCCGACACAGAGGTAGCTACAGCCGTGGACTACCGTACTGTACTGTGTCTGCTGCTAATATAGACTGGATGATAATGAGATGTAGTATGTATAAAGAAGAAAGAAAAAAAAACCACGGGTAGGTGGTATACAATTATGGATGGACTGCCGAGTGCCAACACAGAGGTAGCTACAGCCGTGGACTACCGTACTGTACTGTGTCTGCTGCTAATATAGACTGGATGATAATGAGATGTAGTATGTATAAAGAAGAAAAAAAAACACGGGTAGGTGGTATACAATTATGGATGGACTGCCGAGTGCCGACACAGAGGTAGCTACAGCCGTGGACTACCGTACTGTACTGTGTCTGCTGCTAATATAGACTGGATGATAATGAGATGTAGTATGTATAAAGAAGAAAGGAAAAAAAACCACGGGTAGGTGGTATACAATTATGGACGGACTGCCGAGTGCCGACACAGAGGTAGCTACAGCCGTGGACTACCGTACTGTACTGTGTCTGCTGCTAATATAGACTGGTTGATAATGAGATGTAGTATGTATAAAGAAGAAAGAAAAAAAAACCACGGGTAGGTGGTATACAATTATGGATGGACTGCCGAGTGCCGACACAGAGGTAGCTACAGCCGTGGACTTCCATACTGTACTGTGTCTGCTGCTAATATAGACTGGATGATAATGAGATGTAGTATGTATAAAGAAGAAAGAAAAAAAAACCACGGGTAGGTGGTATACAATTATGGATGGACTGCCGAGTGCCGACACAGAGGTAGCTACAGCCGTGGACTACCGTACTGTACTGTGTCTGCTGCTAATATAGACTGGATGATAATGAGATGTAGTATGTATAAAGAAGAAAGAAAAAAAACCACGGGTAGGTGGTATACAATTATGGATGGACTGCCGAGTGCCGACACAGAGGTAGCTACAGCCGTGGACTACCGTACTGTACTGTGTCTGCTGCTAATATAGACTGGATGATAATGAGATGTAGTATGTATAAAGAAGGAAAAAAAAACCACGGGTAGGTGGTATACAATTATGGATGGACTGCCGAGTGCCGACACAGAGGTAGCTACAGCCGTGGACTACCGTACTGTACTGTGTCTGCTGCTAATATAGACTGGATGATAATGAGATGTAGTATGTATAAAGAAGAAAGAAAAAAAAACCACGGGTAGGTGGTATACAATTATGGATGGACTGCCGAGTGCCGACACAGAGGTAGCTACAGCCGTGAACTACCGTACTGTGTCTGCTGCGACTGGATGATAAATAATGATATAAAAAATATATATATATCACTACTGCAGCCGGACAGGTATATATTATATAATGACGGACCTGCTGGACACTGTCTGTCAGCAGAATGAGTTTTTTATAGAATAAAAAAACACCACACAAGTCACACGACGAGTGTTTAACTTTTTCAGGCAATCACAATATAGTATACTATACTGGTGGTCAGTGTGGTCAGGTCACTGGTCAGTCACACTGGCAGTGGCACTCCTGCAGCAAAAGTGTGCACTGTTTAATTTTAATAATATGTATGTACTCCTGGCTCCTGCTATAACCTATAACTGCTCCCCAGTCTCCCCCACAATTAAGCTGTGTGAGCACAGTCAGATATTATACATAGATGATGCAGCACACTGGGCTGAGCACAGATATGGTATGTGACTGAGTCACTGTGTATCGTTTTTTTCAGGCAGAGAACGGATTATATTAAATAAAACTGCACTGGTGGTCACTGGTCAGTGGTCAGTCACTAGTAAACTCTGCACTCTCTCTCTAGTACTCCTAAGCTCCAGTAAATCAAGTGTCTCTGTCTCAATCTCACTCTCTCTCTTCTAATCTAAATGGAGAGGACGCCAGCCACGTCCTCTCCCTATCAATCTCAATGCACGTGTGAAAATGGCGGCGACGCGCGGCTCCTTATATAGAATCCGAGTCTCGCGATAGAATCCGAGCCTCGCGAGAATCCGACAGCGTCATGATGACGTTCGGGCGCGCTCGGGTTAACCGAGCAAGGCGGGAAGATCCGAGTCGCTCGGATCCGTGTAAAAAAAGCTGAAGTTCGGGCGGGTTCGGATTCCGAGGAACCGGACCCGCTCATCTCTAACTACCGTCTCCGGATACGGCCGCCCTCAAGGAACCTGCTGATAGAAAGCAGGAGGCGATCCTGAAGTCTGTATACACACACTCAGGCATTATACTTAGGCCAGCTATTGCGTCAGCATGGATGTGCAGTGCTGCCGCTGCGTGGTCAGATAAACTGTCAGAAAATATTGACACACTAGACAGAGACACGATCCTGTTAACCATAGACCATATCAAAGACTCAGTCTTATATATGAGAGATGCACAGAGGGAAATCTGCCGGCTGGCATCAAAAGTAAGTGAATTGTCCATTTCTGCTAGGAGAGGCTTATGGACTCGCCAGTGGACAGGAGATGCAGATTCTAAAAGGCACATGGAAGTTTTGCCTTATAAGGGTGAGGAATTATTTGGGGATGGTCTCTCGGACCTAGTTTCCACAGCGACGTCTGGGAAGTCAGCATTTTTACCCCATGTCCCCTTACAGCCTAAGAAGGCGCCGTTTTATCAGGTTCAGTCCTTTCAGACCCAGAAAAACAAGCGTGGAAAAGGCGGGTCTTTTCTGTCCAGAGGCAGAGGTAGGGGAAAAAGGCTGCAACAAACAGCAGGTTCCCAGGAGCAAAAGTCCTCCCCCGCTTCTTCTTCCAAGTCCGCCGCATGACGGTGGGGCTCCACAGGCGGAGCCAGGTACGGTGGGGGGCCGCCTCAAGAATTTCAGCGATCAGTGGGCTCGCTCACAGGTGGATCCCTGGATCCTTCAAATAGTATCTCAAGGGTACAAACTGGAATTCGAGGCATCTCCACCCCACCGGTTCCTAAAATCTGCCTTGCCGATTGCTCCCTCAGACAGGGAGGCGGTGCTAGCGGCAATTCACAAGCTGTATTCCCAGCAGGTGATAATCAAGGTACCCCTACTTCAACAAGGCCGGGGTTACTATTCCACACTATTTGTGGTGCCGAAACCGGACGGTTCGGTGAGACCCATTCTAAATTTGAAATCCTTGAACACATTCATAAAAAAATTCAAGTTCAAGATGGAATCGCTCAGGGCGGTTATTGCAAGCCTGGACGAGGGGGATTACATGGTATCCCTGGACATCAAGGATGCTTACTTGCATGTCCCCATTTACCATCCACACCAGGAGTACCTCAGATTTGTGGTACAGGATTGCCATTACCAATTCCAGACGCTGCCGTTTGGACTGTCCACGGCACCAAGGGTATTTACCAAGGTTATGGCGGAAATGATGATACTCCTTCGAAAAAAGGGAGTTTTAATTATCCCGTACTTGGACGATCTCCTAATAAAGGCGAGGTCCAAGGAACAGTTGTTGGTGGGAGTAGCACTATCTCAGGAAGTGCTGCACCAGCACGGCTGGATTCTGAATATCCCAAAGTCACAGCTGGTTCTGACGACACGTCTACTGTTCCTGGGTATGATTCTGGATACAGTCCAGAAAAAAGTGTTTCTCCCGGAGGAGAAAGCCAGGGAGTTGTCATCTCTAGTCAGAGACCTCCTGAAACCAAAACAGGTATCGGTGCATCACTGCACGCGGGTCCTGGGAAAGATGGTAGCTTCTTACGAAGCAATTCCCTTCGGCAGGTTCCATGCCAGAATCTTTCAGTGGGACCTGTTGGACAAATGGTCCGGATCGCATCTTCAGATGCATCGCTTAATAACCCTGTCTCCAAGAACCAGGGTGTCTCTACTGTGGTGGCTGCAGAGTGCCCATCTTCTAGAGGGCCGCAGGTTCGGCATACAGGACTGGGTCCTGGTGACCACGGATGCCAGCCTTCGAGGCTGGGGGGCAGTCACACGGGGAAGAAACTTCCAAGGACTATGGTCGAGTCAGGAGACTTCCCTTCACATAAATATTCTGGAACTAAGGGCCATTTACAATGCCCTAAGTCAAGCAAAATCCCTGCTCTTACACCAGCCGGTGCTGATCCAGTCAGACAACATCACGGCAGTCGCCCATGTAAATCGACAGGGCGGCACAAGAAGCAGGATGGCAATGGCAGAAGCCACAAGAATTCTCCGATGGGCGGAGAATCATGTACTAGCACTGTCAGCAGTGTTCATTCCGGGAGTGGACAACTGGGAAGCAGACTTCCTCAGCAGACACGACCTCCACCCGGGAGAGTGGGGACTTCATCCAGAAGTCTTCCAGATGCTGGTAAACCGTTGGGAAAAACCACAGGTGGACATGATGGCGTCCCGCCTCAACAAAAAGTTAAAAAGATATTGCGCCAGGTCAAGGGACCCTCAGGCGATAGCTGTGGACGCTCTAGTGACACCGTGGGTGTACCAGTCGGTTTATGTGTTCCCTCCTCTGCCTCTCATACCAAAGGTATTGAGAATAATAAGAAAGCGAGGAGTAAACACAATTCTCATGGTTCCGGATTGGCCAAGACGAGCGTGGTACCCGGAACTTCAAGAGATGATCTCAGAGGACCCATGGCCTCTGCCACTCAGACAGGACCTGCTGCAGCAGGGGCCCTGTCTGTTCCAAGACTTACCGCGGCTGCGTTTGACGGCATGGCGGTTGAACGCCGGATCCTGAAGGAAAAGGGCATTCCGGAGGAAGTCATTCCTATGCTAATTAAAGCCAGGAAAGATGTAACTGCAAAGCATTATCACCGCATATGGCGGAAATATGTTGCTTGGTGCGAGGCCGGAAAGGCCCCAACAGAGGAATTTCAACTAGGTCGATTTCTGCATTTCCTGCAAGCAGGAGTGAATATGGGCCTAAAACTAGGCTCCATTAAAGTACAGATCTCAGCTCTGTCGATTTTCTTTCAAAAAGAACTAGCTTCAGTACCTGAAGTTCAGACATTTGTGAAAGGAGTGCTGCATATTCAGCCCCCGTTTGTGCCTCCTGTGGCACCTTGGGATCTCAACGTGGTGTTGAGTTTCTTAAAATCACATTGGTTTGAGCCACTAAAAACCGTGGATCTGAAATATCTCACGTGGAAAGTGGTCATGTTATTGGCCTTGGCTTCAGCCAGGCGAGTGTCAGAATTGGCGGCTTTATCATGTAAAAGCCCTTATCTGATTTTCCATATGGATAGGGCAGAATTGAGGACTCGTCCCCAGTTTCTCCCTAAGGTGGTGTCAGCGTTTCACCTGAACCAGCCTATTGTGGTGCCTGCGGCTACTAGGGATTTGGAGGACTCCAAGTTGCTAGACGTTGTCAGGGCCCTGAAAATATATGTTTCCAGGACGGCTGGAGTCAGAAAATCTGACTCGCTGTTTATCCTGTATGCACCCAACAAGCTGGGTGCTCCTGCTTCTAAGCAGACTATTGCTCGCTGGATTTGTAGTACAATTCAGCTTGCTCATTCTGTGGCAGGCCTGCCACAGCCAAAATCTGTAAATGCCCATTCCACAAGGAAGGTGGGCTCATCTTGGGCGGCTGCCCGAGGGGTCTCGGCTTTACAACTTTGCCGAGCTGCTACTTGGTCAGGGGCAAACACGTTTGCAAAATTTTACAAATTTGATACCCTGGCTGAGGAGGACCTGGAGTTCTCTCATTCGGTGCTGCAGAGTCACCCGCACTCTCCCGCCCGTTTGGGAGCTTTGGTATAATCCCCATGGTCCTTACGGAGTTCCCAGCATCCACTAGGACGTCAGAGAAAATAAGAATTCACTCACCGGTAATTCTATTTCTCGTAGTCCGTAGTGGATGCTGGGCGCCCATCCCAAGTGCGGATTGTCTGCAATACTTGTAAATAGTTATTGTTAACTAAAGGGTTATTGTTGAGCCATCTGTTGAGAGGCTCTGTTGTTTTCATGCTGTAAAACTGGATATAGTATCACGAGTTGTACGGTGTGATGGGTGTGGCTGGTATGAGTCTTACCCGGGATTCAAAATCCTTCCTTATTATGTCAGCTCGTCCGGGCACAGTGTCCTAACTGAGGCTTGGAGGAGGGTCATAGTGGGAGGAGCCAGTGCACACCAGGTAGTCATAAATCTTTCTAGAGTGCCCAGCCTCCTTCGGAGCCCGCTATTCCCCATGGTCCTTACGGAGT
Source organism: Pseudophryne corroboree (assembly GCF_028390025.1). Taxonomy (NCBI): domain Eukaryota; kingdom Metazoa; phylum Chordata; class Amphibia; order Anura; family Myobatrachidae; genus Pseudophryne; species Pseudophryne corroboree. The sequence goes on along the minus strand of NC_086454.1, from coordinate 266,259,221 downwards.
TCCCAGCATCCACTACGGACTACGAGAAATAGAATTACCGGTGAGTAAATTCTTATTTTTAAAAATATCCAGTGTGTAGAATGTGTAAAAGTTAGTGTGTAGAATGTGTCTTGTTTCCAGTGATCAAAATGACCTCATTTTGTTATTTGAAATGTTAGTTACGCTGTTTGCACAGGGATTGTACTGTGTGGACGTGTGTATATAAAGAAGCATACATTGTGTGTGGTTACATTTATCACTACAACCAAATCATTACTACTTTGCCACTTGTCTTTTGATTCTTTTATGTTATTTAAAGGTCAAGATGAATAAAAACGTCATCTTCAGATCATTCTCACAAGCACACAATCAGAGCCAGGATAGAAAATACTCCTATTTAGAATCCTTTGTTGATAGAAGATCTGTTGTTGCTAGTTATACTAGCGAAACAGGGCCAATTAAGAGCTAATTCTGTCTCATACAAGGTCATGAGGAGCAGATAAGGCAGCTGGAAGACCAGACAACTACAAACTGGCTGACTCATATGGAATGAAATATCTGACAAATAAGCTTTTTTTTTTCTCCTGGCCACCCTAAGGTGATGGTAAAAAGTTACATTATAAGAGTCTCTGGGTTTTTTTTTTTATTGTATTTAATTTGTTTTAGAGTGTCAATTTTAGTCTCCAAGCGGCCAATACCGGATTATTTTATGTTTTTATTTTGATGTCATAAAAGTTTAAAATTGGTAAAAAAAAAAGAGTTTTAATGCAAGTTCGTGGTGAGACTTGTGTGGTTCGGGCTATTTGGGACAGGTGGTTGATTGAGCGATGCAGCTTGCATATTCGCTGTTACGGGGTGAGCTCATGTACGCTGGTGTTTGGGTGTAATGAGCAGTGCAGTTTGGGAACAGTGTGATTGCTACCGGGACAGATGCCCTGAGAAAGAGCTGTTGGAGCTGATGACGTTTCAGCAATCAGGATGCAGAATGATAAGATAAAGTGGGCGGGATCTAGAAAAGGTAAAAATACGGCCAAAACTCAGAAAATCCCGGTGAGCTTGGATCCGGTAGGATACCCAATAGAAACCTATGGGCTTCTTTTCGCATTCCTCCTGAGTGGGATCCAATTGGATCCTTCTCAGCACGACCCGTGGCGGCACGCGGCACTCTCCGCATGTGCAATGGGGCTCCCGGGTCCATGTGATGTCATGACATCATTCAGAGGGCAGGGCCAGAAGAGCATCCAGAGTGTCCTTAGGATGGTCCAGGGAGCTCTACCAGCTGCAGGGTGCATGCCCAGAACATCCTTTGGATAAGGCACTGCAACAGCTGTACTGGCTGCAGGGTGTTGCCCAGGCACCTGCAAACCAAATGCAGGTACCATGGGACACCTTTACTGCAAGGGCTGTCCCTGCAGTAAAACATATAAATACGGCAATTTTTTGGGTGGCTTTTCGCTTTGATTTTTAAATAGACCCCTTTAATATGTATAGCCAAAGAGGCCCACCCAAGCACTTCATATCATCAATCAATCCCAGCTTGCATCCAGAGACATGTATCGTTTTGTTTTGTTGTGAACGTATTGGATAACTACACCGGCTTAGGGTTTTCATGACACACACCTCTTCAGCAGAGCAGTTTCAGTATGCAATCAATGCTGAGTCCTGTTGACAACTGACCTCGCACTTCTTCTGTAAGAAATATTTTATAAAGCCAAGAAGTAAAATAATAACCAGCAGCTGGAATGAAGTGCTCACTATATGATATACAAAGATCCACATACCAAGAAATGTGTTTAACCAAAAATGTCAATTAATATCAAATGTTAGCAACTTGCGTGAATGGGCACATTGTTTCCAACAAAACCGGCAGCGTTTACTCTCCACTGCGTGGGTTAACCTTAGGAATACGGCTTGTCTTAAATTCTGCCTTGTATAGTAAATGTTCCGTGCATAATCTAAACATAGTTTTGAGCAAGGTATAAAGTAAGATGTCATGAGATATAGTGTTGTACAGGAAACGGAAGGAAGTATTATCTTACTGAATAGGTGGTGTATTTGTGAAATGTCCTTTCTGTAGAGGTGAATACAGTAAGTGGCTTCAGTCAGTCAAAGCTTGGATGCTATATTTCCTTTTGGAACATTTTTTGACACCAGATCAATTGCGTTTCCTGACAACCCAGCAACACGGTCTTAAACTGACTACCAAAGTTCACTGTCCACCATCATCTCCCCTGTATAGATTACAGTCAGCCGTCCAATCAGCTTCAGTCAGTTGAGTCTGAATATGATTTAAAAATTCTCCAGCTCCTTCTACCGAAAAATTACAGAGTGCAGGCCGGTGAGTGAGGGGGAGAGAGAGTGCAGCAAATCTCAGTATTACTACTTAGGAGTAGAAGTCATTTAGGGAACGAAAAATCAGAGTGAAATCTCTTTTTGTTTTATCTGTTGTTGAAAAGTATTTGATGAATTACATTTTCTTAATTCCCTTGCTGTCAATAACTGGTCAGTTATACATAATGCTATACAAACAGCTATGACAATATCGCCGATATCTGCTGCAGGCCCACCATTTCATCGCAAATCAGCCTCCATATGTTCTACGTGGACTGTAATGCTGACAGATTTAAAAAGCTGTGGAATGAGAAGCATTCTAGAGCTTGGCTCCGGTGCTTCGGTACAGGATACCGGCAGTTAAAATGTCGGCAGTCAGAATACTGACACGGACATTCCTACTGCTATAATCCCGACAGGTGTAAGCAACTAAACTAACCCTCCCTTCCCACAGCCTAACCCTACCCCCTTCCCTCCCCGCAGCCTATCCCTCCCCCTAGTGCCTAACCCTATCCCTTCCCCTGCAGCCTAACCCTCCCCGGCATCCTTATGTTTGTGATTCCAGCAGTCAAGATTTGGCATTCTGACAGGTGTCAGCAGGGCCGGATTAAGGTCCACATGGGCCTGGGACTAAAAATGATCAGAGAAGTTGAGGAGGTGTGGCTAATGCTATGTGGGTGTGGCCAGTGACATATGGGCATGTACACTCCCTATACTATAAGCCCTAATGTCTCCCAAAATATGTAAAAGTAGAATAACATCATCATCATCACTTGTGAGGAAATCAGAAATATAATTTTAATTCTTATTATTTATGGCATCCATGTGACCAACTGGACAGTTATTCATCTCATGCTGTCATGGTGATGGGCCTATTTTTATCTGGGGCCTGGAGCTGTAGCTCCATCCGCCCCATTATTAATCTGGCCCTGGGTGTCAGGATTCTGCCGCCATTCTTTGGATCGCCATCATCCCGTCCATTGGGATGCCAACTATATCCCCCGTGCCATCTGAAGATGCATTTTTCCATGGGCTACTTTTTTGCATATTCTTTCGAAGAGAGGGATCCTCCGGTGGTCCCATACCAGGAGGAGACTGGCTCTTAATGGAACCTTTTTCTTGGCAAGAGCATATTGCTGAATTTGCGTGAAGATGTTAATTTTCACATTGCAAATTTAGATAAAATGTTTTTCTGACATCCGCATTTTTAATAAGGATTGTGATAAATAGGGCCTGGTGTGGTGGCTAAGAGTGCGCTCTCTAAGGGGTCAAGGCCTCTTGCCAAAGGAGCTGCATCACCTGGTGTGACCTTTTGGTTCTGTCTGCAGTGGTGCCTGGTTGCAAAGCCTTACCGTGTGTCCTCGCTGCAGTATCCTCTGCTGGTGGCCTCTCTGTACTGCCCGGACCTTCCCACCGCTATCCTGCCAGATCCTATCAAAGCCGGTGCACCTCCTCTGTGGCCAACTCGTGACTGATGCGGGGCCTTAAGTTCTGGTTACGTCAGAGCATGTGATTTACAGCTGTTGCTCCTGTGACGCTTTGAGGACATGACTGCTTGATGAATTGTGTGGTCGCATTTTCCCATCTGATGGTGCAACCTACGACGCGGGGCATTACACTAACCACATAACGATGTATTGTACGCGGACGAAACATATTGATACATCACAATGAAATGGCACGAGATCACCAGATTGTTACGTGCAGTGTGTACCCAGCTTTACGCTTAGTCTGACTCACAATAAACAGGGGTCAGCCAGGTATAGCTGGTTAAATCCAGAGAAGTATAGATACAAAAACGTATTTTTTAATTAAAAATCTACTTTATATTGTAGTACCACAGAAAATTTTACTTTTTAGATTTTCAAAATAAAGGTAAAATTCCATAGTTCAGTATAAACCTGACTTTCCACTAATTATTTTGTTATATTTGTAATACATAGGCAAAGTAACAGATATACTGTACAAACAAACCACACTTAATGTTGTTTTTAGAGATGAGCGCCTGAAATTTTTCGGGTTTTGTGTTTTGGTTTTGGGTTCGGTTCCGCGGCCGTGTTTTGGGTTCGAACGCGTTTTGGCAAAACCTCACCGAATTTTTTTTGTCGGATTCGGGTGTGTTTTGGATTCGGGTGTTTTTTTCAAAAAACACTAAAAAACAGCTTAAATCATAGAATTTGGGGGTCATTTTGATCCCAAAGTATTATTAACCTCAAAAACCATAATTTACACTCATTTTCAGTCTATTCTGAATACCTCACACCTCACAATATTATTTTTAGTCCTAAAATTTGCACCGAGGTCGCTGTGTGAGTAAGATAAGCGACCCTAGTGGCCGACACAAACACCGGGCCCATCTAGGAGTGGCACTGCAGTGTCACGCAGGATGTCCCTTCCAAAAAACCCTCCCCAAACAGCACATGACGCAAAGAAAAAAAGAGGCGCAATGAGGTAGCTGTGTGAGTAAGATTAGCGACCCTAGTGGCCGACACAAACACCGGGCCCATCTAGGAGTGGCACTGCAGTGTCACGCAGGATGTCCCTTCCAAAAAACCCTCCCCAAACAGCACATGACGCAAAGAAAAAAAGAGGCGCAATGAGGTAGCTGACTGTGTGAGTAAGATTAGCGACCCTAGTGGCCGACACAAACACCGGGCCCATCTAGGAGTGGCACTGCAGTGTCACGCAGGATGTCCCTTCCAAAAAACCCTCCCCAATCAGCACATGATGCAAAGAAAAAGAAAAGAAAAAAGAGGTGCAAGATGGAATTGTCCTTGGGCCCTCCCACCCACCCTTATGTTGTATAAACAAAACAGGACATGCACACTTTAACCAACCCATCATTTCAGTGACAGGGTCTGCCACACGACTGTGACTGATATGACGGGTTGGTTTGGACCCCCCCCAAAAAAGAAGCAATTAATCTCTCCTTGCACAAACTGGCTCTACAGAGGCAAGATGTCCACCTCATCTTCACCCTCCGATATATCACCGTGTACATCCCCCTCCTCACAGATTATCAATTCGTCCCCACTGGAATCCACCATCTCAGCTCCCTGTGTACTTTGTGGAGGCAATTGCTGCTGGTCAATGTCTCCGCGGAGGAATTGATTATAATTCATTTTAATGAACATCATCTTCTCCACATTTTCTGGATGTAACCTCGTACGCCGATTGCTGACAAGGTGAGCGGCGGCACTAAACACTCTTTCGGAGTACACACTTGTGGGAGGGCAACTTAGGTAGAATAAAGCCAGTTTGTGCAAGGGCCTCCAAATTGCCTCTTTTTCCTGCCAGTATAAGTACGGACTGTGTGACGTGCCTACTTGGATGCGGTCACTCATATAATCCTCCACCATTCTATCAATGTTGAGAGAATCATATGCAGTGACAGTAGACGACATGTCCGTAATCGTTGTCAGGTCCTTCAGTCCGGACCAGATGTCAGCATCAGCAGTCGCTCCAGACTGCCCTGCATCACCGCCAGCGGGTGGGCTCGGAATTCTGAGCCTTTTCCTCGCACCCCCAGTTGCGGGAGAATGTGAAGGAGGAGATGTTGACAGGTCGCGTTCCGCTTGACTTGACAATTTTGTCACCAGCAGGTCTTTCAACCCCAGCAGACCTGTGTCTGCCGGAAAGAGAGATCCAAGGTAGGCTTTAAATCTAGGATCGAGCACGGTGGCCAAAATGTAGTGCTCTGATTTCAACAGATTGACCACCCGTGAATCCTTGTTAAGCGAATTAAGGGCTGCATCCACAAGTCCCACATGCCTAGCGGAATCGCTCCCTTTTAGCTCCTTCTTCAATGCCTCCAGCTTCTTCTGCAAAAGCCTGATGAGGGGAATGACCTGACTCAGGCTGGCAGTGTCTGAACTGACTTCACGTGTGGCAAGTTCAAAGGGCATCAGAACCTTGCACAACGTTGAAATCATTCTCCACTGCACTTGAGACAGGTGCATTCCACCTACTATATCGTGCTCAATTGTATAGGCTTGAATGGCCTTTTGCTGCTCCTCCAACCTCTGAAGCATATAGAGGGTTGAATTCCACCTCGTTACCACTTCTTGCTTCAGATGATGGCAGGGCAGGTTCAGTAGTTTTTGGTGGTGCTCCAGTCTTCTGTACGTGGTGCCTGTACGCCGAAAGTGTCCCGCAATTTTTCTGGCCACCGACAGCATCTCTTGCACGCCCCTGTCGTTTTTTAAAAAATTCTGCACCACCAAATTCAAGGTATGTGCAAAACATGGGACGTGCTGGAATTTGCCCATATTTAATGCACACACAATATTGCTGGCGTTGTCCGATGCCACAAATCCACAGGAGAGTCCAATTGGGGTAAGCCATTCCGCGATGATCTTCCTCAGTTGCCGTAAGAGGTTTTCAGCTGTGTGCGTATTCTGGAAAGCGGTGATACAAAGCGTAGCCTGCCTAGGAAAGAGTTGGCGTTTGCGAGATGCTGCTACTGGTGCCGCCGCTGCTGTTCTTGCGGCGGGAGTCCATACATCTACCCAGTGGGCTGTCACAGTCATATAGTCCTGACCCTGCCCAGCTCCACTTGTCCACATGTCCGTGGTTAAGTGGACATTGGGTACAACTGCATTTTTTAGGACACTGGTGAGTCTTTTTCTGACGTCCGTGTACATTCTCGGTATCGCCTGCCTAGAGAAGTGGAACCTAGATGGTATTTGGTAACGGGGGCACACTGCCTCAATAAATTGTCTAGTTCCCTGTGAACTAACGGCGGATACCGGACGCACGTCTAACACCAACATAGTTGTCAAGGACTCAGTTATCCGCTTTGCAGTAGGATGACTGCTGTGATATTTCATCTTCCTCGCAAAGGACTGTTGAACAGTCAATTGCTTACTGGAAGTAGTACAAGTGGGCTTACGACTTCCCCTCTGGGATGACCATCGACTCCCAGCGGCAACAACAGCAGCGCCAGCAGCAGTAGGCGTTACACGCAAGGATGCATCGGAGGAATCCCAGGCAGGAGAGGACTCGTCAGAATTGCCAGTGACATGGCCTGCAGGACTATTGGCATTCCTGGGGAAGGAGGAAATTGACACTGAGGGAGTTGGTGGGGTGGTTTGCGTGAGCTTGGTTACAAGAGGAAGGGATTTACTGGTCAGTGGACTGCTTCCGCTGTCACCCAAAGTTTTTGAACTTGTCACTGACTTATTATGAATGCGCTGCAGGTGACGTATAAGGGAGGATGTTCCGAGGTGGTTAAAGTCCTTACCCCTACTTATTACAGCTTGACAAAGGGAACACACGGCTTGACACCTGTTGTCCGCATTTCTGGTGAAATACCTCCACACCGAAGAGCTGATTTTTTTGGTATTTTCACCTGGCATGTCAACGGCCATATTCCTCCCACGGACAACAGGTGTCTCCCCGGGTGCCTGACTTAAACAAACCACCTCACCATCAGAATCCTCCTGGTCAATTTCCTCCCCAGCGCCAGCAACACCCATATCCTCCTCATCCTGGTGTACTTCAACACTGACATCTTCAATCTGACTATCAGGAACTGGACTGCGGGTGCTCCTTCCAGCACTTGCAGGGGGCGTGCAAATGGTGGAAGGCGCATGCTCTTCACGTCCAGTGTTGGGAAGGTCAGGCATCGCAACCGACACAATTGGACTCTCCTTGTGGATTTGGGATTTCGAAGAATGCACAGTTCTTTGCTGTGCTGCTTTTGCCAGCTTGAGTCTTTTCATTTTTCTAGCGAGAGGCTGAGTGCTTCCATCCTCATGTGAAGCTGAACCACTAGCCATGAACATAGGCCAGGGCCTCAGCCGTTCCTTGCCACTCCGTGTGGTAAATGGCATATTGGCAAGTTTACGCTTCTCCTCCGACAATTTTATTTTAGGTTTTGGAGTCCTTTTTTTACTGATATTTGGTGTTTTGGATTTGACATGCTCTGTACTATGACATTGGGCATCGGCCTTGGCAGACGACGTTGCTGGCATTTCATCGTCTCGGCCATGACTAGTGGCAGCAGCTTCAGCACGAGGTGGAAGTGGATCTTGATCTTTCCCTAATTTTGGAACCTCAACATTTTTGTTCTCCATATTTTAATAGGCACAACTAAAAGGCACCTCAGGTAAACAATGGAGATGGATGGATTGGATACTAGTATACAATTATGGACGGGCTGCCGAGTGCCGACACAGAGGTAGCCACAGCCGTGAACTACCGCACTGTACTGTGTCTGCTGCTAATATAGACTGGTTGATAAAGAGATATTATACTCGTAACTAGTATGTATGTATAAAGAAAGAAAAAAAAACCACGGTTAGGTGGTATATACAATTATGGACGGGCTGCCGAGTGCCGACACAGAGGTAGCCACAGCCGTGAACTACCGCACTGTACTGTGTCTGCTGCTAATATATAGGCTGGTTGATAAAGAGATAGTATACTCGTAACTAGTATGTATGTATAAAGAAAGAAAAAAAAACCACGGTTAGGTGGTATATACAATTATGGACGGGCTGCCGAGTGCCGACACAGAGGTAGCCACAGCCGTGAACTACCGCACTGTACTGTGTCTGCTGCTAATATAGACTGGTTGATAAAGAGATAGTATACTACTAATATTATATATACTGGTGGTCAGGTCACTGGTCACTAGTCACACTGGCAGTGGCACTCCTGCAGCAAAAGTGTGCACTGTTTAATTTTACTATAATATTATGTACTCCTGGCTCCTGCTATAACCTATAACTGGCACTGCAGTAGTGCTCCCCAGTCTCCCCCACAATTATAAGCTGTGTGAGCTGAGCAGTCAGACAGATATATAATATATATAGATGATGCAGCACACTGGCCTGAGCCTGAGCAGTGCACACAGATATGGTATGTGACTGACTGAGTCACTGTGTGTATCGCTTTTTTCAGGCAGAGAACGGATATATTAAATAAACTGCACTGTGTGTCTGGTGGTCACTCACTATATAATATATTATGTACTCCTGGCTCCTGCTATAACCTATAACTGGCACTGCAGTAGTGCTCCCCAGTCTCCCCCACAATTATAAGCTGTGTGAGCTGAGCAGTCAGACAGATATATATAATATTATATATAGATAATAGATGATGCAGCACACTGGCCTGAGCCTGAGCAGTGCACACAGATATGGTATGTGACTGAGTCACTGTGTGCTGTGTATCGCTTTTTTCAGGCAGAGAACGGATTATAAATAAAACTGGTGGTCACTATCAGCAAAACTCTGCACTGTACTGAGTACTCCTAATGCTCCCCAAAATTAGTAAATCAAGTGTCTCTCTAATCTATTCTAAACGGAGAGGACGCCAGCCACGTCCTCTCCCTATCAATCTCAATGCACGTGTGAAAATGGCGGCGACGCGCGGCTCCTTATATAGAATCCGAGTCTCGCGATAGAATCCGAGCCTCGCGAGAATCCGACAGCGTCATGATGACGTTCGGGCGCGCTCGGGTTAACCGAGCAAGGCGGGAAGATCCGAGTCGCTCGGACCCGTGAAAAAAAACATGAAGTTCTGGCGGGTTCGGATTCAGAGAAACCGAACCCGCTCATCTCTAGTTGTTTTCCTGATTGTAACTTAATATGAGCTATACACTATATACACCTGTAAATGTATTCTGTGACTTCCAATGATAACATCGACACCAAATGTACTATACAGTATGTATGTAATTAATATTTTGTCCCAGTGAGAGTGGAGGGACAGAAAGCGTTACCGTGCTGAAAACTACTTCCTACGGAAATCAGTTCTACATGGTAATAACTTTTTGCCTGAGTCATGTCCCTGCAATGACAGTAACAGGCAGTTACAGAAGAAGCCGTTCATACTGGAATATAAGTGTTAATGTCCCTTTAAACCAGTCACCCGTCTATGCTGGTGCAGAAGTTGTGTAAAGATAAGTGCAGATTAGCTCTGGGAATGTAGAAGGGGCTTCAAAAAGGGAGATATCTCTAGAAATGATGGCACAGGAGCTGCTTCCATCCGGCACCTGGCTAAAGTGTAAATTATACAAATCCCAGTTCATCTGACAGTCAAGGAGGCAACAACCTGTGATTCTCCAGTGTAACTACAAATCCCAGCATGCCCTGGCAGCCAAAACTGCACTTTTTGGTTCCAAAATTCAAAAAAATATTTTTGTTTTCTCTCTCTCCTGTGATCTGTGGATGTGAGAGATAAGACAACTGTACATGCAAATGGCTGATGTGATAGAGAGACATTGTAGGGGCACTGAGTTCACTGTTATCTTGCTGAACAAGGAGCACAGCAGGTTCATGGAGTTTGGGGAAGATAATGAGGTCTCTGTTTGATAAGGGTGGTCTGTTCTAGCAAGGAGAACTGATGGAGAGCACAGGTTGCGGCAGCTGTCTATCAGCGCAAACGTCTTGTTGCTTCATCTCTGGTGAAAGTTATCACTAGCCAGCATTAGAGGCTGCTCACATGACAACGTCTCTCCTCTCAAGGCAGAATACATCTGGCTAGATCCAAGACATGACATGTACAGAAGAGGAGAAGCGGTGGACACGTGTATTATTACATAATCTTATCATCTTTTACTGAAATATTAAGAGTCAGCGTATGGATTATAATCGATCTAATATTATTATCCAGGAAGCCAAATCATGAGGTCTAGTAATGAAAGGTAGAAAGACAAGCGTTCAGCGAAAACTGTATTTTTCTCAGGATTTAGGGATTCTGCCTACAGTATTTATTATGTTCTTCTTCCTGGTAATGATTATTGCTTGCAACCACTGACGGCAGGCAGCCTTCACCCAGGGGGTAGCCTAGTTACTGTATAGAGGACAGCGGTGGTACTGGTATGGTTGGGTGAAGGAACTTTGCATCAGTAACATCGCTAATTTCTCACTGCACTCCATAGAGGTACGCAGAAAAATGAGTTATATTACGGCACCATATTCTTCCGCTATGTGTGAAGCCAAACATTCTGATGGCACAAAATGGAGAGCTAAACCTCCACCAATATACAGTGATTACAAAAAGTAGCATATTTAGCCTGAGAGAGGAGAGTCCAGGGGCAGATCTACTATGAAACTAATAAAGCTTAAGCTTCAGGGCCCCTAATCCCAGAGGGGCCCATTTTCACCTCTTGTTTTAATGTACTGTGTGGTTATAGCTCGTCTCCAATAACACCATAACAACCAGGCTTCTAGTACAGGGGTGTAGTACTGCTGACCGGCGGTCTCCTGACCGCCGGTCAGCTTACCGACGCCGGGATCCCGGCAGCATACCGACGCCGGGATCCCGGCGGGGAGGGACGAGTGCAGCAAGCCCCTTGCGGGCTCGCTGCGCTCGCCACGCTGCGGGCTCGGTGGCGACCTGCGGTCGCCACGGGTTCTATTCCCACTCTATGGGTATCGTGGACACCCACGAGTGGAAATAGTGACCCGTCGGGCTGGTGGAGGAGGTCATGTGACTGTCGGTCAGTTGACCGGCGGTCACATGAATACCACCCCTAGTACAGCATAGCTGCTATTACAGCTTGGATGTACATTCAGAGGCAGAGCTCTGGGAGGCAATGGAGTCATCTGCCGACGGGCTCCTGCTCTGAAGGGGGCACCTCTCCTCCCATTCTGTGACACCATTGAATTAAGTTAATTGATAGCTGCCGCTATCTCTTCAGTGTCCGACTTCCTCACTGGTCCCTGCACCTTACAAATCACACCCTCTTTATTATACTGTGGATACACATTTTACAAGTGTCACACCCAGGATTAGAAACCGCAACCTATTACACTGGAAGCAGACACCTTACTGATGAAGCTGTATGCTCCTGAAAAGGAAATATGAGAATTTTAACTATATAAAGTTACTTCTCTGACAATCACAAGTAATTTCATATAGTTAGAATTCTCATACTTCCTCTACAGGAGCAAATAACTCCATCAGTAAAGTGTCTGCTGTCAATGTAACAGGTCATGGGTTCTAATCCTGGGTATGACTGCTAAGAATTGTGTGATTTAAAATAAAAGACTATTAAATGTATAAATACAGTATATTAATTTTGTACACACACACACACACACACACACACACACACACACACACACACACTTATTTATCTTAATATAGGAAATAGGGGGGGCACCAATATTTATCTTGCCTCCGGGCAACTGGGACGAACTTACGCCACTGTGTACATTGCTTAGTACCGCAGGAGTTGCTGGGAGTAGTAGTCTAGCTCTGTGATTTGTGCTATGTAAATAGCGTGAAATGTGTATCTGTTTTAAACTACAATTCCAGACAGCCCTCAGAATTTCTCTTTGTGACATTTCCAGGAATAGCGGAGCCTCAGAGGGCCTGTCCTAGGAAGGAGGCTGGGAACAATGGGGGTAATTCTGAGTTGATCGCAGCAGCAAGTTTGTTAGCAATTGGACAAAACCATATGCACTGCAGGGAGGGTGGGGGGGGGGCAGATATAACATTTGCAGAGAGAGTTAGATCTGGGTGGGTTATTTTGTTTCTGTGCAGGGTAAATACTGGCTGCTTTAATTTTACACTGCAATTTAGATTTCAGTTTGAATACACCCCACCCAAATCTAACTCTCTCTGCACATGTTACATCTGCCCCCCCCCCCCTGCAGTGCACATGGTTTTGCCCAACTGCTACCAATTTGCTGCTGCGATCAACTCAGAATTAGGCCCAATGGGGGTCATTCCGAGTTGTTCGCTCGTTAGTTTTTTTCGCAACTGAGAGATTAGTCGCAAACTGCGCATGCGCAATGTTCACAGTGCGCCTGCGCCAAGTAAATTAGCACAAAAGTTTGGTATTTTACTCACGGCCTAACGAAGATTTTTCATCGTTCTGGTGATCGGAGTGTGATTGACAGGAAGTGGGTGTTTCTGGGCGGAAACTGGCCGTTTTATGGGAGTGTTCGGAAAAACGCAGGCGTTTCAGGGAAAAACGCGGGAGTGGCTGGAGAAACGGGGGAGTGTCTGGGCGAACGCTGGGTGTGTTTGTGACGTCAAACCAGGAACGAAACTGAATGAACTGATCGCAGTGTAGGAGTAAGTCTGGAGCTACTCAGAAACTGCTAAGAAATTTCTATTCGCAATTCTGCTAATCTTTTGTTCGCAATTCTGCTATGCTAAGATACACTCCCAGAGGGCGGCGGCTTAGCGTGTGCAATGCTGCTAAAAGCAGCTAGCGAGCGAACAACTCGGAATGACCCCCAATGTCATGTGAGAAGGAGCCCAGGACAAGGAGGCGTCTAATAGGGTTATTTTGCTGGCACTGACGGGTGTGTGCTGTCAGGAGCAGTTCTAGGCACGGACAAGCAGGGCAGGCGGCCGGTGCGCTGCGGCCCACGGGCGTGGCCGCAGTCATCTCGAAGGTGCCCGCCACCCGCCCGCACCCCACATCCTGCACCCCTGCTCCCCGGCTGAAGCAGGCGCCGTGGGCTGTGTGGGCGCCCACTGCAGCCGGCTCCATCGTCATAATTGACCTCTAGTGTCTGTGCTGCGCTGCTATGGGAGAGATGTCATGACGTCTCTCCCATAGAGAGGAGCGGGCGGAGCAGCAGCGACAGCAGAGATGGAGCAGCAGTGGCAGCAGCGGTCGGGAAGCAGGAGCGAGGCTGGTGAGTATTGTTTTTTTTTTTTTTTGTGTTTGTTAGCGGTGCTACCAGGAGGCACAACTACAGGGCGCACAGCTACTCCGGGCACAACTACAGGGGGCACAACTACTAGGGGCAAATCTATAGGGGGCACAACTACATGGGGCACAAACCAGGGGGCACAACTACTCCGGGCACAGCTACAGGGGGCAAAGCTACAGGGGGCACAGCTACAGGGTGCACAACTACTGGGGGCACAGCTACAGGGGGCAAAGCTACAGGGGGCACAGCTACAGGGTACACAACTACTGGGGGCACAACTCCTGGGGGCACAGCAACAGGGGGCACAACTGCGGGGTGCAAATCTACAGGGGGCACAAACCAGGGGGCAAACTACTGGGGGCAGATCTACAGGGGCACAGCTACAGGGTGCACAACTAATGGGGGACAGCTACAGGGGACATGACTACTAAGGCCATAACTGAAAGGGGGCATAACGGTAGCCCCACCCCTTATTTTTGCCGGGGGGGGGGGGCGAAGGAAACTTTTGCCCTGGGCGCCACAAGGTCTAGAGCCGGCCTTGTATGCTGTCAGGTGTTTATTGAAGGGGGGGGAAAGTGCTGTGAGGTGATTACTAAAGGGGGAGGGGGGGTTCGATGTGAGGTGATTGAAGGGGGAGTGCTATGAGAGGTAGACATTATAGGGGTTGGAAGTAAGGGGGGTGCTGTAACCAGACTCTTCCACATGCCAACTATACCTGACCTGTCCCCGCAGACACAGACTGGAGGGAAAGGGCTCACTGTATTGCCCATTTTCAAGAACTCCACCCCTCCACCCTGTTCTCCGCCATTTGAGCCTTAAGATCCTTGCAAGGGCTGCAAGGCCCTTTGGACCTTGTTGCATGTTGCCCTATGGTTGCTGGTTGTGAAGGGGCCCCCATAACAGTTCAAGCTTAAGGGCCTCAAAATTGTAGGTCCGCCACTGGGAGAGTCATGAGGAAGAGACCCCTTTGCATGAATTCCAGTGCTGCTGTATATTTCACCATCCAACTACCAAATCATCCTACTAGTCTGCCTCTAACAACAATATACATATACTATATATGTAGTCCATACACCATACATGAAGGGCATCCTCACACAGCAGAGACAGGGCCTTATAATTTAATGCATATAACGTCATCAGGTACCACCTTGCCCTCATTACATGAAAGAGAAGCAGGATCTGGGAGGATGGCCTACAACCCAGTTGTCCGGGAGACTCCCAGACAAACCAGAAGTGTAGGTAATTATGATCTACATACTATATACAAAAAACATATTATATTGGTCCTGTACTGGTGATGAGACAATACAAGTGTATTTTGCTAGATATAGTCTTTGCTGGTTGGGGCTGAAATGCCGGCGGTCAGAATACCGACCAACGCATCCATTACTGTTTAGAAACCCCTCATCCCCTTAACTCAAACCCTCCCTTACTGCAGCCTAACCCCAAACCCCAAACCTCCCCAGTGGTGCCTAAAGCTAACCCCCCCCCCCTCACCGCATCCCAAACCTAATGCCCCTTTCCCGCAGCCTATAACACTACACCACCAGCCTAAACTTAACACCCCCCCCCCCCCCCCCCCCCACACACACACACACACACACGGCTTACATCTCTGTTGGCCCGGCAGTGACTCGACTGACAGGATTCCAGCGATGGCATTGTGATCCTATTCGGGATACAGTCAAGCCACAGTGATTCTTCGTATTTTAATAAGCAGCTGCATGGAGGGGACATTCCAGGCACCTACAATACTCCCCCACTCTTGTCACTCAGAACATTTAACCATTTGGAGAGATTCAGTAAATGCAATTTAACTAGAGATGTGCGGCGGGCACTTTTCGTGTTTTGGTTTTGGTTCTGGTTACATGCTCGTGTTTTGGATCTAGATTGGTTTTGCCAAAACCATCCTTTCATGTTTTGGTTTTATTTTGCATCTGGATGATTTTTAAAAAAAACATAAAAACAGCTAAAATCACAGAATTTGGGGGTAATTTTGGGGTTCACTACGGCTGGCCGGCGGTCGGGCTCCCGGCGACCAGCATCCCGGCGCCCGACCGCCGGCTTACCGACAGCTTGGCGAGCGCAAATGAGCCCCTTGCGGGCTCGCTGCGCTCGCCACGCTACGGGCACGGTGGCGCGCTACGCGCGCCACACTATTTTATTCTCCCTCTATGGGGGTCGTGGACCCCCACGAGGGAAAATAAGTGTCGGTATGCCGGCTGTCGGGCTCCCGGCGCCGGTATACTGAGCGCCGGGAGCCCGACCGCCGGCAAACAGAAGACCACCCGTAATTTTGATCCTACGGTATTATTAACCTCAATAATATTAATTTCCACTCATTTCCAGTCTATTCTGAACACCTCACACCTCACAAAATTGTTTTTAGGCCAAAAGGTTGCACTGAGGTGGCTGTATGACTAAGCTTTGCGACACAAGTGTGCGGCACAAACACCTGGCCCATCTAGGAGTGGCACTGCAGTTGCAGACAGGATGGCACTTAAAAAAACTAGGCGCCAAACAGCACATCATGCAAAGAAGTAAAAGAGGTGCAATGAGGTAGCTGTATGACTAAGCTAAGTGACACAAGTGTGCGGCACAAACACCTGGCCCATCTAGGAGTGGCACTGCAGTTGCAGACAAGATGGCACTTAAAAAACCTAGTCCCCAAACAGCACATCATGCAAAGAAGTAAAAGAGGTGCAATGAGGTAACTGTATGACTAAGCTCTGCGACACAAGTGTGCGGCACAAACACCTGGCCCATCTAGGAGTGGCAGTGCAGTTGCAGACAGGATGGCCCTTAAAAAACTATGCCCCAAACAGCACATCATGCAAAGAAGTAAAGGAGGTGCAATGAGGTAGCTGTATGACTAAGCTAAGCGACACAAGTGCACGGCACAAACACATGGCCCATCTAGGAGTGGCAGTGCAGTTGCAGACAGGATGGCACTTAAAAAACTAGGCCCCAAACAGCTCATCATGCAAAGAAGTAAAAGAGGTGCAATGAGGTAGCTGTATGACTAAGCTAAGCGACACAAGTATGCGGCACAAACAACATGGGATGTGCTGGAATTTGCCCAGATGTAATACACACACCTTATTGGTGGCACAGGAGAGCGTACCCCTAAACCACACACACACACGCGGCAAAGCCTGTAAATTTTTTTTGGATAATAATAACCCTTTTATTTGGAGCTATTAAAATAATATGCAGCACAGGCAAGTGTACCCCTATACCACGCAGGGCAAACCCTCTAAAAATTATTTGGATAATAATATAAGTAACGTATATAACCCTTTTATTTGGAGTAAATAATATACAGCACAAGACACCACCACTGGACTTATGCCAGCACAAGTCACCACCACTGGACTGATGCAGCACGAGACAGCACCAATGGACTGGACTTATACGGCAGTACCCCTGGACTTATATGTCAGTACCCCTGGACTTGTACGACAGTACCCGTGGAGTTGTACGGCAGTGTCAGACAGGATGGCACTTTAAAAAACTAGTCCACAAACAGCACATGATACAAAGAAGAAAAAGAGGTGCAAGATGGAATTGTCCTTGGGGCCCACCCATCCTTATGTTGTATAAACAGGACATGCACACTTTAACAAACCAATCATTTCAGCGACACGGTCTGCTTTGTTTGAGCCCCCACCAAAAAAGAAACGATCAATCTTTACTTGCACAAACTGTCTCTACAGAGGCAACATGTCGACCTCATCCTCATTCTCCGATTCCTCACCCCTTTCACTGTGTACATCCTCCTCCTCACAGAGTATTAATTCGTCTCCACTGGAATCCACCATCACAGGTCCCTTTGTACTTTCTGGAGGCAATTGCTGGTAAAGGTCTTCCCGGAGGAATTTATAATTCATTTTGATGAACATCATCTTCTCCACATTTTATGGAAGTAACCTCCTATGCCGATCGCTGACAAGGTTACCGGCTGCACTAAACACTCTTTCGGAGTACACACTGGAGGGGGGGGGGAACTTAGGAAAAATCCGTAGCGGATCTTGCCACGGGCAAGCAGGACTTTTGCCCGGGGCACCGCCTTCCGGAGGGCGCCGCACCATGGCAAGATCCGCTATTGCTGTGCCCCCGCTGCCCGCTGTGTCCCCCAGCTGTGTCCCCCTGTGGAGAGGACCTTTGCTGAGCGGAGCGCGATGATGTCATTGCGCACCGCACAGCAAAGGTCTTCTTCACGAAGGGAACTAGACGCTATGCGTCTAGTTCCCTTCATGGAGAGGACCTTTGCTTGAGCAGTGCGCGATGACGTCATCGCGCACCGCTCAGCATTTCAGCGGTGCTACTCTACTATACATGGGGCGTAACTGACCATGCCCCCTGTATGAAGCCATGCCCCTGTTTCCCGCCCGGGGCACAAAAAGGGCTAGATCCGGCCCTGGGTAAAATAAAGCCAGTTTGTGCAAGGGCATCCAAATTGCCTCTTTTTCCTGCCAGTATACACGCTGTCTGACATGCCTACTTGGATGCTGTCACTCATATAATCATCCACCATTCTTTTAATGGTGACAGAATCATATGCAGTGACAATAGACATGTCAGAAATCGTTGGCAGGTCCTTCAGTCCGGGCCAGATGTCAGCACTCGCTCCTGACTGCCCTGCATCACCGCCAGTGGGTGGGCTAGGAAATCTTATCCTTTTCCTCGCAGCCCCAGTTGCGGGAGAAAATGAAGGAGGAGCTGTTGACGGGTCACGTTCCGCTTGAGTTGACAATTTACTCACCAGCAGGTCTTTGAACCTCTGCAGACTTGTGTCTCCTGGAAAGAGAGATACAATGTAGTCTTTAAACCTAGGATCGAGCACGGTGGCTAAAATGTAGTGCTCTGATTTCAACAGATTGACCACTCTTAAATCCTGGCAAAGCGAATGAAGGGCTCCATCCACAAGTCCCACATACTTTGTGGAATCTCTCCGTCTTAGCTCCTCCTTCAATTTCTCCAGCTGCTTCTGCAAAAGCCTGATGAGGGGAATGACATGACTCAAGCTGGCAGTGTCTGAACTGACTTCACGTGTGGCAAGTTTGAAGCGTTGAATAACCTTGAACAAGACGGAAATCATTCGCCACTGCGCTTGAGTCAGGTGCATTCCCCCTCTGCCTATATCGTAAGTGGATGTATAGGCTTGAATGGCCTTTTGCTGCTCCTCCATCCTCAAGCATATAGAGTGTTGAATTCCACATCGTTACCACCTCTTGCTTCAGGTGATGGCGGGGCAGGTTCAGGAGTGTTTGCTGGTGCTCTAGTCTTCGGCATGCAGTGGCTGAATGTCGAAAGTGGCCCACAATTTTTCGGGCCACCGACAGTATCTCCTGCACACCCCTGTAATTTAAAAAAAAATTCTGCTCCACCAAATTAATTGTATGTGCAAAACATGGGACGTGCTGGAATTTGCCCAGATGTAATACACGCACAATATTGGTGGCGTTGTCCGATATCACAAATCCCCAGGAGAGTCTAAGTGGAGTAAGCCATTGTGCGATGATGTCCCTCAGTTTCCGTAAGAGGTTGTCAGTGGTGTACCTTTTATGGAAAGCGGTGATACATAGCGTAGCCTGCCTAGGAATGAGTTGGCATTTGCGAGATGCTGCTACTGGTGCCGCTGCTGCTGCTGTTGTTGTTGTTGTTGCTGCAGGGAGCAATACATCTACCCAGTGTGCTGTCACAGTCATATAGTCCTTAGTCTGCCCAGTTCCACTTGTCCACATGTCCGTGGTTAAGTGGACAGTGGGTACAACTGCATTTTTAGGACACTGAGGACACTTTTTTTGACGTCTCTGTACATTTTCGGTATCGCCTGCCTAGTGAAGTGGAACCTAGATGGGATTTGGTATCGGGGACACACTACCTCCATCAATTCTCTAAGTCCCACTGAACTAATGGCGGATACCGGACGTACGTCTAACACCAACATAGCTGTCAAGGCCTCAGATATCCGCTGTGCAACAGGATGACTGCTGTCATATTTCATCTTCCTCGCAAAGGACTGTTGGACAGTCAATTGCTAAGTTGAAGTAGTACAAGTAGTCTTCCGACTTCCCTTCTGGGATGACGATTGACTCCCAGCAGCAACAACAGCAGTGACACTAACAGCAGCAGTAGGCGTACCACTCAAGGATCCTCCAGAGGAATTCTGGTTAGGAGAGGCCTCCTCAGTCTTGCCAGTGACATGGCCTGCATGACTACTGACGTTCCTGACTGAGGAGGAAGTTGACATTGAGGGAGTTGGTGGTATGGCTTTCAGGAGCTTGGGTACAGGAGGAAGAAGGGATTTGGGTGTCAGTGGACTGCTTATGCTCTTATTCAAAGTTTCAGAACTTGACACTGACTTCTGATCAATGTGCAGCAGGTGATGTATAAGGGAGGATGTTCCTAGGTGGATAACATCCTTACCCCTACTTATTACGGATTGACAGAGGCAACGCACGGCTTGACACCTGTTGTCCGGATTTGTGGAGAAATAATTCCCCACCGAAGAGGTGGCTTTTTTTGGTATTTTGACAAGGCATCACAATGGGCTTATTCATCCCACAGACAACAACTGTCTCCCCCGGTGCCTGATTTAAACAAACCACATCACCATCAGAATCCTCATCGTCAACTTCCTCCTCAGCGCCAGCAACACCCATATCCTCATCCTGGTGTACTTCGACAGTGACATCTTACAGCACTTGCAGAGGGCGTGAAATTGGTGGAAGGAGCCACCTCTTCCCGTCCAGTGTTGGAAAGGTCAGGCATCGCAACCGCCGACACACTTGGACTCTCCTTGGGGATTTGTGATACCATCTTAGAACGCACAGTTCTTTTCTGTGCTCTTTCCAGCTTAACTCTTTTTTAATCTTTCTAGTGGGAGGATGAGGGCTTCCATCGTCATGTGAAGCTGAACAACTAGTCATGAACATAGGCCAGGGCCTTAGCCGTTCCTTGCCACTCTGTGTCGTAAATGGCATATTGGCAAGTTTACGTTTCTCCTCAGACCATTTACATTTATTTTTTGGGGTCTTTTTACTGAATTTTGGCTTTTTGGATTATACATGCCCTCTACTATCACAATGGGCATCGGCCTTGGCAGATGACATTGATGGCATTTCATCGTCTATGTCATGACTTGTAGCAGCAGCTTCAGCACTAGGAGGAAGTAGTTTTTGATTTTTCCCTATTTTATCATCCTAATTTTTGTTCTCCATTATTTTTCTGGAGTTATATAACAATATGCGGTACAGGAGAGTGTACCTCTACACCACACAGGGCAAATCCTGTGAAAATTATTTGGATTAAATATTAATAACCCCTTTATTTGAATAAAATAATATACAGCACAGGACAGCGCCACTGAACTTATACGGCTGCACCACTGGACTGGATTTATATGGCAGCACCACTGGACTGGATTTATACACCAGTACTACTGGATTTATTCTGCAGTACCACTGGACATATACGGCAGTATCACTGGAATTGTACGGCAGTATCACTGGAATTATACGGCAGTACCACTGGAATTATACGGCAGTACCACTGGAATTATACGGCAGTACCACTGGATTTATACGCCAGTACCATTGAACTGGATTTATACGGCAGTATAACTGGATTTATACGCCAGTACCACTGGAATTATACGGCAGTATCACTGGAATTATATGGCAATATCACTGGAATTATACGCCAGTACCACTGGGCTTATACGGCAGTACCACTGGACTGGATTTATACTCCAGTGTCACTGGACTTTTATGCCAGTACCACTGGAATTATACAGCAGTACCACTGGATTTATACGGCAGTACCACTGGATTTATACGGCAGTACCACTGGAATTATACGGCAGTATCACTGGAATTATACGGCAATATCACTGGAATTATAGGGCAATACCACTGGCCTTATACGGCAGTACCACTGGACTGGATTTATACTCCAGTATCACTGGACTTTTATGCCAGTACCACTGGAATTATACAGCAGTATCACTGGAATTATACAGCAGTACCACTGGACTTATACGGCAGTACCACTGGGCTGGATTTATACGGCAGTATCACTGGACTTATACACCAGTACCACTGGAATTATATGGCAATATCACTGGAATTATACGGCAGTACCACTGGATTTATACGGCAGTACCACTGGTCTGGATTTATACACCAGTATCACTGGATTTATATGCCAGTACCACTGGAATTATACAGCAGTACCACTGGACTTATAAGGCAGTACCACTGGGCTGGATTTATATGGCAGTATCAATGGACTTATACACAGGGGCGGATCCAGAAGAAAATGAAAGGGGGTGCACCATGTCGAAGTCAAAAAATATTACATAAAGAGAACATACAAACTACACACATTTAAGTCGCTATACTTGCAAATACGCGCAGCGAGCACAGCCATATATGGTAACACACGCATTTACACGGACATGCCGCAGAGATGGGATCGACACTTATTTCATACAGTACATAATTATAATAATATCAAGCGCCAGACATCATGATGATTTAGAATTGTATATGATGGAGTGGTGTCATGTATGTGTATTATTTGAACTAAACAAGATAAATCGGTCATGTTTACTATTAAAACAACCATCTTAATGTATAGATTAATTTGATACTTGTTATGAAGTTGTAGGACATTGCAGCGAATAGTTATGATTACATGTATAAAAGCTAAAATTACTTTGTTAGAACAATGAATGTTACAGTGGACAGGGAACTCATGCCAGCCCTTTGATGTCTTCAAGGCTGAATCTGATTACCATATACAAAGGAATTGGTGACTCATCATGAGTCCCCTCCCCCAGAAACTAGATGAGACATAAGCTGACCACACAGGAGGTCAGACTTACTTGCTTTTTGGTCTCAGAGGATGATGAACTTGCTGCCAGTTCAGTTCCTATTTTGGTCTCAGAGGAAGATGAAGTCCCAGCATTACTTTACAGAGAAAGAGAGATATAAGATACATTGAGGGAATGGTATTGTATCGCTGGCATGTAATTGTATGTAATTGTATGTAACTATATGTTTTTAACTGCTTACTGTGTGAGTGTAACCATGTAACTATAGGTATACTGTACTTTGTAATATATATTGAATCCATATCCTTTTTAATAACATATATACATCAATGAGCTTTGGAACTCAGATAATGTGTGGGTGTATTGTTTTCTCTTATGGGATACAGTGTTTTGCGATGTACAGCGCACTTTTATCGTATATGGTAATAAGAGGTGCAGGCGTTTACAATATATATTAGAGCGGGCATTTTAAATATTCGTGAGAAATCAATTTAGCATTCTTAGATGGGGCTGGTCTGCGATATCACGTTCTTAATGATGCACTGTACATTATAAACGCGACGCTGTGGTCGATCAGCTTGTGATGGACGCATCCTAAAGCTGAGAAAATCATATCCTTGTGAATTGTTGTGTTATTAGTAAGACGCTGATATGAAATTCAAAGGACAATCCGTTTCTCATAATATTTAAGATGCAAAAATGTATTTTTATTGTTGCAAAACAAGGTTCAAATAAGTCATATTGTGTTTGATTCAGATTGGATTGCTTATCTGTTAAGTAGGGTTAAAAGTACATTTAAAAGTTGCTGCATAGCCTTGATATAGTTTTTATTTTTAACTCAGGCCTAAAATAACTTCTGGTGCTTGTATGATGTGTGATTTCTCTGTGACAAAGGAAGCCGCATGGTCTGTCCTCCATTTTGGACTAACCACATGGCCTGTCCACCATTTTGTGTAACCCTCATGGATGTGGAAGGGGGAGAAGCAGCGGCCATTTTGGGAAGGTCATTTTTCTAAATGGCTGATTTTCAGTCTGCTCAGAATAATCAGCTTTCCTTGGTCACATGAAACACGATTTATGAGTTACCAATGCATTTATTTAACCCATGCCATAGTCGATTACAAATAGTTTCAGCTGGGCCTAGTGAGAATTAATAGATGAATACTTGATGTAAGAATTACACACAGATAAAAAAAAAAAAAAAAAGTTTTTTTTCTTTTACCTCTAGGATTTAGTTAAAATTTCCTTGCTAGTTTAGGATAGCCATTGAAATGTTAATTAACCTGTCCCACTACCCTCTTGAACAGGCATATGAACCTCTGATGATATGCAAATTAGAAGCACTGAATGGGTAAATGAGTCTCAGGAGACCAGTGAATGGTACATATATATAATTATTATAATTATGTGTATATTGATATCAGTGTATGTTCTGCAAGATGGCTATCCAATCTGAATCATATCATTTAAATTATTGATCATTGCTAGATTAATTTAGACCTGTGTGAAACCGGAGATATTTGTTGCTACATAGTTAAAACTAAAATAAATATTTAAGGAAGTAAGCGTAAAGCACAAACACAGTCTGGCCTAGTTGTAAAGGTTTATACAGAAAGAAACTGTGTTGTGTTTAGTGGGCAATAGTAGTTTTATTGCTCACATTTATAGAGTTGTATGATTTGTTTTATTGCGGACGCAGGGTTTTGTACACGTGTCTCGGACAAAGTAAAGGACTGCGCACACAGCATAAGGGACATGCACGGTCGCGTGTTTGCGCAAAGTGCGTAAGAATGCGGGCGCTAAGTACAAATTATACAATAGTGTCGTTTAGTTCAAAGGTGGGATAGTAGACATTTAATACAATAGCACATAACTATCAGAGTTCAAAAGCAGGTTACTCTAAATTTAGTTTAAAAACTGTATTGCCTCTGGGGTAAAGCTGCCTATCTGAATGAATTTAAATTTTCTGTACAGAAAAACAAAGTGTATTTGAGTGAGCGAACGTAAGAGTGAGTGAAATTCGAACCCAGTAATTCGGGATCCCGTCGTGTGGTACATCAAGTGAGTGGAGACTTGGTGGCGTGAGGCGGCTGACTCACGTTAGTATAAAGTATAATACGCAAATCGTGAGGTGATTTGTAAAGGAGCGTGATAGTGCATTGTATTGCGAAGTTTTGAAGTTAAAAGGTTTTTGTATTACGCTCCGGACTGAGGGTCGCAGTTTGTACATCGACCCGTGGTCGTATGGCAGATAGGTAACAAGTACCTATATGCTGTGTGATTGGACCGCGCGTTTGTGGGTGCGATAGATAGCGCAACATGATATCCTTTTTACGAGCTTTTGCATAAAATCGCAGTATCGTGAGCGCCATGTAGAGCATACGCAAGCGTGATTTGTGTATAATGTTATAGGGAGTTTTCGCTGGTCTCTCTCAGGAAAATCTCCAGCGGTGTATATTCACTGGAATAGGTAAGTCACTCCTAAACACTTCCAGTGAATAGAAATCAGATAGGGACTTCGCTGGGTACGCTGTGTTCACTATTGGAGTGAGTCGTGGTACTTAGTGGAGAAGGAGTGGGTGAAAGCGCTCTAAAAACTTTCACCGTCTATTCGTATTGTGCATTGGGGATTGCATAAAAGGAAAAAGCCCGTGATGGGATCCAATTGCACAAGCGGTGGACGTTTTGTAGCCAGGGTTCAGCTTGTAGAGCCGCGGCCCATGGGGTCAGCGATGTTTATTATGTGTGGGAAATATGGTCCACACATGGAAGGCTTTTTGTCTGAATGGGTATGTATGACTGACAAAGATAGGGTACCATTCCCTAAGGTGAGCAGCTTTGAACCAGAGGTATTGCAGAACTTAAGGATAAGAATATGTCTGATAAAATCCCGAAAACAAAGGGTCAGACATACAAATTGTTTAAACCTGTGACAGCAAGAGGGGTTGGCGAGTTTGATCCTAAGATATTGCAGGTGGTATGTTTAACCAAAATCATATAAGACAAGAATGGAAATATAAGAACTGTTTGAACTTGTAGCAACAATAAATAAGTAGGAAGAAAAAAAAAGAGAATGCAAGTACACCGCCTTATGTAGATGTGGAAGCAGTTACGGCCAGCGTACAAACTATAGAAAATAATAAAAATATGAAAAATATGACTGTAACCTATATATGTACTAATGAATGTTGAAGTTTTATTTAGGAGGAGAAGGTGACCTGATCGTTTTCAGCCATTTCTCATGCACCAAGAGGAGTATCCAACCGGTAAAAGAAGAGCAGTAGCCTGTGGGGGAAGTGGCTGAGACCAGTGGAACAGGTAAGTATGGTATCATTCGTGTACATATATAGTAAAACCAAAAAAAAATAAAACTAAAAAAAAAAATCAAGAAAGTAACGTCAGAAATGGAGAAAAACCTGTCTGCACATTAGTATTTGCCAGTAGGAAAGCGGACAGAGACAAGGTAACCCCAGGGTATTTCTTTCAGTTACCATATAAGAAGTATTCATTCCTAGTAATGTCCCTAGTCAAGATCAGCTTGGAAATGTTTGTTGAACCATGTACAGACCCTTAGTACGGGATGAGAAGGATTGAATGAAATACTTTGCATGACCTAGAAGCTTGTTAAACTTTTTTTTTTTTTTTTGTCTCTTGCAGTAATAGAAAACTCTCCATCTGGATAAGACCACTGGTAAACACTAATTCGGCAAATGGGAGGTGGCTGTCTCTGTGCAAATGGACGGGCTCAATAAGGCATTGAGTGTCAGGGTGCAGACTTCTTTGCAAAATTGGAAAGGGGTCACAGTAGCTAATTTTAGATAGTGTGCTATTGAACATCACAAGAATAGTGCTAGGCGCAGAGAACAACAGGTGGAGAGGTTGAGGACGGTAAGTATACTGGCACATACAGGAAAGACCCATCAGTCGAAACCCCAGATCCCTAATGGTCAATAATATGTTACACTTGTAGGAAGGAAGGGCATTTTGCCAGAGATTGTAGGAGTAGTAGGACACATAGTCAATATAGATCCCCTAGACAGAAAACACAAGCCATATTATTAAACACATAGACGGGACCAAGGGACATATAGTAAGGAATCATAAGCCATATAGAAAACACAGATTCGGCTAATGGGAAGAACAAAATAAATGCAACATTACCCTTTGATAAAACTTGAAGACTAATGTCGCATTCTACTGTTCTAGATGCATGTCCATCACAGGTAGAGGAAATTATCTCACAGATACCGGGTTCCCTATGAACTTAGGATGGACAGGACACTGGATTGATGGCTGGGATAGTCCCAGTAGAGATAAAACACACAGATTTTTTTTTTAAGGAGTAGACCAAGTAGAGAATCACTTCCCCGTAGTGCCCAATCCAGTTGTCAAAATTTTTATAAAATCTTCTTCACCTCTACAAACTCATCTGTCACCAACCTCTATTCTGTTTCTCTACAGTTTTCCTCTTCATCTTTTGCGTTCACACATGGTGGTACAATACATGGACCCAAGTACAGTTCAAACTCCACATGACTAGGTCCTTCAGAGTTCTGCCCAAACCCAGAATATCTCAACAGCACGATGACACCAGTAAAACTGCAGTGTGCCTTGTCATGCACAAAGGGTGGAGAATGGGAATACTGGTGAAGGGAAATTTTGTATAGACACTGATATGCCTGTTGGTGAATGGCAAACCTGACATTTTCTTTTTCATTTTCTTCTTCTTTCTCTCCTCTAGAGATGTTTCTTTTTTCTTTTTTTTTCTTTTTGAGTTATGCTCATGGTACTCTACATTGCAAACACACGATAGTTAAAATAAGATACAAAAATTTGTGTTCCCTGCAGGAAGAGGCAGTCTGGAGGACAAAGGGGGTATGGCCAGGAGTTCTCAGGACTGTGGGCAGGTGGACACGGTAAGCCAGTAGCCCCCAGAGCATACCTTCCAAGTCTAGCTGAGGTGGCAAACGGTCTGACTCATCTAGGCAAAGAGGGTAGGTGCAGGCTGATGAGAGTCTACTGGTGTGCGCCAGGATTCTATTCTCATGCAGGTAAGAGAGCAATGACCTGTCTTACTTGCTTGAGGAAGAATATTGGTAAAGCAATACCAACAGAAGCCATCCCATATCCCTTCTGCAGACGGATCTTTTCAGGAAATACAAATCGACTTCGTACAGTTAACACCCTTTAGAAATTATTGTTATGTATTGGTGTGCACTGATGTTTTCTCAAACTGGGTAGAGGCATTTCCTGCCGCCACGGATGCTGCTGTGTTTACCGCAAAGAAAAATTGTGCAGAAATTTGTGTGTAGATAATGGTACCCCTAGAAGTAGGAGCAACGCTTGAAATTGTACTACTGTGATCATAGATACTGCTACTAATATTATGTAGCTTCGGAACCACTCCCAGATCTTCACTCGACGAATGACCCTCTTTGAAATTAGTTTTTGTTTTGGTATTTGTGTCTTTTTGGGTTGTTTTTGGAAGACAACCTCATGTCATGATTGATCCGCACAATGATCAGAAATACACCAATGAGGTGACAGTACAGTACATTGTTGAGATGAGCCAGCATTTGAGAACTTGACAAAGAACTTGAAACTGTTGATTGCTGGTATGCCAAATGCTAACTGTCTTGATTGTGAACCAAGAGACTGTGTGATTGTTCTTACGCTCAGGTTGCCTAATAGACAGGTGGGAAGGACCATACCAAGATTTGTTGACAGCACTAAAGGTCCCCGAAGGAGAGACTTTGGTCCACTCGTCCCACTGCAAGAAGGTCGCTGACCCGGAGAGAACTCGTGACAAAGTAGTTTATTGCTCACATTCATCGAGTTTGTGAACTGTGTGTTCGTAGTGAACTGTGTGTTCCAAGTGAACTGTGTGTTCAAAGAGCAAGGAGGAGAGCAAAGTGAACTGTGTGTTCCAAGTGAACTGTGTATTCAAAGAGCAAGGCAAAGAGATCACAAAAGTATCACCAGAGACTCTGTTCCGTGAAGACTGAGAGGCGGCACTGTTGAACACTACCTGAGCGTACTAAAGGACTGCAGAAAGACCAGTCATTGTAATTGATTTGTCATGAACAAGAGTTGTTTTGTTCTATTTCTCTTTTCTCTCTTTCCCGCTGACAAACATTTTCTTTCAGGATATTCTATTTTTGCGAGGTTTTTTTTTATGAGGAGTCGAGTGTGGGACTGGAACTGGTTCTCTAGGAAGGAGTGATCTCCTTATAGGATCCCAGGATTAGCCGATCAGTTTGTTAAAGTCAGAGAAAAATCAAAGTTCTAGTAGTTATGGAGTTCAGAGGTAATCAGGAACAGTCAGACAATGGCTATTCACACATTGCAGATAAAGAACTCATTAATATATGTGGAAGAAAGGTTTATGAGTGGCTCTCCCCGAACTCCGAAGGTTTATGTTATTTAGGAAGGACACTACTTATAAACCTTGTTCAATGATTAAACAGACCTAGCATACGTTCCAGAAATGGAAACAATGTTCAGAAAATGATAGGAATATGTAGATCATGAAAATTTTATATGTCACTGTCACGATTTGTTTGTGTCTTCTTCACCTACCCAGCAGAACTTCAATTTAATCCAAACATCAGTGTACAAAGACGTAGGTACATGTATGTGTGAAATGTTCGTTGCAAATCAGACATTATAGGCCAAAGCACTGTCCCAGCATACTCTATAGGTTGAATGTTGTCCCACACCCAACCAGTGGTCCCGTGACCGCTGAGTGCATATAGAGGATGTCTCGTCCTCCTCCCTGTATTCCCCAAATATAGTCAAGTGTCTGATTTGCGAAATGCATACATACTTGTGTCTAGGTCACCGATTATGGTATGAAATATTTTTTTCTTATGTTAATAATTGATGGCAGTTATTGTTTACTGCCAAAAGGTGGATTGTCGAAGTAAAAAAATATTACATAAAGAGAACATACAAACTAGACACATTTAAGTCGCTATACTTGCAAATACGCGCAGCGAGCACAGCCATATATGGTAACACACGCATTTACACGGACATGCCGCAGAGATGGGATCGACACTTATTTCATACAGTACATAATTATAATAATATCAAGCGCCAGACATCATGATGATTTAGAATTGTATATGATGGAGTGGTGTCATGTATGTGTATTATTTGAACTAAACAAGATAGACCGGTCATGTTTACTATTAAAACAACCAGCTTAATGTGTAGATTAATTTGATACTTGTTATGAAGTTGTAGGACATTGCAGCGAATAGTTATGATTACATGTATAAAAGCTAAAATCACTTTGTTAGAACAATGAATGTTACAGTGGACAGGGAACTCATAACAGCCCTTTGGATGTCTTCAAGGCTGAAGCTGATTACCATATACAAAGGAATTGGTGATTGGCTGTAGGAGCACATCCTGGTTTATTGCCAATGTTTCACCCTGATGAAAAGGCTGATTGGGCCTTGAAATGTTGGTCACCTGTTCCATTAGTTATGGGAGCCTGGAAGGCACTCCAGCACAATATAATTATTAAAGTTTTTAGTTGGTGGTGGCAGGTGCAGCATACCTTGTTTTGAGACTCAGACTGCAGGACACGGACTGCCCATCTTTGATTAACAGAAGCCAGGGCAGCCATCAGGGGGGGACTGTGGGGACTGGTGTGCCGGGCCCTTAAAGACAGGGAGGCCCACCCCTGGCTCCGAATACCAATACCTGTAGAACTGCAGAGTGAAGACTTTTTAAAACAAGCCTTCAGCTGCACATCAGCTCTCTGTGAACCGTTCCTGTAGGTCCACAACACTCCACCTACTGTATATGTAATCACAATATATGACATCACATAGGTGTGGAGTGGTGTGGCAGAATCTTATTTTGAGGGGGAAGACAGGGGTCGCTTTTGTCAGACCTGGGCCCCACAATTTCTGATGGCAGCCCTGGCAGAAGCAGCCAGCTGGATCTCCAACAAGCAGCATAAGACATCTGCAGGACAGCCCCGTCACAATCACACGGGCCGCCTTCTCAAAGTGGAGGCTGAGTTTGACTGCACCTAGCATGGTGGTAAAGGAAGTGGAGGAGGAAGCGCTGGGAAACTGTGCGGTGCAATGAGGGCTAATAAAGCCTTCTGCGCCATCATAAGTAACAGTATTACTCGATGCTGGCCTTTGAACCCCGTGCTTGGGCTGGACTCTGTCCGGCTGGCAGTGGGGGAGGTAGGTTGCAGTGTGAGCAGGGGGAGGCTGGAGCTGCAGCTCCAGCCTCCCCATTGGTTACCACACGGACTTGCTGTTAGAGCCGCGGCGGGTCCAAGTGCCTGCTGGCTCTTTTATCAAAGCTGACTGACGGAAATAGCAGTAGTGCTGCTGCTGTTTTCCTTTTGAAAAAAAAGAAGAAGTTCGGAAATGACAGTGCCCTCCCCCTGGATCCGCCTATGCTTATACACCAGTACCACTGGAATTATATGGCAGTATCACTGGAATTATACGGCAGTACCACTGGACTTATACGGCAGTAACACTGGACTGGATTTATACGGCAGTATCACTGGATTTATACGCTAGTACCACTGGAATTATAAACCATTATCACTGGAATTATACGGCAGTATCACTGGAATTATATGGCAGTAACTCTGGACTGGATTTATACGGCAGTATCACTGGACTTATACGCCAGTACCATTGGAATTATACAGCAGTATCACTGGCATTATATGGCATTACCACTGGACTTATACAGCAGCATCACAGAACATATACGGCAGTATCACTGGACATATACGTCAGTATCACTGGACTGGATTTATACGCCTATACCACTGGATTTATACAGCAGTACCACTGGACATATACGGCAGTATCACTGGACTGGATTTATATTAGAGATGAGCGGGTTCGGTTTCTCTGAATCCGAACCCGCCAGAACTTCATGTTTTTTTTCACGGGTCCGAGCGACTCGGATCTTCCCGCCTTGCTCGGTTAACCCGAGCGCGCCCGAACGTCATCATGACGCTGTCGGATTCTCGCAAGGCTCGGATTCTATCGCGAGACTCGGATTCTATATAAGGAGCCGCGCGTCGCCGCCATTTTCACACGTGCATTGAGATTGATAGGGAGAGGACGTGGCTGGCGTCCTCTCCGTTTAGAATAGATTAGAGAGACACTTGATTTACTAATTTTGGGGAGCATTAGGAGTACTCAGTACAGTGCAGAGTTTTGCTGATAGTGACCACCAGTTTTATTTATAATCCGTTCTCTGCCTGAAAAAAGCGATACACAGCACACAGTGACTCAGTCACATACCATATCTGTGTGCACTGCTCAGGCTCAGGCCAGTGTGCTGCATCATCTATTATCTATATATAATATTATATATATCTGTCTGACTGCTCAGCTCACACAGCTTATAATTGTGGGGGAGACTGGGGAGCACTACTGCAGTGCCAGTTATAGGTTATAGCAGGAGCCAGGAGTACATAATATATTATATAGTGAGTGACCACCAGACACACAGTGCAGTTTATTTAATATATCCGTTCTCTGCCTGAAAAAAGCGATACACACAGTGACTCAGTCAGTCACATACCATATCTGTGTGCACTGCTCAGGCTCAGGCCAGTGTGCTGCATCATCTATATATATTATATATCTGTCTGACTGCTCAGCTCACACAGCTTATAATTGTGGGGGAGACTGGGGAGCACTACTGCAGTGCCAGTTATAGGTTATAGCAGGAGCCAGGAGTACATAATATTATATTAAAATTAAACAGTGCACACTTTTGCTGCAGGAGTGCCACTGCCAGTGTGACTAGTGACCAGTGACCTGACCACCAGTATATATAATATTAGTAGTATACTATCTCTTTATCAACCAGTCTATATATTAGCAGCAGACACAGTACAGTGCGGTAGTTCACGGCTGTGGCTACCTCTGTGTCGGCACTCGGCAGCCCGTCCATAATTGTATATACCACCTAACCGTGGTTTTTTTTTCTTTCTTTATACATACATACTAGTTACGAGTATACTATCTCTTTATCAACCAGTCTATATTAGCAGCAGACACAGTA
The DNA here is from genome assembly GCF_028390025.1 of Pseudophryne corroboree. Classification (NCBI taxonomy): domain Eukaryota; kingdom Metazoa; phylum Chordata; class Amphibia; order Anura; family Myobatrachidae; genus Pseudophryne; species Pseudophryne corroboree. The sequence goes on along the minus strand of NC_086454.1, from coordinate 266,226,371 downwards.
CAGTGCGGTAGTTCACGGCTGTGGCTACCTCTGTGTCGGCACTCGGCAGCCCGTCCATAATTGTATATACCACCTAACCGTGGTTTTTTTTTCTTTCTTTATACATACATACTAGTTACGAGTATACTATCTCTTTATCAACCAGTCTATATATTAGCAGCAGACACAGTACAGTGCGGTAGTTCACGGCTGTGGCTACCTCTGTGTCGGCACTCGGCAGCCCGTCCATAATTGTATATACCACCTAACCGTGGTTTTTTTTTCTTTCTTTATACATACATACTAGTTACGAGTATACTATCTCTTTATCAACCAGTCTATATTAGCAGCAGACACAGTACAGTGCGGTAGTTCACGGCTGTGGCTACCTCTGTGTCGGCACTCGGCAGCCCGTCCATAATTGTATATACCACCTAACCGTGGTTTTTTTTTCTTTCTTTATACATACATACTAGTTACGAGTATACTATCTCTTTATCAACCAGTCTATATATTAGCAGCAGACACAGTACAGTGCGGTAGTTCACGGCTGTGGCTACCTCTGTGTCGGCACTCGGCAGCCCGTCCATAATTGTATATACCACCTAACCGTGGTTTTTTTTTCTTTCTTTATACATACATACTAGTTACGAGTATACTATCTCTTTATCAACCAGTCTATATATTAGCAGCAGACACAGTACAGTGCGGTAGTTCACGGCTGTGGCTACCTCTGTGTCGGCACTCGGCAGCCCGTCCATAATTGTATACTAGTATCCAATCCATCCATCTCCATTGTTTACCTGAGGTGCCTTTTAGTTGTGCCTATTAAAATATGGAGAACAAAAATGTTGAGGTTCCAAAATTAGGGAAAGATCAAGATCCACTTCCACCTCGTGCTGAAGCTGCTGCCACTAGTCATGGCCGAGACGATGAAATGCCAGCAACGTCGTCTGCCAAGGCCGATGCCCAATGTCATAGTACAGAGCATGTCAAATCCAAAACACCAAATATCAGTAAAAAAAGGACTCCAAAACCTAAAATAAAATTGTCGGAGGAGAAGCGTAAACTTGCCAATATGCCATTTACCACACGGAGTGGCAAGGAACGGCTGAGGCCCTGGCCTATGTTCATGGCTAGTGGTTCAGCTTCACATGAGGATGGAAGCACTCAGCCTCTCGCTAGAAAAATGAAAAGACTCAAGCTGGCAAAAGCAGCACAGCAAAGAACTGTGCATTCTTCGAAATCCCAAATCCACAAGGAGAGTCCAATTGTGTCGGTTGCGATGCCTGACCTTCCCAACACTGGACGAGAAGAGCATGCGCCTTCCACCATTTGCACGCCCCCTGCAAGTGCTGGAAGGAGCACCCGCAGTCCAGTTCCTGATAGTCAGATTGAAGATGTCAGTGTTGAAGTACACCAGGATGAGGAGGATATGGGTGTTGCTGGCGCTGGGGAGGAAATTGACCAGGAGGATTCTGATGGTGAGGTGGTTTGTTTAAGTCAGGCACCCGGGGAGACACCTGTTGTCCGTGGGAGGAATATGGCCGTTGACATGCCAGGTGAAAATACCAAAAAAATCAGCTCTTCGGTGTGGAGGTATTTCACCAGAAATGCGGACAACAGGTGTCAAGCCGTGTGTTCCCTTTGTCAAGCTGTAATAAGTAGGGGTAAGGACGTTAACCACCTCGGAACATCCTCCCTTATACGTCACCTGCAGCGCATTCATAATAAGTCAGTGACAAGTTCAAAAACTTTGGGTGACAGCGGAAGCAGTCCACTGACCAGTAAATCCCTTCCTCTTGTAACCAAGCTCACGCAAACCACCCCACCAACTCCCTCAGTGTCAATTTCCTCCTTCCCCAGGAATGCCAATAGTCCTGCAGGCCATGTCACTGGCAATTCTGACGAGTCCTCTCCTGCCTGGGATTCCTCCGATGCATCCTTGCGTGTAACGCCTACTGCTGCTGGCGCTGCTGTTGTTGCCGCTGGGAGTCGATGGTCATCCCAGAGGGGAAGTCGTAAGCCCACTTGTACTACTTCCAGTAAGCAATTGACTGTTCAACAGTCCTTTGCGAGGAAGATGAAATATCACAGCAGTCATCCTACTGCAAAGCGGATAACTGAGTCCTTGACAACTATGTTGGTGTTAGACGTGCGTCCGGTATCCGCCGTTAGTTCACAGGGAACTAGACAATTTATTGAGGCAGTGTGCCCCCGTTACCAAATACCATCTAGGTTCCACTTCTCTAGGCAGGCGATACCGAGAATGTACACGGACGTCAGAAAAAGACTCACCAGTGTCCTAAAAAATGCAGTTGTACCCAATGTCCACTTAACCACGGACATGTGGACAAGTGGAGCAGGGCAGGGTCAGGACTATATGACTGTGACAGCCCACTGGGTAGATGTATGGACTCCCGCCGCAAGAACAGCAGCGGCGGCACCAGTAGCAGCATCTCGCAAACGCCAACTCTTTCCTAGGCAGGCTACGCTTTGTATCACCGCTTTCCAGAATACGCACACAGCTGAAAACCTCTTACGGCAACTGAGGAAGATCATCGCGGAATGGCTTACCCCAATTGGACTCTCCTGTGGATTTGTGGCATCGGACAACGCCAGCAATATTGTGTGTGCATTAAATATGGGCAAATTCCAGCACGTCCCATGTTTTGCACATACCTTGAATTTGGTGGTGCAGAATTTTTTAAAAAACGACAGGGGCGTGCAAGAGATGCTGTCGGTGGCCAGAAAAATTGCGGGACACTTTCGGCGTACAGGCACCACGTACAGAAGACTGGAGCACCACCAAAAACTACTGAACCTGCCCTGCCATCATCTGAAGCAAGAAGTGGTAACGAGGTGGAATTCAACCCTCTATATGCTTCAGAGGTTGGAGGAGCAGCAAAAGGCCATTCAAGCCTATACAATTGAGCACGATATAGTAGGTGGAATGCACCTGTCTCAAGTGCAGTGGAGAATGATTTCAACGTTGTGCAAGGTTCTGATGCCCTTTGAACTTGCCACACGTGAAGTCAGTTCAGACACTGCCAGCCTGAGTCAGGTCATTCCCCTCATCAGGCTTTTGCAGAAGAAGCTGGAGGCATTGAAGAAGGAGCTAAAAGGGAGCGATTCCGCTAGGCATGTGGGACTTGTGGATGCAGCCCTTAATTCGCTTAACAAGGATTCACGGGTGGTCAATCTGTTGAAATCAGAGCACTACATTTTGGCCACCGTGCTCGATCCTAGATTTAAAGCCTACCTTGGATCTCTCTTTCCGGCAGACACAGGTCTGCTGGGGTTGAAAGACCTGCTGGTGACAAAATTGTCAAGTCAAGCGGAACGCGACCTGTCAACATCTCCTCCTTCACATTCTCCCGCAACTGGGGGTGCGAGGAAAAGGCTCAGAATTCCGAGCCCACCCGCTGGCGGTGATGCAGGGCAGTCTGGAGCGACTGCTGATGCTGACATCTGGTCCGGACTGAAGGACCTGACAACGATTACGGACATGTCGTCTACTGTCACTGCATATGATTCTCTCAACATTGATAGAATGGTGGAGGATTATATGAGTGACCGCATCCAAGTAGGCACGTCACACAGTCCGTACTTATACTGGCAGGAAAAAGAGGCAATTTGGAGGCCCTTGCACAAACTGGCTTTATTCTACCTAAGTTGCCCTCCCACAAGTGTGTACTCCGAAAGAGTGTTTAGTGCCGCCGCTCACCTTGTCAGCAATCGGCGTACGAGGTTACATCCAGAAAATGTGGAGAAGATGATGTTCATTAAAATGAATTATAATCAATTCCTCCGCGGAGACATTGACCAGCAGCAATTGCCTCCACAAAGTACACAGGGAGCTGAGATGGTGGATTCCAGTGGGGACGAATTGATAATCTGTGAGGAGGGGGATGTACACGGTGATATATCGGAGGGTGAAGATGAGGTGGACATCTTGCCTCTGTAGAGCCAGTTTGTGCAAGGAGAGATTAATTGCTTCTTTTTTGGGGGGGGTCCAAACCAACCCGTCATATCAGTCACAGTCGTGTGGCAGACCCTGTCACTGAAATGATGGGTTGGTTAAAGTGTGCATGTCCTGTTTTGTTTATACAACATAAGGGTGGGTGGGAGGGCCCAAGGACAATTCCATCTTGCACCTCTTTTTTCTTTTCTTTTTCTTTGCATCGTGTGCTGATTGGGGAGGGTTTTTTGGAAGGGACATCCTGCGTGACACTGCAGTGCCACTCCTAGATGGGCCCGGTGTTTGTGTCGGCCACTAGGGTCGCTAATCTTACTCACACAGTCAGCTACCTCATTGCGCCTCTTTTTTTCTTTGCGTCATGTGCTGTTTGGGGAGGGTTTTTTGGAAGGGACATCCTGCGTGACACTGCAGTGCCACTCCTAGATGGGCCCGGTGTTTGTGTCGGCCACTAGGGTCGCTAATCTTACTCACACAGCTACCTCATTGCGCCTCTTTTTTTCTTTGCGTCATGTGCTGTTTGGGGAGGGTTTTTTGGAAGGGACATCCTGCGTGACACTGCAGTGCCACTCCTAGATGGGCCCGGTGTTTGTGTCGGCCACTAGGGTCGCTTATCTTACTCACACAGCGACCTCGGTGCAAATTTTAGGACTAAAAATAATATTGTGAGGTGTGAGGTATTCAGAATAGACTGAAAATGAGTGTAAATTATGGTTTTTGAGGTTAATAATACTTTGGGATCAAAATGACCCCCAAATTCTATGATTTAAGCTGTTTTTTAGTGTTTTTTGAAAAAAACACCCGAATCCAAAACACACCCGAATCCGACAAAAAAAATTCGGTGAGGTTTTGCCAAAACGCGTTCGAACCCAAAACACGGCCGCGGAACCGAACCCAAAACCAAAACACAAAACCCGAAAAATTTCAGGCGCTCATCTCTAATTTATATGCCAGTACCACTGGATTTATACGGCAGTACCACTGGACATATACAGCAGTATCACTGGATTTATAGGGCTGTACCGCTGGACTTATACAGCAGCACAGGGACACCACCACTGGACTGATGCAGAACAACATAGCACCACTGCAATGGACTGGACTTATACAGCAGCACTGGACATATGGAAGCAGAGGACACCACCACTGTGACTGGACTGATGCAGCACAAGACACTACAACTGTACCGATGCAGGACAACACAGCACCACTGGACTGGACTTATACAGCAGAACTGGACATATGGCAGCAGAGGACACCACCACTGTGACTGGACTGATGCAGCACAAGACACTACCACTGTAATGATGCAGGACACTGAGGACGGAGACGCGTCCTCTCGCTACACTCTCCAATGCCAGAGTGAAAATGGCGGCGACGCGCGGCTCCTTATATGGTATCCAAACCCCGCGAGAATCCGACAGCGGGATGATGACATTTTTTTCTGGCGGGATAACCCGTGCCAGACTCGGATCTGAGCTCGGGTAGTGAAGTCCGGTAAGGTTCAGTTCTCAGGGAACCGAACCCGCTCATCTCTAAATTTAACATCTGGGGGATCTTGTCTATAAATCAGTTCTCCTTTGTGTTAGCCCATTAAAGAGTGTCACTAATTACAGTTTAAACATGTATCTTTCACAGAACCAACTTATTATATTATATTGTAATTATGCTTGATATACATCATGCTAAGCATTAGTCTGCTACCTACACAGATACATACAATGATTTATCCTATGAATTTTCATTTTCCTGAAAATATTATGTAAATTGCCTCCATTGCAGCTGAGTTTCCCCTACATTCATGAGCTGCTTAACTATTCCCAAACAGTGTTTCAGAAAGACTCCAAACTCTTCTATAAATATAATATCCCAGCAGTTAACACTTCTCCACAGCCTGAAATGAGCCGATCCTGGATTCCATTATTTATCGCAGTCCTCTGCCTCTCCTAACTTCCTGTTGTCATTAATTTTTAATCAGGCATTTAAAATAAATAAGTATGCAGAGTCACTGAGCCTCTCTCAGTGCACGCGATGGATGTTTTGGGTAAAGTGATAGTTTAGAGAACTTGAAAGCATTTAATTCCTTTCTTACTTGGCAAAGCAACACTTATGCTACCCTGGAGGAGGAGTCCTGAGAGACGCCCAAGCCCCAACAGATTAATTCATGCTCAGTACCAGAGGAGTCACATAAACATTGGCAGATGCAAAGATAAGTGGAGAAAGCTGCCATATTGAGCATAGATCTGTTTAGTACTAGTCTGGTGGAACCCAGTGGAGAGCAAGGCGGCAGGCAGGAGGGACTATGGGCCTAATTCAGGTTGGATCGCAGTAAGCGAGCCAACCGCAAAAAATATGAATAAGATACGGGCGCATGCGCAGCATCTGTCCTGCGCATGCGGCTGCATTTTCTGCAGGGGAGCCACAGAAAATCCGATCGCCTCTGCCTGGCAAATAGGCAGAGGTGGTGACAGGGTGGGGGCCAGCAACGCTCCGTTTCCAGGGCGGAGACGGAGTGTCGCGGGGGCAGAGGCCGACAAATGGGGGCGGGACGACGTGAACGGGGTGTGGTGGGGGCATGACTGTCACACACAGACACACCGGGATTGGAAACATGCAGCGGGTCTCCTGCGGGTGCAGCTAAGCTGTGATGGCAGGAGGCAACCTTAATTTCTGCTTGTGGAAGGGGTGGGGGGCTGCGGTCAGCATGCTGGGCGGCCTTGCCCTGCGATGGACGGCCCCCAGCATGCTAACAGAAGGCAGAATTTGCAATCCTTACTGAATTAGGCCCTATGTTCCCTGGACACTCTTGTTATAATGATCAAGGCCTAGAAGTGAGTTTGATAGTGCTTCTGTGCTATATAGTCACATGGTCACTGCATACACTATGGAAAATCGCAATAGTCCCCATATTGGTGGGTTTGTCCCATTGTAACAAAAAAATGGGTGTGGATTAGAGTATAGATGTACTTTGGGTACGTAATGGGAGGGGATAAGTTTGTTTTATGTTATTTAAATGGTGGGAGGCATGCTTTATGTGGCACCTATGTGGCCCACTGCCAGTTGCCACATAGGAACTATATGGTGTAAAGACCATTTACATGCACTGGGAAGCGCATATGGGAGGGGCCGGGGCAACAACATCACTACCTGTTTGATGGCAGCCTAGTCGACAATGTGTGGGGTGGGCTTGGCTGTCAAATGGGCTTGGGCAAGGCACCTCCCCCACTATACAATTTTCAAGTGTGGCCTCTGGGAGACTTGCTCACTTTTCCACCTAAGATTCAGGAGTCTCCAGGGCCATTTTAATAGCAGTGGGGGGGAGTGGACCAGGAAACGCAGGCGTGCCAAGGCAGTTTTCGGGGCCGGATGATGACGTTGCCTGAATTTCCTCCGATAGGAAACATGGTGGCGGTGCACCTGCCTACACAGCCATGCTGCGTAGGCAGGGGTCAACCTCTATTTGAGCTTTCTGCAATGCGATCGGAATTCAATTGCGATCACATCACTGGGCGGCCTTGCCCTGTGCTGGGCGACCCCCAGCATGTGATTTTAGTGGTTACAGATTTGGCAAAATCTGCAGCCAGCTGTGAACAATTCCCCCAATCCACACAGATTGCTTTGATCAGGAATTGAACTCATGACCTGAGGGCTGTGAGGCAGTAATGCTAACCACTGTGCCACCATGCTGCCCAATTTACATAAATATATACAAATATGCATAGGCCTACTGTTTAGAGTAGCCTATGTTTAAATGTTTCACGGAACGGGAAGTCTGTTGCCGTATCTCATGGCAAAGAAAATAATATAATATCTGCCAGGAAGACCCTGTCTATAAAATATAAATGTAGCAATTTACAGATATATACCGGTATATATATATATATATAATATACAGGCCTATGCTATGCACAATGGTAAGTGTGTTTTGCTGTACATATTCAGCCTGGGACTTTAAGATTGCATTAAGCAGCCACTAAATATCCTGTTTGTGTAGTGTTATTCCGTTAATTAGATGATTAAGTTATATGAGTGAAAGTGTTTTATTCAAGGGTCCTGAACCAAGATCACAATATCCAACATGCAATGTAATTTTCTCCTCTGACCCATCACTAAAGGGCTGTTTTGTTTATTCACTAGTCTGTTCCCGGCTAGAATTCATTACCCGCTGCTTTAATTGGACACCTACAGATACTGCTTATGTCGTTTTTATTTGTTGAAGGTCTTACAGGGATCATTTGCATGCCATTATCATCAAGTGGTTCAGCGAGGGGCACCGGACAAAGGTCTGTGGTCTTGCCTCAGGCAAAGGTTTGCTAGCCCAGTGGCAGTATGGGGCATCACGTGATAAGAATTATGTTAATTATCATATTAAGAATAAAACAAATTAAGAAAAGTTTGGCAAAAAAAAAAAAATAGGACACTTTACAAGTACTTTTCCCACTGTAAGTGGAAGTAAATTTGAAACAAATATTTTTACTTGTTAAAGAGACGGTAACCTGTATTGTTTAACCCCTACTACTTGAATGTCACAATAGTTCTGGTGAATGAGGAAATGAATCATAAGTTGCTCACTAAATGCTACCGAGTGCTGCAATATTTTTATGTAAGTCCATCCCACATTCTCAGTTGTTAACTTTAATCAGTCTCCTAAGAAGAATCTGAACGGCAGCAGGCTGATTGAGGCTACAGCATACTTGCTGTCTCTCTCTTTCTGGAGATGCCATAGGAGAGTTCCAACTGGGAACATCAGAGGGGACGGGTCTCTAGTGGCATCATCTACTTACTGCAGTTTGTGCCGTGGCCAATGGTGGTGGCGTTCACAATGACACAAATATGCCCTCAGGCTACCCACTTCACTAGGGCTCCCAGAGGTTGGTCTACTGCCCTGGCAGTGCGCCGTACATATGTAGTGTGTACAGTAGGTACCCTTAGCTATAAAGCATCCATACTTTTCAACGTTTATATTGTTGTAGATGGGCCTCATCGGCACGTCTGCGACTATATGCTGATGTTAGTATCAGCTCTTCCCTGGTCTACATACGTGCAGGGACTGAGATGCCCACTTTGAGCATCTTCAGGGGCTGCCATACTGCTTAGACACCACCATCGGTCACACCATTGACACTTGCACCAGCCCCATGGTAGGTATACATTTTCTGTCTGAGTATGGCTTCCAATGTGAGTGATTGTGGGGGTTATTCAGGTCTCATCGCTAATCGGGTTGGCTGCGATACATCACACGCAGCCGCGATACATCACACGCAGCCGCTTTGATCAAGAACATGGCGGCGCATTGTCTGCATACACTGCAGTGAGTCGTCCACAGTTGCTGCAACAGCAATTAAACTGTGGTCACAGCCACTGGGCAGACAATTTTTCATGTTGTGCGGCCTTGCACTGCGATGGGCGGCCCCCAGCATCCAATAGAAAGGATTTCATATTCTGCTAAAAAGCTAAAATCCTTACTGAATAACCCCCTTTGTACGGAACGTCTCCAGCGAGACATCCACGACACTCCCGACATGCCCATAAGACAGACCCAGCACATTTCCAATAAATTTCTGATACCTCTGTGCACACACAGCGTAATGCATGCGCCGCAGGAGGCTTTAGGCACTTTAGGGGGTGTGGTTACCCCTAAACCCCCCCACAAAAAAGAAGAGAAAAAAAACCCGAACCCCAGTTGCAGGGGAGTCCAGCACCTCTCTGACTGTCCCGAGTGCTGGACCAATGGAAGAACACTATAGAGTCAGGACTGTCCTGCTTATGTCAAGTCAATTGGAAGAGATCTGAGTCTGCTTTCACTTTCATGACTCATACAGTATCTCTTTATTCGGGTTGGGTATGGGAATGTCAACATCGTCATAATGTTGACACTGACCTTGTCGACATTCATCATGTAGACAGTGATGAAATGCCGACATGTTAGCATGTCAACATATTTTCCATGATAGTACACCAGTGACTTACTGGCTGCTCCTGACGGCAGCAGTGGCTCCAGTGGCACCTCCAGAATCCTGGTGCTAATGTGACTGTGACTTCCAGGTCAGACCTCTGATCCATGGGCATTTAGATGAGTATGTCTTCCCTATCTCTAATACCATCCCTTAACCCTAAACTTCCCTTTAGTATCTAACCCCCTGCTCCCCCCTTCAGGGGTGTAAGTTCATAGCAGGAGCCCGCATCTGAAATATTCACTACCAACACCCCGTCCCAGCAGCACCCAGACACAGGGCAGTAGAGAGCCTGGCTGGGCCCAGGTACTTTTCAGGAGGTGTGGCCTAATCATAGGAGGCGTGGTCATGCACTAAAATTGTATTTTAACCTCTTAACTGACGATTTTTCCCTCAAAAAAGCTCAGAAATTGACGTTTTTGTTTTTTTGAGTGAATTAGGTGAAGAACATGAATTTAACCTTGTCCAAAATGATTTCAGTTAAAAAAAATAAAAATAAAAAATGTAAATAATTTTTCTCAAACATCAGAACATCGGTCAGGAAGATAGGTAACATGGGAACATCGGCAACATCGCGGCCATCGCTATGTTACTTTTTACTCCAAAGACGGCTGCCAGGTACACAGGGGTGTGCTGGGGGGGGTTGATTTGATTTACACTTTTCCAGCGGCTGTCATTGTCTCCAGCCGCTGGGTGGGGGGTCCTGCTGTGCTGACCGTTCAGCAATGATCGGCAGCATGGCAAACACTGGAGAAGAGTGCAGGGAGGCAGAGGGACCTTCCAGTCCCTCTGAGAGTAGCAGTGGAGGGAAGTTTCCCTTCCCTGCCGCTGCTAACACTGTTTATCTGACTGGTCGCATCCTGTGCGACCAGGTCAGAGAAAACACTTGCTGGTATGGTCAGAGAAACCAGCGTGTGCTGGTGTGAGGACGAGAGCTGCAGCTGCTGTTGCCATATAAGGGGGAAACAGACGTATCCCCACTGGGCCTATCCACCTGACCTGGGGCCGGGTAATTAGTACCCGCCCCCCCCCCTCTCGGTGCTATTGCCCAGACTCACTCTCTCCAGGGGCACTGAGATGGTAGGGGGAAAGAGTACTAATTACCTGTCCCGGGCCTGTTTGAGGGACCCAGACTGGCTCATTTGCTAAGGGGGACATGGTCCCCCGTGCGGCTGCCTGTACAGCCAGGGCTATGGTCCCCCTCCCCAATCCCCTTCCTCGCTCAGCACACATCGCGCTGTATGCTGAGTGGGGGAGAGATGTGTGCTGAGCGTTCTGTTCTAGATCGCTCAGCACACATCTCTGGGACAAATCTCCCATGTGTACGGCCCTTTAGAGGGGAAATTAGGGTGGTGGGATGTGTGCACTCAAGAGAAAGTCTCTCCCCATAGGTGTCAGCTGCTTTGGAACAGCTCTGGGAGGGTCCATACCTCCTACAGATCACATTCACTTCCACCACACCAGAAGCACCCAGACAGGGAGAGGGAGGATCGCAGTGCATCCCCCCTGACTCCCTGCTTATTCCTGCTCTGGGGCACATAAAGCAGAACCCGATGCAATGGAGGAGGTCAGTGTGTGCCCCCCTCACCGCGGGCGCCCAGAGGTTAACAGCCTTCCATTGTCTTCTTTATTTACGTCCTTCCCCCCTCCCAACCTAACCGTAGCTGTCCCGTCTGCAACATAAAGCTGGGTACACATTAGATGCTTAGGGGGACATTTACTAAGCAGTGATAAGAGCGGAGAAGTGATCCAGTGGAGAAGTTGCACCATCAACCAATCAGCAGCTCTGTATAATTTTATGGTATGCAAATTATAGATGTTACTTCAGTGCTGATTGGTTGTCATGGGCACTTCTCCACTGGCTCATTTCTCCGCTCTTCTCACTGCTTAGTAAATGTCCCCCTTAATTGGATGATTTATTGTTTTGATCCGAATCGGAACGACAAATAGTCCACATCATCCAGTTTGTATGCACTAACGCGTGCTCCCATGAGTGATATGTCACATCTTCTCATTTGCCTGCAGTACAGGCCAATCTGACAATATTGTCAATGATGTTGTTCAAATTGTGCAGTGTGTATGCACCAAGTTCCTACATATATATACCTGACATATCATTAACGACCAAATTACTGAACAACGAACGATATATCGTTCAGTCGTTTGACAGATTGCATAGTGTGCAGGGCAGCAGAGAGCCTGGACGGGCCCAGGTACTGTTCAGGTGGCGTGGCCTAATCACGGGAGGCGTGGCCGTGCCTATTTAGAAAACAAATACATAAAAAATAGCACTCTAAGCGTCTTCCTGGTCACACTGCAGCCCAGCACACAGCAGTGTGTACTGGTCTGAGGAGAAGAGCTGAAGCTGCTGCTGCTAGGTAAAGGGGGACTTGGGCCCCTGCTGGGCCCCTCCATCAGACCTGGGCCCGTGTAAATAGTATCTACTCCCCCTCCCTCTTGGTACCACTAATAGTGTGCATGCACTATGCGGTTCATTCAGGTGCGGTTGTTCTTCCTACTCCTGTTGCAGTGATTTGCCATATGCAACTGCCATTATATGCTAATATGGTCAGAAGCTAACCCGTGCAAAAGGATGCCTACTGCGATCGTATTTCTTGCGTATGGCGCCGTATGATTGCAGAACATTGCTAACATCGATGCACACGCCTCTCCAGTAGCAAGTTTGATCGCAGCTGCTAATATACGCATGCCCAGATAATGCTGTCTGAATGGCCATGACACACCTGCATTTGCCTGATCACTCCCCGTTACCACTCGGAAAAGCTGACTTCCTATCACTCACTTTGCGACTAAAATCTCACTGCGACTGCGCTCGCTAATCACTTGCTGGATGTGCGCATTGTGGCTCACAGGCATGTGCAGTGCTCCAGCCAGATGTTCTGCAAAGTAGGCATTGTTAGGACTCTATAACAAGACTTGGACGGGCCTATTAGAGAGAAAGGCCAGGGGCCACAACTTCATCGCCACCTGTGTTTGCCTATCAGAGTCTGAGAGGGGAAGAAGAACGTTATAAATTTGGAAAAGCACTGGATGAGGAGGACTCCCTCTGGGTCAGGACCGCTGCCAAAGTCTCCTGCCTAAATTTCGATTTCACAGCAAATGAATTGCAGGTCACAGATACCAAAACGTGTAATTGATATTTATTAGTAAATTATCTTCAGGTTTCTTCCTCTCTCTATTCATTCGTGCATTGAGCCGGGAGCATTTGATGCTTAATATGTATTCACGTTCCTACAGCAGAGATATTTGAGTCCTAGTAAATGGGAGAGCTAAGTTTACACAGTCAGATGCATACTCCTTCTAAGCATTACTGCGTGCTATCAGCAGAGAGCGTTTCTATAGACAGCAAGTCTGCCTATCCCTGGCAGGAGCACATTTCTTATATACACAGAACACATTTCTTCTAAGGCGTTGCAGACAAGCTTTTAACTCCTCGAGTTTTAAATTAATATCACCCTGCAGCAAAGGATTTTAGACAGGGAGTCTGAAATATATGTATGAATGTCTGGGGAGGGCAGTGAGGAGAAATGAGGGAGGTTGATGTGAATGCCTAAGAGTACAATACATGCCAAATCTCCCCGCCATTAGAGTAAACAAGCTGCAAGATGGGCAACTTATGGTATGGGGGGAAAAAATTGGGAGTAGAGATGTCCTGTCTGCTGCTTACTGAGATTTGTAAAAAGCAGAGAGTAAGAATGAAGTAGGGCCGGTTGTAATGGCGCCCGAGTTCTGCAGCTGTGCGGGATGCTGGCCGAACTGGAACGTTTTTTAAAGGGGCAATCACTTACAAGTAAAGAGGTGCGGTGGGCACTTTTCGTGTTTTGCCTTTGGTTCTGGTTCCAAGCTCTTGTTTTGGATCTGGATAAGTTTTGCCAAAACCACCCTTTCAGGTTTTGGTTTTGGATCTGGATGATTTTTTGAAAAAACATAAAAATAGCTAAAATCACAGAATTTGGGGGTAATTTTGATCCTGCAGTATTATTAACCTCAATAACATTCATTTCCACTCATTTCCAGTCTATTCTGAACACCTCACAATATTGTTTTTAGGTCAAAAGGTTGCACCGAGGTGGCTGTATGACTAAGCTAAGCGACACAAGTGTGCGGCACAAACACCTGGCCCATCTAGGAGTGGCACTGCAGTGGCAGACAGGATGGCACTTAAAAAAAACTAGTCCCCAAACAGCACATCATGCAAAGAAGAAAAAGAGGTGCAATGAGGTACTGCAGATACACATTCCTACTATCTGTATGTAACACCTGCACAGTATTACTTCTCTCATTATGTATGATCAGTGTAATTATACTGTAGATACACATTCCTACTATCTGTATGTAACACCTGCACAGTATCACTTCTCTCATTTTGTATGATCAGTGTAATTATACTGCAAATACACATTCCTACTATCTATATGTGACAGCTGTACAGTATCACTTCTCTCATTCTGTGTGATCAGTGTAATTATACTGCAGATACACGTTCCTACTATCTGTATGTGACACCTGCACAGTATCACTTCTCTCATTCTGTATGATCAGTGTAATTGTACTGCAGATACATCATAGGTGTGCGCAGCTAATTTTATTAGGGGGTGCACTGCCGAAGGTGCGTGTCTAGAATCACCTTTTGGGTGTGTCTAGTACCGCCTTTTGGGCGTGTCTAGCAACGTCTTTTGGGCATCTCTAGCACCACTCACGAACATATCAAGCACTATTTTACATTCAGTAAAATCACATGGCTTAATCTAATTTCTCCCTAGTTCCTAATAAAGTAGATATAATACACCCCAGAGAAATTAAATGAAACATAATGATGTGACCACTGGCCGGTACTGACTGTCCGCTACGGCATTAACCTGAGTCCTAGCTGCCGTTGCACCCTATCGCTGCTTACACTCCCCCAATCTATCCCTGACCCAGTGGCGGAACTAGAGAGTGGTGGGCCTAGGTGCATATACATTCCCCTCCCCCTACACACATCCCACCCCTTGCACCCCCCAGCATCTACACCTTGATTTTGAGTGGCCCATTCTGCAAAGTACAGGAGATTTAGGGGCCGAACTTTTCAGTTTTAATATAACACAAGTAATGTCCCCATGCCCCTTATTCACATAACACCATAGAGTATGAGTCATACATAAATGCATATTATGCCACACAGTATGAGCCACAATTCACATCACGCCACACAGTATGAGCCACAATTCACATTACGCCACACAGTATGAGCCAAAATTCACATTTACGCCACACAGTATGACCCGAAATTTATATTACGCCACACAGTATGAGCCACATTCATGTTACGCCACACAGTATGAGCCAAAATTCACATTACGCCACACAGTATGAGACGAAATTCACATTACGCCACACAGTATGAGCTGAAATTCACATTACGCCACACAGTATGAGCCAAAATGTACATTACGCTACACAGTATGAGCCAAAATTCACATTACGCCGCACAGTATCAGCCGAAATTCACATTACGCCACACAGTATGAGCCAAATTCACATTACGCCACATGGTATGAGCCAAAATTCACATTACGCCACACAGTATGAGCCAAAATTCACATTACGCTGCACAGTATGAGCCGAAATGCACATTATGCCATACAGTATAAGCTGAAATTCACATTACGCCGCACAGTATGAGCCAAAATTCACATTACACCGCACAGTATGAGCCGAAATTCACATTACACCACACAGTATGAGCCACATTCATATCACGCCACACAGTATGAGCCACATTCATATCACGCCACACAGTATGAGTCATTCACATTACACCACACAGTATGAGCCAAAATTTACATTACGCCACACAGTATGAGCCAAAATTTAATTACGCCACACAGTATGAGCCGAAATTCACATTACACCGCACAGTATGAGCCACATTCATATTACGCCACACAGTATGCTCCCAGCAGTGCCAGACACACATAAAACCCCCCTGGAACTACTGACTGCTTGTCTCAGGCTCAGCTAATATATTTATGTAACCCTTCTTCTCTTTTTGATTTATTTCCAGAGTGTACCCACATATCTATTTTTTGTGGGGGGAGGGGGAGTAACTTCACTTCTGGATGTAACATAATCAAGTAATTCCCCCTTCCCTGGCCCCCCTCTTTCCCCTCCAGCAGGAGCAGGCTCAGCTGCAAGCTGCAGCGCTGAGCGGTGACTTACAATGACAGTGTTTTGCAGAATGTGACCTCCAGCAGCAGCTCGATTCCTCCTGATTGAGAGCGTGGGCAGGAGAAGGCTCGGGCCGGCGTAAAGTGAGGGCGCGGTGTGAGTCACATGACGAGGCAGAGGCTGGACAAAGGATGTTTCAAAGTGACGCAAGTCCCCCCTGTGCGGCCGCCGGTATATACAGCTGTGACAGCCAGTGCATTCATCGGACCGGGCGGCAGGGCCAGCTGGAGATGCACAGTGACAGGAGAGAGCAGCAGGCGGCAGAGTCCTATCACACACCAGCGGGCCGCAACGATCATCACTGTGCTTGGCGTGCGGTGGGGGGGGGGGGATGCCGGACATTAGGGGGTGCCTGTGCGCACCAGGCACCCCCCGTGCGCACGCCTATGAGATACATGTTCCTACTATCTGTATGTGACACCTGCACAGTATCACTTCTCTCATTTTGTTTGATCTGTGTAATTATACTGCAGATACATGTTCCTACTATCTGTATGTGACACCTGCACAGTATCACTTCTCTCATTCTGTACGATCAGTGTAATTATACTGCAGATGCATGTTCCTACTATCTGTATGTGACAGTTGCACGGTATCACTTCTCTCATTATGTATGATCAGTGTAATTATACTGTAGATACACATTCCTACTATCTATATGTGACAGCTGCACAGTATCACTTCTCTCATTCTGTATGATCAGTGTAATTATACTGCAGATACATGTTCCTACTATTTATATGTGACACCTGCACAGTATCACTTCTCTCATTCTGTATGATCAGTGTAATTATACTGCAGATACATGTTCCTACTATTTATATGTGACACCTGCACAGTATCACTTCTCTCATTCTGTATAATCAGTGTAATTATACTGCAGATACATGTTCCTACTATCTGTATGTGGCACCTGCACAGTATCACTTCTCTCATTCTGTATGATCAGTGTAATTATACTGCAGATACATGGACATATGGCAGCAGAAGACACCACCACTGTGACTGGACTGATGCAGCACAAGACACCACCACTGGACTGATGCAGCACAAGACAGCACCACTGGACTGGACTTATACAGCAGCACTGGACATATGGCAGTAGAGGACACAACCACTGTGACTGGTCTGATGCAACACAAGACACCACCACTGGACTGATGCAGCACAAGACAGCACCACTGGACTGGATTTATACAGCAGCACTGGACATATGGCAGCAGAGGACACAACCACTGTGACTGGACTGATGCAGCACAAGACACCACCACTGGACTGATGCAGCACAAGACAGCACCACTGGACTGGATTTATACAGCAGCACTGGACATATGGCAGCAGAGGACACAACCACTGTGACTGGACTTATGCAGCACAAGACACCACCACTGGACTGATGCAGGACAACACAGCACCACTACAATGGACTGTACTTATACAGCAGCACTGGATATATGGCAGCAAAGGACACCACCACTGTGACTGGACTGATGCAGCACAAGACACTACCACTGAACTGATGCAGGACACTGAGGACGGAGACACATCCTCTCTCTACACTCTCCAATGCCGGAGTGAATATGGCGGCAACGCGTGGCTCCTTATATGGGATCCAAACCCCACCAGAATCCGACAGCAGGATGATGACGTTTTGCCTAGTTCTGGCTTCCGAGTCAGGCGGGGAAAACCGAGCCAGACTCGGATCCGGGCTCAGGTAGTGAAGTTCGGTAGGGTTTGGTGCTCAGGTAACCGAACCCGCTCATCTCTACTTACAAGGTATGACCCCCACCCCCGTTCCTAAACCTAACTGCGGCGCTCTACTGACGTGGGTCAGAATTCCAACGTCAGTCTCCTGACCATTTCGGAATTACAGCGCTGGCATTGTGACCGGTGTCGAGATTACGGCATCGGTATTCTGACAGCCGGGATCACGACTGCCGTTAGATTACCCGCATCCCATTCGGCACAGGCTCTCATAGCACCCCTGCAGTATAGTAAAGACTACTTCATTTTTCAGCCTATTATCAAAAAGCTGCACCGTATTTCTACCTACAAAATAAATCAAATACTAATCCCAGTCTTGGTCAAAAGAAAGTTTTTAAGGTGATGGGATTCTAAGTGTGGGGGAGGGTTCACATAACCAAATGTAAACCAATATATACTGTACAGTAACTATACATCTGTGGCTTTTACTCTCTAGGCTTCTAGCATACATGTGACCGCATCCATTTAGCATAAGTAATTGTATATACATACATATATATCTGGATTTACATTGTCAATCTGGTAGCATTAGTTAGTTCAAGCTGATGGCCGAATATTTCACTATGTAATACATAGGTGAAATATACTAACCGGCGTTCAACACTGCTTATTCTCACAGCAATGATTGAATATTATCTCTGTAGCAAATACAAGTAAGTTGAAAGGTGGGGATTGCTATATTCTTGTTGTACAGTATGTTTAGTATAGGAGTTTATTGGGTCATGGTCTTATTGGGATGGGAGTTATGGGATGTTTAGTGTATATCCCGGTTTCCAGATATTAGTCCTTTCCTGATCTGTAGGTATTCTTAAAATGGGTACACACCTAAGCAATGTGGCAACCCAACAACGCAGTGTACACACTACGCATTCAGCTATACACACTACGCATTCCATCATATTATGACGCAATATATTGTTACATGCTTAATGTAACAGCACTGCATCAGCCGTGTAATCGCTTCACTGGATGCACAGCTCATCCAATGGACGATGTGACCACCTGATTCATCAAATTAATTATTGGGTGCTTTTGGGGGTACATACATTATGAAGGTCGTTGCGATATGTCATGGATTACATGATCGGCCAATACATTGTATAGTGTGTACCAAGCTTTAGAATGTCCTTTGTACATGAAGCTCCGGTTGTCATATATGTTAGCCCCTGTCACCTACACAAATGGGAGCTGCCATTTTGTTGACTATACCCAATATTCATGATAGTACAGCTATCAATTCAATGTAAAGGAGGACCTGATTCACATATGGCCATGACGCACCTCTGTGATGTAACTGGTTCTGATTGAATTGATAGACTGTATTATCCTGCATATTTATATAGGGCTCACAATGACCACCAGCCATTGGTGTATCTAATGGGTGCAGGATGTGCGGTGCACACAGCCCTTGATTCCAGATGGTCCACACCACACACCTTACACCCATATAATTATACTTACCCCTTTTGATTCCTGCGGCGGCCGATGCTGCAGATAGAAACCACCGGGAAAATAGCCAGCATCCATTTAACTGGGACTTGCGCATGCGCAATAGATATGTCCCCAGGAATAATGTGCGGGTGCCATGTTACCAGAGACCTGCACATGGCCATTAGACTCCGGCACAAAGCCTAGTCTACAGCACTGTGGCCGCTGCCAGAGAGTAGGGGCATGGCTGTAACTAGGGGGGGCTAAGGGGTCACACACTTCGGGTGCTGGATGAGTGGGCACTAGGGAGGCTGTTTCTGCAGCCAAAATTATCTGAGGGCACCGCGCGCGATTCTGGATGCCGCATTGTGACGTCACACGTATCACACATCGAGGGAGGAGAGGGAGAGAGGACGGAGACAGGAGTCTGGCCAGCGGCATTGAACCCTTGTGCATAGAGTGCGGGGTTGATGAGGGCACGCTGGCTGCAGTCAGTGACAGTGAATCAGTCACTGTCACTCATGCTGCAGCATTCCTCACTGGATTCTAAAGGCTCCTCTGACAGGGGAGCTTTCATGGAGACGGCATGTCTCCGGCAGCCATGAGCACACACATCCCTCCCCCCATGCCTGGGAACAGGGGGAGGGACACAGTGCAGCAGAGTCGACTCTGAACGAGGGGGAGCTGGAGCTGACCTGTGACAGAGAGAGGAGATTTAGGAGGTATATTTCTCTGCCTGGAAGACAGCTCCCCCTATACAACGTGTGTGTGTGTGTGTGTGTGTGTGTGTGTGTGTGTGTGTGTGTGTGTGTGTGTGTGTGTGTGCATCTGGTCCCTATACAGTGTGTGTGTGTCAGTGTGCATCTGGTCCCTATACAGTGTGTGTGTGCGTTAGTGTGCATCTGGTCCCTATACAGTGTGTGTGTGTGCGTTAGTGTGCATCTGGTCCCTATACAGTGTGTGTGTGTGTGTCTGTGTCAGTGTGCATCTGGTCCCTATAGTGTGTGTGTGTGTGTCAGTGTGCATCTGGACCCTATAGTGTGTGTGTGTGTGTGTGTGTGTGTGTGTGTGTGTGTGTGTGTGTCAGTGTGCATCTGGTCCCTATACAGTGTGTGTCAGTGTGCATCTGGACCCTATACAGTGTGTGTGTGTCTGTGTCTGTGTGCATCTGGTCCGTGTGCACTTGTGTGTGTGAGTGTGCATCTGGTCCCTATACATTGTGTGTGTGTGTCAGTGTGCATCTGGTTCCTATACCGTGTGTGTGTGTGTGTGTGTGTGTGTGTGTGTGTGTGTGTGTGTGTGTGTGTCAATGTGCTCATATTCAATCTGTTTTTGTGTCAGTGTGCTCCTGGTCTGTGTGTGGGTGTCAGTGTTCCCCTGGGACCTGCACCATATGTGTATCAGTATGCCCCCTATACAATCTATGTAATGTGTATATTCCGCTCCTCTGTGCTGTAATGTGCATAAGTGTCTCCTCTGCAGTGTAACGTGTATAAGCTGTTGTACTGTGGTGTAACATATATAAGCGGCTGTACTGTGGTGTAATGTATATATATATATTTGTATTTTAATTATTATTTATTATTATAATTTTTTTGTATTTTTTATTATTATTATTTTTATTATTATTATTATTATTATTTATTTATTTATGTATTTTTTTTTGGGGGGGAGAGCGCAATATTTACTGTCTGGCCCCGGGTGAGAGCAATCCTAATTTCGGCCCTGGTAGGGAGCCTGCACACGGGCCCTCTCTGCACATAATCTGCCCCTGCCACCAGCCCTGTGTACAGGTGACATGCCATCTTTGCGAGTAAGATAACACAAACTACTATGAACACAATTTGTAATGCAGGGCAGAAATACAGGAAGGTGTTTTAGTTTTATTGTTTTGTACAGAAAAAACACAGTATCATCTCATAACTCTTGGGGCGGGATGTACTAACAGTGATCGCAGGCCATCGCAACGATGCTAATTGCATATGTACTAACATATGTGATTAGTATTGTAATGCGATGCCAAGGGCCCCCTGTGATCCCTAGTGGTCTAGAGGAGAGGGTGTGCAAGGGCCTCCGGGGGTCTCCGTCACCTCCCAGCACTGGGAGGTGACGTCTGCTGTCAGTCCCGGTCTCCTCCTCCCTGCAGCTGGAAGTACAGATGGCTGTGTTCCTGGGGGAGGAGGAGGCTTGAATTCGGGACTGCGAAGGGAGCTGCCTGCATGCAGGTATGGGAAGGAGGGGTCGGCGTGAGCAGCGCTGTGCGGCGGGTGAGACGGGATGCGATAAGAAGACCATAGGCTTCTATAGGGTATTGCCATAAAAAGATGGCGATACCCTCCGCATCAAAAAGTGGGCGGCTGGGTCTTAGTACATTTGAAAATGCAGTAACCCCCCCAAACCCCCCACCCCCCATAAACGGGGGTTCTACTGCATTTTTCCTTTAGTACATCCCGCCCTTGTGCTGATAAAGCATCAATCATATATGGAGATTCTGAGCAGCATCATTAGATAATGCTTCGTATTTACAGGTGAAATACAATACTGCTTCTGTGTGCCACATTACGTCAGCTAATATGCCATTAAGCTAGCAGCGTGTAGGGTCGCCCCTTATTTGCATGTTTATAGGGTCTTGTGCAGAACTGTGTAGCTTCCAGGCAGCGGATGTCAGGTAGAACTATTGTTGTTCTCTCCGCTTGTTTCTGTAAGGCAGCAAAGCCCCTGGTAGACTGCCAAACCCATTCCAGCCTTTCCCCTGCATTCCCCTCAACTCATATCAAAAGATTCTGTGAAACTGCACAGATACACTTCCCTCTCTGTCCCAGAACCCTGGCTCTGCCATTAGCTGATATTTAGCATGGACATCCTGTCAGGTAAAGTACTTTGTAGTAAGTGTAACACAATTTTCTCTGTTAATTGGTTCTGCTTTCAGATTCCTCATTCCCCAGTACCTACTGCGAGAACTTTAAAACATTAGAGCAGAGATATAGCCTTCTGCATGTGTTATACTGAATCCACAATTAACTCTTACAAACACCTGTGTCCGAAATCAGAGGTAACACCGAGTGCCGCTCAGTCAGCATCCGGGGAGTTCCAGGGGCTTTGCAAAAAAGAAGACCGAAGCAACCAGTTTATTGATTGGACATGCACTTCAAAAGCTTTTCAAAGGCAAAAGTAAATATCAAGAGACAATGGGGTATATGCAATTAGCGGCGAATCGCGGCAAATTATCGGCCGTTTTTCAATTCGACACAATTTGACAGGCTAATTTCGGCAAGTGGGTGCCGAAATTGACCATATGCAATAAAAAACGGATTCGACAGTCCCGCTGCCGAAAAACGGCCGATTTGACGGATTTGTTCCGTTTTTTTAAAAACGTGTAAAAACGGGAAAAAACTCGGAAAAAATGGCGTGGGGTCCCCCCTCCAAAGCATAACCAGCCTCGGGCTCTTCGAGCTGGTCCTGGTTCTAAAAATCCGGGGGAAAAATGGACAGGGGATCCCCCGTATTTTTAAAACCAGAACCGGGCTCTGCGCCTGGTGCTGGTGCAAAAAATACGGGGGACAAAAAGAGTAGGGGTCCCCCGTATTTTTTACACCAGCATCGGGCTCCACTAGCTGGACAGATAATGCCACAGCCGGGGGTCACTTTTATACAGCGCCCTGCGGCCATGGCATTAAATATCCAACTAGTCACCCCTGGCCGGGGTACCCTGGGGGAGTGGGGACCCCTTCAATCAAGGGGTCCCCCCCCAGCCACCCAAGGGCCAGGGGTGAAGCCCGAGGCTGTCCCTCCCCCATCCAAGGGCTGCGGATGGGAGGCTGATAGCCTTGAGAAAATGTAAAGAATATTGGTTTTTCCTGTAGTACTACAAGTCCCAGCAAGCCTCCCCCGCAAGCTGATACTTGGAGAACCACAAGTACCAGCATGCGGGAGAAAAACGAGCCCGCTGGTACCTGTAGTACTACTGGAAAAAAAATACCCAATTAAAAACAGGAGACACACACCTTGAGAGTAAAACTTTATTACACACCTGCCGACACACACATACTTACCTATGTTGACCCGCCGACTGCCACGTCTCCTGATCCGACGATCCGGGGTACCTGTGAATCAAATTATACTCACCTCAATCCAGTGTCCGGATATAAATCCACGTACTTGGCAAAAAAACAAACCGCATTTACCCGGACCACGCACTGAAAGGGGTCCCATGTTTTCACATGGGACCCCTTTCCCCGAATGCCGGGACCCCACGTGACTGCTGTCACCGAGGTCCCTTCAGCCAATCAGGAAGCGCTACTTCGTTGCACTCACCTGATTTGCTGTATGCGCGTGTGACCTCAGACAGCGCATCGCACAGCTCCCTCCATTACTTTCAATGGTGGGAACTTTGCCGTCAGCGGTGGGGTTACCCGCTGTCAGCCGCTGACCGCGGGTGACCTCACCGCTGACGCAAAGTTCCCACCATTGAGTATAATGGAGAGGCTTTGCGAGGCGCTGTCTGACAGCTCAGACGTCCAGCCAATCAGCAGAGTGCCAGGACGTTGCGCTCGCTGATTGGCTGAAGGGACCTCGGTGACAGCAGTCACGTGGTGTCCCGGCATTCGGGGAAAGGGGTCTGATGTGTAAACATGGGACCCCTTTCAGTCCGCTGGTTCGGGTAAATGCGGTTTGTTTTTTTGCCAAGTACGTGGATTTATATCTGGACACTGGATTGAGGTGAGTATAATTTAATTCACAGGTACCCCGGATCGTCGGATCAGGAGACGTGGCAGTTGGCGGGTCAACATAGGTAAGTATGTGTGTGTCGACAGGTGTGTAATAAAGTTTTACTCTCAAGGTGTGTGTCGCCTGTTTTTATTTGGGTATTTTTTTCCCAGTAGTACTACAGGTACCAGCGGGCCCGTTTTTCTCCCGCATGCTGGTACTTGTGGTTCTCCAAGTACCAGCTTGCGGGGGAGGCTTGCTGGGACTTGTAGTACTACAGGAAAAAACAATATTATTTACATTTTCTCAAGGCTATCAGCCTCCCATCCGCAGCCCTTGGATGCGGGGAACAGCCTCGGGCTTCACCCCTGGCCCTTGGGTGGCTGGGGGGGGACCCCTTGATTGAAGGGGTTCCCACTCCCCCAGGGTACCCCGGCCAGGGGTGACTAGTTGGATATTTAATGCCACGGCTGCAGGGCGCTGTATAAAAGTGACCCCCGGCTGTGGCATTATCTGTCCAGCTAGTGGAGCCCGATGCTGGTGTAAAATATACGGGGGACCCCTACTCTTTTTGACCCCCGTATTTTTTGCACCAGCACCAGGCGCAGAGCCCGGTGCTGGTTTTAAAAATACGGGGGATCCCCTGTCCATTTTCCCCCGGATTTTTAGAACCAGGACCGGCTCGAAGAGCCCGAGGCTGGTTATGCTTTGGAGGGGGGACCCCACGCCATTTTTTTCCGTGATTTTACCATTCCATCTAAAAAATAAATAAAAAAATATATATATATTTTTAAAAATATATAAATAATACTTGTGCCTCCCAAAAAGACAAACCAAGTACCTAATCCCTTCTAATATAAATAGATATGCTATTACCAATAAAAAAAACACCAAAAAAAACATGTTTTAATTTTTTTTTATCAGTTTCACCCACCAAAGTGTGGCAGATTGAAAATGACAAATTTACTGTCTAAAAGCACTGTTGTCGAATTTCCAAACTTCAATTGAATATACTTTTGTCGAATTGGCGCATTTGTACCATTGCAGAAAAGTCGAATTTGACAAAAGTCGAATTTCAAAAAGTCGAATTTGGAAAGTCCGTTTTTTTTGACGGAAAGTACTGTATTGCATTGTCGATTTTTTTTTTTTTTTTTGCGAAAAAGTCCAGTTTTTCGACAATTTCGGGAATTCGACCGCAATTGCATATACCCCAATGAGTAAGAACTAAAATAATAACTATTTAACTAGTAATCAAAGTTGCCATATTTCCTGCAAAAATTAATAGAACAGGGTCTGCATTGGGGATGTACTGAAAAGGTTGATAATAACAGTGGTGTTGGCCACATGTAGCATGAAATTAGGGTTAGGCTGCAGCCGGGAGGGTTAGGGTTAGGCTACGGTTTAAGGTTATGGTGGTTAGGCACTAGAGGGAGGGTTAGGGTTAGGCTACGGTTTAAGGTTATGGTGGTTAGGCACTAGAGGGAGGGTCAGGGTTAGAGATAGACGAGAAACACATAAGGTGGCCATCCACTAGTGCGAGGTACCGCATGTGAACCTTGCATGCGATACTCCGCCAACTCACCCGGCAGCTCCCGGGTGGCTGGTCCACATACAATACATTGTATGCGGTTCTTTTGCATACGATGTGTTGTATTCAATTCCAGTCATGGCTGCGGGATCTGAGAAATCCTTGGGGCAGCCATGACGATCTTCGGATCGGAATGGGAGGTAAAACACATACGATGTGACACGTTTCATGGGTCAAAATCGGGTGAAAAATGGCCATATCATATCAGTGTATGGGCACCTTTACTTGAACACCGGAGGATCAGAGGTCTGACCAGGATGCTTGGAAAATCCAACAGCACAGTAGCCCCCATAGAAACCTATGGGGGCTGCTCTGCGGTCAGAAACCGGGGACCCCGGCAGATATTGGAGATATCTATGTTAAGCCCCAGCAATCCTTAATATTTGCAGGTTCCCCTCAAAAAATGGGTGTTTTGGGGGATATCCTGAAAATATGGATTGATAAATATGCCCCTTTGTGTTTTCAATCTTTCTAGTCATCAAGAATGAATTGACCCCAACTGTTTTCATAGATATGTGACTTTACAATAACAGTGCAGTTCTGAGGTGGAATGAGAGAGGGTGGGAAAAAAAAGGTATCGAAAAGCTTTTGTAGAGCATAGATATAGGCGGGGGGTGGCCAGTTGCACCCTTCTCATAACTTTTATTATGTATTTGTTTTTTAAACTAACATGTAAGGGGGAGATGTACTAAGCAATGATAAAAGTGGAGAAGTTGCCCATAGCAACCAGTCAGATGCTCTGTATACTTTTATAGGATGTAAATTATAAATGTTACGTCAATGCTGATTGGTTGCCATGGGCAACTTCTCCTCTGGCTCACTTCTCCACTGTTATCACTGCTTAGTACATCTCCCCTTGAGTGCAATGAGCACCAGCATCTATTTGCCTGCCCCACATTGCTGTCCTTGCCGCTCAGCGTTCTTGAGCATCAAACTTTAACTTGTTGAGAGGGTACTTTAAGAGATTCTTTCAGATAAAGGAGCAGCGGGCATGGGGCGTGGCATGGTAGTAGATGGTGGTCTAGGTGCAGGGCCGGCTCCAGGCCTACTAGCACCCTGAGCGAGAAAATGTAAAAGCGCTCCCCCCCCCATGCGCGCGCCGAAGGCGCGCACGCTCCCAGAACAGTGGGCGTGGCCTCTGGAAAAGTGGGCGTGGCCTCGTAACTTCATATCATCAAACTATAAATATATTTTCACACAATTAGCAGCCTTACACATAGCCACAGTAGTGTTCCTTACACACAATGTCTCCAGTATAGTGCCAGATACACATAATGTGCAGTGCCAGATAGACATGACATGCCCCCCAGCAGTGCCAGCTACACATGACATGCCCCGCAGCAGTGCCAGCTAGACATGACATGCCCTGCATCAGTGCCAGCTAGACATGACATGCCCCGCAGCAGTGCTAGCTGCACATGACATGCCCCCCAGCAGTGCCAGCTACACATGATAGTGTTCACTTTTTAGGGCATGGTGCTGATCACAGGGAGGGCACATTTTTAAGTTAGGAGGGCAAAATGATGTACATACTGCTTGTTGTTCCCATACCTATATGACAAAGCATGGACAGTGCGCGTCGAAGGCGCGCAGCAAAAATTAAGGGGAGTTACTTCGTGGGGAAGGTACGTGGCCACATAATAGTGGCAATTTGCATTACACCACACAGTAGTGCAGCTAATACACACTGCACCAGGTAGAACCTCCTATACACTTTGCGCCAGGCACAGCACGGAGACACATTGCACCAGGGAGAGCACTGAGACACATTGCCTAGCCACAGACGCCTAGCGGGAACACTACATGACATGCCCCCCAGCAGTGCCAGCTACACGTGACATGCCCCCCAGCAGTGCCAGCTACACGTGACATGCTCCCCAGCAGTGCCAGCTACACGTGACATGCCCCCGCCCCCCCAGCAGTGCCAGCTACACGTGACATGCCCCCCAGCAGTGCCAGCTACATAAATGGCCACACAGTGCCAGATATGCACCCACAGTTCAGATACATAAATGCCCCCAAAGTTCCAGATACATAAATGCCCCCACAGTGCAGATATGCCCCCCACAGTGCCAGATACATAAATGCCCCCACAGTGCCAGATACATAAATGCCCCCACAGTGCCAGATACATAAGTGCCCCCACAGTGCCAGATACATAAGTGCCCCCACAGTGCCAGATACATAAGTGCCCCCACAGTGCCAGATATAAAAATGCCCCCACAGTGCCAGATATGCCCCCACAGGGCCAGATACATAAATGCCCCCAGTGCCAGATGCATAAGTGCCCACACAGTGCCAGATACATTATTGCCCCCCACAGTGTCAGATATATTAATGCCCCCACAGTGCCAGATATGCCCCCGCAGTGCCAGATACATTAATGCCCCCACAGTGCCAGATACATTAATGCCCCCCACAGTGCCAGATACATTAATGCCCCCCACAGTGCCAGATACATTAATGCCCTCCACAGTGCCAGATACATTATTGCCCCGTGCCAGATATGCCCCCAGTGCCAGATACATTAATGCCCCCAGTGCCAGATATGCCCCCACAGTGCCAGATACAATATTGCCCCTAGTGCCAGATATGCCTCCACAGTGATAGATACATTAATGCCCCCAGTGCCAGATATTCCCCCAGTGCCAAGTACATTAATGCCCCCAGTGCCAGATATGCCCCCACAGTGATAGATACATTAATGCCCCGAGTGCCAGATATGCCCCCACAGTACCAGATACATTAATGCCCCCAGTGCCAGATATGCCTCCACAGTGATAGATACATTAATGCCCCCAGTGCCAGATATGCCCCCACAGTGCCAGATACATTAATGCCCCCAGTGCCAAATATGCCCCCACAGTGATAGATACATTAATGCCCCCAGTGCCAGATATGCCCCCACAGTGCCAGATACATTAATGCCCCCAGTGCCAGATATGCCTCCACAGTGATAGATACATTAATGCCCCCAGTGCCAGATATGCCCCCACAGTGCCAGATACATTAATGCCCCCAGTGCCAGATATTCCCCCACAGTGCCAGATACATTAATGCCCCCAGTGCCAGATATTCCCCCACAGTGCCAGATACATTAATGCCCCCAGTGCCAGATATGCCCCCACAGTGCCAGATACATTAATGCCCCCAGTGCCAGATATTCCCCCACAGTGCCAGATACATTAATACCCCCAGTGCCAGATATGCCCCCACAGTGATAGATACATTAATGCCCCCAGTGCCAGATATGCCCCCACAGTGCCAGATACCTTAATGCCCCCAGTGCCAGATATGCCCCCACAGTGAGAGATACCTTAATGCCCCCAGTGCCAGATATGCCCCCACAGTGCCAGATACCTTAATGCCCCCAGTGCCAGATATGCCCCCACAGTGCCAGATACCTTAATGCCCCCAGTGCCAGATATGCCCCCACAGTGCCAGATACATTAAATGCCCCCAGTGCCAGATATGCCCCCACAGTGCCAGATACATTAATACCCCCAGTGCCAGATATGCCCCCACAGTGAGAGATACCTTAATGCCCCCAGTGCCAGATATGCCCCCACAGTGCCAGATACATTAAATGCCCCCAGTGCCAGATATGCCCCCACAGTGACAGAAACATTAATGCCCCCACTGTGCCACATATGTCCCCTGAGTACCTGATGTGCCGGGCGCCGGCGATGAGGGAGGGGGAATGCAGCTGCAGGCAGGCGCGCTGTGCGGCGCCTGTGCCCTAGTGATCTGTGCGGCGCCAGTGTCTTACATCAGACGCCGGCGCCGAACAGCGCGGCGCGCGCAGGGCTAGGACAGGGCCAGCTCCAGGCTCCAACATGTCGGCGCCAGCGTGCGGCGCCCTTTAAGAGTGGCGCCCTGCGCGGGCGCTCGACTCGAACATGCCTGGAGCCGGCCCTGTCTAGGTGAGTGCATGGGAGGGTGGTTTGGAGTGATATTATGAGGATGAGGAAGCTAATAGAGAATGATGGTGAGAGAGTTAATGAGGAGTGTTGATAATTAAAGGGATAATAATGATGAAATCAGGTTATAATGTAGGGTGAGGGGTTATTGATAAATGGAAAATGAGGAGTTAATGGAGGATGATGATGATGAAAGGGTTTTAACGACTGAGGTTAGGGGGATAATAATTGATAGAGGGGGTTACCCATCAATGATGCAGGGTTAATGATGGAAGGATGATTAATAATTTATAAATGAATGTTTATCTTTAAAAACAAAAAGTAAAAACAATTCTGTGTTCACAACCTGATGAAATATGCTGCGCATGAATAGGGTATGTGTACATGGTATATGGAGGGCCTCATTTACATGCTTACTTGGGATCTAATGCTGAGTTCAACGCATATTGGCCTCATTCAGATCTGTGCCCTATCCCACAAAAGTACCGATGTTTCATACTTTGCACATGTGCAGCACCTGTTCTGCACATGCGTGAACGGGTCTTACAATGACAGAAGCAGTCCGGCATCAGTCTGTCAGCGGCGAGGGGGCGGCAACGGCCTCCATGTCGCCAACATTGCAGAGAAAGGACAAGGCCAGGAACTGCATCCGAGGACGCATATTTCCTTGCTTCTTGGTAGCTCCTGCGGCGGTAGCGCTTGTGTGACCCCACGGGTCATGCAGCCGGCCGATGATGTTGCAGATGATCCGACACTGCATCCTTAGATGTAGCCCGGATCAGTAATGCAGCAGGAGGCGTGACGCCCCCTGCTGCATTACAATATTAGTGCTACTGCTGCTGCATCTATGTATAGCTCCTCCAACCACATCTGAATGAGGGGCATTGGCTGTATTTACTCTTGCATGGTGTTACAGCCCAGTTACACCTCATCTTGTGTTGCAACATTAGACTAAATTAACACATTGATTAGTTTCAACGGGTGGTCTTCAGAATGCCGAATGTCGGGATCCCGGCGCACATTATACCGGCGCCGGAATCCCGACACCCGGCATACCGACAGCTATTCTCCCTCGTGGGGGTCCACGACCCCCCTGGAGGGAGAATAAAATAGTGTGCGCGTGCCACCGTTCCTGCAGCGAGGCGAGCGCAGCGAGGCGAGCGCAGCGAGCCCGCAAGGGGCTCCTTAGCGCTCGCCACGCTGTCGGTATGCTGGCGGTCGGGCTCCCGGCGCCGGTATGATGGTCGCCGGGAGCCCGAGCGCCGGCATACCGTACTACACCCAGTTTCAACCATATAGTAGATAATGAAGATATTCCAATCAAAGTTGATAAGAAATGCCAATGCATACCTCCCAACTTTCCAATGGCCAGGGTCAAGACGTTGGTGCGGCGCAGCCGCTTGCGACCCAAAAGGGGCGTGGCTTAGTATGTGAGGGCGTGGTCTCTGCTGAGTGGGCGTGGCCGAGCGTCACGGACCTGTTTTCAGCATTTTGGGAGCGTGCACCGTATCTTTTCAGAGATCACTCGCTGCTTTGCAGTTTAGAACAGCAGGTGAACAAAGCCTCCCCCAACTGCCCCCCGCCCGAGGGACAGCGGGGCAGTGTCTGAATAGCGGGACTGTCTCGCGAAATCGGGACAGTTGGCAGGTATGGCCAATGACATTTTCCCATGTGTATATTAGAGATGAGCGGGTTCGGTTCCTCGGAATCCGAACCCGCCCGAACTTCAGGTTTTTTTACACGGGTCCGAGCGACTCGGATCTTCCCGCCTTGCTCAGTTAACCCGAGCGCGCCCGAACGTCATCATCACGCTGTCGGATTCTCGCGAGGCTCGGATTCTATCGCGAGACTCGGATTCTATATAAGGAGCCGCGCGTCGCCGCCATTTTCACACGTGCATTGAGATTCATAGGGAGAGGACGTGGCTGGCGTCCTCTCCGTTTATAGAGATTCGAGAAGAGAGTGAGACAGAGAGAGACACAGTAGTAATTTTGGGGAGCATTAGGAGGAGTACTACTACTACTAGTACTTGCTGAAGTGATAGAGATAGTGTGACTGTATTATCTGACTTGTGGGGGAGACACTGACAGTGGGGAGCAGTTAGAGTCTGAGAGCAGGACTCAGGACTCAGGAGTACATATAACGTACAGTGCACACTTTTGCTGCCAGAGTGCCACACTGCCATTGTTTGTGACCACACTGACCACCAGTATAATATATATTGTGATTGTCTGCTTAGGACTCAGGAATACTACTTGCAAGTTGCTGATAGTGTGACCAGTGACCTGACCACCAGTTTAATAATCACCACCAGTTTATGAGTTTAATATATATATATATATATATAATTGTATATAATATATATATATAATATTGTATACCACCTAGCACCTACCCGTGTTTTTTTTTTTTTTTTTTTCTTCTTTATACATACTACTATAGTAGCTTACTGTAGCAGTCTGCGGTGCTGCTGAGCTGACAGTGTCCAGCAGGTCCGTCATCAGTCATTACATAATAAATATATATACCTGTCCGGCTGCAGTACTAGTGATATTATATAATTATATATATATATATATATTGATTTCATCTCATTATCATCCAGTCTATATTATCAGCAGACACAGTACGTTAGTCCACGGCTGTAGCTACCTCTGTGTCGGCACTCGGCAGTCCATCCATAATTGTATACCACCTACCCGTGGTTTTTTTTTTTTCTTTCTTCTTTATACATACTACTATAGTAGCTTACTGTAGCAGTCTGCGGTGCTGCTGAGCTGACAGTGTCCAGCAGGTCCGTCATCAGTCATTACATAATAAATATATATACCTGTCCGGCTGCAGTACTAGTGATATTATATATACATATATATTGATTTCATCTCATTATCATCCAGTCTATATTATCAGCAGACACAGTACGTTAGTCCACGGCTGTAGCTACCTCTGTGTCGGCACTCGGCAGTCCATCCATAATTGTATACCACCTACCCGTGGTTTTTTTCTTTTTCTTTCTTCTTTATACATACTACTATAGTAGCTTACTGTAGCAGTCTGCGGTGCTGCTGAGCTGACAGTGTCCAGCAGGTCCGTCATCAGTCATTACATAATAAATATATATACCTGTCCGGCTGCAGTACTAGTGATATTATATTTACATATATATTGATTTCATCTCATTATCATCCAGTCTATATTATCAGCAGACACAGTACGGTAGTCCACGGCTGTAGCTACCTCTGTGTCGGCACTCGGCAGTCCATCCATAATTGTATACCACCTACCCGTGGTTTTTTTTCTTTCTTTCTTCTTTATGCATACTACTATAGTAGCTTACTGTAGCAGTCTGCGGTGCTGCTAAGCTGACAGTGTCCAGCAGGTCCGTCATCAGTCATTACATAATAAATATATATACCTGTCCGGCTGCAGTACTAGTGATATTATATATACATATATATTGATTTCATCTCATTATCATCCAGTCTATATTATCAGCAGACACAGTACGTTAGTCCACGGCTGTAGCTACCTCTGTGTCGGCACTCGGCAGTCCATCCATAATTGTATACCACCTACCCGTGGTTTTTTTTTTTCTTTCTTCTTTATACATACTACTATAGTAGCTTACTGTAGCAGTCTGCGGTGCTGCTGAGCTGACAGTGTCCAGCAGGTCCGTCATCAGTCATTACATAATAAATATATATACCTGTCCGGCTGCAGTACTAGTGATATTATATATACATATATATTGATTTCATCTCATTATCATCCAGTCTATATTATCAGCAGACACAGTACGGTAGTCCACGGCTGTAGCTACCTCTGTGTCGGCACTCGGCAGTCCATCCATAATTGTATACCACCTACCCGTGGTTTTTTTTTTCTTTCTTCTTTATACATACTACTATAGTAGCTTACTGTAGCAGTCTGCGGTGCTGCTGAGCTGACAGTGTCCAGCAGGTCCGTCATCAGTCATTACATAATAAATATATATACCTGTCCGGCTGCAGTACTAGTGATATTATATATACATATATATTGATTTCATCTCATTATCATCCAGTCTATATTAGCAGCAGACACAGTACGGTAGTCCACGGCTGTAGCTACCTCTGTGTCGGCACTCGGCAGTCCATCCATAAGTATACTAGTATCCATCCATCTCCATTGTTTACCTGAGGTGCCTTTTAGTTGTGCCTATTAAAATATGGAGAACAAAAATGTTGAGGTTCCAAAATTAGGGAAAGATCAAGATCCACTTCCACCTCGTGCTGAAGCTGCTGCCACTAGTCATGGCCGAGACGATGAAATGCCAGCAACGTCGTCTGCCAAGGCCGATGCCCAATGTCATAGTACAGAGCATGTAAAATCCAAAACACCAAATATCAGTAAAAAAAGGACTCCAAAATCTAAAATAAAATTGTCGGAGGAGAAGCGTAAACTTGCCAATATGCCATTTACCACACGGAGTGGCAAGGAACGGCTGAGGCCCTGGCCTATGTTCATGGCTAGTGGTTCAGCTTCACATGAGGATGGAAGCACTCAGCCTCTTGCTAGAAAAATGAAAAGACTCAAGCTGGCAAAAGCACCGCAAAGAACTGTGCGTTCTTCGAAATCCCAAATCCACAAGGAGAGTCCAATTGTGTCGGTTGCGATGCCTGACCTTCCCAACACTGGACGTGAAGAGCATGCGCCTTCCACCATTTGCACGCCCCCTGCAAGTGCTGGAAGGAGCACCCGCAGTCCAGTTCCTGATAGTCAGATTGAAGATGTCAGTGTTGAAGTACACCAGGATGAGGAGGATATGGGTGTTGCTGGCGCTGGGGAGGAAATTGACAAGGAGGATTCTGATGGTGAGGTGGTTTGTTTAAGTCAGGCACCCGGGGAGACACCTGTTGTCCGTGGGAGGAATATGGCCGTTGACATGCCTGGTGAAAATACCAAAAAAATCAGCTCTTCGGTGTGGAAGTATTTCAACAGAAATGCGGACAACATTTGTCAAGCCGTGTGTTGCCTTTGTCAAGCTGTAATAAGTAGGGGTAAGGACGTTAACCACCTCGGAACATCCTCCCTTATACGTCACCTGCAGCGCATTCATAATAAGTCAGTGACAAGTTCAAAAACTTTGGGCGACAGCGGAAGCAGTCCACTGACCAGTAAATCCCTTCCTCTTGTAACCAAGCTCACGCAAACCACCCCACCAACTCCCTCAGTGTCAATTTCCTCCTTCCCCAGGAATGCCAATAGTCCTGCAGGCCATGTCACTGGCAATTCTGACGAGTCCTCTCCTGCCTGGGATTCCTCCGATGCATCCATGCGTGTAACGCCTACTGCTGCTGGCGCTGCTGTTGTTGCTGCTGGGAGTCGATGGTCATCCGAGAGGGGAAGTCGTACTCGTAAGCCCACTTTTACTACTTCCACCAAGCAATTGACTGTCCAACAGTCCTTTGCGAGGAAGATGAAATATCACAGCAGTCATCCTGCTGCAAAGCGGATAACTGAGGCCTTGGCATCCTGGGTGGTGAGAAACGTGGTTCCGGTATCCATCATTACTGCAGAGCCAACTAGAGACTTGTTGGAGGTACTGTGTCCCCGGTACCAAATACCATCTAGGTTCCATTTCTCTAGGCAGGCGATACCGAAAATGTACACAGACCTCAGAAAAAGAGTCACCAGTGTCCTAAAAAATGCAGCTGTACCCAATGTCCACTTAACCACGGACATGTGGACAAGTGGAGCAGGGCAGGGTCAGGACTATATGACTGTGACAGCCCACTGGGTAGATGTATGGACTCCCGCCGCAAGAACAGCAGCGGCGGCACCAGTAGCAGCATCTCGCAAACGCCAACTCTTTCCTAGGCAGGCTACGCTTTGTATCACCGGTTTCCAGACTACGCACACAGCTGAAAACCTCTTACGGCAACTGAGGAAGATCATCGCGGAATGGCTTACCCCAATTGGACTCTCCTGTGGATTTGTGGCATCGGACAACGCCAGCAATATTGTGTGCGCATTAAATCTGGGCAAATTCCAGCACGTCCCATGTTTTGCACATACCTTGAATTTGGTGGTGCAGAATTTTTTAAAAAACGACAGGGGCGTGCAAGAGATGCTGTCGGTGGCCAGAAGAATTGCGGGACACTTTCGGCGTACAGGCACCACGTACAGAAGACTGGAGCAACACCAAAAACGCCTGAACCTGCCCTGCCATCATCTGAAGCAAGAAGTGGTAACGAGGTGGAATTCAACCCTATATATGCTTCAGAGGTTGGAGGAGCAGCAAAAGGCCATTCAAGCCTATACAATTCAGCACGATATAGGAGGTGGAATGCACCTGTCTCAAGCGCAGTGGAGAATGATTTCAACGTTGTGCAAGGTTCTGCTGCCCTTTGAACTTGCCACACGTGAAGTCAGTTCAGACACTGCCAGCCTGAGTCAGGTCATTCCCCTCATCAGGCTTTTGCAGAAGAAGCTGGAGACATTGAAGGAGGAGCTAACACGGAGCGATTCCGCTAGGCATGTGGGACTTGTGGATGGAGCCCTTAATTCGCTTAACAAGGATTCACGGGTGGTCAATCTGTTGAAATCAGAGCACTACATTTTGGCCACCGTGCTCGATCCTAGATTTAAAACCTACCTTGGATCTCTCTTTCCGGCAGACACAAGTCTGCTGGGGTTCAAAGACCTGCTGGTGAGAAAATTGTCAAGTCAAGCGGAACGCGACCTGTCAACATCTCCTCCTTCACATTCTCCCGCAACTGGGGGTGCGAGGAAAAGGCTCAGAATTCCGAGCCCACCCGCTGGCGGTGATGCAGGGCAGTCTGGAGCGACTGCTGATGCTGACATCTGGTCCGGACTGAAGGACCTGTCAACGATTACGGACATGTCGTCTACTGTCACTGCATATGGGCCCTCATTCCGAGTTGATCGGTCGCAAGGCGAATTTAGCAGAGTTACACACGCTAAGCCGCCGCCTACTGGGAGTGTATCTTAGCATCTTAAAATTGCGACCGATGTATTCGCAATATTGCGAGCACAAACTACTTAGCAGTTTTAGAGTAGCTCCAGACTTACTCTGCCTGTGCGATCAGTTCAGTGCTTGTCGTTCCTGGTTTGACGTCACAAACACACCCAGCGTTCGCCCAACCACTCCCCCGTTTCTCCGGCCACTCCTGCGTTTTTTCCGGAAACGGTAGCGTTTTCAGCCACACGCCCATAAAACGCCGTGTTTCCGCCCAGTAACACCCATTTCCTGTCAATCACATTACGTTCGCCGGAGCGATGAGAAAGCCGTGAGTAAAAATACTTTCTTCATAGCAAAGATACTTGGCGCAGTCGCAGTGCGAATATTGCGCATGCGCACTAAGCGGAATTTCACTGCGATGCGATGAAAAATACCGAGCGAACAACTCGGAATGAGGGCCATGATTCTCTCCCCATTGAAAGAATGGTGGAGGATTATATGAGTGACCGCATCCAAGGAGGCACGTCAGATAGTCCGTACTTATACTGGCAGGAAAAAGAGGCAATTTGGAGGCCCTTGCACAAACTGGCTTTATTCTACCTAAGTTGCCCTCCCACAAGTGTGTACTCCGAAAGAGTGTTTAGTGCCGCCGCTCACCTTGTCAGCAATCGGCGTACGAGGTTACTTCCAGAAAATGTGGAGAAGATGATGTTCATTAAAATGAATTATAATCAATTCCTCCGTGGAGACATTGACCAGCAGCAATTGCCTCCACAAAGTACACAGGGAGCTGAGATGGTGGATTCCAGTGGGGACGAATTGATAATCTGTGAGGAGGGGGATGTACACGGTGATATATCGGAGGATGATGATGAGGTGGACATCTTGCCTCTGTAGAGCCAGTTTGTGCAAGGAGAGATTTATTGCTTCTTTTTTGGTGGGGGTCCAAACCAACCCGTCATTTCAGTCACAGTCGTGTGGCAGACCCTGTCACTGAAATGATGGGTTGGTTAAAGTGTGCATGTCCTGTTTATACAACATAAGGGTGGGTGGGAGGGCCCAAGGACAATTCCATCTTGCACCTCTTTTTTCTTTCATTTTTCTTTGCGTCATGTGCTGTTTGGGGAGTGTTTTTTGGAAGGGACATCCTGCGTGACACTGCAGTGCCACTCCTAGATGGGCCCGGTGTTTGTGTCGGCCACTAGGGTCGCTTATCTTACTCACACAGCTACCTCATTGCGCCTCTTTTTTTCTTTGCGTCATGTGCTGTTTGGGGAGTGTTTTTTGGAAGGGCCATCCTGCGTGACACTGCAGTGCCACTCCTAGATGGGCCAGGTGTTTGTGTCGGCCACTAGGGTCGCTTATCTTACTCACACAGCGACCTCATTGCGCCTCTTTTTTTCTTTGCGTCATGTGCTGTTTGGGGAGGGTTTTTTGGAAGGGCCATCCTGCGTGACACTGCAGTGCCACTCCTAGATGGGCCCGGTGTTTGTGTCGGCCACTAGGGTCGCTAATCTTACTCACACAGTCAGCTACCTCATTGCGCCTCTTTTTTGCTTTGCGTCATGTGCTGTTTGGGGAGTGTTTTTTGGAAGGGCCATCCTGCGTGACACTGCAGTGCCACTCCTAGATGGGCCCGGTGTTTGTGTCGGCCACTAGGGTCGCTTAGCTTAGTCATCCAGCGACCTCGGTGCAAATTTTAGGACTAAAAATAATATTGTGAGGTGTGAGGTTTTCAGAATAGACTGAAAATGAGTGGAAATTATGGTTTTTGAGGTTAATAATACTTTGGGATCAAAATGACCCCCAAATTCTATGATTTAAGCTGTTTTTTAGTGTTTTTTGAAAAAAACACCCGAATCCAAAACACACCCGAATCCGACAAAAAAAATTCGGTGAGGTTTTGCCAAAACGCGGTCGAACCCAAAACACGGCCGCGGAATCGAACCCAAAACCAAAACACAAAACCCGAAAAATTTCAAGTGCACATCTCTAGTATATATATAGGGAATGAAGTGCACCCCATCTATAAGCATATAGCAGACTCTACTACTAATATTGATACAAGCATTTATTTTGTATGTCTCTTTCACTGGGTCATTACAGGACAGAATCAGGTTCTTCTCATTTCCCAACCCAGACATTTGCATCTATGACGTGTACAGCACTGCAGCAAGACCGCCATAGACTCAGCATCAGAACAATTCTCAGGAGCTGAACTCTCTCTGTCCCATGCAAGTCTGGATCGGCTCCGACACAAGCTGGCTACACTAACCAGCTTACAGAGTAACATAATGTATTCAGCATGAACCATAAAACCCTCACACTGTTTCCCAGCTTCCTAATTTGATTGTTATT
The DNA here is from genome assembly GCF_028390025.1 of Pseudophryne corroboree. Classification (NCBI taxonomy): domain Eukaryota; kingdom Metazoa; phylum Chordata; class Amphibia; order Anura; family Myobatrachidae; genus Pseudophryne; species Pseudophryne corroboree. Next base: position 266,187,499 of record NC_086454.1, on the reverse strand, counting down.
ATGTGTTTTCTGATACTTTGTGCTTCTACTCACATTAATATCCAGACTCATGCATAATAAAATGCCCTATACTGCTTCGAAAATGTTCTCCTACCGGGAGAGGAAAACACAGAAGTCATCCAGATATTAGATAAAATAATAATACTGATTTGATTTTGAGCTGCGTAAGGTTCACTGCGGCATCTGCACGGGAGCTTTACGTAGCAGACACACAGGGTAGTAGAGATGTGCTTCCAGCTCTTTGCATCTTGCCTTAAGAACACTCTACACATTTAAAGAGGAAATATCCTGATTCTCATATCTGATTAAAACAATGATATTTATTTCCCTTTATTGATTGAGAACTTACATATTATGCAGCACTTTAGAGAGTATTTAATTATTGGCATCGCCTCCTGTCCCATTCAAGCTTAAAGTGTAAGGGGCAAAATAGAGATGGATGCATTTTATCCCTGAACGAAAGCAGAAAAGAATGCATAAACAGCACATATACAGGTCCATCTTAACAGCTTTGTAGGTCCTAGGCCAGGCATTCCCAACCGCGGTCCTCAAGCCACACCAACAGTGCAGGTTTTAGTGATATCCAGCCTTCAGCACAGGTGACTTAATTAGTAGCTGAGCTGTTTTGATTTAACCATCTGTTCTGCAGCCTAGATATCACTAAAATCTGCACTGTTGGTGTGCCTTGAGGACCGTGGTTGGGAATGCCTGCCCTAGGCAATGCAATGCACTGGGACTCCTACTCACCAATTCATGGGAATAAATAAAAAAAGAAAATTATAATGTACCCCTCCTGCAGTCCCGCGCCGTCTCTCCACATGCTTCCAAACAGTGAATGGCTGGCAGCACTCTGATTGGTGGATAGCTCCAGCAATCCACCAATTAGCATGCTGATAGCCATTAACTGTCTGGCTGAAGTCTAGGAGGCAGGTATAGAAATGCTGCACTCTGACTGGTGGATAGCACCATCATTCACCAATCGGCATGCTTATAGCCATTGACTGTCTGGATGCAGGCTGGGAGGCATTTAGAGAATGCTGGAAAAAGGATAATTTTAAGGCTAATTATAAGATGAAGCACGTCGGTAATGGGGTTGTAAACATATGCAAATACAGCCCTAGGGTTGAGACCAAGCGCTATATTTTAGTGTTGTGTGATGCAAAAATAAATAAATAAAAATAAATAAAATAATACAAAATAAAAAATAGAATTAAAATAAAAAAATAAATGAATATAAATAAATAAAAAATACAAAAATAAAGAAATAAAAATAAATGATTTGAAGAGGAAGGGATGAAAACGATAGGTAAAATATACAATGAGAAAATAAAATAAAAGTAAATATAAAAAAATATAAAGCTGTCAATTGACCACAATGTTTACAGCCTCTTTGGGCAGTTTTGGAGCTGGTGGTAGTACATTGTAAAAACAGCCCGTTCAACTGCTTATGCCTTATAGGCTGCGGTGAACTATCTCTGCACATAGAAGGTGGCTCAGCAGGTCTTCTTTTGGTAGACCCATATAGAGTTTGGTCTCAGCCCTAGGGCACTATTTGCACGTATTTAGAGAATGCTGCCTGGCCACTGCCTTTACAAGAAGGTCTGGAGGCACCGGCCTGAGGGCAGATGCCCCCTGGTCCAGTTGGTCCCTGCTCGAAGGCCCTAGAATTGTGGAGCCCTTGACAGCTGCCCAGTGTGCCATATGTTAAGATGGCCCTAAACATATATATCTGTATTTACTCCAACAGATGCTTTTCAAAACACATCAACCGTATATGCAATGAGTTTATATCAGCAGTAACAAGTAACAAAGGTGTATACTTATTCCCCATGACAGAAAATGTAAGGTTAGCTATGCGATATCGTTGCATACCTCCGAACGTTTAGGGGACTGAGGGGGACATTTACTAAGCAGTGATAAGAGCGGAGAAGTGAGCCAGCGGAGAAGTGCCCAAGGCAACCAATCAGCACTAAAGCAACATCTATAATTTACATACTATAAAATTATACAGAGCTGCTGATTGGTTGATGGGGCCACTTTTCCACTGGCTCACTTCTCCACTCTTATCACTGCTTAGTAAATGTCCAGCGAGTGCGTGTGCCATAGGAAATAGGTGTGACCACGCGTCATACCCTATTACGTGTCCCTTCGGGGACATGACCACACGGGTTCACTACAATATGCCGGCGGTCGGGCTCCCAGCGACCAGCATACCGGCGCCAGGAGCCCGACCGCCGGCTTACCGACAGTGTGGCGAGCGCAAATGAGCCCCTTGCGGGCTCGCTGCACTCGCCATGCTACGGGCACGGTGGCGCGCGTTTTTATTCTCCCTCCAGGGGGGTCGTGGACCCCCACGAGGGAGAATAAGTGTCGGTATGCCGGCTGTCGGGCTCCCGGCGCCGGTATGCTGGTCGCCGGGAGCCCGACCGCCGGCATACTGAAGACCACCCGACCACACGTTACACCACCATTACATGTCACGTTGACTGCACATCACACCCCCATTGTTCATCACTCTCAGGGTATTCATTCACCCTCCAATGCTATGTTTATAGTTTCACGAACCGTCCAGCCCCTGTAGGAGGTATATAAGCATATGGGATCAGGCCTACTGTACATGGAATACCCCCTCTTTGTTCTTGCCTTACACTTGTCTGCTCTTTCATTCTATCATATCAAGGATTAGGGGTCATAAGGGGAAGATACAACTAAGGGGAATATGTACAAAGCAGTGATAAGAGTGGAGAAGTGAGCCAGTGAAGAAGTTGCCCATGGCTACCAATCAGCTGCTCTGTATATGTTTGTAGTATGCAAATTATAAATGCTACGTCAATGCTGATTGGTTGCCATGGTCAACTTCTCCACTGGCTCACTTCTCCTCTTTTATCACTGCTTAGTACATGTCCCCCTAAGTCTGGATCTGGATTCTCTCTCACTGGAGGACACAGTCATTTTTTCAGGAGCCAGTTCATCTACCAGAATATTAATGGTCTATGGGAAAAGCTCAGGCACAATATAGAAAGATCCATGCAGTTAACGCCATTGTTGGAATTGCCCCAGAGCCCCCGTACTGTACGCTGGCACTGTGCCTCGCAGCTGCTTACTGCAATCACATCCATCATTCAAGAGGTATTAAGTAAACTGCAATCGGTTTCTTATATGCAGTGCACTGCAAAACAAATAGGTGGCACTATTCTTATTGGGTTTATGGAGCTTGACATCTTCACAGCTAGCATTTACAATAGTTAAACATGAAAGCTATAGTAAAATATTAAAACAATTCCAAAAATGAAGTCCCCTTTTTAAAACAAAGGAACCATACAACCGCATTTAAATGCAGTTCAGCATTTACACCCACATATAAATTAGACTTAATGTAACAGAATAAAGTGTGATTAAGTTTAGTAGTGTCTGTCAAATCTTTTTCATGCTCACAGTTGCCATCGTTTGAGTCATATAAGAAGCATTCAATAATATACAAATATCGAGGGTGGTATGCAAGGTTGACCACACTTAGGTCGACAGTGTCTAGGTCGACCACTATTGGTGGACAGTAAGTAGGTCGACATGGTTTCTAGGTCGACAGGGACTCTAGGTCAACATGTAGTAGGTCGACATGACAGAAGGTCGACATGACTTATTTCACTTTTTTGGGTGTCGTTTTCTCCGTACAGTGACCGGGAACCCCAACTAGTGCACCGTGTCCCCACGTATGGCTTGCTTCGCTTGCTAGGTTACCATTCCCAATTGTAGTCCACGTGGATCATTAAGTATAAAAAAGTTCCAAAAATGAAATAAAAGTGAAAAACTCATGTTGTCCTTCTGTCATGTCGATCTAGAACATGTCGACCTAGAGTCCCTGTTGACCTAGAAACCATATCGACTCACTTACTGTCGACCTATAGTGGTCAACCTAGACATTGTCGACCTAAGTGTGGTCGACGTAAAGACCGGATACCACAAATATCAGTATCAGCCCTTCCCCTTGTGTAGTAGCCTGAGCTTCTATGTGCTAGGACCAGGGCCCCAATTTCTGCGTCTCGTCTTACAGTAATACTGCCGACAATTCTTTAGACACCACCATCGGCGCACCTTTGCGTGCACCTTCGTGACTTAGATCAGCCATAAGGCATGGGCAGTTTCACCATCTGCCTCTGGTCTCCTATGGCTGCAGCTGTGCGTTTATGAACGTAGCGACCTGCGTTGACACACACCCGCGACAGTCTTTTGCACAACCATGAGACTGAATTTTTTTGCTTTCACTTCTAGTCACTGCCCAGGAACACCTATTACTTTTCCTCCCCACTTATAACACCATTTCTCCCGATCGCAATAGAATCTTTGCTCGTATATGCACATGGGCAGTTGATAACAATCGTTCAACTAAGTGAGCATTTGCATTGCGTGAGGATTGAGTGCAACTATAGTGTTTTCAATTAACACTTATGCCCAACAAGTACACCAGTAATGGTTGTGCACAAATCTGCGGCAGCGAACCTCAGAGCACTACACTCTCCATCACGTCAAGATTTTTGTGTGCAGTTGTTCAATAAGGGAACATAAGGAAAACCCTTTTGGGGACAAAGCTATAAAACTTGAAACTGTGGCCTTTTCAAGGTTCCATCCCCTGAAGAGGCCCAGAGAGGAGACGCTGCTGGCCACTTCCGGTATGGATAGGGGGGAGGGGGAGCTGTCATGTCATTAGGCTCCACACCCATGGCAGGAAAAATGTCGCAATTCGTGGGTCCATGAGGAAGGGGCGAGGTTAAATGATGCAATTTTACATAATTTAGCCCCCATATGGGTATATACTCCTTATCCTGCACACTTCCCCCCGGAAGCGAGCCTGGATGCGGGAGAGCCACCTACACTTCCAGGGATGCAATGGACTACCCAAACAATCGTGAATATCCAGCAACTTTTCGGGAGAGTAGACAGGTATGGTCTATGGGGAGGGGTACCTTGATGAAATCTTACACAAGGTGGCAACACAGCTCTAAAACTCATAATGCAACATGGCAAGCCCTCGTCACCTTCATTACAGAAATGGGTCCAAGAGAGTTGAATTTCAGAAGATTCTGGTCCATTCTGCAAGAGTAGGCAGGCATGCTATAGATGCGTCCTAACTTTTGGATAAAAGTTATACCAAAAAAAAAAAAAATCATTGACAAACACTAACAGCAGTAAAACATTAATAATATCCAAAGGGGTCTTTGTTTATTCACCAAACAGGCAGTTTTGGGAGTTAACAGAGGAGTTTATCCTTACTTATGCCAAGGAAGAAAGGATAAAAAGTAAAATATATTCACATTACTAAAGATCTGCTGCCCCTGAACACTCCTGCCCTAAGGCAACACAGAAGTATGTACCAAGCTCACATTTATCTGACTGAGAAAAAAACGTGTTACTCAATGTGTAATTGCAGGCAGCTCGATGAAAGATGAGAGAGATCCCGCAGATTTCAGAAGTAGATTATATGCCATTAAAGTAAATAAAATAAACCCCCAAGAGCCCCCAAGCCTGCCGCCCAGACCTCAGGAAGTATTAAGGAAATTCCTCAGGTCCACTCCCCACGGCAGGCACCCAGGTCTCTTGTTTTGGTAAATTTGCTATGGATTAAGGGAGTATAATTTAAACATGCACATATATTCCTCCTCTATTTAAATGAAGAAGTGAATCTATTCTTCCTGGGCTGCTGGCTGTGCTGCCAGCCTCAGACTGACAAGTTTAACTCAAGAAAAACAAGGCTTAGATTTTTTCATGGCATGTCAACTCTTATCTATTATTTCCTTAGAATTTTGGGGAGTGTTTTGCCCAGGATGCGACCTGACATGTGACTAATACTGTTTTTATGCATTATTATTACATTCATTTAAATAATTAATTAATTGGCAATTAATTATTTTATTAATTTAATTATTTAATTATGACATTATTTAAATATTAAAGCAATGATTTTCTTCTGTTCTAACCGTAGGCTCCACCATGCAGGGGCACGGGGGAGCGCTGTCACTAGTGATAACCATTTGATGTGTAGGGTGAAGCTGATATGAGAGAGCATGGTACCCGCTATGGTGTAGCAGCACATTATCTTTCCTGGGTTTTGAGCAGGTGTGTATCAAAAGACGGACAACAGGTCGGCAGTCAATTGGTCGACTCCACGTGGTCAATATGCGTTAGGTTGACAGGGTGAAAAAGTCGATATAGCAAAGGTAGACAGTACAAAATGTCGACAGGTACAAAAGGTTGACGTGGAAATGGTTGACACAAAAATGGCCGACACAAGGTTTTTTTGTGTTATTGTATATTTAACCATATCTAAGCCAAATTAGTGGAAACGTTAACCCATACTTGCCTACATGATATTTCTCCTCTCCGGGAGAAGCCTGGAGAGGAGACGTTGCAGGAGTCTTCGGGGGGCGGGGCGGACTGTGACATCACCAAGCCCCACCCCCTCACCGGCAAATTCAGTGATTCGCGGGTCTGCGGGAAGGGGGCAGGGCTAAAATGACGCGATTTGCATCATTTTAACCCCTTCCCCACCCAACGGACCCGCGAATACGGGAGATTATCTCTCCATCCTGCCCGCATCACTAGGGTGCGAGCAGGATGCGGGAGACCTGCCCACTCTTCCCGGGGTGCGGGGGGCTACCCCAAAAAACGGGAGCCTCCCGCAGCTTCCGGGAGAGTAGGTAAGTATGCGTTAACCCTAGCGGGCTCGCTTAACTCATCACGCTTCAGGCAGGTTGCTATTCCCAATCGTAGTCCACGTGGATGGTAAATGATGAAAAAGTTGAAAAAAGTGAAAAAAAAAATGACCTATTGACTGTAGAGATGAGCGGTTCGGATTTGAAGAAATCCAAACCGCTCCGAACTTCCGGGATCTGAGGCAGTCGAGCCAGGACTCGGATCTGCCCAAGCTGCCTAAGATCCTGACCCGAGGCGAAACCATGAGATCCCGCTGTCAGATATTGCTGGTATGACTCAGGTGCCAATTTCAAAAGTCCCATTAAATCAATGGGCTGACCACTGATTGGGTGAGAGAGTTGTCAGGGCTCTCAGCTAATCTGCATGTCCCCTTGACTTAAATGGGACTAGATGGAGGCCTGCACCCCAGTAATTACACCGCTGCCCAAACTCCCGATACCCCCGCACTGAGGATACTGCCGACACTCTCGTGCTGTTGACAACCCCGCACTGAGGACCCTATTGGAACTCCAGCAATGCCGACACTGCCAGCACCCATGCACTGAGGACATTGCCAGCACTACTGCACTACCGACCAGTACCCCCACACTGCTGACTCAGCCGGCACCCCCACACTGTCAACACTGCTGACACACCCCAGCACTAAGGACACAGCTGGCACTCCCATGTTGCCAACACTGTTGGCATCCAATGCACTGAGGACACAGCCAACACTCCTGCACTGCTGACACCACCAGCAGTACTGACACCTCCGGCAACCCCGCACTGAGGACACTGCCTGCAATACCGACACTGCTGGCACCCCTGCAGTGAGGACACCCCTAGCACCCCCACACTGCCAACAGAGTAAGCAGTACCATCTCCACCAGCAACTCTGCACTGATGACACTGCCAGCACCCCTGCACTGATGACACCACCATCACTGCCGACACTGCCAGAACCCCAGCAGTATGGACACCGCCGACATCTCCACTCTGAGAGCACTGCCAGCACTGACGACACTGCCAGCACCCCTGCAGTGAGGACACCCCTGGCATCCCCACACTGCCGACACAGCCAGCAGTACCGACACCCCCAGCAACCTCGCGCTGAGGACACCACCATCACTGCCAACACTGCAAGCACCCCAGCAGTACCGACACTGCCGGCAACCCCACACTGAGGACTCTGCCGACACCCCTACACTGCAGACCTTACCACACTTAGGACACCACTGGTATCCCCTGTCACAGTAAGTGCACTATTGGTGTATCCGCCCTGCACTGTATCCTGCGTTGTATCTGCCACACAGTGTATCCCGCACTGTATCCAACCAGCAATGTATCCCACACTGTATCCGACCTGCAGTGTATCCTGCACTGTATCCAACCTGCAATGTATTCAGCACTGTATCTGACCCGAATTGTATCCCGCACTGTATCCAACCAGCAATGTATTCAGCACTGTATCTGACCCGAATTGTATCCCACACTGTATCCAACCAGCAATGTATCCAGCACTGTATCTAACCCAAACTGTATCCGACCCACACAGTATCCAGCTCACACAGTATCCAACCCGTAATGTATTCCGCACTGTATCCGACCTGCAGTGTATCCCGCACTGTATCCAACCCACACAGTGTCCAACCCACACTGTATCGAACCTGCATTATATCCCGCACTGTAACCAACCCATACAGTATTCAACCAGCACTGTATCCAACCCACCATGTATTCCGCACTGTAACCAACCTGTCCTGTATCCTGCACTGTATTCAACCTGTCCTGTATCCCGCACTGTATCCAATCCAAACTGTATCCGACCCACACAGTATCCAGCTCACACAGTATCCAACCCGCAATGTATTCCGCACTGTATCCGACCTGCAGTGTATCCCGCACTGTATCCAACCCACACAGTGTCCAACCCACACTGTATCGAACCTGCATTATATCCTGCACTGTAACCAACCCACACAGTATTCAACCAGCACTGTATCCAACCCACCATGTATTCCGCACTGTAACCAACCTGTCCTATATCCTGCACTGTATTCAACCTGTCCTGTATCCCGCACTGTATCCAATCCAAACTGTATCCGACCCACACAGTATCCAGCTCACACAGTATCCAACCCGCAATGTATTCCGCACTGTATCCGACCTGCAGTGTATCCCGCACTGTATCCAACCCACACAGTGTCCAACCCACACTGTATCGAACCTGCATTATATCCCGCACTGTAACCAACCCACACAGTATTCAACCAGCACTGTATCCAAAGGCCCATACACACTTGACGATGCACACGTCGTTAACGGCTTCCCTTGAACTTCCCTTGAACAGCTGAGCAAACGACATGAGCATACACACTATTAACGATCAAAGACCAACGACCAAAGACCAAAGACCATTCATCGTTGAAGCATCCAAGCTGAACAGTTTATTAAAATAATGAGCTGGGAACAGGGCTGGTGAACAGTGGCTTGGTCGTTGGTCATTGGTCGTTCACACCATACACATTCAACGACGTCTCTGGTTGGTAACGACCATAGTGGAAATAGAGCATACATGCTCCACAGATAAGCGAGGGTCGTTAACGTCCCGCGGGGCCGCGCATCGGTGGTCGTCGGATGCATACACACTTGACGATATAATGAGCGACGTCGTTGATGAGGGCTGAAATGAACGACGTCGCTCATTTTATCGTCAAGTGTGTATGGGCCTCAACCGACACTGTATTCCGCACTGTAACCAACCTGTCCTGTATCCTGCACTGTATTCAACCTGTCCTGTATCCCGCACTGTATCCAATCCACACTGTATCTGACCTGCACTGTGTCCAACCCACACTCAGTAGCGGATCTTGCCACGGGCAAGCAGGACTTTTGACCGGGGCGCCGCCTTCTGGAGGGCGCAGGTGCCATCCAGAGGGCGCCGCACCATGGCAAGATCTGCTGCTGTGGTGCCCCCCGCTGCCGCAGCCCGCTGTCCGTTGTGAAGGGAAACTAGATGCTACGCGTCTAGTTTCCCTTCGTGGGCTGCCCGCTGTGAAGGGAAACTAGACACTACGCATCTAATTTCCCTTCCTGGAGAGGACCTTCACTGTAATGATGTGCGGTGCGCGTTGACGTCATCGCGCACCGCACAGCAAAGGTCCTCTCCACGAAGGGAACTAGACGCTTAGCGTCTAGTTTACCTTCGTGGAGAGGACCTTTGCTGTGCGGTGCGCGATGACGTCATCGCGCACCGCACATCCTACAACAGTACAGAGGGCGTAACTGACCACGCCCCCTGTATGAAGCCATGCCCCCTAATGCCGCCCGGGGCGCTAGAAGCCCCGGAACCGTCCCTGCCCACACTGTATAGTTTACCAGCCAGCCTTTGGCCAATATTGGTGAAAACTATATTGTAAGCTGTGAGGTGGTCAAAATTGAGTGGAAATGTCAGGAAACTAATGTTATTCAGGTTAATTTAGTTTATTTTTTTGTCAATTTATCAAAAAAATCAAAATCCAAAGCCAGTCACGGCGGTTTGGCAAATCCAAATCCAAAGCTGGCCGACGAATCAGAACCAAATTCAAATCCAGCAAAAATGGCCCAGTGCACGTCCCTAATTGACTGTTGACCAATTGACTGTTGATCTATAATCCGGGACCCCACTGAGTGGTGGTGGTATAGAAAAAGGTACCTGTGCTGTGCCCTAGTTTAAACTCTGAGCTAGAGCTTTCCAGGACATACGGGAGTGGTACTGCTGCCCAGTTAGTGGAGTTTGGAAACGTTCTTGCTCTGACTTCTTGTGGTATCGCTGTGCCCGGACTTAATTGCACTGCGCTCTTGATTTATAAAGCTGCATATAGCTGCCAAGCAGGCTGTGCTGACTCTTAAACACAGGCAGGGAAATAGCCATCACCCTCTGAGCCTCCGAACCCAGAGCAGTTGCTACTGCTGCCGACGCCATTGCTATGCCATTGGCAGTAAACACCCGATGGGACATGAAATGATCAATTAGTATGTAAATAAGTGTCCCACCATGAGACTGACAGCAGTGCCCACTGCCACTGCCTACCAGGCATTAACACAAATGTTAGTGCCAGTGCCACAAGTCAGCCTGTTCACTGTGTTTCTGGATAGAGTTACATGCCGTACAACTAACACAGACCTGTGATAGGCAATTTCATGTTCTTATTAGTTAAATAAAATCACTAGTCACTGGTCAATCTCACTATACTGGCAAATGTATTCTTAAGCACATTTCAGCTTGTTGTTCAGACAAATTGGTTAAATCACACATTTTACCAATTTGTCTGAACAGCAGATTTTGTCCATCTTCCAGTGTTTTAGGAGCAAATAGCTGATTGTCATTTGCTCCCATACATTACCAGATTTTCATTCCAACCAGCCAGATTGGACAGATGGTCTGTCAGATAATTGTATAGTGCAGGGGTGGGGAACCTCAGGCCCGAGGGCCGTATAAGGCCCTGCCAGGCTCACCTAACCGAGGGAGATCCGGGTGCCCGCTGAGATTTTGTTACTAGTGGGTGCCTGGCTTCTTCCCCTCAGCAGCAGATGGAGGCAGGCAGTGGTGTAAGTTCGTCACAGTCGCCCGGAGGAAAGATAAATATTGGTGCCCCCCTATTTCCTATATTAAGATAAATATATGTATGTAAATGCGCGTGCGTGCGTGCGTGCGTGCGTGCGTGCGTGCGTGCGTGTGTGTGTGTGTGTGTGTGTGTGTGTGTATGGAGTGTTCTGAAAAAAAATTATATCATGTATTTATACATTTAATTTTATTTTATTTTAAATCACACATTTCTTAGCAGTCATACCCAGGATTAGAACTAACAGCAGACACTTTACTGATGGAGCTATTTGCTCCTGTAGAGGAAGCATGAGAATTCTAACTATATGAAGTTACGTGTAATTGTCAGAGAAGTATCTTCATATAGTTAAAATTCTCATATTTCCTATACAGGAGCAAACATCTTCATCAGTAAGGAGTCTGCTTCCAGTGTAATAGGTTGTGGTTTCTAATCATGGGCAGTGGCGGATCCAGGGGAGGGGCACTCGGGCCCGTGCCCCCCCTGTCATTTGTGGCAGTTTTTTTTTTTAGACCGGCAACGGCACTGCTGCAATCTCCCCTTCATAGAGCCAGCGGGCAGTAGTCCCAGCGCAGGAGGCCCGGCGGTCAGAGCTCACACTGTCAGCCGCCGGCGCTGCGCTGCACCTCCTCCTGCCTCGTAATCAATTGCAACCCGGCGCCAACACATCACGCTGCGCGCTGCCGCTCTCTCGTCCTGTACCGCGCCGCACGCTGCCGCTCTCTCCTCCTGTACCCAGCCCTTACTCACCGTGCGCTGAGCGCTCTCTCCTCCTGAAGCTGCTGTTTATGGGCACCATTAGGAGTCACAAACGCTCCTTCCTGTCCTAGGATGCCAACCAGTGGGGCAAAGACTTAAGGTATTTGCTAAGTAAATGTGATAGGATTGGGGGGGGGGGGGGGGGGGCAAGGTTGTCAGGCAATCCTCAAAGTTACAGTATGTCCCTCTATCTCCCCCTCAGCACCCTCCTCCTCCCTGTATCTCCCCCCCAGCACCCTCCCCCTCCCTGTATCTCCCCGTCAGCACCCTCCCCCTCCCTGTATCTCCACCTCAGCATCTCCCCCTCAGCACCCTCACCCTCCCTGTATCCCCCCTCAGCACCCTCACCCTCCCTGTAACTCCCCATCAGCACCCTCACCCTCCCTGTAACTCCCCCTCAGCACCCTCACCCTCCCTGTAACTCCCCCTCAGCACCCTCACCCTTCCTGTATCTCCCCCTCAGCACCCTCCACCTCCCCTCCCTGTATCTCCCCCCCAGCATCTCACCCTCACCCTCCCTGTATCCCCCTCAGCACCCTCACCCTCCCTGTATCTCCCCCTCAGCAACCTCACCCTCCCTGTATCCCCCCTCAGCACCCTCACCTTTCCTGTATCTCCCCCTCAGCACCCTCCTCCTCCCTGTATCTCCCCATCAGCACCCTCACCCTCCCTGTATCTCCCCCTCATAACCCTCACCCTTCGTGTATCTCCCCCTCAGCACCCTCCTCCCTGTATCTCCCACCCAGCACCCTCCCCCTTCCTGTATCTCCCCCTCAGCACCCTCCCCCTCCCTGTATCTCCCCCTCAGCATCTCCCCCTCAGCACCCTCACCCTCCCTGTATCCCCCACCAGCACCCCCACCCTCCCTGTATCACCCCCTCAGCAACCTCACCCTCCCTGTATCCCCCCTCAGCACCCTCACCCTCCCTGTATCCCCCCTCAGCACCCTCACCCTCCCTGTAACTCCCCCTCAGCACCCTCACTCTTCCTGTATCTCCCCCTCAGCATCCTCCCCATCCCCCTCCCTGTATATCCCCCTCAGCATCTCCCCCTCAGCACCCTCACCCTCCCTGTATCCCCCACCAGCACCCCCACCCTCCCTGTATCACCCCCTCAGCAACCTCACCCTCCCTGTATCCCCCCTCAGCACCCTCACCCTCCCTGTAAATCCCCCTCAGCACCCTCACCCTCCCTGTATCTCCCCCTCAGCACCCTCACCCTCCCTGTATCTCCCCCTCAGCACCCTCACCCTTCCTGTATCTCCCCCTCAGCACCCTCCTCCTCCCTGTATCTCCCCCTCAGCACCCTCACCCTCCCTGTATCTCCCCCTCAGCACCCTCACCCTCCCTGTATCTCCCCCTCAGCACCCTCACCCTTCCTGTATCTCCCCCTCAGCACCCTCCTCCTCCCTGTATCTCCCCCTCAGCACCCTCCCCCTCCCTGTATCTCCCCCTCAGCACCCTCACCCTCCCTGTATCCCCCATCAGCACCCTCACCCTCCCTGTATCTCCCCCTCAGCAACCTCACCCTCCCTGTATCTCCCCCTCAGCACCCTCACCCTCCCTGTATCCCCCATCAGCACCCTCACCCTCCCTGTATCTCCCCCTCAGCACCCTCACCCTTCCTGTATCTCCCCCTCAGCACCCTCCTCCTCCCTGTATCTCCCCCTCAGCACCCTCACCCTCCCTGTATCTCCCCCTCAGCATCTCCCCCTCAGCACCCTCACCCTCCCTGTATACCCCCTCAGCACCCTCACCCTCCCTGTATCTCCCCCTCAGCAATCTCACCCTCCCTGTATCCCCCCTCAGCACCCTCACCCTCCCTGTAACTCCCCCTCAGCACCCTCACCCTTCCTGTATCTCCCCCTCAGCACCCTCCTCCTCCCTGTATCTCTTCCTCAGCACCCTCACCCTCCCTGTATCTTTCCCTCAGCACCCTCACCCTACCTGTATCTCCCCCTCAGCACCCTCCTCCTCCCTGTATCTCCCCCTCAGCACCCTCACCCTCCCTGTATCTCCCCCTCAGCACCCTCCCCCTCCCTGTATCTCCCCTCAGCATCTCCCCCTCAGCACCCTCACCCTCCCTGTATCCCCCCTCAGCACCCTCACCCTCCCTGTATCTCCCCCTCAGCACCCACACCCTCCCTGTATCCCCCCTCAGCACCCTCACCCTTCCTGTATCTCCCCCTCAGCACCCTCCTCCTCCCTGTATCTCCCCCTGAGCACCCTCACCCTCCCTGTATCTCCCCCTCAGCACTCTCCGCCTCCCTGTATCTCCCCCTCAGCACCTCCCCCTCAGCACCCTCACCCTCCCTGTATCTCCCTTCAGCACCCTCACCCTCCCTGTATCTCCCCCTCAGCACCCACACCCTCCCTGTATCCCCCCTCAGCACCCTCACCCTCCCTGTATCTCCCCCTCAGCACCCACACCCTCCCTGTATCCCCCCTCAGCACCCTCACCCTCCCTGTATCTCCCCTTCAGCATCTCTTCTGCCAGTTAGTCACCCTCTCTCTGTCATCCACTGCCAGTCTCCCTGTCACCCACTGCCAATCACCCTCTCCCTGTCACCCACTGCCAGTCACCCTCCCCGTCACCCGCTGCCAGTCACTCTCCCCATCACTCACTTCCTGTCACCCATTGCCAGTCACTCTATACCCAGTCACACACTGCAAGTCACGTTCTCCCAGTCACCCTCTCTCCCACTGCCTGTCACCAACTGATAGTCACTCTCCCTGTCACCTACTGCCAGTCACTCTCCATCAACCGCTAGCTGTCACCAACTGATAGTCACTCTCCCTGTCACCTACTGCAAGTCACTCTCTCTCTCACTCTCTCCCTGTACTGTGAGGCCTCACCCCTTGTAGTGGTGACACACCCCTTTTCTGGGAGCGCATGCGCTGAAGGCATCCGCAAATGTACTTGCCCCTTCCATGGTGCACCCCCTGTCATTTTCTTCTGGATCCGCCCCTGATCCTGGGTATGACACTTGTAAAATGAGTATATTCCATATAATAAAGAGGGTGTGATTTGTACAGTGCAGGGACCAGTGAGGAAGTCGGCCACTGAAAAGACAGCAAAAGCTATCAATTAACTTAATTCAATGGTGTCACAGAATGGGAGGAGAGGTGCCCCCCTTCAGAGCAGGAGCCCTGCGGCAGATGACTCCGTTGCCTCCCTGAGTTCTGCCTCTGGAGGCAGGAGCTCACTCCAGAGCTCCGGCTTCCAGCTCTGGCAGTGTGCATGTGTGGCTGTGCGGTGCTATGGGAGAGATGTCATGACGTCTCTCCCATAGTTCTGAGGAGCGGTGGACAGGCGGAGGGCAACGGTCCAGAAGCAGGAGCGGGGCTGGTGACTATTGTTTTTTTTTCTTTTAATGTGTGTGTGTGTAAGCGTCGCTACTAGGGGGCATATCTACTGGGGCATAACAACTGACTGGGGGTATATCTACTGGGGGCATAACTACTGACTGGGGGCATAACTACTGTGGGCAGGCTAATTTTTGAGTTGATAATTTTTGTATGGCCCCCAAAGGATTTTAAAAATATCCAAATGGCCCTTGGTAGAAAAAAGGTTCCCCACCCCTGGTATAGTGTATGTCCAGCTTATCTCTCCTGGAATGTACTTGAATTAGAGCAGACTTCTAAAGGTGCATACACACTGGATGTTTTTGCCAAGTGTGTATGCAGAGCGATCATGTGAACATCGCTGGGCGGAAAATCGCACAATACATACACACTGAGCGATTTTCACCCGGCCCAGCGATGTTCTCGGAGGTGAACCACTTCCCACAGTAGGAGACTGTGGAAAGTGGTTCACTCGGTCGGTAAAACAGGCCAACGGATGGCGGTGGCAGGCAATGATGCGGGAGCGCGCATCAGCGCTCACCGCTCATTGCCTGGCCATACACACTGGCCAATTTTGAGCTCAAAGTAGCTCAAAACGCCAAAAGTGAGCACAAAATCACCTAGTGTGTATGCACCTTAAGAGAGCAAGCAGATGTCCCATAGACCTGCTTTAGAGTACTAAAGGAATATTACGGAATTACATTTTCAAGCTCTGCCTTCTTCAGTTCATACCGAGTGTATACTGAGGTGGGTGGGGCTTATTGAGGTGGGTGACACTGGACTGCATGATTTTCCTGCCACTTAATGAATTAGAAAACATAAGCAAATACTTGTGGCGATGCATTGCTAAGTTTTCCTTTTGTCCAATGTGGAAAAAAATGGGTGCTCAATTATTACCTCAAGATTTTACCAAGTCACCATTTTTGGAAACGTATGTTGATACAGCGACTAGTGTGGTCACTTTGGGCCTGATTCAGAGATATGCACAAACTGATGGCTTACGTACATCTCTGATGTTAGCTTAACTGCGCATATGCAGATTGGAACCTGCATCTTTAGTCAATGAGGCTGTGGGGGTCATTCCGACCTGATTGCACGCTATCTATTTTTCTGCAGCGCTGCAGTCAGGTCAAAACTCGGCAAAACTGAGCATGCGTTTGCACCGCAATGCGCAGGCGCGTCGTACGGTACAAAGCGGATCGGTGCTGGGTGATTGATTTAATGAAAAATCCATTTGCACAGCCGATCGCAAGAAGATTGACAAGAAGGCGGCGTTTATGGGTGTCAACTGACCATTTTTAGGGAGTGGTTGGAAAAACGCAGGCATGTCCAAGCGTTTGCAGGGCGGGTGTCTGACGTCAATTCCGGGACCGGAGAGGCTTAAGTGATCGCAGCGGCTGAGTAAGTTCAGACCTACTCAGAAACTGCACAAAACGTTTTTGTACCGCTCGGTTGCACATGCGATCACACACTTGCAAAGCAAAAATACACTCCACTATAGGAGACAACTATCTGATCGCAGCGCTGCAAAAAATAGCTAGCGAGTGATCAACTCAGAATGATCCCCTGTGTCTGTTAGGAGGTAGAACAGGGGTGTTGCCAGAGAGCGTTCATGAAAACAGGGGCATGTCAGCACCATTTTCTGGGCATGCTGAGTACAGTGTCTACATTTTCCAACACAGCTTGGCCGGGAAACCACCGGCCATTCTGAGAAAGCTGAGGGTTACACAGATGGCCGATGTTTTCGCAGATGGTCCGATGCCGCATCTTCCAGCTCAGCAGTGGATCAGAGAAGCTGTCACAGTACCTGTCAGGGTTTCTGCTAGTTTTCAGGGAATACCCCCAACCTGGCCCTGCCGGCCGCTGCACACGGCTACCCCCTCTTCAAGTTTAACTATTGACTGATATGGGTCCTGTACCCCCCCCCCCCCCCCCCCCTTCCCACTCGCTACGTGCAACAGACACTCAGTATTTCGTATGGAATACTATTAAAAATGTTCCTCCCAAAATGGCCATTTTGGGAGGGGCATTTTCAATAGTATTCCATACGGAATAAGGAATGTCTGCTGTACTGACGTGGCGGGCGACAGGCATAATGAGCAGCGGGCGGGGCCTATAGCACAGCAGTGGAAATATCGTCGGGCGGTATGAGCGACCTGGGCCCTCCCCACTTTGTCAGAGTGGCCGGGCCCAAGACAATTATACCCACAGCACCCCCTGGATTTCGGCACTGGCTGTGTAAACTGTGTACACCTCTGAATCAGACGCTTTGCTCATTGCTAATGTACAGAATCCTAGGTCACCTGTACTGTATGACAATGGCTTGATTAATAAAATAATCTAATATGACACATTGCTGTTCTCCTTTTCTTTTTTTTTCTTTTTTTGCAAATTTGATTTGCCTGTCACTTTCGTTTTCACGTTTGATTCATTGGCTCATTTTTATTCAAGATTTGATTTATAGATCAATTTGTTTTCAGATATGATTGAAACACAGCAAAAGCTATTTTTAAATACATGTTTTTGCTGCGAAGGTGTAAAACCGTTAACAAATGTGCAAAATCAATAATAACAGCAATCTTCTGAGATGGGTGAGCATAATTCAAAGGAAATATTCATGACATTAAAGAGAAACATTGTAACATACACACTTGGATGAGGCATAGAAATATATTAAATAAACATATCTGGAATAAAACCACATGATATAAAAAATAAATAAGAGAATACTATTTTTATTTGTTGAGAATTTTATTCATAAAATCTATACATAGATTACTGGAAGAGGAATGTTTGCGCTTCAAAGCTTAGTTAAAAGCTTGTTGACCATGGACATGCATGTATAGTTGTGTTCTAGTGCCGCACCATTGTCTGTTTTTGGGCCACTATCCTGTGACAGCAACGCGTAAACCTGCAGCTATGGATTATAGGGACAGCGGAGATAGTTCTGGGTTTTTGAAAGACCTAAGACCTGGCCCACTGTACAATTGTAATAACTAAATTCTACATGTGATTTCAGGAGACACTTGTGCAAGGGTCTAGCTATACTTGGTCTAGGCATCAGTCGATGGGAAAAAGGACAGGGACAAAAAATAACTGCCTTCACCAGGTTATAGGTTGGGATCCTGGCAGCCGGCAGTCTGCCGGCTGGCATTTTCTACCCAACCCATGTACATATGTCACCAAAAAATATTGTTTCACAATCCCGTTGACTGGTGATATTCACCCCATGGTAAACTATGGACAATGAGAGTGTAAATTAGAGATCGGTGTTCCCTACACTAAACTGAGTGTCAGTGCACCTCAAATGAAGTGCAGAGATATGAATGGATGGGTGAAACACAAGATGGATGACAGGAGTTAGGTTGTTCAGAGATAAATAAGGTTAAAGAAAGGACCTGGGGAAAGGAAGGGAGAAACGAGAGACATTAATAAACATATTATTGGAGAGGGAACAGGCATTTGGCTCCACAGAACTGAATGAATAAATAAATAAATAAATAAATACATTTAAAATAAATAAATAAATATATAAATACAGCTTTTTCTTAATAGCAACAGAAGACATCATATTGATAATTTCAGGATCAATTTGCAAACAAAAATATACAAAACACAAATGTGAGTGTGTGGGGTAATGTTTGGATGGCTTGAGAGGTAGCAGAGGGGGTGGGAGTGGGGGGTGGTGTCAGAGCTGCTCCAATCTACTGTTGTGGACCCAATATTTATTTGATAGAATATATTTCCTGCAAGAGATAACATCTGCTGAAACACCAGTGTCACCTGGAGTCATACAAGTAATAATTGCCCCACACAGGTTGCAATATGGTCATTCACCACAATCATCAGATGACTGCAGTTGGTCAGTAAAATAACATAATGAGAAGCAAATTGGCAGCTCTAAGCATTCTAGCACTAGGGTGAACAATGGGACCACAGTGGGAGACCGCACACATGGTCACAGCCCTCCTGCACCGGCTGATGGTATTATATGTAGTCATCATGTTGGATAAAATTGGGCCAGATTTGATTGCTTACTATGGGGCAATACCATGTACAACTTGCACAAAAATGACTTTATTAGCCAACCAACCTGCTTGTGAGTGGCTGGCACTGACTTTGTTAGAGTGTTGTGGATGTATAGGGTGACCTTCATGACTTCTCTGCCCCATATTGTTGTGGATGTATAGGGTGACCTTCATGACTTGTCTGCCCCATGTTCTCCTGGACTTCTTCATTTGAAGGTCCTACTAGTATCCAGTCACTATATACTCCTGAGCTTGTTCTGTAGAATTCTTCAGCTTTATTCTCTTCCAGGGAGCAGGGCTAAAGAGCCAATATTAAGGAATAAATAATCTGAAGGGACAACAGTAGCAATTATATGTTTTCAAGCAGAGGTCTGACATGCAGGAAGAGTGCAGTCAGCACTACTAAGTATTCAACTCATTTACTGTATGTATTTTCAGTTTTTGCCTGTAGTGTTCCTTTAATTTTGGATTAAGTCCAACATTTTTACATTCCTTCTCTGTCACATTCTATTGAAGCCTGTAAGGTGACAGTAACTTTTTCCCCCCAAAATTTAATAATCAACTTTTGAATGTTTAAAATATGCCACTTAGCAAATTTGGCTGGGGCAGCTATTTATGACGTTCAGCACTCCACTTTCAGAAGCTATGTGGTTAAACCTGTTCAAAAAAGTTCATGTTTCATAATATCAACTTTCAATGAGATACATTAGGAACATATTTGTCAAGCAAATTCTGATCTTACAAAAAGGGGAAATGGCTGACCTGCTGCCAGTATGAAACAACAGCGAGGTGAAATAATCTCGCTTAAGTCAATGGAGCAGCCCTGTCTGAGCGGGATAGCAAAATCCCTCTCTGGTGGGCAGGAGGCGATAGCAATGCTCATTGCAGTATTTTTGCAATGCACGTGATGTGTGGCCCTGTCTGAACACTGATAAAGGGGGTTAGATGTGCAATGTACCGATTATCGGTACTTTTGCAGGATATGTTCTGCACGTGCGCAAGCGGGTCCTGCGATACAGTAGCATGAAAGCAGCAGACTGTCAGTGATTGGCAGTCTGCTGCTGTCTGGGGGGCAGGGAGGGAGCAATGGCCTCTGTTTTGTGTCACTGTTTAGGGGGGGAGGGAAGAGGCCAGGAATCTCCATCATAGAACGGAGATTTCCTGGCCTCTGCGACGGGTGGCTTGCGCACACCATGGGTGCCGCAAGCCGCCCAATGCTGGGTGAAAGAGCCGATGCGGCATCCCAGGACACAGGTCAGATCATTACTGCAGCAGGAGGCTCCTGCAGATCCCCCTGCTGCATTACCATAAAGCACTATCACTGCTGATTAAGGAGAATCAGCAGTGATAGCAACTCCAACCACATCTGAATCAGCCCCACAGTGATTACTTGAGTAATCTGAAACCATGTCCAGGTGACTGAAGCTTAATACATACACCTGAAAAAATATTCCTTGTTGCCGCAATATGCAGCTATAAAGAATGCTACATTTTGGCTGCATACCGCAATTTTTTAATACATATGCCCCAAAGTGATGTACACTGTTCTTCCTATTCAGTAGCAGTACTAACATTTTAGATACTGTATATATAGTCACTGTATGTATAATATACAAAAGAGAATGGGAATAGGTAGTCTTCATATATTGATTGATGTTAATATATTGTGTACAATTATAAAGAGGGCTGTACGCCCAGATTTAGCCAGACGTCATTCCTTTCCCTGTCTAGTAGATCTCACAACTACATTTTTGAAGCCTGGGACACAAGGAAACACTGAGACTCAGAATAGGGTACCCATCAGATCTCTGTGTCTCAGCCAATGTCCCAACTTTCTCCCAGAATTACCTTGGCATAACATGGCTCACTCAGGACAGATAATCATCTTACATAGACCCACATCAGGGGCCTGATGCAGGGTTAAACACATCTTGGCAGCAGATGTTCTCACTTGGATGTATAAAATGTGTATACCGTAATCACCCGTATGCAGATTGCATGCATCTTGTGGTGCACCTGCCGCCCTATCTATATGCATGCTTTGATACCCATTTTCGTCATGATCAGTGTCAGACTGGAGTATGAAGGGCCCACCAGGTGAATACAATGCTAATGTACTGTGCTTGAAGGGTGTGGTTAATAACACAGGAGGTGTGGCCAGTTGGCCAGCTATTAGATGCCATGTAACTTACCCTCTAATAGAGTAACATTTTGCACAGTCTGGAACCTGACACTATATGAAGGTGTGGGGTTCTCAGGCAGTGGGGTCCACTGGGGATTTCCCCGTTACTCCTATGGGCCAGTTCGACCCAGATCATTTCTAGGGTACACTTGCACCGCCTATTGTAAGGGTGATTCAGAGATGGGTGCAGGGAAGCCATCTAGTGCAAGTATCTCTGCGCATGCATCCGGGCTGCACCGCCCATGCACAGTGATGGCTAGTGCACAGATACGCAGTTGCACTGACACCAGAGGCCATGGTCAATTGGTCATTCTGCGTCTGCCATAGGCAGGTGCAATGGCTGAAGGTGAGCTGATAGTGCGTCTTTATACATACAACGGCAGAATCATGCCTCAGCCTGTGGGCGTCTCAATAGGACACCCATCTGCCATGACATTACCATAATGACACAGTATTGGATGCGCCGAAAGACGTGCAATAGATGAGATGCGACTGAATGCTTTATACTCTGCATTACCTGTACATGGGTAGGGCGAAATTACACAAAGTACACTCTGCAAATGGGCATATGTTCAACACAACATCAGCCCCTGTAAGTATAGGTTATGATATCTTCCTGTCCTGCACTGACTGTGCTTTTTCCTGACATAACTCATACTGTTTTTCAACTATTTTCAAATTAATAATTTGTGTCATATACACATAATCTACTTTGTTAAGTCAATTACCTAAGGCATGCGCCTACATGTGACATTTACCGATACATACATATTTTCCTTCCCTGTAAGAATCAATGCAAAATCAGATTAATCTTTAGCATATGTGGTGTTCTTGATTGTTTCCTTCTAAGTTACATCTAGGGGAAGTGAACAGGAAGTATATAACGAAAAAAAATGCAAAAATGGAATTCTTATGTCGCAGAATGGGGGATAATTACAAAAACTGGTGCACAGAAGAAAGTTGCTGTATCACACAGCAGCCAATCAGATTCAGTAATGTTCCTTGTTTAAGATAATCAAACCTAGAAATGGATTGGTTGATTTGAATTACAGTATAACACTTTTCCTGTACACCCAGTGCCGTACTGGACATCTGAAACTTCTGGCAAATCCCAGAAGGGCTGATGGCCTGTTGGGCCGGTCTGGCAACACAGAGAGTCGGCAGGGCAGGTGCAAGCTTTCTCGGCTCCCTAGGCAAAATGCCTACACTTTGCCCCTTCCCCCAACATAAATAAAAAGGAAAAAATCCCACTAGGCATGACATTTTGTGGGCCCCCCAGACAGGCTGTAGTGTGTGTGTAGTGGGTGGGGGATGACAAACAGATATATATATATATACATATATATATTTGAAGGTGGGGGTGATACATATATATATATATATATATATATATATGTGTGTGTGTGTGTATGTATATATATATACATACACGTGTATATATATATATATATATATATATATATATCTTGCATTATAAGGGCACTTGTATGGCTGCAGAGGAAACCCCAGTGAAGCTGGGGGTCTGTCTGCAGTCTGCTCTATTGCTGCTGTCCCTTACTTGGCAGACCAGGATCGGCCAGTAGTCCATCACGCAGGACTCCGGTGATGTCACCAGCGGGATGGAGAGTCGGGAGGCAGCACGCGGGCAGTGTCTCCCAGATGGTGCTGGCATCCAGGAAGAAGTTAGAGGCAATGTGGAGCTCCGATCCCGGGGAAGGCGCAGCTGACAGGAGCAGCGGAGCTGAGAATAAATGCGCTCGCTATCTTTGCCAGTCAGGTCATTCCCCCTTAACTCATTTTTTTCACAGGCAGACACAGCAGGCTGCCGCCTCAGGTCCTGCCGCCCATAGGCAGCTGCCTACAGCTGCCTAATGGAAGCACAAGCCCTGAGAGTCGGCCTGACCGCACACAGTGCAGCCGTCCAGCTATCTTTCTGACCGCCCCCTCGCCCATTCGTGATGATACACTTAGATGGGGGTGTGCTGCGAGGCCAGATCCCCCTGACTCTTGGCACGCCCCCGTGAGCCATGGCCACACACCCTAGTCGTACGTGTGTGCGCATTGTCAAGCAGTCCAGTCCGCCCCTGTGTACACCTGTATTCATGAAGCACCCCACCACCCTCATTAGTGTATCAGTATGGAGCTGTGGCATCTAATGAGATACTAGACCAAGGGTAGCCAACTCTGGTCCTCAAGAGCTACCAACAGTTAACGTTTTCCAGGTCTCCTCTCAGCATCACAATTGAAGTAATTGGCTCCACCTGTTGATCTCTTGCAATGTGTCAGTGAGTATTGAATACACCTGTGCACCAGGTAGGTGGTCTGGAAAACGTGAACTGTTGGTAGCTCTCGAAGACCAGGGTTGGCTACCCCTGCACTAGACTAATAGAGAGAAGTTGCACCTACGTGTCTAAATTTATTTTAGAATCTTATGGTGCCAGAGGAGCTTTGCTCAAGGGGTAGCAGGAAACCTATTTAATGTAAACCCATCATCCCTCTAATGATTTTGAAAGATTACAAATCCCCTCTTAATCCAGCCAAAAACATGGAGTGGTGGATTTGGCTAGTGTGGAATAAGCATGCATGGTTATAGAACAGGGCAGAACAATTGCATGTATGACCCGGTGTATCTACTGTACATGGTGGTTATAGTGTCTGTTAAAGAAACTATACTAAACTAGATCATTTTATATTTTGTGTATGTTTGATAGAAGTAAATCAAATGCTGGTGTGAGCTAAATTCTATACATTAAACTGTATATACGGTTTTCTCCTATCTTCATGGATGGATACGTTATGACCAGCACAGACGTTTACACCATGCCTGGCCCCCCTTTCGTACCCTGGGGGTCTCCATTACACTTTCAATCTCCCCCCCAGCAGGGAAAGTTTACATTTACATATATATACATTGATAATTTGTACAGAAGTATATACAAAGAACGTTTCATTGCTTTTCAGTGTAGTCAGTATAACATATTACCATCGTTCATCAACAGTCCATTTTTACTCCTTTTTAAAAGTATTTAAAAAAATGACTAGTAGGACTTGGTCAGTGAGTAGTCTTTCTGTGCCTTGTGTTGGGTTACCGGGATCCTGGGACTGTTTGCTGGCTGTAGACTGGAGGATATATCAGCAGTGTGCAGAAATGTTAGATCCTGAGGGTTGGTGGTTATACATGGAAATGTCCTACAGTCGGAAGCTTGAGCTTATGTTATGTGCCGCTTATGCCACTTGAGGACGTTTTGGAAGAATGGAACAGTCCTATCCAGTCTCAAGAAATCCACTGAATAGTCCTTGTCCCGAAAGGTGACAGACGAGTGGTTCATTCACAGAACCTGTTGCATATTGAGAACAACGATGGACCGAGAGCAATTCATACATAGGGTGGTCATCATTAGAAAGCGTTATAAAGATCCTAAGAAAAGCATGCAACCGAAATGTTGAAGCCAAAAGTCCCACCAGGGTCAGTGGTATTTACAATGATGAGGTTCATGATTCTGCATGTCCATTGGAAAGTAGTCCTCTGTGGGAAAGTCTAAAATGAGGAGGCTCTGAAGTCACCAGAGGAGCAGAGTGGGGGAGCTCTCACTGAAGCTACCCAACTTTACTTCACCTGCAATGAAAAAGAGCACTTCAGTTTCTGGATATAAGTGATATGTAGCATCAAGACTCAATGTTTAGTGGCTGGAAGCCAGTGGAGAAATAAAGTAATGCATACATGGCAATGATATGGACATATATGGGAGTAAACAACAGACATCCTGCTTTTAAAATGGAGACAGTGATTTTATGGGCTGAACCAAAACTGATGTGATGAATTCTTTAGAAGCTAGTGACCTTATTGAGGCAGGGGCCCCTTGGTTCACAATGGTGTAGCCCATAAAATAATTGTAGATAAGTGGTACACTAACTCCTGGCTCTCCAGCTGTGTTGAGATGAACCATAAAGATGGACAAAGTGTATAGTTACTTGTTCCTATGATAAGAAACTTAATTAGTACATTTTACTTACACATATAACATGACAAATGCATAACAATACTGTTCATATGGACAAGCCTAGCAAGTAAGTCTACTTGGTTAGAATTGCACCTAATAGAGAGAGTGGTAGGAACTCTACTTTGGATTTAGGGGGTTATTCAGGTTTGTTAGCAAACCCAAAAAGTGCGCAATTGGGCAAAACCATGCTGCACTGCAGGTGGGGCAGATGTAACATGTGCAGAGAGAGTTAGATTTGGGTGGGTTATATTGTTTCTGTGCAGGGTAAATACTGGCTGTTTTATTTTTACACTGCAATTTAGTTTGCAGTTTCAACACACCGCTCCCAAAATCTAACTCTCTCTGCACGTGTGATATCTGCCCCACCTGCAATGTAGCATGGTTTTGCCCAATTGCGCACTTTATTGGTTTGCTAACACACCTAAATAAGGTCCTAAGTCAATAATGAAATTTAGGGATATTTCACAAATTTCCAAGGACAGCACTTTATAATTTGGTGCTGGCACTGGAAGTAGAGGACAGCTGAAAACTATGACACGCCGCTCAAAAAGTGGCTAGTCTGCAAATTGTAAGTTATCAATTGATCAAAGCAAAATGGCAAAAATAAAGAAAAAATATCCAAAAATGGAGATCTCTTTGCTTTGACCACCACGGATTGTGGCGTCCTATGACTGTGCCACCCTGGGAGGTGTGCCAATGCATCCAACTGCACCACAGAGGAAGGCTGACAGTGGAAAGTAAACGGGTTAAGTTGTTTCCACTGTTGGGGATATCACAATAACTTTAATGCTGAGCTGAAGACCTAGATAATAAAGAGCAAAGGAAAATACAGCAGTTTCCTAGGAATGGGCTATGATAATCATATACTGATTTTAAAATGAAAGACACAATACCAACAAAAATTTTAAAAAAGTGTATTCTGCTCACTTCCCTGAGCAATACCCAGTTAGCTGCTCACTGTTACTCACTTGCCTGTTTTCCTCAGCAAACTAAGGGGGTTATTCAGGTTGGATTGCAGATTCTGCTAAAAAGCAAAATCTGCAATCCTTTTTTTTCACATGCTGGGCAAGGCCACCCAGCATGCTAAATGGCCTGCCCAGTGGCTGCGACTGCAATTTAATTTTCCAAAACAATATCCAATTGCCTACATTTATAAGCATGCAACATTCAACTGCTTTAGTTGCTAATTAGATTCCAATTACCTGATCAGCTGTAAAGTATGCATTTGTGCAACACCCAATTATGTGCTTACCTGTGCAATGCCAAGCTGCCCTTTTCTCTTGGCAATATTCAGTTCCTATCTCATAAGAAATACAATGATGTGCCTGCTTCCATGTTAGTCAGTGCTTCACTGACCAACACCCAGATGCCTGCTTCCCTCTATCAAATTACCTTCCAAAACTTCTGACCTACAAAGCAAGGGGTGTGGGGGAATGAGGAGAGGGTTGTTACTATCACCGGGCCAGTAGCGCATTGGGCAAAAAGAGAGAAGATTGTTGCTCTCTCCCCAGCACTGATGCAGAGAGTCCAGGGAGGCTTCTGTGCAGCAGTAGCCTCCCCTTCCTCCTTGACTGATGCCTCCGGAGCTTCTTGGGAGGCAATTAGAGAATGCTGCCTGGCCACTCTGTTTGTGAATTACACCCTATCAGAGCAGACAGGCAGCATTTTCTACCTGCCTCCAGCCTGCAGCCAGACAGTGAATGGCTGTCAGCTTGCTGATTGGGGGCTGGTTGGAGCTATCCACCAATCAGAGTGCTGACAGCCACTCACTGTATGGAAGCATGCCATGTGGAGAGATGGTGCGGGACCACAGGAGGAGTACGTTATGACTTTTTTTTACATTTATTTCTGTGAATGGGTGGGTAGGGGCCCTACCTAGTGCATTGCTTTGCCCAGGGTCAGCAATGCTTTTAATGTATTCACGAGAATGCAGACTATCAATTCACTAAGAATCAGTGACTGATCAGTGACAGTGCACAGTGTGTGTATCTTGTTTAAGGGGGCTGCTGGTATCTGAAGAGTTGTCCAGACTCAGGCTAGTGTTATTGTACAGGTTTTGGATACCTGCGCTCACCCTCTATTTGGTGTTTGTATGTGAGAAATAATGTATCTCTATGATCTGTAAATACCTTTATAAGTCACAATGCTTAGTATAACAGATGGTACAATAATTCATATATAATCGATGATATTGTGATTACACATAAATGCCCTTATTTGCAATAGTGACATGCATATTGTGTGAACATCCGATATATAGGGAAAATAAACACAAGATGTAATAAAGTATGGTATTGCCGCGTGATGAATATCCTAAAGAAAAGTCTTGTGAGAAAAGGAGTATCTTTGTTCCAGATATATAAGAGTCAGTCTTTATCTGAAGGGATTTCCTTTCCCCTCAGTGTGAGTCTAAGCAGAGTGCCCAGAGGCGGTTCTATGTCAATAATTGATCGTAGGTGGAGGTCGTGTTCTGGGAGGCCGGCGTCCCGGCCATCCAGGTGCAACTTACCCTCACGATGTGATGTTTAGTTCTCTTTGTCCACTCTGTGGTGAGTGATGATGTGGCCACTTGCGCTGTTTCCGCTGTATCCGTCCCCGGTGGTGCTCCTCAGAAGACAGAGCTGGAAGCCTTCCTGGCTCTGCTGCTAGGCTGCCGGGTCCCGCCGGAAGCCGCACTGAACAACCGGAAGTTGCGTTGCCGCAACGCTCCGCTTCTTCCTATGTCCTGTGCGGTCTCAACGGCCGCTCCACTCGCCGGCCGGCAAGGAGTCTTGTGGATGTAGTTTGCGGTGATGTGCTGGCAGGCTTGAGGTGTTTGCATGGATCTGTTTCCAACGCGTTTCGGCCGCAAATGGCCTTCTTCAAGGATTCAGAGTGCTGTCCCATGGGGTTCTTTTATTGGTCTTTCTGACCAATCGGATGCGGTGGGTGTGGTTCCAAATGGGTGATTGATGTTATGGTGGGTGTGATTCCAAATGGGTGATTGATGTTTCCATGGAAATGCTTCACTTAGTGCATCTGTTCATTTCAAACAGTAGTGTGCCAGACTTTTTTACTTTCATGGTATGGTGTTTGATGACAACGTGTATGTCCCATATATAGATAGTGGTTTCTTGGTCATATGTATCAACATACATGAATAGTAGTTCTACGGTTAAGTAAAGATATCATTTTCTACAAACATATGACATTTGCATATGTATTCATGTCTATGTATAAGTGGATATGGGTGTCTGGTTTTCCAATGTCCGATAGTGTGCTCCAACCTGTAGTAATTATTTGGCTAGTATGCTGTTATTAAAGTCAATGTTGAGACCTTTCGGTGCCATGGTTTTGAGATTAAAGATCCATTTTAATTTGTTCCTATCCAATGTTTTATTGAAATCCCCACCTCTCCAATTTCTGGGTGGTTTCTCTATTGCTATGAAGAACAAAGTGGTGGGATTTGCCTCATGTACTTCTTTGTAATGTTTTGATACGCTGTGGTTCTCATATCCAATTTTGATGTTTCTTATATGTTCATATATCCTATTTTTTAATGGTCTGATGGTTCTGCCTATATATTCTAGCCCACACGGGCATCTCAGTAGGTATATCACCCCCTTACTTTCACATGAGACTTCATTTTTGATTTTGAATTACTCATTTATCGTGGAGGAGTGGAATTCCTCTATTCTCTTTGTGGTGGTCTTGTGTGTGATCTTGCAGCCTGAGCATTTGCCACAATAGTGAAAGCCTGTATGGTGTTCTGTGTACGGTAACGTAGTTTGTACCTTTGCTGATGGTTTGAGATGGTTCCTTACCAATTTCTGCTTAATGTCAGGGGCTTTCCTGTAGACTATGTGTGGTCTGTCATCCAAGATTTTATTGAGGTCCTCATCTTTCCTTAGTATACGCCAATGTGTTTGCAATGTCTTCTCTATTTGTTTGGCTGCTCTGTTATATTGGGTTATGAAGTAGGTCCTCTCTCCTGGGGAATTCCGTGTTTTGGTTTTGTCCTGTAGCAGTGTTTGTCTGTCTAAGTGTAATGTTTCTGCAAATGCTTTGTCTACCAATTCGGGGGCGTATTTGTTTTCCAAGAATTGGTCCCCCAGCTGTTTCCCTTGTGTCTTAAAATCACCCACATCTGAGCAATTTCTCCTAATTCTCATGAATTGCCCCTTAGGTATGTTTTGAAGCCATGTGTTGTGGTGTCCACTGGTTGCTAGGATGTAACTGTTGACATCCACATCCTTCCTGAATGTTTTTGTCTGTAATGAATTGTCTTTAATGAAGATCTCTAAATCCAGAAATTCAACCTTCTCCTTGCTAGTGTGAGTTGTGAATGTGAGATTCCTGTCATTGTTATTCATGTGTTGGATGAATGAATTCAGGGAGTCCTGTGTCCCTTTCCAGATGAAAATTATGTCATCAATGTAGCGCCGCCATAGGACGAGGTTGGCGCTAAAGTCATGCCCTCTCCATATGCTCTCTTCCTCCCATTTGCCCATGAAGAGGTTGGCATAACTTGGCGCCACCCTCGATCCCATGGCGGTCCCGGTCATCTGCAGGTAGTAGGTGTCGTTGAACCACACATAGTTATGGTTTAGTATGAATTCGGTAGCTGTGACAATAAAATCAGTTTGTTCTGGATCCAGAGTTCTGTCTGTCTGTAGAAAATGTTTTATGCTTTCAAGCCCTTGGTTACTATTGCAAATAAGGGCATTTATGTGTAATCACAATATCATCGATTATATATTAATTATTGTACCATCTATTATACTAAGCATTGTGACTTATAAAGGTATTTACAGATCATAGAGATACATTATTTCTCACATACAAACACCAAATAGAGGGTGAGCGCAGGTATCCAAAACCTGTACAATAGAGAGCATCTACAACAACACTGAATGCGTGACATAGTAATAAAGGTTCTAATGTGGATAAATGATGGAGTTGTAGCCCAAAGCAACCAATCATACTCTACATATAATTTTATATAGAGATGAGCGGGCTTGGTTCTCAGAGATGGGCTGACCACTGATTGGCTGAACAGCCTTTCTCACGGCTCTCAGCCAATAGGTTCCCTGGATTCTCATCCATCCAGAGGCTGCTGTTGCGCTGAATGGCACTGAGAGAGCGCTGAGTGCACTGTAGACTACAGTGCTCAGACCATCATCATCCTCACAGAAACCACCGGGTTCACTTACTATCAGGGGACCCTCCCGCCTGCTATCACAGTAAGTTTACAGTTGGTATATCAAACCCACACTGTATCTGGACTGTTAGTGTGCCTTGAGGATTGATGTTGGGAATGCCTGATATAAACCACCAGTAGAAACCATTGATTGTTTAACCATCAATGGCTGAGTAATGTGCAAGTGCAGACCTTGGCCATTAGATTACCATGGACCAGGTCTGTAAGCAGAGCCGGCCACAGGCATAGGCAAACTAGGCAATTGCCTAGGGCATTTGATATGCCTAGGGGCATCATCAGCTTCTGCTGATTAAAATGATATGCAGCATGCCTATATTCTGTATGTAGCATTTCATATGCAGATACAGCCACAGTCTCACACAGTATATTGGCATGCTGCATATCAGTTTAATCAGCAGAAACTGCTTGTGCATCCTAGCCACATAGCAATGCAAATAAGATGCATTTTCATTAAAAAAAAAGGTGCCCGACGTTAGCATTGATGCAAGATTTGTGAGGACACATCTGTATCCAAGCAGAGGCAGAGGTCACAGTGTTAGTGGAAGTGTGAGTGCTGTGTGCATGTGAGTGGGTTGGTTGTGCAGTAGTGTTCAGAATATGTGTAAGGAGCATAATGTGTGTCATGTAAAAATGCTTTAATAATGTGCAACATATGTGTAAAGGGCCACTATGTGTGTCATTACGTGTATAAGGGCATTAATAATGTGCGGCATATGTGTAACAGGGTACTACTGTATGTGTGTCATTATGTGTATAGGGGCACTAATAATGTGCAGCAAATGTGTAGGGGGCACTGTGTGTGTCATTATGTGTATAAGGGCATTAATAATGTGCCGCATATGTGTAAGGGACATTATGTGTAAAAGGGCATTAATAAAGGTTGTCATAATGTGTAAGGTGCATTATGTTTATAAGGACATTAATGTGTCTCATATGTGTAAGGGGCATTACTGTGTGGAATTGTGTATAAATGCATTACTAATGTGTGGCATTATGTGTATAAGGTGCTCTACTATGTGGCGTTGCATATAGAAAGGGCACTACTGTGTCGTCTAATGTGAATAAAGAGCAATAAGGTGTGGTGTAATGTGAATAAGGAGCAATTCAGTGTGATGTAATGTGAATAAGGGGCTCTACTGTAACATTTATAATGTAAAGTGATACTACTGTGGAATGTAATATGAATTATGGACACTATCGCAAGATAAAATGTGAATAAAGTTGCAGCACTGTGTGGCGTAATTGGAATTGGGGTTACTATTGTGTGGCCATGCCCCTTCCCAGCAAGAAGATGCCCCTTTTTGGGCTGTGCGTCAAATGTGCGAACTGTTCCTATTTAAAATATAGGGGGTACAAGGACTGCTATGGGTGAGGGGTGATGGTGCTGGGAAAGAGGTGCAAGGTCAGAGGCAGAACCAACGGTGGTGCTAGGGGGCACCAGCCAAAATATTGCCTAGGGCATCATATTGGTTAGGGCCGGCTCTGTCTGTAAGGTAATGCCGCAGAGCATTGAACATTAG
This sequence comes from Pseudophryne corroboree, assembly GCF_028390025.1. Taxonomy (NCBI): domain Eukaryota; kingdom Metazoa; phylum Chordata; class Amphibia; order Anura; family Myobatrachidae; genus Pseudophryne; species Pseudophryne corroboree. The sequence continues at coordinate 266,155,174 of NC_086454.1, read as the reverse complement.
TGTCTCAGAGCTGTAATAGAGTAAATACATGCAGAGCTGCAATAAAGAGATGCAGAGCTGTAATATACAGTAGTAAAGAAATGTAGAGCTGAGACAGATAAATGAGGGGCTCAGGAGAAAATAAGCACATGCCACAATGGCACATGGACCCCTTTTCAAATAGATATGTCTTGAAATATAATACCAGGGATTTGTATTTTGCTGCTGGTGAGAAAAAGGCACATGGCACTATGGTAAAAGTTAGTGGAATATAGACACAAGATGGCAGAAGCTAATTCATGGCAGCAAATATTCAAAATATATGTAGATGTGGCATGTGCCTCTTTTCCACTGAGACCCTCAAGTAAGAGAGAGACTTATATAAAGCCCTATGAGTAGAGATGCTGAGTGAGATTGAGAAGCAGCTCCGAGTAACACTTTTGTGGAGTATAGTAGCTATAGAGCAGAGTGTACACCTAGGTCCTGTAAATCAGTGAGCCAGATTAAAGAAAGGGGATGTGTTTGGAATAACAGGCACGAGCAAGGAGATGCATATGTTTTCATTGTTATAACCCAAGTACTGTGCAGGAGGGGAGAAGGAGATATAGATATTTTTGTTTATCGTTTAGCAACCAAGTAATAAAGGGAACACATTATGGAAAACATATGGTCTGGCTCATTATATTTGCACAGCACACCCACCACGTCATATCACCTGTTTCCACACAAGGGAACACTTTGCTGTAAAGCCTCCATGAGCGGAGACCACAGTCACTAATTTCCCACACCCATAAGCTAGCCAGGGAAGAGGATTGTATTGGTGAGGAGGTGGGCTGTCAACTCATGCACATCATACCAGCTGTTCAGTGACAAGGGCCTAAATACTAGATAACTCTGATTGTTACATGGGCGACACCTCCACTGGATCTCTTCATAGGCTGGATACGTCTCCCTCTTTAATGTCACTCATCCACTGTTTTTATGCCCACATGGCATTGCCATACTGCCCTCTTACACAAAGGATTAGCAGCATGTACATCTGCTGACTGCTTTTCCTCCATGTCAGTGTTACGCTGGCAGTGTGGTACTTCGTAATAATATCACAGCCAAGAGCCATGCTCTCTGTTAGAGGATCCAAGATTGCTGCCCCCACCTACTGCTTGCTTTGGTAAGAAGCAGCGCAGGTGTGGATGTATATTTAGGTCTGTACCAACCCTGACTGGAGACCACATCTAGTCTCTTACCAAACATGGGGCCGGATTCATAGTTGTGGAACTATTATGCTAATGCAGAAGGAGGTGTCTGGTGTAGATAGAAATGGCCTGCCTGCTTCTGTGATCTGTTGCTGAGCCTGACGACCCAGCTACGGATCACTCTGAGGGACCATCGGGCATCTGAGGAACCTTCAGATTACTCAGGATGGCTGCCTTAGATCCAAAGCTGAGGCCAGTAAAGCTGCGTCAGCAGATGCAGACACTAACCTCGGCACTCCCACAAAACAGAGGCGACTTGGACCCAGCTGTCGCTCCCTCCCAGCCCCAAACACCCTCAGACTGGGGATTAGGGGGCACTGTGTGCGAGGATGAAGGACCTGTTCTGCACAAGCACGGAACCATGGGGTTTGCATACAAGTCTGAATCAGGCCCAATGCTCATGTCTAATTTCTTTCCTGGTGGTGGTAAGGACGGTAATGCAGCCCTGAATATGTTGTGTTAGAAGAAGACTTTCGATTCATACAGTCCATATATTTCTATTGAGCATAAGAGCTGGCATTCAGTGATGGCCTGATATTGGCTCTGTCCCTGAAACAGATCACCTTGGATGTCATTTTGGCATTTGGTTTCTGAAAAAGGCATAATGAAAGTGGAAAGAGTTCAGCTGCGGGTGACAAGAGGAATAAATGGGATTGGATTATGAAGAGACGTTAGCCACACTCTGTGTGTTTACTCTGGGAAAACGATTCCACCGGTGATCTGACTTCTCTCTCGTAACAATATATTCAAGGACAATACAAGTAGCTGTTACTAAAGTTTTTAGCAAGACCTGAGTTAGAAGAGTTTGAAAAGTATGCAGTATTGTTACCTGCACAAAGCAGGCTTCTCACTTGTAGTCTCTGTGCACAACAATAACTCCCAGAGTCCCATGCACAGGTTACATGGTATTAATGGTCCCCTTTCACACAGAGCTGAGATACTAGGTTATTGCTAAGGCAAGTCGGCATGACCCACGTCCAGGCTTGATGGAAATGGGGCAGCCTGGTTCTTGCATGCCTGGTCTGACCAGAGCCTGCAGTGTAAAAGGCAGACCCAGGTCACTGATGCCTTAAAGTCTGCTCAGGAGCATCTGGAGATGACGACATCTCCAAGCGTCCTGTGTGAGCGGCGATTACACAGGCCTCAGAGGCGGTATGAAAGGGGTAAGTATAGCTGAAGCCCGGCTCTGAACCATGTTCAGTATTCTGGGTCGGACAAGGGTCAGAGTAAAAGAGGTATATTAGTGAGCAGCAATTGAATGGCCGATATATCGTGGGCACGTTGGTTGATGTGTACCAGTGATATGTCCGTGAATGATGTCATTCACAGACATATTGCATTGGCCCTGCAGCACAGCCGATGTCCAATATATCTGCAGATATATCGGCACATTGTCCTGTGTGTACACACTTGCTGCGGGGGCCGACCTCACAGCTGGGTGTGCAAATTCAAGTGCCCACCCAGCTACAAGACAGGGACCAACATATCGAGCAGCCAATGGTTAAGTGTGTACACTTACCTTGATCAGCCGCATGGTCGGCGTGATGGCGGGTCCACCGACATATCTGTCAGGTGTGTACCCAGCCTTATACTGCAGTGGCCATTAGTTAAGCAGATGTGTATATTATTCTCTATGTCTTCATTCCAATCATTATCCATTTGTTCGTCCATTTGTTGGATGGTTTGCCATGCCATATACTGTGTGTAAGGTTAGTCTGATATTATATAATTCTAGAGATTACAGGAATGTTTCTCTCTACAGGCCTATTTATCATTAAATATTTGCTGGATAATCCCTTATCATAGACATTTTTGTGGGGTACCCGTAAATACTGATTGCCCATATGAACCATGGAGGGATCGCAGCAGATACAGTATCTCCGTAATCTCCCTTCATTTTCATCTGCAAATACTGCATACTTAGCTACTCTCCTGGGACCTTCGAGAGACTCTCACTTTTTTGTGTGTAATCCCCGCACCCTCAGAGGAGTGTGCACTCCTCCCACATCCCGCCTGCTCCCTAGTTATGTGGGCACAATTGGGAGAATACTACTGGGAATCCATAGTCCTCAAGAAGGGGGTATCGCCTAGGGATGTGTTTCTATGGTAATCTCATCATTTTGGCCCTGCCCCTATGCAAATATGCATTATCACGTCATTGCACTGCGAGGGTTGTGGCCTGATTATGCAAATGGTGCAGCCCCGCCCTTATCGCCGCCCACCCACATCTCCTCTCCAGGCTTTTACCGAAGAAGAAACTACCAAAGTAGGTGAGTATGAAATGCAGCCCCCATAGTTTTCTAATGTAGACTGTGAGATTATATTCTGCATTTATTTAGGGTTTCGGTATAAAGTCATTCTACCCTTATATGCAGTAATTATGAATTCAGTAGATATGAAATACCGGTGGTTATTTAATGCCGCTTATTGTCATATTTCTGATGAGAAGAACAGATAGGAAACTATTACACATAGACAGAAATGTAAATGAGCAAGTTCTACTGGATGACACCTTCCGTCAACAAAGCAAAGTGTAATAAGAGAAATCATTATGGTGCAAACAGGAAATCGCTCAGATAATAGAGAAGTGTTTATAAATAGATTAAGTGTTTATAGCAATTAGGGTAATACATAAATGCAAAACAATTACAGGAATTTGGGTGTTTTTTTATCATACTTCACCAAACACAAACATAAAAAACTAGCTGCATTGGATTTGGAACCAATAGGTTTGTGGACCCTGCCAACGCTGGACCACCCTCCTAAGGGTATCCGGACTCTGGGTCGACACCACTTAGGTTGACAACCATTAGGCTGACACCCAGTGGTCGACAGTGAATAGGTTGACACTAGAAATAGGTCGACACGACCATTAGGTCGACATGAACAAGGTCGACTTGCAATGTTGACATTCCTACCTCTATGTCTGTCTGTTTTTACCCAGTTTTGTTCTATTACTGTTGTTCTAATTGTAAAGCGCAACGGAATATGCTGCGCTATATAAGAAACTGCTAATAAATAAAAAGGGTCGACATGAGTTTTTCACATTTTTTTTCTTTTTTTAACTTTTTCATACTTTACGATCCACGTGGACTACGATTGGGAATGGGAACCCCAAAGCATGGCAATAGGAGGGGACAAGATGCACTAATTTGGGGTTCCCGGTCACTTTACGAAGAAAACTACACCCAGGGCTGCCATCAGAAATGATGGGGCGCGGGAATGACATATTTGGCAGGGCCCCTCCCCCTGTCCTATAGCTCCCCCACATCTTACCAATTTGTGAGGTCCTGGGTGGCAGCCGTAAGGATCGCGGAGACAGGCCAGCTACCTGCGCACGGGCAGAGCAGGCAGCCACGGAGGCACAGCACACACAGAACTGCGGTTGTAATATACTTTCTATTGAGTTGTCGTGAGCCAAACGGAGCTTATGGACCGGCAGCCAATCAGGAGCCTCCAGCTCCTGATTGGCTGCTGGTCCATGAGCTCCGATTGGCTCACCGCCGGCTCAATAGAACGAATACAGCTGTAGCTCTGTGTGTGCTGTACCTCAGTGGCTGCCTGCCCTGCCAGCGAGCAGGTAGCTGGCCTGTCTCCGCGATCCTTTCGGCTGCCACCCGGGCGCCGTCTCAGTCAGGGCCTGGGACTGGAGTCCCCACCGTCCCCCCTTGATGGCGGGCCTGACTACACCAAACATGAAAAACTCAAGTCGACCTTTTTTATGTCAACCTAATGGCCGTGTCGACCTAGCCACTGTTGACCAATAGGTGTCGACCTAATGAGTGTCGACCTAGACACTGTGGACCGTGAGTCCCATACCCCTCCTAAGACCCCTGCCCTGATGTGCATGCAACACTCAAGTCCCATACCATGTTCTGCCCCTGAATAGCAGTGAAACCACGTAGAATCCAACTTTGTAACCATGTCCCATTACCTAGAAAATGAATTGCACTGCATGCTGCCCAATAACCTCATCATGACTAACTGGTTCCCTCTCCTCTCTTTCTGACATTTTCACATTTTTGCCAATGTGCCTATTTTAAAACAAGCCTTGTTATTTTATTTTATTTTTCATCTAAACAAGTGTAATTGTGGCCCAGATTTATCAAGCCTTGGAGAGTGATAAATTGAATGGTGATTAAGTAGCAGCCAATCAGCTCCTAACTGTCATGTTACAGGCTGAGTTTGAAAATTTACAGTTAGGAGCTGATTGGTTGGTACTTTATCACTGTGCAATTTATCACTATCCAAGGCTTGATAAATCTGGGCCCGTATCTGGGCACTATACAGGGAAGAAATATAGGGGGACAGAAAATCCCTTTCCTATATTTTGTGCTAATTTTTATTTACCCATACTGGCCAACTTAAAGCTGCCAGCCAACGCAGCTCTGCAGGGGTCGTGTTTCGGCAAAGTGGGCGACGTGGGGGGGGGGGGGTAGTGTGACAGCGTGATTACGGCGTGATTACACCATCATGGCCCCACCCCTGAAAAGTGCCACAATTACCAGCATCGTGACATGAGGAATGGGGCCATGATGATGCAATTAAGCAATTTCTGAGTGACGTGGGTGGTCCAGGCTCCTTGCTCATTCTTCAAGGCGCCCGGGGTGGCCACTCGAGATCCGGGAGCCTCTGGGACGTCCTTGGAGAGTAGGCAATTTTGTATTTAGCCCAAATTGTAATCAGCTACTTCTCACTAATATCTGATTATCAAATATGTGTATGTTATATAAATCTGTACTCAATATAATATCACACTTCTCATGTGCACACATACTTACTGTGCAGATAAGGGAAAAGTAAGTAATCTTTGGGCTGGATGACATCAAATACAGACATGCTGGCACAATTAGGAGAGTCTGTAGTGCCCATTGTTCTCAGTGCCAGTCATGGTTCTTTATGCAACGTGCAATGAACAAAGACTGGTGAGGTTTTATCAAACTGTTCTAGTTGTACTTACTGTGTGTGGGGCTGTGTTCTAGAACTCTCTAAGGGTTCCCTAAACCCAACGGAAGTTGTTGCTTTTTTTTATTGAGCCTTGTGCTCCAGCAATTGGAGGATAGGATCTGAATCAATCAAACCCTTCGGCTGCCACTGACAGTCAGTATCTATTAATTCAGCGGTGTACAGACATCTTTACCACCCACTGTTAATTTATGTTGCCTCAGGGACTTGTGCCGAGTTGACATAGATACAGTACGGGTAGTCATGAAATGGTAAATATGTCAGATCATTAGTATTACTGAAGCATATAATATAAATATAGTAGAGCAGGTGTTTACAATGAACTAAATCTATGTAATACGCCATTTATCTCATGATTTTGCCATCATAGATGGCGGAGACGTCTCTGTTCTGAAACACTTTGTGTTTCTAACTCGCACAATTATGTAGCAGAAATGCTGTAAACACATAATTAGTTTCTAACATAAGGGGGAATTCAACTGTATGCGATGGATGCGATGTGCAGCTCTGGATGGCACATCATGCACGCTGGCATCATAAGCTTTCCTTAGTGTCCGATAGAGGTGAGGGGGAAGAGATCCATTCAATTTGCCGGCTGTCGGGATCCCGGTGGTCAGGATACCGACGCAGGAATCCCACCAGCCGACAATGCCGCCAGCCGGAATCCTAGCAAAATAGGATTATTCCCACTTGCATAGCCAGATTAAGGGTGGGGCGCAGGGCATACTGTACCCCCCTCTGTCAGGGGGACCCCTGGCTGGAGCACAATGACATCACTAGCTCTCCTTCTTGTGCAGTAGCAGAACCAGGCAGCAAGAATGTGAGCAGGTCAGTATGCAGTGCAGGCAGAGACACAGGAGTATCAGGTTTCATGAGCTACCGACGGAGCTTCCCGAACAGAGGAGAGCTACAAGGGGAATGAGCTGTAAGTGACCAAGGGATCCCATCTTCTCCTCCTCCTTGCCTGGGTCCTTTGTAACTTGTTATATAATGAGAGCATTTGGGTCTAGAAAGAGACACACAGAGTCCTCCTGATTCCTGTCCCAGTGTGTAAGTAGTACAGAAGCTGCTTCTATTCTACATGTGACGCCATAGATGATATATTTTATTTTTATATGTGTATTTTAAGGTTGTACCAGTACAAGAAAACTTTATAAAGTAGTTGTCTCTCAATTAGGTGGAGCTATAAACAGTACTCAGGCATTATTAAACTATCCGTTTAAATCTACTATACACAATTGATTTAAATTTAATATAAACAATCAATCCATACCTCCCAACATGACCCATTCCAGGAGGGACAAAATGCTCTCTAGCTGGACCTCCCTCTTAATTTATGATTGCAATCACCCTTTTTTATAAATTAAATAGTTCAGCACAGGTGTCACCAATCAGATATTAAGAGGGAAGCCCAGATAGAGAGCATATTGTCCCTCCTGGAATGGGTCATGTTGGAAGGTATGTACAATCAAATATATACCCCTCCCCCTCCCCCCCCTTCCACCAGGGCCCCCCTGTCTTAAGTGCCCTAGGCACCCCTAAGGCTTAATCCGGCCCTGCCCACTCCTAGAAGTCAACAACACCCATAGAGTGGAAACAGATTCCGTGATGAGCGCAGCGACCCCGCAAGGGGACTCTTTGCGCTTGCCCCACTGCCGGCATTCTGACGGGCAGGATGGTGATGTTGGGATATGGACAGCTGGAATCCTGCCCGCCAGTAAACCGTACTGATACCCGGGGGATAGCTGCAAAACTGTCACTGCAGTAACTTGCCTATTCTTACATCATGAAAGGATCTAGTGAAGCTCTCAGTACTTGCAGAAGGAAAGATACAATGTAATTATATTGTTTTTACTGAATCGCTTAATGAAAAGAAATGAATCCAACCTCTGCAGGGTTTAATTGATGAATTTAACATATTTAAAATAAAAAGATGAATGTGGGATGTGCGCAAGGAGACTCAGTCAGGCAGTACTTAGTAACACCTTCTTTGGCCGAAGTCACAGGTAGCAAGAACTTCTTGTAGACAAACTAAGGGGCATATGCAATTATCCTCAGGGCTTACTGTGGGAGAAAAGCCTTGAGCTTTAATGCCCGGAGCTGTTCAATTTTATATCGCCCGCAGTAAACACACGACTAACTTGCGTGAATCCATAGGTTGTGGGTTAACTCGCTCAACCGCGGTAAAAGCCCTACTTACTGTGGATTTCTGTTCGCACCTCAGGAGGATGCAAACAGAAACCAGCGGTGGGCTTGCTGGGTGCTGCAATAAAACAGCTCCGGGTACTGCAAGAAGCCCGCTGTAAGCTCTGCAGCTAATTGATTATGCCTCTAGGTGTCTATCTATTATTCTGACTTTGGGAAATTTCCCTGAAGGGTTTGGACCAAAGAAGGCATGGGACTGCTGCTTAACAGGGCGTCCTGATCCGAACCCCCCCCCCCCCCCCCCCCCCCCCCTCCATTCCTTACCTCCTCCACTGGCATCTCTGCATCCATGCGGGACTCTTCTACTGTAGCACAGAATAATTCTTATTATTGTTATTCTTAGTTTTGGGGAGTATGAAATCCCTTCCGACACTTTAGTATCGAGTTCCTGTAGGTACTTTATAGCTTTGGTATCGTCTAGGGCATTGTCTAGCTGAAACCTCCAACCTGTTTTAAACTTCAGTTTCTTTCAGGGGCGTAGCCAGAACTTTGTGGGCCCAATAACAACATATTGAAGTGGCCTCTGTCCCAATGCTTCTAGAGACACCTCTCTGCAGCAGTTGTTAATTCTATGCCCCATAATAGTGCCCTAGTTCATTTACTGAACCATAGTAGTGCCCTAGTTAATGTTATGCCCCATAGTAGTGCCCTAGTTAATGTTATGCCCCATAGTAGTGCCCTAGTTAATGTTATGCCCCATAGTAGTGCCCTAGTTTACATGATGTCACATTGTGGGGCTGCCAGTGTACAATATGCAATACAGTACCCCCAATTTAGTTATGACAAACAGGTCCTAATTCGTGATTGTATGGAATTACATAGCTACAAGGAAGCGGTTGTGCAATTCTGTGTAATTAAAATTCAAATGTGGAAATAGACACCTGCATGCATTTGTGAGATCAGAGTGCTGCTTCTATGGACGCAGCCTCGGATCACCATCACCATCACCATCATAATGGTTGTGATTCACAGTGATTTTAGGCACTGGTCAGCCTGAGTATGCTGAAGCTTATGCAGGCAGGCCATCGGATCTGGACACCTAGGTCCAGTAAGTCTGCGTCCAATGAAGAACGGTGCCAGGTGCTTCCCCCGCTTCGCCACCCAAACGCTGCAGCATGTCAATCACGCTGCGACTGACAGGGGACCGCGAGCGATATCACAAGACCCGTTCTGCACATGCGCAGACCCACAACCTTCGGATTTGTACATAAACCATCAAGTTTACATACAAATCTGTATATGGCCCACAGTGCCCTCTGTTCATATTATACCACATTACAGTGCCCTCTGTTCATATTATACCACATTACAGTGCCCTCTGTTCATATTATACCACATTACAGTGCCCTCCAGTTCAGATTATGCCACATTACAGTGCCCTCTGTTCATATTGTGCCACATTACAGTGCCTCCCAGTTCATATTATACCACATTACAGTGCCCTCTGTTAATATTATACCATATTACAGTGCCCTCTATTCATATTATACCACATTACAGTGCCCTCTGTTCAAATTGTGCCACATTACAGTGCCCTCTGTTCATATTATACCACATTACAGTGCCCTCTATTCATATTATGCCACATTACAGTGCCCTCTGTTCAAATTGTGCCACATTACAGTGCCCTCCAGTTCATATTATACCACATTACAGTGCCCTCTGTTCATATTATACCACATTACATTGCTCTCTGTTCATATTATACCACATTACAGTGCCCTCTGTTCATATTGTGCCACATTACAGTGCCCTCCAGTTCAGATTATGCCACATTACAGTGCCCTCTGTTCATGTTATACCACATTACAGTTCCCTCTGTTCATATTGTGCCACATTACAGTGCCCTCCAGTTCAGATTATGCCACATTACAGTGCCCTCTGTTCATATTATACCACATTACAGTGCCCTCCAGTTCAGATTATGCCACATTACAGTGCCCTCTGTTCATATTGTGCCACATTAGAGTGCCGTCCAGTTCAGATTATACCACATTACAGTGCCCTCCAGTTCAGATTATGCCACATTACAGTGCCCTCTGTTCATATTGTGCCACATTACAGTGCCCTCCAGTTCAGATTATGCCACATTACAGTGCCCTCTGTTCATATTGTGCCACATTAGAGTGCCGTCCAGTTCAGATTATACCACATTACAGTGCCCTCCAGTTCAGATTATGCCACATTACAGTGCCCTCTGTTCATATTATACCACATTACAGTGCCCTCTGTTCATATTGTGCCACATTACAGTGCCCTCCAGTTCAGATGATGCCACATTACACTGCCCTCTGTTCATATTATACCACATTACAGTGCCCTCCAGTTCAGATGATACCACATTACAGTGCCACCTCACCATTATAGCATCCACTACACACTCCTCTCACTGAATATGTAATATCACACAGTTCAGACTGGAAATGGACCAGATGCAACAAGTTAACAGGCCAATCTGGGCAATTGGTATGCAACTTTATAACCTGGGTCCAGGCCCTCCTAAGCCTCTGGGCTCCATAGTAATGGCACCCCTTACACCCACTGTAGTTACGCCCATGGTTCTCTACTGACTCTGGGACACTCACATAACGTATTATAATGGGTGCAGTATGTGCGGTGCACACGGGCCCCTGGGGGCAGGGTGGCCCACATCATACTCTCTGCACCCATAGATGATACGTACATGTCCATTGTCACCAGAGAAATCACCTGGAAAATGGCGTGGGTGGTATAATCCTGGCGCTCTCCCTGTGCATGCGCTGGTGAGAGGGCGTGGGGGCTTGTATAGAGGCTGCACATGATTTCCTCCTCTCTTAATCAGGCCCTGGACCTTCACTTCTAGGATTTGTTGAATCCATTCTACCGCCACACAATGGCAAAGCACAATCTGTCCACTATCATTGTTAATGGTAGGCCAGATGTTCTTTATCTTCTACTAATGCGTCACCTGTTTTCTCCAAATACATTTTAAGTGGTTGTGGTGAAAGAAGAGTATTGTTTGTCTGAGCAATCCGCAGCACTTGTTCCAGAGAGCTTACGGCTTATCTAAGTCTTGTTTTGCAGACTCCAGATGTTGATTTTTGTGATAAGTTATATTTGTGTAAGAAGTGAGCAGTGCTGTACTGTGGACCTGTGTGGCCACTACTCCTGCCAGCTGCACCCTGCTGCAGGTGCTTTGCCGTCATATGTAGGTTTTTGCATTGCATATATGCCCAGTTTACCCTCAGATATTTCTGGGACTTCCAGATCTTGCTTAATCTTTAAAGCCGGGTACACACTGAGCGATAATGAAAGGCCGGCGATGAACGTCTATATCGTTGCACGATACAGCATTCTATGATATAATGCGTACACACGATAACGATCAGTGACGTCACTGCCGGCATTCCCCGACATGCAGCTCAGCCTGACATTGACGGGTTGAGCTGCATGTCAGCTCAATATTGGTGATTGCTGAACGGCGTGCAGGAGCGTGCATTGTTCATCGTTCACCAATATTTCCACCATACACCCTGGATGCTATAAGCCAAAAAATAAACTATAACGACATTTATTTCATTCTCGTTTATTTTTTAGAATGAAATCGCCTTGTGCAGGGTTGGACTGGCCCACAGGGGTACATGGGGAAACCACCAGTGGGCCCCACTGCCTGGGGGCCCACCCCCTCCTCTAGGGATCAGGTTCCAGACTGTGCACTTGAATTGTACTTTATACATATTATCTACAGTGCATTGCAGCTGTTAATCTGGTACATTATCATGCATGCACTAGCAATATTTACTACAGGCTTGCCTGCCCGATTTTTGCATGAGCCTCCCGCTGCCCCGCATACCTTGTCAGCCCTCACGATTTTCAAAGTCTCCATCCCCGTAAATTCGGACTGCGCATGCGCAAGTTCGGAAATGCGGGGGGCGGGGCCAGCAGGGGAGAGGCACACTGTGTCCTGTGAGAGCTCTGTGCACTGCAGACTGTCAGAGTCTGCAGCAGGATATGAAGAATGAGCACAGCAGCCACCTATAGTGTACAGGGGAGCACATGACCCGGCAGCCAGGGCTGGCCCCGCCCACCACACTAACAGTACAGTAGGCAGCGTGACACAGCCCAGCCTTCCTGCTCCTGCTTGTGTCTGCCCTGTGCTACCTCCCCCACCACACACTCCCTGCTCCTCAGGGAGCAACAAACCAAGTGTGTACTGTGTCTGCTGGGGGTTATTGGGGGGGGGGGGGGGTAGTAATGTAATGTGTTGCTGTGTGTAACATGGGGGGGGTGTAGTGTAATGTGCTACTGTGTGTAATACGGGGGGGTGTAATGTAATGTGCTGCTGTGTGTAACATGGGGGGGGTGTAATGCAATGTGCTACTGTGTGTAATACGGGGGGGTGTAATGTAATGTGCCACTGAGTGTAATATGAAGGGGAGGGGGGGGGGTAGTGTAATGTGCTGCTGTGTGTAATATGGGTGGGTATAGTGTAATGTGCTACTGTGTGTAATATGGGGGGGGGGTGTAGTGCAATGTGCCATTGTGTGTAATGTGGAGGGGTGTAATGTAATGTAATGTGCTACTGCGTGTAATATGGGGGGGTGTAGTGTAATGTGCTGCTGTGTGTAATATGGGTGGGTATAGTGTAATGTGCTACTGTGTGTAATATGGGGGGGGGGTGTAGTGCAATGTGCCATTGTGTGTAATGTGGAGGGGTGTAATGTAATTTAATGTGCTACTGCGTGTAATATGGGGGGGTGTAATGTAATGTAATGTGCTACTGCGTGTAATATGGGGGGGTGTAGTGTAATGTGCTGCTGTGTGTAATATGGGTGGGTATAGTGTAATGTGCTACTGTGTGTAATATGGGGGGGGGGTGTAGTGCAATGTGCCATTGTGTGTAATATGGAGGGGTGTAATGTAATGTAATGTGCTACTGCGTGTAATATGGGGGGGTGTAGTGTAATGTGCCACTGAGTGTAATATGGGTGTGTGTGTAATGTAATGTGTGTGTAATATGGGGGGCGAGGGGGCTGTGTAAAATGTAATGTGTTACTGTGGTAATATGAGGGGACATGGAGCAGCGGGTCCCAGAGCTGCTCGCAGAGGCAGGTGAGACATGGAGCTGTGGGTCTTGCTGAAGCGTTGCTGTCTATCATGGTGTGACACACACACACACACACACACTCACAGTCTCTCTCTCTCAGGTATAGGGGCTCCACCTGGCGTAGTGTGTATAAGGGACTCTACCTGGGGTAATGTGTGTAAGAGGCTACCTGGCGTGATGTGCGTAAGAGGCTACCTGGCGTATGGTGTATATAAGGGGCTGTCACGCGTAATGTGTATAAGGGGTACTGCTGTGTGATGTAATGTGACAAATGTACACTACTGTACAGGGTATGTAATGTGAATTATGTGGTCATACCACTTTCCCATGAAACCATGCCCCTATATTTTTTGGGGCGCGCCTTCGGCGCGCAGGCCCTGTTTTACGTTTGGGTTTGGGGCACCATTTCTATTTCTGGCACAGGGCACCAAAATGGCTACTTACGGCTCTGGCTGTGTATATAATGTAATGTATAATGGTGCTATATATATATATATATATCACACAATCGCACACCAGAGTATATACTTTAGGTTTTCTGTTTGTCCGTCTCTTCTCACCAGTGTACAGTACACATTACCGTAATATATAGTGCACCTATTATTACTCTAGTGTACCTATATTATTACTCTTTTTTGTTTTTGGCTGGTTTTAGTACTGTAGTTTTCATCAGGACACACCCCTGAGTGGCAATAAATCCCCTTATAGGTGGACCTAGACACACCCTTTGGGCGGAGCATGATCTCCCCCCACCATCAACGGAAAGCGATGCGTGTTCTGCTGCCACCTGGAATCTCCCTGAAACTAGTTTTCAAAAGTAGGCAAGTATGATTTACTATACATATTTGTCATGGGGCCCAGACCATGGTTAGCCAAGCCTCTGTGGCAGTTGGCCACATACCTAGGCATGGGCCTCTACCACAGCATTCCCCCGGTGGGCCCTCCATGCCCCAGTCTGACACTGGCCTAGTGTGTACACGGCTTAAGTTTCGTACCATCCCAATCCTAACAATGTTTCTAAAGAAATAATAAACCAAATGGAAGAACATAATAACACTTTTACGTAACACATTAAATGTTTTTTAAACCTGAATAATTCAATTCAATTCAATAAATAGTAATTGCACATTAATACATGCAGAAATAAGTCAAGTTTCATTTTGCCCCTGCAGAGGTTATATTAATATCTTGTCACTTAGCAATTCAGTCACACATAGAAAACCTCTGCACACTGTTTAAGTGTGCTACTTACAACCATGCTTTCTGGCAACTATTAAGGATTCTGAAAACTGTAGAGAATTCCCAAAGCAGTCCTGCAAAGTGGTTTCCTAATTAAATATTTGCATCCATTTAAAACACTTTACAAGACAAAGAACTAGGGATGGACATCATTAGCATTCGATGGCGGCAAACATCGGAATGCTGCCACTAAATGGCACACTACCATCGCAAGAAAAACATAGATGGTCGGCAAACATCGACCATCAATGTGCATCCCTACGAAGGACCTAATTTATGTGTCAGGGCTTCTACTTCCCGCATCAGGCTCCTCTGTAAATGTCACCATCTTGGTTTTATATCCCATGCGCATTAGGAGATTTGTAGGCGCACAATCAAAGATCCAAAGATGATACCGAGCTGCGCTTCAGTAATGAGGCCCATAATGATTGTTTTAGTGCTGCTAATTCACCAAAACAAAAAAACGTCCCTGCACTTAATATAGTTCAATAATTCATTTTAAGATATTCCACAGCAGATGTGTAGGGGAGCTCTGTAAAAATAATCTGGCCAGGCTTAATGTAGCGATTTGTGTCATCAGGGTCTGCCCGCTGTGACACAATTTGCAGCTTCATGCTACGCACACTGCAGTGCAATGATGCAAAATACACAAGAACTCCATGAAGTTCACAGGGTGACAACAGCAGTCAGGACTGCCATAGCTTATTCTGGCTGGGCATCATGGAGATTGCCAGACATTGTCGGGGGCCACTAGGGAGGGAGGGGAGTGGGTACTAATTACCCGGCCCAGGTCTGATGGAGGGGCCCAGATACGTCCCCTTAATTGACAGCAGCAACCGCAGCTCTTCTCCTCAGTCCAGTACACAGCATCCATCAGCCCAGTACAGTACATGTTGCTGTGTGCTGTGCTGCAGTGTTGCCAGGGCGGTGCTTAAAATGCTATTTTTTTTCCTGTATTTTTTTTTTAAGGGTGCATGGCCACGCCTCCCACAATCAGGCCACACCCCCTGGAAAGAACCTGGGCCCAGCCAGGCTCTCTACTGCCCTGCTCAGAGAGAGTAAGAAAGTATGGGCTGAAGAAAACGGAAAGACAAATCAGAAGCTAAAAAGAATTCTGGAACTCTTCCTATAAACCAATAACGTTTTGGAATAAAGTCAAAAGAATTATGGGAGTTGTAATGACATTGGAAATATACATTTTCACTTTATAATCCCGAAAGCTTTTCTTTTTTCTGCCTTTATTAATTGTAGTGTGAGCAGCCATATTGCTTGCTCTGTTGACAGAGACTGAAAAGAAGTTATTGAGTTGATTCCCGTTATTATTGGCGTAGTCCACAAACCGGCCGTCTCTACTACGTAGGTGACAGGTGCACTGTGGGAATCCACCTTCACCCTTTGAAAGGGCACGGTTACACGGAGTTAAATTTAGAAAGTTGTCACTTATTTCATGCTATGAAAGTAAATTGCTAACACAGAGCATGATAGTTCCCAACCTCATGGCCCCTTTAAGTCTGAAGAGGTTAATTCTGTGTCTGGTGTCAGTGGTAAGGTCACAGCAGATGGGATGGATGGTTTTGCAGATACAGAGCCCCAGCCATTTCTCACCCCTGGGGAAGGTGATACTTTGGGTCAGCTGGGAACACGGTAGCATAGCTTGTAAACTCAGTAAGTGGCTATATTTTTCAGTGCTGCTTCCTTAACCTCAGTGTTCGTTATGCTATCCTATTCCCACCCTGCTGCCGTTTCTGACGTACATAGCACTGTAACTCACTCCAAAAATGACCTCGGCTAAATAGTATCTCGCTGCCGGATTCTAAAAAGGCTTCAACTTCTTATAACATATGAAGTCTTTACAAACATACATGTTGACAGGTTAAATATACAGCTTAATAAAAAACATTTAGCTATATTTTGAAACAAGGAAATACAATCTATTGGGCTCGGACAATATACATATGACAAGCGCAATAAGCAGACCATGGTCACACGTGTGATTTCAGGTGAAAATTTATTCCGCAAAGAAATGAATTGATTTTGATACATAACACACTCAAATATGAAAACACAGACCTTCAATATCACAAGGCAGCCTGAGCTAGCGCCTAGTGAACGGCACTAATGTTTCCATCCTCCTCAGTGCTGCCTGGATGAACTCTTTCTGTTTAAATGCTTTCTAGAGCTACTTTTACAACCAATAATCCTTTTTTAATTGAACTGTCCACTTTCAGACAACCTTTAGACAATATTATATGCCCTTGGCTTTATAGTAGGCACAGGTCATTCCCCCTGGGAAGCCTCTCTGTTAGCTGATGCTGAAAGTTATTCCACTGCAGCACCTTAACTGCCACACTGCCAGGGGATGGGCGGATCAGGGTGCTCATAAGTCACTAGACTGCCACTTACTGTATGTTCAGCAGTGCAGTGGACCCAGAACCCTACAACACTTCATGATTGTGGTGGAGGCTGAAAGGTGTTTCAGAGCTTTACTGATCAAGCACTATTTCCAGAACTATTCATTCAATTTGCCAGCAGTAACATTAATGTCAGCTCTGTGCTCTGCAAAAGGCAGCTGGTGTGCGAGTGGTGCTGTCGCACAGAGCGTAGGGCTCTGGTTCAGCACCTTCGCTGCCCCACAGCCCCACCATCTGGCTAAGCAGGATGCCTGGAATGACCCCCTCTATCCAGGATCACTGCTGCAGTGCCATCCAGAGCGTCTAGATGCTCCAAACATGCACCTTGCAGTCTGTACAACCACTCAGAGCTTCCTCAGGAAACTCAGGGCAGTGCTGTTCTTCCCGGTGCTGGCGACCCTGCCCGCTCTGTGCGATGCCATGACGTCATGCACTAATGCAGTGCGGCAGGCACATGGCAATCTGTTAGGCTGCTGAACAGTACTACTACTACTACTACTACTACTACTACTAGTTGAGTATCCCTTATCCAAAATTCAAAATCCCACATTTTTGGGTCCCCTACTGAGATAATAACATATATATTATATATTATGTGTATATATAGAAATATCATATAGATATATAATATAATATATATGTATATGTGTCATTATCGTGTCATTATCTCAGTAGGGCAACCAAAAATGTGTAATTTTGAATTTTGGATAAGGGATACTCAACCTGTACTACTACTACTACTACTACTACTACTACTACTATTATTACTAATTATTATTACTAAAGAAAGATAACCAATAAAAACAAAGACTAATAATAATAATAATAATAATAATAATAAAAATACAACATAATAACAACAAATGAAAAGATAATAAAGACGACTGAAAAGGTAATAATAACAATTACTGTATGACTCCTGATTTTAGCCTAGAATAATGTACACCTATTTAGTATCTTTACGTTTTGGAGAACTAACCCGATGCACTAATGGTGTTGTCTTAATTGTGTGTAACTGACAGCAAGCAAAATTGTGAAAAATTGTATTTTTACCTATAAAGGTGACATAAATAAAAATAAGTTTATTCCAGTATTCTACAAAAAAGGAAATCCTATCTGCCAAAAAAAACACAAAACCAAACAAAAAACACTACACACAATATAATACACACATACAATATGTTTTAGCAAATTTAAAAAAAATACATGAGAGTATTAAGAATTGGGATTCAACCCGATAATAAAGGACAGGAAACATTGTGAAGTGGTTACAAGATACATTATACAGAATACAATGTAGCATTCCAGTGTACAATACCCTTCTGTCTGTTAAGAGGTTAATATAGGAATATGACATTGACCACTTCTGTGGTAGGTCTTCCTAATGAATAACATATCCAATCTTTTGTGAACAAAATGTAGTAAAATGAATTGTGTTCCGTTGCCCTCTCTTCTCTATACTGAACTATTCCTCCCAGATCTTATGTAAAGTGTAGGTGTGAATTCTCCATAAGCCCTAAACGCTAATCTACAGAATGTGCACGGGAAAATCAGCACTCACATCTGCAAAGAGTTAATACCTTGTTATCTTATAAAAAAACACACGTGCACACACACAAAGTATTAGCGCCGAATATATACCCTTGTGTTTCCACCTTTAGCAGCAGCAATAAAAAACAACAAGCTGGAAATTATCTTAGGAATAAAAATGTACATGATAAAACTCTTCATTCAAAACTAATTGTGAAGCATTTGCTGTCTTTTATTAAATTAGGGAGAGAAGATGAAATAAATATTTTATACGCTCGGCTGCAAAGTGGGAAAATACAGTGTGTTTGGGATTTTACTGCCTTCAGAGTGAAGAAATGTATTTGCAGCGAGTGGAAAATAGACAGCAGGCATAAAATTCAGCACATTCCCGCTAGTAAAATTATTTATCAAGTTAACAAGGGTGGGACACTGCTAGTGACAACAGGCCGGCGAGGAAAAGACGGCTTTTATATGTTACCTTTGGGTTAGAGCGAATGTAAAAACGCCACTTGACAAGCTCTTCGCATAAACATTTCTTTGTAAATGAGGCTGTATTGTTAGAGAGGAAACACGAAGCCAACATGTATCATTGTAAACACAAGCCCGTCCGGAGATCAGGCATTAACTGAGGTGCCACAGCCTGCACCAAACTCAATGGGACGTAATTTGTGAGATCATAAGGGTGGTAAAAATGTATGTGGCGTCTCCATCTTATTTTTAGCTACTTCACGGCCTGTGGAGACCGTAATGGAATATTCTGAAATGCTTTGGAGTCAGTGCTGGTAATGAAGGGGCAAAACATGAATACTGTACTCTGTGTTACATTGTAGACTAATTGCTCTCAGCCTTCTATCCCATTTGCCCTTGAATCCCATTTTATATGTTATATAATTTGGGAAATAAAGAAACATTAGAGTTATATATACATATTTTGTGCTGAACTATGTAACTGCTTTGGGTCTCATTTACAATTGGACGTTTAGTCAATTTTATGACACATAACTTAGCTGGAGCCGTACGCTGCTCATATTTTTAAAGTGGCAATCATTTACACGGCAAAACCAACCTGGTTTTGCAGTGTGAATGACTGGCGCTTTAAAAATACGGGCAGACTCACACAAAGTCCCCAACAGACTGTTAAATTTCACCCATGGACCTTCTGATTGGCACGTTGGTACGGTAGCCTCGATAAATTAAAAAAAAATCTTGCTTCTGACAATTAGCCCACTACAGTACATTAATGGAGGTGGTTCTGAAGGGGTATATAAATACACAATGTATATATGAAAAGGTAGGCAACTTGTGACTCCCCAGTTGTTGGAGGACTACAAGTTTAAGAATACCAAACTCATGCTTGGCTCCTGTGGCGTCTCCAGAGGTGGGGCTGCAGTGCAGTCCAAAATTCAAATAGGGGAGCCACACCAACTGCCACCCCAAACACTGCCAATCATAGCTGGCCGGAACTCACTGGACGTTTTTGCTGTGTATACCCTATTTCAGTTTTGGACTACGCTGCAGCACCAACCTCTGGAGTCCCACTGCTTGGCTCCGATAACTGTTGTGATCCCTCCCCAGCAGGCTCCGCTCATCTCCCACCTCAGTCTATCACAAATTTTTGGCTGCGCATGCGTTCACTAATGGCTGTGCGTGTACATTTGCGCTGTAAAAGCTACACATGCACATGATTACAGCCCAGCAGTAAAGTGATAGTAATTGCTAGCTGTCCTGGTACGATCCCCAGAGAAAATAATTTCTCAGCGCTGCAATATGCAGCAATAAGAAATAATAAAGACGGGGCCAAATCACATTCTTTGTTTAATAGGCCCCACAGTTCCAAAGCAGCTGGAAAGCTTCTGATAGTCCAAAGTCCCTGTATGTCATTGTCAGGCACTGATGTATAGGGGGAATCTTTGCATTTCAGTGTCTATGTTTCTCTGTCTCAGAGGATATGTTTTCAATACCAGCCAAAAACAATCCTATGTCACTTGCCAAAGAATAATAAAATGCATCTTACCAGTTTACAATAATTAAGACCGTAGTTGTTACAGTAGTCTGGGAATTCTGCCAAGGTTGAATGTTGTTATACTTGTGACATCATTATTAGTGATGTGCACCGGACATTTTTCGGGTTTTGTGTTTTGGTTTTGGATTCGGTTCCGCGGCCGTGTTTTGGATTCGGACGCGTTTTGGCAAAACCTCCCTGAAATTTTTTTTGTCGGATTTGGGTGTGTTTTGGATTCGGGTATTTTTTTTACAAAAACCCCTCAAAAACAGCTTAAATCATAGAATTTGGGGGTCATTTTGATCCCATAGTATTATTAACCTCAATAACCATAATTTCCACTCATTTTCAGTCTATTCTGAACACCTCACACCTCACAATATTATTTTTAGTCCTAAAATTTGCACCGAGGTCGCTGGATGACTAAGCTAAGCGACCCAAGTGGCCGACACAAACACCTGGCCCATCTAGGAGTGGCACTGCAGTGTCAGACAGGATGGCACTTCAAAAAAATAGTCCCCAAACAGCACATGATGCAAAGAAAAAAAGAGGCGCAATGAGGTAGCTGTGTGACTAAGCTAAGCGACCCAAGTGGCCGACACAAACACCTGGCCCATCTAGGAGTGGCACTGCAGTGTCAGGCAGGATGGCACTTCAAAAAAATAGTCCCCAAACAGCACATGATGCAAAGAAAAAAAGAGGCGCACCAAGGTCGCTGTGTGACTAAGCTAAGCGACACAAGTGGCCGACACAAACACCTGGCCCATCTAGGAGTGGCACTGCAGTGTCAGGCAGGATGGCACTTCAAAAAAATTGTCCCCAAACAGCACATGATGCAAAGAAAAAAAGAGGCGCACCAAGGTCGCACCACAGGTATAGAATGTAGATGGATAGTATACTTGACGACACAGAAGTAGGTACAGCAGTGGCCTTCCGTACCGTACTGCTATATATACTGGTGGTCACTGTGTCAGCAAACTGCAAAACTAAAATGCACCACAGGTATAGAATGTAGATGGATAGTATACTTGACGACACAGAGGTAGGTACAGCAGTGGCCTTCCGTACCGTACTGCTATATATACTGGTGGTCACTGTGTCAGCAAACTGCAAAACTAAAATGCACAACATGTATAGAATGTAGATGGATAGTATACTTGACGACACAGAGGTAGGTACAGCAGTGGCCTACTGTACCGTAATGCTATATATTATATACTGGTGGTCACTGGTCAGCAAAACTCTGCACTGTACTCCTCCTATATATATATTATACTGGTGGGGATCCGGACTGAAAGTCGACAGTAACTAGGTCGACAATGTCTAGGTCGACCACTATTGGTCGGCAGTAACTAGGTCGACAGGGTGTCTTGGTCGACAGGGTCTTTAGGTCGACATGTTCTAGGTCGACAGGTCAAAAGGTCGACATGAGTTTTTCACAATTTTAATCTTTTTTTGAACCTTTTCATACTTAACGATCCACGTGGACTACGATTGGAACGGTAATCTGTGCCGAGCGAAGCGGTAGCGGAGCGAAGGCACCATACCCGAAGTATGGCGAGCGAAGCGAGCCATGCGAGGGGACGCGGTGCACTAATTGGGGTTCCCGGTCACTCTACGAAGAAAACGACACCAAAATAACATTAAAAACTCATGTCGACCTTTTGACCTGTTGACCTAGAACATGTCGACCTAAAGACCCTGTCGACCTAGACACCCTGTCGACCGAGTTACTGTTGATCAATAGTGGTCGACCTAGACATTGTCGACCTAGTTACTGTCGACTTTCAATACCACACCCATACTGGTGTTCCCCAGTCCCCACAATAAAGCAGCACACTGAGCACAGATATGGAGTGTTTTTCAGGCAGACAACGTATACTGGTGGTCACTGTCAGCAAAACTCTGCACTGTACTTCTCCTATATAATACAGCTGCTCCCCAGTCCCCACAATTAAGCAGTGTGAGCACAGATATATGCAGCACACTGGCGTCCTCTCCCTAACATTTCCAATGCACGAGTGAAAATGGAGGCGACGCGCGGCTGCTTATATAGAATCCGAATCTCGCGAGAATCCGACAGCGGGATGATGACGTTCGGGCGTGCTCGGGTTAACCGAGCCATACGGGAGAATCCGAGTATGCCTCGGACCCGTGTAAAAAGGGTGAAGTTCGGGGGGGTTCGGTTTCCGAGAAACCGAACCAGCTCATCACTAATCATTATAGGCACATTACTGTACGGCCATTGTTATTATTGCCGTTGGACCCTTACTGTCATTAGTATCATTTGCATGTGACTACTCAAAGCTCTGTTCTTTGGCTATTAGTTATTATTATACATTTCTTTGCACCATATTACTGAATAGCCCTTATGGTATGTACTTACATGAGATTGCATATGCTGCTTTGCCCTTTTCTGAGTTCACTGGAAGGTAAGATACAGTACCACAGATGGGCTTGCCTGCCCGTAGATACCATTGCGGGCAGGCAAACCGTGCGTAGGGGGGGAGAGGGGGGGGGTTAAGTTTAGGCTGCGGGAAGAGGGGGAGTTAGGTTTAGGCACCACCGGGGAGGGTTAGGCTGCGTGAGGGGAAAAGGTTAGGTTTAGGCTCCGGAAAGGGAGGGTTAGTGGGGCATTGGGCGAAGGTAAGTATACGTTCTAGTCCCTGTCGGGATTCTCACCATCAGTATGCCGCGGTCGCTCTTCTGCATCCCAACCACCGGCATATCCTACCCAACCTGTTTGTTTATTGAAAATAGCCTTAACACAACCAGTGGCTGACTTGCTGTTGGTGCACGGCTGGTAAAGGGCCCAGCATCGCCTCCCCCACCCCTCTGATCTATTTGAGTATCCGTGTAATCTTTGTCCCATACTAAAAGTTTCTGACTGTGGCCACAAATTTAATTTATGCCACTACACAAGCACAGTAGCACTGCACAAACACAGTAGCACTACACAAGCACAGTAGAACTACACAAGCACGGTAGCACTACACAAACACAGTAGCACTGCACAAGCACAGTAGCACGCACTACACAAGCACAGTAGCACTGCACAAACACAGTAGCACTACACAAGCACGGTAGCACTACAGCAGCACGGTAGCACTACACAAGCACAGCAGCACTACACAAGCATGGTAGCACTACACAAGCACAGTAGCACGCACTACACAAGCACAGTAGCACTGCACAAACACAGTAGCACTACACAAGCACGGTAGCACTACAGCAGCACGGTAGCACTACACAAGCACAGCAGCACTACACAAGCATGGTAGCACTACACAAGCACAGTAGCACTACACAAGCACGGTAGCACTACACAAGCATGGCAGCACTACACAAGCATGGTAGCACTACACAAGCACAGTAGCACTGCACAAACACAGTAGCACTACACAAGCACGGTAGCACTACAGCAGCACGGTAGCACTACACAAGCACAGCAGCACTACACAAGCATGGTAGCACTACACAAGCACAGTAGCACTACACAAGCATGGTAGCACTACACAAGCATGGCAGCACTACACAAGCATGGTAGCACTACACAAGCACGGTAGCACTACACAAGCATGGCAGCACTACACAAGCACAGTAGCACTACACAAGCACAGTAGCACTACACAAGCACAGTAGCACTGCACAAACACAGTAGCACTACACAAGCACAGTAGCACTACACAAGCACGGTAGCACTACAGCAGCACGGTAGCACTACACAAGCACAGCAGCACTACACAAGCATGGCAGCACTACACAAGCACAGTAGCACTACACAAGCACGGTAGCACTACACAAGCATGGCAGCACTACACAAGCACAGTAGCACTACACAAACACAGTAGCACTACACAAGCACAGTATCACTACAACCATCATATTTCATCATCCGTCCTTGTTACTGTCTAAGCACAGGACAGATAATAAACATCTACTGGAACCTACCTTAGCAACCTCACCTCAAATGTATACTGTCATAGCAACCATTCTGAAAAAGTGTCTGTACTTCTGCATGTTATTATCCCAACATAAGGTGAGCTGTACCACATTGGTCCGTACATTTTAAGAACTTGTTTACATCACTTTTATTTTTTTATTAAGCCACTTTACTACAATGCCAACAGAAAGCACTTCATCTCCCATTAGCCTTACTCATAAATAACAGTTTGATCAGCAATTCTTATAACATCACAATGAGAAGCAACTTGTACAACTTCACTAACGTTCCCCCTCCCAGCCTGTCACAGAAGCTACTCTCTATAGCCAGCAGAAGACAGATTATTTTAACTCTTCTGTCTCTATACTCTATATATCTAGACTATGAGTTTGCATAAATGTTCTGATGAAAGTGTCCAATTGATC
The DNA here is from genome assembly GCF_028390025.1 of Pseudophryne corroboree. NCBI lineage: Eukaryota > Metazoa > Chordata > Amphibia > Anura > Myobatrachidae > Pseudophryne > Pseudophryne corroboree. The sequence goes on along the minus strand of NC_086454.1, from coordinate 266,130,136 downwards.
AACAGTATGAATAAATCTGATTTATACTCTTGGTAAGTGTTTCATCTCAATTTGTGCTTTTAATAAATGCGTAGTCAAGGACCGGAACAGCTGCCTTAAATCACTTCCAGGCAGTTACACTGGCAGGGAAAACACAGTGGAAAGTACATCTTTCTAAAGAATAATTGCAAGATGAAAAAAATAAATAAATACAAAACAAACACCAAAGAAGAAAAAACTTAGGACAACGACGCGACTATGATATGGAGAAACTTTGCCATTATTTGCCAAAAAATGTATGAATTGCCTTTTATTTTAAATAAAAAAGAATTTAAAACTGATAAATACAAGTAAAGGGATAGAGCTGCAAATACGAAACAGTCGTGAATTAACAACACCAATCAATATTCAGCAAGACTTGAATCCCTCCCTAAAAATGTAATAATCCATTCTGTTTATGCCATGCCACGTTCCACACTGTATGTTGCGTTCCAAAATCAGGACATTTATTCTATAGTAATCCAAGGTATAATCATTACATTTCACCAGTATTTATTGTTACCTTCCTTTCAATACATAAAAAAATCTTCTTGAAATAAAACAATGTGATTGGTCCTCCCCTTACTCCTCCCACTACCCCCCAACCAACCCAATTTTTGCCAGGGCTATAAGTAAAATGGGAGTTGTTTCCTGCAGCCCTTTTTCCCCAAAGCAAGGGAGTGTGCTGCCTTAATAAACTGTTTTACTATGTGGTAGAGCAGCTATAAAATATTCCACTGAATTCTTACAATTCACCTATTAGTTCTTACAATCTACTTAAATTCCTGTCACCTGCAAATGCCGGGCAAAAGCAGGATTTTAAAAGAGGATTTCCACATGTAAGAGTTAGTAAAAAGCAAAAAAAAAAAAAAACAGGCCAAAAGTTAAGTGGTGACGGAGTGTTCAGAATGGCGCTAAATCTACTTTGACAAGTGTATAAGCACTATACTGCATAGTTGAGCATACATCATATACCTATCAGTGTATGAATGAAATATGTATTTACCAGAAGTTATCTTTAGTATTAAAAGTATGCACAGATCTTAGATTTAATTTTTACAGAGCTTATTTATTTTCAATTATTTTTCTTATTACAAATCACCGTAGCTCATAATTTCCAGGTCGAAAGTTGACCCACAACAGGGCAATCAGTAAGAGGTGTTGCCACCAATGAGCGCGAGCAGAAATCTGATCAGCAGGTTGAGCTGCTGCCACTGGGCGTGCCTAGAATTTTTATTTTGTCCATTTGCGATACAGAACATGGGGGCAGCTGTATTAACCTGGAGAAGGCATAAGGAAGTGATAAAGCAGTGATAAACTCAAGGTGATAAACGCATCAGCCAATCAGCTCCAATATGTAAATTGACAGTTAGGAGCTAACTGGCTGTCGCTTTTATCACCTTGTGTTTATCACTGGTTTATCACTTCCTTATTCGTTCTCCAGGAAAATACATCTGCCCCATGGTGCGTGATATATGGAGGTATCACTACTACTGTTCTGAACTTCTTGGCAAGGTTTTCAGGCTACTGGAAACCCCCTCTAAGTGCGTGCCGGATATGGTGTGAATTCCCCAGCATCAGATGTACACTATGTCTTAAGTGTCTCTATGACTGCTTATTATGTTTAGTAAATCAACCACCTACCTATTACGGCATATTATTGCAAACCCTTATTTAAAGAGGTATCCATGCAATGACTATTATATATTAGATTTACAGTCTCTCCCTAATTTAAGTACCTGTGCCCATTATTTGTCTCTGACATGAATTTGGGCACTCAGGAAACTACTGTAGAACGGATCGAATGGTTCCCATTTGGTGCAGCTGACCGATGACCGCACACACTGACAGATTGGGATTGTTTCTCTACATTTAAACCTGAATGTGAAGCCATTTTGAAATCATGATCAAGCCTCGATGTGTGTAACCACTTGCCCAAAATCCATGCTGTGGTCTGTTGACCCCCTTGGTAATTGGAAAAGTATAAGGGGGTAGCAGAAATATTATAACTCCATGCTGGATCATATATTGACAGCTGATGCAATAGTGGTGTGTTCAGATACAAACTTATCTGATCTTGTGCAGTGGCGCAGTGAGGGGAGGGGGAGCGGCTTCTAATTACCCAGGCCCATTCTTGTTGAAGGGGCCTGGGTCTACCCCTGCCCTAAGCCTCCCTTCCCCCTTCGCCCTCTCTTAGGTGAAGGTCATTAATAATGATATAATAGAGTAAGTCTCAGCACCCACCACGATACAGAAATCAGATTATTTAAAAAACTATTTCTGTAGCTTTCATTTTCTTCTCCAGTCCCCGCCCCTGACATTAGAGGGTTACCGCTCTTTCTCCCTCACCTGTCACTCATCGGCTGCTGATAACATTTTATTTTTTCCCCAATAGTAATTCTACACAGAATATAGTGACTGGATGAATCATTCCTTATCAGTCCCTTAACCCTTAGTAGAGCAGGTTTACTTTTAAGAATAAAAGAGTGGATATACTGTACTTGGAGATAAACACTGATTTATTCCAGTTTACTATTCTGATACTGTTTTTTTTTAATTTTATTTTCTATTTTTCCACAAAAGAAAATTTTCTGTATAGTAATTAACTTTAATTAAGTGATTCGCCTGTTCAAGGATAGGGCCTGTGCTATTAAGTACCACTGTAGGAAGAGGGTCAATTTATGATTGCCATGTATTTATAGCAATGTTCATTTTCCCAATTCCTAGATTATGTCAGTTGTCTTGCAGTCTAATAATGCAATACTGCAGCAATGTCTGGCAGCCAACGATAATTTTATGCCTTAATTACTGCCTTTAGAAGAGAAGGTAAATCTCGCCAAAAAGTAACATAAAACACATAAACTGATAGTCTTTATTATTTTGGAAGGGCTTTTAAGAATGTAGGATCAAAAGATAAGTAAAACCAGTATTAAAGGTAAGGAGAAAAACTTTTTGACAAGCTTTGCCTTAACTACTGTCCCCATTACTTGGTACTGCTTAACGTTTTTGCACAAGTCCCGTATCAATGACATCAGAGTAACCTACATAATTGCCACGTTGTATGAAAGTCACCTAAGTAACAGCGATAGCTGCAATAGTGACATTGGAGTTACCTATGTAACAGCACTCAATATCAATGACATAAGAGTCACCTACATAATACCCATACAGCATCAATTACATTAGATCCACCTAAGTAACTGCCATTTACTCTGCCCTAATTCTGTTTATCACGTCATGGCTATACTGCTTAGCAAAAACAATGTAAGGTTGAAGTAAAATGCTAATATTAATTTTAATGATTTCATTCTGGTTTCCTTTTGCCTTTCATCTAGAGAAAACGGCCAACTGCGTATTTCATCGTTGGTGGGGCATAGCATAAGCCCATATATGATGCACTCAATATACTGTAGTCAATAGAATATAAAAGAAACAACTTACATCCTTACTCAGGTTTCCCTCCCACGTACACCCCACCAATATAGACTATAGCTGTGTTATTACTAATCTCGACATACCTGCCACTTAATGATACAAAACTATTTTTCCAGGGGTCCAAAAGCCTTGACAACATTTTGTTATTGCAGCCGCCCCACCCTAATATAATTAAACAAATCAGGAATTGGATTCTTTTTGGTGTTTGCCAGAAACCCTCCGAATCAGTATTGTGAGAATCCTAAAACATGATTTGGAAGAATCCAAGTTAAGAACCGTACCAAAATTTAGGCCCGTCAAACACTTTAGAAACCTTCAATTAAAATATTAAAATAAGATTTTTTTTTTTTTTACGTATCAATATAAAACGCAGCAAGAATGAATAATGTATTTAGAGTACAAATATTCTACGTGAGTCCTTGTTTGGATATTTGTGAAAATCTGGCTTTTGCAGGCACTGAAATGATTGCGTCCTGGAGGAAACACATTTAGGGTTAATAGTTACTGGTTGCATTATTGTCATGATCTTCCCAGCAATGCACAATAATGGTACATCTAGCTAGTTCTAAGTTCACTTGAGATTTGCATTAGTTTTCCGGCCGCTGGAATTTTTTCTACTCCCCAGTGTTTATCTGTACGCGAACCTCTATCCTGGTCTCGGTATAACATTTTAGTGCATTCAATAGCTATTTGTTGAGATACATGTACAGTGTGCCCTCCTTATTTATTTCTTTTTACAGACTGAAAATGTAAAGAGAACACGTACCTTTTGAACTTCAGGCATCAACGATTTTCACATCACTGATGTGGAGGATTCCCGAGTGTACCTGGGCGAGTAGATATATCAAAAGAAACAAGAGTTCATGAATATTCACGGCTTAATACAGAGAGATCTCACACTTACAGCACCTAAATACACTGATTGTATCTAGTCTTGTATTATAAAACATTTATACAACACGCTGTGATTGGAATATATCTACACGTTAACTGCTTCAGTGCTTGGGCTGGTGGGATGCAGTGTTTGCACAGGATTTAATAATGGATGGTTTGTGGAATTTGTTTTAAGAAGAAACATCAAAATATTTGATCTTCACTGGATTATATAATAAACTGAATTAAAAAATGGATTTTGTTATTTAAATATTTGTCACCTTTTAGGTGTAGTAGGTTCTGTCTTGAAAGATAGATAGATCGATAGATAGGTAGATAGATAGATAGATAGATAGATAGATAGATAGATAGATAGATAGATAGATAGATAGAAAATCATTATGTTGATCTATATATATATGTTATGGTTGGGCAAATACAATTAGATCAAAATGTGCACTAATGTTTATATTATAAGTGAGAGTATAAGATCTATATTATTGCAGTGTGTATGAGTGTATAGTATATACAGACAGATACACTCGTATATACACCATAGATCGGAAGTTTGTGTGAGAAGGGTCCCTTGTCTTCTCTACATGATTATGTCAATAATCATGTATATATATATATAAAACTCCAGCAATAAATCGGCACTCATGAGACTTGTATAAACAGACTAAGGTCTATTAAAGATCCAGGTTTTTTATTTATAAATAAACACACACACACACACACACACACACACACACACACACACACACAGAGAGAGAGAAAGAGAGAGAGAGAGAGAGAGAGAAAGAGAGATACCATGCACTCACAGGTAACAGGGAATCCATCCGCTCTGGTGCAACCATAGGACAGATCCATCCATCCACTGGCTAATATCTTCAAGCATAGACAGCAGGCCACTCACTGGTCTTGAAATGCTTTAAAAAGGGATTTCTTTATCCATAAAATGTCATAGTGTAGAAAGCAGAGGCGACGTTTCGGTCCCTCTGTGGGACTTACTCATGGAACAATTTACAGTAATCACTTTTTAAAGCTTTTCAAGACTGGTAAGTGCCTGCTCCTCTTTGTATATATATATATATATATATATATATATAAAATGAAAAATGCAGGAAAATAGTAGAAACAATATAGTGCAAATAGTACTGAGGAGGATAAATGGGAAATAAAAAAAAACTTTTTGGAATTATATTATAATCCTATCCGGTGTCATATTTTATTTAGTATTGTAATTTGTCACAACTTGTTTTTGCAATACTACTTGCAAGATCATTCAGTTTTGTGTTCATTTTGCACTTTTAATACTATTCTATATGTTTAATACTATTCAGCAGATTGCATATATAAATGTTCTGGGCTCTGAAGGCTGGGACTCCTCTTGCAGCAGGGCTGATGTACAGTGATCACTCGCACTCTTCCATTTAATGTAAGAGGCTTATGGAAACATGCACCCAGCAGGGCCACGCTGAAGCGCAGATCTGCATAGGGAATATACGATAAGGCTTTCTGCATTAAAAGGATGGTGGGGCGACTTTATCTGCGATGGTCAGGCTTTACATCACTCTCTCAATTAATGCTGTACAAAAGGCACCCTAGCACAGTGCTTTCCATTGCTGCATTTTGATTAAGACCACAACACCTCTGGTTGATTAAACTAAAGCCACATGAATATGTTTATTGAGAAAAGATAGGCTGCAAATGATATCTTGCTCCGCTTAAGGTGTCACTTCAAGATTTCTACTCTCTAGATCCTGGAGCGTGTTATTTTTGGAGCATACGTTCAAGACTACCTTAAATGCTACTGCTGGCTTTTTGCCCGGGATCTCTTAAAGTAGATGACATTTTTAGACATTCGGTGTCATTTTCCTCAATATGACCTCTACTTTCATGCCAGGGATGAATCCATCCTGTTATTAATGCATTCAGTTTCATGAGGGAGAGAAGAAAAAAAAAAAACGCTATTCAATTTTCACACCTGAATAGAGTCCAAAAAAAATCCTAGTTTGCTACTGTTATCATTGGGTTGACGAGGAGCTGAAGTTAGTCTCTCACTTTACCAGGCCTCTAGCCGTCGCTCTAGCACCAAGACCCAAGAGAGCGCACAAAGTATATTTAATCAAAGCCGTTGTATAAATAGTAAGATTGCTCTCTTGGATCACCTTTACTTCTAAAGTGGAACTACAAATTAGAGAGAGAAAAAGAGGAAAGGAAAGAGAGAGAGAGAGAGAGAGAGAGAGAGAGAAAGAGGAAAGGAAAGAGAGAGAGAGAGAGAGAGAGAGAGAGAGAGAAAGAAAGAAAGAAAGAAAGAAAGAAAGAAAGAAAGAAAGAAAGAAAGAAAGAAAGAAGGAAGGAAGGAAGGAAGGAAGGAAGGAAGGAAGAAGGGGAGCAAGAGGGGGGGGGGGGGGGGGCGAGAGGGAGTGAGTGAGATAGAGGTACATCTAACAGTGGGACCTAACACTGAATTAGAGGAAGTGAATGATTATTGTAAAATACCATACTCCTGATGCAGGCCAAATCATACTGGCAAGCCTTTGGTCATATAATTGGAAGAAATTTAGTCCACCAGTAAAAAAATATACATACAGTGACCAATTAAAATATGACACTGTGCTACTACTAAACTACACAATACATTTACTAGGTCGAAGTATTGGTCGTACATAACTTATTTTTAACCAATTGCTGATCTCGCTGTAATGCCTGTTCACAGTCATAAAATAGCAGTCAGCTGAAATTGGTGGTTGTCAGTATGTACATAATAATGGGAGCCAGGACACCATGCCCTCCCCCCCCCCTCCTTCACCCCCATAGGCTCCAACTGCTGCGACATATGGATGGGACAGCTGAACATATTGATGATTATACCCACAGCGGGACAGGAGCTAAGGTTATCGCGGCCGGAAAAACAGAAGTCCGCCGGGCGGGGGCGAGAGCGGGCACCTGGTGAATGATAGGTGAAATTACCAAATATCTGATGAGGTAACCGAGTAAAAAATAACGTGAAATGGAATCAGTGGATGGAGCAGGGAAGGTGGGATGGGTGAAGACAAATTGGATAAGTGAGGAGAAGAGGGACAAGTTGAATGGAGGAAAAAGAGAGATGGAATAGGGAAGTAGTGTAATAGTCACTTTGAAGAAGTGGAGCAGATTATTAATATGAAGAAAATTTGAAGAAAAGAATGGTGACCAGATGGAGAGCCTCCGGAAAATGACGGTTTCCTGAAAACATCTTTAGCAAAACATATTAAGTATCCTTAAAACTTGGTGGCCTCACAATCAGAGGCTTCCTCAATAACTGAACTCCACAGTGCAAATAACAAATATACAGTAATCTGTATTAAATATCAGTACAAAAGGACTACTTAAGGAAACAGAGTTATCCTGTACTGGAGCTATTAACCCCTGCAGGAGAAGTGTAGCACAGGCTACTCTGAGCAGGTTCCAATAGGACGTTATGCTAGCTGCAGCGACAATGAGCCTCATCCAGGCCGGCTGCACCTGCGCCCATCGATGCAGAGTATGATTTTCTGTACTTTGCACATGCATGCATGCATGCATGTGCCACCGTTTAGGGGGTGGGAAGAGGTCAGGGATCTCTGTCGTAGGACAGAGATTTCCTGTCCTCTGCGATGGCTGGCTTGTGCCCGATGGTGGGAGAGAGATTCGATGCTGCGTCCTAGGAACGCAGGTGGGATCACTGCTGCAGAAGGAGGCGTCTGCATGTAATAGACACCGCCTGCTGCATCACCGTACAGAGCTATCACTGCTGCTTCCAAGGAAGTGATAGCAACGCCAACCACAACTGAATGAACCCCAATGTTCTCACAGTTCTGCACCCACGCCTGTACCGTACTAGATGGCAAAGGGAGTTTATTGATCATATATATATATATATATATATATATATATATATATATATAAAATTATATATGTATATATATATATATATATATATATTTTTTTTTTATTTTTTTTTCTCAGAGTTCCTTTTGAAATAAGCTTTAAAGTGAGTCTTGGGCAGTTGAAGTACAAAAACACCATTCCTTACTATTTGAAAGGGTTCTGAATATTTATTTTTATTTCTGCTTTAATAACAAATTGGAGTTTCCTTAGATTTAGCATTTTGCATCCTCTATTGAGAAAAAGGGCAAGCCTGACTTTCCATAAAGAAAAAAAAATGTTTTGTATTTGGTATTGTTTGCTATTTAATTTATAATATTAAACATCATTCAGAAATTGCTCACTGCGCCCTGTTACATTTCTGTAAAAGTGTGGCCCACAATTTAATTACTGAATCAATACATTTCCCTGCCAGCGCTAAGATTAGCCTCCATTATTTTTACATGTAGTCTTTGTCATGTAGGCATGGCCATCAATGAGTTCCCCATCAGTGGTCAACATCGATGGTACCACTGGTGGTTATTCTCGATGGTATGAAACCATAGATGGGAATCTATTGATGGTTTCCACCCACCGATGGTTATCCCTGGTTTGTTACTCACAGGACAGTCGACCAATCAGAGTTGGGGGTGAAGCTTCAGCATCACATCAGGGGCAGAGCTAGGCTCCATGTCCCAGCTGTGGGTAGAAAAAAACCATTGTGGTACAATGGGCCTAATTCAGACCTGATCGGCTAAATTTAGCACATCTATGATCAGCTTCCCTGCCCCGTCGCAAAAGTACCAAGCTTTGCACGGCAGCGATGCTTTTATACTTGAAGAGTAGCTCCCCACCAGCGCAGCTCCTGCGCGCTGGCAGGGAGCTGCCCATCGCTGTGAGGGTCACAGTGGCTGCGTGTGAGGTCACGCAGCCCCCACGGCCCGCCCCCCGCACGGTCCGGGCACGCCTGCGGTGCCCGTACCGCGCCCCTAAAATGACGGCCAAATGCCGCCGGCCCACCCCCTCCCGCCCAGCAAACCTCTCTGCCTGTCAATCAGGCAGAGGCGATGGCAGGGCTGAGATGGTCGTCGGCTGTCTGGCATGAACAGTTCAGACCTGATCGGCTGCTGTGCAAAAACACACAGCACCAATCAGGTTTGAGTTAGGCTCAATGTGCCATCGATGGTGAAGAATTAGTAGATCTCCACCATCAATGGTAAACCCATGGTCATCAGATGTTAATTTCGATGGATGTAATCCATCAAAAGTCGATGGCAATCCCTATGGTCAGTTGATATCTATTACATATACTCTGTATATGCTTTTAAATAAGTCAGTCAGTGCTAAGGATTTTCATTACTGCTGTTTGTTCTCAGCATATACAGAACAGTGTAGATCACTGTGTAGAAATATGCTGTTTCTATGTACAGGCTCCAGCAGGGCGAAATACTGTACCCCACCTAGTAGACGTATGGTTAAGAAACTTATGGACTATTCACGGAACTGTCAGCACAATTTGTAAAGCACTCCATCACAGATCAATTACATGCAACTGTAGCCACTATTAAAAATAATTAAATCCCACTGTCTTTCCCTAATATTAGGACAGGACAACCTTGACAGTGAATATTTCCTTCTCTGACTGGTGAAAAGAACTGTAACTATCTAGGAGAAAAGATTGGCTAATGCTACTCTAGAACCACATGATCCATGCGCTGACGGCACAACACCCAGAAACACCAGCAAATTGCCTTATAAAAACGTTTTCTGTGACGTAACAACATGGCTTCCTGTTTCTCAGTACCGATGCCTATTGCAGCGATGTTAAGAGAATAAATAATATCTGTAATTTTACATCAGAATCTTCCTGTCTCAGAGATACAGTAGTCCCTTATTTTACTTTGGATAAATCAGTGGTAGAAACTGGAAAGCATTACTGCAGATGTACAAGTGGTCCTTGCTCTGCCCATTACCTTTGTGGTCACATTATCGGTATAAGATGACCAGCATCACTTGGGATGGTCGGCATCAAGCATTCACACATTATGCGCCACCTACTGTACAGATGAATGGTGAGAAGGCGTCACCAATCAGCCACTGTCTAACCTGCTACATGTAATGTGTAACAGTTGACTCACCAGTAAGAGGAGAATTTACAGTAGGTCAATTATTGGCCTGGATACAAGCCTCACTATCTGTGGGGGTCTATGTACTAAGCCTTGAAGAGAGATAAAGTGGACAGAGATACACAGACACTTTAATAATCCAGTCATGCTGTATTGTATGACCAGTTTGTAAAACGCTATTGGGCTTGCAAGCACATGCCTGTAACATGTATACATGCAGCTATCTTCATGTAACAACTTGGGATAGAACTACCTTGCATTTTTTATAATTACTGCAAGACTGCTCTCTTGATCTTTCATCCCAAATGTTCTTGCCTTTTATTAACATATTATATTCTCCCATAATCCCATTGTAAAATGCACCAGCAGACACGGGGCTAACCACCCTCCTTACACTCTTACTGTGCAGATCTGGAATCTATCGGTATCTGCTTAGGCCACAGTAAGACTCAGTAGCTGCAATGTTGCACAATGCAGCTACTTCATTATACACTGAATCAGATTACAAGCCTTTGGGGGAGCAGAGCAAATAGGTGGTGTGAAAAGCTGAATAGGAGGCGATTTCCTTACCCTCCTATCCAAACACGCTTACAAACTCTGGAAGATGTTATTTCCTTGCAGTGTTCCTCCGGAGAATTGCTATTCCCAAATGTAGGCTAGTCAGTATCAGACAGTTAATTAACAAGCCATGATATGCCTCTATTCTCATTTCATAGTATGTAGAGTGCCAGAGGAACTTCAATGCAGAGAATACTGAAGGGTTAAAAGGCAGAATAGTCTATCAGGGCCTGTGGCACAGCTGATGCACAGCGACACCTGTATTGGATATCTCAGATGCATTCCATGTATCATAAACCAGGGTCATGTTATGTCCCAGGAGCTAAATGATGTTATTCTTTTGAATGGTAGTGTTACACTAACAAGGCAGACAGTAGGCTACTGAAAATTGCATTTGGCTGGACATCTTTTATGGGTTTATTTCATAACATAGTGTAATCTGCATGCATGTGCTATAACCACGCAACCAATCCGATGGTGCTAAAGTGACAGCTATAATATGATTGATGGCTATAGGTTATAGCACTTGTGCGCACATTTACACTTTTTGTAAAATAAGCCCATATTACTCTTGTCTAAAACAACAGTATATTTCAATGGGGGTAATGTGAAATCGGAGACTGATTTCGTTGCAAAATCATAGTAAGTCAAGTTGTATTATCCAGGTTATTTTTGCAAATCCATCTCTTGCAATTACTTTGCCCAGTGCACATGAAATAATACACAAAACTGTGATCACACAAATAGGAATAACAGTTTATCAGGATTGATGTCCTTGATTGTCAAATATTAAACATACACACCTGTATAAATGACGTTTTTTGGATTAGCGGTGAAGAGACAGTCGGTAAAGTTGTTTCATTGTAAATATGATGTAAATGTGAAACTAAAGACTTTATTTAGGAAAGGTTACAAGTAGCAGATATTCTTTTTGCACTATGTAGTAGTTTCTCTTTAGAATGAGAAAAGCATCTGACTGCTGTACACATTAGGGGGATGATTGTAAGGTCTCACTTTCAAATAAATTTGCTTTAAAGTTGTATTTTCCAATATCTACCGCAAAGTACGCAGTAATGGCACTGTTCACGTATACAGGAATTATGTCACAGTGAAGGACAAGTCAAAAAAGACTCCTTTGAGGGAATACTACAAAATAGACAAAGAACGTCATATAAATTGTATTTAAATGGCGTGAAATTACCCCAATTCTCTTAATTATAACAACACTTTTATCTCTAGCTTATCACCTTTTATTTTAGTAGGAGTTAGGAACTGGTGTTATTTTTTCTCCAGGAAACATTTAATACCATTATAAGGGCTGTTATACTTGACTCTGTTTACCCCACTTTATGGAATAGCCTGTTTGAACTTTGAACATCGGCTCCTCAATTTCCAAACTCCCAATGTGCCACTTTAAAATGGCTAATCAGTTTACAAACTGTACTCTTAACGTATAAAGACACTGGCAGAACTACAGCATATGGACAATAGGACGTTTTATCATGATGCATCACTAACACAATCTAATTGTATTTTCACCCAGACTGATCCAATGGCCTTAGTCAGAGAACACACTGGAAACATATCCACCCCAGACATTTATTTATAAAGCTTCTTATTTAGGGAAAATTGAATCCCATATTTAAATAAATACAGTTATATGTGAATTGCGATAATTATAATATATCGCAACATTGACGGTCTCAGTCACCTGTACTCAAATGATGTCATAGACACTATAAACATCTACTGAAAATGTCTATCATACAGGATAATGATTCAAAGAAAAATGCATTAACAGAACTTTCCGTAATCTAAAGAGCTTGCAATCCGAGCAAGTTCAGGTCAAACTGTATATGTGTTGCATTGGAAAAAAAACCCTGTCTCTGTCTACTGCCATGTAATATGTGGCGCTGTATAAGGGTTAGCAATAATAACCTCACTGCATGGAATATCTCCAATCTCACTTCAATAATTACATTTAAAATAAAGGAATTAATTCAGCATCCGTCATCGAAAAGGAATTGTACAAAACAAGTCAAAAGATACAGTGTATGTCTTCCATGGCCAGTATAAATATAATACATAGTCACACAAAAAAACAAAGGTCAAAACTGTGTACACTAAATGGTCAATGTGTGAAAAAGAATGAAAAAAAGAATGCGGATTTGGATATTGGTAACTTTCCATATTTTATTATTATAAAACAATAAAGAAAAATTTGTGTTAAAGGATTAATGTACTTTATGTGCTTCAACTAACCGCCTATACATAAAACATCACTGCAATAAAATTTTACAGGGCTGTATAATACAAAGTAAAGGATTATGCCAGGTGTATTTAAATTCTGGAAAACGTGGTGAAAGCATGCACTATATAATTCAGGCCTGAAATTATTCCACTGCGACAATATTTTAAGTTCTCCCTCTAATCAGCAGCTCAGGGGTAAAATACATAAAGCAAATTCATCCTGTTCCAACATTCTAAGAAAGTTGTCTATAGATGAATAATTATCAGGGAACATATGTGCTCTTTAGTGTGCGACAGCGTGACCTTGCCTAGCCTACTAAAACTGCCAGTCTGACAGTGAGGATATAATCCAAAGAAAGTGTATTGACTTTTTAAATAGGAAAAACACCTTTTAAACCTGCCTGCCGAAAATCTCATTATGTGTTAAATTCTGCTTACTTGGAGTTTACAGTAAATGAGACTTTCTCTGCTGTATCATCCGTACTGATTTCCCCCTCCATAATGCCTCTTCTTGCTTTCATTGCAGTACTATAACCCAAGTTGCTCACATGCATTTTCTAGATCTGAAACATGACACATCTACTGCAATGGAAAATGAGGTGATATGTATGTACACAGACAACAGCAATCCACCAAACGGAAATGTGATCAACTGATTAAAGCTATGTGGTCCCCACCTAATGGTGTCTCCTATGCCTAGTGCCCGAGTGTGTGTATGTAATACATATCTCTCTCTCTCTATATATATATATATATATATATATATATCAAAGAAGGCTGCGGCACTCAGAGGCTTGAAGCAGTGAAGCTGTGTATTAAAAATAACACATGGTGTCAAACGTTTCGGGGTCGACACACCCCTTTGTCAAGGATAAACAGCTGTTTATCCTTGACAAAGGGGTGTGTCGACCCCGAAACGTTGGACACCATGTGTTATTTTTAATACACTGCTTCACTGATTCAAGCCTCTGAGTGCCGCAGCCTTCTTTGCTTTTTTGGTACACTATGTAACCTGGAGGCACCGGAGCAGCAGAGTTATTCTCTAGGGGAGTGCCGGTCCATATAATGCTCTTATATATATATATATATATATATATATATATCCCTCCAAAAGAAAGTCGGCACTCAGAGACTGTTGAATGATAATACCGCTGTATTCAGCAACACATGATGGTAAAGTAGTTTGCTATCATGTGTTGCTGAATACAGCGGTATTATCATTCAACAGCCTCTGAGTGCCGACTTTCTTTTGGAGGGGTATGTAATACTGGTATGGACACCGGAGCAGATGATTTAACACTGGAGTGATTTGGAGTATATATATATATATATATACATACATACATACATACACACACACACACACACACACACACACACACACATACATACACACACAATGGGGAAGTACTGCACCACGTTTGAAAAGCCTAATATCTCGGATCCGAATCAACTCAACAAGCAATGAATTTGATAAAAAATTAAAATGAAATGAAAAAAAAAAAAAAAACAATAATTGAAAAAAGAAAAGGGGACACTACCCAGTGTTTAGGGTGTCCGCTGCCCACAAGGTACACAGAGATGGTAAGTCACTGTAAAGAAAATAACATAGAACAGGGGAATGGGGGTATAAGCGACCAATGGTGTCATACAAAGTATATATACAATTTATTTATAACATCACAAAAGGTAAAAAAGTTTTTAAAAACATAAAAAAATGTTTTAGTATAAATGAGGGATATAGAGCAATCAATTTTTTCTAAGACAAGTGAGAAATTTTATCTTATCTTAATCAGAGGTCATTAAGGATAGTCCAACGTGTTTCGTCTCTCATCTCCCCTTGATCAAGTCTGAGAGACGAAACGCGTTGTACTATCCTTAATGACCTCTGATTAAGATAACATTTCTCACTTGTCTTAGAAAAAAATTATTGCACTATACCCCTCATTTATACTAAAAAAAAAGTTTTATGCTTTTAAAATCTTTTTCACCTTTTGTGACGTTATAAATAAATTGTATATATTGTATAATTTCTTACAATAATGGGCATCTGCTCTTTTAAAATTGGAAAACTGTTGTGTGACACCATTGGTCGCTTATACCCCCATTCCCCTGTTTGTTTATTTATATACATATATATATATATATATATATACATACATATACACACACACACACTATATATATATTTTCTATTTGTGTGTGTGTGTGTATATATATATATATATATATTACACGCATATATATATAACTTTAAACAAACATGTATACACACACATATACTGTAGTTCTTAACCTTGGTTTCATCTTAGACACTAGTATGAGTGGCATGTATACAAGTGTATTCTGAAATACAAAGCTTATTATATTGTATTTTGTCCTTACAAAATGACTTGCTATTCACTTCGGTCATCATGACCCAGGCCTGTATCATTATACATAGTTACCTGTATTTATGTGTCTCCAGAAAGCAAACACAAAAACTATTTTCTGAAAATCAGTAAGTAATATGTGAAATGGTTGGTACTATGGACACATAATACACAAAAGAAGGTAAGGGGTAACATTGCTTCTTAATTATTCTGTCAAATGAAGGCCTTATTTTCTAGATTGCACACGCCTGACTTTCCAAATGCAATGTAGAAGCCATTGGATGGCATTACTGCAAGAACGATCAAGCATCAGGCTGAAAAAACAGAGGGTGAAAATGTTGCTCTATGAAAATAAAGCGGGATGGGTTTGGGGTGGGGGTGTCCCATTCCAAAACAAAACACCATAAGACGTAAACAGATAAATACAACAGTAAGTATCTATACATCTCTCTATCTAGTTTCTGTTTCCTGAGTACACTTTCCGCACTGGGTTATCTTAGTCACTACCACATCTCATGCAGAATTTTTATTTCTTTTAAATTCTCTCAATGAAAAAAAAAAAAAAAACATTCTCAGGGCAAGAAATGGGCTCTTTACTAGGATTTGTAAGATAATGATATACCTGAGCAGGCTGCATGCATCTTTGCTGCAGACTCCTATGATTTAAGTGACGTTATTGTAAATCACATTCCCTAGACTGCTCATAGTATGTCAGTTGTGTAAATGAGGGAGTCTTATCAGAGGCTGGTTATAGGCTCTTGTAGCCATTTGCTTATCATATTTTTTAATGGGTTTATAAGAGTAATCATACACAAGAGGGGACATTGCAAAATATATGTGTATCAAAGACAAAGCCATGAAGGTGGGTACTGAACTGAATGAATCATTAAACACTGGGACTGCCTGATTGGTTAGTCATGTAACCTTCTGCTTGATCCTTGTCATCTGGCTAATATTAATCTCTGGCTTGACACGGGTTTGCCAAATACTTTCCTGCATAAAGTAAATATTGATTTCATTTACAGTGTATAATTACAGGTTTGTATTTGAAAATATTTAAACTGCAGTGTCAAAATAGGCCTAAAAAATATTATATGACTTGTTATTTTTGGCAAATTATTAGTGTACTGCCGTAGGCTAACAAAGTACACATTTTAAATAAATTCACCAAAAGTATTGTGTTTAAAAAAACATAAGCTCAACACAGACAGAAATTTGACATTATTGAAATAAATAATAATAATAATAATAATATAATATATATATATATATATATATATATATATATATATATAAAAACATTCTATGAGATTATAACACCTTTACATTTGGAACTGTTTGCTTAAATGACATTGAAATCTCTCTAGAGAAGAGGAAAAACAGTGTAACATCCATTATTAAATTCTACACAACTATTTCGCAACAGCTGCAGTGTACAAAAATGTGTCTGCCTCTATAAGGTAAGTTATCTGCACAAAATAAATAAGAAACATTCATTTGGTGATATAAGCCTCTAGAACTTCTAAGCAGGGGTTGCTTAATGGGAGTTAAAATTAACAGTCTTAAATTTAAATTATATATATATATATATATATATATATACACACACACACACACACACACACACACACACACACACAGAATAAAGGATTTCCTTTCAAATCTCGCTATGCTTCGAGGATAGCAATCTGCAGTATTTGAAAAGATAATTCTAATGTGCTCTATACATAATTTACTAACTCAGTACAGGAAACAGGGAATATATGATACTCTATTCTCCTTCAAGGATATATTTCTCAAATATTACAAATGATTCCATATCAAAAGCTGAAATGCTACAGACAGAATACTGTGGTAAGTAACAGATACCTTGCTGGATGTTTTTTTATAAAGGTGTGCTTCTATTTACCTAATGGCAAAAAGTATCTCTCGCGTTCTAGACGACAGCTGAACATACTTAATTATAGATTCTGGTGCAGAGATACTCCCTAATAGTTATATCCATATATATATTTTTTTTTTAAAAATGTGGAAGTTCCCCTGCCACAAATAACGCACAGTATGAAACATTTAAATGATCCACCACCTTCATAAGGGATCATATATTAATTACCTGCTGTGAAAACTGTAAAACGTAATTGGGGAATGTCATAGGTTTCGTTTTATTGCAGCTATACAAGAGCAGGTGACAATACAGACCAGGGATTCTATCCTAAATGCCTCCACCCCTCTGACAAGGTGGCACGTTGGCAGTAATAATAGTTCTGTAGATATTTAAAATATATTATAAACTAACATAGTGACTCCATATTGCTACATGACTAGTATATAATATATATTCTATTTGTCATTAAGTATGTGTCCTTTGAAAATACACTGCTGACATGGATCAGTCCTGTGTGATTGGGAAGTATGCAATATAGCCATAAAGACCGAAGAACGCATACATACATACATACATACATACATATATATATGTACCAAACCATATATCCTAAAAGGGCACTCCGTGGTTTAAGGACAATTGGCGTTAGATAATTACTCACATACCAACAACTCAGCTGATGTTCTGATGGTTTGGAATAAAAACAAACGCTGCATGTGCCAAATGATTCTTATGGATTCCCTATAGATCCGCATCACGTATTCCCCAATGCTGAAATCAATCAGCATAGTCTACATTCAGAACCATCAATACATGGCCAACATGGCGACACTCTGAGAGCGAGTCAGAATATCAAGCACCACGATACATTGTATACCACACAGCTCACAGCGTGTATAAGCAAACTTCAACCACTAAGTGCAACATCTCACTAACCTCAACATCCACAACATGGCTTTCCTAGAATATTCACAATCATGCGAAGGGTTAAGGAAGCGAGGATGAAGGGTGAAGGAGCATATTTTGCAACTTTATGTACATAAGATAAGAGAGTGGAGGAGTCAATCACAGCTTGTGTTTTGAGGGGACAGATGTTTACAGAAATGATCTTACCATTCCCTCTCTCTAACACTACATGACCGACACCAGAACAACCGATATCAGCACCAGTGTGCAAATGTATCACTACATGGGCTCAGCTATGGCAACCCAGGGGTTAACAGACTCAGTGTTTCACTATAAAACATTATCTCTTCCGATAAGATATCCATTCTGTGTACTCTAGAACGTATTGTGGGTTCTATCATTTCCAACTTACAAGAACTGGTACTGTCACAGTATAACATTTAACGCTTTCATTGCTTGGGGGCTATGAAAGCGTTAAACGTTATACTGTGACACTGCAGAAGTCTACAGAACAGAACAATCATTTGGAGAACATTTCAATATTTGATTTATGGCAGGCAAGGAAAATAACTAGTGTTAGCAGGACCTTTACATTTTATATATAAGGAGAGATTCTATCTGCAGATGCCGTCTCTCCAAATGCAACTGTTTAGCCTCTTACTAAAGATTTACTAGAATATGAAGTTAAATTAACTAGAATATGGATCTGTAATCATTATCCAAACAACGGTGTAACACAAAAGGTCAAATGTCAAAGGGTGATGGTTCAGTGATCATTAGAGTAGCAATGGACATTATATTTTACAAAAAGCAGAGGTGTGTTTAGGAAATTGTGCTCATATTAAAATAACTAGTGTGAAGAAATGTCAGTGCTCAGTCTGAGATTATATTAATTTCCATATTTAATGTACAGAATTATATATAAACTTGAGTCCTTAAGGTCTTGCTACTATACAATAGTTTAACATAATCTAATGCACACCTATACGTTAACGTGAGTTGGAAATGATTCTCCAGCACACTATCTTGCAGCAGTAGATTGATATGTGATCATGACACTAATTACTGTTGCAATTAGCTGCTGGGAGACTTCCTTTCAAAGTTTGTCACTGCTTATTCTGTCACTGCAACACTCTGTCTGCATTATCCACTGTGCTGTGTGATGAACACAGTCTTTTAGAAAAATAAAATTATTCATTTAAATATATATATATATATATATATATATATATATATATTAGATTGCCACTGAATTCACTGAATGATTGTATAGCATTGTGCAGACTTTACTAGAGGCGAGTCCTGACAAAGTGAGGGTAATGATTAAAAAGTGACCCGAGAATGAGCAGGGGTGTAAAGTTATTTAATTGCAGGATTCAGATACATACAGGTGTTTGGTTTGTGTGTGTGTGTGTGTGTGTGGGGGGGGGGGGGGGGGGGGGGGTAATTGCATTATCTGAGAGGGACAAGAATCTGAACAACCTTAGGAGACTGTTAGCTTCTCCAAAGTTAAGTAAATTAGTATGTATGTTAAATTCTACATGTCCAAATATATTGCATTCTGCGAGATTCTAGAAGCCTCTACTATAAGTCATATTTTAATGTATAGCCCTCATTTAAAAGTATATTTTAAAAACAGTTACCCCCCTCAACAAAATTATACATCCGAGCTGGATACAGAATCAAAAACTGCAGTTTATTATTGTAGATTATTATTTTTTTTCCTTTTGACATGACCATAGAAGTAAAATGACAGATCACAAAATACAACACATGTCGTTAGTAACTCAAATATAAAACAATTTTGCACAGCAAAATATGCATAGGAAAAATAAAACATAATAGCTGACGAGGATTTATATCGACTATGGTAACTTTACGTTCATCTGCAAAAGACATGTTATCAGTCCCTGATAATAAATTTTCCTGGTTATTGCCTTTAAGACTTGTGAAATTTGTGAGAATACAGAAAATCCAGTTCTGCACCACAATATTATACTGTAAATAAAAAAAACTCTGCATTGTTTTAAAATTGTGCAGTAATGCCATTTTCTTGTTGTTTGTTTATAACTTCATACATTATGTATTAGCGTTCTAAACAGTTCTGCATTTTATTTTATGCTTGCAGGTTATATCTTAGTGCAATTCAGTCCCAAATACTTCAATGCTGAGAAAAAAATAATAATAAAAAAAAACAAAACATACATTTTTGAATGAAAAATACCCCATAAATATACATAAGGGTATCTACCCTTTTAATACTTTGGTTTTCAAATACAGTCAGTGGTAAAGCATGGGTTGAACACATAGCCAACTTATATTTAAGTTGCAAGCACATGCGTTGAAAACTACCTTTAAAATAAACAGACCCAATGCAATTTCTAAATCTTTCCAACATCACAACAGTAAACAACTTAGTGCATCAGTCATTAAAAGGTTCTACATCTAAAACAGATCTAACTCGTTCCAATGAATCTATGACATTCCTTTATCCGTGGCATACATTTTAAAAGGGCTACACAGATTTTTTTTAAAATGGAATAAAATTGACTACGAACCCATAGCATTCCACATTTGACATCAACCAAATGCAAAAAAGGGTGTATATTTGTTTGTTTTTTTCCTTAAAATAAATTTGTTTAGACTGTCAATCGCTCACAGCATTTAGTCCCAATACGAGTTAATTTTATAAGACATCTTTCAAAGGTCCTTATATATAGATTTTTTTTAATATACATTTTACCACATTTAAATATCAAAATCCATTCTGCTGTGTTTTGGAGGAAAAGCAATCAGTGCATTAAAAATAATAATAAAATTGAAGTTTTGCATATTTTTCAAAAACAGTTTTTTTTGTTTCTTTAGCGGATGCAAACTTTATTTAAGGGGGGGGGATCTGGGTTGCACTTTTTCGTTTGCAACTGAAATAAGTGACGAGGAACGGAAAAAAAATAAAATAAAATAAATGGATGTCATGCCATTTTTTTTCCAGGTAGTCCATTTTCCAAGCAAAAAGAAAAACAACAAACACAAACAAAAAATAATAATAATTATACCGTACATGTCCAGCATGCAGGGCCTTCTTATTAATATATTGTCTCTTTTCCATAAAGTCTTATGACAATTTACAGTTCTTTGTTGCTAAGACACAATAGCAAGCGTGATGCATGAGATGAGGATGGGATATTAATGGCAGGCCAAGTCTCACTCATTTAGGGCCATAAAGTCATATGAAACACTGAAGTTTGATGCAGGCTTCATTTTGGCAGGTTGCTTTACACCATCTCCTCTTATAATATATATATATATATATATCTATATATATATTTTAGGACAGCAACTCTCAAAAATGATGAATTCAGCAAAATAGTCTAAAAATTCACATTTTTTTGTTTTGTTTTGTTATTGCAATCTCATATGAAGAACTCGGGATGGCAACAATTCTCTGCTTTCTCTCTGTTTTCTCACAGCGAGCTCATAAACTCATGACCTTAAAAACAAAACAAATAGGAATCATAAATAGGATGGTAGGAATCAGAGAGGAATCTTCATATGAGTGCAGTGGGGTTCGGATAAGTGCAAGACAAACTCAGAAAAAGGATGGGAAGTGGTGAAGGAAAGAAGTTAATGCAACCCTCAAACTCCCAGATGATATCAAATTAAATACTGTTTGCAAACACCCCAAAACTTGTCTCTGCTGTTTATGTACAGACGCCAGATAATGTATATAAACTGTTATGGGTCTGTGGTGTAAATTCAGGGAGACTCATGCAAAAATACGAGATAAATCTGTAGTAACAATGGAGAGACACTGATGGCACATCCCCAATTTACAGGCTGAAACCTGGAAGTGAATGGTAACAGGTCAGGGTTTAATAAGACTGCCCTGGATCACTGTGTATGAAGGACTTACAATGTGTCTGGTGTGTTGGGTGCATCGTCATCATCATCATCATGATAGGTAAGAGCACGTGCCAAATGCCTAAGGGTGACAATCAAATCTAAGCTGAGCAAATAAAAGTTGTAATGACAGCCCACTGGCGCAGCTGCGATGACAGCAACATATACTGTGCAATAGGCGAGATGCATAAGGTGGGTGCAGTAAGTAAGAGCTCTCATGAACTTCTCCATCCCAACAATAAGGGGGGGGGGTGACTTTAGTTTATGGGCAAATAGTATAACCCCCCTTCCCAAATCAGTATGCAGTGGGTGTGGGTTGAGTGGGATAGTGTGTGCCCCAAAGTGGTTATATAGTGAGTATGGCTTAGATACCCCCAGTAGGGTTGGGTGGGATAGTCTGTAGTGATAAAGTGAGTAAAACAAGATTAGATACCCTCAGTAGGGATGAATGGGATAATTTTGTAGTAATAAAGGTAATTTAGAAGATAAAATACCCCCAGTAGGGATGGATGGGCTAGAATATAGTAATAAGGTAAGGATAGAAGATTAAATGCCCCCAGTAGGGATGGACAGGACAGTATATAGTCATAAAGCTAGGATAGAAGATTAAATACCCCCAGTAGGGATGGATGGGACAGTGTGTTGTAATACAGTAAGTACTGAAGAGTAGATACCCCCAGTAGTTATGGATGGGTCAGTGTGTAGTAATAAAGTGAGTATAAAAGATTAGCTATTCCCAGTAGGGAAGGGTGGGACAGTATGTAGTAGTAAAGTGAGTAAAGTAGACTACATACCCCCAGTAGGGTTGGAATGGGTCAGTAGTAGCTATAAAGTGAGTCTAAAATACTAGATACCAGTAAAGAAGAGTGGGATAGTCTGTAGTAATAAAGTGAGTATAGAATACTTGATACCCCCAGTAGGAGTGGGTAGGAAAGTATGTAGTCATGACGAGAGTATAATAGACTATATTCCCCAGTAGGGGTGAGCAGGACAGTATGTAATCAGTGAGTATAAAAGTCTAGATACCCCCAGCTGGGGTGGGTGCAAAAGTTTGTAGAAATAAAGTAAGTATAGATACCCCCAGTAAGGGTGGGTAGGACAGTAAGTAGTAATAAAGTGAGTATAGAATGCTAGATACCCCCAGTAAAGGGGGGGTAGCACAGTAAGTAATAATAAAATGAGTACAGAATACTAGATACCCCCAGTAGGGGTAGTTAGCAAAGTAAGTAGTAATAAAGTAAGTATATTATACTAGATACTGGGGTGGGCAGGATACAGCGTGCACAACAGACTAGATACCCCCAGCTGGGGTGGAGGGGCAGACCCCAGGGGCACAGGAGTTTGGGGACACTCACATGAAATACTCCGGGGAGGAGGGGTTCTCGCTGTTGCTGGAGCCGCTTTCTCTGAAGCCGCTGCCCAGGAGCTTCTCGTACTTCTCCTTGTAGGCGTCCCGCTCCCGCAGCAGCCGGGAGATCTCCTGCTTGAGGTGCTCCACCTGCTGCAGCAGCTGGTTCTTCTCGCTCTCCAGGACGTGCCGCTGCTGCACCCGCTTGAACCGGCAGGACTGCGCATAGCCCCGGTTCTTCAGGGTCCTGCGCTTCTGCTTCAGCCGGATCACCTCCTCCTTGCTCACCCCCCGCAGCTGCCGGTTCAGCTCCCGCACGGACATGGTCACCAGCTGCTCGTCCGAGAAGCGGTCGTCGAAGTGCAGGTGGTGGTGGTGATGGTGGTGGTGGGGCGGCGGGTGCAGACCCCCGACCACCGAGGAGGAGGACGGGGAGCTGCTGCCTCCTCCCCCGCCGCCGGCTCCCCCTGCGGACTGCGGGCCGGCTCCTGCTCCGTGCACCCCGGGGTGGTGGTGGTGGTGATGGTGGTGGTGGGGTCCCCCGTTCTGGGCGGCCGCGGCTGCGATCACTGCGGAGACCATCGCGGCTGCTGAGCCCATGTCCTCCCCGGGCATCCCCCCTGGTGCGCCGGAGGAGGCATACTGCTGGCCCCGGGCAAAGCCATCGTAGCCCTGGAGCTGCTGTTGCTGCTGCTGCTGCTGGGTGTTGTTGCTGATCAGCGCTTCCACCGCGTCCTCCGGGCTGAAGCCCAGCGCCTCCGGGTTGATCTGCTGGGGGTAGC
The DNA here is from genome assembly GCF_028390025.1 of Pseudophryne corroboree. Classification (NCBI taxonomy): domain Eukaryota; kingdom Metazoa; phylum Chordata; class Amphibia; order Anura; family Myobatrachidae; genus Pseudophryne; species Pseudophryne corroboree. The sequence goes on along the minus strand of NC_086454.1, from coordinate 266,105,792 downwards.
CGGTCATCCAGTAGTAGTCTTCCAGGTGGCTCTTCTGGTCGCTGCCGGAGCTGGGGCTGGGGGCCGAGAAGCTCGGGGAAGGGGGCACCGAGCTGCAGGGCGTGCTCATCGGGGTGGAAGAGAGCGATCCCCCGGCGATCAGGCGGCCGCACTGGCTGATGATGCGGTCGGTCTCCACCGGCTCCTTCTTCACTTCAAACTTCATCAGATCGAAGTCATTAACATATTCCATGGCCAGGGGACTGGTGGGCAGGTCGGAGCCGCTCAGTGCCAGCTCTGATGCCATCCTCCTGCTGCTGCTCGCAGCCCTCCACAGGGGTGGCAGGGGGGACACCACGCTGCTGCTGCTGGGGGGACCCGGTGCGACTGCGGGGTGAGCCAGCTTCTCTCTCTCTTCCCCCCACTCCCCCAAAGGTGCAGAGTGCAGCGCAAGGGAGAGTCCGGGAGGCGATCCTGCGCCGCCGCCGCCGCTCAGTGCACCCTGGCGCAGATCCCGGCGTACATGCGCATCGTCCCGCACAATCCGCAGGCGGAGGAGGCAGCTGCTGCAGTGTCTACCGTGCACAGGACGGGTCCCGGGCGATGAGCTGGGGAAGAAGTACTGGCTCAGGCTGTCACTAGCACTGCATGCTGCTGCTGCCGGTGCTGGGGCTTTAAAAGTTTTTTTTTTTTTTTTCTCCCAGGCTTTTGCCGAAGAGGTGACAGTAACGCTGCCCCGGACAGAGCTGCAGGGAGAGGGCGGCACCGCTGCCAGGCAGAGCCGGGGTTTCAGGGATCATTCAGCGGAGGCACTTTAAAAGCATTGCTGAGTTTTATAGCCGCCGTGACGTCACAATCCAAATGGCAAATGGACTAGGAACGGCAGACCAATGGGAGCACGGATCCCCAGGCTTCATTAGCATAATAGTATATAAACTTTAGGGGGAAGGAGGGGAGGGGGGGACTGTCAATCACAGGCGATCAGCTGACTGTCAGCTGGGACTAACCTGAATTAACTCTTGGTGGAGCGGTGGTACCCTGATGGGGAGCATGTCCTGCCCATCTTGCCTGTATCCCAGAGAGGGTGGCAGAGACTGGGTGCACTTGGCCAATATGATCTCGCTCTGTATTGTTCCTAGATACTTTGTTACTGTGAGTGCATATAGCTCCATTGGCAGCTGCAGCCATTCCTGCCAGCAGCGATGGGGTTATTGGGAGACAGATGTTAACTCTTTCAGGTCCCAGATGCAGCTGCAAACTTTCCCCCTACTGTACAGAGCGCTTCCCTGTCAGTGTATTCTGTATATTCTCTTTTATGTGTCAGGCGATATGTAACGTGCTCGGCTCTGTCTGGTATTAGCCAGGATGCAAAGCACTGGGATTGGATTAGGAGCACCTCCAACATCTGGGGTCTCCGTACAGAGAGATAGAGCTGGCTGGAGCTGTAGAACGGCCGGGCTGCAATTGCACAATCTACACACAGAACAAATCTGCTACCGATCTCCTGTGCAGTGCTTCGCATTTGTATCTGCTTGTATCTGGAGTTTTATATGTGTTATGTGTGTACTCTCTCTCTCTCTCTCTCTCTCTCTCTCTCTCTCTCTCTCTCTCTCTATCTATCTATCTATCGTATGTCTGTGTACAAAATGTGCATGTCTGAAAAATAATCTTAATTAAAATATGTTTAAAAAAAAAATGAAAGTGCCTGTAGATTGCAGTGTAACCACATTTTGCACTGACTTTACATTGCAAATGATGGGATGGGTGTAACGAGCACACTGTGGCCGGAGCAAGACAGTGTAGGGGGATTGGCAGCCCCTGTCTGTTGTACCATCTCATACTGTAACTTGATCAATGTTTACTGGGGCTTCCTGCCCTTTGCACTTTCACATTTACGTTAACTATTTTGTACTCAGTCGTGACAAGTACAAACAGCTAACTAAATTCTTCTGTAACCAAGAGGCCTCTAATAGAAATATGTTATAGCTAATACAGAAGTATGGCCAGCATCGAGAGTAATATGATTCTTACAGAGTATACAATAAATATATTGTGAGCTTACTTTATATTCACCCCTTCCCCAACACCTGCAGCAAGAATTCTTGTCGGGGCTTATAGTGTAGACGCACATGTATTTATTAATTAGTTTCGTTTTGTAGTAGTAGTAGTAGTAGTAGTAGTAGTAATATATATATATATATATATATATATATATATATATATATATATATATATATATATATATATATATATATATATAATAAATATGTATGTATATATATATATATATACACATGTATATATGTATATATCTGTATATATATATATATATATATATATATATATATACATATACATGTATGTATATATATATGTATGTATGTATGTATGTATGTATGTGTGTATATATATATATATATATATATATATATAAAATAGGCCATAGACCAACATACAGTAGCATCCCTGCTACAGATTTTCTGTACTTAGTAACCCCCTTGTACTCACGTTTTCTTTAACAGTATCTGTTTGGTTCCAGCTAATGCAGAAATTATCCATATGTCCCATCATTCTGCCCAGACTTATAAACAAGCAATAACTGCATTCAATAATACACAGAGTGGAATTTCAGATTGACCTCTCTTATGTCGCTAAAATGTTTCTTTACTGAAAATTGCAACTATATTGCTTTATGTTGTTGTCAATCAATAATATTGTCAATATTCAGCAGTCAAAGAATAACATGAAACGTTTTCATGATGGCAATGAAACAAATGAAAATATTTACATTTCCTTTATCAAGAGTTTGTTTCCAGCTTGGAATACACATTTGCAAGTTTTACTTGCACACATTTTCCTGTTGATGTTACAGGCTAATATATAGGGAATATACAGTATAGTACTGATTTTTTTTTTAAAACTCCACAGTGCCACCTATTGGCAAATGTTAGTTTTATTTGATCTGTTTCCAGACTGCGCTCTAGAGCACTGACCACAGCACGTCCTGTTTTTACATCTCTGTGTTACATCATATGTAACTGTGTTAAAATAAATTACCGAACACAGAATAAGTGTAAAGTTTGGTCTGTTTGGATCACTATGAATAAGTCCTACTCTAGAGAAGTAAGAGGCACTATTTATACTAGTTTATTCAAATAGCTTTTTTTTTTATTTTTTTTATAACAGACCTTTATAAACAGTTTAGCTAATTACTATTGCAGTCAAACTCGCTTGCAAAGCAAAGGTAAATTAGGGCTATATTTATTAATGATCCCCACATTGTCCTGGAAAATATATACAGATAATGTAAATCAGGAGGCGAGAAAAGTAAATTATTACTACTGCTGTTGGTTGATTTTGTTAAACACAACCTTGTCTTCTGTGGGTGCTATGTGGGGCTTTGTGTAATAATTGTGTTAGTGGAGACATTTCAGGGGCAGGGCGTGCAGAGACAGATAGGGGCGATAGATGCAGGAGTTTCACTAGTAGGAAGACATGGGGCTAAATGTACTAAGAAGTGCTTTTAAAAGCCGCCTCGGTTTCAGCCACTGGTTTTGCCAGGCATGTTTTGTATTTAATATTATTGCCCCTTTAAATCCAGTGCCGAAATTGTCACCAGCCCCATTTAGTAATACCCCTTTTCCACTAGCTTTTTAAAACACGGGTAAATGCGCCGGGGCGCGCATTTACCCGTGTTTTTTCCTAGTGGAAAAGGGTCCCCGGCAAATTCCCGGATCAAGTAATCCGGGAATCCTACCCGGGTAGCTAGCCGAGTTGAACACGTGTTCAACCCGGCTAGCTGTCTAGTGTGAACGGCACAGTGTATGGGAGGGCGGCGCTGGGAGATCGTGTGATCACCCAGCGCCGCCCCTGCCGCGTCACTAGCCGCGTCACCAACCCGGCAATTGCCGGGTTGGTGAGCGCTGTCTGAAGGGGGCTGTAGCACGGGTCGCAGGGTCGTGCTACAGTGGTGGAAAAGGGGTATAAATTTGCCCATTGTGTTCTCATCCCAAGAATATATGTGTGCATATATTATATAACATATATATATATATATATATATATATACACTGCTCAAAAAAATAAAGGGAACACTAAAATAACACATCCTAGATCTGAATGAATGAAATATTCTTATTAAATACTTTGTTCTTTACATAGTTGAATGTGCTGACAACAAAATCACACAAAAATTATCAATGGAAATCAAATTTATTAACCCATGGAGGTCTGGATTTGGAGTCACCCTCAAAATTAAAGTGGAAAAACACACTACAGGCTGATCCAACTTTGATGTAATGTCCTTAAAACAAGTTAAAATGAGGCTCAGTAGTGTCTGTGGCCTCCTCGTGCCTGTATGACCTCCCTACAACTCCTGGGCATGCTCCTGATGAGGTGGCAGATGGTCTCCTGAAAGATCTCCACCCAGACCTGGACTAAAGCATCCGCCAACTCATGGACAGTGTGTGGTGCAACGTGGCATTGGTGGATGGAGCGAGACATGATGTCCCAGATGTGCTCAATTGGATTCAGGTCTCGGGTACGGGCGGGCCAGTCCATAGCAGCAATGCCTTCGTCTTGCAGGAACTGCTGACACACTCCAGCAACATGAGGTCTAGCATTGTCTTGCATTAGGAGGAACCCAGGGCCAACCGCACCAGCATATGGTCTCACAAGGGGTCTGAGGATCTCACCTCGGTACCTAATGGCAGTCAGGCTACCTCTGGCGAGCACATGGAGGGCTGTGTGGCCCCCCAAAGAAATGCCACCCCACACCATTACTGACCCACTGCCAAACCGGTCATGCTGGAGGATGTTGCAGGCAGCAGAACATTCTCCTTGGCGTCTCCAGACTCTGTCACGTCTGTCACATGTGCTCAGTGAGAACCTGCTTTCATCTGTGAAGAGCACAGGGCACCAGTGGCGAATTTGCCAATCTTGGTGTTCTCTGGCAAATGCCAAACGTCCTGCATGGTGTTGGGCTGTAAGCACAACCCCCACCTGTGGGCTTCGGGCCCTCATACCACCCTCATGGAGTCTGTTTCTGATCGTTTGAGTAGACACATGCACATTTGTAGCTTGCTGGAGGTCATTTTGCAGGGCTCTGGCAGTGCTCCTCCTGTTCCTCCTTGCACAAAGGCGGAGGTAGCGGTCCTGCTGCAGGGTTGTTGCCCTCCTACGGCCCCCTCCACGTCTCCTGATGTACTGGCCTGTCTCCTGGTAGCGCCTCCATGCTCTGGACACTACGCTGACAGACACAGCAAACCTTCTTGCCACAGCTCGCATTGATGTGCCATCCTGGATGAGCTGCACTACCTGAGCCACTTGTGTGGGTTGTAGGGAGGTCATACAGGCACGTGGAGGCCACACACACTACTGAGCCTCATTATGACTTGTTTTAAGGACATTACATCAAAGTTGGATCAGCCTGTAGTGCGTTTTTCCACTTTAATTTTGAGGGTGACTCCAAATCCAGACCTCCATGGGTTAATAAATTTGATTTCCATTGATAATTTTTGTGTGATTTTGTTGTCAGCACATTCAACTATGTAAAGAACAAAGTATTTAATAAGAATATTTCATTCATTCAGATCTAGGATGTGTTATTTTAGTGTTCCCTTTATTTTTTTGAGCAGTGTATATATATATACTGTATATATACATAGTACATGCCTGATACCGAGATGTATGCACCTGCAGTCTTATAGCCCTCTGATACCGGGCCTGATACAGCTGTGTATGCACCTGCAATCATATAGTCCTCTTACACTGTGCCTGATAGAGAGATTTATGCACCTGCAATCTTATATTCCTCTTATACTGGGCCTAATACAGAAATGTATGCACCTGTGGTCTTACAGTCCTCCCATTCTGGGCTTGATACAAAGATATTTGCACCTACAGTCTTATAGGGGGTAATTCAGACCTGAGCGTAGCAGCAAGTTTGTTAGCAGTTGGGCAAAACCATGTGCACTGCAGGGGGGGCAGATATAACATTTGCAGAGAAAGTTAGATTTGGGTGGGTTATTTTGTTTCTGTGTAGAGTAAATGCTGGCTGCTATATTTTTACACTGCAATTTAGATTTCTGTTTGATCTCACCCCACCTAAATCTAACTCTCTCTGCACATGTTATATCTCCCCCCCCCCCCCCTGCAGTGCACATGGTTTTGCCCAACCGCTAACTCATTTTCTGATATGGAGGGTAATTCTGAGTTGATCGCAGCTGGAACTTTGTTAGCAGTTGAGCAAATCCACGTGCACTGCTGGGGGGGGCAGATATAACATGTGCAGAGAGAGTTAGATTTGGGTGGGGTGTGTTCAATCTGCAATCTAAATTGCAGTGTAAAAATAAAGCAGGCAGTATTTACCCTGCACAGAAACAAAATAACCCACCCAAATCTAACTCTCTCTGCACATGTTATATCTGCCTCCCATGCAGTGCACATGGTTTTGCCCAACTGCTAACAAAATTCCTGCTACGATCAGCTCAGAATTACCCCCTATATCAGGTCTGAATTACCCCCATAGTCCTCTTACACCATGCCTGATACAGAGAGTTATGCTCCTGCAGTCTTATACTCCTATTATACCGGTCCTGATGTAGAGATGTATGCACATGCAGTCTTATAGCCCTCATACTGGGCCTCATACAGAGATGAGGTCCAGTCTCCAGAGATGTAGGCAATGCAGTCACATCTGCAATTTAGTATGCAGCAGCTATGCAAACATATGTAAATGTTGCAGCTGCCAGGATCTGTACTTAGACACCCCCTGAATGCAACTCAGATCTGCCACTTGTGCAGAAAGACGCAGAAATCGGTCACACATCAGTCAATAATCAGTCTTCTGAGTATCGCTATGATTGCGTAGCATGGCTGCAGAAAGGAAGACACCGGAGCCATTGCATTGGTATGGGGTAACAGGCGCAAGCTGTGACACACCGCTGAATTTGTTGCAACACACCTGCATTTCAGTGGCTATCGTCCTTCCCCATTACCTCCCACAGATGCCCCACTGTCTGTCACTGACTCTGCGAATAAATCCCCACTCTGATCGCTGACACAAGACCATCGTAGCACATGCACAGTGCGACTTCATTCAAGGTGGCAAGAAAATCTCTTCACAGTGTACAACATTGGCATTGCCTTCATCAGGCACACTGTTCCTTCACATAAGTCTCTTGATTATTATAACCTCGTATTGGAGCGCATGAGCTGCATATTTAATTTTTTATCCAATGCAAAGCCACGTGCCCCACCACACCAGGTGACACGGTGTTAGTAACAAAGAAAACGTTTTTAATTTAACTAGTTGCCCTAGTGTGGTTTATAACAGTAACCCTAGTTGCCCTAGTGCGGTTTATAACAGTAACCCTAGTTACCCTAGTGTGGTTTATAACAGTAACCCTAGTTACCCTAGTGCGGTTTATAACAGTAACCCTAGTTACCCTAGTGTGGTTTATAACAGTAACCCTAGTTACCTTAGTGTGGTTTATAACAGTAACCCTAGTTGCCCTAGTGTGGTTTATAACAGTAACCCTAGTTACCCTAGTGTGGTTTATAACAGTAACCCTAGTTGCCCTAGTGCGGTTTATAACAGTAACCCTAGTTACCCTAGTGTGATTTATAAGAGTAAGAAAACTGCTTACTGTCTATAGGATGTGGGGAACCATAGTGTACATATAACTGCGGTTGTTTGTTTTATTCTTATGAAAGGGATTCTATTTATATTGTTTTGTCATGCATTTGCATGATGTTTTATGCTGCTGCAATCAATCTTCAAGACAATCAGTGCAGACTATCAATGCACTCTGGGCTAGCGACACCACTGTAAAGAGGAGCGCAAAGAAATGGTTACTTTGTGGAGGTGACAGCTACATTTCAATTCCTTTAAAAAAATAATTATATATATATATATATATATATATATATATAGGGTGGTCTTCAGGTTGCCGGTGGCTCCCGACGACCACCATACTGGCGCTGGAATCCCAACCGCCGGCATACCGACATCTTTTCTCCCTCTTGGGGGTCCAAGACCACCCTGGAGGGAGAATAGATAGCGTGGCGCTCTCAGCGAGCCCGCAAGGGGCTCATTTGCGCTCACCCAGCTATCGGTATGCTGGCGGTCGGGATTCCAGCGCTGGTATGCTGGCCACCGGGAGCCCGACTGCCGGCATCACATACTACACCCATATATATATATATATATATATATATATATATAGCCAGACATTAACCCCTGTGCTTCATTCAATGGGATGATTTCTAAAAAGGAGCAAAAAAAGATTCAGACTAAAGTTTCTCTGACACTAGCATACTCTTCCGTTTTTGTTATGAAAATACGATAGAAAACGTCTTTACAGCTGCCGCCCGTTATTTGGAGCTGAATTAATGGCAATATCAATTGCATTAAAGTTACTTGTAATTCTGTAATAAATGAGATGTCGCTGGTAAGTAAGATTAAGTGCCCTGCTATAAAGTTGTTTATCTGAGAAGTAATTCTCAGAAACCTAACTTCTGTCACTTAGTCATATATTAATCTTACTTCTTGTACATTGCTCTCTCCCTCCTAGGTTTACTATTTATATCCAGCCAAACCTACCCCCTCCCTATATAACAGGCAGTGCACTAGCTCTTTCAGAACTGTACTATGAATTATAGCTCACACTGGAATTTGTCTCTGGGGAACGCCTGACAGTCCTGGATTTAGGGACACTCCTGCTGGGATACGAGTGGTTCACTTAAGTTATAACCACAATAGCTCTTATAAGTTCAAAGCTCTAAAATGTCTTATGGTATAATGGGAACAGAATTCTTTTGAGGAATAAAGTACCTCTTTTTAAAATGATGGGCATATTCACAATGGTGGCAGTTCTCTATGAAAGTGTAAATGTTTGGGCGTAACTAATAGCAACTATTCACCATTAGATTTGTTTGATTTAGTGCAAGACTGTAAACAGTTGTTTTGGGTACCATGCGTGCATTTAAAAACAGCTGTAATTTTTGCAATCCAAAACCCAAAATTCAGATTTAAAATCAGAATTCCGAACCGCTGGGAAGATCCGAACAGAGACTCATTTCAGTTCGGATCTCCTGAAGAACTTGGAACTTGATTTGGATCGGATCCGCAAATTTCGTGTGGATTCACATTTCTAAAGAAATGAATTGCACATCTCTAATTCATAGATCACTCACACAATTGGGAGCACTACCATTAGCTTAAGCGGAATTGTTTACAACATGATATGGGTCAAGGTCAGTGACCTGCAATAGGTGGCCCTATGACCTCCAACCTTTGGCCCTCAGATCCTTTCTGCCATATTGTCAGATCTGTTTGCTATAGCTTGTGATTTTTCTTTAAAATGCTTGCTGATATGTAATTACAAATAGGAGTCTATTTAGAAGTAAATGTACTGTTCTAACTTATTACTGAGATTGTGGGTACTGTGCAGCCCTTTGGAAAGTTATGCAGCCCCGGAAGTGTGTCAGGTCACCTCTCACTGCTTTCAGTGACCTGTAATCTACACAGGTGATGTCTTTATCAGACTGAGGGGAATATTTGAGAAACAGCCTATAAGCTGACAGGAGCTGATTGGTTGGGGCATTATCTCTCTCCACTTTATTTCTCGCCAAGCTTTGACAAATGTCCCCCTATATTTTTTAACAGATTGAGAATTATAGAAAGTTTTTATCCTCTTTTAAATTTCAGAAAGTGTCGACATCCAAGCACCACCTCTTACCTCAGGCGGTTGGCCAATTATGACATTTTGATAATATTTACGGTACAGTAATACTGTCAACATCCCATCTCAATACAATAGCTATAATAGTATAGCTATAATAGTAGGTAATTCCAGCTGTGTTTATACAGTATCTGGAGTGGAGTCCATCAACCTTTCACCTCTACAGCCATTGTTGAACTACAAAGATCAGCATGCTGCAACAACTGGAATGCCTTGGCTTGAGAAAGCCTGCTGTGAAGCCACAGACTATATTTCATATCTACAGTTCTAGTCTACTGGGTTACAGCAGACAATGCTGAGAAAACAGAGCAATCAGCGGAAAGAGCACATTTAACCCTTTACGTGCTACACACAGCAGGAATCCATCCTGTCCTTGCAGAATGAAACGATTTCTGCTCTTCGGTTTTCCCAAAACGTTAACAGTTTTAAAAACCACATTTAACCTTCAATTTGTGTGCAGTCAAGAGAGAAATATCCGCTGATGATTGGGTGAAAATCCGACTCTTGTACAACATACATTTAAATTACCCATTTCATGTAAAGCTTTCTAAATTGCACTTGAGTCTGAAGATGTATTTACTGAAGTAAAACACTAATCCCAATTGTATCCTAACAAAAACCAGATGCAGCTAAAAGCACCTTAAAAGCACCCTTCGAAAGGCACTTGTGACTCCTTCAATATATCAATTTGCATTATTTTTATGACTAAGGCTCATTTCATCCTCCCTCCTCCTAATCTTGAGGCTTCTGTCACCACACTCTCTGCATTAACAAGCGCTGTCAGTATTACCTGCAAGGTTTCTGATGTCAAATCTCTCAGAGTCATTTAGACAGGGCTAGGGAAACGACTAGTGGTTTAATGGTGACCTGGCCTTAAATGGATTGAGGTCCCGCAGGATGGACAGAGAACAAATAGGGACCCTAATAGGGGGCTCTGTAATGGGGGATGTTAATAGGTAGGGCACTGTTTTTAAGCTGTGAATATTTATTCCTCCAGGGGAATGAGGAAGGAACTGAAGTGTGCAGAAGACGTATTGATGTTTTGGGTTATCCTAACCAGTAAATGAATTATTGAATACCCACTCAAATGGATATGTTCTACCCTTACTACTCTACCGATATCCTACACAATATATTTTATTAACGTGTTTGCATTTTTGTCTAGTGCTTGTCTTATGTAAATGGACTTTTCTTGAAAAAAGAAACAATGAAAGAAAATAAATAACAATGATAATTATATAAAAGCCCGGTTACAGTGAAGATGTTTATGTTAGCAATGATGTTTTCACATTGCTTTTCACCATCTTTCTGCAGTTTCCAGTCCTGTTTCCCTATTCAAAGTAATTAAAAAGAAAACCCTATGCAAAACATGCAGCCAGCTCCCCCATCGCAGAGATTAAAAGGGCAGGAGGGGAGGGGGAGTGGGGGAAAGGGGGGGGGGGGGGGGTAATGTTATAGTGTTCTTCTGTTCATCTTTTCATGTTATTTTATATCTTAAAATAAGAAGTGTAATTGCTTTTCAATCACTACAAATAAACACTAACAGCTAAGACCTACAAAGTGCCTTATCATAGTTAATTTCAACAGTACAGCACAATATGGGGAGCTGTGATGGAAAGTTCGGAGAATAGGGGAGCAGATGTATAACCTGGAGAAGGCATAAGGAAGTGATAAACCAGTGATATGTGCATGGTGATAAATGCACCAGCCAATCAGCTCCTAAATGTTAATTTACATATTGGAGCTGATTGGCTGGTTCGGTTATCACCTTGCACATATCACTGGTTTATCACTTCCTTATGCCTTCTCCAGGTTAATACATCTGGCCCAGGGTTCCTTATTTAAATCCTTACCATTCATCAGGCATTGCCCACTCTCATCTTGTCAGTACTGCTTCATACCTATGAGCAAGGATTGCAGCATATTTATTATTTTTATATGTCATTTTAGAGCCAATAACGAGTCTATTTGTTAAAGGCACTTGTCCAACATCACACTTCTGCAGGATTTAGGGCCTCTGCCCATTTATGAAAGTTGTCCTGGTGATGACTCCTGCACTCATCCTCCCATTTATCATGGACAGTGGTGGGTAGGGATGGCCATCGACCAAAGGCCTCTCTTGAATGGTTTTGCCATCGATGGGAGAGAAATAGATGCCCCCCCCCCCCCCATCGATAGCTTAACATAAACAAATATTTTTTTATTTTTTGAGGGTGCTGGGACATGGAGTTTAACTCCACCCCCAGGACCGCAAAGTCCTGCCCAAAGGCTGTGATTGGCCTGCAGTTCATTCACTGTAATAACAGGGATGACCATCGATGGGTGAAACCATCGATGGTCACCCATAGAATTGTTGGTGAACATCGATAGACACTCACAGTCTTGCCGTTGATTGCAACCATTAATGGCGAACATACCGATGGCCATCCCTACTGGTAGGTGTTACCGCTGTCCTCCACTAGCTGATGCTATCTCAGGATGGCGGCACCCTTGGAGACCTTAAGCAGCAGATCTGGTGAGTTAGCCCCTTGGTTCTGCCTTTTAAATTAATATGACTTGATTTATGGAGTGCTGTGGAGTTACCAGTAATCAGGATTTCCCTACACAGTAACAGACCACAATGGCCATGGCTAGTACAGGACAGCCCACAATTCAATAAGGACAGCCTGATCAAGGGACAGTGGGGTAGTCCCCTGAAATTGGAACTATATAGCTAAAATCATGCATGGGCAGCTAGCTCTACAATCCTGAAGGTGGGTGTGCTCTTGTGAATGCGCACAGCAGACAGGTATATCTATGCAAACACTGTATAATCCAGGGGGGGATTTAGCTTTATTGTATATATCTCTTTCCAGTGTATCATTTATGAACAGATTGTGAATCGCTAATGAATGTGCCTCGCACTGCAGTTTTGCACAATGTACACTTATTTTCTGCTCATCAAAATAGAATTTAATCAAATTAAGTGCACATACCAGAGCATAACTATAACTTGCCCATTATGCATAACAAGTGTAGCGTAATCTACTCATCATTAAAGGCAAAATAGTGAACACAAAAGACAACACACCATGCATGGTAGTGTGAAACCTGCCATGACCAATGCAGTTGTATGACACCACAAGAGGAAAACCATATTTTGTGTGGTGCAGGTCATGTGTACTGTACTGCTCTCACACTAGGTGGGAACCCACACTCATCATATTGTGATGTCATGTGTGTGGTGCAGGTCGTGTACTGTACTGCTCTCACACTAGGTGGGAACCCACACTCATCATATTGTGATGTCATGTGTGCGGTGCAGGTCATGTGTACTGTACTGCTCTCACACTAGGTGGGAACCCACACTCATCATATTGTGATGTCATGTGTGTGGTGCAGGCCATGTGTACTGTACTGCTCTCATACTAGGTGGAAACCCACACTCATCATATTGTGATGTCATGTGTGCAGTACATGTCATGTGTACTGTACTGCTCTCACACTAGATGGGAACTCACACTCATCATATTGTGATGTCATGCGTACGGTGCAGGTCATGTGTACTGTACTGCTCTCACACTAGGTGGGAACCCACATTCATCATATTGTGATGTCATGTGTGTGGTGCAGGTCATGTGTACTGTACTGCTCTCACACTAGGTGGGAACCCACACTCATCATATTGTGATGTCATGTGTGTGGTGCAGGTCATGTGTAATGTACTGCTCTCACGCTAGGTGGGAACCCACACTCATCATACTGTGATGTCATGTGTGCGGTGCAGGTCATGTGTACTGTACTGCTCTCACGCTAGGTGGGAACCCACACTCAACATACTGTGATGTCATGTGTGTGGTGCAGGTCAGGTGTACTGTACTGCTCTCACACTAGGTGGGAACCCACACTCATCATATTGTGATGTCATGTGTGTGGTGCAGGTCATGTGTACTGTACTGCTCTCACGCTAGGTGGGAACCCACACTCATCATACTGTGATGTCATGTGTGCGGTGCAGGTCAGGTGTACTGTACTGCTCTCACACTAGGTGGGAACCCACACTCATCATATTGTGATGTCATGTGTGCAGTACATGTCATGTGTACTGTACTGCTCTCACACTAGATGGGAACTCACACTCATCATATTGTGATGTCATGCGTACGGTGCAGGTCATGTGTACTGTACTGCTCTCACACTACACACTCAACATACTGTGATGTCATGTGTGTGGTGCAGGTCAGGTGTACTGTACTGCTCTCACACTAGGTGGGAAGCCACATTCATCATATTGTGATGTCATGTGTGTGGTGCAGGTCAGGTGTACTGTACTGCTCTCACACTAGGTGGGAACCCACACTCATCATATTGTGATGTCATGTGTGTGGTGCAAGTCATGTGTACTGTACTGCTCTCACGCTAGGTGGGAACCCACACTCATCATATTGTGATGTCATGTGTGCAGTGCAGGTCATGTGTACTGTACTGCTCTCACACTAGGTGGGAACCCACACTCATCATATTGTGATGTCATGTGTGCAGTACATGTCATGTGTACTGTACTGCTCTCACACTAGATGGGAACTCACACTCATCATATTGTGATGTCATGCGTACGGTGCAGGTCATGTGTACTGTACTGCTCTCACACTAGGTGGGAACCTACACTCAACATACTGTGATGTCATGTGTGTGGTGCAGGTCAGGTGTACTGTACTGCTCTCACACTAGGTGGGAAGCCACATTCATCATATTGTGATGTCATGTGTGTGGTGCAGGTCAGGTGTACTGTACTGCTCTCACACTAGGTGGGAACCCACACTCATCATATTGTGATGTCATGTGTGTGGTGCAAGTCATGTGTACTGTACTGCTCTCACGCTAGGTGGGAACCCACACTCATCATACTGTGATGTCATGTGTGCAGTGCAGGTCATGTGTACTGTACTGCTCTCACGCTAGGTGGGAACCCACACTCATCATACTGTGATGTCATGTGTGTGGTGCAGGTCAGGTGTACTGTACTGCTCTCACACTAGGTGGGAACCCACACTCATCATATTGTGATGTCATGTGTGCGGTGCAGGTCATGTGTACTGTACTGCTCTCACACTAGGTGGGAACCCACACTCATTATATTGTGATGTCACTAGATCAGCTTTTAACGTACCTTATAAAATAATTTAAATTAGAAGTAAAAAATAACATTTGTATCTTTAACCTGCAGAACCTGGATATAGTTTATTTTTCTTTTTTATGTTTTTATCCAGTGTCTGTCATCTAAAATAAAAAAACAAGAAATATATTGCAAACATGAGGAAGACCGTAATTTGCTAAGGGACATATTATACCAGATATTGAAAAAATGTAGCAATAACGCACCATAAAGTTATGCATCCTGTAGTATCCACAGATGATCACACTGTTATATTGTGTTTTTACAGCCTTCATCTCAAGTACCATTAACAGGCTGCTTATTGCTGTAGTGATTACACCCCACAGGTGGAACCATAATGGTTTCAGCCAATTACACTGTTCCCCCCATACTTTGGGGTCCTGGACATTCTTGTTGTTGAACATGGATAGTATGATTATATTATAAAATAAGAGGCTTGCTTTATCCTGACTTTAAGACTTGATGCAGATAATAGCACTTTATACATGCAAAGGACAGGAACTGAAAACATAAACTGGTTTTGTCTATTGCGATATAAAGGATAAAGCTTGTACCACTTGCCCTCACACAGAGGATTTAAGACAATTTTTCATGGCTCCAAATCTCCACCCACATCTCAGTGATGTCACTAGTTTCTAGTAATCTCATTGGCTGTATCATACTTGCCCACTCTCCCGGAAATGTCATGAATTTCCTGGTCCCCCAAGAGGGTAGACAAACTTCCCGCATCCAGCCAGTAATCCAATGATGATGTGATTTTCTGTGATGTAATGCAGCAAACTGCACCGTGGGAGGTTCTACACTGGCGCAATTACAGTAGCTGCGCCATGCATTGCCCCTCCCACCTGGACCTCCCTTGATCTCTTGGAGTACAGAAAGAAAAGTAGGTAAGCCTTCAGCCTGTAAAACATCAGTCTCTAATGAAAATAAATAATGGGTACACTTTAATATCGGGTCCTTATCTTTTTAACAATTCCACCCTGAGCAAAGGACAGAGACACAGGGTCCTACTGTACAGGCTTCCTATTTAACAGGCGAGGGGGAGCGGTAAATGCCATTAATTACAATGTACACAACCACCTCAACCACCTAGAGAATAACTACCTCTAGCACGATAGAGAAATCTCCAGCTCACTGCTCTAAAAGGCAAACGGGCTCCCAAGGGGCCAAACCACAGATGCTGATTCTATGGAACTGATGGCCCTATTCCTTTCAGCCTCCCTTTCCTTCTCTTGTGTGCTATGGTACAGTCTCAGTTGTTTTATCGCATAACCAAAACTAAAACGAAAAAATATAAAACTGTGCAGTTTATTCTCTAGTATAAAACCAGCAGTATTTTTATTTTATGTATTGTTTAGTAATAATACGTCTAACATTTTGCTTAGTATCATTATTGTTATATCAGACTACAACAGGCTGATACAGCTGCCGCTGGAGAGGTTTCTTTTCAGACTAACAGAACCCTTAATGGAAGTGTGGACCTGTAAATGTGCAGTGCATTTTTGTGCACACCTGCTTTCCACTGTTAGGAAGGGATTCCTGGCTGCGACGGAAATGTCCTCCTTACAATCTTTTAAAACCACCAGCATTAATTAATGATTGTTTTCACGTTTTGAGAGGGGAGAAAGAATATGTGGCTACCCACTAATGAGGGATCCCATTCAATCTTATTTATCTATCTTATCCCATGTGTAAAATTTTGCATTCCATGTGGGAACAGAGTGACGTCCTTTCTTGCATCTATCCCATATTTAGCAAAATGATACTCAATCTACCTAACGCTTACAGGAAAAGGAGCAATATCATATAGTCAGAGCTGTTTTGGGCCCCTTTTGCACAAATTACTGCCTCAATGCGGCGTGGCATGGATTCTATCAGCCTGTGGCACTGCTGAGGTGTTATGGAAGACCAGGACGCTTCAATAGCGGCCTTCAGCTCTTCTGTATTGTTCGGTCTCATATCTCTCATCTTTCTCTTGGCAGTGCCCCATAGATTCTCTATGGGGTTCAGGTCAGGCGAGTGTGGGGGGGGAGCTTTACAAGGAATGGACTGAGGCTGGAGTTAGTGCATCAAGAGCTACCACACACAGACGGATCCTGGACATGGGCTTCAAATGTCGTATTCCTCTTGTCAAGCCGCTCCTGAACAACAAACAACGTCAGAAGCGTCTTACCTGGGATAAAGAAAAAAATAACTAGTATGTTGCTCAGTGGTCCAAAGTCCTCTTTTCTGATGAGAACAAATTTTGCATCTCATTTAGAAACCAAGGTCCCAGAGTATGGAGGAAGAATGGAGAGGCACACAATCCAAGATGCTTGAAGTCCAGTGTGAAGTTTTCACAGTCTGTGTTGATTTGGGGAGCCATGTCATCTGCTGGTGTTGGTCCACTGTGCTTTATTAAGTCCAGAGTCAATGCAGCCGTCTACCAGGACATTTTAGAGCACTTCATACTACCTTCTTCAGACAAGCTTTATGGAGATGCTGACTTCATTTTCCAGCAGGACTTGGCAACTGCCCACACTGCCAAGAGTTCCAAAACCTGGTTCAATGACTGTGGGATTACTGTGCTGGATTGGCCAGAAAACTCACCTGACCTGTACCCCATAGAAAGTCTATGGGGCATTGCCAAGAGAAAGATGAGCAACATGAGACTGAAAAATGTAGAAGAGCTGAAGGCCACTATTGAAGCATCCTGGTATTCCATATCACCTCAGCAGTGCCACAGGCTGATAGAATTCATGCCACGCCGCATTGAGAGAGTAATTTGTGCAAAAGGGTCCCAAACCAAGTACTGAGTACATATGCATGATTATACTTTTCAGAGGGCTGACATTTCTGTATTTAAAATCCTTTTTTTATTGATTTTATGTAATATTCTTTTTTTTTCTGAGATTTTGGATTTGGGGTTTTCTTAAACTGTAAGCCAAATCATCAAAATGATAACAAATAAAGGCTTGAAATATCTCACTTTGTAATGAGTCTATATAATATATTAGTTTCACCTTTTAAGTTGAATTACTGAAATAAATGAACTTGTGCACGATAATTAAATTTTCTGAGTTTCACCTGTATAGCGAGAAGTAAGAATTGTTTCCCCCACTGTGAAGTTACAATGGCAGAAGCTTGTATTGTTTTGTATACATATCTTAATTTAAGAAATGGTTGGACCCAATGGGCTAATGTAATAGCCTCCAAGTTGCCTTCATATCCCAGCGTTCCGGGGAGCGCGTTCACGTCAAAAAGGGGGCGTGGCCATTAACAAAGGGGGCATGGCCTCGTGGGGACGTCACTCCGGGGGCGTGCCCAGCATCTCCGGAGATACTGGGCTGTACTGGGCTGCCCCCGGAGACTGTCTCCCAGCGCTGTCGGCTTCTCTGCTATGATAGGAGCTGGGTGCACACTGCAGCGCTCGGCTCCTGTCACTGCGGAGGAGCCCACAGTGTGGTGTCACCCCTTCTAGGCGTCACACTCGGGTGCGGGCCGCACCCCCCGCACCCGGCTTGTGACGCCACTGGCCGGGTACACACTAGCCGATTTTTGTTTACCCGGCGATATTGGCTGCAGCGAGGTGCCGGCATCAGCAACTGCATACACACTTGCCGATGCCGACGTGAAGGGATCGACGGAGTGAGCGGGGGCCATGCTGCAGCTGCATATTGATACTGAGTGTACACACTAGACGAGATAGTAAAAGATATCGTTCAGAATGGCCCTTCTGAGCGATATCTTTTATTTTCTTGTCTAGTGTGTATGGGGCTTAAGTCTTAAGGGCCCCATACACTACCGCGACATGTCCGTCTGACATGTCATGGGCGATCACCGCCAGCAGCCTCCCGGAGGGGGCAGGATCGCCCAAGATACATCATATGCTGTCCTTTTGCATATGATGTATCTTGGGCGATCCTGGCCGATCCCAGCCATGCCTGCGGGGTCGGACCAAATTGAATATGCAGCACATTCAATCTGGAGGATCTGATCCGATGCTCACGGGAATGTGCATCGGATCGGAAACGCCTCCAAAATGCCCAATTTCATCCGATATACATCGGGCCGAATGCCTGAAATCGGATGAAATCGGGCATTATCGTCCTAGTGTATGGGGCCCTTTATCATGGTAGCACCTCTCGTTATGTTTAGGGTGTGCAGTCAAGGCCCCCCTATATATTCTATATTGTCTATATGTATGTACACCTGAAGGACGAGACTCCTTCAGCTTGGATTGGCACCCCCTCCAGCCTGCCCCTGGGTGTTTTTAATTATCATGGAACCCTTGCATTTGCAGACTGCATATTGAATAAGGCACTATGGGGCCGATTTATCACCATCCACATCCTCAGATGCGGATGACAGGTGATAAAATCGACCAAACTCTCAATGCGATTATTGATTACATGGCATGGATGTATCAATAATTGCATGCAGGGACAGAGTGCTGTACATGCGCCGCCGCCAACATATATTGAAATCCTTAAAGTTATTTTTTTTTTAACCTCCTCGTATTTAACTACAATAAATACATGTGTTTCTTAATGGCAAGTACGGCAAAAATAAACTGAATGATGTAAGCATCAAGTAGACAAAGCCTTGGTTGGTTTTGTTTTGTTGCAAGAGCGGTTCTGCACCTTTGGGCCAGCAAACTTTAAAAGAGAAATACGTTGGGGTATATCTGTATTAGCCTTCGAGATACAGGCAGCCACAAGATTTGGGTGATTTAGCTGTTAGATTTAAAGTGACAATTTTTAAAAGGAAAATGGGTATATGTATCGAACCTCGGAGAGAAATAAAGTGGAGAATTTGCCCATAGCAACTGTCATTTTTTAAACTGTGCTAGATAAATGAGATCTAGAAGATGATTGGTTGGTATTGTCAAGTTTAGCTCTCTCCAAAGTTTGATACACCTGACCCTCAAAATCAGGTTGGTTTTGCTTTTTAAAAAATTGCCGCACTACACCTAGTGGCTACATCACGTGCATGCCTGGAACTCGTGGCCTTTTACATATACCCTTTTCTCTCCAGTGTTTGACAATTATCAACATTTTTATTTTTCAATTTACATTACATAAACTCATCTCAGAGGCGTCACAAGGGTGGTGAGGGCCACACCTGGGTGTCACCCTTCCAGGGGGTAATATCAAAATGGCGGCTCCTAATCAGTGACAGGAGACGAGTGCTGCAGTGTGACATTAACCTGCTGCCCGCAGGCCCCCGGAGTGAGGTAATCGGGGACTTCCCATGAGGCCACACCCCTATAGTGACATCAGTGGGGCTCCCATCCCTGTCCATAAAGCCCCGCCCCATTTTTGAGCATCTGGCTCCTGCAGGATTCATCTACAGAAATTTATATTGCACCAGGGCATTTTCCCTGAACATGAAGTATTTCATTTAGTAAGTACATCATTATACAGAGTGTGGTTATATTACAGTATATAGATGTTTTATAGATGTAAGGCATTGTTTTATATGATGGTAAAAGAATATAAACATGTATTTGTGTTACTGGTTCCTCGAGTTAGCAGATACAATGATAACCATTCTAATTTGTGTCACATTGACTAATACACTATACTTTTAATGCGGTTTGTGTGCAAATCACCACAGGACTCTGGAGAGCTGCAGAAGTGTGTCTTTACTAACAGCAGTCAAGCTAAACAATGTCTGCAGAGTCACTTCCTGTATCAAAAGCACTTCTTGTGTAACAAACAATTTATGACAAGTGGATAACAATGATGCAATCCACACATGCTTGGACTGGCCCACAGGGGTACAGGGGAAACCACCGGTGGGCCCCAATGCCTGGGGGCCCACCTCCTGCTCTAAGGATTAGGTTCTAGACTGTGCACTTGAATTATACATTATACATATGTTACCTTATACTGGACTATGGTGTATTTTCTACAGTGCATTGCTGTTATTAATCTGGTACATAGTCAGGCATGCAGCAGCTGAATTTACTGTATATATTTATGAAGGGGCACAGACGTTGCACTCTCTAATGGTTAGTCAAACCAATGAGGTGGCAGGCCACCCCCATCAGCAGACTGGCCACACCCCTAACATGGGCCCCTACCACTGCATTCCCACGGTGGGCTCTACATGCCCCAGTCCGACACTGAATCCACATACAGCATACATCTACAATACTGAAATGTGAAATTAACTCAACATACTGTAGCACTGAATGGCCCATCCTGCTGTCACTGCTCTGTACTGCACCTTCATGCATTGCTATCACAGCCATTGCAAAGCATTGCTCGCTGGCAATGAAAAAGGATTAAACAAAAATTGTGAAAAGGATAGCTTTAATGAGAAAATATTTAGATTATCATCACTTTACTATAGATTCTAGAATTGCAATGACCCCACTGTTTATTTCACGGCTGATTTACGGCTGAAGATAAACAGACAGCAAAGGACTATGGGAAGATTCGCTGAAGAATTAAGGCTATTTTGAGCCGCAGAATAGGAAATACCAGACGGATTATTAAGCGCCTCTAAATTAGAGTCAAAATAACCTGTATGATAATTGAACAGAAATTAATTGATTGCCTATTTTAAATGTCTCCGTGAGGAAAGTTGAAGCTTTTGTGCCTTTGAAGATCCATGTTCTATATTATTACACATAATTTATGGGTTTTATTACCTGTATTTACCTCATAAATGAGCATTTTGTATTCATATTTATGTAATGTATTATGCGGGAGAATATATATCTGCCGCATTTGCATAAATACTCACTTACCTCATGAATTACTTAAACATAGTTGGCTTTTTAAAAGCTTAGCATAAACATAGGCACAATGTGTTTCTATGCAAAAATCCCACTCGGAATATGCCAAGGAAAATGGAGGGAGTTGAGAAGTGGGGGAGAGGGTTTAGGAGGGAACTGTAAATCAGGAAATCCTGACTGTTGCAGTTCAGTAATCCCAGGCAGAGGAACATATCCCAGATCACTTCTACCTCAGGTTGAATGAGCTTTTATGGGGTGGAAATTTAGCTTGCCCCTGTTGTCCACTGCTGAAGGGATGATATGACTGGGTCACAAAGACTCACAATAGGCCTCACAACAAGAGTGGCAATAACAGATATTCCCTTAGCGCACAATAAAAGAAAGAATGCATGTTTTGTCATCTCTGCTGTTTCTTAATGCAGATTTCCACTGTGCACTGATGCGAGGGAGAACCTCTTCAATATTACGCTGTGGCAGCACTGGGCACAAGCGGAGCGCTTGACTAGTGCCAAGGCAAAGATGCAGAATAGTCAAACTGAAGCATATAAAATACTATGTACGGTAGCAAACATTGGCAGACAGCATTAATCCCATATGACTCATTAATTATTCACCCTGCCAGATTTGACCACCTTCAGCACAGGGAACTCAGTTTGTTTGCTGGTTCAGGCATGCAAGGTATTATCATTAGCCCGACTTCTGCCGCTGGTACCTGCAATTTCTGGAGGTGTATTGAGAGGTTTATAGAGTGCGGAGTTAGCCACTGGTGCAAAAGGCGGCAGATTTCAGTCAGAATACAGAGATATTTACTTATGTTAATGTTATTTTTGGAAGATGAGTAATGATTATTTTAAAGAATGTCCCTTATTAATTCAAACAAGACTACACAATAGAATATAGTAAAGCATATAATGTCCAACTCCAAATAGGCTTACCATACCATCCCTTTAAATCAGGATGCTCATGGATTACACAGGTTCTGTAGCTGAGTAAAACCAGGTGAAATGCAGGCTTAAAGTCAGCCATCTGCAGAACCTGTATAATTCATTAGTGTCCCAATTTACAGAGATTGTATGGTAAGCCTATGTCCAAATGACCATGCACCAAAGATGAGAGTACAATGTCCTAGCACTTAGGCATGCCTTTGGGATCCATCAGAAATAGTTTGTAATGGGTGTGGATCGGAATTAACCCACGCTTATGATCAAGGGGCGATTTAAGAGAGGAGGGGACCTGAGTGCATCCTCTTGTTCGGGACCCCTCCTCTGCTGCAGCAAGAAGACTCTGACATATTGCCAAAGTCTACTGTGCATGCGCAGGTCTCCAGGAATATGGCGCCCACGTCTTATTATCGGGACATCTCCAGTGCACATACGCAAATCACTAGGAAATGACCGCGGTGGCCATTTTCTAAGTGATTTCTGTCTGTAGTGCAGTGTGTGCCTCCCTGGACCCAGGGGTCTGTGCGCACCGCACACACTGCACCCATTATAGAAAAGTATATGCTTATGATGGCCCATAACTCTGGCAGTGGGGATAAAATGGGGTCTGTGTGGGCTAATAGCTTCCTAACGGTCCACACGTCACACTCCAAAGTAGTTGCTCTAATTGAGGCTACATGCACTGCCTATGTTGGACTGCAAAAAACAGCCACATAGTAGGGATGGGAATCATTTGATGTTTCATCGGAAACATCGGTCAAATGGTTCCGATGATCAGTGTTTAACCCTGCAATGGTGAGGGGCAAATGTTTCCTCAACATCTGATGTTTATTCAACATTGGAAAACATTAAGAAAACATTGGATTAGGAACCTAGTGAAGACGAGGAAACATTGGATCCCCACTATTAAACATTGATCATCGGAACCATTTGATTGATCAAATGTTTACCATTTACCATTAAGGGGAGGGGGCCATGGCTGAAAAAGTGGGCGTGATGACACACGTTAATCAGAAATTAGAGAGGGGGGCGCGGGATTGGGGTGGGGGGTTCCCACTTCCCACCTTACTTGATCAGGAAGTGGGCTCTCTCCTTCCCTGCCAATGCCTTCTTCACAGAGATATTTGGGAAGATGACGCTGGCCACTAGAGAGCAAAGACTCTTACATAGTGCTAGAGTCTTTGCTTTCAATGGCCCTCATTCCGAGTTGATCGCTCACTAGCTATTTTTTGCAGAACAGCAATCAGAATGTCGCCGCCTCTAGGGGAGTGTATTTTCGCTTTGCAAGTGTGCGAATGCTTGTGCAGCCGAGCGGGACAAATTTTTTTTCCGCAGTTTCTGAGTAGGTCTGAACTTACTCAGCCCTTGCAATCACTTCAGCCTGTCCAGTCCCGGAACTGACGTCAGACACTTGCCCTGCAAACGCTTGGACACGCCTGCGTTTTTTCTACCACTCCCAGAAAGCGATCAGTTGACACCCCCAAACGCCTTCTTCCTGTCAATCTCCTTGCGATCGGCTGTGCGAATGGATTCTTCATTTAATCCATCGCCCAGCAACGATCCGCTTTGTACCCGTACGACGCGCATGCACATTGTGGTGCATACGCATGCGCAGAAATAACCTGTTTGCTGCGCTGCGAAAAAACGGCAGCGAGCGATCAACTCGGAATGACCCCCAAGGTGCGGTGCCATCTTCCCGAAGATATCACCCGTAAGATGGCGCCGGCCACAGGTATACTCCGGGGAGGGGGGTAGCCTGGGCCCGGTAATTTTTATCCTGTGTGGGATAATATAAGGCACTTTACTGGATGTCATCATACTCTGCTCTCTCAGGCTCTCAAGTGTCCTGCATTTGTCATGCAGGAAATAATGAACAAGACCATAATAAATGAAAGCAGAACACATAATTCAAAGTATAAACTAGTGTCACATTGCCCCATATTTGAGATTTCAGATATTCCTGGAGATCACATCTACAGTATATGTGTTTCCTCACAGACTGAAATAGTTGAGGGGGGATATGCTATAGAAGCCCACATCACGTTCCACAGATGAGGCCAACAGAA
This sequence comes from Pseudophryne corroboree, assembly GCF_028390025.1. Taxonomy (NCBI): domain Eukaryota; kingdom Metazoa; phylum Chordata; class Amphibia; order Anura; family Myobatrachidae; genus Pseudophryne; species Pseudophryne corroboree. Next base: position 266,081,178 of record NC_086454.1, on the reverse strand, counting down.
GATTGTATAATTTGCTTTTCTGGTAGAGAGGAGGTTAAATCTCCAGCAAATAGTTTCCCACACGCCGCTCCTGCACCCACAGAACACGCGTCTCCAGACCTCATTACATTATTCATTCAGCAGCATTTTGCATCTGGTGAATACTGATAATTAACTTCATCTCCTGGTGGAGAGGTATCCGATTAATAAAAGAGGGACCTTTCCCTGGCACGTATGGGCCAGTATCAGATATATGTTTCCTTGTTACTGTGACATGGAAGTGGCCGGCTCAACATAATTATCTGCACAGAAGGTCATTTCGCAGCATGGAAAATTCCTTATCGCAGTCGGCAAAATAACATGAGGTGTAAATGATCTTTCGCCAGCACCTTAGTGCTTGAAACCTGCAGCTCTGACTCACCCGCAGCAGCTGTAAACAGTCAGAAAGCTGTTAAACAATTTTTTTTATTATTATTTCATAATCACGCCGAAGAAAAAATAAAAACCTCAGTCAGAAACATGTACCAACAAGATAATGGTTTTGGAAATGTTACAAGCCCGGAGGCATTGCAACTCTGATCCACCTACAGTACCATATCCCTGGCAACATTCTTAACCATCTCATTGTCAGTCCAGCCCAGTGTGATGGAAAGGGGTTGAATGCGGCTCTTATTTCTGTCCAAGCACATTTTACAAGAGACTGCTGGCACAGTGGGGAATGTGTGTCTCCTTTTACAATATTGCACATAATTGTGCACTTGACAAAAGCCTGTCTGCATGTCTGTGACATGTGCAGATCTTCTAGTGCTTTTGGCTGCCCAAATGGTTTGCAACTCTTGTGCATGTCTCATGTCTTATGCACCGGAGCCAAACTTGCGTATTCTCCCACAATGTCCAGGAGACTCAGAACTTTCAGGGAGCTTCCACAACTTCCATGAATGCAAGAATGCTGCTTACTGTGCTTCCCTTGTGAAGTGGGCTAGGGCTGTGCCGTCTTAACAGCATAGTAGGCCATGGGCAAAGCAATGCACTGGGACCCCCCTACACACCCATACAAAGGAACCAATTATAAAAAAAATCATAGTATGCCCCTCCTGCGGCCCTGGGCTGTTTCTCCACATGCTTTCATACAATGAATGGCTGTCAGCACTCTGACTGGTGGATAGCTCCAGCCATTAACTAATCAGCATGCTGACAGCCATTCACTGTCTGATTGCAGGCTGGGTGACAGAGAATGCTGCCTGGCCGCTCTAATTGTGTGACCACCACCCGCTTCTGCTTGGAGGCCCATAGAATTATGGGGCCCAGGGCAGTTGCCTGGTGAGCCTGTACATTAAGATGGACCTGAGCTAGAGTTTGGTTTCACAATTCACAAAGGATGGTGTCATCATTGCCCGTCCCCACTGCATGATGCACTTGCCACTCGGACTAACCCTCTGGGTACCTATAGGACCAAAACATTAGTGTGGCTGAAGCTGGACAGTCGTGCAGTTGAGAACAACTTATGGTCTCATGAGACATGCATTAAAAAGACATTCTTTGTTATTGCCATGACTCTATGCTGCACCTCTGTTAAAATGTAAGAAGCACTTCAAACACAGAGATGAAAAGTGCATAAGAGATAGAGAAACAGAGCCTACCATCAGGTAAGCCTAGACAGTTGTCTAGGGCACCAATAATTAGCGGCACCTAAACACAACACTGAATGAGTGATATATTGAAAACTCATCTAATGTCTTTAATGCTGCCCAAAAGGTGAGAGTGCCACTGTTTCTTCCTGTCACAGCCAAATGTCACACTCCTGGAGGACAGGAAGCCACCACCTTCTGCCTGCTAAAGACAGTAGCGTGGGCAAGGCTAAGGGGGGGGGGGGGGGGGGTGCAGCATAGGGCACCAATTTGGCTACCACCAGCACTGCACAGATATACGGTATTCAGCTACAGTATGTGTAAACACTTCTGATATTTCATTCATGTAGTTCCGTTCTCTGTTAATTGATACAATTTTTTTGATAAATATTCACGTCAGTAGTGGATTTCATTGTGTTATTTAGAAAACACTATAGGAATTGAAAGGGACAAAGAAACTGTTTCTTTATGTGTCAGGTATTTAAGTTTTAATATGTTACCCTCACTATATTTCGCTCACTGGAGTGCACACTCATCACCGTGCATGCACCTAGGTGCCACTGATTGATGGAGGCTCGTGTAAGTCAAACTCTATAACAGCAACAAAAGTTCAACCAGTTTTTGCTTTGAAAAAGCTCAGTGATCCCTGACACATGGAGGGCATGCTATAGAGTCCACCCAGCCGTATCCTCTTTATGCTCATTCAAATTAAAATGTTGTTTTTATGTTGTTGCACAAGCCAGCATCACCTACACACTGCCTGTAGTGAACCCACAGGCGTCACTATGGGGGTGCAGACCTCACCCAGGTGTCATCCCCAGAGGCGGTGACACCAATATGCTGGCTAAGCCAATTAGGAGCTGTTTGATTGGTACTTTGGGGAAATGTACTAAGCCTTGGAGAGAGATAAAGTGGATAGAGATAAAGTACCAGCCAATCAGCTCCTAACTGTCATGATACAGGCTTTTTTTGAAAAATGACAGGAGCTGGTAGGTTAGTACTTTATCTCTGGCCACTTTATCTCTCTGCAAGGCTTAGTACATACACCCCTAAGTGAACCGTGCTTCAGTGTAAAGTTAAATAAATAAAGTTTATTTTCATCACGAGAAATGATCTGGGCCATTTATATCTTAGCTGGGCCACATACACCATTCCACCTGCTGCATCTGCATAACTAAACCTGCATGTGCCGGGGCACTTGTTTGAAGCCTGAGGTCAGTAATATTGAGTGAGGCTTTGGACTGGTTCCAGAGCGTATCACAGATAGATGCTGTTGTGAAAATACGCCTACACCATCCACAAGGCAAATCAGGGTTACATAGCATGAACAACACATGATATTATGTTGATATGGGGAATTGTCCCAGTGCCAGTATTGAAGGAAGGAAGAAAACTTGGACTGTGATTTATAGTTTTATTTTCCTTCCTGTGGGTCAGCTGGGATTTGTGAGGATGAAAGGTTCTGGAGGCTGGATGTATGTCTTTTTTATACCCAAATAACTTAACTATGTAAAAATTTAATGGATTCAAATTAAATTGGGAAGGGCTAAGATAAAAGTAGCCTAGCAATGACTTCAATAGGCATGTGTGTGCTGTCATTTGCTGGGCTTGGGCTCCATGCACTCTGCACCCGGGATATCATTGTTTGCCAGAGTGTATCACCCCCATGTGACGTAACTGTGTAATTCTGGAGGGATGTGGTAAGAGCAGTAGTCTGACCCAAGTGTTTAGAGGTGTGTGACTGGTGGCTTCCTATGGCCAGGGCTATCTTAACAGCAGTGTAGGCCCCTGGGCAAAGCAATGCAGTGGGGCCCCTACCCATCCTCCAGCAGTAGGTCTGGGGGGTTGCTATCAGCGGCAGCATTGATGCTCCTTGGGTGGTAGGGGGTGTTCTATCTTCCACTCAGCATGTAGGACCTGGAGCAGTAATTTCTGATAATTACTCCTTTATTGCACAGATGGTGGGAGGTGGGGCGGGAGAGAGACCACTAAACTGTAGAAGGGGGCATTGGGCTGAATGAAGGGGCCCCGGTACATGACTTTCAGGGTGGTAGGGGGTGTGTTTAATATACAGGGGAGGCGTGGATAGTGGAGTGGGTGTAATATTCATAATTTTCCAGTGGGTCGGCAGCTTGCTTTACTGCAGATATCTCCAGTTCCTGGAAATAGATTTCTTAGCTTTTAATGGGACAAAAACTAGACAGTACCACCTTTCGGAGGGTACTGGGGACTTGGGATCAGAGTTCAGGCGCCAGAGCAATCCACAGATGGAAATGTAAAACTGCATTCCAGGCGTGTGGAGCTGGAGCAGTGACCAGCTGCTGGAAGGCTGATATCTCTGGTTCCAGTCAAAAATTTGGTATCCCAGAAAAAGTGGACCCTCAGCTATCAGCCTAGGGCCCTTATACTCCTGGGACCTTGGGAAACTGCCCATTGAGCCCATACGAAAAGACAGCCCTGCCTATGGCCACAGTGGGTCTGCAGTAGTATGTGTTCAAACATAAGCAGAGGTACCGTTCTGAGGGAGGTCAAAACCAGCCATGTGATTGTGTTAACCCAGCCTAAGTAAGTCAGGAATGATCATGCCCAGACTCAAGTGTGCCTGAATATGAGAGATGTGCTCTGGAACAGTCAGGTGAAGAGCGATGAGGACCTAGAAAAAGAGGTCTTGATGAGAAGAGCTGCAGTGTGAAGAACCAGTAGAATGCATTTAGCATGACCTGCAGATGAGTTCCATAGGCAGATGTGTGGGGCGGGGGTGTTCAGTTGCCTGAACACCCCCCCCCCCCATCCTCCCCAGGCAATGGCTAAAATCATGACCACAATAGTATTATTGTATAATATGATTGTATAACATGCAGTATAAGAGATGGAATGGAGCTGCTTAGCATGCCCAGTTGTAGCAGCTCTTTATTCCAACTCTGTGGGGTGTTTGGGTCTGAGCGCTCAATCAGCGCATCGGACCATAAGGACCAGAAAGCAGCTGACAGGAAGAAGAGACAGGTGTCATAATATGAGGTGGGAGAATGTGTGCTTAGAAAGGCAAATCAGGGTTAAGTTCTCTCCCCTACAACCTATTCTATAGACCATCTACAACATTCAACTGAGACGGGCTGGCACTACTGGTGTATCTAACAGCTTACTGTGATCGCTGGCTCTGTATATGCCTGAAGTTGGCCTCACTTTATATGAGGCCAACTATAGCTTATTACAAACTAATTATCAAGCATTTGTAAAGTTCTCTCTAGAAATCCTTTGTTTGCCCCTGAGTCCCATGTGAAAGCACGGGTGATCACTCAGTTAGGCACACATGGGTAACATTTGTACTGCACTAAGCACCTGTCCACTGAATTTATTGGTGACAGAGATAGGGAAGTGTGACAGAGGCAGGGAAGTGGGAAAGAGATACTACTCCCATAAGAAAGCGTTAGTTTCTGAGTCAATAGATTAGAGGATGAGTTAGCATTTGCTGCTGCCATCTGTCGTAATGAGATGACCAGTGGAGAGATGCAAAGTGATTCAAGTGATTAAAAGGTAGATAATTCCTGTAGGTAAGTGTTATGTAAAGGAGAGGAGAAAGAGTAATATCCAGTCCAACTACCACATTGTTTGTTCAGTCATAAAATATCAGCCTGGCACCCATTAATTTCCTCATTGGTAATTGTAGTCGATTACACTTGCTGCACTACATCTGATGGCTGATGTGTTGACTGATTAAACCCACAGGACTGTCAGATAATGAGAAGCTTTTGTCAGGTGTTTTTCCAAAGGGTATCACTGGGGATGTTCCTCTGCCGCCACCCCAGTACAAACAAGGGTTAATAATAAGAGACAGACATTTCACACCAATGATTGTGTGAATGTGTAGTGTTGTTGTAACGAACTCCAACAATGCCAGTTGTGGTGACCCTATTTTTCCTTCTAGCTTAGAGCAGCTATAGTTAGGTAATATAAACAGCTACAAACCTGAGGCATACCTCCCAACTTTGTAAATGCTGCAGTCGGAGCTTACATTGTTGCAAAGTGGCAACGTGAGCATGATAGAGGGTGAAGCCATATTATAGTGGGAGCACTGCCACAGTTCCTGGGGAACGCTTAGTGCGCTTAGGAGTTATCTCACCCCTAAGGTTAGGTACACACTATGCAATATATGGTTCTTACAGCTGACGTATGTACATCGGGGGAAGGGCGTACAGCCGATGAGCAGGATATACTAAAGCTGAGAAAACTAAGATGGCCCTGGTTGTGCACACTCAGAAAATTACTGTACATAATTGGGGCTATGTAGAGTCATATGCAATTTAGGCCTTTGACCCTTTAAGACCGAAGAGGTGAACTGAGGTGGGAAGACTCAAAGTTGGGTGAGACCAGGGCCGGACTGGCCATCTGGCCCTTCGTGCAAATGCCAGAAGGGCCAATGACTTGATGGGCTGGTGTTTGGCACCCATAGAGACTGGGGCTGGGATAGCAGCTCCGCCGCCTGGTATACAGAGAGATGGGAGTGTGCCTAGGAGGCCAGGCCCCCATGACTCATGGCACACCACCTTGAGACTTGACCACGCCCACTTGTTCTGTGCACCGCTGCTGGCACAGTGGGGGGCCAGGGCTGTCTAAGAGCTCCAGTCCGTTCCTGGGTGAGGCTATGGGGGTAATTCCAAGTTGATTGCAGCAGGATTTTTGTTAGCAGTTGGGCAAAACCATGTGCACTGCAGGGGAGGCAGATTTAACATGTGCAGAGAGAGAGTTAGATTTGGGTGTGGTGTGTTCAATCTGCAATCTAATTTGCAGTGTAAAAATAAAGCAGCCAGTATTTACCCTGCACAGAAACAAAACAACCCACCCAAATCTAACTTTCTGCACATGTTATATCTGCCTCCCCTGCAGTGCACATGGTTTTGCCCAACTGCTAACAAAATTCCTGCTGCGATCAACTTGGAATTACCCCCTATGGCCCTAATTCCGAGTTGTTCGCTCGCTATCTGCTTTTAGCAGCATTGCACACGCTTAGCCGCCGCCCTCTGGGAGTGTATCTTAGCTTAGCAGAATTGCGAACGAAAGATTCGCAAAATTGCGAATAGAAATTTCTTAGCAGTTTCTGAGTAGCTCGACACTTACTCTGCCACTGCGATCAGTTCAGTCAGTTTCGTTCCTGGTTTGACGTCACAAACACACCCAGCGTTCGCCTAGACACTCCCCCATTTCTCCAGCCACTCTTGCGTTTTTCCCAGAAACGGCAGCGTTTTTTCACACACTCCCATAAAACGGCCAGTTTCCGCCCAGAAACACCCACTTCCTGTCAATCACACTCCGATCACCAGAACGAAGAAAAATCCTCGTTATGCCGTGAGTAAAATACCTAACTTTTGAGTAAAATAACTAAGCGCATGCGCTCTGCGAACCTTGCACATGCGCAGTAAGCGACTAATCGCAATATAGAGAAAATCGGCAACGAGCGAACAACTCGGAATGAGGGCCTATGTTCGAACAACTGTGACCATGCACACCAGCTTATAAGTGACATTACGCTTATTGGGAGGCTTTGTTTTGCACTTGTAATCGGGCAGAAGCAAGTGCACATGAATGATGACTATTAGCATACAAAGCACTTATGGTTCCCTTGCGGAAACTCACACAGAGCAAAAATAGATTAAAGAAGACTCTTGTTTGGGTGCACTCTTGTTCAAATTATACTGATATTATTAAAACATAACGTTTATTATGCCTTGTTAAAATAAGTTCAGTATCCACTCATTCTCCCCATGGAGTTGTTGCAAAGAAAGGAAAAAAACAAACATAAACACCACAAATGTATCATTGGAGAAAAAATTTGGTATGTTCTGGTTTAGTTTATCCCAATATAGACTGGCATAGGGATGTAGATACAGTCGTCATACACCGGTCTTATGCCATACCAGTACAAGCAATGCTTGTTTTAATGGGACCTGAGTTGGTCATGCACAGATAGGTACCAATGAGATGTGACAGTAGATATATGAGACAAATACTCCCGTTGTAATTGGTACCTATCTGTGCATGACCAACTCATGATACATTTGTGGTGTTTATGTTTGTTTTTTTCCTTTCTTTGCAACAACTCCATGGGGAGAATGAGTGGATACTGAACTTATTTTAACAAGGCATAATAAACGTTATGTTTTAATAATATCAGTATAATTTGAACAAGAGTGCACCCAAACAAGAGTCTTCTTTAATCTATTTTTGCTCTAGCTGTTTCCTGACTCTGGGTGCACCACCAGACTGTAACTAAGAGATTATCTCTGTATATACGAATACTGGTTCATATAAACATATGTAAGTGTGTATGACTGGTGCGGAATCACCAACTTTCCTTGGGAAACTCATACAGCTCTGCATATTGGTGAATACACTTTTATTTTCTGTATGCAGCTCTTTGGAGTAATGTACGCAGATTTTACTTGCAACTTTGCCTTGGCACATATGTGTGAATTTAAGAGAGTGTGCGAGACTGAGACGTGCAAGTCTGTAAAAGTAATAGGTAATGATATAATGAGCAAATAAAATTGTCATAAAATCTAGTTAAAGTCACCCATGGTAAATTCTGTCCAGCTGCCGCTGAAAAGGGAGATTTAGTTTTCCTTTACAAGAATCCTTTACATTTTGGTTGTTCACCATGTCAATATCATGACGTCTTGTATAAAAGTTAGACATATCATGCCCATTAATTTACTGAGTGGTAATTAATTCCATCAAAAGTATTTCCCCATAGGTGCCAGCTGCTGTGGGATGGGCCTACCTCTTGCAGATCATATTCACCCTCCATATTCACTTCCACCACCCCAGCAGCAGCCAGACAGAGAGAGGGAGGACCATGGCACATGCTCCGTGCACTCCCTGCTCATTCCTGCCCTGGGGTCTAAAAAGCAGAACCTGGAGCAATGGCACCTGTATTTACACCCCTGCTGCAGTAATCCAACCTGTGAAATGAAATACTGATTATTTGGGGCAGATGCAGAAGTTAACACGAGTTGGCTGGAATTGCTCCTACAGGGTGTCCACAGAACCAAATGCCTATTTTCACCCACATGCTAATATGTACGCATCTCTGAAGACGGACAGCTTTGTTGTTGACAGTTTGGTTTCATACCCTTCATCATCATCACTTGCCCCAGTTCTATTCTTGGTGCGGAAGATACATTGAAAAACAGACACTTTGATGCTTACACACAACTCTGCATAGCCTGCAGTTTTGCAGACACAAACCCACTGTGTTTGCTACCGATGTGATTTAGTGAATGAATTGGTAGTGTGAATTTGATAGTATCTTTTATATGGGATCATCATACAATTGGCTGCCTCTATTGTGAAGAGACAATGGGGGTCATTCCGACCCATTCGCACGCAAGGGTTCTTCGCTGCGGTGCGAACGGGTCGGAACTGCACATGTGCGGCGTGCGCACGTGCGTCATTGCCCGGTGACGGACAGTGAAAAAAGACGATGCAGCGCCGATCGCAAAATGATTGACAGCGGAGAGGCGTTCCGGGGCGGATACTCACCGTTGGATGCCATTTTCGAGGAGTGGTCATCCAACCGCAGGCGTGTCCAGGCAAACGGAGGGCGGATGTCTGACGTCAAAGCCGGGAGGAACGTTGCTGGATCCATCGCACAGGGTAAGTAGATCCAGCCTTACTCTTCAATAGCACAAAACTTTTTTAGCTAAGCAGGGCTGCACAAGGGAACGCAGCCCTGCTAAGCTAAAATACACTCCCCCATAGGCGTGGATTAGTTGATCGCACCAGCAGCAAAAAGTTGCTGGCTGCAATCAACTCGGAATGACCACCAATAGGTACACTTTGCCTTTGCCTGAGGAAGGAGACTGAGATCTCCGAAACGCGTTCCTTTTTGGACCCTGCACGGTGAGATCAATATTGATTTTATATTTCTTTTATGTTTTTTTATTTACTTTTTTCAATGTTATAGCTTAGATGTCATTATCTTATATCTCTTTCTAATTGAATTTTTAACTGTGCTTTTATTATAATGTTTGATACTGATATCTAGTTAATTATTGTTTTTAAGTGTGTTTGTTACAGGAATTCCACACTCCAGATTTCACTGTTATTGAAAAGTAATGATTAGTGCATGTTAAATTGGAAGTTCAGTACTTAATTTATCTGTCTACCATGGAGGAGTTATTGTGACCCCAGGACATAGGTATTTGTATTATTATTCATTAATAAAAATATTTATCCTACTTTTGCCAGTGAACATTACTTTATGCAATAATCCATGAGCACATGTCAGTACTAAGGAGGTCATTCCGACCCGTTCGCACGCAGCGGTATATTGCTGCGGTGCGAACGGGTACGGAATGCGCATGCGCGGCGGCCGCAGTGAGCAACGTTGCCCGGCGACAGGGGTCACCGGGTTACGTTGCAGATTACAAAGGAAGCGGTCGCAGAGCCGACCGCAAAGAAGATTGACAGGAAGAAGGCGTTCCAGGGCGGATCCGGACCGTTTGGAGCCGTTTTCAGGGAGTGGTGAGTAAAATGCAGGCGTGTCCAGAAGAATGGAGGGCGGATGTCTGGCGTCAGAGCCGGCTCCAGCATCGCAGGGATTGTTGCACAGGGAAAGTAGGTATAGGCCTAGTCTACATTTGCTTGATTTTTTTTAGCTTAGCAGGGCCGCACATGCGATCGCAGCCCTGCTAAGCTAACATACACTCCCCCATAGGCGTGTTCTAGTTGATCGCAGCAGCAGCAAAAAGTTGCTGGCTGCGATCAATTAGGAATGACCACCAAAGGGTGTTCTTGAGTTGTCTTGTTATCAATCACAAGTTAAGTTGTAGGCAGCTCCTGGAATGTCTTTGTATTCGACATATTTTTTGGGAGATCCTATTTTCCCCAAAGGCTGCAGTCCTCACAACCCACAACCTAACCCTTTAGGCGCCAGCCATAACCTCTTTAATTCCTCACACTTAAATAGTGCCCACACATTCTGCAAAACTCTACAACAGGATGCAGCTGGGACTTGTGGTACTACAGCATGTTGCATTCACTGGCTTCTATGGCTCTCCAACATTTATGAAGACACCCTGCCGCTCAATGGCTGACAGGGAATGCTGGGATTTGTTGTTCCACAACAGCTCGCAGCTACCTACCTTTACTATCAGTATTATTACCTCTACTCTACAATGAAATAATTAAGGTAAACAGCCTCACTAGTCTATGTGATTAGATAGTGGCCAATCTAGATTAATTACTATACAGTTTTAAGAAGCAGATCAAGCTGACCTTTGGCTGCTGTTAAAAGGAAATGATTATAGATAACAGAACATTATTTGTTTAAGAATCCTTTCAGAGTGACTTCAGCGTGAAGAATTGTGCAAGTGATCCTTTGTGTCACATTTGTGAGGATTACTTGGCTCCGTACACAAGACAAATGTGGGCATATGAAAACTGACAAGGAATTTGAATCTCTGCACAATGAGCTTAACCAGAAGATCTTAAAACTTCCTACTGTAACTTCATTAATACTTCTGAATGTGGAAAGCTATAGACTGCTGTCTGAATACCTAACGCGAGCGGAGATGAGTGGCCTTTGATCATGTCTTTAAGGTGGATTCAGTGCCTGACAATTCACTGACAAGTATTTCAGGGGCTTGTATGAAAAGAGCAGGTTTACAAATGAATAATTTGCTATGAAGACAAAAAAAAAAAATCCCAGGCAAAGTGCTTTCTTATTAGCAGCAGCTACAAGAATAGAAACTGGGCCCCGGTGTACAGGGAAGATATAATTATGAACTTGTTGGTATCATGTAGGATTTGATGCACAAGGACGCATATGCGGTTATGCCTATTAGGAGACATATCTTTGGTGGGTTTAGGAGGGCTGGTGCACCGGTATCCGGTCTTTAGGTCGACCTAAGCACTTAGGTCGACACTCATTTAGGTTGACCACTCATGGTCGACATGCGTTAGGTCGACGTGGTCACTAGGACGGCATGACAAAGGTCAGCTTGGGGATTTAAAAAAAAAAATCATCTTTTGAACTTTTTCATACTTTACGATTCACGTGGACTACGATTGGGAATAGTAACCTGCCTGAAGGGAGACACGGTGCACTAATTGGGATTCCCAGTCACTTTACGAAGAAAACGACACCAAATATATTTTTTAAAACTCATGTCGACCTTTTGACATGTCGATGTTGTCCATGTTGACCTAATGATCATGTCAACCTATTTCAGGTGTCGACCTAGTCACTGTCGACCAATGGTGTTCAACCTAATGACTGTCGACCCAACAAACCATACCCAGTACATCAATGATGATGCCTATTGGCAGTCAGGGTTTAACAAGGGCAGTGTGACCAGTGCTACCACCCAGGGCGCAAGGTTGGGGGCCCATTATTTTCTTTTGCGACACATGACATTGTTCACTGAAGATGCTGATGGTTCTTGGCCCCAGGCTTCATACAATAAGTCAAAGGTTTTAGAAGTGGGAGAAATTGTCCAAGAATTTGAGGAAACTTATTGGGGAGGATTATGAAGGTGTCAGTGGAAAGGGGGGTGTTGTAGAAGTGCAAGGGGGTGCACTGACCGGCCTGCCCACGGCTCTATGATATCCGTTGTCAGTGTTTCTTAAAAAATAGGGGGCGCGTGAAATGCAGCAATCATTTACATGGTTATGCATTGTAAACTGTTGCCGCTTTAAAAAAAGTCAGAGTTCGGCCGGAAACACGCACATCCGACCAACTCGGACGGCATTACATCCAGCCCAATGGGTTAGTATTAGGGATGTTAGTGACCCACCTGTTGGGGCTCGCCTTGACACGTTGGATGGGCACACATTTTTATCCACGCATTCGTTATGAACTATGTTAATTGTAGAATTTGCCATAATAGCTTTGATTATCAGTATTCTTAGTGCTTAGAGTGTGCACCTGGATATCCATGTAATTTCTATCTGCGTCCCCTAGTGGTGAACGTTGGGGCTCATACACCGTGCATCGGGAACAAACGCACCAAGGGAAAACATTGGAAGCTTGCGCCCAATACTTCCCCTGCGTCTGACTCTGAATCACCTTAATTTTGCGCTGTTCATAGGCAGGATTTATATATACATTAATACTGTACTGTATGAACATTGCATGTTCCAAAATTATAATTGTAACTAACGAATATTCCTTTCAAACTCTGCAATTCCACAAATCTGAAAGTATTTATCCATTTCTTGGTTGCATCTTTTGGTTTCTTTAAGAGTTTCAGCAAAGTTCCGATTGCAGACAAATGTACAGTAAATAGTAAAATGAGAAAGGAGAGGACCTCTGTACTATTATCTGCCACTTCATTTTCTTTCTCTTTTTAAAATAAAACCAATGTAGGTTACTGCGTAATCCTTCTTTTTGAATGAAATACAATAACCATATAATAACCTCGCTGCTCTCTAAATACAAATAATCCCATACTAATTTACACTGGGCTGTGACGTACTTAAATAAGTCTAACATAAATGTCAAATAACTAGTGTAAGCTGTCATTTACATGCTGCATCATGTCACTAATATTATTCATCAGGAGATCATTACCATGCTACAGCTTGCCCACAGCCAGACACCCTGTAGCATTGTGCTCTCCTGCACCTAGCTCCCATCCAGTGTAACTAAAATACACTGCAATGCCTTTCTTTGAAAAGTTTGTGTGACTTTTACTGATGCTAAAGATGTTTTATTATATTTACTTCTATAAGAGGAGGACACACTGCCCTTGTTAGCGCTTGTAGCAGTATATCCTTTATACTGCGCATGTGTCAGAGTTGCACTGTGCACGCACTGCGATTGATCAGCGATGGCAGATGCCGTGAGGATTTATTGGCAAAGTGAGTAACAGGTACTGATTATTTGTGGAGGGTAACGGGGGGATCTTTAAAAACATGTCGCGCCCATAAGTGCAAATTTGTATGCAGTATTTGTATTGCTGAGGGTTCAGTGCTACAATCGATGTGCGACCGATTGTGCGTCTTTGTACGCAAGCAGCTGATCAAAGATGGCGTCTGTGGGCACCTCTGTACAAATCCCATTTAGAGCATCAATAGCATATTTGCACAGATCCGCTGTGTCAAAGTCAGAAAAATATCATGATGCACACTGCCATATTTGCACCTCATACAGGTCCGCGCTGCGCATGCGTGCGCTCTCCCGTGCGTACGCATACCCGCTGTTACGTGCACCCGCAGGCGCACGGTATGCGCATTTACGGTAGAGTTTATGTGTGCCTAGCGTGCGACTCAATCGTTACATATTTTAATCATATAATGTATTTTGTAGATTATGGTCCCTTTGATAGAATCTGAAAGTTTAGTTAATGTGGCATGTTCATAAACAAAGAGATCCCTCTTTGTTTGATACGAAGGGTCAGACAAGGGTTATACAGTGGTGTTTAGTATCCATCGGAAGAGTATTTAATTAGCAATATTCCGGTGTTGGTTTGAAGCGGATTAATCGCTCGTGCGAATAGTTATGGATATAAGAAGTTTATGTACTTTTACTATTATTTGCACTCACTTATCCATGCGGCGGGAAACCTAGTTTCCCACCCACCTGAGCAGTTGGAAATAGTCACAGCTCACCTGTATGAATCAACCTATGACCTTTTGTTATAATGCAAAGACGAATTCCTGTGTCCAATGAACAATGAGATTGTAGGGACCATTGTATTGTATTGTGTGTGGGGCATAAATAGACAAGCCGATCTGATCCAGGGCACTCTCTTCAACGGTTCTCATCACTGATAATCGGGAGCTGGATATTCAGAAAGGCGCATGCGATCGTTCCCTTTGTGCGTAAGTTTTCTCCGCAATCATATTGTCTTTATTGTTATTGTGAGCCATATCTCTCTCTCTCTCTCTCTTTTCTCCCCTTTCCCTCTCTTTTCCCTTAAACGTAATTGTATTGTATTGTATTTCATGTGTAGTTATCTGGTTAGTTAGTCTATGTTATATTGGTAGTGTATGACTTGTATTGTATTATTCTTTTGCAAATAGAACGTTCATAGAAGGTGTTAGAACCTAAGATCGGTATCTGTGTATTTCTTATATTTCTAAGTATTCTCAGAGCGTCGGAGACGCTCGAACAGCTTTTAAGTTAATAAGGTTACACTGTGTTACATCTACACCCTATCACTACACCAAGGTTTACTGCATAATACATTGTTTTATGGTATAGATATAAAGGTTTTACACTGTGAGCGTCAGCGCCGCTTGTGATCTCCTCGTGGTCCCGAGCGTCCGCTACGCTAATAACAAACCATTACGTTAGTCGGCAGCCAATAGCGTGCCTGCCTGTGATCTCTTGGCCGTGAGCGAACGTGACGCTTGAGCGTCTCGACTACGGCTAAGCGATTGTTACGCAACGTGCGTACCCTTACGGTATTCCATACGTCAATAGCGTACAGTGTTCTTAGACCTCTTAAAGGGTTTTAAGTAAGATAAATATTTAGCTTTATCAATTGGCGGCTCGTCCGTCCTTCACATATCTGTACTTGGTAATTTCAGCAGACATTATCCATCAGCAAAGGGCGGGAGATCATAGTCCTCGTAGTGCTGCCTGGATAAGCGTCTGCTTCGCTTAGTAAAGGGTGCTGAGGGAATCCGGAACCGGAGGTAAGAACAAAACGATAGTGTTTTTTTAAAACTGTTTATTTCTGTTTTGCGTACGCACACGCATATATCTGCATTTCTTTTTCATTCGTGTATTTTCATATCACTCTCCTGTTTGCCATTTTATAATTGATAAACGTGCTAAGAGAGATTTGTCGCTATTTAATAGTTAAAGAGTAAAAGTAATACATTAAGGTGTAAATTGCAAAGCACGCACACAGCTCTGCCTAAAGATACAAGGAGAGATCTGTGTGGTGCTCGGTAGATGATCGAGGATCGTCTACATTGATAAACGTGTAAATTGTGTTACGGTGGATATCTGCATTGTGTACACGTGTCTATAACAAAGGGCTGAGACTCGCGTACGCAACCCAAAGGCCGACGCACGAAGCGTATATTACGCAACGGAGCGTCCGGGTATGCCCACGTAACTCAAATCACACGATAGTGTTATTTTAACAGGCGAAAAAGTGGCAACGCGATAAATAGCGCAAGTCGATTTTAGTGTCCGAAATTTAAGCTAATAGATCCTTCTCCAGTTTACAACTCATCTGGTCTAAAGGAAAGAAATTTCTGTGCAGAAATAGAAATAGAAACAAAAGTGTACATGTGGTGAGTGAGTGTTTGCAATTATATAAGTTCTACAATTTTTTAGGTTGAACCACAAGAAGTCGAGTTCTCGTGAGGTACATACATGTAAGTTACGTACATGGTGGCTAGGGAGGCATCCCTTGTTAAACATAAAATTTGAGCATTAGAGTATAGCAGACCAGGAGGTCTACTGTAGCACAGACCAGGAGGTCCGGAACAGACCAGGAGGTCTAGGTACAGCAGACTAAGAAGTCCGCTATAGAGAAAAGTAGCACAACACCAAGAAGGGTTGGTGCGGAACCCATATAGGCCATAAAGCTGTGGCTGAAGGAATTCACAGCCGTAATTTTCGATTCCGTTGGTCGCTCCGTACATAAGATTAGTTGCTTATGTACTGAACGATTGTACCGCACGTAATTGTGTGCATTAGTTAGTAATCTGACCTAGTGCCATTTGTGTACGAAAGGGGTCATAAACGCTATTTGTACATTCTAACGTGATTTGTGTAATTTTTTTATTTTAAGGGAAGTTCGCTTGTCACTAAGGAACTATCCAGCAACCAATAGTTACTGGAAAGAGTAAGTGCTCTGCGGATCACCCTCACATGTTCCAGTAAATAGAGGTTCAGGTCGCAGGGGCCCTGGGTCGAGTACGACAGCACTAGGGCAGTGTGTAGGTCGTATTGGTCGGCGTGGGCGAGTGAGTGGGGTACTCGGTAAACCGCCACCGTCAGCCTATCTTGAACATTTTGGTTTTTGTAAGGGTTCGCTGAAAGACCCTGATTAAGGTCAGAGGTAGTGAAAGCAACACCTGCAGGTATGGGGGCCAATTGTTCAGGTAGGGGGCGATCAACCTCGGTTCGGGTTGATTCAGTAAACCGACCAATCGGGTCGGCAAGGTATGTAATGTGTGAAAAATACGGTTCACACACAGAGGTTTTATGTGATGAATGGGAGAGAATGACGGTACATGACGGGGAGAAGTTCCCAAGAGTAGGCAGCTTTAGCCCAGATGTGTTACTGAATCTAAGGAGGAGGATATGTCTCATTAAGTCAGCAAAGAGACGGATCAAACATTATGATTATTTACAGTTATGGCAACAGGAGGGTGAAATACAGAGAGGATTGGCTCAGGCGGCGGGATCTAACCCTATCAGGAAACTGATGGCCACGGCACCGCCGCCACCATATATATCAGGAGAGAAATTTGTTGCGGAGAATGACGCACTAGGGTGTAACAAACAAACACTTAGCAACTGTATAAATGTTAAAGATAATGTTAATAAGTTAACCAATGCAAATATTAACCCGTGCAAGTTGTACCCTGTTTTAAACTTTCCCCAGGAGTGTGATCAAGAGGACGAATCGGCAACAATATCGGCGCTCTCTCTAGCAGCCACCTTATCAGAAACAACAGTAGGCACGGCCCAACCCTTAAGATTAGTAGCAAAGGCCCCTAGCGGAGGGACAGGTGAGGTCGTATCAACGGGTTGCCTTATTGACAGATGGGAAGGACCATACAAAGTCTTATTGACTAGCACTACAGCATTGAAGGTTGCCGAGAGAGAGACTTGGGTTCATTCGTCCCATTGTAAGAAGGTTGCTGATCCAGAGAGGTCCCGTGATAAGGAACAGACGGTAGAGGAAGTTGTATCATTGGAGTGTCTGTTTCAGGAGGACTGAGGCGGCACCTGAGCATTGAAAATCATAAGACCAAAAGCAGTTGTCGATTCCCTGTTCCCTTTTATTGTTTTTCTCCAAACTTCCCATCCCATCTCCCTCAAATTATTTCTTTCCCCCTTCTCATTCTTCTCCGTTTCCTCCTATAAGATGGACTTGCCCCAAGAGACTGTGATCCGGATTTTCCTGTTGACCATGATGTTGACCAGAGCAGTCTGTTCCGGCGAGAGTACCATGGAGGTCGAGAGAGGTTCTGGAATGGGTTCTGATGACAAAGATGGAGGCGTAGTTTTCCAAGAACAACTTAATCAACAAGTAAAGGCGAGTATCAGAAAACGATCCGATAGCATTGACAATAGAAGGAATTGTGAAGGATTGTTAGCTGAAGAAAACTGTATCTGTAGGCTCTGTGACAATGTAGTTGAGGATGGGTGCATCAAGAAATGCCAATCCAGTTTTAATATCCACATGGACCGGCATCCATTGAGTGACTATCACTCCTTAGTGGGTAATGTGTTAAATCAGACAGATTGTTGGGTATGCTCTCAAGTACCTCAAGGCCATAGCAAATCAGGGCTAGTACCATTCCCTTTAACGGTAGGAGAGGTACTTGAGCTAAAGGGTGGGAGACCGGTGGACAGGAGGTCCTCCTAGTTTGAAGCTCCACCAATATCATGTGGATAAGTCCCTAATATGTTTTAACATTTCCAATCCCAGAAAGCCGGGAAATTGGGAAGTGTCATGGAGTAACCAAACCATGACCTTTTCATATAGAGCAGATAGAATGCCTACAGATACAGAGCTTATACGCCACATAGCCAGTAGAGAAAAATCTTTCCGATATAGGTATACCCTAGGAAGTAGGATTACGAGAGTTGGAGAGGTATCACCAGGATACTGTGCACATATCATACAAACTGATACGTGTACTAGACAGATGGGAGAATTAGGGTTAGGAGATTTCACATGGAAGATGTGTAATATGGTTATGTCCTACTCCGTCCCATATGTTCTCCCCGATGATGCATATTTCATATGCGGGAGGAAGGCGTATAAGTGGCTTGCCCCAAACTCTGAAGGATTGTGTTATATTGGAAAAGTACTGCCTGAAGTAATGACTGTATCACATGCCAAAATGAAAGATATACACCGTGGTGCCCAAGCTCCTTATACTCACACCCATTACGAGCACGTAGTTAAAAGGCAACTGACAGAAAGGACAGAGCATTCGGCCTCTGACATGATTCATGAATCCACCGGGATTCAGGTTCTACTTGCGCTAGATTTCACTCGCACCGCTAGAGGAGTGCTGAACTATAGGTATATCTCTGCGCTTGCAAATTTACTAGACAATATCACAGAAATGTATGATGACACTTTTAGCTATACTGGGAGAGAGCTTCAAGCTTATAAAACAGAACTGGTTCAGCATAGAATGGTTCTTAATTATCTCACAGCAGTGACAGGTGGATATTGTGTCACACTGGCAACGCAGTACGGCGTGAAATGCTGCACATATATTACGAATAGTACCGAGGATCCGGTCGAGGTCATAGACCAAAAGATGGATGACATTCTCCAATTAAAGTGGGAATTTCGCAGGAGACACAATCTCACTCTTGCTGCTGTGGGTAATGAGCTGACTGGTTGGGTGTCATGGTTGAACCCGCGAAATTGGTTCTCTGGTTTAGGAGAATGGGCTCAAGGAGTCATAATGGATGTAGGGAAGTTTCTCCTATGTATCTTGGGTGTTGTCATATCGATTGGCTTGATATTTAGATGCGGTCAGGTTTTAATGAAGTGCAAACGTAGTACCAGGGTAATGAGTCTAAGGAGTGAGGAAATTGTAATTCCAATGGATTTGATTTATGACCCAACGGTAGAGACAATGATGTGATGAAAATGCGATTATACGGTCCGTTTCTTTCACCTGTTTCTCCGTTTTCTCCAAGGTAAAAAGACCCACTTGGACGAGGAATTTGATGATCCTGTACACAGACAACAGATGGATTAAAGAAGAAGTTTTGACAACCTTATACACAGATAATTGATGAACTATGCCATAGACCCCCAGTTTCCCTAGAAAATTTAAATTAACGCTAGCCCAACACTTTTGTAAGTCTATGGACATTGACAAAGCTTTTTGCCCACACTTTCTGGCAAAAGCCCAAAGAAGACTGCATTCAACAGATACCAGACAAGACTTCAACCGACAAATGTTCATTAACCTGACATAGAATACCACTGCATTTACCATAATTGTTCTTTATCTTAATTTCTACAACCTTCAGGTAATGACACACATAGTCGATAGGGAATACAGGCACAGATATCAGCAATCACATATCCCCCCATTCATGTATCATCAACTAAAATGTGCTCCCCCATTTTGTTACAACTAAAATCCGAAAAGAGCTCGGTAAAGTTTGACAGCCCATCCACAGACCCTTAAATACGGGATAAGAAGGAATTCAAATGTATACTTCGCAATACCTCGAAGCTTGATTTACAACACGTACGGCACGATGATACATGACCCCCCAAACATGGATTCATACACACATGCTTCTGCTATCTCACTAGGTCATACCCTTTTCACACCTTCTTCTCTCCTCCCTTACCCAACCATGGAAATGTATTTACACATGACATATATTTTTCTCTTTTTGAAATGTTTTAGAAAGTGGCAGTTATTGTTGACTGCCAAAGGGTGGACTGTCAAAGTCAGAAAAATATCATGATGCACACTGCCATATTTGCACCTCATACAGGTCCGCGCTGCGCATGCGTGCGCTCTCCCGTGCGTACGCATACCCGCTGTTACGTGCACCCACAGGCGCACGGTATGCGCATTTACGGTAGAGTTTATGCGTGCCTAGCGTGCGACTCAATCGTTACATATTTTAATCATATAATGTATTTTGTAGATTATGGTCCCTTTGATAGAATCTGAAAGTTTAGTTAATGTGGCATGTTCATAAACAAAGAGATCCCTCTTTGTTTGATACGAAGGGTCAGACAAGGGTTATACAGTGGTGTTTAGTATCCATCGGAAGATTATTTAATTAGCAATATTCCGGTGTTGGTTTGAAGCGGATTAATCGCTCGTGCGAATAGTTATGGATATAAGAAGTTTATGTACTTTTACTATTATTTGCACTCACTTATCCATGCGGCGGGAAACCTAGTTTCCCACCCACCTGAGCAGTTGGAAATAGTCACAGCCCACCTGTATGAATCAACCTATGACCTTTTGTTATAATGCAAAGACGAATTCCTGTGTCCAATGAACAATGAGATTGTAGGGACCATTGTATTGTATTGTGTGTGGGGCATAAATAGACAAGCCGATCTGATCCAGGGCACTCTCTTCAACGGTTCTCATCACTGATAATCGGGAGCTGGATATTCAGAAAGGCGCATGCGATCGTTCCCTTTGTGCGTAAGTTTTCTCCGCAATCATATTGTCTTTATTGTTATTGTGAGCCATATCTCTCTCGCTCTCTCTCTCTCTCTCTCTTTTCTCCCCTTTCCCTCTCTTTTCCCTTAAACGTAATTGTATTGTATTGTATTTCATGTGTAGTTATCTGGTTAGTTAGTCTATGTTATATTGGTAGTGTATGACTTGTATTGTATTATTCTTCTGCAAATAGAACGTTCATAGAAGGTGTTAGAACCTAAGATCGGTATCTGTGTATTTCTTATATTTCTAAGTATTCTCAGAGCGTCGGAGACGCTCGAACAGCTTTTAAGTTAATAAGGTTACACTGTGTTACATCTACACCCTATCACTACACCAAGGTTTACTGCATAATACATTGTTTTATGGTATATATATAAAGGTTTTACACTGTGAGCGTCAGCGCCGCTTGTGATCTCCTCGTGGTCCCGAGCGTCCGCTACGCTAATAACAAACCATTACGTTAGTCGGCAGCCAATAGCGTGCCTGCCTGTGATCTCTTGGCCGTGAGCGAACGTGACGCTTGAGCGTCTCGACTACGGCTAAGCGATTGTTACACAACGTGCGTACCCTTACGGTATTCCATACGTCAATAGCGTACAGTGTTCTTAGACCTCTTAAAGGGTTTTAAGTAAGATAAATATTTAGCTTTATCAGCTGCATGCGAAATCTCAGTTGCGAATGCAACTACGTCCATCTCCGTACCAGGCCTTACATCATTTATTACAGTGTAGTAGAGTGTTACCAGCATGGAATAAGAGTAGATTGAACAGTCTCAAAAACTTATGCATCACACGCACAAAGCAAAATTGTAGTTTATGATTTATTTGTAATATGTGGAGGAATAATTATATTAATTTATAAGGAGCACATGTTTTATATACATATTTTTCCTTGACTAAGGAAGGAGAGATATACGATCAGTCTGCATAATAAAATGGTAGTGGCGCTCTTGCTTTTGTTTGCATTGTACAAATGGTAATTAAGCTATAGACTTGCTTTTGCTGTCCCGCTTCTGTGCTCATTTGCATGCCCACGCCTGTGCTGTGTTATACTGCACAATAGCACTGTTCCACATATAGGTGACAGGTTTATGTCTGCATCCCAGAGTACATGCACAGCACCAAGATATTAGTGGTTATTACAGGGGTGCAGCTAGTTGTTTGTAGGCCCCATAGCAAAAGTCTGTAAGGGCCCCCATGTACCAACCAATGGTGATAAATGTATGTTAACACATCTAATGTTTTACATATATATATATATATGTATATATATATATATATATATATATATATATATATATACATAGTGATTCAAAAATCGCAGTACACCCTTTTGTTTCAAAAATTGTGCAGGAAATGGGAAAATGTAATACTCCAGTAAGGTACTAGTCAGTGCCGTTTCTTGCAGCGGGCGAGCCGTGCAACCGCACGGGGCGCCCGCCGCGGCACTTCTTGAGGACTTTGAATCCCCTCTCCTCCCGAGTGCCCAGCTCGGGGGGTGGGTTTTCGCGGAATGACGAGATTGCGTCGTGACGTCACGACGCAATCGCGTCATTCCGCGAAACCCCGCCCCCCGAGCTGGGCACTTGGGAGGAGGGAGAAGGGGGAGCCAAGCCGGCCGGCGGCGGCGCCGCGCAGACGAGGGAGAGGCGGCTTAAGAGCGGGAAGAACCGCTTCAAATGTAAGTCAGCCCCTCTCCCTTGCTCTCTCTCCCTCCCCGCCCACCACCACCACCTGCCGTACTGTGTAAAATGGGGACTCTTGCCTGCCTTAATGTGTAAAATAGGGACACCTGTCTGCCGGAATGTGTAAAATGGGGGCACGTGCCTGGCGGAATGTGTAAAATGGGGACTCTTACCTGCCGGATTGTGTAAAATGGGGACGCAGTCTGCCGGAATGTGTAAAATGGGGACTCTTGCCTGCCTTAATGTGTAAAATAGGGACACTAGCCTGCCGGAATGTGTAAAATAGGGACACTTGCCTGCCGGAATGTGTAAAATGGGGATGCAGTCTGCCGGAATGTGTAAAATGGCGGCACGTGCCTGCCTTAATGTGTAAAATAGGGACACTTGCCTGCCGGAATGTGTAAAATAGGGACACTTGCCTGCTGGAATGTGTAAAATGGGGATGCAGTGTGCCGGAATGTGTAAAATGGGGACTCTTGCCTGCCTTAATGTGTAAAATAGGGACACCTGTCTGCCGGAATGTGTAAAATGGGGGCACGTGCCTGCCGGAATGTGTAAAATGGGGACTCTTGCCTGCCGGAATGTGTAAAATGGGGATGCAGTCTGCCGGAATGTGTAAACTGGGGACTCTTGCCTGCCTTAATGTGTAAAATAGGGACACCTGTCTGCCGGAATGTGTAAAATAGGGACACCTGTCTGCCGGAATGTGTAAAATGGGGACACTTGCCTGCCGGAATGTGTAAAATGGGGACGCAGTCTGCCGGAATGTGTAAAATGGGGGCACGTGCCTGCCTTAATGTGTAAAATAGGGACACTTGCCTGCCGGAATGTGTAAAATGGGGACGCAGTCTGCCGGAATGTGTAAAATGGGGACTCTTGCCTGCCTTAATGTGTAAAATAGGGACACCTGTCTGCCGGAATGTGTAAAATGGGGGCACGTACCTGCCGGAATGTGTAAAATAGGTACACCTGTCTGCCGGAATGTGTAAAATGGGGACACTTGCCTGCCGGAATGTGTAAAATGGGGACGCAGTCTGCCGGAATGTGTAAAATTGGGACTCTTGCCTGCCTTAATGTGTAAAATAGGGACACCTGTCTGCCGGAATGTGTAAAATGGGGGCACGTGCCTGCCGGAATGTGTAAAATGGGGACTCTTGCCTGCCGGAATGTGTAAAATGGGGATGCAGTCTGCCGGAATGTGTAAACTGGG
Organism: Pseudophryne corroboree; assembly: GCF_028390025.1. Classification (NCBI taxonomy): domain Eukaryota; kingdom Metazoa; phylum Chordata; class Amphibia; order Anura; family Myobatrachidae; genus Pseudophryne; species Pseudophryne corroboree. Next base: position 266,057,306 of record NC_086454.1, on the reverse strand, counting down.
GACTCTTGCCTGCCTTAATGTGTAAAATAGGGACACCTGTCTGCCGGAATGTGTAAAATAGGGACACCTGTCTGCCGGAATGTGTAAAATGGGGACACTTGCCTGCCGGAATGTGTAAAATGGGGACGCAGTCTGCCGGAATGTGTAAAATGGGGGCACGTGCCTGCCTTAATGTGTAAAATAGGGACACTTGCCTGCCGGAATGTGTAAAATGGGGACGCAGTCTGCCGGAATGTGTAAAATGGGGACTCTTGCCTGCCTTAATGTGTAAAATAGGGACACCTGTCTGCCGGAATGTGTAAAATGGGGGCACGTACCTGCCGGAATGTGTAAAATGGGGACTCTTGCCTGCCGGAATGTGTAAAATGGGGACGCAGTCTGCCGGAATGTTTAAAATGGAGACTCTTGCCTGCCTTAATGTGTAAAATAGGGACACCTGTCTGCCGGAATGTGTAAAATGGGGACACTTGCCTGTCGGAATGTGTAAAATGGGGACACTTGCCTGCCGGAATGTGTAAAATGGGGACGCAGTCTGCCATAATGTGTAAAATGGGGGCACATGCCTGCCGTACTGTGTAAAATGGGAGCACGTGCCTGCCGCAATGTGTAAAATGGGGACACTTTCCTGCCGTACTGTGTAAAATGGGGGCACGTGCCTGCCGCAATGTGTAAAATGGGGACACTTGCCTACCGTGCTGTGTAAAATGGGGACACTTGCCTGCCGTGCTGTGTAAAATGGGGTCGCGTGCCTGCTGTAATGTGTAAAATGAGGCCTTTTTTTTATCCTGTGGTGGCCGTGATGATGAGATCAGATGAGGCGACACCCATCTTAACAAAGCCACTCCCATTTGAACGAGGCCACACCCACTTGCCAGGAGCACGCGCGCCGAAGGCGCGCGCATGCTTTTACTCTTTATATTTATGGGGGGGCGCATTTTTTTATGCGAATGGGGGGGGGGGGGGCGCATTTTTACATCTCGCACTTGGAGCCAAATTGGCTAGAAACGGCCCTGGTACTAGTTAATGCACCCTGTTGGGATTTCCACGGATGCTGTGTCTCTGAGTGCCGCCTGCCTTCTTTGCCGATAGATAGATAGATAGATAGATAGATAGATAGATAGATAGATAGATAGATAGATAGATAGATAGATAGATAGATAGATAGTAAATTTACTAAGATTCGTGTTTTCCCGTTTGAGGTCAAAGTTCAATCACGAATGACATCGAAAGTGTAAATATGCAACTTTTTGAATTGATTACGACTAATTTACTAAGCTGCCGTATTCTGCATTTTCGGGTTTTCCGATGTCGATGTCATTCGTTTTTTTTGGCAGTGTTTTACGTGAGTGACTTGTAAAACACTGCCGACTTTAATACAATGAATCTCGGCCGGATCTGAGAGATCCGTGCTGGGCTTCATTGTGCACTTTGTTAAAAAATAAATAAAGTTTAAATGTAAAAAAAAAAATGCGTGGGGTCCCCCCTCCTAAGGCAAACCAGCCTCGGGCTCTTTGAGACGATCCTGGTTGCAGAAATATGGGAAAAAAATGGACAGGGGTTCCCTCATATTTAAGCAACCAGCATCGGGCTCTGCGCCTGGTCCTGGTTCCAAAAATACGGGGGACAAAAAGAGTAGGGGTCCCCCGTATTTTTGAAACCAGCACCGGGCTCCACTAGCTGGACAGATAATGCCACAGCCGGGGGTCACTTTTATACAGTGCCTTGCGGCCGTGGCATCAAATATCCAACTAGTCACCCCTGGCCGGGGTACCCTGGGGGAGTGGGGACCCCTTCAATCAAGGGGTCCCCCCCCCCCAGCCACCAAAGGGCCAGGGGTGAAGCCCGAGGCTGTCCCCCCCATCCAATAGGCTGCGGATGGGGGGCTGATAGCCTTTGTGAAAAGTGATTGATATTGTTTTTAGTAGCAGTACTACAAGGCCCAGCAAGCCTCCCCCGCAAGCTGGTACTTGGAGAACCACAAGTACCAGCATGCGGCGGAAAAACAGGCCCGCTGGTACCTGTAGTAATACTACTAAAAAAATACCCCAATAAAGACAACACACACACACCTTGAAAGTATAACTTTAATACATCCATCCACACCTCCATATACACATACTTACTAGGGATGTGCACTTGAAATTTTTCGGGTTTTGTGTTTTGGTTTTGGGTTCGGTTCCGCGGCCGTGTTTTGGGTTCGAACGCGTTTTGGCAAAACCTCACCGAATTTTTTTTGTCGGATTCGGGTGTGTTTTGGATTCGGGTGTTTTTTTCAAAAAACCCTAAAAAACAGCTTAAATCATAGAATTTGGGAGTCATTTTGATCCCAAAGTATTATTAACCTCAAAAACCATAATTTCCACTCATTTTCAGTCTATTCTGAACACCTCACACCTCACAATATTATTTTTAGTCCTAAAATTTGCACCGAGGTCGCTGGATGACTAAGCTAAGCGACCCAAGTGGACGACACAAACACCTGGCCCATCTAGGAGTGGCACTGCAGTGTCACGCAGGATGGCCCTTCCAAAAAACACTCCCCAAACAGCACATGACGCAAAGAAAAAAAGAGGCGCAATGAGGTAGCTGTGTGACTAAGCTCAACGACCCAAGTGGCCGACACAAACACCTGGCCCATCTAGGAGTGGCACTGCAGTGTCACGCAGGATGGCCCTTCCAAAAAACACTCCCCAAACAGCACATGACGCAAAGAAAAAAAGAGGCGCAATGAGGTAGCTGTGTGACTAAGCTCAACGACCCAAGTGGCCGACACAAACACCTGGCCCATCTAGGAGTGGCACTGCAGCGTCACGCAGGATGGCCCTTCCAAAAAACACTCCCCAAACAGCACATGACGCAAAGAAAAAAAGAGGCGCAATGAGGTGTGTGACTAAGCTCAGCGACCCAAGTGGCCGACACAAACACCTGGCCCATCTAGGAGTGGCACTGCAGTGTCACGCAGGATGGCCCTTCCAAAAAACACTCCCCAAACAGCACATGATGCAAAGAAAAAAAGAGGCGCAATGAGGTAGCTGTGTGACTAAGCTCAACGACCCAAGTGGCCGACACAAACACCTGGCCCATCTAGGAGTGGCACTGCAGTGTCACGCAGGATGGCCCTTCCAAAAAACACCCCCCAAACAGCACATGACGCAAAGAAAAAAAGAGGCGCAATGAGGTAGCTGTGTGAGTAAGCTAAGCGACCCTAGTGGCCGACACAAACACCTGGCCCATCTAGGAGTGGCACTGCAGTGTCACGCAGGCTGGCCCTTCAAAAAACTACTCCCCAAACAGCACATGACGCAAAGAAAAAAAGAGGCGCAATGAGGTAGCTGTGTGAGTAAGCTAAGCGACCCTAGTGGCCGACACAAACACCTGGCCCATCTAGGAGTGGCACTGCAGTGTCACGCAGGATGGCCCTTCAAAAAACACTCCTCAAACAGCACATGACGCAAAGAAGAAAAAAAAGAGGCGCAATGAGGTAGCTGTGTGAGTAAGCTAAGCGACCCTAGTGGCCGACACAAACACCTGGCCCATCTAGGAGTGGCACTGCAGTGTCACGCAGGATGGCCCTTCAAAAAAATACTCCTCAAACAGCACATGACGCAAAGAAAAATTAAAGAAAAAAGAGGTGCAAGATGGAATTGTCCTTGGGCCCTCCCACCCACCCTTATGTTGTATAAACAGGACATGCACACTTTAACCAACCCATCATTTCAGTGACAGGGTCTGCCACACGACTGTGACTGAAATGACGGGTTGGTTTGGACCCCCACCAAAAAAGAAGCAATTAATCTCTCCTTGCACAAACTGGCTCTACAGAGGCAAGATGTCCACCTCATCATCATCCTCCGATATATCACCGTGTACATCCCCCTCCTCACAGATTATCAATTCGTCCCCACTGGAATCCACCATCTCAGCTCCCTGTGTACTTTGTGGAGGCAATTGCTGCTGGTCAATGTCTCCACGGAGGAATTGATTATAATTCATTTTAATGAACATCATCTTCTCCACATTTTCTGGAAGTAACCTCGTATGCCGATTGCTGACAAGGTGAGTGGCGGCACTAAACACTCTTTCGGAGTACACACTTGTGGGAGGGCAACTTAGGTAGAATAAAGCCAGTTTGTGCAAGGGCCTCCAAATTGCCTCTTTTTCCTGCCAGTATAAGTACGGACTGTCTGACGTGCCTACTTGGATGCGGTCACTCATATAATCCTCCACCATTCTTTCAATGGGGAGAGAATCATATGCAGTGCCAGTAGACGACATGTCCGTAATCGTTGGCAGGTCCTTCAGTCCGGACCAGATGTCAGCATCAGCAGTCGCTCCAGACTGCCCTGCTGGTGGGCTCGGAATTCTGAGCCTTTTCCTCGCACCCCCAGTTGCGGGAGAATGTGAAGGAGGAGATGTTGACAGGTCGCGTTCCGCTTGACTTGACAATTTTGTCACCAGCAGGTCTTTGAACCCCAGCAGACTTGTGTCTGCCGGAAAGAGAGATCCAAGGTAGGTTTTAAATCTAGGATCGAGCACGGTGGCCAAAATGTAGTGATCTGATTTCAACAGATTGACCACCCGTGAATCCTTGTTAAGCGAATTAAGGGCTCCATCCACAAGTCCCACATGCCTAGCGGAATCGCTCTGTGTTAGCTCCTCCTTCAATGTCTCCAGCTTCTTCTGCAAAAGCCTGATGAGGGGAATGACCTGACTCAGGCTGGCAGTGTCTGAACTGACTTCACGTGTGGCAAGTTCAAAAGGTTGCAGAACCTTGCACAACGTTGAAATCATTCTCCACTGCGCTTGAGACAGGTGCATTCCACCTCCTATATCGTGCTCAGTTGTATAGGCTTGAATGGCCTTTTGCTGCTCCTCCAACCTCTGAAGCATATAGAGGGTTGAATTCCACCTCGTTACCACTTCTTGCTTCAGATGATGGCAGGGCAGGTTCAGGCGTTTTTGGTGTTGCTCCAGTCTTCTGTACATGGTGCCTGTACGCCGAAAGTGTCCCGCAATTCTTCTGGCCACCGACAGCATCTCTTGCACGCCCCTCTCGTTTTTTAAATAATTCTGCACCACCATATTCAAGGTATGTGCAAAACATGGGACGTGCTGGAATTTGCCCAGATTTAATGCACACACAATATTGCTGGCGTTGTCCGATGCCACAAATCCACAGGAGAGTCCAATTGGGGTAAGCCATTCCGCGATGATCTTCCTCAGTTGCCGTAAGAGGTTTTCAGCTGTGTGCGTATTCTGGAAACCGGTGATACAAAGCGTAGCCTGCCTAGGAAAGAGTTGGCGTTTGCGAGATGCTGCTACTGGTGCCGCCGCTGCTGTTCTTGCGGCGGGAGTCCATACATCTACCCAGTGGGCTGTCACAGTCATATAGTCCTGACCCTGCCCTGCTCCACTTGTCCACATGTCCGTGGTTAAGTGGACATTGGGTACAGCTGCATTTTTTAGGACACTGGTGACTCTTTTTCTGAGGTCTGTGTACATTTTCGGTATCGCCTGCCTAGAGAAATGGAACCTAGATGGTATTTGGTACCGGGGACACAGTACCTCCAACAAGTCTCTAGTTGGCTCTGCAGTAATGATGGATACCGGAACCACGTTTCTCACCACCCAGGATGCCAAGGCCTCAGTTATCCGCTTTGCAGCAGGATGACTGCTGTGATATTTCATCTTCCTCGCAAAGGACTGTTGGACAGTCAATTGCTTGGTGGAAGTAGTAAAAGTGGTCTTACGACTTCCCCTCTGGGATGACCATCGACTCCCAGCAGCAACAACAGCAGCGCCAGCAGCAGTAGGCGTTACACGCAAGGATGCATCGGAGGAATCCCAGGCAGGAGAGGACTCGTCGATATTGCCAGTGACATGGCCTGCAGGACTATTGGCAGTCCTGGGGAAGGAGGAAATTGACACTGAGGGAGTTGGTGGGGTGGTTTGCGTGAGCTTGGTTACAAGAGGAAGAGATTTACTGGTCAGTGGACTACTTCCGCTGTCGCCCAAAGTTTTTGAACTTGTCACTGACTTATTATGAATGCGCTGCAGGTGACGTATAAGGGAGGATGTTCCGAGGTGGTTAACGTCCTTAACCCTACTTATTACAGCTTGACAAAGGCAACACACGGCTTGACAAATGTTGTCCGCATTTCTGTTGAAATACTTCCACACCGAAGAGCTGATTTTTTTGGTATTTTCACCAGGCATGTCAATGGCCATATTCCTCCCACGGACAACAGGTGTCTCCCCGGGTGCCTGACTTAAACAAACCACCTCACCATCAGAATCCTCCTTGTCAATTTCCTCCCCAGCGCCAGCAACACCCATATCCTCCTCATCCTGGTGTACTTCAACACTGACATCTTCAATCTGACTATCAGGAACTGGACTGCGGGTGCTCCTTCCAGCACTTGCAGGGGGCGTGCAAATGGTGGAAAGCGCATGCTCTTCACGTCCAGTGTTGGGAAGGTCAGGCATCGCAACCGACACAATTGGACTCTCCTTGTGGATTTGGGATTTCGAAGAACGCACAGTTCTTTGCTGTGCTTTTGCCAGCTTGAGTCTTTTCATTTTTCTAGCGAGAGGCTGAGTGCTTCCATCCTCATGTGAAGCTGAACCACTAGCCATGAACATAGGCCAGGGCCTCAGCCGTTCCTTGCCACTCCGTGTGGTAAATGGCATATTGGCAAGTTTACGCTTCTCCTCCGACAATTTTATTTTAGATTTTTGAGTCCTTTTTTTACTGATATTTGGTGTTTTGGATTTTACATGCTCTGTACTATGACATTGGGCATCGACCTTGGCAGACGACGTTGATGGAATTTCATCGTCTCGGCCATGACTAGTGGCAGCAGCTTCAGCACGAGGTGGAAGTGGATCTTGATCTTTCCCTATTTTTGGAACCTCAACATTTTTGTTCTCCATATTTTAATAGGCACAACTAAAAGGCACCTCAGGTAAACAATGGAGATGGATGGATACTAGTATACTTATGGATGACGAGCGACTGCCGACACAGAGGTAGCTACAGCCGTGGACTACCGTACTGTGTCTGCTGCTAATATAGACTGGATGATAATGAGATAAAATTAAAATATATATATATATCACACTAGTACTGCAGCCGGACAGGTATATATTATGTAATGATGGACCTGCTGGACACTGTCTGTCAGCACTGCAGACTCCTAAAGTAAGCTACTAGTATCAAGAAGATAGAAAAAAAAAAAAACCACGGGTAGGTGGTATACAATTATGGATGGACGAGCGACTGCCGACACAGAGGTAGCTACAGCCGTGGACTACCGTACTGTGTCTGCTGCTAATATAGACTGGATGATAATGAGATAAAATTAAAATATATATATATATCACACTAGTACTGCAGCCGGACAGGTATATATTATGTAATGACGGACCTGCTGGACACTGTCTGTCAGCACTGCAGACTCCTAAAGTAAGCTACTAGTATCAAGACGATAGAAAAAAAAAAAAACCACGGGTAGGTGGTATACAATTATGGATGGACGAGCGACTGCCGACACAGAGGTAGCTACAGCCGTGGACTACCGTACTGTGTCTGCTGCTAATATAGACTGGATGATAATGAGATAAAATTAAAATATATATATATATCACACTAGTACTGCAGCCGGACAGGTATATATTATGTAATGACGGACCTGCTGGACACTGTCTGTCAGCACTGCAGACTCCTAAAGTAAGCTACTAGTATCAAGAAGATAGAAAAAAAAAAAAAACCACGGGTAGGTGGTATACAATTATGGATGGACGAGCGACTGCCGACACAGAGGTAGCTACAGCCGTGGACTACCGTACTGTGTCTGCTGCTAATATAGACTGGATGATAATGAGATAAAATTAAAATATATATATATATCACACTAGTACTGCAGCCGGACAGGTATATATTATGTAATGACGGACCTGCTGGACACTGTCTGCAGAATGCGTTTATAAAAACACCACACGACGAGTGTTTAACTTTTTCAGGCAGGCAATCACAATATACTGGTGGTCAGCAGACAATCACAATATACTGGTGGTCAGTGGTCACTGGTCATTCACACTGGCAGTGGCACTCTGGCAGCAAAAGTGTGCACTGTACTTAAAATATGTACTCCTGCTATAACTGCTCCCCAGTCTCCCCCACAATTAAGCTGTGTGAGCAGTGAGCACTCAGCACAGTCAGATAATGATATACAGTATTACATATGATGCAGCACACTGGGCTGAGCACAGATATGGTATGTGACTGTGTCACACTGTGTATCGTTTTTTTTCAGGCAGAGAACGGATTAATTAAACTGGTGGTGGTCACTGGTCACTGGTCACACTATCAGCAAGTAGTACTCCGTCCTAAGCAGACAATCACAATATACTGGTGGTCAGTGTGGTCACTGGTCAGTCACACTGGCAGTGTGGCACTATGGCAGCAAAAGTGTGCACTGTACTTAAAATATATTATTTATGTACTCCTGCTCTAACTGCTCCCCAGTCTCCCCCACAATTAAGCTGTGTGAGCAGTGAGCACTCAGCACAGTCAGATATACAGTATTACATATGATGATGCAGCACACTGAGGCTGAGCACAGATATGGTATGTGACTGTGTCACACTGTGTATCGTTTATTTTCAGGCAGAGAACGGATTAATTAAACTGGTGGTCAATGGTCACTGGTCACACTATCAGCAAGTAGTAGTACTCCAGTCCTAATATGCTCCCCAAAATTAGTAAATAGTGTCTCTAACTCTCTACTCTCTTCTCTATAAACGGAGAGGACGCCAGCCACGTCCTCTCCCTATCAATCTCAATGCACGTGTGAAAATGGCGGCGACGCGCGGCTCCTTATATAGAATCCGAGTCTCGCGATAGAATCCGAGCCTCGCGAGAATCCGACAGCGGGATGATGACGTTCGGGCGCGCTCGGGTTAACCGAGCAAGGCGGGAGGATCCGAGCCTGCTCGACCCCGTGTAAAAAAAGCCTGAAGTTCGGCGGGTTCGGATTCCGAGAAACCGAACCCGCTCATCACTAATACTTACCTTATGTTCCCACGCAGGTCGGTCCTCTTCTCCAGTAGAATCCATGGTGTACCTGTAGAAAAAATGATACTCACATAATCCAGTGTTTTCGGCTCCTCGGTAAATCCTTTTGTAATCCACGTACTTGAAAAAATAAAAAAACGGATACCCGACCACGAACTGAAAGGGGACCCATGTTTTCACATGGGCCCCCTTTCCCCGAATGCCAGAAACCCACTCTGACTGATGTCTAACTGGGTTTCTTCAGCCAATCAGGGAGCGCCACGTTGTAGCACCCTCCTGATCGGCTGTGTGCTCCTGTACTGTCTGACAGGCGGCACACGGCAGTGTTACAATGTAGCGCCTATGCGCTCCATTGTAACCAATGGTGGGAACTTTCAGGTCAGCGGTTGACCGAAAGTGACCTCACCGCTGACCTGAAAGTTCCCACCATTGGTTACAATGGAGCGCATAGGCGCTACATTGTAACACTGCCGTGTGCCGCCTGTCAGACAGTACAGGAGCACACAGCCGATCAGGAGGGTGCTACAACGTGGCGCTCCCTGATTGGCTGAAGAAACCCACTTAGACATCAGTCAGAGTGGGTTTCTGGCATTTGGGGAAAGGGGGTCCATGTGAAAACATGGGTCCCCTTTCAGTTCGTGGTCGGGTATCCGTTTTTTTATTTTTTCAAGTACGTGGATTACAAAAGGATTTACAGAGGAGCCGAAAACACTGGATTATGTGAGTATAATTTTTTCTACAGGTACACCATGGATTCTACTGGAGAAGAGGACCGACCTGCGTGGGAACATAAGGTAAGTATGTGTATATGGAGGTGTGGATGGATGTATTAAAGTTATACTTTCAAGGTGTGTGTGTGTTGTCTTTATTGGGGTATTTTTTTAGTAGTAGTACTACAGGTACCAGCGGGCCCGTTTTTCCGCCGCATGCTGGTACTTGTGGTTCTCCAAGTACCAGCTTGCGGGGGAGGCTTGCTGGGCCTTGTAGTACTGCTACTAAAAACAATATCAATCACTTTTCACAAAGGCTATCAGCCCCCCATCCGCAGCCTATTGGATGGGGGGGACAGCCTCGGGCTTCACCCCTGGCCCTTGGGTGGCTTGGGGGGGACCCCTTGATTGAAGGGGTCCCCAGTCCCCCAGGGTACCCCGGCCAGGGGTGACTAGTTGGATATTTGATGCCACGGCCGCAAGGCACTGTATAAAAGTGACCCCCGGCTGTGGCATTATCTGTCCAGCTAGTGGAGCCCGGTGCTGGTTTCAAAAATACGGGGGACCCCTACTCTTTTTGTCCCCCGTATTTTTGGAACCAGGACCAGGCGCAGAGCCCGATGCTGGTTGCTTAAATATGGGGGAACCCCTGTCCATTTTTTTCCCATATTTCTGCAACCAGGATCGGCTCAAAGAGTCCGAGGCTGGTTTGCCTTAGGAGGGGGGACCCCACGCAATTTTTTCCCAGAAAATTTATAACATTTCCCCCCCGTTCCCACTGAAAAACATGCACGGATCTCATGGATCCGTGCATGCCTATACAAACACGGGATAAAAAAAAGCAGGTCTGTTTTTTTTTAGCACTTTTTCACGATTTGTATTTTATCACGGCAGTGTTTGGCTATTGTCGGCAGTGTTTGTGTTTTGCACTTTTTAGTAAATTCCCGATTTCTAGCAAATTGCAGGCGTATTTGACCGATGGTGTATTGATTCGTGATTTTTTCCTAGGACTTCCAAAATATTACGAATGCCCTCATCACTGCCGTGATTTTTGCTTAGTAAATTACCGAGATGACACTTTGATGAAAAAACGGCATCTCGGTCAAAATCGGGACCTTAGTAAATATACCCCATAGACTATATGTGGAAAAAGGTTATGCATGCAACCTGATTTACTGTGTTTGCATTTTTTAGGGTTGGGTTCTTTGCTCACATTTTGCTGCATTATGCGCAGCAGCTATGGAGCCCAGAGCTGGGGGGGAAGGGGATGGGGGGCTCCATTCCAGTGTAAGTTACATGTGTTATTTTATTAATATATATATATATATATATATATATATATATTTATATATAACCATAACTGCTATTTCAAATCTGTTTGCAGCAATAAACTTTTCAGCAATTTCTGATGTTGTTTGACATGTTACACGACCCCCTTTCTGTTTAAAAAAACTGACTTAGATTCAAGATAGCCAATTTCAAGATGGCGCCCATGTTCGGTACATATCCTAAAAGATAGCCCACCTCACCCATACCTTACTGGAGTATTCAGTTTTCCCATCTTCTGCACGGTTTTTGAAACAAAAGGGTGTACTGCGATTTTTGCATCACCCTGTATGTATATATATATATATATATATATATATATATATAAAAAAAACATTTAACCAACATACGCCACCAAAGCAGATGTCGACGTTTCAGGCCCACCATGGCTCTTTCTCAAGACCCATATGCCCAAGTGGAAAAAGCATAACTCCCCCCCAGGCCTATCTGGTCCTATATATACCCAAATGATAATCATAGGTTCCGCCCCCACGTCTCACAGACAGGAACTAGGCCACAATATCAATTAGCTGCAATAAAAGCTTAAATTATCCTCTAAGAACATCAGTGACCTGATTATTAGCATAAATAAGCATAGTAAACATGATTCATACATCTCATATAGCAGACACATATACTTAGCTAATCCAACACAAAGATAAACATCGGTTTGCGTTCCAAACGCTAAACCGGAAGTACCAGACCGCTGCTGAGAGCTGTGTCACCCCCTTCACCATTCCTCCACAACAGAGGCAGCAGCACTTGCTTTCCATATAGGCGGTGTGGCGATAACACACTTCTTCCGCCCTCCGCTAACCATAAACAACAGCGGCGGACCCGGTACTTTAATTAGTGGTCTAATTAAAGTGGGATTTTCACGGATGCTGAGTTTCTGAGTGCCATCTGCCTTCTTTGCCTATAGACTTGGGGGCGCACACCCCCTAGGAGGGCACCAGAGCGAGTTACCCTGTGTGGGTTTTAGAGTGCCAGGGAGTTGTGCGGAGAATCATCCAATAACAACACAATGAGGCCCAGTCCCTGCCATCCTCTCCACCAAATGTTGCTGTTGGGCCAGCAGTGCCGAGTAGGGTACCTGTATATGTTTCCTGAAAATCATCCAATTGCAACAACACAATATTATCCACAACCAAAAATGTATAGCAGTATAGAAGAAGGGAAAAAGGCACATAGGGGATACACGGGACACACACAGCACTGAGAAGAAAAATCACTCTGTAGAGGAGAAAAAGTACAATAGTAAAGATGGAAAGAAAAAGGTAATGTTATGGATAATCTAAATCATAAATAAAGTGCTGATAGAGAAACAGACTGATAAGGGGGAAGAGAGAGACGGAGTAAGAGGGGGAGAGAGAGGATGAGAAAAAGAATAGACATGCTTGCAGAAATTGTTGGACTCGCATTGCAGAGCCTATAGGGCTAACACAAGGTACAATATAAAGGAGTTCTGTGGAAGCACTAATTAAATACATGGGGCCTAATTCAGACCTGACCGCTGTGCTGCTAATTTTGCTGTCCTGCGATCAGATAGTTGCTGCCCAAGGAGAGTGTAAATTTGCTCGTGCAAATGTGCGATCGCATGTGTACGCTGTGCTACAAATGTCCCTCAGTCACCTGACAGCTGCAAATCCGTTCGCACCTCAGTCACCATCAAATGATTTTTCCGCTGTGTGCACTGTGTGCGCAGTCCTAGTGCACCCATTGTCTCTCTGCGTACTGCTACAGTGCAAAAAGAACAGGCTGATCAGGGCCGGGGCTGACGTCACACACCCTCCTCTTGGGAATGCCTGTGTTTTCCCTGACACTCCCAGAAAACGCACAGCAGCAATCAGGTCGGGCCCATAGTACACTTTGCTGCATGGAGGCTTTGGACCGGAGTGCGACGTAGCCTAAGTGTGATTTGCAGATTTCTTTGGGCTGCAAGTTGCATATTTCTTGAGTACGCATGTTTATCTTTTACTCCTGAAAACAATGCTGACTTCAAGTTCCTCAAGTTCCCTGGTGGCCTGTTGTCCAGGTTCTGAGGATATTCAGGGCCTTGAGTAATCATTCATAGAACAAGGGATCTACACTCAGTGACGCTACTAAGAGTAAGCAGTGCAGCCACCAGGTTACAGCTTGATTCCTGAATATGTACTACAGCAGTGCCCATAGACCTGAATGAGTGAGGCCCTGTACTGTGGCAACAGAGTCAATGATGTCCCCCTAAGGCTCAACTATCACTAGGCAGAGTGTCAATCATTATGCTCAGAAATGACCAATACTGTATTTTAATAAAAATTACATAGTGTATTTTGGTTTAAATTTTCTGTTGGTCTAGTCTTGCACTTGCCTATGTTGTCACATCCACTTGTGCAATAAAAGCTATGCCCATTTACTGTAAGGCCCAATATTTTCTCATTCTTTCTCAGAGCAGCACAAGTGCAGTAAGTGACTAGAAAGGTCAGGCAGCTACGTATGGACTGAATCCTCAAGTACCGAGAGTCACAGCGGATCTTGGGTTTGGGAACAGTGGCTGCTCCAGAGGCAAGGCTGCAGCACAGTCCAAAATTCAGATAGCGAGCCACACCAACTGCCAGTGAGTCCCAGATGGCAATGTTTGGCAGTGTTTGGGGTGGCAGTAGGTGTGGCTCCCCTATTTGAATTTTGGATTGTGCTGCAGCCCCACCTCTGGAGCCTCTGCTGGTAACAAAGATTGACTTATATTTGCTACATGTTCAGTATAGTCAATGAGAAAGGGCTGGCCTGCACAACCAATACGTGAATCTAGGTGGTGTCTAGGGTACTAAGATTTAGGGGGCACATAAAATATGCAATCCCCCCCCCCCCCCCCTCACACATTGCTACACTGAGTACCGGCCTCTTACCTGTGACGCTGCCGGTAGCTTCTCCTCCATGTCTGTGATACACTGGGAGTGTTGTGGATCTGGGTTCTAATATCACTGCTCAGCTTCGCACTTCCAGCCAGACACAGAGGCACAGATGTTGCTGTTCCCCTCATTCTGCTCCACTCAAACTTCTGCCCGCCCAGTCTTTACTATACACTACATATAATATAAATATATCCTGCACATATAACTATATACAGTATATTGTTATAACAGCAATATTAGTAGAAAGCCGGGACTGAATTGTACAAGTTTATAGGTAGGTGCCTGAAACCTTGTAGTATCCCACACTCTGGTACTGGTATGGAGTTTCAGTTGGATTTTAGGCACTAGGTGGAATAAGTTTGTGATACAAATATTAATGAATTGGGAGTGACTCAGTACAACTAGTGGCTTGCTGTAAGTGTAGAGTGTATCTTCTCTACAGGACCCCTACGCCACGGCAAAGAGACAAACTGGTGAAGTGATGACTGTTTTATTAGACTGGATCACTCCGTCACTTTCTGTGTACTTTAAATAAAGATAGGGTAACAACACAGTACTGTCACACCGCCATCTAGAGACCACAGCCACAGACCCCGACACTTACTTATCCGGGCTCTGTCGGGTCCTTTCCATGGGGTCTTAGTTTTCCTGCGAAACGGACAGGTACAGTAGGCTCCTTCCCCAGCTGTCCACTTGGTCCTGGTGTCCCTCAGTTTTAACTGGCCTGTGTCCCCAGGGTCCTAGTGCACCCATTGTCTCTCTGCTCTCTCTGGGGTATCACATGTGGATTTATTAGTTTATTATAAGTTTTTACTTTCACATTTTGGGCCGGATGTAATGAAGTTGGCTGGAGGTGCGGGTTTCCAGCTGAACTCGGACATTTTTTTAAAGTGACAATCATGTACAAGGCAAAAAAGTCAGAGTTCAGCCGTGAACCCGCACCTCCGGCCAACTCGGACTTCATTACATCCGGCCCTTTATATATGAAACTAATTCACATGATATATCTGTAACCTTAAAAAGTTTTTGTTGGTTTTCCTCTTAAACAATTATGAAAAATTTGCTAATGGCATATGGTAACTATCACAAATAATCCAAAAGTCTAGTAGGGTTAAAGACTATGGTGCATATGTGTGTGGTGACACTCCATGCGTACTCTGCATTACTGGGATGCCCGGCTGCCTAGGGGAGTGGCCTAAGTAAAAAGGGTCTGCCTCGCGAGGATCTCCATGCCGTCACTCTGGGGGCATCTCCAGCATCCTCCGGATGTCTGGGCTGTGTGTAGTGTCGGCTCTTCATCTGGGTGCTGCAGGAAAATATCACACTGCAGCACCCGGCTCCTGTCACTGCAGAAGAGCAGGCACTTTGGTGTCACCCCTTTCGAGGCCGCACCCCCCTCACCCAGCATGTGACGCTACTGCATATGTACGGTACAAAGCCTTGGAGAGTGATCAATTGGAGAGAGATAAAGTACCAACCAATCAGCTCCTAACTGCCATGTTAGAGGCTGTGTTTGAAAAATAGCAGTTAGGAGCTGATTGGTTGCCATCTTATCTCTGTCCACTTTTGCAATCTCCAAGGCTTTGTACACATGCAGCATTATTTATTACCCTTTACTCCCTATACAGCAGGGGTGGGGAACCTTTTTTCTACCGAGGGCCATTTGGATATTTATAAAATCCTTCGGGGGCCATACAGAAATTCTCAACTTAAAAAATTACCCTGCCCCCCAGTAGGTCTGCCCCTTAGAGGTATGGGTGTGGCCAGTTAAAATGGGACGTGATACACATATGCCCCCAATAGTGCGGTGCCAGATCCACAATTGCCCCCACAGTGCCAGGTATACAAATGCCCCCACAGTGCCAGGTATACAAATGCCCCTCACAGTGCCAGGTATACAAATGCCCCTCACAGTGCCAGGTATACAAATGCCCCTCACAGTGCCAGGTATACAGATGTCCCCACAGTGCCAGGTATACAAATGCCCCTCACAGTGCCAGGTATAAAGATGTCCCCACAGTGCCAGGTATACAGATGCCCTCCCCCCTCCCATCTCCCCTCCGTGCTGCTTACCGTGGGACACGGAGGAGAGCGCGGCTGTCGGGTGGGAGCGGCGGCGCCGTGTAGTACTTCAAACCAGCCGCCGGTTCAAGAGCCAATCAGAGCTCGCGGACCGGCAGCCGCGGATCCTGATTGGCTGCCGGTCCGCGAGCTCTGATTGGCTCACGGACCGGCGGCTGGTTTGCAGTACTAAACGCAGCCGCTCCCACTCGATAGCCGCGCTCTCCTCCCTGTCTCCCTGTTCTGACAGCTGAGACACGCTGCCGCCGGACTGAGCGGTAGCGTGTCTCACTGACACAAGCTGGTGGGCCGGACCAAACGGAGGTTCCCCACCCCTGCTATACAGCATCAACTTATTTTGCAGCACTTTACAGAGAATATTTAAGTCATTCACATCAGTACCTGCCCCATGTAGCTTGCAGTCTAAGGGGTGAGTTCACAAACCTTCTACAGAGGACAGGTAGACGTGTTGCCTATAGTAGCCAATCAGATTGTAGCTATCATTTTAGAGAATGTACTAGATAGATAATAGGTTGCTAGAGGCAGCGCCTCCACTTGACCTTTTCAGAAGGTTCGATACATCTTTACCTAAATTCTCTATGCCACAAACACAATTTGTAAAATTTTGGCCAAAGCCAATGAAGCTACCATTATATGTTGGACTGTGGTGGGAAACCCACACAAACACAGGGAGTACCTACAAGCTTCATACGGATAGTGGCGTGGTCAGGACTAAACGCTTGGCCCTAGTGTTATGAGGCAACATTACTGACCACTGTGCCACCATGCTGCCAATACTAGGGTAGGATTATGGGGTGCAGAATTATCAGCCTATGCTTTTTTTCTGATGGAATCCAAAGTTACTGAGTACTGCCACATTTGTTCTCCGGAAACAGGAAGTTCTTCTACCATCATCTCTGCTACATTTGAACATTCCTGTTTTAATCTTGTAGCACCAGTCTCATGCATTCCAGATACTTTATAAACCAGGGCGATACTTACCTGACTACAGGACATCAGCAAGCCAGAGGTGAGTTTAGGTGAGTATCGGTGCATTTTTCCTACAAAAAAATCCCTGGGTAACATTGTTAAGCATGTGTGGACGTCGCTCATTGTGATATGCACATGACAAGTCAAAACACTGGCAATACTAAGATCCCCAAAGTGTTGTAAGACGTATGACACATAACTGCTGTCTTCTTGACCCATGCTTAGTGGAATCTCTCCCAAGGGTACTGGCTATCTGTTTTCAACTGAACTGAGAACCCGGAGTATGTAATGGGGAGCCATAAGCCAAGACTATAATCTGGAGATTTTCAGTCTATTGCTGTGTAATGCAAGGCGTATTTCCTTCAGCATGGATAGCATGCAAAGATCTAGCAAAGCCAATGGAATCACCAGATTAGCACAGGCACAGCACCTAAACACATAAAATATATCTTACCTGAACAATTCTGGACAATACATATATGATGATTGGCGCTCTCTGTTGTTCTTATGTTCCTCAAATAAAAAAAAATTATATCATAAAGTAGATAGTTAACACACCATAGATAGGTATTCACCCAAGTGTGACACAGGTGGTATTCATGTGACCGCCGGTCAGCTGACCGACAGTCACATGACCTCCTCCACGAGCCCGACGGCTCACTATCCCGATGGTCGGCATGCCGACCAACAGGGACTATTTCCACTCGTGGGTGTCCACGACACCCATAGAGTGGGAATAGAACCCGTGGCGACCGCAGGTCGCCACCGAGCCCGCAGCGTGGCGAGCGCAGCGAGCCCGCAAGGGGCTTGCTGCACTCGCCCCTCCCCGCCGGGATCCCGGCGTCGGTATGCTGCCGGGATCCCGGCGTCGGTAAGCTGACCGGCGGTCAGGAGACCGCCAGTCACCAGTACTACACCCTGTGACATATCACTTTTTAGAATTGTGCATGTAGAAAAACCCAAAAGAATATCTTCCGACACACCTTTAAATCCCCTAATAAGATAATACAGAGTCCCACCAGCAACGCATTTCATCTTCTCTTCATCAGGCTGTGGATCTATATATCATATATATATATATATATATATATTCCCCACGGACCGGCACTCCCTCCTCCATTTGCTACAATGGCTCCGGTGCCCTCCAAGAAAATCCTCATAAACAATGAAAAAGAGGCGGCACTCGGAGACTTAAAAGTTCAAATAGTGTATTCAGCAAAACAACCAACGTTTCGGGGTCAGATGCACCCCTTTGTCAAGGGGTGCATCTGACCCCGAAACGTTGGTTGTTTTGCTGAATACACTATTTGAACTTTTAAGTCTCCGAGTGCCGCCTCTTTTTCATTGTTTTTCATTGTTTATATATATATATATATATATATATATATAGATAGATAGATAGATAGATAGATAGATAGATAGATAGATAGATAGATAGAGATATTTGTGAAATAGTCCACATAAACCAGCACACCTTAAGTGGCAGCAAACAATTTTTTACTGAATTTTCATTTTAAAGTGCAACGTGCAAACATTGGTGCATAAAGCTATACAAAGCAGATACTTAGCAGCTCAGTTCTTTGCCACAATGGAGCTGCCACAATGAACTGAGCTGCTAAGTATCTGCTTTGTATAGCTTTATGCACCAATGTTTGCACGTTGCACTTTAAAATGAAAATTCAGTAAAAAAATGTTTGCTGCTACTTAAGGTGTGCTGGTTTATGTGGACTATTTCACAAATATCTGGATGTTACTTGTGACCGGGCAGCCTACCAAAACCGCTGAAGGTGTGTGCGTTCCAATTTTGCATTTATATATAAACAAATAGAATGCATCGCCACCTGTAGGATAATATCTCAGTAGGGAATGATCTACAGAAATAGTATACAGAGAAAAAAAATCTATATTTAAGAAGCTGTCTGCATAAAAACACTCCCTAATTTGTTGCAATCGTCAGCCAGCCCCTAAAAAAACCAGTATGGGTAAAATACTGTACAAGTTAAAACATAGAAAAGAGAGGGATAGGGGTATCGGCGATAAACGGTGTATTATGTTAAGACACTGTAATTCTAAGATATTAAGTTCATAGAAACATAAAAAGGTAAAATATGTAGCCAATTGTAAGGTAAAAGATGTAACAAAAATTATTTAAGACAATTTTCCCCCCCAAAAATAGGATTTTAATACCTACCGGTAAATCCTTTTCTCTTAGTCCGTAGAGGATGCTGAGGACACCATAAGAACCAGGGGGTATAGACGGGATCCGCAGGAGACCTTGGCACTTTAAGACTTTGAATGGGTGTGAACTGGCTCCTCCCTCTATGCCCCTCCTCCAGACTCCAGTTATAGGAATTGTGCCCAGGGAGACGAACATTTCGAGGAAATGAATTATTGTTAAACTAAGGTGAGATACATACCAGCTCACACCTCAACACGCCGTACAACATGGCATTTAAAGGAACTCCAGTCAATGGCATAAACAACGTCAGTAACAGGTACAACTCGTGTGTAAACTTAATTAACAACTGCAGATAGAGTCCGCACTGGGACGGGCGCCCAGCATCCTCTACGGACTAAGAGAAAAGGATTTACCGGTAGGTATTAAAATCCTATTTTCTCATACGTCCTAGAGGATGCTGGAAACACCATAAGAACCATGGGGTTTATAACAAAGCTCTAGAACGGGCGGGAGAGTGCGGATGACTCTGCAGCACCGATTGACCAAACATGAGGTCCTCATCAGCCAGGGTATCAAACTTGTAAAATTTCGCAAAAGTGTTTGAACCCGACCAAGTAGCTGCTCGGCAGAGTTGTAATGCCGAGACCCCGCGTGCAGCCGCCCAGGATGAGCCCACCTTTCTGGTAGAGTGGGCCTTCACTGATTTCGGTAACGGCAATCCAGCCATAGAAT
The DNA here is from genome assembly GCF_028390025.1 of Pseudophryne corroboree. Taxonomy (NCBI): domain Eukaryota; kingdom Metazoa; phylum Chordata; class Amphibia; order Anura; family Myobatrachidae; genus Pseudophryne; species Pseudophryne corroboree. The sequence continues at coordinate 266,037,341 of NC_086454.1, read as the reverse complement.
GAGCCTGCTGAATCGTATTACAGATCCAGCACGCAATAGTCTGCTTGGAAGCAGGCGTTCCAATCTTGTTGGCAGCATACATGACAAACAGAGCCATCGTTTTCCTAAGTTGAGCCGTTCTGGCGACATAAATCTTCAAGGCCCTGACAACATCGAGAGATTTTTACTCCGCGAAAGCATCAGTAGCCACTGGTACCACAATCGGCTGGTTCACGTGGAACGATGAAACCACCTTCAGCAAAAATTGTTGACGAGTCCTCAACTCCGCTCTATCTTCATGGAAGATTAAATAAGGACTCTTGTGAGACAAAGCCGCTAACTCAGACACCCACCTTGCGGATGCTAAGGCCAATAGCATGACCACTTTCCAAGTGAGAAATTTTAACACAACCTTCTGTAATGGTTCAAACCAATGTGATTGAAGGAAACGCAACACCATGTTAAGATCCCATGGTGCCACTGGGGGCACAAATGGAGGTTGGATGTGCAAAACTCCTTTCACGAAGGTCTGAACTTCTGGAAGGGAGGCCAATTGCTTTTGAAAGAAAACCGATAAGGCCGAAATTTGTACTTTAATCGAGCCTAACTTTAGGCCCGCATCCACACCTGCCTGCAGGAATTGGAGAAAACGCCCTAGCTGAAATTGTTCCGTAGGAGCCTTCTTGGATTTACACCAAGACACATATTTTCTCCAAATACGGTGATAATGCTTAGACGTTACTCCTTTTCTAGCCTGAAGAAGTGTGGGAATAATGTCACTGGGAATACCCTTTCGGGCTAGGATCCGGTGTTCAACCGCCAAGCCGTCAAACGTAGCCGCGGTAAGTCGTGATACACGCACTGCCCTTGCTGTAACAGATCTTCTCGTGGAGGAAGAGGCCAGAAATCTCTTATGAGTAATTCCTGAAGATCTGGATACCAAGCCCTCCTTGGCCAGTCCGGAGCAATGAGAATCGCCTGAACCTTTGTTCTTCTTATGATCTTTAGCACCTTTGGAATGAGTGGAAGCTGAGGGAACACGTACACCGACTGAAACACCCATGGTGTTACCAGCGCGTCCACCGCTATTGCTTGAGGGTCCCTCGACCTGGAACAATATCTCTGAATTTTCTTGTTGATGCGAGATGCCATCATGTCTATTTGAGGAATTCCCCAAAGACTTGTCACATCTGTGAAGACCTCTTGATGAAGACCCCACTCTCCTGGATGGAGATCGTGTCTGCTGAGGATGTCTGCTTCCCAGTTGTCCACTTCTGGAATGAAGACCGCTGACAGAGCGCATGTATATCTTTCCGCCCAGCTGAGAACTTTTGTGGTCTCTGCCATTGCCACCCTGCTCTTTGTTCTGCCCTGGCGGTTTATGTGTGCTACTGCTGTTATTTTGTCCAATTGTATTAGGACGGGCAGGTTGCGAAGAAGACGTTCCGCTTGAAGAAGGCCGTTGTAAATGGCCGTTAACTCCAGAACGTTTATGTGTAGACAAACTTCCTGGCTTGACCATTTTCCCTGGAAGGTTTCCCCCTGTGTGACTGCTCCCCAGCCTCGGAGACTTGCATCCGTGGTTACTAGGATCCAGTCCTGGATCCTGAACCTGCATCTCTCTAGGAGGTAAGAGCTGCAGCCACCACAGGAGTGAGATTCTGGTCTTGGAGGATAGGATTAGTTTCCGGTGCATGTGCAGATGGGATCCGGACCACTTGTCCAATAGGTCCCACTGAAACACTCTGGCATGGAATCTACCAAACTGAATGGCCTCGTAGGCCGCCACCATCTTCCTCAGCAACTGAGTGCATTGATGAATTGATACTCTCGCTGGTTTCAGAATTTGTTTGACCAAACTCTGAATTTCCAGAGCCTTCTCTTCCGGAAGAAAAACTCTCTGTAATTCCGTGTCCAGAATCATTCCCAAAAACAACATCCGCTTTGTCGGATTCAACTGTGACTTCGACAGGTTTAGGAGCCAACCATGTTGTTGCAGAACTGTCAGGGAGAGCGCAATGTCCTGCTTCAGCTTGTCCTTGGATCTCGCCTTTATCAGGAGATCGTCCAGGTAAGGGATAATTGTGACTCCTTGCTTGCGAAGGAGAACCATAATTTCCGCCATTACCTTGGTGAAAATCCTCGGAGCCGTGGACAGGCCAAACGGCAACGTCTGAAATTGGTAATGACAATCCTGAATAGCAAACCTCAGGTAAGCCTGATGCGGAGGATATATGGGGACGTGTAAGTAGGCATCCTTTATGTCGACCGACACCATGAAATCCCCTTCCTCCAGACTGGAGATCACTGCCCGGAGAGAGTCCATCTTGAATTTGAATTTTTTTAGGTAGAAATTTAGGGATTTGAGGTTCAGGATTGGTCTGACTGAGCCGTCCGGCGTCGGGACCATGAACAGGCTCGAATAAAAGCCTTCTCCCTGTTGCGACGGGGGAACCCTGACAATTACTTGATTGTGACACAATTTTTGTATTGCGGCGCATATCACCTCCCTGTCCGGAAGAGAAGCTGGTAAGGCAGATTTGAAAAACCGGTGAGGGGGAACGTCTTGAAACTCCAGTTTGTACCCCTGGCACACTATTTCCAAAATCCATGGGTCTAGGGCCGAACCAGCCCAGAATTGACTGAAGAGCTTGAGACGTGCCCCCACCGGTGCGGACTCCCGCAGAGGAGCCCCAGTGTCATGCGGTGGATTTGGTAGAAGCCGGGGAGGACTTCTGCTCCTGGGAACCTGACACGACCGGAGATCTTTTACCTTTTCCTCTTCCTCTATTAACAAGGAAGGAATAACCTCGCCCTTTTTTGTATTTATTTGGCCGAAAGGACTGCATCTGCAAGTGGTGAGCTTTCTTTTGCTGTGGAGGAACATAAGGCAAAAATTATGACTTACCCGCGGTAGCCGTAGATACCAAATCAGCGAGACCTTCACCAAACAATACACTACCTTTATACGGTAGAGACTCCATAGCTTTCTTAGAGTCAGCATCAGCATTCCATTGATGAATCCATAATGCTCTTCTAGCTGATACCGACATGGCATTGGCCCTTGATCCCAAAAAGCCAATATCTCTCGCCGCTTCCTTTAGGTAGGCTGCAGCGTCCCTGATATAACCCAGCATTAAAAGGATGTTATCCCTATCTAGGGTATCTATATCAGATGACAAGTTATCTGCCCACTTTTCGATAGCACTACTCACCCACGCAGATGCAATAGCTGGTCTGAGTAGTGTACCTGTAGTGACGTAAATGGATTTTAACGTATTTTCCTGTCTACGATCCGCAGGATCCTTAACGGCTGCCGTGTCAGGTGACCGTAAAGCCACCTTTTTAGACAACCGTGATAGCGCCTTGTCCACAATGGGAGGTGACTCCAACTTTTCTCTATCCCCAGAGGGGAACGGATACGCCATTTGAATCCTTTTGGGAATCAGAAACTTTTTGTCAGGATTTTCCCACATTTTTAAAAAAAGGGTATTCAGTTCATGAGAGGGAGTACACGTTACCTCAGGTTTCTTTCCCTTTTACATACAGACCCTAGTATCAGGAACAGCAGGGTCCTCAGTGATATGCAACACGTCTTTTATTGCCACAATCATGTACTGAATGCTCTTTGTCAATTTTGGGTGTAATCTGGTATCACTATAGTCGTCCGTGTCGGTATCTGTGTCTGCCAACTGAGCAAACGGACGTGTATGTGACCCCGAAGGGGTCTGGACCTGTGACAACACATACTCCACAGATTTCTTCCATACCTGGTTCTGAGACTCAGATTTATCTAATCTCTTATTAATAAGAGCCACATTAGCATTCAAAGCATTCAACACATTTACCCAATCAGGAGTCGGCGGTGCCAACAGGGTCACTCCCACAGCCGTTTCTGCCCATAACACAGTCTCCTCCTGGGAAGAGCACTCCGCCTCAGACATGCCGACACACGTGTACCGACACCCACAGACACACTGGGCCAATAGGGGACAGACCCACACTAAAGCCTGCCAGAGAAACACAGAGGGAGTCTGCCAGCTCACAACCCAGCGCTTATCCCGGCTCTGAAACCTTGATATAATGCCTCAGACCCTGCAGCGCTTTTATAATAGCTTATTTTAGCACCAAATTTACTGTGCCCCCCCCCCCGTTTTGCACCCTGTTACTTGTACAGCAGTGGTGAGGAAGGACCAGCGTCTCTGCAGCTCTGTGAAGAGAAAATGGCGCTAATGAGAGCTGTGAGGGCTAAGCCCCGCCCCCTTCATGGCGCGCTTCAGCCCGCTATTTTTCAAACTAATTATACTGGCGGGGGTAAGAATTTAGTGCCTAGGCACTCTAATTGCACTTTGCCAGTCTCAAAAGAGGTTTTTAATGGTGCCCAGGGCGCCCCCCCCCCGTGCTGCACCCTGCAGTGCCGCTGTGTGTGGGAGCATGGCGCGCAGCGCGATCGCTGTGCGGTACCTCAGAAGCCGTCACTGAAGTCTTCTATCTTCTTCTACTCACCTGTCTTCTGACTTCTGGTTCTGCAAGGGGGGTGACGGCGGGCTCTGGGAATGAACCCCTAGGCGTACCTAGTGTTCCAAACCCTCAGGAGCTAATGGTGTCCTGTAGCCAAGAAGCAGAGCCTTTAAACTCACTGGAAGTAGGTCTGACTTCTCTCCCCTAAGTCCCACGATGCAGGGAGACTGTTGCCAGCAGTGCTCCCTGAACATAAAAAACCTAACATAAAGTATTTTCCGAGAAACTCAGTAGAGCTCCTCAGTGTGCATCCAGTCTGCCTGGGCACAGATTCTAAACTGGATTCTGGAGGAGGGGCATAGAGGGAGGAGCCAGTTCACACCCATTCAAAGTCTTAAAGTGCCCATGTCTCCTGTGGATCCCGTCTATACCCCATGGTTCTTATGGTGTCCCCAGCATCCTCTAGGACGTATGAGAAATATATATACTGTATAAAAATTTTGATTTTAAAACAGAGTATAAAATCAGGAGGTAGATCTTATCTTAGTGCAGGAGGCCAGTGAGGGAAACAACGCATTTCGTCCTTAAGACCTCATCCGGGGGTACTTATATATCCCAACATGTACATCAGTAATCTCCAGACTTGAGATAGCATAAAAAAAACTTAGTTAATATTAGTCATTACATTATTTTGGGTCTATTAGACCTGGTAGAAAGGCTATCATGACTTAACGTTATTTAATAGAGTGTTGCTGTACATACGGAGTTATTGTGATTTTTGCGGAGTGCTGACCCATATGGGACATGTGTGAAAGTACATTCACTTACACCACTCCAGTATTTCTGAAGCAACTGAGTATCACTTGTGTTTTCTATCATTGCTTATAGCAGTGGTTCTCAAACTGTGTGCCGTGGCACCCTGGGGTGCCACAGGACACTTGCAGGGGTGCCCTGGGGTGGTGGTCCAGGACTAATTAAAATTATTTATGGTCAATCTAATAAGCAAAACCAGTGCTAGTGGCTACAAAAATGAGAAAAATGGGGTATGTGCACTACCAGGCGCCAGTACACCACAATATCGGGCTAGATTCAGAGGCAGAACTCTGGGAGGCAACGGAGTCATCTACCGCCGGGCTCCTGCTCTGAAGGGGGGCACCTCTCCTCCCATTCTGTGACACCATTGAATTGAATTAAGTTAATTGATAGCTGCAAATCACACCCTCTTTATTATACTGAATATACACATTTTACAAGTGTCATACCCAGGATTAGAAACCACAACCTATTACACTGGAAGCAGACACCTTACTGATGAAAAACAGCAGAATTGAAGTTCTTGAAATGTGCGCAAGGCAGCTTTAACCGGTAAAAAAGTCTAGCAGGATGTCACCCTACCCCAAATAGATAGAAAATATCACAAAAGAAAGACAATTTTTTTCAGTATAAGCGCCAACATGAAAAAACAAATGAATATATACGTCCCTTAAAGATGTTCTCGATGGGCTAATCCTCAATTATTCAGAGGACGTTCTCGGTTGATGTAGGTGATGTCCAATGGTTTAATATGTAGAAAGAAAAAGCAAGCATACAATGTGTAGTAATGTTTTGCGTAGTAGTTTTCGTTTCATATATAGAGACAGTCTAATCCCATCAAGAAAGAAGGAGGCAGTGGCATAAGGAGGGGTTCTATATACGATGCGTACCCCAACTCACACTGGGAGGGGTGGATATGTGCACGTAAAGGTTTCTTTAAATTTCTTCACCCTCTTTGTGTGTCCTTCACCAGAAAGTATGCATAAAAAAGCATACCTAAACTCACATAAAAGTGGGAATAGGTCAGGTATATAAAGGTATCTTTTATCCTATTGTTGCCGTAACATATGGAAATGCGTACCGCACTCACAGTGTAAGAAGTGGAAACAATCCTATCAAGGTATCTTTACGGATCACAAACACTTCTGACTTCTGAACACCGGCGGCTCAAGACGTATTTTTCAATAGGAACAGTAGTAGTTTTATACGGAAACAGAAGAAAAAAACATACAATGTGTAGTATTGTTGTGTGCCCTGTTTTCTTTAGATGGATAGAGTCGTCCTTATCCCATCAGAGAAGAAAGGGACGCTAATATAGATAGGGGGTATATATATAGTGCGTACCCCAACTCACACTGTAAAAGACAAACGAGTGCACGGAAAGGTTTCTTTTAGAGTTTTTCACCCTCTCTGTGTTCCCTTCACCATATGGTATGCGCGAAAAAGCATACCTCAACTCACTTCTAAAGTGGGGAGAATCAAGTGTATAAAGGTATCTTTCTCCTATATTGTTGTGTCAATAAAGGTGCGTACCACACTCACAAGGCATGAAGCGAAGGAATTCTTGTAACGGTATCTTTTGAGTCTACAGCAGTTTTCGGACTTCAAAAAAACCAGTCGGTAGTTTTTGCAGTTTCAAATCGAAAAAATAATAGTAATGGTGCCAATCAGTCTAATTTTTATGACAGATTTATTCATACATATATCCCATATTTCGCACACCAAAAAACACATGCATAAAAAATCACTGGATTACTTCATATGGAGAAATTCAGATAAAAACATCGATAAAAATAAAAATAAAAATTAAAAATAAGTTAAAAAATCCAAAATTTCATAAAGTACATTGGATAATATGAAATACCTCAAAGGTTGGCTCTTTGGAGTAAAACCTGTAGAGCCGAAACGCGTCGACAATACTGGACACTGTGCAACCTCTTTTACTGTATATACATTTTTTTCAGAACACTCCACACACACACACACACACACACACACACACACACACACACACACACACACACACACACACACTACGCACACATACACTCAGATTTATCTTAATATAGGAAATAGGGGGGCACCAATATTTATCTTGCCTCCGGGCAACTGGGACGAACTTACGCCACTGGCTAGATTGTGATAGAATAAATATACAATATGTCCTTTATAGTCAAAATGGAATCCCTCCTCAGACGGTGCAGTAGGGATGTACATAAATCAGCACATGAGGGAAAGATCAAAAGTACAAATCATGTGTAAAAACATAGATTTAATCACAAATCATACACGTCACAATAAAATGAGGACAAATGAAAATGAACCAACGGTATTCTCCGTCAATCCTGTGAATACTGAAGTGCAAAACAATTACCAGAGGGACTGAGAACAGTAAATTCTCAATCAAGTTCTTATATTCACCAGTTCAGCTCCAAAATCAGTCAGCAAGCACTGTGGGGTCCCGTGTTTACCAACACGTTTCGACCCTATCCTTGGGTCTTTATCAAGGCAGTATAATAATCTCAGTCTTCGGTTAGGTCTAAATACCCCCTCTAACCAATAAGATCCATATACGTCCAGCTGTGGCTTATCGTTATAATGGTTCATCCTAGTAGTCAAGGTAACCGTGATGCTATTCATGGTCTGTACCCAGCGTTACTTCCGTTAGGTCTGTCCCTGTAAGGCTCCATTTCCGGATTCCGAGTCCCCGATGCATATGCGGCTCATAGCAGGCTAGCATGTTGTCTCTTCTGGTGGTCATATCAACGGAGCTCCTGCATTGACTGTGATGCGTGACGTCACTTCCGGAATCCTGGCTCTCTCAGTATATGCGGCCTGTGCTATCACTCTCATGTAGTCGCCATGGTAACACAACATCGCCACTTCTGTATATCATATATATGGACAAGCGTTATGGCAACAAGATTAATAAAAACATATATAAAGCCAATTAGGAGTCCTCAAATAAGTCCACACAAGCATCCATAAAAAATGTCCATATTATGTTCTCAATCCTCACATTATCTGCGATCATAAAACATAAAAAAAAATATAATTACACCCCAAGAAAATATATATAAAAAAGTACAATGCATACAAAAATATATACAAACATAGGGGGTAATTCAGAGTTGATCGCAGCAGCAAATTTTGTTAGCAGTTGGACAAAACCATGTACACTGCAGGAGGGGGGGTGGGGCAGATATAACATGTACAGAGAGAGTTAGATTTGGGTGGGTTATATTGTTTCTGTGCAGGGTAAATACTGGCTGCTTTATTTTTACACTGCAAGTTAGATTTCAGTTTGAACACACCCCACCCAAATCTATCTCTCTCTGCACATGTTATATCTGCCTCACCTGCAGTGCACATGGTTTTGCCCAGCTGCTAACAAATTTGCTGCTGCGATCAACTCTGAATTACCCCCATAGTTAAAATAAGATATATAGAAAAACCATTTGAGCTCAAAATCATCGTTTAAACCATGTGGATGCAATGTATTAAACTCTTAAATACATTGCATCTCACTTTTGGCCAACATAGTAGTGATGTCTCTTTACCGATTGTTACTTTTCGCCAATTTGATCCCTGCAAAGCGTTTGATGCCATTAGTGGAGCAACCATGATGAATTTTAAAATGATATGATTGTGCATGGGTATCTAGACCTTTTCTAATATTACGGCAATGCTCACTTAGGTTGTCCTCTCTGTGGGGTGCCATAGGTCACTTGCAGGGGTGCCCTGGGTTGGTGGTCCAGGACTTATTAAAATTATTTATGGTCAATCTAATCAGCAAAACCACTGCTGGTGGCTGTCTATCATAAAATATGTGGACAAACAGAAGTAAATATTTTCCCTGACCACACAGTTAAACCTAAGGATGACTTGTAAACACAATTTACCTAATTTAAAATTTCTTTCTACATTTCTCAATAAGAAACTTTTGGCCTAGGGGTGCCATGAAAAAAATTCTGATACTCTATGGCGTCATGTTTCAAAAAAGTTTGAGAACCCCTGGCTTATAGCAATCCCGTTACCATATATTGGGCTGAGGTAAGTCATATTGACTGCAACATTTTTCTAATATTAGTCATATTATCAATAACTAAACAAATTGTATTATGGAAAGAATAAAAAAAAGGGTGAAAGTCTAACATAGTTTAGAAGCACATCCACAGCAAAAGTTATATAAAAACAGCTAAAAAGGATAAGATTGAAATATTATGGGAAGTGGTCACCGCAAAGTACACAGAATCCCGAAGTCAGCACTTCCCTTTAGGACAAACGTTTGTGTGTGTGTGTGTGTGTGTGTGTGTGTGTGTGTGTGTGTGTGTGTACGATAAAGTGCAGAGTCAATGATTTCCAAAGATTGCATGGGCACTCATATTGAATCAGGTAAGAGTTCACCACTTAAATGTGTATGTTCAGTGGGTGTCATTAAGATTGAACTATTAACTAATGTGTAACACGACTCATCCAATTTCTATTGAAGGCTGAATTCGGTTTGAACATTTATTGAGAAGGCTTCAGCTTAAGCAGCAATATAGTTAATGGAGAATATTGGATTGTGGAGTTGTTATCCAGGAAAATGACAGCACATGATTAAAGTGAGGTTCGACATGACATTCTTACCAACATGTCCCGAGAAGAGACGTCTCAGCTCAGAAATGATGAGCACTCCACTTTATAGGGGTAGAGCTATTATTTACTCATTTACTGAACATATGTTGATGCCACTGTTAATGGTTAGAAGCATACTGTAACATAAAGTAGGTGCATTGCATTATGTATAAAATAATGTTTTACTGACTAAGGTCTAATTCTTTCTAACAGTTAATAGTGACATACCTTTTCAAGGTATATCAAATAGATTCTAGCATCTTCTTAAGGTGGAACTACAGTAAAAAAAAAAAAATTGACAGCACCTAATTTAAAACTCCATATTCATCCCTGTGAAAGTAATAAGTTAGTGTTTTATATGGGATGAGGTCAAACTCCCAACAGTCAGAAGACTGACAGCGGAATCTCGATAGATCCTGATGGTAAGTAGTAGGGTTAGGCTGCAGGGGTGGGGGAGGTTAGGGTTAGGCTCCAGGGGGAAGGGGTTAGGGTTAGGCTGTGGGTGGGGATGGGTAGGGTTAGGCTGTGTGAGGGGACGGCTAGGGTTAGGCTGTGAAAGAGGACGGTTAGGGTTAGGCTGTGGGAGGGTACAGTTAGGGTTAGGCTGTGGGAGGATACGGTTAGGGTTAGGCTGTGGGAGGGGACGGTTAGGGTTAGGCTGTGGGAGGGTACGGTTAGGGTTAGGCTGTGGGAGAGGACGGTTAGGGTTAGGCTGTTGGAGGGGACTGTTAGGGTTAGGCTGTGGGAGGATACGGTTAGGGTTAGGCTGTGGGAGAGAACGGTTAGGGTTAGGCTGTGGGAGGGTACGGTTAGGGTTAGGTTGTGGGAGAGGACAGTTAGGGTTAGGCTGTGGGAGGGGATGGTTAGGGTTAGGCTGTGGGAGGGGATGGTTAGGATTAGGCTGTGGGAGGGGATGGTTAGGGTAAGTCTGTGGGCGGGGACGGTTAGGGTTAGGCTGTGGGAGAAGATGGTTAGGGTTAGGCTGTGGGAAGGGAAGGTTAGGGTTAGGCTGTGGGAGGGTATGGTTAGGGTTAGGCTGTGGGAGGAGATGGTTAGGGTTAGGCTGTGGGAGGGTATGGTTAGGGTTAGGCTGTGGGAGGGGACGGTTAGGGTTAGGCTGTTGGAGGGTACGGTTAGGGTTAGGCTGTGGGAGGGATGAGATAGGGATAGGGGTATGGTTAAAATACTTAACGAGATTCGTCGAGATTCTGTTGCTGGTCTTGTAACTGTCGGGATCTCGACTGACGGGATTTCGTACTCAACCATTTATTATTGGCATAAATCAGTTTTGCAGTCTCAGCCTCACCTGACCGGAAGATCCAGCATAGTGACAAGCTGTGTCACAATGGACGGAACTGTTACTTACATATTGTACACAGAGTAAGGGAAATTGTATAATAATTGAATCTTCGTCTTTAATAGCCAGTTTTAGTTAAACTGCTATATGTAGGTATATTTAGGGATAAATCCACCAAAATAAAACTTTACATTTGCGGTGTAAAAAAGAATACAAATAAATCTGACCACTTTTTTTTATTAAAAATGCTACTATAGATAAGGGGAAATTGCTACTAAATTTGAAGCAGATTGAGTTTTTCCGAGGAACGAGCTGTTTCACACCGGTGCAAAATTTCGGTGATGCAATTTTCGAGTTCTGCTTTGTTTTGCCAGGATGATTCCACACTGTATTTATAAATTCTACATTTGTGGAATCTATAGCCTATGAACTGAGTTGGGACAACAACGGGCAATTCAAATATACACTATATACATGATAGAGCATATTTATCAATCAGATAGATCAGTTTAGACCCGATAATTATAATTTCTTAATGCCGCTATTTTGCCCGGATGTATTATACTCATAGGAATGAAGAGACTGTCTGTCACTAAATCGGGACTCCTGTGCTTACGTGGTCATATGACCATGCATGTGCAGTGGCCACTGCCGGGGAGGGCTTGATGAGAACCCTCTCCCAGTAAGTTTTACAAAATAGGCTACAGCAGCTATTGACCTCTTCAGATGGCGTTGCCTGCCGGGGGCCGAACTCAGGAATGCTTTGCATTGGTAAATCTGACAGCTTCACAGCTCCCATAGAAACTCTATGGGGGCTGCAACTGCTGTTGGACATGGAGGTATCTGCTGTGGTCCTTCCTTCATACTTTCAAGGGATCCTTATTGTTTGCAAGCACCCCCGGAAACACTCTCAAATATTCAATGATAAATAGGATCCCAAGAGGGCTCAGTGATCAGATATTCATTCAGTTCGATCAATTCAACAAAGTTTCTGTGCACTCATCATTCAGGCAGAGTGACGAGAACACTTGGGACTGACAAAGAGCGGCTGTCTGAACCACAAGAATTTCCAGCAATCCCAACTTGATAGCTGTTTAGGTCTAACATATGAAAATAATGTTGAACCAATTTGGGCTAAAATTATAATTTTTCCCAAATATTTAAATACAAGTTTGCAGTACCGGTATAGCCTTCATTCCATTGCTGCCTCTATGGAAGATGTATAAAGCATCGAAAAACAAAAGATTACAGTACAGTTATGGCATTCATACGCACCAATATATTGGAAATGGATGAATACAAGTTGAGACTCCCATATGCAAAATGCTTGGGACTGGCAGTATTTTGGATATCGATTTTTCCATATTTTGGAATAGTTGCTTGCCATAATGCAATATCCTAGGAATGGGACCCAAGTTTAAACATAGAATGCATTTATGTGTCGTATACACCTTATACACACAGCCTGAAGGTACCGGATTATGATGAAGTCCGAGCGGCGCCCATGCGAGATGCAAGTTTTTTTTAAAGGGGAAATAATTTACAAGGCATGGTTTAGCCTTGTAAATGATTGCCTCTTTAATAAAAAAGTCTGAGCTTAGCCAGCATCCCGCACGGTCAATGAACTCGGACTTTGAAAACATCTCGGCAAATATTTTTTATAATTTTGTGCATGTTTGTGTATATACATGAAATCCATTTGTTTCATATACACCTTATACATACAGTCTGAAGATAGTTTCCTACAATAGTATCTATTATCAATAAAAAATAAGAACATTAATACAAAAGTATATAAAGTAATAAATTATTACAGAAAATTCCGCTGTCCTACATCATAGGGGTCAATCCAATTGGCTGCAATATTATTGCAGCTGCAAATCAGCACAGCAGCGGCCGCAGTTTACAGCGGGCCAAATTCGCACAAAACTGCTTGCCACCCCATAGAGGACCGAGCAATTTTGTGCGCACTGGAGCTGATTCACGGCCGCGAAGGGTGCAAGATCGGGTACCATTGCCGGTGTTTAAACGCCGTTGCAACGCCACTTCTCATTCTTCGAAGATATTTTTATTGACCCCATAGAATATTTCAAATTAAATATGTATCTTAGTAAAGAAAATGCTAGTGAATGTTTAAAATACATCTATTTTGTACATAGAATTGAATAAAAGACAAGAACACATTAGCTCATAAATATATAAACAAATAAAAACACAATTTAATACTTCAATAAAAGACAGTCTGTATCTATTCTAAATGAATACAATATAAAAGATATAATGTGAAAGTGATGTTTATTAATTTCTCTGTAAATGATGTGAAATCTCCACATTAATATCAATACATGTATAGGCAGCTTAATAAAGCTAAGCTAATCAATATCTGCATATATTTACATATATAAAAGAGCATTTACAGTATATGTATATATGTGTACGCTTTATAACTTAAGCTACGAACATTTATTCTACAACATCTATTTTTTATACTCCGTGTTCCCTTATTTATATTGTACTACACGTCTGTGTTGCCAATTCCTGCCAAAGGATGAACTGTTGCTTTCAGCCAACAGGGGTTATTAATAAAAATGCACTTTTAAAACATGATGCTGACTTGATGCATCTTCATCTTATTTATGTAGCTAGAATGTGAACGCACTGTATAATGTCAACATTTTGACACCTCTGCCTCAGCTATCAGGGCTGGCGGTGAATGTCATTATAATGTGTCTGCAGACTGGCAGCATAAGATACACTCATTGTATCAGCGCAGTGGAACAATTTGCTTAGTAAAGTCATTACATCGTGTTCTCACACTGTAACTTTTATATTACTTGCCACAAATGTAAGTATTGTGAGTCATTACTATTGCATGAGGTGTACAGCGGGATCCTAGGCAGAACACAGAAAGCACCTAATGCTCTGGATTCAGTTATTTCAGGACCAGGGTACTGGAACTATCTTTTTGGATAAAGAACTGAAATGTTGCTAACTGTACAAAAATAGACATAGAAGGTTATTTAAAAATATCTTCAGATATTCTTGTTAGGGGTTATTCAGAAAGGAACACAGATCTGGCTTCAACAGCAAGACCTGCGTCCATCTTCTCACATGCTGGGGGCCAATTTAATTGCGAACGCATCGAGTTGAGATCAACTCATGCCTGCAGATGGTCCGGCGCCTTTTTTTTCTCTCAAAACGGCTTCCTGTGATGTCACGCAGATGCCCCAGAAAATGTTCCAGACATGCCTGCGTTTTCCAGACTGCGCCCACTAAAATCCGTATTCTGGCATCCAACGAACATACTGTATTGTAAATCAAGTAAGTATAACCAGTGTCCTGAGAGCTAAATATAATCCTTCAAAGCATTTCTGTTGCTCCTACCTTTCTGGAATACGCCTTAAACACTTTCCCATTGAATGATGTTGTTCATGGGTTGGATAAATGGGTTCACTATGATATGCCGGCGGTCGGGCTCCCGTCGACCAGCATACCAGCGCCGGGAGCCCGACCGCCGGCTTACCGACAGTGTGGCGAGCGCAAATGAGCCCCTTGCGGGCTCGCTGCGCTCGCCACGCTACGGGCACGCGCGCCACACTATTTTGTTCTACATCCAGAGGGGTCGTGGATCCCCACGAGGGAGAATAAGTGTCGGTATGCCGGCTGTCGGGCTCCCGGCGCCGGTATGCTGGTCGCTGGGAGCCCGACCACCGGCATACTGAAGACCACCCGGATAAATGAATGGTGTAATGGTTAGCATTACTGTCTCACAGTCATGGGTTTGATTCCCACCATGGCCCTAAATGTGTGGAGTTTGTATATTCTCCCCTTGCTTGCATGGCTTTCCCCCAGGTAAACCAGTTTTCTCCCACAATCCAAAAATATACAAGTAGGGTAATTGGCTCCCAACAAAATAACCTTAGTGTGAATGTGTGTCTGTGTACGTGTGGTAGGAAATATGGATTGTAAGATCCACTGGGGAAGGACTGATGTGAATGGTCAGATATTGTCTGTAAAGTGATGTGGAATATGTGTGGGCTATATATATAACTGGAAATAAATAATAATGAAAAACACAAGGAGCTGATGATTAAGTGAGTTTCTTCAAGTTTATATGTGGCTTTTTGTAACTGTTGGGTAGATTTATACCCCTTTCAGACATGCTCTAAATTCCCGGGTTTTTACACATGAACGTGCATCAACCCGGGAATTTGGTATGTCTGAAAGGCACCGACCCGGGAATGTGATCCGGGTCACCAACCCTGCAATTGACCTGGGTTTTTCCTGGGTTTTTCTTCCCGGGTTGGCTTCCCGGGTTAAGTCTGAAAGGCGCGACCCGGGAATTTGCTCTCTGGCTGCATGAAAAAGGTTTTCATTGGTCAGAAAGGGCCGCCTGATGCCTGCTGATGACCTCATCAGTGGCAGACGGAGGGGAACAGACGCCACAGCAGCATGGGAGGAAGCAGAGAGCTTTGCTGTGAAGTGTGGCAGTGCCAGAGTGCAGAAGGTACACAGAGCTGTGCATGTATGTGTGCCAGTGCCAGAGAGTGCCAGAGTAACACAGAGCTGTGCAGAGAAGTCTGCAGAAGTGTGCAGAGATGTGTGCCAGAGGGTGCCAGTGAAGAGACTGCCATTTTGTTCATAATGGCTCACTGGAAGGAGGAGGAGGTCCAGGAGCTACTACATGTGAGGGGTGAGGAGGAAATGAAATCACAAATAACAGGGACTGTTAAGGATGCCATGATCTATGGCAACATTACAAAGATCCTGTCCAGCAGAGGTATTGTGAAGACACAACAGCAAGTTCTTAACAAACTAAAGTCCCTTAAGAAACAATATACCAAGGTCCATGACCACAATGGAAATGGCAGTGGTATGGGAAGGATGGAGTGGCACTTATATGAACTGTGCAGCAACGTGTTTGGCCATACAGCACTAAGCAATCCCGTTGCCCTATCCTCATCTAGTGATGCTGGCACGCTGTCTGCTATACCATCAGCTGCGGCTACATCGTCTCCAGAGTGCAGCCCGCAGAGCCCGGCATCATCGCAGAGCATATTTGATGATGATCCAGATGTTGATTCGGATGTCACCATCATCATCGATCCAAACAAGGCCACAGATGTGACAGCATTGTCGCAGAGCACGGGGGACGATTCCCTACCACAGACCCAGGGAGACAAGCCTACCCTACGCTCAAACAGTAAGTTTCCGGCATTATCATTGTCAGAGACATATTTAACATATAGTATATGACAATACTTTTATGTAGTATACTAACAGTAATGACTATGATATTGTGACGTAATAGGGTGTTATTATTAAACTGTACCTGTTGCTGTGTTCATATTGTGCTAGCGTATGGTAACCGCAAGCACAGATGTATTCATATATTTTATAAATCTATTTGTCCAACTTACATTTCTGTGCCATATCCCATTGTTACCTTTGAGATGGTCAAAAAAAATTCTGTTTTGTTTTTTAGTTTACACAGTCCCGCCTCGTAGGAAAAAGAAGACCAAAATAGAGGTAGCTACAAAAGCCATGACAAATATCTTGTGCGACCAACTACGCGAGATGGATTCAGATTGGCAGAGTCAAGAGGATGCAAGATTGCAAAAATTTATGGACAATGAACGTGAACTGCAGAGGAATTTGCTAACGCAAATGGTAGCTATGCAGGATAAGATCAGCAGCGAGAACCGTGAATTCCTAGGTCAGCTTTTTTCCAAAATGACCTCTACACCACAATTTACAAACACTCATTCTGACCTACAATCGCATTCTCACACCACATTTGGTCCAAAAACACGGTATGCCGAGCAAGCCCAGTCTCCTACCTCTTTTGCGGATACTCGCCAGTATATGCAGCAAGCCCAGTCTCCCACCTCTTTTGGGGATACTCGCCAGTATACGCAGCAAGCCCAGTCTCCCACCTCTTTTGGGGATACTCGCCAGTATATGCAGCAAGCCCAGTCTCCCACCTCTTTTGGGGATACTCACCAGTTTGCGCAGCAAGCCCGGTCTCCCACCACTTTTGGGGATACTCACCAGTTTGCACAGCAAGCCCGGTCTCCAACATCCTTTAATTCGACCTCGAATAAATTGAAGAATAGACCGAGAGGTCCAGAATTTGGAGATTCATTATCTAGTACAACTCCAGAGGAATCTACTCCCAGCAATAAACCACAGTACCAAATTCTCTAATGTATACTGTGCACATACAGTAAATGTTTGTTCTATGTTTATTGGTTGGGTATTGTGCCCATAACTTTATTTTTGTTTAATGTTTTGTTTGTGAAATACGTATGTTTAAAATGCGTATGTTTGTCTTAAAAAATTCAGGTATTGCGCATACGCTCATAATTATGAGTACATCATACACCTTGGTCTTATGATTATCTTGTTTGTATTTTTCACTGCAATACCGCAGCACTTTTTTTAATGTAGAACAGGGGTCTTCAACCATTGCCCTGCAGCTGTTATGGAACTACACTTCCCAGCATTTTCTGCCACCATTTAGCATGGGCTAAAATCTAAAATGTGGATGGGCATGCTGGGAACTGAAGCTCCATAACAGCTGCAGGGCAAAGGTTTAAGACCCTTGTGATACACCATGCCCTTCGGCAAAACTACTTTTTTGCACTGCAATACAGCAGCACTTTTATGTTATGGCTAAAGTGGGTGTAATGCGCCTGTCATTCCTAAAAAGTTGTTGTACTATACCATATATGTCCTCATAATTGGGAGGAGCTCATTAAAGATGCAAAAGATGTGCACACACGTTTTACAAGTTGAAAAAAACCTTTTATTCTTTCTAAAATAAACATTTTTGGAAAAGAAAAACTGGTGTTCTATTTATTGGTATATAAATATGAAATTACTGTATTCCTAACATGGAATTTAATAGCCTGCCCTCCCCTTTGCATGACCTCATTATTATGTGCCTGCAAACCGTCTCCTTAAAATGATGACACTGCCTTAAAAACTGAAAAATCCAGCTTATGTCTGAAAGGGGCCAACCCGGGAATTTCCCGGGTCTGTGGTGTAGTATGAAAGGGGGTCTGAAGAAAAACCCGGGTTTTTGCTGGAGAGAAAATACCGGGACTTGAGCAGGGTAATTCCCGGGTCATATGTCTGAAAGGGGTATTACTCAAGCTTCTAAAACAGACAAGTGGAGAGGCTGCCCAAAGCAACCAATCAGATTCTGTCTAGTATTTTCTGGAATACAATAGTGATATAATAGTTGATATATGATTGGTTGATATGAGCAACACCTCCACTTTTCATGTTTACAAACTTTAGTAAATCTACAATTATATTTCATATGTTGCTTTTTTACATTTCCCCATTGTGTATCACATCTTCATCTGTTGC
The DNA here is from genome assembly GCF_028390025.1 of Pseudophryne corroboree. Taxonomy (NCBI): domain Eukaryota; kingdom Metazoa; phylum Chordata; class Amphibia; order Anura; family Myobatrachidae; genus Pseudophryne; species Pseudophryne corroboree. The sequence continues at coordinate 266,018,794 of NC_086454.1, read as the reverse complement.
TTATCCCACCCATTGTGTCCTATGTAGTGAGCCCAAGATTGCTGCCCCACCTGGTACATTTACAGGAGGATGAACAATCAGATGATCAGATGCGCCATATCTCCATGTATCACTTTACTCACCCATTGTAGCCTTTGCAGTGCACCCAAGATGGCTGCCTCACCTGGTACACTTGTAGGAGGATGAAAAATCTGTAGATCTGATGTACAATATCATCACTTATCGATTTACCTGCCCATTGTAATGTACTGTATGTATTGAGCCCAAGATGGCTGCTTCACCTTGTCATGGTCCAGAGTCTTACATCGATCCTGGGTCCCGGAGTCTCCCTCCCTGTGGTCATGGCGGTGTTCTGGCAGTAGGTGGCCGGTTCCCACTCGTGGTGTGAGGTTGTAGTGTGTCTGGCAGAGTGAGCAGGTGCGAGCACTGGAGCACAGTAATCTGGGACTCTGCAGGGAAAGGGGATGCTTCCTTGTGTGTCTGCAGTTTTGGGAGCCACCATGTTGGAGACCAATGCATGCAGTGTAACCAATGGCAGTGTTCTCTGCAGTTTTTCAGCCAATCCCAGTCTGCTTCCCCTTTTAAAAGGAGTTGGATTTGAATCAAACACCTCCAGCTTTATGTTGCTCTTCCTAGAAGGTGCTTCAGCTCTGTGCTCCCGCAGTCGTCCTTCTTGCTTGGTGCTCTGAGTCCCTGGAAATCTCCTGCTTCGCTCTCCAGGACGATCCTCCGCTATCCTCTGCCCTGTGGTTCCGAGTTTGGTACCGGCACCGCCTCCTGCGGCTGCCAGCTCGCCAGGTTGAAGCTGTGGGATATCTGGAGCTGTTGGTAATTCCTTTAGTTCTCTGCTCAGTTGCTCAGTTGCTCAGTATTCAGTTTCTGCAGTCCAATTCTTCCAGTTACGTATATGAAGTATCCAGAGTTCACAGTTCTAGTCTTTCAGTTACGTTCACCAAGTATCCAAGTTTACAGTCCAAGTCTTTCAGTCACATTTTCAAAGTATCCAGGGTTTGCAGAGTCTTTCAGTCACATTGTCCAAGTATCCAGAGTCCACAGTTAAAGTCTTCCAGTTGCATTCACCAAGTATCCAGAGTTCACACTCCAAGTCTTTCAGTTACGTTTATCAAGTATCCAGAGTTCACAGTCCAAGCCTTTCATCCACGTTTCCCAAGAAATCAATTCTTACAGTCTGAGTCTTTCATTCACGATTTCAAAGTATTCAATTCTCACAGTTCGAGTCTTTCATCCTTGATTTTCAAGGTTCCTATTCTCTCAGTCTGAGTCTTCCATTCACAACTTCCAAGTATCCAGTTTTCTCAGTTAATATCTACAAGCCGTTACCAGGTTCTCAGTTTCCACAGTTATTTTTTACAAGCCAATTGTTGACAAGTCCCCAGCCTCCACCATCATATCATCTCACCACAGTTATCTATCCCCCAGTCTTCACAGCTAATGTCTGTCGATCACAGAGATTCCAGCCTTCGTAATCACAGTTATATAGTGTCCAGTTGTCACAGATAGTGTCTTTTCCTGTCCGGGGAATCTATGAGAAGAAACCACATTCGACCTCTAGGCCTTTTCCCTTCAGTGGTCTCTGTAACTTCAGCTGAAGTCCATTTGTCAGATACCTTATTACAGCTTGACCTCACACCTGGTAAACTTTTGATCTGATGCACTATAGATGCACTATATCTCCACTTATCACCTTACCCACCTATTGTAACCTTTGCAGAGTTCCCAAGATGGCTGCTATGCTGGTAGAATTAATGATCAGTGGAATGGATGATTATATGGGTATCTTCCGGTTCTTTTGTTTAGAACTTGGTATCTTCAAAAGTGTAATTATATCTCCAGATATTTTTTATACAGACCATTGTAACCTACAGTGTGTTGTGTGCTTTATGTCCTTTTAGAGAAAAGAGATAGAGGGTCATTCCATGTAAATAAGGAACATGTTGTGAAAAAATAAAATTTTGTTTGGAATTTTGTCTCAGCATATTACCCCTAGAGCATGCACAGAGTCATGTTGGCAGCAATAATTTTTCCCTCCAAAACCAGTTGTTTACTTATGGTGAGTGCTTGTGGACAGAGAACATGCTGAATGTGTTCAAGGTAGAAAGATTACAATTTCAAGGTAAGAAAAGTAAACATTAATAAGATATTTATAAATGCCTTATAATGCAATTGAAAGAGCATGCATTCTTCTTATCATGATAGTTTTTCAAGTAATTTTTGATAGTTTTTTATGGAGGAATATATTTGTTTAACCTAAAATGTGAAACGTGAGTTGCTCAGCCACCATTCTTTTTGAATATATTCACTTACACGATGGTCAGAGAAAATCATCTTTCATTTTCCTCCTTAATATGTGTGTGAATATTTATTAGAGATATGGAATTGCTTTCCATCTTGTGCTCTCATGTTAGTAATGGTAGTTTTATTTCATATAACTTGAGTTATCCTGGGACAAGGGGCAGACAGAGTTAAGAATTATGCTGCTTATTACTACAGCAAAGGCATTTTTATTCAGCTGCACTACCTGGGTGTTACTGATATGTGTGTGAAGGTATAAATGTTTGTGGAAACCAGTGGGCAGGGCTTTCGAAGCTGACCAGCAGCCGGATGACAGAGAGGGCTCGTGCGTATTAGCTAGTGGTCAGGGAGAGGGCTGGTGCGTATTAGCTAGTGGTCAGGGAAGCTATATTTGGGGAAACAAATGTGATATACAACATTTGTGAACTATAAAGAAGCCATCTAATAAAGCAACCAGGGTAAAGAGTCATTCTTTGTAACCTTTACAAAGTGGTGTCAGAAGGTTACAAAGTGGTCTCAGACCTTTTACACCATTTTTTCACAAATGACTACCACTTGTGATGTTCTTGATCACTCCAAAAATACTGTCATCCCATACAGTATATAGACAGACTTATTGAAGAACTGCTAACAGACGTTATGGTAGATATAATTTGGTCTGTTGGTCCTGCTTCTCAATTCAAAAACAGGTATGTTGCAGAAGCTTTGAAAATTCTAACCACAAAACACTACAGGAGAATAACATGGAAGTACTTTGCAACATTACATGGGAAGGGGCCTGGAGTTGATGATGCCATAAAATGCCATGTTTGGACTCATGTTAAAAGAAAATGTACCGTAGACAATGCAACTCCCAAGATGGCAGCTCATGAATGAAGATATTCTTCAAAGAAGAAAGACATTGAAACTTTCTTCATTGGTTAGGATTTGCATAGCTAATCACGCCATCAACAAAATTCATCACTTGGAACTCCTTAATGGTGAAGTAATTGGTCATACAGCAACATCAGAAGCAAAATAAGCAAAGTCAGTCGTGAGTAGAAAAACAGGGAAATGAGCTTGAGGTGGATGATTGGTTGGTGGTAAAATATGACAGTGAGCTTTTGGCCCGATACAGGTTGGATCGATACTCGCAATCCAATCGCAAAAATTACGATAAGGATGAGGGAGCATGCGCCGTCCCGAGCATGCGCCTGCATTTTCTGCGGGCGCCCGCAGAAAATGTGAACACCTCTGCCTGTCAATCAGGCAGAGGCATTCGTGGGGCAGAGGGTGGCAACGCTCCATTTCCTAGACGGAGCGCCTTGGTGGAGCTGAGCTGGCAAAAGGGGGCGGTGACCTAAAAAAAGGTAGCATGGCGTGGGCATGATGTCACATGTAGCCGTCATGATCGGAAAGATGACAGCGGGCCTCCTGCGGGCGCAGCTCGCAGGAGGCAACCCTATCAAGCAGAAATTGCAATGCATTTGCAATTTCTGCTTGATAAAGGCGGGGAGCGGCGCTCAGCATGCCGGGAGGCATTCCCCTGCGTTAGGCGGCCCCCAGCATGCGATGTCACGGATTGCAAATTCTGCTACTTAGCAGAATTTGCAATCCAACCTGAATCAGGCCCTTTATCCAGGAATTGTAACCAGTACAGGTTGAGTATCCCTTATCCAAAATGCTTGGGACCGGAGGTATTTTGGATATGGGATTTTTCCGTAGTTTGGAATAATTGCATACCATAATGAGATATCATGTTGATGGGACCTAAATCTAAGCACAGAATGCAGTTATGTTACATATACACCTTATACACACAGCCTGGAGGTAATTTTAGCCAATATTTTTTTATAATTTTGTGCATCAAACAAAGTGTGTCTACAGTCACACAATTCATTTATGTTTCATATACACCTTATACACAGCCTGAAAGTCATTTAATACAATATTTTTAATAACTTTGTGTATTAAACATAGTTTGTGTACATTGAGCCATCAAAAAACAAAGTTTTCACTATCTCACTCTCACTCAAAAAAGTCCGTATTTCGGAATATTCCGTATTTCGGAATATTTGGATATGGGATACTCAACCTGTATTATAAAGAAAGATGAAAAGTTATGGCAGTGGCCTACAAATAAAGATGATCGCTGGAGTGATGCGTATGCGTGTTCATATGCATCGTGGCCAGCTGTATTATACGCCGTGCTGTGTCTAGTTGCAGCCTGTGTCCGCTCAGAGGAATGAATAGGCACACGCACATTACTTCGTGGGCACACTCTCCATGCCATACTTGCGGAGATGCGCATAGGTAAGTGTGGCTACATCTATATATCACTGACAAGATAATCAGAAAATTAATCCTCCAGGTGTAGTGAATTCCAGATGTTACTCTAAGTTTGACAGTGAAATGTGATTATGTAATGTGAGTTACCACATACTGTAATGTGAGTTACCAAGTGTTTCTTTAATAACAGTTTTTATATAGAACCTCAAAAACTTAGTTACACATTAAAATGCTTTTTAGGCTCCTATAAGTTATGAGTAAAATTTTAGGAGCACCTAGACTTAAGACAGAGCAGAATTTCATGTTTGTTAAATGTCATACAAAACTCGGTTCTTTAATATGTAATGTGAGTTACCAGGAATAAAATGAAGGGTTTTTTTTTGGTTTTGTAATAAAATATTAGCAATTACTGTATACAGTTTGTTAAAGCATGACCTGTCTTATTATTTTCTCAGTAAATAAAATGAATTTCACATAAATTCTTTTTGCTGTTGATAGCCACTTGCTATGTCACGTTGTAACGTGAGTTACCACGGAATGACCCTAGAAATAATTGATCACTGTGAGAGATACATCGAACCTGATGGTTTTTGTGGATTAGATCAAATGTTCCTTTTTTTCTGCAATGTTTTAGCTTCATCTGGAACATATTTTCTATGTCTTGTATATTAGATAAATGACTGCATTGTTTTCCCAAGGGCTTTCTTATACTGTAGTGTCAAGGTGGCTTCAATATCTTTCTTGGGTTTAATATAAAGAAAAATGGGAAAACACTTATCACCAAATAGAAGTCTTCTGGAGGTTCCACCAGTTCAGCTATCTCTTGAACAGAAACCAGAACCGCCCTCTACAGAGCCTAAGCTTCAACTCAAACACTTGTCCCTGGGATTGTACACTCCAATCACTCAGGGTCCTCTTTCAGTGTACTCTCCTTATAATCATTTCTATTTTACCTTATACAGTGCATCCGGAAAGTATTAACAGCGCTTCACTTTTTCCACATTGTGTTATGTTACAGCCTTATTCCAAACTGGAACAAATTCATTTTTCACCCTCAAAATTCTACACACAATACCCCATAGTGACAATGTGAAAAAAGTGTTTTTGAGATTTTTGCAAATTTATTACCAATACAAAACTAAGAAATCACATGTACATAAGTATTCACAGCCATTGCTCAATACTTTCCGTTGGCAGCAATTACAGCCTCAAGACTTTTTGAATATGATGCCACAAGCTTGGCACACCTATCTGGCAGTTTCGCCCATTCCTGTTTGCAGCACCTCTCAAGCTCCATCAGGTTGGATGGGAAACATCGGTGCACAGCCATTTTCAGATCTCTCCAGAGATGTTCAATCGGATTCAAGTGTGGGCTTTGGCTGGGCCACTCAAGGACATTCACAGAGTTGTCCTGAAGCCACTCCTTTGATATCTTGGCTTTGTGCTTAGGGTCGTTGTCCTGCTGAAAGATGAACTGTCACCCCAATCTGAGGTCAAGAGCACTCTGGAGCAGGTCCTCATCCAGTATGTCTCTGTACATTGCCGCATTCATCTTTCCCTCTATCCTGACTAGTCTCCCAGTTCCTGCCGCTGAAAAACATCCCCACAGCATGATGCTGCCACCACCTTGCTTCACTGTAGGGATGGTATTGGCCTGGTGATGAGCGGGGCCTGGTTTCCTCCAAACATGATGCCTGGCATTCATGCCAAAGAGTTCAATCTTTGTCTCATCAGACCACAGTATTTTGTTTCTCATGGTCTGAGAGTCCTTCAGGTGCATTTTGGAAAACTCCAGGTGGGCTGCCATGTGCTTTTTTACTAAGGAGTAGCTTCCGTCTGGCCACTGTATCATACAGGCCTGATTGGTGGATTGCTGCAGAGACGGTTGTCCTTCTGGAAGGTTCTCCTCTCTCCACAGAGGAATGCTGTAGCTCTGACAGAGTGACCACCTCCCTGACTAGGGCCCATCTCCACCGATCGCTCAGTTTAGATGGCTGGCCAACTCTACGAAGAGTCCTGGTGGTTCCGAACTTCTTCCATTTACAGATGATGGAGGCCACTGTGCTCATTGGGACCTTCAAAGCAGTAGATATTTTTCTTTACCCTTCCCCAGATTTTTACCCCGAGACAATCCTATCTCGGAGGACTACAGACAATTCCTTTGACTTCATGCTTGGTTTGTGCTCAGACATGCACTGTCAAGTGTGGGACTTTATATACAGATGTGTCCACTTACATCTTTGCTTTTTTACAAATTTGGCCCAACATGCAAAACACGGCTAAGCTGTTTTTCACGAGTAGCGAGTGGATGAATTTTAAAATTTTTGTTTGCCATAATAGAATATGTATAAAGTAACATATTAAAGAAGCAAATTAAGAAAAATCACAAGGCATGGCTAAATCTCTGAGTCTATGGCATGCAAAACCGTGCCATACATGGCAGGATATAGCAAAGATGTATGCGGACACATCTGTAGACTGGTGTGTGCCTTTCCAAATCATGTGCAATCAACTGAATTTAACACAGGTGGACTCCAATTAAGTTGTAGGAACATCTCAAGGATGATCAGTGGAAACAGGATGCTCCTGAGCTCAATTTTGAGCTTCATGGCAAAGGCTGTGAATACTTATGTACATGTCATTTCTTAGTTTTAGACTTTTTTCACGTTGTCATTATGGGGTAATGTGTATAGAATTTGGAGCGAAAAAATGAATTTATTCCATTTTGGGATAAGGCTGTAACATAACAAAATGTGGACAAAGTGAAGCGCTGTGAATACTTTCCGGATGCACTGTAGCTCCATGCAGGGACAGATTGGGGTCCAAAATTCAGATTTGGCAAGCGCGTGGAAACAGGCGGGGGCATGCCGCGAGTCAGGGGGCGTGGACTAGTGGCATGCCTCCATTTCCATGGAGATGGGCAGGGGGCGAGGGAGCGTCTACAACAGAGAGCCGGAGGCTGCGCTGCACACGGCCTTCCCGGCTCTCTGAATGACAGGACCGGCCCACCAGCCCTTTTGGCATTTTCCAGAACCAGATAGGCAGTCCGGCCCTGGCTACATGTCTCCACACTAAGAAGGTGTCAACTCCCACATCTGTTCAAATGTATTGGGTGGAGTCCTATACTAGAGGCTCCTCTATCTCACTTCTATCTGGGGGAGGCTTTCTAATGGGAGAGTCCTTAATGAAGGGCCCATCCCAAACATCAACTACTTCTTTGGACCATGGACTGGATCTGCTCCTTTAACTTACTGTTTACCAGGATGACTGAAACATCCATGGGAGGTGTTTGAACCATGTTGGAAGCTTACTCCCGTCTCAATTTCAGCTCCTTATGCAGATTGAGAAAATGATCCGCAGTCTATATATATATATATATATCCATAAATGTAAACAAAACCTGAATGCAAATAATTCAAAGTAAAGACGGATAAATGCGATTCATTAGCAGTATTTCCAGAATGTGTATTAGGCTATCCTCTAAAAGGCTGCTTAGACAAGTGTGTCATCAAGATACACGCACACCATGTAATCTTATCTAAAGCCCTATCTATCAGCAAAACAGTGTTCTCCTGCAGCTGTGTCACAAAATCAGATCACTTGGCTGACAGAGAATGGGAAAGGGGCGGAACTCCAGCTCTCTCGCTTATGACTGCAAGAAAGGCTGCACATAAAAGATAATATTTTTAATCACAGATTAACCCTTCAGGGTCCCAACTGATCTGTACAAAGATTGTATCACAGCTGTCTGTGCTAAGAATATATATGTAGAGAAGCCAAAGAAAAAAAACAAGAGAAAAAGTTACAGCGCAGAAACAAACAATAAATAACGCATAACACAAAGTGACCAGAGAAACTTTAAAGGAAAATTATAATATAAAAAATTATATATAGAGAGAAAGTATATATATATCTATATATCTATATATTGTCGCAAGGCGGGAAGAATCACGTACAGCTGTACGGTAAAATAGTGGATTGTTTAATCACATCAGCTTAGCGGGTCAAATCAAATGTGCATTTTTATAATGTAAAGTAAGTGAATGTTTCATTAATGGATGGTAAGATGAAGTCATCTTTAAGGAGTCTTGTGAGTGGACCATAAAGTGTGTCATACCCATGTTTGAAAGGTCTCATATGACATAACCCTTTAGCCATTTTATATACAGTATTTATGTAATAAACCCTAACTGATAACTTAAGGCCGGACAAATCCAAATTTCCAGTCCTTCATTTGCTACATACTGTATATACATTGGTACTTTTATAATGGTTTCAGGGTGTGCAGTGCATAGAGGCCTGTGGGCCCAGGTGGGCCCACAAAACACACTCAGCACCTATGTTTAATACCTCTATGGAGCACCACAAATCACTTGGAAAATGGTGTGGTAGCCATTTTCCCAGAGATTTGCGCATGTGCAGTAGAGAATTCATTGTAAACATGGCACGGGCACCATGTTCAGTGTCCAGTGTCTGTGCGGGAGAGTGGCATGGCGCGTAGGGTGGCGACCTGCTCTTTTGTATAATTCAAGTGTCTTGTGTTGCATCAGTCCGGTGTTGGTGTCTTGTGCTGCATCAGTCCAGTCACAGTGGTGGTGTCCTGTGCTGCCATAAATCCAGTGCTTCTGTATAAGTCCAGTCCAGTGGTGCTGTGTTGTTCTGCATCAGTCCAGTGGGGGTGTCCTGTGCTGCCATAAGTCCAGTGGTGGTGTCCTGTACTGCTATAAGTCCAGTGCTGCTGTATAAATCCAGTCCAGTAGTGCTGTCTTGTGCTGCATCAGTCCAGTGGTGGTGTCCTGTGCTGCCATAAGTCCAGTGGTGGTGTCCTGTGCTGCCATAAGTCCAGTGCTGCTGTATAAGTCCAGTCCAGTGGTGCTGTCTTGTGCTGCATCAGTCCAGTGGTGGTGTCCTGTGCTGCCATAAGTCCAGTGGTGGTGTCCTGTGCTGCCATAAGTCCAGTGCTGCTGTATAAGTCCAGTCCAGTGGTGCTGTCTTGTGCTGCATCAGTCCAGTGGTGGAGTCCTGTGCTGCCATAAGTCCAGTGGTGGTGTCCTGTACTGCTATAAGTCCAGTGCTGCTGTATAAATCCAGTCCAGTAGTGCTGTCTTGTGCTGCATCAGTCCAGTGGTGGTGTCCTGTGCTGCCATAAGTCCAGTGGTGGTGTCCTGTGCTGCCATAAGTCCAGTGGTGCTGCCGTATAAGTCCAGTCCAGTGATGCTGCCGTATAAGTCCAGTCCAGTGATGCTGCCGTATAAGTCCAGTCCAGTAGTGCTGCCGTATAAGTCCAGTCCAGTGGTGCTGCTGTATAAGTCCAGTCCAGTGGTGCTGCTGTATAAGTCCAGTCAGTGGTGTTGCCAAATAAGTCCAGCAGTACTGCCATATAAGTCCAGGGGTATTGCCGTATAAGTCCAGGGGTACTGCCGTATAAGTCCAGTTTAGTGGTGCTGCCGTATAAGTCCAGTCCAGTGGTACTGCCATATAAGTCCAGAGGTACTGCTGTATAAGTCCAGTCCAGTGGTGCTGCTGTATAAGTCCAGGGGTACTGCCGTATAAGTCTAGGGGTACTGCCATATAAGTCCAGTGATGTTGTCCTGTGCTGTATATTATTTACTCCAAATAAAGGGGGTTATTAATATTTAATCCAAATAATTTTTACATGGTTTGCCCTGTGTGGTGTAGAGGTGCGCTCTCCTCTGCTGCATATTGTTATATAACTCCAGAAAAATAATGGAGAACAAAAATTTGGAGGATAAAATAGGAAAGATCAGGAACCACTTCCTCCTACTACTGCTGCCGCCGCTGCTGTTGTTGCTGCTGGGAGTCAATCGTCATCCCAGAGGGGAAGTCGGAAAACCACTTGTACTATTACAACTAAGCAATTGACTGTCCAACAGTCCTTCGCGAGGAAGATGAAATATGACAGCAGTCATCCTGTTGCAAAGCGGATAACTGAGGCCTTGACAGCTATGTTGGTGTTAGACGTGCGTCCGGTATCCGCCATTAGTGCAGTGGGGTTTAGACAATTGATGGAGGTAGTGTGTCCCCGGTACCAAATCCAATCTAGATTCCACTTCACTAGGAAAGCGATTCCCGGACTGTATAGGGACATTAAGAAAAGTGTCCTCAGTGTCCTGAAAAATGCAGTTGTACCCAGTGTCCACTTAACCACGGACATGTGGACAAGTGGAGCAGGGCAAACTAAGGACTACATGACTGTGACAGCCCACTGGGTAGATGTGTTGCCTCCTGCAGCAACAACAGCAGCAGCAGCACCACCAGTAGCAGCATCCAGGGGTGTATCTAGGGGTCCGTGCGCCCCTGGCACAGTAAAGGAGTCTATGAGTGCCACCTGTATATATACATACTGTGCGTACAATAATGGGTCCCCCATTGCTGGGTAGACAGAAGCGGCACTCCAGAAGAAGGAGTGTGCGAGCCCCGAAACGTCTGTGTAATTTTTATGCATTGAACATAAATTTGACTTCTTCACTAAGTCTCTGGAGCGCCACTTCTGTCTCCCCCAGAAACGGTTGAACCACCATTGTATACACCTCACACAGAGGGCACCGGACCATCTATTTTGTTGAGTGTAGTGCCAGTCTGAATGTTTTTTGATATATAAGTGGAAATTTTGAAGTAGGGGTAAGGAAAAGTGAAGACAGCAATTATGCGCGCTGCTCCGGAAAAGGGGGTGTGGCCATTCAAAAGGGGGCGTGTGCTTTGTGTTTACCACACCATATACCCCTTATACACATTATGCGCCACAATAGTAGGACCCTTTATATTATCTAGTACTGGTACCCCTTTCACAGTATAGCACACAGAATGAGTCGAAATTCACATTATACTACATGCTATGAGCCAAAATTCACATTATAGCACACAAAATGAGCCGAAATTCACACGATAGCACACAGAATGAGCCAAAATTCACACTATAGCCCACAGAATGAGATGAAATTCATTTTATAGCCCACAGAAAAAGCTGAAATTAACATTATAGCACGCAGAATAAACTGAAATTCACATTATAGCACACGGTATGAGCCGAAATTCACATTATGGCACATGGAATGAGACAAAATTCAGGGAGAGTGACAGCAGGGACATAGGGACAGGGAGACTGACAGAGGGACAAGGAAAGTGACAGCAGGGACATAGGGACAGGGAGAGTGACAGAGGGACAAGAAAAGTGACAGCAGGGACATAGGGACAGGGAGAGTGACAGAGGGACAAGGAAAGTGACAGCAGGGACATAGGGACAGGGAGAATGACAGAGGGACAAGGAAAGTGACAGCAGGGACATAGGGATAGGGAGAGTGACAGAGGGACAAGGAAAGTGACAGCAGGGACATAGGGACAGGGAGAATGACAGAGGGACAAGAAAAGTGACAGCAGGGACATAGGGATAGGGAGAGTGACAGAGGGACAAGGAAAGTGACAGCAGGGACATAGGGACAGGGAGAATGACAGAGGGACAAGAAAAGTGACAGCAGGGACATAGGGACAGGGAGAGTGACAGAGGGACAGGGAAAGTGACAGCAGGGACATAGGGACAGGGAGAATGACAGAGGGACAAGAAAAGTGACAGCAGGGACATAGGGACAGGAAGAGTGACAGAGGGACAAGGAAAGTGACAGCAGGGACATAGGGACAGGGAGAATGACAGAGGGACAAGAAAAGTGACAGCAGGGACATAGGGACAGGGAGAGTGACAGAGGGACAAGGAAAGTGACAGCAGGGACATAGGGACAGGGAGAATGACAGAGGGACAGGGAAAGTGACAGAGAGAGGGACAGCAAGGACATACAGTAGGGACTAGGGAAAGAGAAAGGCAGCAGGGTAAGATTATCTATTTATCAGTGGCGGTGCTGAGGATGCTGTGGTCTGCTGTGTGGTGGATGAGGAGGCTGTGGTCGGCATGGTGCTGAGGAGGCGGAGGTGCAGAGAAAGACTGAGGACAGCGGTGGTGTAGTAGAAGAGGAGGCAGAGGGTGGTGCAAGAAGGAGAATGCTGTGGTCGGTGGCACTGCAGCTCTTATGACCGCAGCGCTACTATTTCAAATCTGCCGCTGAATGACAGCCACTCAGGAGCGACCTCATTGCACCTCTTTTTCCTCTTTGCATTATGTGCTGTTTGGGGCCTAGATTTAAAACTGCCATCCTGTCTGTCACTGCAGTGCCACTCCTAGATGGGCCAGGTGTTTGTGCCGCCCACTTGGGTCGCTTAGCTTAGTCATCCGGCGACCTTGGTGCAACCTTTTGGCCTAAAAACAATATTGTGAAGTGTGAGGTGTTCAGAATAGACTGCAAATGATTGGAAATGAATGTTATTGAGGTTAATAATACAGTAGGATCAAAATTACCCACAAATTCTGTGATTTTAGCAGTTTTTATGTTTAAAAAAAAAAAACATCATCCAGATCCAAAACCAAAACACGAAAGGGTGGTTTTGTCAAAACTAATCCAGATCCAAAACATGAGTGGGGATCCAGATCCAAAACCAAAACACAAAACCCAAAAAGTGTCCACCCCACATCTCTAAGACTAACCCTTATCTAGCCCTAACCCTAAAATTAGGTGCCGGCATTCTGGCGGTTGACGTATAACCACACCCATTATAAACACAGGCGTTAGATATTTACTGTATACACAGGTCTAGAACTATAAAGCAGGTCAGGCACGGATTCAGCATGAAATACCGGCAGTGGGGATGCTGTCCGTCAGTATACTGACAGCAGCATCTCGGCCACCAGTATGACGGCAGCGGGCGAGCACTAGAACGCCCCTTGCGGGCTTGTGACACTCGCCATGCTGCGGGCACGGTGGCTCGCTGCGCACGCCACAGGTTATAGTTTACCTTTATGGGTGTCGTGGACACCCACAGAGGGAAAATAGCCTGTGGCGCTGGTATTCCAATGATGGCATTTCATCGCTAGTCAGGATTCCGGCATCGACATTGTGAGTGACTGCTGGGAACCCAACTAGTGGTATATTAGCCCCTTCCCTCAGGTACATCATGTTTAGTCAGTAAATTTGTCAATTTCAAACAACATTACACCAGATGTGGGCGTATAATTAATCATGTAAAAACCCAACACTTTAGGATATATTTAATATCAAACTATGGGGGACATTTACTAAGCAGTGATAAGAGAGGAGAAGTGAGCCAGTGGAGAAGAGCCCATGTCAACCAATCAGCACTGAAGAAACATCTATCATATGCATACTATAAAATGATACAGAGCTGCTGATTGATTAATTGATTGATTGATTGATTGATAGGGCAACTTCTCCACTGGCTCACTTCTCCACTCTTATCACTGCTTAGTAAATGTCCCCCTATGTCTTATATCTATCTTGTGTAGGGCCAGACTCACCAATATGACCCCTTCCACCTGGTACAAAATGATCTGCTCTGCCACTTATTTTACTATTAAAGTTATCTGTTCTGAATTTATTCATTGGTGTTAATTAATACACCCCTCTCTTCAGTTGGTTAAATTAGAAATTACTGTAACTGTAATAGTAAATTAAGTGGCGGGTTTTGGGAGCAGAGCATTTTGTACTATGTTGTAGGGGTTCATGATGGAGGGTCAGCTGTTTAACCAGGAAGTCTTGGCAGAAATTCCTTTAATTGAAATCCTTTTGCTTGGCTCGGTGTCTGACTCAGTTTGACTAAACATGTGTCAAATTTCTGTGTGTGTGGGTACCATAAGCATACGAAACATAAGAATCACTTATTTAATTCATAAATAAATAGTAGAAAAAAAACCTTTATTCCTAAATGCATGAAAAGTGGAGCAGAGTACAGAGTCATGCTCCAACACTGTATAACCAAAAACAGGTTACATAAAATGATCTTATTAGTCATAAATCATACCTCATGCAATGATGGGAAGACCTCAGACCAAGCCTCTGACCGGGGCAACCCAGGTCTTGGTATGGTGTAAAAGGGACCAACCAGGTTTGCGTTTCCTGGAATGTCAACCCTGGTTGAGACCAGGGCTTTTCCTGAAAATAATCCAGCTCATCTACGATGTAAAAGGGAGGACCTGGATTACTCTACCTGTGTTTCATTAATGCCTGTGTAACATTATCTCGGATCCACCCTATTCACACTAGTGATGAGCGGGTTCGGTTTCTCGGAAACCGAACCCCCCCGAACTTCACCCTTTTTACATGGGTCCGAGCCATACTCGGATTCTCCCGTATGGCTCGGTTAATCCGAGCGCGCCCGAACGTCATCATCCCGCTGTCGGATTCTCGCGAGATTCGGATTCTATATAAGCAGCCGCGCGTCGCCGCCATTTTCACTCGTGCATTGGAAATGTTAGGGAGAGGACGTGGCTGGCGTCCTCTCCGTTATTGTTGAACTTGATTGTGCACTATTGCTTAATTGTGGGGAGGGCTGGGGAGCAGCTGTATAATATAGGAGGAGTACAGTGCAGAGTTTTGCTGATCAGTGACCACCAGTTATCCGTTCTCTGCCTGAAAAAAACGCTCCATATCTGTGCTCAGTGTGCTGCATATATCTGTGCTCACACTGCTTAATTGTGGGGACTGGGGAGCAGCTGTATTATATAGCAGGAGTACAGTGCAGAGTTTTGATGACAGTGACCACCAGTATACGTTATCTGCCTGAAAAACACTCAATATCTGTGCTCAGTGTGCTGCTTTATTGTGGGGACTGGGGACCACCAGTATAATATTATATAGGAGGAGTACAGTGCAGAGTTTTGCTGACCAGTGACCACCAGTATATAATATATAGCATTACGGTACAGTAGGCCACTGCTGTACCTACCTCTGTGTCGTCATTAAGTATACTATCCATCTAGATTCTATACAGTTGTGCAGTTTGCTGACACAGTGACCACCAGTATATATAGCAGTACGGTACGGAAGGCCACTGCTGTACCTACCTCTGTGTCGTCATTAAATATACTATCCATCTACATTCTATACCTGTGGTGCATTTTAGTTTTGCAGTTTGCTGACACAGTGACCACCAGTATACTATATATAGCAGTACAGTACGGAAGGCCACTGCTGTACCTACCTCTGTGTCGTCATTAAGTATACTATCCATCTACATTCTATACCTGTGGTGCATTTTAGTTTTGCAGTTTGCTGACACAGTGACCACCAGTATACTATATATAGCAGTACAGTACGGAAGGCCACTGCTGTACCTACCTCTGTGTCGTCATTAAGTATACTATCCATCTACATTCTATACCTGTGGTGCATTTTAGTTTTGCAGTTTGCTGACACAGTTACCACCAGTATACTATATATAGCAGTACGGTACGGAAGGCCACTGCTGTACCTACCTCTGTGTCGTCATTATAGTATACTATCCATCTACATTCTATACCTGTGGTGCATTTTAGTTTTGCAGTTTGCTGACACAGTGACCACCAGTATACTATATATAGCAGTACGGTACGGAAGGCCACTGCTGTACCTACCTCTGTGTCGTCATTAAGTATACTATCCATCTACATTCTATACCTGTGGTGCATTTTAGTTTTGCAGTTTGCTGACACAGTGACCACCAGTATACTATATATAGCAGTACGGTACGGAAGGCCACTGCAGTACCTACCTCTGTGTCATCATTAAGTATACTATCCATCTACATTCTATACCTGTGGTGCATTTTAGTTTTGCAGTTTGCTGACACAGTGACCACCAGTATACTAGATATAGCAGTATGGTACGGAAGGCCACTGCTGTACCTACCTCTGTGTCATCATTAAGTATACTATCCATCTACATTCTATACCTGTGGTGCATTTTAGTTTTGCAGTTTGCTGACACAGTGACCACCAGTATACTATATATAACAGTACGGTACGGAAGGCCACTGCTGTACCTACCTCTGTGTCGTCATTAAGTATACTATCCATCTACATTCTATACCTGTGGTGCATTTTAGTTTTGCAGTTTGCTGACACAGTGACCACCAGTATACTAGATATAGCAGTATGCTACGGAAGGCCACTGCTGTACCTACCTCTGTGTCATCATTAAGTATACTATCCATCTACATTCTATACCTGTGGTGCATTTTAGTTTTGCAGTTTGCTGACACAGTGACCACCAGTATACTATATATAGCAGTACGGTACGGAAGGCCACTGCTGTACCTACCTCTGTGTCGTCATTAAGTATACTATCCATCTACATTCTATACCTGTGGTGCATTTTAGTTTTGCAGATTGCTGACAGTGACCACCAGTATATATAGCAGTACGGTACGGAAGGCCACTGCTCTACCTACCTCTGTGTCGTCAAGTATACTATCCATCCATACCTGTGGTGCATTTCAGTTGTGCGCAGTATATATAGTAGTAGGCCATTGCTATTGATAGTTATTGGCATATAATTCCACACATTAAAAAATGGAGAACAAAAATGTGGAGGTTAAAATAGGGAAAGATCAAGATCCACTTCCACCTCGTGCTGAAGCTGCTGCCACTAGTCATGGCCGAGACGATGAAATGCCATCAACGTCGTCTGCCAAGGCCGATGCCCAATGTCATAGTAGAGAGCATGTAAAATCCAAAAAACAAAAGTACAGTAAAATGACCCAAAAATCAAAATTAAAAGCGTCTGATGAGAAGCGTAAACTTGCCAATATGCCATTTACGACACGGAGTGGCAAGGAACGGCTGAGGCCCTGGCCTATGTTCATGGCTAGTGGTTCAGCTTCACATGAGGATGGAAGCACTCATCCTCTCGCTAGAAAAATGAAAAGACTTAAGCTGGCAAAAGCACAGCAAAGAACTGTGCGTTCTTCTAAATCACACATACCCAAGGAGAGTCCAATTGTGTCGGTTGCGATGCCTGACCTTCCCAACACTGGACGGGAAGAGCTTGCGCCTTCCACCATTTGCACGCCCCCTGCAAGTGCTGGAAGGAGCACCCGCAGTCCAGTTCCTGATAGTCAAATTGAAGATGTCACTGTTGAAGTACACCAAGATGAGGATATGGGTGTTGCTGGCGCTGGGGAGGAAATTGACAAGGAGGATTCTGATGGTAAGGTGGTTTGTTTAAGTCAGGCACCGGGGAGACACCTGTTGTCCGTGGGACGAATATGGCCATTAACATGCCTGGTCAAAATACAAAAAAAATCAGCTCTTCGGTGTGGAATTATTTCAACACAAATGCGGACAACAGGTGTCAAGCCGTGTGTTGCCTTTGTCAAGCTGTAATAAGTAGGGGTAAGGACGTTAACCACCTTGGAACATCCTCCCTTATACGTCACCTGCAGCGCATTCATCATAAGTCAGTGACAAGTTCAAAAACTTTGGGTGACAGCGGAAGCAGTCCACTGACCACTAAATCCCTTCCTCTTGTAACCAAGCTCCTACAAACCACACCACCAACTCCCTCAGTGTCAATTTCCTCCTTACCCAGGAAAGCCAATAGTCCTGCAGGCCATGTCACTGGCAAGTCTGACGAGTCCTCTCCTGCCTGGGATTCCTCCGATGCATCCTTGAGTGTAACGCCTACTGCTGCTGGCGCTGCTGTTGTAGCTGCTGGGAGTCGATCGTCATCCCAGAGGGGAAGTCGGAAGACCACTTGTACTACTTCCAGTAAGCAATTGACTGTCCAGCAGTCCTTTGCGAGGAAGATGAAATATCACAGCAGTCATCCTGCTGCAAAGCAGATAACTCAGGCCTTGGCAGCCTGGGCGGTGAGAAACGTGGTTCCGGTATCCACCGTTAATTCAGAGGCAACTAGAGACTTGATTGAGGTACTGTGTCCCCGGTATCAAATACCATCTAGGTTCCATTTCTCTAGGCAGGCGATACCGAAAATGTACACAGACCTCAGAAAAAGAGTCACCAGTGTCCTAAAAAATGCAGTTGTACCCAATGTCCACTTAACCACGGACATGTGGACAAGTGGAGCAGGGCAGACTCAGGACTATATGACTGTGACAGCCCACTGGGAAGATGTATTGCCTCCCGCAGCAAGAACAGCAGCGGCGGCACCAGTAGCAGCATCTCGCAAACGCCAACTCGTTCCTAGGCAGGCTACGCTTTGTATCACTGCTTTCCAGAAGAGGCACACAGCTGACTACCTCTTACGGAAACTGAGGAAGATCATCGCAGAATGGCTTACCCCAATTGGACTCTCCTGGGGATTTGTGACATCGGACAACGTCAGCAATATTGTGCGTGCATTACATCTGGGCAAATTCCAGCACGTCCCATGTTTTGCACATACATTGAATTTGGTGGTGCAGAATTATTTAAAAAACGACAGGGGCGTGCAAGAGATGCTGTCGGTGGCCCGAAGAATTGCGGGACACTTTCGGCATTCAGCCACTGCGTACAGAAGACTGGAGCACCACCAAACATTCCTGAATCTGCCCCGCCATCATCTGAAGCAAGAGGTGGTAACGAGGTGGAATTCAACCCTCTATATGCTTCAGAGGATGGAGGAGCAGCAAAAGGCCATTCAAGCCTATACATCTGCCCACGATATAGGCAAAGGAGGGGGAATGCACCTGACTCAAGCGCAGTGGAGAATGATTTCAACGTTGTGCAAGGTTCTGCAACCCTTTGAACTTGCCACACGTGAAGTCAGTTCAGACACTGCCAGCCTGAGTCAGGTCATTCCCCTCATCAGGCTTTTGCAGAAAAAGCTGGAGACATTTAAGGAGGAGCTAAAACAGAGCGATTCCGCTAGGCATGTGGGACTTGTGGATGGAGCCCTTAATTCGCTTAACCAGGATTCACGGGTGGTCAATCTGTTGAAATCAGAGCACTACATTTTGGCCACCGTGCTCGATCCTAGATTTAAAACCTACGTTGTATCTCTCTTTCCGGCAGACACAAGTCTGCAGAGGTTCAAAGACCTGCTGGTGAGAAAATTGTCAAGTCAAGCGAAACGTGACCCGTCAACATCTCCTCCTTCACATTCTCCCGCAACTGGGGGTGCGAGGAAAAGGCTAAGAATTCCGAGCCCACCGCTGGCGGTGATGCAGGGCAGTCTGGAGCGAGTGCTGACATCTGGTCCGGACTGAAGGACCTGCCAACGATTACTGACATGTCGTCTACTGTCACTTCATATGATTCTCTCACCATTGAAAGAATGGTGGCGGATTATATGAGTGACCGCATCCAAGTAGGCACGTCAGACAGTCCGTACGTATACTGGCAGGAAAAAGAGGCAATTTGGAGGCCCTTGCACAAACTGGCTTTATTCTACCTAAGTTGCCCTCCCTCCAGTGTGTACTCCGAAAGAGTGTTTAGTGCAGCCGCTCACCTTGTCAGCAATCGGCGTACGAGGTTACTTCCAGAAAATGTGGAGAAGATGATGTTCATCAAAATGAATTATAATCAATTCCTCCGTGGAGACATTCACCAGCAGCAATTGCCTCCACAAAGTACACAGGGACCTAAGATGGTGGATTCCAGTGGGGACGAATTAATAATCTGTGAGGAGGGGGATGTACACAGTGAAAGGGGTGAGGAATCGGAGGATGATGATGAGGTGGACATCTTGCCTCTGTAGAGCCAGTTTGTGCAAGGAGAGATTGATTGCTTCTTTTTTTGGTGGGGGCCCAAACCAACCAGTCATTTCAGTCACAGTTGTGTGGCAGACCCTGTCGCTGAAATGATGGGTTCGTTAAAGTGTGCATGTCCTGTTTATACAACATAAGGGTGCGTGGGAGGGCCCAAGGACAATTCCATCTTGCACCTCTTTTTTCTTTCATTTTTCTTTGCATCATGTGCTGTTTGGGGACAATTTTTTTGAAGTGCCATCCTGCCTGACACTGCAGTGCCACTCCTAGATGGGCCAGGTGTTTGTGTCGGCCACTTGTGTCGCTTAGCTTAGTCACACAGCGACCTTGGTGCACCTCTTTTTTTCTTTGCATCATGTGCTGTTTGGGGACTATTTTTTTGAAGTGCCATCCTGCCTGACACTGCAGTGCCACTCCTAGATGGGCCAGGTGTTTGTGTCGGCCACTTGTGTCGCTTAGCTTAGTCACACAGTGACCTTGGTGCGCCTCTTTTTTTCTTTGCATCATGTGCTGTTTGGGGAATATTTTTTTGAAGTGCCATCCTGCCTGACACTGCAGTGCTACTCCTAGATGGGCCAGGTGTTTGTGTCGGCCACTTGTGTCGCTTAGCTTAGCCATCCAGCGACCTCGGTGCAAATTTTAGGACTAAAAATAATATTGTGAGGTGTGAGGTGTTCAGAATAGACTGGAAATGAGTGGAAATTATGGTTATTGAGGTTAATAAAACTATGGGATCAAAATGACCCCCAAATTCTATGATTTAAGCTGTTTTGTAGGGCTTTTTGTAAAAAACACCCGAATCCAAAACACACCCGAATCCGACAAAAAATTTTCGGTGAGGTTTTGCCAAAACGCGTCCGAATCCAAAACATGGCCGCGGAACCGAATCCAAAACCAAAACACAAAACCCGAAAAATGTCCGGTGCACATCACTAATTCACATTGACACATGACTTGGATTGGCCCGCAATATCAGACCCAGATCCCGAGTCCTTGTCTCTGTCCCAAAGGTTTATCAACATGGCTTGTAACAATGTTGAAGATCCTGGATCAGACCCAGGATTGAGGTTTGAAAGTGGTATTGTAAACTTAATTTACAAAGTGCTAAATTTTGCACAGTGCTCCTGCGGTGGGTCCTCATTTCTCATAGGTGCACCTACAGGTCTGGGGCCACCGGGGCAGAGGTACTGGAGGGGCATGGTTAAGTCTGGGTCCATGTCTCCTCCAGAATAAAAATGAAAAAAAAATAAAAATGTCCCCCTCAGCAGCTACTCGGGCCCTTCCACCTGCCCTCTCATCGCCATTGTACATGTTCACCAAATACCATGGTTAGAAATGTTAAGATGACAATGACTAAGTTTGAGAAGACTGCATCCGTTAATATGAAGAATTTGATGGATCTGTGACACCTGTGCACCTAGATTTGTTGAGCAGTTTAAAGCTAAATTTCATTTTGCAAAGTGAGGTCTTTCAAATGAGAAAATGGTGAGTGATAGGCAAACTTCTAAGGGTGTACCTTACTGTGCTGAAGGGACCAAAGCGACTTCCATTCTGCAAAAGGACTATAACCTTGCACCAGCCCAGAATTGATGGAGACCGGTCTTATTCTATTCTTTTAATGGGATGCATTTTGTTCCTTTCAATTGCACTTTGGTGGAGCGTACTTTGGGCCTAATTTAGTATGGAACGCATTAGCATGTCGGCTATCGGGATTGTTAGGGGGCGTGATCCCGGTGTCGGTATTGTGACTGGTTTCCTGACCACTGGTTAAATGACTACATCCCCTAAAGGGAATTTGCCGAGGAAAGGTTTAGGTGTATGAATCATTAAAATTAATTCAGTGGTTCTCTAGATTAGCCCGAATAACCAGGCGCCTACCAGAGATTAGCGATACTATGCAGATAAGGGAGGAGGGGCGTGGCCTGCTGAGTTCTCGGCTGGGTGTGTCTCCCTGAGTTCCCGCAGCCAACAGCCTTATCAGGTGTTTGGGAGACCCCACTGCTGGTCTTTGAGCTCCCCTGAGTGCCCATTTACTTACCCCCACCTGGCGCTCGCTTTTGCGGCTTGTCCCGGGCTGCAACTTGCTGACTTTTACCGTGGCCACATAGGGAAGGTGAAGCTGCAGGCTCAAGTAGTGGGTGACATCATCGCAAAGTTCCCACCAGCGTCCACCTCCTGGACACTGCTCTGTGCTTGGTGACTGGCCGGATCACTGTCTCCAGCTGCCTCCGGAGGTTTGTGGGGGCTGAAGGCACTGAGAGGAGACATGATGCTGGGTCCATATGGTGCAGAGGAGCCACAATCTGACACTGGAGGGCTGATGCTACAATTGGTGCTGGTGTGACTGCACTTAGCCGGAGGTAGTCAGTCAGTCTCTATTCATCAGTTGATATAGCCCTGGATCTGCCTGCTATAGATTCCCTTTTATTAGTTGGTGTTGACAGAAGTAGTTTTGTGGCTGTCAATGCCCTAGACCCCTATCTTGGGTAAATAAGGCTATCAGCATAAAGTCATCATTGCTCCCATGTGAAGCTGGGTGGCTCGCTAGTCTAGCATAAAAAAATAAATTCAAACACACAAAATTGCAACAAATAATGAAGGGGGTCATTCCGAGTTGTTCGCTCGCTAGCTCCTTTTAGCAGCACTGCACACGCTAGGCCGCCGCCCTCTGGGAGTGTATCTTAGCATAGCTGAATTGCGAACGAAAGATTAGCAGAATTGCGAATAAATAATTCTTAGCAGTTTCTGAGTAGCTCGAGACTTACTCCTACACTGCGATCAGCTCAGCCCCTTTCGTTCCTGGTTTGACGTCACAAACACGCCCTGCGTTCGGCCAGCCACTCCCCCGTTTCACCAGACACTCCCGCGTTTTATCCTGGCACGCCTGCGTTTTTCCGCACACTCCCAGAAAACGGTCAGTTTCCGCCCAGAAACACCCACTTCCTGTCAATCACACTCCGATCACTTCAACGATGACAATTCTTTGTTCGGAAGAAAGTTCGGAAGTAAATCTACTAAGTTTTGTGCTAAACTACTTAGCGCATGTGCGCTGCGTACCATGCGCATGCGCATTTTTGCCTTAATCGCTACGTTGCGAAAATCGGCAACGAGCGAACAACTCAGAATGACCCCCGAAGTCCACCCTAATTATCATTATAATTTAAGCCAAAAAATTAGGCTAATTCAAGTGGTATAACAGAAGGAAAGTGGAAACATTCTATGTAATGAAAGGGCTGACACTAAAATGGAATATTTTGGGGCTACGGTGTGTTATTCGTCCAATCACTTTCTATTTGTTATTATTTACTTTAACCAACATCCACAACGCTGTCACTGACATCTTCCTGTCATCTTCCTTTCCTACTGAACATTGTGGTAAGGACCAAAAACTCACCAATGGATCAAATAATTTTAAAACAGTTATTTATTAGTTTATTTTTTCATTTATCGTTCTTGGTTAGTAAAGGATCTATTTTAGACCATTGGTAAGTTTGTCCTGATATGTAATATCTCTTATCACCACTATTCACATTCTATTCATGTCTGGAGAGCTGCTCCAATCAGAGGCGTCACTCACCTCCTTAACACCCGGTGCGGCGGTGGGAAAAATGGGACAAGGCTTTGTGGGAATGGGTGGGGCTTAATTAGATGGGCGGGGCTTCGTGGGTGGCACCCATTTTTAGTCCATTAAATGACCGAAAAGGGGTGGAGCTTCACGTCCCAACACCCGTTTTTTTTTGTTACTTGGTGGGTGTGGGAGGTGAGGGCTGACTCCCGGGGAGTGCTGTCCCTGCAGTGCTGGCTCCTATACAGTGACAGGAGCCGAGTGCTGCACATAATATAACAGTGCAGCATTCGGCTCCTGTCACTGTGCATACCCCCTGCACCCCCCTTGTGATGCCACTGTCTCCAATGCAGTCCTGGTAAATGGTAACTATTACTGGAATATATATGAATTGCCGGTCGGGATGCTGGTGGTCACACGATTGACAGCAGCACACTGACTGTGAAGATCCCGACATAGGAGGGGGTATGTATTTCTACACACCCGCCCCCATCCCCTACCCTAACCCTCAGGGGTGGTGCCTATCGCTAACCCCCAGGGGGTGTCAGCTATGGGTAACCCTCGGAGAGTGATGGCTAGGGCTATCCCCCACCCCCCTTAGTTCCTAACCCTACCCCCCAGTGCTTAACCCTAACCCACCCCCCACCTGCCCTAACCATGTACCCCCAATAGTCACCTTTGACATCCCTGCTGTCGATGATCGGGCGCCGGTCTCGTGAGTGGTGTAGGGATTTTCGTCATCAGTCACATGACCGCCAAGATCCTGACAGTCTGGAAGCTGAATACATCCCCTATTATTCATTAGCTGTTGATCACAGAGTGGAAAGATCTTTGTTCCAGGTTGTCACCTGGCTTATCACTGTGCATGCCCAGCCGTTGAGCCACACGTGTATAGAATAGGCTGCCAGAGTGGGAACCAAAGATCCTTCTCCAGCAAATCTGTAGCCTATATTCTACAATGACTATCATCATTTGAAGATGGTGTTGGGGCTAAGCTTTTTGTAGCTAAGCTTTTTGGAGCTTGACAAATTGGCCAAGACTGTGGTCCCTATTGAGAATAAGAGGGTCTGTGGTATCTGCAGATTTCTCTGATAACTACTGCGTGTATTCAGAGCTGTATTATCCATAAGGCTGACTAGGCTGGAGCATAGGAGCCCGGCCATGGGTTACTGTGTAGAAGTGCCCTGTATCACAGGGCACATCAGTGCAGCGGCGGAGTGCAGGAGATCTGCCGTGCCGTAGCTGGCCCCAGAGAGGCCGCGCCGAAGAGCGGCAAAGTGTTCCTGAGGCCATGGAAGAGGCCTAAGACGCGGGCATCGGTGGAGAGGATGTCCAGCGGAAGTTGGACGCTGAGAAGAGGCGACGGCGCTGCTGGCTAGGATGGGCCAGCGGCAGAAGATTGAAGCGAAGGACCCGGAGAGGCCACCAGGGGAGGAATGGGAAAGAGCGAACAAAGCTTCCCCCTGGTGCCACTCCCACCAGGACAGGTATGCCCTCGGTGAGTGTACCTGTCACCTACCCCCCCCCCCTCCCTAGACCACCAGGGATCAGGCATTAGGCCCGTGGGGACAGTCAGGCTACATGGTAGGCGGGCATTAGGCCCGTGGGCATTATTTCAGGCATAAGGCCTGTGCTGCATTAGAGGGCATTAGGCCCTAGTTCAAATATGGCACATTAGGTATATAAGGTGACTCTGGGCATTAGGCCCAGGTCACCCAACCTGTTTCACATTAGGCGGGCACTAGGCTCGTGGCTAATTGCCAGGCCTCAGGCCTGAGAGGACAGCTAGGGGACACTAGGCCCAGTGTAAATATAGTATTTCCTTCCAGTGAATAAGGATGGTACTGGGACTAGGCCCACGCCACTCCAACGTGTACATGTAGGCAGGCCCGCAGGGCCTGAGCCCCTGGTAAATTAATGCATGGGGAGGTGGGTAGGCTGTACGGCGCCTACCCCTCAGTAATATAAAGTTAGGTTTTTCCCCTGTGTGGAGGAGCGGTCCAGTTCCACACACGTAGCCACAACAGCTTTAGGAGTTAGGGATTTAAAGGGACAGGACATTGTTGATGCTTGTACTGTGATATTGTGATGTGTGTTGTTTCCGTGCAGGGCAAAGTGTTTGTTTAAAGTTTGTGTATAGTTTGTGTTGCACCACATACACCTGAGGTAGTTTGATGGCTCTGTTCATGTAGCTAGTGTAGCGGACGCACACTAGGTTAGTTCTTGGCCTTGCACAGTTGTTGTTTCTTTTTGCCTCCTTAAAGGGACCTTCAAGTGGAGAAGATCCGAGTATAAGGTTGGCAACGGTGAGCATCCTCTCTGTCTGTCTGTCCCTGTGTCCGTCTGTCCCCTGAGCGCCAGTTCAGTGGACCTTGCTCGGCCGTGCAAGGTCCAGGATACACCTCAGCGTGTGAGTGCTGCTTAGGTGACAGTTGGGTGGCTGAGGCTTTATGCCGATGATGATTTTCACCTAAGCAGTGAAGGTCACTCCCACCCCGGGAGGATACTCCATCATCGATTTCCTTTCCTACCTAGCTCATCTGCCGTCTGGTTCTGGAGGGGGATCGCCGTGTCCAGGTTTCAGTGAAGATTCCAGACCCGTTGAGGTATCCGGATCCTGAAGGTGAAGTGCGGCGCGAGGTAAGCAGTGAGACTACACCTGCACGGCAGCAGGCACTGCACCCGCACCCCTCTCACATTACTACGGCCCTGCGTGTGGCCTTTGGTAAATAGAACATAAATGTGGTACGAGATGAGGGGACGGAGCTATCATGAAGGTACATAATGTCTGACAGCCACTATTGGAAAACACTCATTTCCTTGCAGATTAAAGTTATGTAACATACCCCATTTGCTAAACATAATTTAGTTTTGACAGAATACACATAACATATGAATTGTTCCAAAATAGCTCCTACTGCAGCCTGACAGTTCCCATGTTTGACAAGAGCTGCCATGTGTGTTTAATCAGAAAAATCTTAACCTAATTATGCATGACATTGCCTCCTACGACCAGCCCCTAGAACCCAAAGTCTTGCACATACAGTAAGCTAGGCACTCTCATCCCACTCTATCCCCTCATAGTTAAGTCTCCTAAAATGTAATTTAACTGCATTAAAGATATGTGCTTTATGATTGTAACAATGTACCACTTGAAAGGCAGATGATGCACCAACAACGTATGTGTCAGTTGTATATGTATGCGTGGTATGGTAATGCTATGATTTATGGAAAGGGAAAAATCTGTGCTTCCACAATTTAAAAAAAACTTGACCTTCATCAAGGATACTACTGTATCTGCCTCACTGTCCCAAACCACATCCATTCAGCACCCATTCAATACACAAGGCACATACATTGGGAGTGGCTCTAGACTGCACACCCAAACTGCTTGGAATGAGAGGCAGCGGCGCTTTAAGAGATGAGGAGGCCCGTGTGCTGCCTCCTCCGTTCGGGCCCCCTACTTTCTGCCGGCAACACTGGAGAGTCAGAGCACTAGAGGGCTCAGACTTTACTGCGCATGCACAGATCACCGGGAAAATGGTGCGGCGTTCATTGGGTGCAGAATGTGCGGTGGGGGCCCCCTTTGGACTCAGGGGCCCATGTACACTGCACACACTGCTCCTATTATTGATTAGCCAGTGATGAGAGGTGCTATCTTGCTGAGATATAAAGTACTACGCATAGAAAAAATGTATGCAGATGCCTATCTCTGTTCCAACCTAAGATCACCCATGGATGTTGGATTACAGGCCATGATACTCTTGTCACTCCCACATAATGGGGATGTCAGTCACATGGTCACTGCAAAGTTACCACCCAGAAATATCCATTTCACAGAGAGTGTGGTCCGTCCACAGACAGATGAATGAATCCGTTCTCAGGAGCGATCTCTATAGGCCCTACACACTTGGCGACGTTTCCGATTTGGATGATGTTCAATTTCAATGATTAATTACCATTGTCCAAATTGGCTTTCTATGCTATATGGGGGAAAACCAACGATGAACGACCACTGGTGCATACACACTGAGCGATATGAATGATTTATCGTTCATTACTGAACAAGATCATTCATATCGCTCATACACATCGGCAAGTGTGTAGGGCCCATAAGTCTGTAAACCAGGCCTTCCCAATCTCGGTCCTAGGCATTCTAACACTCCAGGTTTTAGTGATATCCATGCTTGAGCACATGTGGCAATTAGTAACTCAGTTATTTTACTTTTAACCATCTGTGCTGAAACCTGGATATCACCAAAAACCTGGACTGTTAGTGTGCCTTGAGTACAGAGGTTGGGAATGTCTGCTGTAAACAATACATTATATGGTAGTATTATATAAATAAGTAGTAATAATAATAATAATAATCTAACCCACTGTTAAGCAACAAATATACCTCAGCTAGTATAAAAAAAACGGGAAGACTGGGCGCAATTACGGGGGCGGGGCTTCACTATGAGCGGATCCAGCAGCTCACCAGCGCCATTTTCCCTCTACAGCTCTACACAGACAGACTGGCAGGGAAGCGCAGCCCCTCCACAAGGACTCCAGCTTGCCTCAGCTGTACCAGGGAGTCATAGCAAAGGGGGGGAGCAGTATTAGAATACTGAGCCTTTATTACAAATGTTTAGTTTGTGACCCAGCTACAATATAATTAGCTATAAGGGCGCTGTGTGGCTGGCTCCATCATACTCTGTGTCTCCCTAGGGAGCTCTGTGTGGGTTAACTGTGCTTTTAACCTATTCATCACTGTATGTGTGTGTGTTCTTTTACATTTACTATGTCAAAGGAGTGTGTTTCATGCACAGCAGAGTGTTTCTCTCAATCAGGGGCTCACTGCCGTGTACTCAGGATAGTACACATTCCCAGGCTAGTGGATCTGAACCAGAATGGTTAGATTCATTAAAAGGGATTATTTCAAATATTTCAAATAAATTATCCCAAAATGAGAAGGAGACGCAATACTTAAGGCAATCTGTTGATAACCTGATGAATAGAGATTCAGTGGTCATTCTAACGTCTCAGACCCCTGCCATTTGTCCACAGAAGCATACCCTGGTCCAATCATGCAGGCTGATACCAATGATGATGCTGTATCAGACCCAGAGGAGGGTGAGGTGGACTCGGGAGGGGGGATGCTGCTTTGTCACAGGGAATACAGGCCGATAGAATCTATTAGAGATGTCTTGTACATGACTGATAAGGTATCAAAGGACGAGGTGGAATATTATTTTAATGTGAAAAAAAATCCTCAGGTCCCAAAATGGTTACTCACATCTTTCACGTTTCCTCAGGATGATAGGAAAAAATTGGAAAATCCACCGATAGTTGACGTATCAGTTTCTAGGCTGTCTCGTAAGATAGTTTCACCTGTTCCTGGGGCAGCTTCCTTGAAGGATGCTGCAGACCGCAAGATTGAGACCACTCTCAAATCTCTGTACACAGCTGCGGGGGTGGCCCAGAGACCCACTGTAGCTTGTGCATGGATCTCTAGGGGCATTACAAAATGGTCAGGTAATCTAATTGACGGATTAGATTCCTTATCCAGGGGCAGGCCTGGCGCATACCGCTCAGCAAAGGGATGCAGTGCAGGTAGGCGCCAGGGGGGAGAGGCGCCTACCTGTCCTGCATCCCTGTGCTGAGTTCCCCTGCCCTGCTGATGCCGGCTGCTGCGGCTGTCAAACTCTATGACAGGCAGCGGTGCCGGCATCATGAAGCATCCTCTCCCCTCCCCTCCTCCCCGTCACATACTCACAGTGCAGCCAGTCACAGTGTGCTGGGAAGATCGAAAGGGGGCGGAGCTTCGTGGGAATAAGGGGCGGAGCTACGCGGGACCAGGCTGCAGGAGGACGAGTTTCCAGACTTTTTCATGTAAGTGGCTGGAAAGAGTGTGTGTGTGTGTGTGTGTGTGTGCGTGTGTGTGTGTGTACAGTGGGGTCCATTCCGATCCGATCGCATGCTGCACTTCTTCACAGCCGTGCAATTGGGTTGGAACTGCGCATGCGAGGCGGCTGCATTGCGCTGGTGCATCGTTGCCCGGTGACAGTCGTCGCCGTGCAGCGATGCCGCGAACGCAGAAAGCTGTCGCAGTGGCGACCGCAAGAAGATTGACAGGAGGAAGGCGTTCCAGGGCATCAACTGACCGTTTTCTGGGAGTGGTTCGGCAAATGCAGGCATGTCCAGGCGTTTGGAGGGTGGATGTCTGACGTCAATTTCCGGGACCTGCATCGCTGGATCGATCGCATAATTATTACCCTGGTCTAGTTCTACACAAAACTTTTTTTGCATAGCAGGGCTGCACAAGCGTTCGCAGCCTTGCTATTACAAAAAGCCCTCCCCCATAGGCAGCGTCGAGTTGATCGCACGGGCAGCAAAAAGTTGCTACGTGCGATCAACTCGGAATGACCCCCAGTATGTACATGTGTGTGTATGTATATGTGTATGTGGTGTATGTGTGACTGTGCAGCATAATGTGTGTAAGCGCTACTGCTTCAGGGGGCGTTGCATCTTGTATAAGCGTTACTGGTACAGGGGGCCTTACGTGTGCAAGCGTCACTGGTACAGGGGGCGTTCGTGTGTAAGCATCACTGGTACATGGGGCGTTGCGTGTGTAAGTGTCACTGGTACAGGGGGCATTATGTGAGCAAACGTCACTGGTACAG
This sequence comes from Pseudophryne corroboree, assembly GCF_028390025.1. Classification (NCBI taxonomy): domain Eukaryota; kingdom Metazoa; phylum Chordata; class Amphibia; order Anura; family Myobatrachidae; genus Pseudophryne; species Pseudophryne corroboree. The sequence continues at coordinate 265,988,437 of NC_086454.1, read as the reverse complement.
GGTGCATTACGTGTGTAAGCGTCACTGCTGCAGGGGGCGTTATGTGTGTAAGCGTCACTGGTACAGGGGTCGTTGCGTGTGTAAGCATCACTGGTACAGGGGGCGTTACATGTGCAAGTGTCACTGTTACTGGGGGCGTTACATGTGCAAGCGTCACTGCTACAGGGTGTGTTATATGTGTAAGCGTCAATGCTACAGGATGCATTACGTGTGTCAGCGTCACTGCTGCAGGGGGCGTTACGTGTGTAAGCGTCACTGCTACGGGGTGCATTACGTGTGTAAGCGTCAACACTAAAGGGTGCGTTACGTGTGTAAGCATCACTGCTGCAGGGAGCGTTACATGTGTAAGCGTCACTGGTACAGGGGTCGTTGCGTGTGTAAGCGTCACTGGTACAGGGGGCATTACGTGTGTAAGTGTCACTGGTACAGGGGGCATTACATGTGCAAGCGTCACTGCTACAGGGTGCGTTACATGTGTAAGCATCAATGCTACAGGGTGCGTTACATGTGTAAGCATCAATGCTACAGAGTGCGTTACGTGTGTAAGCATCACTGCTGCAGGGGGCGTTAGGCATGTAAGCATCACTGCATCTTGTATAAGCGTCACTGGTACAGGGGGCGTTACGTGTGTAAGCGTCAATGCTACAGGGTGCTTTACTTGTATAAGCGTCACTGCTACGGGTGCATTACGTGTGTAAGCGTCAACACTAAAGGGTGCGTTACGTGTGTAAGCATCACTGCTGCAGGGAGCGTTACATGTGTAAGCGTCACTGGTACAGGGGTCGTTGCGTGTGTAAGCGTCACTGGTACAGGGGGCATTACGTGTGTAAGTGTCACTGGTACAGGGGGCATTACATGTGCAAGCGTCACTGCTACAGGGTGCGTTACATGTGTAAGCATCAATGCTACAGGGTGCGTTACATGTGTAAGCATCAATGCTACAGAGTGCGTTACGTGTGTAAGCATCACTGCTGCAGGGGGCGTTAGGCATGTAAGCATCACTGCATCTTGTATAAGCGTCACTGGTACAGGGGGCGTTACGTGTGTAAGCGTCAATGCTACAGGGTGCTTTACGTGTATAAGCGTCACTGCTGCAGGGGGCATAATGTGTGTAAGCGTCACTGCTTCAGGGAATGTTACGTGTGTAAGCGTCACTGTGTCTTGTATAAACATCACTGGTACAGGGGGCGTTACGTGTGTAAGTCCCACTACTACAGGGAGCATTGTGTGTATAAGCATTATGTGCGCTGTCCTTTTGTAAAGTACGGGAGAGCGCAAATTTATAGTTTGCAGGGGGGCGCCGAACTCCCTAGCACCGGCCCTGTCCAGGGGGGAGATAATTTTACTCCTACTATATATACAGGATTCTGCTAACTTTATGGTGGAGGCCATAAAGGAAATTGGTTTACTCAATGCACGCACCACTGCCATTGCAGTGTCAGCACGCAGGGGCTAGTGGCTATGCCAGTGGACTGCGGACAAGGATTCCAGGAAAGGCGTGGAAAGCCTACCTTTCACAGGTGAAGCCTTTTTTGGAGATGAACTGGATACGTGGATATCCAAAGCTACGGTGGGTAAGTCTACATACCTTCCTTCCGCAGCTCCCCCATCTAGAAATCCTACACTGCTCCAACTCTGCAGTCCTTTCGGACAGTGTAGTTTAAAACCAAAGGTTCTTCTACGGCCTTTAAAGGCAATAGAGGTAAACCCAGAAAACCAGCAACTGCAGGTTCACAGGAACAGAACTCCGGTTCTGCTTCCTCTAAGCCTTCGGCATGACGGTGGACCGCACTGCCTGGATGACAGGTGGGTGGGAGCCCGTTTGAGACTCTTCAGTCACATATGGGCAACGTCATGCCAGGATTCCCGGGTCAAAGATCTTATATCCCAGGGCTACAGACTGGAGTTTCAGGAACTCCAACCTCACAGATTCTTCAAATCAGGCTTACCAGCTTCTCAAGAAGCAAATATGACTTTACAGGAAGCAATTCTAAAACTGGTACAGACTCAGGTCATTGTTCCAGTTCCATTTCAGCTACAAGGTCAGGGTTATTATTCCAACCTGTTTGTAGTTCCGAAACCGGACGGTTCGGTAAGGCCCATTTTAAATATCAAGTCGTTGAACCCGTACTTACAGGTGTTCAAGTTCAAGATGGAGTCTCTGAGAGTGGTGATCTCAAGTCTAGAGGAGAGGGAATTCTTGGTGTCTCTGGATATCAAGGATGCGTACCTTCATATTCCGCTTTGGCCGCCGGTTCAAGCTTATCTAAGGTTTGCCTTACAGGACTGTCACTGTTATGATTCCAGCACTCTGGTCAGAGGAGATCTTATGGCAAGGACCGGAGCACTGGAACGGAATGCTGGGGAAGGGAGCAGGACAGGAAAATAGCCCCTGGCGCCCTAACTCTGTTGTCTCACCCGTGTTGTCAGAAATCCCCTGCGAGACTATGGTTTCTTGAGCCCTTGGCAGCCGCGTTTGAAGGGCGGATTATGTCTGCCCAACTTCGATGCCCCCCGGTCTTAATGAGAGACAAAATGAAACCCGAGACAGGGTGATAACAAGAGGCCCTCTAACTAAACAACCAGGCCAGGGGCTAAGCAAACTCAAAACTATAATATGTGCGGAGAAACTGCCAGGGAAAAGGACAACCAAAATATCCACTTGTCCAATTCTCCTACCCGGCACCGCCGAGTACCAGAGAGGACTTGTGGAAGCGGAACCCTCCGCAAATGCTCCAAACACAAAATATAAAAGGTAAAGCGGCTGAGCCGCAACACACGGCAGAGCCGTAACTCACGAACACCACTGGATATAAAACGGTGATCAGTCAGGACTCCAGGGAACCAAACGACCTCTTGGGATGAGATGACAACTCCCGAATACCGGACTTCTGAGGACTGGAATGACCGGATACAGCAGGACTGGAAACAGACTCTCAGCAAACAAAGGCAGCATGCAGGAAGCTATTACCGGCGTCTGTGAGAAGCCCTGGGAGTGTATTTAACAAGGAGTCCTCCAATCAGCTGCTAAAGGCTGATTAAAATAAATGCCGTGCAGCTGCCTTGCTGCACGGCCAGAGAGCAGGTGAATATCTTAATTTCCTAAAGCCTAGCAACGGGGAACGCGGTCCGCCAGTGGCGTCCCCGTTGCTAGGGTCCGTGCGGCTCAGCGCGCCCGGCGTCTAGCGTTGCTAGGGAGCCGGCGGCTGTACGTGCACGGCGTCTCTAGTTGCTAGGCGCCGGGCCGCGCAGACCATCAAGCGGACCCCGGCGCCTAACAGTACCCCCCCCTTGAGGAGGGGTCAAGGAACCCCTAAAGCCAGGTTTCTGAGGAAATTCCCGAAAAAATGCCCTCTTGAGCCTCGGGGCATGAAGATCCTTATCCAGGACCCAAGACCTTTCCTCCGGACCATAGCCTTTCCAGTGAACCAGAAAATACAGCCGATCCCGGGACAATTTGGAATCGAGAACCTTCTCTACCAAGAACTCCTGTTGTCCCTGTACATCCACTGGAGATCTACCCTGAGAGATCTTCCGAGGAAATCTACTGGAAGAAACGTATTGTTTCAACAGGGAACAATGAAACGTATTTCCAATCCTGAGAGATCTTGGTAAACGTAACCGAAAGGCAACTGGGTTGACTCTTTTAATAATAAGAAATGGCCCAATAAATTTGGGTCCCAGTCTAGCCGAGGATTGTCGAAGCCTGATGTTGCGAGTCGACAACCACACCCTATCTCCCACCTTAAAAGTGCAAGGACGTCGGAGCCTGTCAGAAAATTTCTTCTCTCGAAAGGCCGCTTTTCTGAGAGCAAGGTGCACCTTTTTCCAAATGGCTCTGAGATGGGAGGTAAGGTAAGCGAGGAGACTGAGGAATGATGAAAAAAAGAATTAGCTCTGGGGTGAAAACCAAAAACTGAAAAGAATGGAGACTCTTTAGTTGAGGAATGACAAGAATTATTGTAAGCAAATTCAGCCAACGGAAGAAACTCGGACCAATCATTCTGGAGTTTGGCTGAATACAAGCGCAAATATTGTTTCAATGATTGGTTAACTCGCTCGGTTTGCCCGTTGGATTGTGGGTGGTAACCGGATGTTAACGACAATTTCATCTTCAATGAGGCACAAAAACATTTCCAGAATTGTGCGATGAATTGTGGACCCCGATCAGAAACAATATCAGTAGGCAACCCATGAAGCCTGAATACATGGCGGAGAAACAAAACTGCCAACCCTTGGGCAGAAGGCAATCGGGGAAGAGCAATAAAATGAGCCATTTTACTAAAACGGTCCACTACCACCCATATGACTCGGAATCCGGCTGAAAGGGGAAGGTCAACCACAAAATCCATGGAAATGTGAGACCACGGCCTGAGAGGAACATTTAAGGGCATAAGTTGCCCGATGGGCAAGGAATGGGGAACCTTATGCTGTGCACAAACCTGACATGAATAAACAAATTCCTTGACGTCTTTAGAAAGACCAGGCCACCATACTGAGCGAGAGACTAACTCCAATGTCTTAGAGACTCCTGGATGCCCTGAAACTTTGTTATCATGGAATTCCGTTAAAACAGTAGCTCTCAAAAACTCAGAGACGTAAAGACGACCAGCAGGAGTAATTCTAGGAGCTTGGTGTTGAAGCTGTTTTAACTGGGTAAATAAATCTTGTGTGAGGCCCGCCCAGATGACCGAAGATGGAAGTATGGGGGTAACAGGATTGTTATTGTGAACCGGAAGAAAGCTACGTGACAGGGCATCAGCCTTAGTATTCTTGGAACCAGGCCTGAAAGTAATTATAAATTTGAAACGCGTAAAAAATAATGCCCAACGTGCCTGCCGGGCATTAAGCTGCTTAGCCGATTCAATGTATTGCAGGTTCTTATGGTCAGTCAATACCGAAATAGTATGTTTTGCTCCCTCCAGCCAATGCCTCCACTCCTCGAAAGCCCACTTTACCGCCAGTAACTCCCGATTACCAACGTCATAGTTGGATTCAGCGGAGGAGAATTTCCTGGACATAAAGGCACAAGGATGTAACTCCAGAGACTCCGGATCCTTTTGAGAAAGGATAGCCCCCACTCCAACCTCCGAGGCATCAACCTCCACCACAAAGGGCAATTCCGGATTAGGATGTCTGAGGACTGGAGCCGAGACAAAGGCTTGTTTCAAGGTCCGGAAGGACAACTCAGCTTCACGCGACCAGTTGGTAGGATCCGCTCCTTTCTTTGTCAGAGCTACAATGGGAGCAGCCAGGTCAGAAAAAGAATGAATGAACCTCCTATAATAATTCGCAAACCCTAAAAAGCGCTGAATTGCTTTTAAATTGGTGGGTTGCGCCCAACTAAGGATGGCCTGGAGTTTCTTTGGTTCCATGGAAAATCCCTGAGGGGAAATTATGTACCCTAAAAAAGATATTTCCGTGACATGAAACTCACACTTCTCCAGCTTGGCATATAAATGATTCTCACGTAACTTTTGAAGAACCAGACGCACCTGGGTAACATGTTGTTCCATTGATTCAGAAAAAATCAGGATGTCGTCTAAGTAAATGACCACGAATTTCCCTAGGAAGTCACGGAGCACATCGTTAATGAGGTCTTGAAAAACTGCCGAAGCATTGGACAGGCCGAATGGCATCACCAGGTATTCGTAGTGACCCGACTGAGTACTGAAGGCCGTTTTCCACTCATCTCCAGATTTAATTCGGATGAGGTTGTACGCTCCTCTAAGGTCAATTTTAGAAAAAATCACAGCAGAACGTAACTGATCAAAGAGTACAGAAATCAACGGCAAAGGATAGGTGTTTTTAACTGAGATCTTATTCAGGGCTCTAAAATCAATGCAAGGTCTAAGCGAGCCATCCTTTTTCTCCACAAAGAAGAAGCCTGCACTTAAAGGAGATTTTGATGGTCTAATAAATCCTTTCTCAAGGCTCTCCTTTACATAATCATTCATAGCCGCAGTCTCTGGCCCGGATAATGCATATAATCTTCCCTTTGGCAATGCGGCACCAGGAATTAACTGAATAGCACAATCATAAGGCCGATGGGGAGGCAGAATGTCCGCATTGCCTTTGGAGAAAACATCAGCAAACTCCTGGTATTCCACCGGAATGAGTTCTGGAATGATAGCTGCTACTCTGACTGGAAACGTGATACATTCCTTATCACAAAAAGTACCCCAATGTGAAATCTCCCCTGACCGCCAATCAATGGTGGGATTATGAAAGGCCAGCCAAGGGTGACCCAGAACAACTGGAACTGCTGGGCAATGTGTAAGAAAGAACTCGATTTTCTCGGAATGTAGAGCTCCTACTGTAAGTAGTACAGGGGGTGTACGGAGAGAAATAATCCCATTAGACAGCGGACTCCCATCTAAGCCATGCATGGTGACACACCTACCCAAAGGTAACTGAGGAATGCCTAAGGCCTTAGCCCAAGTTAAATCCATAAAGTTTCCTGCAGCTCCACTGTCAACAAAAGCCGACACCGAAGAACTGAGGCTGCCAAAGGAAACTTTAACTGGGACTAAAAGGGAGTTATTCGAGGAGATAAGCTGCAGACCTAGGTGAACCCCCTCACAATTCACCTGGTCAAAGCGTTTCCCGACTTGTTCGGACAATTACAAGCAAAATGTCCCTTACCCCCACAGTACAGACAAAGACCAGAATTTTGCCTTCTGGCTCTTTCTTCAGGAGACAGCCGGGAGAGACCCATCTGCATGGGCTCCTCTATGTCTTCAGGAATGGAATATACACACGGACTTGACCTTACAGGTGCTCCTTTTTCAGCCCTCCGCTCTCTGAGACGACGATCAATCTTAATAGAAAGCTCCATGAGTTTATCGAGAGTCTCAGGAGCGGGGTACTGAAGGAGACTGTCTTTTATAGACTCTGATAAGCCGAGGCGAAACTGACTGCGCAGGGCTGGGTCATTCCAGCCACAGTCGTTCGACCAACGGCGAAACTCTGTACAATAAACCTCCGCAGGATTTCTACCCTGTCTGAGAGCGCGCAACTGACTTTCAGCGGACGCCTCTCTATCAGGGTCATCATACAAGAGCCCTAAAGACTCAAAAAAAGCGTCAACTGACAACAATGCCGGATCCTCTGCTCTTAAACCAAATGCCCAGGTCTGAGGATCCCCCTGGAGCAAAGAAATAATAAACCCGACCCGCTGAGATTCAGTACCCGAGGAAGTCGGTCTTAAACGAAAATAAAGTTTACAGGATTCTTTAAAATTAAAAAACTCTTTTCTATCACCAGAAAAACGGTCAGGCAAATGCATCTTTGGTTCAGGGACTACCCTTGGGGAAGCTCGCAAAAGATCTTCCTGCGACTTCACCCGAAGAGAAAGATCCTGAAGCATCTGAGTAAGTTCTTGAATCTGGCTGACTAAGAGCTGACCAGGATTTGGCCCTAAACCTGTTGGATTCATGAGGCCGATAAACTCTCACAAAACTAAATGAGAAAAAATTAAACCCCGTTTAATTTTAAGTTTTGGTATGGCCGGTAATAATGTTATGATTCCAGCACTCTGGTCAGAGGAGATCTTATGGCAAGGACCGGAGCACTGGAACGGAATGCTGGGGAAGGGAGCAGGACAGGAAAATAGCCCCTGGCGCCCTAACTCTGTTGTCTCACCCGTGTTGTCAGAAATCCCCTGCGAGACTATGGTTTCTTGAGCCCTTGGCAGCCGCGTTTGAAGGGCGGATTATGTCTGCCCAACTTCGATGCCCCCCGGTCTTAATGAGAGACAAAGGGAAACCCGAGACAGGGTGATAACAAGAGGCCCTCTAACTAAACAACCAGGCCAGGGGCTAAGCAAACTCAAAACTATAATATGTGCGGAGAAACCGCCAGGGAAAAGGACAACCAAAATATCCACTTGTCCAATTCTCCTACCCGGCACCGCCGAGTACCAGAGAGGACTTGTGGAAGCGGAACCCTCCGCAAATGCTCCAAACACAAAATATAAAAGGTAAAGCGGCTGAGCCGCAACACACGGCAGAGCCGTAACTCACGAACACCACTGGATATAAAACGGTGATCAGTCAGGACTCCAGGGAACCAAACGACCTCTTGGGATGAGATGACAACTCCCGAATACCGGACTTCTGAGGACTGGAATGACAGGATACAGCAGGACTGGAAACAGACTCTCAGCAAACAAAGGCAGCATGCAGGAAGCTATTACCGGCGTCTGTGAGAAGCCCTGGGAGTGTATTTAACAAGGAGTCCTCCAATCAGCTGCTAAAGGCTGATTAGAATAAATGCCGTGCAGCTGCCTTGCTGCACGGCCAGAGAGCAGGTGAATATCTTAATTTCCTAAAGCCTAGCAACGGGGAACGCGGTCCGCCAGTGGCGTCCCCGTTGCTAGGGTCTGTGCGGCTCAGCGCGCCCGGCGTCTAGCGTTGCTAGGGAGCCGGCGGCTGTACGTGCACGGCGTCTCTAGTTGCTAGGCGCCGGGCCACGCAGACCATCAAGCGGACCCCGGCGCCTAACAGTCACTACCAGTTCCAGGCCCTGCCATTTGGCCTCTCTACGGCACCGAGGGTGTTCACCAAGGTAATGGCAGAGATGATGTTTCTCCGCAGCAAACAGGGAGTGAACATAATACCATACCTGGACGATCTGCTAATAAAAGCACCATCCAGGGAGATGTTGTTAGACAACATTGCCCCCTCAACCCGACTGCTCCAGGATCACGGGTGGATTCTGAACCTACCAAAATTTCATCTGGAACCAACACAGAGGCTTCCGTTCCTGGGGATGATACTGGATACGGAGGCACAGAAGGTGTTCCTTCCATTGGAAAAGGCATTGGTGATCCAGTTGATGGTGCGGGATGTTCTAAGACAAACCCGGATATCGGTGCATCAAGGCATTCGCCTTCTGGGGAAAATGGTGGCAGCTTACGAGGTGCTGCAGTATGGAAGGTTTCATGCAAGGCTCTTCCAGCTGGATCTGTTGGAAAAATGGTCTGGATTGCATCTTCACATGCACCAGAGGCTCCGTCTGTCGCCAAAGGATTTCCCTACTGTGGTGGCTTCAGACTTCTCACCTGAATGAAGGGCGGAGGTTTGGGATTCAAAATTGGATTCTGCTAACCACAGACGCAAGCCTCAGAGGTTGGGGAGCAGTCACCCAGGGGGAACAGTTCCAAGGAAGATGGTAAAGTCAGGAAGCCAATATTCTGATTAACATTCTGGAACTAAGGGCCATATACAACGCCCTTCTACAGGCATCACATCTTCTTCAAGATCAAGCAATTCAGGTTCAGTCGGACAACGTGACGGCAGTAACGAACATAAACCGACAGGGCAGAACGGAGAGCAGAGCAGCAATGTCAGCGGTAACAAGGATTCTCCTCTGGGCAGAAAGGCACGCTGTGGCATTGTCCACAATCTTCATTCCGGGAGTAGACAACTGAGAAGCAGACTTCCTCAGCAGACACGAGCTCTACCCAGGGGCCGTTCATCTATCAAGACTTACCGCATCTACGTTTGACGGCATGGAGGTTGAGCGTCAAATTCTAGCCCGGAAAGGGATCCTGGATAGGGTTATTTCAACCCTGATACATGCCACAAAGGGGGTAACGTCTAAACATTACCATCGTATTTGGAAAAAATACGTCTCTTGGTGTGAGAACAGGAAATTTCCTGCAGTGGAATTTCAACTGGGACGTTATCTCCTTTTTCTGCAGTCAGGTGTGGGTGTGGGCTTATGTTTGGGCTCCATAAAAGTCCAGATTTCGGCCTTATCCATTTTCTTCTAAAGACAATTGGCTTCTCTCCCTGAGATTCAGACATTTGTGAAGGATATTCTGCACATCCAACTGCCCTTTGTGCCTCCTATGGCACCTTGGGATCTCAACGTGGTGTTGCAGTTCCTGTAATCGGAATGGTTTGAGCCTTTACAGGACGTAGACATCAAGTTTCTTACGTGGAAAGCCGTCACGCTGTTGGCCTTGGCTTCTGTGAGGCGTGTGTCGGAGCTGGGGGCGTTGTCTCACAAAAGCCCCTATTTGATTTTTCATGAAGAGAGGGCTGAACTAAGAACTGGTCAGCAATTTCTTCCAAAGGTGGTGTCTGCGTTTCATATCAACCAACCTATTGTGGGGCCGGTGGTTACCGACACCTCTGCTACTTCAAAGTCCTTGGATGTGGTGAGGGCTTTGAAGATCTATGTGAAGCATACAGGTCGTCACAGAATATCTAACTCGCTGTTTGCTCTCTATGATCCCAATAAAATTGTGTGTCCTGCTTCAAAGCAGACAATTGCACGCTGGATCAGGCTTTCTATCCAGCATGCTTATTCCACGGCAGGTTTGCCATGTCCAAAATCTGTAAAGGCCCACTCTACTAGGTTGGTGGGTTTTTCCTGGGCGACTGCCCAGGGTGTCTCGGCTTTACAGCTGTGCCGAGTGGCTACTTGGTCAGGTTCGAACACGTTTGCTAAGTTCTATAAGTTCGATACTTTGGCCTCTGAGGAACTTCAGTTTGGTCAATCAGTTCTGCAGGAACCTCAGCACTCTCCCACCCGGTTTGAGAGCTTTGGTACATTCCTATGGTACTAATGTGGACCCCAGTATCCTCCAGGATGTAAGAGAAAATAGGATTTTAATTACCTACCGGTAAATCCTTTTCTCGTAGTCCGCAGAGGATACTGGGCGCCCGCCCAGTGCTTCGTTTCTTCCTGCACTGTTACTAGAGATGTGCACCGGAAATTTTTCGGGTTTTGTGTTTTGGTTTTGGGTTCGGTTCTGTGGCCGTGTTTTGGGTTCGAACGCGTTTTGGCAAAACCTCACCGAATTTTTTTTGTCGGATTCGGGTGTGTTTTGGATTCGGGTGTTTTTTCAAAAAACCCTAAAAAACAGCTTAAATCATAGAATTTGGGGGTCATTTTGATCCCAAAGTATTATTAACCTCAATAACCATAATTTCCACTAATTTTCAGTCTATTCTGAACACCTCACACCTCACAATATTATTTTTAGTCCTAAAATTTGCACCAAGGTCGCTGGATGACTAAGCTCAGCGACCCAAGTGGCCGACACAAACACCTGGCCCATCTAGGAGTGGCACTGCAGTGTCACGCAGGATGGCCCTTCCAAAAAACACTCCCCAAACAGCACATGACGCAAAGAAAAAAAGAGGCGCAATGAGGTAGCTGTGTGACTAAGCTCAGCGACCCTAGTGGCCGACACAAACACCTGGCCCATCTAGGAGTGGCACTGCAGTGTCACGCAGGATGGCCCTTCCAAAAAACACTCCCCAAACAGCACATGACGCAAAGAAAAAAAGAGGCGCAATGAGGTAGCTGTGTGAGTAAGCTAAGCGACCCTAGTGGACGACACAAACACCTGGCCCATCTAGGAGTGGCACTGCAGTGTCAGGCCGGATGGCCCTTCCAAAAAATACTCCCCAAACAGCACATGACGCAAAGAAGAAAAAAAAGAGGCGCAATGAGGTAGCTGTGTGACTAAGCTCAGCGACCCAAGTGGCCGACACAAACACCTGGCCCATCTAGGAGTGTCACTGCAGTGTCACGCAGGATGGCCCTTCCAAAAAACACTCCCCAAACAGCACATGACGCAAAGAAAAATGAAAGAAAAAAGAGGTGCAAGATGGAATTGTCCTTGGGCCCTCCCACCCACCCTTATGTTGTATAAACAGGACATGCACACTTTAACCAACCCATCATTTCAGTGACAGGGTCTGCCACACGACTGTGACTGAAATGACGGGTTGGTTTGGACCCCCACCAAAAAAGAAGCAATTAATCTTTCCTTGCACAAACTGGCTCTACAGAGGCAAGATGTCCACCTCATCATCATCCTCCGATTCATCACCGTGTACATCCCCCTCCTCACAGATTATCAATTCGTCCCCACTGGAATCCACCATCACAGCTCCCTGTGTACTTTGTGGAGGCAATTGCTGCTGGTGAATGTCTCCATGGAGGAATTGATTATAATTCATTTTAATGAACATCATCTTCTCCACATTTTCTGGAAGTAACCTCGTACGCCGATTGCTGACAAGGTGAGCGGCGGCACTAAACACTCTTTCGGAGTACACACTTGTGGGAGGGCAACTTAGGTAGAATAAAGCCAGTTTGTGCAAGGGCCTCCAAATTGCCTCTTTTTCCTGCCAGTATACGTACGGACTGTCTGACGTGCCTACTTGGATGCGGTCACTCATATAATCCTCCACCATTCTTTCAATGGAGAGAGAATCATATGCAGTGCCAGTAGACGACATGTCCGTAATCGTTGTCAGGTCCTTCAGTCCGGACCAGATGTCAGCATCAGCAGTCGCTCCAGACTGCCCTGCATCACCGCCAGCGGGTGAGCTCGGAATTCTGAGCCTTTTCCTCGCACCCCCAGTTGCGGGAGAATGTGAAGGAGGAGATGTTGACAGGTCGCGTTCCGCTTGACTTGACAATTTTCTCACCAGCAGTTCTTTGAACCCCTGCAGACTTGTGTCTGCCGGAAAGAGAGATACAACGTAGGTTTTAAATCTAGGATCGAGCACGGTGGCCAAAATGTAGTGCTCTGATTTCAACAGATTGACCACCCGTGAATCCTTGTTAAGCGAATTAAGGGCTCCATCCACAAGTCCCACATGCCTAGCGGAATCGCTCAGTGTTAGCTCCTCCTTCAATGTCTCCAGCTTCTTCTGCAAAAGCCTGATGAGGGGAATGACCAGACTCAGGCTGACTTCACGTGTGGCAAGTTCAAAAGGTTGCAGAACCTTGCACAACGTTGAAATCATTCTCCACTGCGCTTGAGACAGGTGCATTCCACCTCCTATATCGTGGTCAGTTGTATAGGCTTGAATGGCCTTTTGCTGCTCCTCCAACCTCTGAAGCATATAGAGGGTTGAATTCCACCTCGTTACCACTTCTTGCTTCAGATGATGGCAGGGCAGGTTCAGGCGTTTTTGGTGTTGCTCCAGTCTTCTGTACGTGGTGCCTGTACGCCGAAAGTGTCCCGCAATTCTTCTGGCCACCGACAGCATCTCTTGCACGCCCCTCTCGTTTTTTAAATAATTCTGCACCACCAAATTCAAGGTATGTGCAAAACATGGGACGTGCTGGAATTTGCCCATATTTAATGCACACACAATATTGCTGGCGTTGTCCGATGCCACAAATCCACAGGAGAGTCCAATTGGGGTAAGCCATTCTGCGATGATCTTCCTCAGTTGCCGTAAGAGGTTTTTAGCTGTGTGCGTATTCTGGAAAGCGGTGATACAAAGCGTAGCCTGCCTAGGAAAGAGTTGGCGTTTGCGAGATGCTGCTACTGGTGCCGCCGCTGCTGTTCTTGCGGCGGGAGTCAATACATCTACCCAGTTAGCTGTCACAGTCATATAGTCTTGAGTCTGCCCTGCTCCACTTGTCCACATGTCCGTGGTTAAGTGGACATTGGGTACAACTGCATTTTTTAGGACACTGGTGAGTCTTTTTCTGAGGTCTGTGTACATTTTCGGTATCGCCTGCCTAGAGAAATGGAACCTAGATGGTATTTGGTACCGGGGACACAGTACCTCAATCAAGTCTATAGTTGGCTCTGCAGTAATGATGGATACCGGAACCACGTTTCTCACCGCCCAGGATGCCAAGGCCTCAGTTATCCGCTTTGCAGCAGGATGACTGCTGTGATATTTCATCTTCCTCGCAAAGGACTGTTGGACAGTCAAATGCTTGGTGGAAGTAGTAAAAGTGGTCTTACGACTTCCCCTCTGGGATGACCATCGACTCCCAGCAGCAACAACAGCAGCGCCAGCAGCAGTAGGCGTTACACGCAAGGATGCATCGGAGGAATCCCAGGCAGGAGAGGACTCGTCAGAATTGCCAGTGACATGGCCTGCAGGACTATTGGCATTCCTGGGGAAGGAGGAAATTGACACTGAGGGAGTTGGTGGGGTGGTTTGCGTGAGCTTGGTTACAAGAGGAAGGGATTTACTGGTCAGTGGACTGCTTCCGCTGTCGCCCAAAGTTTTTGAACTTGTCACTGACTTATGATGAATGCGCTGCAGGTGACGTATAAGGGAGGATGTTCCGAGGTGGTTAACGTCCTTACCCCTACTTATTACAGCTTGACAAAGGCAACACACGGCTTGACACCTGTTGTCCGCATTTCTGTTGAAATACTTCCACACCGAAGAGCTGATTTTTTTTATATTTTCACCAGGCATGTCAATGGCCATATTCCTCCCACGGACAACAGGTGTCTCCCCGGGTGCCTGACTTAAACAAACCACCTCACCATCAGAATCCTCCTTGTCAATTTCCTCCCCAGCGCCAGCAACACCCATATCCTCCTCATCCTGGTGTACTTCAACACTGACATCTTCAATCTGACTATCAGGAACTGGACTGCGGGTGCTCCTTCCAGCACTTGCAGGGGGCGTGCAAATGGTGGAAGGTGCATGCTCTTCACGTCCAGTGTTGGGAAGGTCAGGCATCGCAACCGACACAATTGGACTCTCCTTGTGGATTTGTGATTTCGAAGAACGCACAGTTCTTTGCTGTGCTTTTGCCAGCTTAAGACTTTTCATTTTTCTAGCGAGAGGCTGAGTGCTTCCATCCTCATGTGAAGCTGAACCACTAGCCATGAACATAGGCCAGGGCCTCAGCTGTTCCTTGCCACTCCGTGTGGTAAATGGCATATTGGCAAGTTTACGCTTCTCCTCCGACGATTTTATTTTAGATTTTTGAGTCCTTTTTTTACTGATATTTTGTGTTTTGGATTTTACATGCTCTGTACTATGACATTGGGCATCGGCCTTGGCAGACGACGTTGATGGAATTTCATCGTCTCGGCCATGACTAGTGGCAGCAGCTTCAGCACGAGGTGGAAGTGGATCTTGATCTTTCCCTATTTTTGGAACCTCAACATTTTTGTTCTCCATTTTTAATAGGCACAACTAAAAGGCACCTCAGGTAAACAATGGAGATGGATGGATACTAGTATACTTATGGATGACGAGTGACTGACGACACAGAGGTAGCTACAGCCGTGGACTACCGTACTGCGTCTGCTAGTATAGAGATGATAATGATATAAAAAATATATATATATCACTACTGCAGGTATATATAATATAATGACGGACCTGCTGGACACTGTCAGCAGACTCCTAAACTACTAGTATGAAGAAGATAGAAAAATAAACCCCACCACAGGTAGGTATACAATTATGGACGAGCACTGACGACACAGAGGTAGCCACAGTCGTGGACTACCGTACTGCGTCTGCTAATATAGAGATGATAAAGATGATAGAGATGAACAAAAAAAATATAACACTACTGCAGGTAAATATTTATATAATATAACGAATGACGGACCTGCTGGACACTGTCAGCAGAATGCGTTTATAGAATAAATAAAAAAAACACCACAGGAGTGTTTAACTTTTTCAGGCAGACAATATACTGGTGGTCACTGGTCAGTCACACTGGCAGCAAAAGTGTGCACTGTACTCCTGCTATAACTGCACCCCAGTCTCCCCCACAATTCAGCTGTGTGAGCAGTGAGCACTCAGCACAGTCAGATATACATAGATGATATTATCATGCAGCACACTGAGGCTGAGCACAGATATGGTATGTGACTGTGTATCGTTTTTTTTCAGGCAGAGAACGGATTATATTAAATAATAAATAAAACTGGTGGTGGTTGAAGAAGATAGAAAAATAAACCCCACCACAGGTAGGTATACAATTATGGACGAGCACTGATGACACAGAGGTAGCTACAGCTGTGGACTACCGTACTGCGTCTGCTAGTATAGAGATGATAATGATATAAAAAATATATATATATCACTACTGCAGGTATATATAATATAATGACGGACCTGCTGGACACTGTCAGCAGACTCCTAAACTACTAGTATGAAGAAGATAGAAAAAAAAAAACCCACCACAGGTAGGTATACAATTATGGACGAGCACTGATGACACAAAGGTAGCTACAGCCGTGGACTACCGTACTGCGTCTGCTAGTATAGAGATGATAATGATATAAAAAATATATATTTATATCACTACTGCAGGTATATATAATATAATGACGGACCTGCTGGACACTGTCAGCAGACTCCTAAACTACTAGTATGAAGAAGATAGAAAAATAAACCCCACCACAGGTAGGTATACAATTATGGATGAGCACTGACGACACAGAGGTAGCTACAGTCGTGGACTACCGTACTGCGTCTGCTAGTATAGAGATGATAATGATATAAAAAATATATATATATCACTACTGCAGGTATATATAATATAATGACGGACCTGCTGGACACTGTCAGCAGACTCCTAAACTACTAGTATGAAGAAGATAGAAAAATAAACCCCACCACAGGTAGGTATACAATTATGGACGAGCACTGACGACACAGAGGTAGCTACAGCCATGGACTACCGTACTGCGTCTGCTAGTATAGAGATGATAATGATATAAAAAAAATATATATATCACTACTGCAGGTATATATAATATAATGACGGACCTGCTGGACACTGTCAGCAGACTCCTAAACTACTAGTATGAAGAAGATAGAAAAAAAACCCCACCACAGGTAGGTATACAATTATGGACGAGCACTGACGACACAGAGGTAGCTACAGCCGTGGACTACCGTACTGCGTCTGCTAGTATAGAGATGATAATGATATAAAAAATATATATATATTACTACTGCAGGTATTTATAATATAATGACGGACCTGCTGGACACTGTCAGCAGACTCCTAAACTACTAGTATGAAGAAGATAGAAAAAAAACCCCCACCACAGGTAGGTATACAATTATGGACGAGCACTGACGACACAGAGGTAGCCACAGCCATGGACTACCGTACTGCGTCTGCTAGTATAGAGATGATAATGATATAAAAAATATATATATATCACTACTGCAGGTATAAATAATATAATGACGGACCTGCTGGACACTGTCAGCAGACTCCTAAACTACTAGTATGAAGAAGATAGAAAAAAAAACCCCACCACAGGTAGGTATACAATTATGGACGAGCACTGACGACACAGAGGTAGCTACAGCCGTGGACTACCGTACTGCGTCTGCTAGTATAGAGATGATAATGATATAAAAAATATATATATATCACTACTGCAGGTATATATAATATAATGACGGACCTGCTGGACACTGTCAGCAGACTCCTAAACTACTAGTATGAAGAAGATAGAAAAAAAAACCCCACCACAGGTAGGTATACAATTATGGACGAGCACTGACGACACAGAGGTAGCTACAGCCGTGGACTACCGTACTGCGTCTGCTAGTATAGAGATGATAATGATATAAAAAATATATATATATTACTACTGCAGGTATATATAATATAATGACGGACCTGCTGGACACTGTCAGCAGACTCCTAAACTACTAGTATGAAGAAGATAGAAAAAAAACCCCCACCACAGGTAGGTATACAATTATGGACGAGCACTGACGACACAGAGGTAGCCACAGCCGTGGACTACCGTACTGCGTCTGCTAATATAGAGATGATAAAGATGATAGAGATGAACAAAAAAAATATAACACTACTGCAGGTAAATATTTATATAATATAATGAATGACGGACCTGCTGGACACTGTCAGCAGAATGCGTTTATAGAATAAAAAAAAAAACACCACAGGAATTTTTAACTTTTTCAGGCAGACAATATACTGGTGGTCACTGGTCAGTCACACTGGCAGCAAAAGTGTGCACTGTACTCCTGCTATAACTGCACCCCAGTCTCCCCCACAATTCAGCTGTGTGAGCAGTGAGCACTCAGCACAGTCAGATATACATAGATGATATTATCATGCAGCACACTGAGGCTGAGCACAGATATGGTATGTGACTGTGTATCGTTTTTTTTTCAGGCAGAGAACGGATTATATTAAATAATAAAGTGGTCAGTCACTAGTAACTAACTATCAGCAAAACTCTGCACTCTGAGTACTCCTAATGCTCCCCAAAATTACTAAGTAATCAACTCAAGTGTCTCTATCTACTAACGGAGAGGACGCCAGCCACGTCCTCTCCCTATCAATCTCAATGCACGTGTGAAAATGGCGGCGACGCGCGGCTCCTTATATAGAATCCGAGTCTCGCGATAGAATACGAGCCTCGCGAGAATCCGACAGCGGGATGATGACGTTCGGGCGCGCTCGGGTTAGCCGAGCAAGGCGGGAAGATCCGAGTCTGCCTCGGACCCGTGTAAAAAGGCTGAAGTTCGGGGGGGTTCGGATTCCGAGGAACCGAACCCGCTCATCTCTAACTGTTACTTGGTTAAGTATTCTTGGTTCAGCAATTGCTGTTCCTGGTTTAAAGTTTGGTTAGCTTGGCTGTCTTCCGGTTTGTGTGTGCTGGTTCGGAATCTCACCACTATCCTTTTTTATCCTTCTCTCAAAGTATGTCCGTCTCCTCGGGCACAGTTTCCCAGACTAAGTCTGGTAGGAGGGGCATAGAGGGAGGAGCCAGCCCACACTATCAAGTTCTTAAAGTGCCCATGGCTCCTAGTGGACCCGTCTATACCCCATGGTACTAATGTGGACCCCAGTATCCTCTATGCAATATGAGAAAAGGATTTACCGGTAGTTAATGAAAATCCTATTTTTTGTACCGCCCGGCTGCACATGCGATCGCAAACTTGCAAAGCAAAAATACACTCCCCTATGGGCGGCGACTATCTGCTCGCAGCAGTGCAAAAAAACCCAAGCGGGCGATCAGGTCTGAATTAGGCCCATTGTCAGCAAGATGAAAAGATGAAATATAAAAATATAACGATATAAAAGATAAAAATAGATATAAAAAACAGGAGCAAACAGTAATAAACGGTACAAAATAGTAATGGAAAGATAAAAAGAAAGAAAGGAGGAGAGGAGAGGGAAATCGGGTGTCAGCTGTATCAATTAAGATGCAATATGGGCAGTATAT
Source organism: Pseudophryne corroboree (assembly GCF_028390025.1). Taxonomy (NCBI): domain Eukaryota; kingdom Metazoa; phylum Chordata; class Amphibia; order Anura; family Myobatrachidae; genus Pseudophryne; species Pseudophryne corroboree. The sequence continues at coordinate 265,969,458 of NC_086454.1, read as the reverse complement.
TCCAGGGGGAGGCATTTGATATGCCGGCTGTCGGGATCCCGGCACTCAGCATACTGGTGCCGGGATCCCGAAAGCTGGGATACCGACAACTATTCTCCCTCTTGGGGGATCCACGACACCCCTGGAGGGAGAATAAATAGTGTGGCACGTGTAGCAAGGGGCTCTTTTGCGCTTGTAACGCTGCCGGCATGCCAGCGGTCGGGGTCCCGGCACCGGTATGCTGGGCTCCAGGATCCCGACAGCCAGCATATTGTAGGTCTCTATTCCAGGGTCTCTTTAGATCTTAATCAATCATACCAGATGGCAGTAAAATCAGAAGAAGACAGTTTATTAGAGGTTGTGAGGTCCTCCGCAGCCATGTAATGATCCACCCTCTAAAACCACATAGAGAACGGGGTACAACTGAGGCTCTCCAAAAACACTGGATAGTCACTCCTGTTGCATTTAAAAGGTGCCGACGCAACATTTTTTTAAATTGAGCAAGAGGCATAAATGTGTAGTTAGGAAGCCAAAACTCGGGAGCATCGGGAGTATGTTTTATTTTTTAGCATATGTCCTTTTCCCCATAAACTAGCAGTAAGGTGCTGTATGTATCTGGTGTCAATTCAGGAGCAAATGCAGAATTTCTGGAGGGGAGTTTCCAAATGGTAGATTTTAGAGTGATTGTCACCAGCCGATGAAGGATGCATAATTAGCATGTAACAAGCTATAGTCCGCTCCAAACACAGTGCAGCTTATGTAATACAGTACTACCGACATATGCAGACACAATGTTCATGGTAAGCCACCTACCAGATTCTTTCTATGGTGCGATGACTGAGCACTCAGATCCACAGACACACACACAGCAGTCATAGGACGGGATGTACAAAGAATGCAGCCACATTCTGCATTGATACTAATCACATATGTACTAGTCTAACATATGCGATTAGTATCGAAATGCGATAAGTGAGGCCCCTTGCGAAGATTGGTGTGCCGATGAGAGGTGTGAGCGGGTCTCCGTCACCTCCTGACCCATGGAGTTGATGTCTGCAGCCAGTTCCAGGCTCCTCCTCCCTGTAGCCGGAAGGGCTGCTGGCTGTGTTGCTGGGGGAGAAGGAGGTTGGGATCAGGGGCCGCGATGGGAGGCTGCCAGCACACAGGTAAGGGGGCAGGAGTGAGCGGTGCTGGGCGGCGTGGGTGGTGGGATGCTGCTGTGGGATGTAGTACTTAAAGGCTTCTATACGTTAATGTCATAAAAAGCTGGCATTACCCTCGGCATTATTAATGGGTGGCCAGGGCCTAGTAAATTTGAAAATACCATAAAAACACAGAAAACAGGGTTTTCATCTCATTTTTCCTTTAGTACATCCCGGCCATAGTAGGCAAATCTGCCTCCTCTGGGCATGTGCAGCAGCTCCATTCTACTCTTTATACTAGTGGCCGCTAGCCAGGCTGTGGGGAAAGAAGGTTTCCGGCTTACTGGACTGAACTGGACACCCCCTTCCCGTGTGTTTGCCTATGCAGTGTTCTAATGTACTAACATTGCACTTTTCTCAGCACTAAGAGACATCCTGCATCAACGCTCATCGCAGCCATGCAGGATGTTTCAGTGCTGCAATGTATGATAAAGAGAGTCACCGGAGAGGTGTTACGATGAGCCATCTATCTGGTGATCTCTACCATGCCTTTATGGGTCAGTGTGGGTGCTTAGGAAACAAATGATCTTATTCTAATGCACTGGTAATTGACACACAGAGCCATACTTAGATGTCACTATGTGCTCCTGGCCAGGGAATGGTCAGTAAGTACACATTATACTTTGCCACCATGGCGGCAGCATTATTAACGGGAGATGTAGGTGCTGGTGGAGAAAGATCTGCCTTTCTTATACATACTGTAAAACACGGCTTCATACATTTACGCTTTGGTCTTTGAAGCATTTCTGGAGAGTTCCCTTAAATTTTATTCCCTCAATTCCACTTGAAATTAAACTGGGGGAATGTGAGAGGGTCTGACTTTACAAAAGTGATGATTTTTCCATAATTTTGCCACCGGGGTTAATGCGGCAAAGCCAGCTCGGTTCTGTCTTTAATAAAATTGTTGCATTAAATCCTGCAAAAAAAATTGCTGAAAATTCTGCACTTTGCTTAATAAAATCCTATTACGTTCCCCCAGTTTTTTTTAATGCTGTCACTTTGAAGTACGCAATGAAGGCAAGACCCCAAATTGTGAAGTCTACAACCCTTTTCTGACTGAGAGCCCGCAGGCGCTGGAACAATGTCCGAAAAGCTCTATACTGTATTTAAGTTGGCAAGTGCAAGACATCACATTCATGGTTCATTAAATACACACCTAAGACTGAAATACTTTGGCATGCTCTTGTTATACCGGAGGAGATCAAATGCCCTTTTTAATAATAAAAAATAAAAAAAATAGGAAAATGTTTGTAATCTGTATTTAGTAATGTTAAAGTAACATAAAGGTCAGGTCCACTGTCAGACATTCCCATAATGCTTCAGTGTTGCCTCTATCCTGAGGAGTCTGGAAGTAAGAAAATGTCCATTATGCAGTGTTGGAATGAACAATTGGGTCAAGTTCTCAATGGATTAAGCTTTTAAATCTGTCTATTAGATTTCAGTTTAAATGAAGTATCGTTTCTCCCCCTTCATGTCTGTAACCATACCTCCCAACTGTTCTGATTAGAAGGCTGTCTCCCGCTGTCCCACCAGCAGATGAAACTCCTGTGAAGTGGATGTTGGGAGATGGGCCATGTCCGATTACCCAATAGGCTGCAGCCTATGGCGCATTGAGTTTTGGGGCATACTCAGCTAAGTGCTGCTTTTATCTGCGTTTGTGCCCGCATAGGTGCTCAGCAATAGGAGGACATCTACTCCAGCAAGGTTGGTAATTAACAGGCATTAGGCTGCCCAGCAAAGATGACTGGTCAAAGACAGCAGGATGTCTGGCAAATAATGAGCTACTGATCACCATGGTGGCTTCTACTTGCCTCCCCTCCCACCACTTCAATAAGATCCTCCCTTGGATCTATGTGGTCAACACACACAGTAAGTTATTGCACCCATTGTGGTTTGTATGGTGACCATGGGTATATAATACTGGGGACTATATGTAAATGTATATATATATATATATATATATAAAATGGCTGGAATACCCGGCGTTGCCCGGGATTTTAAGAATGTTTGTTTCCAAAAATAAATTGAAATATTAAACACAGAGTATAAATAACATTGTAGATAGCTGAATACCCATGCTTCGCTATGGGATGAGGATGGTAAATTAGAATGATAGTTGTTCGTTAATTTACGTTGGTTGGAGATCTAGTATATAGGAATATTTTGCTTCCCTGACGCGCTTTGTGTAGTGGCCGGACCCCTTCTTGGCCCCCCAAGGGACCCTGCTCTTCCCACTATACAACTCTCAGTCTGCGGCTTATTGCTGCCTCCATTCCCCTCCTCACATCAGTCAGTGCACCAGTGAGATTATCAATTTATTTACAGTTTCTTATTTAGCGTAGCACATTATGTATCTCCTGATATACTCCGTGCTGCTGGGGGACCATGCTATTTCCACTATATAACTCTCTGTGTGGGTTTGTGCTACCTGCATTCCTCTCCTCACATCATGTCACTGGCCCTGTCATCACTGACATATCATGCATGTCCTGATATAGTCTGTGCTGCTGGCCCACCCCTAGGGGTGCTAGTGGTGTATAACCCCCACAGAGTTTGTTCCCAGATTGTAAGTCAAACGTGCACCAAGTTTGGAGTAACTTGCTCCAGCCCTTCCAATGTTACGCTGTCTGCTGACATACTCTGTGCTGCTGGCCCATCCCTAGGGGTGCTAGGGGTGTCTAACCCCCACAGTGTTTGTTCCCAGAGTGTAAGTCATATGTGTACCAAGTTTGTTGTAAATTGCTGCAGACATTCCAGAGTTATGCTGTCTGCTGAAATACTCAGTGCTGCTGCCTCACCCCTAGGGGTGCTAGGGGTGTATAACCCCCACAGAGTTTGTTCCCAGATTGTAAGTCAGATGTTTACCAAGTTTGGTGTAAATTGCTCCAGCCCTTCCACAGTTATGCTGTCTGCTGACATACTCTGTGCTGCTGGCCCATCCCTAGGGGTGCTAGGGGTGTCTGACCCCCACAGTGTTTGTTCCTAGAGTGTAAGTCATATATGTACCAAGTTTGTTGTAAATTCCAGAATTATGCTGTCTGCTGAAATACTCAGTGCTGCTGCATCACCCCTAGGGGTGCTAGGGGTGTCTTCCCCCCACAGTGTTTGTTTCCTGTTTGTAAGGCATATGTGTACCAATTTTTGAGTACATTGCTCCAGCAATTCCGGAGTTATGCTGTCTCCTAATATACTCTGTGCTGCTGTCTTCCCCTGGGGGTGCTAGGGATTTCTAATTTTTTTAGTTGCCTCGGCCATGTTTTAATATGCTTGTATGTCAAATTTCACGATCTTTGCTTGTAAACACACACACACACACACACACACACACACACACACACACACACACACATACACAGAGATGTGCATCAGCCTATTTTTGCTGGTTTTGTTTTTTTCTCTTATTCATCCTCGGGTTTTGGTTTTTGCAAAAAATGCCTCAAATCACAGAATTATTTTGTTCCTCTAGTATTTTAACCTCAATAAAATTCATTTCTAGCAATTTCCAGTCAATACCTTTCAAATTTCAAAGGGCTTTTATATTACGTGAATATATGCACTGAGGTACAGCGCACACAGGCTGTACAAACATTCAAACAAACAACTTTAAAAAACAAATAATTGTAACATTTTTAGCAACTGACACTGCAGGGAGTCACACTGCTTATATGCAAACGTAGTGGGCAATGGGGAATGGCCTGTGGAGTTAGTGCAACACCACTGTGTAACAGAAATTATTAGACTAAAGGGAATAGACACAGCACAACCACTCGATGGATGCAGTACAGCTTGTGGATTGACACAGTGACAGCAAAGCTTGTGGATTGACACAGTGACAGCAAAGCTTGCGGATGGACTGACAGTACAGCTTGTGGATGGACACAGTGACAGTACAGCTTGTGGATGGACGCAGTGACAGCACAGCATGTGGATAGACACATTGACAGTACAGCTTGTGGATGGACACAGTGACAGCACAGCATGTGGATGGTCACAGTGACAGTACAGCTTGTAGATGGACACAGTGACAGCACAGCATGTGGATAGACACAAGTGACAGCACAGCATGTGGATGGACACATTGACAGTACAGCTTGTGGATGGACACAGTGACAGCACAGCATGTGGATAGACACATTGACAGTACAGCTTGTGGATGGACACAGTGACAGCACAGCATGTGGATAGACACATTGACAGTACAGCTTGTGGACTGACACAGTGACAGTACAGCTTGTGGATTGACACAGTGACAGTACAGCTTGTGGATGGACACAGTGACAGTACAGCTTGTGGATGGACATAGAGACAGTACAGCATGTGGATGGACACAGTGACAGCACAGCTTGTGGATGGACACAGTGACAGTACAGCTTGTGGATGGACATAGTGACAGCACAGCATGTGGATGGACACAGTGACAGTATAGCTTGTGGATGGACACAGTAACAGTACAGCTTGTGGATGGACACAGTGACAGTACAGCTTTTGGATGGACATAGTGACAGCACAGCATGTGGATGGACACAGCACTTAGCCCCAGCAGAGCACAGCGCAGAGTGACTGAAGTGGAATGGCGCCGAGTCACCACCACGGAGTTCTCATATAAAATCCATAACCCACGAGAATCCAACACCGGGATTGTGACATATTGGCTCGATTTGGAATGTGGGCCCAGTGGGAAATCCTTATCCAGGGCTCGGATTTACTTGGTTACTGAAAGTTCACATACTGTAGGCTCATATTTCCTAAAATCCAAACCACTCATCTCTAAAAAAAAAAAAAAAAAAGTTTCTGTTTTCTCACAAATGATAACTTCCCACTGGGACTCACACAGAGCTTAAATTATTAACTTAGTGCCGCAGCACCTCCTGAGTATTATTGAACACACACAAGTTTAAAGAATACTAAAAACTTTTTTTCTGTATTTTGACAAATGACAACTTCACACCATGACTCACATAGCGCTTATATTATCAACGCAGTGTTGCGGCACCTACTGAGCATTAATGAACACACACAGGTTTTTAAAACAACCCCGCAAAACTCTTTTCTGTTTTTCCACAAATTACAACTACTTCACCAAAAACATTTGCAGGCATTGGTGTGCATCAATAAAGGTTTACTGCTGCCCTGTATTACTACTGGGAGCTCTGGGCTGCACTGTTGGCAGTAACATCACCAGTGTGCTTCAGTAAAGGAATAATGCTGGCTGCTGCCCTGTATTAGGAGCTCTGGACTGCAATGTAGGTAGTGACAAAAAACACCAGGTTGCACCAAGGGTTAATGCTGCCCCTGTATTTGGAGCTCTGGGCTGCACTGTGGGCTTACAGTACCAGTGTGACTGACTGTGCACCAATAAATAAAATAGAGGGTTAATGTTATGGTTAAAAATAAAAAAAATGATGACATTCAAATAAATATAAATAATGCTGCCCTTAGTTAACTGCTGTGAAATGGTGTCCAAATCACCGGCGGAGGGGCTTATATGAATTGGGTAGATTCGGTTTTCTGAAAACTGAACCCGCTCATGTCTAATATATCGTATACAAAACTGATGAGGTCGGCACTCACTTATGTGGGCATCTGCCTGGGTGCCGTCCTAAGGTCCAATGTATATCAAATGTCGTTCTAATAGAGAGGGGTATGCATCCATCCACTCATCATGTATATAGAACAGGCGGCACTCTCAGGTCTTTGTGAAAAAAGTGTATTATCAAAAAAATTCAATGAAATAATTGGCACATAGCGCCAACGTATCAGCGCCGCGCAGGGCGCTTTTTTCAAGGCTGTGTGCAAAAGGCTACAAGCAAACCAAAGTGGATGGATGCATACCCCTCTCTATTAGAACGACATTTAATATACCGTATATATATATATATATATATATATATATATATATATAATTAATATTGTTATTATATAGGCAAAACTAAAAGGGAATTGAAAATCAGAATATTAGAACATACACGACATATAAAGAATGGAGTTACCAAACACAGCGTACCCTGACATTTTAAGCAATTCCACAATAGTGATCCAAATCTATTGAAATTCAAAGGTATAGAACATGTAACATTGGACCAGAGAGGAGGGGATAGGGACAAAAACCTGACAAAGAGGGAAACTTTCTGGATAATTACACTAGATACTTTGATCCCTAGAGGACTAAATGAAAATTACGAAATCACCCCCTTTATTTCAGACCAGTGATCCCTAATATACTACTTGGTAATGCTACGAGATGCCTATGTCTCTGATTCTTTAATAGTGAACTGATTTCTTTTAGGAAGTCCACTGAATGTCCCGAAGGAGAAGGTAGTATAGTCTCCCCTGAGTAGAGGTATATATGTACCTTTGGTGTCTATTGACTTGTCTATTTATACACCTATCTGTCTATCTCTGCGCTGACCCGCCTATTTGTATATCTGTTTGTTTACTTATGGATCCTCCTACTGAAGCAGCAATGCTGTTGCTCTAATCGGTATTAGTAAAAAAAGGTATATATTTTTAAAAAAAGTTCTGAATATGTGGTGTATATCTGTCTGAATAATGAGAGAAACGTTTATTGATCATATAAGAAATACCAGATTATAGCTCTGATAAAGGTTATGCTGCGATCTCTGCTTTAAAAGTGATAAATGAAGGAATTACAATTCTTCTAGATATACCAGTTCCCTGCCTGTTTAAATGTCTAAATATCTGAATATATGCTATAGTTATTATTGCACAAAGGGGGTAATTCCAAGTTGATCGCAGCAGGAAATTTTTTAGCAGTTGGGCAAAACCATGTGCACTGCAGGGGAGGCAGATATAACATTTGCAGAGAGAGTTAGATTTGGGTGGGTTATTTTGTTTCTGTGCAGGGTAAATATTGGCCGCTTTATTTTTACACTGCAATTTTGATTGCAGATTGAACTCACCACACCCAAGTATAACTCTCTCTGCACGTTATATCTGCCCCCCCCTGCAGTGCACATGGGCCCTCATTCCGAGTTGTTCGCTCGTTATTTTTCTTCGCATCGGTGCGATTTTCCGCTAACTGCGCATGCGCAATGTTCGCATTGCGGCTGCGTCAAGTAAATTTGCTAAGAAGTTTGGTATTTTACTCACGGCATTACAAGGTTTTTTCTTCGTTCTGGTGATCTGAGTGTGATTGACAGGAAGTGGGTGTTTCTGGGCGGAAACTGACCGTTTTATGAGTGTGTGCGAAAAAACGCTGCCATTTCTGGGAAAAACGCGGGAGTGGCTGGAGAAACGGGGGAGTGTCTGGGCGAACGCTGGGTGTGTTTGTGACGTCAAACCAGGAACGAAACTGACTGAACTGATCGCAGTGGCAGAGTAAGTGTCGAGCTACTCAGAAACTGCTAAGAAATTTCTATTTGCAATTTTGAGAATCTTTCATTCGCAATTCTGCTAAGCTAAGATTCACTCCCAGTAGGCGGCGGCTTAGCGTGTGCAATGCTGCTAAAAGCAGCTTGCGAGCGAACAACTCGGAATGACGGCCATGGTTTTGCCCAACTGCTAACACAAATCCTGCTGCGATCAACTCAGAATTATCCCCATACTGAGGCCAGATGCAACTAAGCCACTATGTATCTCCTGTGTACTCGTATTGAAATAACCTAAAGAAACATTGTAACGAAAGGAATTTACCTTGTAAATCGAAACAAGAAGTATTACTAACAACTGGATAATTTGTGAATGGTTGTTTTGACTATAAAGTGTAAAAAAATGCGCTCTGATGAGATCTACCCTGAAGTATCTATTTCTTTTTTTATGGTTCTCTCATACTCAGACTTATGGGCCCTACACACTGGCAGATGAAACAGAACGATATGAACGTTCTCGTTCATAATGAACAAGAACTCGTTCATATCATTCTGTGTGGAGGCACCAGCGATGAACGATGCGCGGCCCCGCACTTGTTGATCGCTGGTGCCCTGTCGCTTGTGCATGCAGGCCAATATGGACGATCTCGTCCATATTTGCCTGCACTGCTATGGAGCCGAGTGATGAGGGGAGTAAAGAAACTTCACTCCCCCCGTCACCTGCCCCCCCGCCGCCAGGTCGCCCGTCGGTCGTATCCGCCTTCGGGCGGCTTGGCGGCGGATCGGTATGTGTGTAGGGCCCATTAGTCTGTCTATGGTAATTATGAAACACTGCAATCAGGTGTTACATGAACACGGAGCATAGAAAGTCTCCTTGTCTCCCCTAATGCAGCGTGTGAATATAAATTGATTATATATACAAAACATAATAGGTGATATGCAGGATAAGAAATTAAACTTAAGAATTATCTAAAATGAGTGTACTTTTATAAAGAATTTTTTTATTGTACATGTTCTTAATGTGTATTCTAATGTGTATAGTGTGTTTTATATACGGTAGTTAGCTGATGCATGTGCTGATTGGATACTGCTACAATAAAAACCAAGTCCACGTCACCAGGGCCAACCCTCTGACGAAGTCTGACGACGAAATGCGTTGGGGCATGACCTAGTGATTCCCGGATCGTCTCTCCCCGCTCTGTAAGCGGTGGTGTCCTGACATGTTGAGATTAGTCTGTGGCGCGAGGTACAGGATCCTGACGCGGATACTGGCGGGTGGTGGAGCCAATGCCGAGGATTTTACTTTTAAACCAAGTGGTATTTAAAGCCCACTCAGATGAACTCTGAGGTATAAAAAACAATTAATGTGTATGTACGAGTTTTTATGAATAAAAAGCATACTGCACTATGACGCGCCCCTCTGACTTTCCTTTTTAGACATATATATATCTATATATATGCTGAGGGGGCAGGGCCACCTCCAGGAAGAACAGCACTGCCTGGAGCATCCTTATGTGCACAAATTTAAGTAACTTCAGTCACTGAGGAGCGATGAATATGAATGTATACAGGTGAGAGTGAGTGTATAAGGCTAGGTTCCTGGAGGTATGTCGTGTTCACTGTGGCTGAGCATCAGGGCTGAATTAAGGACCATACTGTATGTGCCTACTGTGATAAGCTTAGAAAATGTGACCAGTGCTGTAGTGTAGGTGTGGTCAGTGCCATGTGGGTGTGACCAGTGCTATGTGGGTGTGGCCAGTGCCACATGGGTGTGACCAGTATTGTGATTGTGTGGGTGTGGTCAGTGCCATGTGGGTGTGACCAGTGCTATGTGGTTGTTGCCAGTGTCATGTGGGTGTGACCAGTACTGTGTGGGTGTGGCCAGTGCCATGTGGGCATGTACATTTTCTACCCTATCAGCCCCAATGTCTCCCTAAATACATCAAAGTAGAACAAGTCCATAGTTTAATAGAAATACTATTTTAATACTTATTATACTTATACTGATTTATGGCCAACCGTGTGTTCAGCTGGGTGTTTGGCCATCCTCATGCTGTCAGGGTGATGATTCTATTTTTATGTGGAGGCCTGGGGCTGGAGTCCCATCTGTCTCAATGTTAATCTGGATAGGACCTGGTCAGACAGCTGACAGTTACCACGTCGACATTCACCATAATGTTGACATTAGAATGTTGACATGGCTCAATATGTTGAAAGGCACATTGTGGACATCTGAAATGTCGCCATATGAAATGTTAGGTTTAGGGATTAGGAGTAAAATACAGGAACGCTGCTCTCCCAGACGTCCCCACCAGAAGTGCTGGTCACATGGCCGCTGGGCTGATCACATGACGACACTGGAGATGCTGCTGTCGCTGTGACCAGGTAAGTGTCTTCTAGGCCACAAGGGACATTAGGTAAACATTCTGTTGACATTTTATCCCTGTAAACAAGATGAATGTTGACATGGTCACTGTTGGCATGCTGAGAATGATGACATTTCAACCATGCTGACATTCTCATCTTGACCCAACACATGTTGACATAAGAACTGTCGATTTAACACATCATACCCAGGCCCAGATTTATCAAGCCTTGGAGTGTGATTAATTGCACGGTGATAAATTACCAGCCGACCAGCTCCTAACTGCCATGTTACAGGCTGTGTTTGAAAAATGACAGTTAGGAGCTGATTGGCTGGTACTTTAGCACCAAGCAATTTATCTCTCTCCAAGGCTTGATAAATCTAGGCCCCAATCTGGCCCTGCTGTGCATAGCAGCCTCAGACCTAAGTTTGTCACTTCCGCTTAGCTCCACTTCCATTCCCACTTCAGGTCCAGCTGGAGTTATGCTGAAAATAACAATCTGTCTTACAGGTAAGCATGGAGAATGCTTCTGAGAGAAGAGAACCGTGCATTCACCAACTCCCCCGTTGCACCTTACATTTCCTCTGCCAAAGTAACTTTCATTTTCCCACTTCTGCAGAGTAACAGGTCACTAAATTAGAACAGGCAGATATTAATTATGTGACAGCATTACGAGGTGAGAAACTGGAAACAAACAGTTGACACTGGAACGTCACAATGCCATAAAACTTTAATTAGATGTGTACATTAGTCATTTTGAATTGAAGTATTAATATAGGACATACAAAAACTCATGTCACAGAAGAAAAGTTTCAAACCTTCCTGTAAATGCCACTTCTCTCATTATTGGGAAGTGATGTCTCCCGGGAACCATTGACCCAGTCTGTTTTATTTACAAAATACAGTCAGGCGGAGAACAAGAGCATAGAGTTAAGACATGCTCTCATCAAAAAGCGGTAGGATGGCGCTTTTCCTTCCAAGGCTTGCATAAGTGAGTAGGGACTAAATACATCTGACTGTCAGTTCTCCTCGTGAAGCATTTTTATAAGTGCTTTGAGATCCTGTTTTTGAAGCAGTGTCCTATATAATGCTGAAGTATTGTTATGACAGCATATTCTGTCTGTAAGGACACCGAAGGGATCAGAAATGTTGGTATTTGCAAAACGCTAACAGGTTCTCTTTGCATTGATTATCATAGAATATGTAACACCGAGAAACTTGTGTCTTCTATTTTGTAATTTAAACTTTGCCTCAATGCCAGTCATTTGTGTGCATGGCAGTAAAATATTGGATGCTCTTGCGGCCTGAAAATAAAATGTATCTCGAGGGACGGACTCCTGTCTGTTGCAGAATATTCTCTTTGTTCAAGTATCAAATGCACAGGGAAGATTGTGAGATAAATTTTACTGTGACCAGAACATGTAAAAACGTAAAAGCATAACATGGAGGTTTAGCAGGAAGAAGGTATAATAGTACTCTTTCTCAGCAAAGAGAGACTACACAGTGATAGCTTCAGACACAGTGCCACCTATTGTCCCTCCAGTATAGCTTCCATGCAACACCTAAGGGAAAATTCAATTAGTGCTATTACAGTATACTGCAGGGTACGTGGGCAGAGTCACCTTGCTTACTTTTGCTCACATCCCATAGAAGTGTGAGCAAAGATGAGTCAGATTTCCCCTACCATAGCTGTTGATAACTATCACCACTGTCAACAGTCATAGAATGCAGGGGTAGGCACTGGTCATTATTGTGAAAAGGCACAATGGCTGTTTAAATTACAGCTTTGAGAAAGACGTTGGTTGTCGAAACGCGTCGGAAGGAGAAATGCGTTACTCACTACCAGTAAACCTGAGGAGCTGTATAAGTGTTGTTTGCCTGGGCCCATTTCTACTATGCAAAGGATTTTGATTCAAAGTGCTGATAACATCTGTTTCTGATAAAAAATAAGTAGACCATTACTGTCCATTTGATCGGTGAAGTAAAAAACAGCTCATATGCCTAAGCAAGCGTAATGTTTGTGAGTTCATATGTACACAAAGGGGGTAACAAAGACTCAAGCCCGGGTGATGGAACATTCACTCCCTTATAGTCATTTGTGCACATATGATGAAATTTGTCCTGCATGAATGACAACATAAGCTTCTATTGTTATTTCCATGTTACTGAGTTATAAAAAAGACCATTGAAAAGAATGGTTCGATAACAGCTTGAACTACGCAGTGCTAAATATCCTGGAGTTAGTTCAGTGAATTCTCGGGCAGAATCAGAGATGTACATAAACCTGATGGCTGCGTACATCTCTGATGGTTTCAGATCTGGACATGTGCAGATCTCTGCCTGCAGCAACAGTCACAGTGCCCCCTAAGGCGCAACAATGATTGACATGCTGCGGCCATTTGAGGACAGGGAAGGGGCGGCCCCTGCCAGTGTTCCAGAAATGATGGCCGTGTCGTCCCTATCTACTGGGCATGTCGAAGCAAGTGGTTGCACCCTTGGACACAGCTTCACTGACCCTGGCAGCGTGACAACACGACCATCCTGAGTAATGTAAGGGTTACACAGATACGCGATATTCACGCACAGTGAAACCATGCAGCAGTGTTTGTTTTATTGCATTACTCTAAACTCTAAATCAGCTCCAGTCAGAATATCCTAAGGGGCCCATTTAGCAGAGCAACTCTGTTATTTTGGTGTCACCCCCTCAGATGGTGTCACCCAGTGCGTCCCGCAACCCTCTCATGGGGTCAGCTTACCGACGCCAGGATCCCGGCAGCATACCGACGCTGGGATGCCGGCGGGGAGGGGCGAGTGCAGCAAGCCCATTGCGGGCTCGCTGTGCTCGACACGCTGCGGGCTCGGTGGCGACCTGCGGTCACCACAGGTTCTATTCCCACTCTATGGGTGTCGTGGACACCCACGAGTTGAAATAGTCCCTGTTGGTCGGCATGCCGACCATCGGGATAGCGAGCCGTCGGGATGGTGGAGGAGGTCATGTGACTGTCAGTCAGCTGACCGGCGGTCACATGAATAGTGAATACCACCCCTCTCATGATGCCACTGCCTGCAGTAGGGCTTCAAGTAATACACTGCTGTTGTTTTTCCATGGATGGATGGTAACAACTAAAAGGAGCAGTACAGACATTAACAAGAATTACAAAATAAATAACATTATATAAATCATAGATTCCCTATAATCACCAGCAATATTGCTTTAATTGACAAAGGGGAAAGTATGTAATGAGATCTACTCTGTGTTGCTGAGGTTTGTGGAGCAGTGTGGGCGTCACTGAAATGTCACATGTAGGCACATAGAGGCAACAGAAATGGTCTTTTCAAATGCTCCATCTGTTTCCATTTTAGGATGTGTAGTATGTGGCAAGAGGATCAAGGGAGCGAGGAACCAAATCTGTATTCTTGTTTATATTATGGCTGTCATTAGCCCAGAACAAACACTCGCATCGCTGCAAAACTTTTTGAACTGTTAAATAAAGACCAACAGACAAACTGCAAAATGACTGAACAAAAGGAACCTTTTTAAATGCTAATCGATCCACTTTCTTTTTCCTTTTACAAACAGAAACGTTAATACATTAAACAAAAACGACTCTCTTTTAAATCCGACGTGGAGTGCAGAATAGATTCTGTACACATCCAAGTTCACTTTGGAAATTTACAGAATTACGTCTTTTGAAATATTCTGTGTCCTTACATTCTCATCCGAAGAGCGAAAATAATAAATGTATACTCAGCCCTAGAGCAATGCTTTGTGAAATGCATGAACATACAGCAGAGCAGTACGTGATATGTGTAAGATAATGATATTGAGTCTAGAGATGTGCACCGGAAATTTTTCGGGTTTTGTGTTTTGGTTTTGGGTTCGGTTCCGTGGCCGTGTTTTGGGTTCGAACGCGTTTTGGCAAAACCTCACCGAATTTTTTTTGTCGGATTCGGGTGTGTTTTGGATTCGGGTGTTTTTTTCAAAAAACCCTAAAAAACAGCTTAAATCATAGAATTTGGGGGTCATTTTGATCCCAAAGTATTATTAACCTCAATAACCATAATTTACACTCATTTTCAGTCTATTCTGAACACCTCACACCTCACAATATTATTTTTAGTCCTAAAATTTGCACCGAGGTCGCTGGATGACTAAGCTCAGCGACCCAAGTGGCCGACACAAACACCTGGCCCATCTAGGAGTGGCACTGCAGTGTCACGCAGGTTGGCCCTTCCAAAAAACACTCCCCAAACAGCACATGACGCAAAGAAAAAAAGAGGCGCAATGAGGTAGCTGTGTGACTAAGCTCAGCGACCCAAGTGGCCGACACAAACACCTGGCCCATCTAGGAGTGGCACTGCAGTGTCACGCAGGATGGCCCTTCCAAAAAACACTCCCCAAACAGCACATGACGCAAAGAAAAAAACAGGCGCAATGAGGTAGCTGTGTGAGTAAGCTAAGCGACCCTAGTGGCCGACACAAACACCTGGCCCATCTAGGAGTGGCACTGCAGTGTCAGGCCGGATGGCCCTTCCAAAAAATACTCCCCAAACAGCACATGACGCAAAGAAGAAAAAAAAGAGGCGCAATGAGGTAGCTGTGTGACTAAGATAAGTGACCCTAGTGGCCGACACAAACACCTGGCCCATCTAGGAGTGGCACTGCAGTGTCACGCAGGATGGCCCTTCCAAAAAACACTCCCCAAACAGCACATGATGCAAAGAAGAAAAAAAAGAGGCGCAATGAGGTAGCTGTGTGACTAAGATAAGCGACCCTAGTGGCCGACACAAACATCTGGCCCATCTAGGAGTGTCACTGCAGTGTCACGCAGGATGGCCCTTCCAAAAAACACTCCCCAAACAGCACATGACGCAAAGAAAAATGAAAGAAAAAAGAGGTGCAAGATGGAATTGTCCTTGGGCCCTCCCACCCACCCTTATGTTGTATAAACAGGACATGCACACTTTAACCAACCCATCATTTCAGTGACAGGGTCTGCCACACGACTGTGACTGAAATGACGGGTTGGTTTGGACCCCCACCAAAAAAGAAGCAATTAATCTCTCCTTGCACAAACTGGCTCTACAGAGGCAAGATGTCCACCTCATCATCATCCTCCGATTCATCACCGTGTACATCCCCCTCCTCACAGATTATCAATTCGTCCCCACTGGAATCCACCATCACAGCTCCCTGTGTACTTTGTGGAGGCAATTGCTGCTGGTGAATGTCTCCATGGAGGAATTGATTATAATTCATTTTAATGAACATCATCTTCTCCACATTTTCTGGAAGTAACCTCGTACGCCGATTGCTGACAAGGTGAGCGGCGGCACTAAACACTCTTTCGGAGTACACACTTGTGGGAGGGCAACTTAGGTAGAATAAAGCCAGTTTGTGCAAGGGCCTCCAAATTGCCTCTTTTTCCTGCCAGTATACGTACGGACTGTCTGACGTGCCTACTTGGATGCGGTCACTCATATAATCCTCCACCATTCTTTCAATGGTGAGAGAATCATATGCAGTGACAGTAGACGACATGTCCGTAATCGTTGGCAGGTCCTTCAGTCCGGACCAGATGTCAGCATCAGCAGTCGCTCCAGACTGCCCTGCATCACCGCCAGCGGGTGGGCTCGGAATTCTGAGCCTTTTCCTCGCACCCCCAGTTGCGGGAGAATGTGAAGGAGGAGATGTTGACAGGTCGCGTTCCGCTTGACTTGACAATTTTCTCACCAGCAGTTCTTTGAACCCCTGCAGACTTGTGTCTGCCGGAAAGAGAGATACAACGTAGAGCACGGTGGCCAAAATGTAGTGCTCTGATTTCAACAGATTGACCACCCGTGAATCCTTGTTAAGCGAATTAAGGGCTCCATCCACAAGTCCCACATGCCTAGCGGAATCGCTCAGTGTTAGCTCCTCCTTCAATGTCTCCAGCTTCTTCTGCAAAAGCCTGATGAGGGGAATGACCTGACTCAGGCTGGCAGTGTCTGAACTGACTTCACGTGTGGCAAGTTCAAAAGGTTGCAGAACCTTGCACAACGTTGAAATCATTCTCCACTGCGCTTGAGACAGGTGCATTCCACCTCCTATATCGTGGTCAGTTGTATAGGCTTGAATGGCCTTTTGCTGCTCCTCCAACCTCTGAAGCATATAGAGGGTTGAATTCCACCTCGTTACCACTTCTTGCTTCAGATGATGGCAGGGCAGGTTCAGGCGTTTTTGGTGTTGCTCCAGTCTTCTGTACGTGGTGCCTGTACGCCGAAAGTGTCCCGCAATTCTTCTGGCCACCAACAGCATCTCTTGCACGCCCCTATCGTGTTTTAAATAATTCTGCACCACCAAATTCAAGGTATGTGCAAAACATGGGACGTGCTGGAATTTGCCCAGATTTAATGCACACACAATATTGCTGGCGTTGTCCGATGCCACAAATCCACAGGAGAGTCCAATTGGGGTAAGCCATTCTGCGATGATCTTCCTCAGTTGCCGTAAGAGGTTTTCAGCTGTGTGCGTATTCTGGAAAGCGGTGATACAAAGCGTAGCCTGCCTAGGAAAGAGTTGGCGTTTGCGAGATGCTGCTACTGGTGCCGCCGCTGCTGTTCTTGCGGCGGGAGTCAATACATCTACCCAGTGGGCTGTCACAGTCATATAGTCCTGAGTCTGCCCTGCTCCACTTGTCCACATGTCCGTGGTTAAGTGGACATTGGGTACAACTGCATTTTTTAGGACACTGGTGAGTCTTTTTCTGAGGTCTGTGTACATTTTCGGTATCGCCTGCCTAGAGAAATGGAACCTAGATGGTATTTGGTACCGGGGACACAGTACCTCAAACAAGTCTATAGTTGGCTCTGCCGTAATGATGGATACCGAAACCACGTTTCTCACAGCCCAAGATGCCAAGGCCTCAGTTATCCGCTTTGCAGCAGGATGACTGCTGTGATATTTCATCTTCCTCGCAAAGGACTGTTGGACAGTCAATTGCTTGGTGGAAGTAGTAAAAGTGGTCTTACGACTTCCCCTCTGGGATGACCATCGACTCCCAGCAGCAACAACAGCAGCGCCAGCAGCAGTAGGCGTTACACTCAAGGATGCATCGGAGGAATCCCAGGCAGGAGAGGACTCGTCAGAATTGCCAGTGACATGGCCTGCAGGACTATTGGCATTCCTGGGGAAGGAGGAAATTGACACTGAGGGAGTTGGTGGGGTGGTTTGCGTGAGCTTGGTTACAAGAGGAAGGGATTTACTGGTCAGTGGACTGCTTCCGCTGTCGCCCAAAGTTTTTGAACTTGTCACTGACTTATGATGAATGCGCTGCAGGTGACGTATAAGGGAGGATGTTCCGAGGTGGTTAACGTCCTTACCCCTACTTATTACAGCTTGACAAAGGCAACACACGGCTTGACACCCGTTGTCCGCATTTCTGTTGAAATACTTCCACACCGAAGAGCTGATTTTTTTGGTATTTTCACCAGGCATGTCAATGGCCATATTCCTCCCACAGACAACAGGTGTCTCCCCGGGTGCCTGACTTAAACAAACCACCTCACCATCAGAATCCTCCTTGTCAATTTCCTCCCCAGCGCCAGCAACACCCATATCCTCCTCATCCTGGTGTACTTTAACACTGACATCTTCAATCTGACTATCAGGAACTGGACTGCGGGTGCTCCTTCCAGCACTTGCAGGGGGCGTGCAAATGGTGGAAGGCGCATGCTCTTCACGTCCAGTGTTGGGAAGGTCAGGCATCGCAACCGACACAATTGGACTCTCCTTGTGGATTTGTGATTTCGAATAATGCACAGTTCTTTGCTGTGCTTTTGCCAGCTTAAGTCTTTTCATTTTTCTAGCGAGAGGCTGAGTGCTTCCATCCTCATGTGAAGCTGAACCACTAGCCATGAACATAGGCCAGGGCCTCAGCCGTTCCTTGCCACTCCGTGTGGTAAATGGCATATTGGCAAGTTTACGCTTCTCCTCTGACGATTTTATTTTAGATTTTTGAGTCCTTTTTTTACTGATATTTTGTGTTTTGGATTTTACATGCTCTGTACTATGACATTGGGCATCGGCCTTGGCAGACGACGTTGATGGAATTTCATCGTCTCGGCCATGACTAGTGGCAGCAGCTTCAGCACGAGGTGGAAGTGGATCTTGATCTTTCCCTATTTTTGGAACCTCAACATTTTTGTTCTCCATATTTTAATAGGCACAACTAAAAGGCACCTCAGGTAAACAATGGAGATGGATGGATACTAGTATACTTATGGATGACGAGTGACTGACGACACAGAGGTAGCTACAGCCGTGGACTACCGTACTGCGTCTGCTAGTATAGAGATGATAATGATATAAAAAATATATATATATCACTACTGCAGGTATATATAATATAATGACGGACCTGCTGGACACTGTCAGCAGACTCCTAAACTACTAGTATGAAGAAGATAGAAAAAAAACCCCCACCACAGGTAGGTATACAATTATGGACGAGCACTGAAGACACAGAGGTAGCTACAGCAGTGGACTACCGTACTGCGTCTGCTAGTATAGAGATGATAATGATATAAATAATATATATATATATCACTACTACAGGTATATATAATATAATGACGGACCTGCTGGACACTGTCAGCAGACTCCTAAACTACTAGTATGAAGAAGATAGAAAAAAACCCCCCACCACAGGTAGGTATACAATTATGGACGAGCACTGACGACACAGAGGTAGCTACAGCCGTGGACTACCGTACTGCGTCTGCTAGTATAGAGATGATAATGATATAAAAAATATATATATATCACTACTGCAGGTATATATAATATAATGACGGACCTGCTGGACACTGTCAGCAGACTCCTAAACTACTAGTATGAAAAAGATAGAAAAAAACCCCCCACCACAGGTAGGTATACAATTATGGACGAGCACTGATGACACAGAGGTAGCTACAGCCGTGGACTACCGTACTGCGTCTGCTAGTATAGAGATGATAATGATTTAAAAAAAATATATATATCACTACTGCAGGTATATATAATATAATGACGGACCTGCTGGACACTGTCAGCAGACTCCTAAACTTCTAGTATGAAGAAGATAGAGAAAAAAAAAACCACCACAGGTAGGTATACAATTATGGACGAGCACTGACGACACAGAGGTAGCTACAGCCGTGGACTACCGTACTGCGTCTGCTAGTATAGAGATGATAATGATGTAAAAAATATATATATATCACTACTGCAGGTATATATAATATAATGAGGGACCTGCTGGACACTGTCAGCAGACTCCTAAACTACTAGTATGAAGAAGATAGAAAAAAAACCCCACCACAGGTAGGTATACAATTATGGACGAGCACTGACGACACAGAGGTAGCTACAGCCGTGGACTACCGTACTGCGTCTGCTAGTATAGAGATGATAATGATATAAAAAAAATATATATATATCACTACTGCAGGTATATATAATATAATGACGGACCTGCTGGACACTGTCAGCAGACTCCTAAACTACTAGTATGAAGAAGATAGAAAAAAAAAACCCCACCACAGGTAGGTATACAATTATGGACGAGCACTGACGACACAGAGGTATCTACAGCCGTGGAATACCGTACTGCGTCTGCTAGTATAGAGATGATAATGATATAAAAAATATATATATATCACTACTGCAGGTATATATAATATAATGACGGACCTGGTGGACACTGTCAGCAGACTCCTAAACTACTAGTATGAAGAAGATAGAGAAAAAAACCCCACCACAGGTAGGTATACAATTATGGACGAGCACTGACGACACAGAGGTAGCTACAGCCGTGGACTACCGTACTGCGTCTGCTAGTATAGAGATGATAATGATATAAAAAATATATATATATATCACTACTGCAGGTATATATAATATAATGACGGACCTGCTGGACACTGTCAGCAGACTCCTAAACTACTAGTATGAAGAAGATAGAAAAAAAAACCCCACCGCAGGTAGGTATACAATTATGGACGAGCACTGACGACACAGAGGTAGCTACAGCCGTGGACTACCGTACTGCGTCTGCTAGTATAGAGATGATAATGATATAAAAAATATATATATATCACTACTGCAGGTATATATAATATAATGACGGACCTGCTGGACACTGTCAGCAGACTCCTAAACTACTAGTATGAAGAAGATAGAAAAAAAACCCCACCACAGGTAGGTATACAATTATGGACGAGCACTGACGACACAGAGGTAGCCACAGCCGTGGACTACCGTACTGCGTCTGCTAATATAGAGATGATAAAGATGATAGAGATGAACAAAAAAAATATAACACTACTGCAGGTAAATATTTATATAATATAATGAATGACGGACCTGCTGGGCACTGTCAGCAGAATGCGTTTATAGAATAAATAAAAAAAACACCACAGGAGTGTTTAACTTTTTCAGGCAGACAATATACTGGTGGTCACTGGTCAGTCACACTGGCAGCAAAAGTGTGCACTGTACTCCTGCTATAACTGCACCCCAGTCTCCCCCACAATTCAGCTGTGTGAGCAGTGAGCACTCAGCACAGTCAGATATACATAGATGATATTATCATGCAGCACACTGAGGCTGAGCACAGATATGGTATGTGACTGTGTATCGTTTTTTTTCAGGCAGAGAACGGATTATATTAAATAATAAATAAAACTGGTGGTGGTCACTAGTAACTATCAGCAAAACTCTGCACTCTGAGTACTCCTAATGCTCCCCAAAATTACTAAGTTAGTAGTAAATCAACTCAAGTGTCTCTATCTATTCTAACGGAGAGGACGCCAGCCACGTCCTCTCCCTATCAATCTCAATGCACGTGTGAAAATTGCGGCGACGCGCGGCTCCTTATATAGAATCCGAGTCTCGCGATAGAATCCGAGCCTCGCGAGAATCCGACAGTGGGATGATGACGTTCGGGCGCGCTCGGGTTAACCGAGCAAGGCGGGAAGATCCGAGTCTGCCTCGGACCCGTGTAAAAAGGCTGAAGTTCGGGGGGGTTCGGATTCCGAGGAACCGAACCCGCTCATCTCTAATTGAGTCCTGTGCACAGATGCAGGGTTCTAGAAAAGCCACTAATCAGTGTTTCCCGATACAGTTGGAAAAAGCTTTGCATTATGGCTGAGGACTCTCTAACATGGTCTATATCTACAAAACCTGGTGCAATGAGACAATATACAGATGTAGCCATGCTCATCCAGCCTGCGGCACAGTCGCACGTGCCCACGCTCCTTAGTAGCCGAGCTGCAGCTTAGTAGTAAGGCGCCCATGTATTCATTTGGGTGCATACTTAAACTCACATGTGCGTCCTAGTCGCGGGCACACTTGCCGCTCCTGGCTTACTGCAAATACGGCAAGCAGCAGACTAGATGAGTGTGGCTACATCTGTAGTGAGCGTTCCTTTGCAGCACGGACAATTGCACCGCTGTAGACGTTTTTTTACCCACTTCCAACGTGGCTATAGAAATTGGAGTAATAACTGAAGGCCTTAGACCCAGTATTGTGCATAGTACAATAAACGCAAACAGGGCTGCCATCAGAAATTGTGGTGCCCAGGACTGACAAAAGAGACAAAGCCCCTCTGTTCCCCCAAAAAAAATATTCTGCCACACCGCTCCACCCCTATGTGATGTCATACATTGTGACATTACATATAGGTGGAGTGTTGCAGACCTACTTGAACGGTTCACAGAGAGCTGATGCACAGGGAAGGCTTGTTTTAAGAAGTTCTCCCTGTGCATCAGCCCGCTGTTGTTTCACAGCCTGGTGCAGCTCTCGGTATTGGTGCTAGGAGCCAGGAGTGGGCCCTCTTCTCTGTAAGGGCCTGGGACACCAGTCCCCACAGCACAGCACCCCCCCCCCCCTCCCCCTATGGCTGACCTGCACGCAAACGGATCTGAGATGGAAACCATTGCTTCCATTGAAGTCATGTCCTTTCTCTGGTAGCTTGCATTCAGGAGCTCTGTGGTGTCATTCCACATTTCTGAATGTATATAGTGTGCAAGTAACACAAACACATGCGTTTGATTTAGCCTGCCGTTTCATTGGCATTCCCTGGCACAAATCCAATCCCAGTGGGTGCTTGCCATTAACTCGACACAAGAGGAGGGGTGGCATGGACACTCTCCAAACTGTACCACCTCCTTCACCCTTCCACTGCTATGGACGCTAAATCAAACTCAGGCAATAGTAGTAACAAGCAACCTGTATGATAACTGGTTATAGAGTCACAAGTGCTTTCCTTCTCTGAAATCTTGCAAGTAATTGAAACTCATAGGAATTCCTTGCAATTTGGTGCATTAGGTAAGATCCCTGACAATAATACTTCTTCTCCCTCTCCTCATTATATAACCAGCTAAGCAGCAACTTAACCCTAACCTTTTCCTGACTAAGAGAAGCATGTTATGGTTTCTGACGTTGGATCACATTAAATTAGTTTTGATTAACTCTCTTACGGTTGTTAGGAGACACTCAGACTCCTCTGAGACTTGCCAAATGTCTGCGGTGGAACAGTCTGTTCTTCAGAGGTGCAAAGCTTACGGTCTTCATCCTATGTTTCTATAGTACCCAGAATAAATGTATAGTAGATGTTAGTGTGTTGGATTATCACGGGCCTGATGTTACCAGGTTGTGGTGCGTTGGCAGGAATCACCTCATTCTCTAGCACTCAGTAGCACTGTTGCTTTCCCTCACTGACACTGCCACGAGGAAAATGTTCCCTTTCCCAGACACAGACAGACAATATACAAGCAAAAGATATTTGAGTCTATTTCTAGGTACTACAAATAAAGGCTAAAATGGGTCACTTCATTTAAAGGAGCATTTCTTAAATCACACTAAATATAGGATTTACTAATGAAATATCCCAAATGCCTAAGTGACACTTCTTACTAAATATTCCCTCATTAACTATACAAGAAATGCAGAGTATCTAGCTCTTCATAGATGCATGTTATGTACCAATAATTCTCACAGTAATGACAACATAACAGTTATTCTTAATCATCTCTAATTAGCAGTACACAATCATATCAACATAGCAGTTCACAATTATATCTGGTTTACTCAAGCAAGGAACGATATAGGGGGTAATTCAGATCTGATCGCTGCTGTGCATTTTCGCCCAGCGAGCGATCAGATCTGAACTGTGCATGCGTATGCACCGCAATGTGCCGACGCGTCGCACAACAGCAACAGGCATCGGCACCAAGCGACGGTATGGTGCGGAAAAACAGAATTTACAGGTGTTCGCAAGGTGACTGACAGGAATAGGCCATTTGTGGGTGGCAATTGACTGTTTTCCAGTAGTGTCCGGCGTTTTCTGGGAGGGTGTCTGACGTCAGCTCTGGGCCCCGATCAGCAGGATTCCATCACAGAGAGTAAGCCCTGGGCTGAGCACAGACAGCACAAATTGATTTTTGTGCAGCTCTGCAAAAGAAGCGATCGCACACTTGCACAGCACTTTTCCCCTCCCCCTGTAGGTGGCGACTATCTGATCGCAGGTCGGCAAAAAACGCAGCCCAGCGATCAGGTCTGAATTAGGCCCATAGTCACAAAGATTCCTATACACTCTAAATATGGTTAGTTTAATGAACGTTCACCTTAAATTGATGAACGGTCCCTCGGGCAAAGTCCAGAACACAGAACTAATAAAGCAGCTTTACTACTTTCAACCTGGGTTGTTCTGGGGAATGTCGTGTGCACAATTGGGTCCCTTACTTGGATGTATGCAGATACAATAAGATCTGTAAATGGTATAATTGCAGCATGATAATGTATGCAATAAGAAAGGGATAGTTAAAATCATCAAACCTGCATCAGTCTTTCCACATATACCTGTTTGCTGTTTACCCAGGATCAATCATTTCAGAAAAGATTTTAAACATTGGGCCTAATTTATATTTGTATGCAACTGCATTCGTAATTGCACTTTCCTAGGATATGGAGCTGCTAATGTTAGCAAGTGAAGCTGACGCCCAGAAATGAGAAGAGACGGCCACCGGAACCATTGAAAAGTAATTTGCAATTGCGTACACATTTGCAGCATATACGCAAAAACAAGGAACACTGAGGTTAAGGTAGTCCAATGGCTAAGCAGACTGGACACAGCAGTACAGACACAGGAGCCATGTTTTAGCACATATGAGCTTTCAGCTGATGACAGATACAAGCCCCAAAAATGGCCATAACACCCCTGCGTTTTCCCAACCACTCCGTTAACACCTCCAAATGGTACTTCCTGTCAGTCACATATCCCTGAAATCCTCAATGCGAGCGGGATCACAGCGTCACCTTTCTGCATAGCGATTGCAGCACGTGTGCAGTCTGCTGCTAATCGCTCCACTGCGTGAACATCGGCCCCTGCGTACAAACATGAATTAGGCCCTTTGTTTCTATGCAATATCTTTTCTGCTGCAATCAAGTGTAACATTTGAACTTGTATAGGTAGGTTTCATGTGGTTTTCTTATTGCATACATCATGGCACTCATCTGGTTTTTTTTCAATTATTTTGTTTACTCTATAGCCTTTACTAGAGTTGCTGCAGACATCCTAGCGCTGCTCTTCTGCTTTTTTTGTC
Organism: Pseudophryne corroboree; assembly: GCF_028390025.1. Taxonomy (NCBI): domain Eukaryota; kingdom Metazoa; phylum Chordata; class Amphibia; order Anura; family Myobatrachidae; genus Pseudophryne; species Pseudophryne corroboree. The sequence continues at coordinate 265,943,958 of NC_086454.1, read as the reverse complement.
CATCTTTGCAGCACTGATATATATATATAGTAATAGGAAAATGGGGGTCATTCCAAGTTGATCGTAGCTGTGCTAAATTTAGCACAGCTACGATCATTCACACTGACATGCGGGGGGACACCCAGCACAGGGCTAGTCCGCCCCGCATGTCAGTGCCGGCCCCCTCGCAAAAGTGCAAAGGCATCGCACAGCAGCGATGCCTTTGCACTTCAAGAGTAGCTCCCGACCAGCGCAGCTTTAGTGTGCTAGCCGAGAGCTACTCGTCGCTCCCTGGCCCGCAGCGGCTGCGTGTGACGTTACGCAGCCGCCGCGGCCCGCCCCCCCCAACAGTCCGGCCACGCCTGCATTGGCCGAACCACTCCCCCTAAACGGCGGGTTAACGCCACCGTCCAGCCCCCTCCCGCCCAGCGACCACCTCTGCCTCGGAGGCGATCGCTAGGCAACGACGGTTGCCATGCACCGGCGCACTGCGGTGCGGTGCATGCGCAGTTCCGACCCGATCGCTGCGCTGTGACAAACTGCAGCGAGCGATCGGGTTGGAATGACCCCCAATGTCTATCATACAAAGTAAGGATGGCGATATAAAAAATTAGTTTCTGTCCCCAAATTACTTTCAGGCAGCGGCTGCCTCTCCTATTCAGGGCAATCTGGGATGACTGGAGATTTCCTTTCTACTGTGATGCTTGGTCTGTTGCTTGGTCACTGGAGCTGGCGGTGGCACCACAAGGCTCAGCAATCTCTTTAATGCAACTAGTCTCTCTCTGGACACTGACTTTCACATGCAGCTTGTCTCTCTTACTCAGGTTGTCTCTCTCACTCACCTGCGTAGCAGGGCGGCAGTGGGCCCTGTGTGGGTCCAGTTCCCGTGTGAATGCTACCATGATGTTGTGCAGAGGGGGAGGTGCTGCCAGCACCAGGGAGTGCAGCCCTGCCCACTGCATTCTCAGGACTCGCTGAGCAGCTGTACACACTGCAGTGTGATTGGCCATAGCATCCACTGTAGCAGTAATTCTAACTGCAGCTGCCGTCTCGCTCTCTGCATAGTTCCATACTATTGGCTGCTTGAAAAACTCCATCTTAGGGGAGGGGGGGATTCAATTGGGTGCAAGGAAAAAGCCTTGCAGACCATGGGCCTATATTTGGGATTACCGCCAGTATGCATGCTCCCGATACCCACGATATCCAATTTTGGAGGCTGCAGAGAGGGGAGGCGGCTGCTGGGAGGGGAGGTGGCTGCTGGAAGATGTAGTTCTCCCAGCTGCTGCACCTGAGGGATCACACACACACACACACACACACACACACACACACACACACGGGGTCACACACACAGCGGGGTCACACACGCACACTCATGCACAAACACTCATTCACTCTCTCACACTCACAGACACTCACATGCTCACCGCTGCTGCAGGAGTCCGGATACCAACACTGAAGGAGAAGACACATCTTTGGAAGGTTAGTAATTGCTGACTGATTAAGATAATTGGAAACTTCCAATTGCTTAGTTAGTCCCCAAGGGAGGTGCTGCCTGGGGGGCCAAAGCAAGTCCCAGTAATTTTTCCTAAAAATAAAGATTTTAGGAAAAACCAGACTTGCTCTAGAGGTCTAATCACTGTGTCTCATATTCAGTCCACTAATTGAATAGCAAACCCTGCGACAGTGGGAAAAACTCTGCACTGCAGATTTTTTTTGATCTCCCACCCTCAACTGAATTCTCCCATTAGTCTATCCTTTGTTATTCTCTGACCTGCAGTCCCAAGAGAGCGCCAGGCATAATACCTCCCCCTACATCCCGCACCCTTAGAATCCCGACAGTCGGCATGCCGACTAGCAGAGACTATGTCCACGACACCCATGGGGGATATTCAATTGTTTGAAAAGTCAGTTGGGTATCTGTTTTTTCCTATCTAACAGACAGGAAAAAACAGACATCCAACTGACTTTTCAAACATTTGAATTTCCCCCATAGAGTGGGAATAGAACCTGTGGTGAGTCCGCAAGGGGCTTGTTGCTCTCACTCCCTCCGACAGCCATCTCAATGCTGGGATCCCAGCGTTGGTTTGGCCACGCATACCCAACTCGTGGGGACATTGGGAAGTGATACACTGCAACTGGGGGTATCACATTTCTGCAGCACAAATCTGTGGTTTGCTGTTAGTAAATTTGCGTTTTGCAGTGTATAACGTTATACCATCATCATCACATCCTTATTTATACGTTATACTATAATGTATAAATAAGGATGTGATGATGATGGTGCACCCTAACTGCATCACACAGCGGAATTAACTGACACAGCTGGGCACACTTAAGGCAATGTTCTGCCAATGAAACTTGTACATTTTCTGCGCCCATATGCAAGGCCAGGCCATTTTAATGTGCTCCTATAACATGTAATAGTGAAACAAGGAATGCTTGCTAAGTTAATATAGACTGAGGAGCTATTAGTTGAAGCGGTAAATAAATCACAATCCATAAAAAAAATCACTGTCCAAACTTTTTCAATATTAACTTGGCGAGGGCTGTGTAGCACTACACAGCGGTATGGAGGAGCCCCATAAATCTTTTATAAACATTCATGTAGCGCTTCAAAGAAATAAAGTTCAGATTCGAAGTAGACAAATGTTTTCTGTGTCCACTTGCCTTTGGCACATTTATTAAATATACATAAAAGACACAGAAACATACCCTGGCTGTGTCTTGTAACACCTTGTTCTGTGCCGCCCTGAAATTACGTGTGATATGTGCTCTTAGAAGAAGATGGATTGTTCACATGTAACTAGGCTAGTAATGTGGAAACGTCACAAAGGCACAAGCCTAGGGTGGAAGAATTGCAGCATGTCTCATCACTGGATTGTAACTCTATATTATTACTTTTTTCTTTCTTCTTTTATATCAACAATCATGAAGACAGAGAGACGGACAGAATGGTTCATTTAGGGTCTATCCATTATTGAGTCCCAGTTACCCCCCAATAAGTAAGTATCCAGCTAGTTGCGAGGTGTAGTAGTGGATCGTAAAATACCATAGCAATTCAATATTGCTCCAGTGATCACCGATTGGATGGCTGCTCCAAAAAGCACCCGTCCTTGTGATACCAACCACTGATGATTCCCTCGCTAATTATCAGCAGAAGAATTTTACACTGCCCAGACCGACACACCAGTGTTAGTGCACATGTGCACCGCTGGAGGGGACACAGGGATGGAACAGCAACCCAGATCTTCTCATAGGGAAGAACAGGACTGAATGTGGTGTATTTTTTCCTACAATCAAACTCCAAACACTTTAGTTTTCTGAGTTTGCTGAATACTGGAATACTAGTGTTTCCGCATGTATAACGGGCTCATAAGTGATCATGAATAGGCCCCCTTGTCAGATATGCTTAAACAATACCAAGTTTCAGCACTGGTAGTTTACATACAGGTAAGAAGGTGCTGGCTGTAGTCCCTTAATGTTATACCCCTTTTCCATCTGAGTACCAGGTCCGATCCAGGATGTTTAACCCGGCTACAACCCGTGTCAGCCCGCCGTTTCCACTGTACTTCGACACGGGTTATTCCCGGGTCGGATCTGTTTCCACTTAACCCGGGTAAGCTCTGTAAAAGCTATTGATGTCACTTGTTACTCGGGTCTGAAAACACGGGTAATGACCGTTTCCACTGTACAATTACCCGGGTCATTACCGTGTTACCGTGTTCAACCCAGGTAGCTACCCGGGTAGGATTCCAGGGTCACTCAACCCGTGTTGAGCCGTTTCCACTTGCTAAAAACCTGCGTTGATGCACGCACCCGTGCAAAAACATGGGTAAGTTTAGCTAGTGGAAAAGGGGTATTAGTAGCTGGAGCTCAGTGGGGGAGCCTCAGTGACAATAAGGACATTGGGGGTAATTCCAAGTTGATCGCAGCTGGATTTTTGTTAGCAATTGGGAAAACCATGTGCACTGCAGGGAAGGCAGATATAACATGTGCAGAGAGAGTTAGATTTGGGTGTGGTGAGTTCAATCTGCAATCTAATTTGCAGTGTAAATATAAAGCAGACAGTATTTACCCTGCACAGAAATAAAATAACCCACCCAAATCTAACTCTTTCTGCACATGTTATATCTGCCTCCCCTGCAGTGCACATGGTTTTGCCCAATTGCTATCAAAATCCTGCTGCGATCAACTTGGAATTACCCCCATTGAGCAGATACATATCTCCCTAGGCTTGCCTAGTGGTAGCACTGGCCCTGGCCTCAAAACTGCTTTTGCTTACAATCCATCCATCCTTATAAGGAGGACATTTACCTCTCATACAGTTAGTGTCTCTCCTGTGGTGTAACTAGTGGTGAATATTTTAATCCCAATCTAACATTTATATAAATTTAGTTGATTTGATGGCCAAAAAAGGTAATTTCCATTCATTCACAGTTTTATCCATTAAACCATTTATACAATTATCCACTGTTGTTATATAGGCTCATCATGGAACCCGCTAAATCTCTGAAATAAAATTATAAGCAATATTAGAAAAAGTGAATCTGGTTAAGATAGCACATTAAGGGATTCATGAGATCTTATTGGTCTAATAACCGGAGCAGGGCTTTATAAAGAGATACACCAGGAACTTGCCTAGACAGGAGGTTTTCCATGCCACCTCATCGGAGCAAGCATGACTAACATGCAAGGGGCACAGCTACCATCTTAGCCAGTGAAATACTGCCACAGGATTCACAACAACAGCCCTCTCTAAGTATAGAAAGCATTTTATAAATGTTACCTCAAAACTGATTGGTTGCCATGGGCAACTTCTGCACTGGCCTACTCTTTTCACTGCTTCATGAATAGATCCCTTTATCTCAACAACTATTTTTTGACAAAAAAAAAGCAAGTGAGATGTTAATAAGACTAGCGCCCAATTACAAATATTTGGGCATATTCACAATGCCTAGAGCAGTACGCACTCTAACTACAACCCTGAACAGTAGACAAAAGTCAGACCATGCTCAAAGAGGGTAAGAACGCTAGAAAAGCGTGGCATACTCTTTCTGCTATTACTAGTGCGGTTAGGTGGCACGTCACCTTTAAGTATCTTTTCTGCAACAAGTCCTGGATTGTCATGTTTCTGTGCCTAGTCACATGCTCCCTTTCTTCCCTCAGTAGCAGCTGTGCGCACATGAATGGTAAATCAAGAACAGTACACTGTTACTTACACTTATTTCAAAGATTTCCTATCAGAGTCTATTTCCATCCCTGGCAATCTGCTAGCAGTTAGCCCGCCTCTATACTAATTCTGTACAGTAAACACCTGACTGACATCTGGCATTTCTGTAACCCATCAAAAATGGTTTGTTCTTTATAGAAATGTTTTCCGGCGGTATATTTCAGGGTCTTATGATGATAAATCCTATTTACAGGTTTTAAAGTGGTGTTAAATAACAAGTGCTGCCACAGTACAGCATCCAGATCAATGAATCTACAAAAGTTGAATTTTCCCCACTATTTTTAATTGAAAAGTTATTTTTAGACTAGTCCTTTAGTGTACGCCTGTCGTTTTTTTTCTCCAAGTAAAACTCGAACATATAACGGGAACAACATCTCTCCTGCAGTTGCCAGAGGTGCGAGTCAGTCATGTCCGCCAAGCAGTAAAATACCAACTTGTAGATCACATGTCCTGTATTATTTATTGAACTCCGTTGATCCGTTGATCTCACTTTGTCTTTCATTGTCACCTCATTTGTGTTCTCCATGGGGAAGCGTGGTGGCACGGTGGTTAATATTGCGTCCTCAGAAGTCTGGAGTTTTAGGTTCAGTTCAACCTGTGTGAAGTTAATATGCTCTCCCAGGGGGGTATTTATCGAAGATTGGAGAGAGATAAAGTGGAGAGAGAGAAAGTACCAACCAGTCAGATTCTAAATTACATTTTACAGGCTGTGCTAGACAATTGACAGAAGCGGATAGGTTGGTACTTTATCTCTCCGTCTTATTTGTCTTCTAGATTTGATAAATCCCTCTCAGCTACCTATCCCCAGTGTTAGCATACTTCTCCATTTTGGGGATCCACATGTAGCGAAAGTACAAGCCAAGCAGCTAATAATAATCACACTAGATACCAATGTAAGTGTTGCACCGGCTAGCTCAGAGGGTGCTAAGCCTACTGTACCTATTTCAGAAGACTAACCTGGGAATTAGGGTTATCTTCTCCAATGTAGTGTCTCTATCCTCCACCCAAGTCCTACTCTTCAGGGTTACACATGTCCCCTGGGCTGCAGCTCTGACCACACATTGCAGGGGGGGCTGGTTAGCACCTATAAACATACATGTGATTTTGTATATAATATATATGCTGGCTACCTTACCCAGGGATCAGCATCTGTCGTTGTGTGTATCACTAACCTGCTGTCTGCTGAAGCGTAGGAGACATCACTCTGCTTGTCTGTCATCTTCTATAAGCCCGCCCCTACACTCCTGTGAGCCAATGGGAGTCATGGGACAGGCTTATAGAAGAGGATCGGCAAGCAGAGTGATGTCTCCTGTGCAGCGACGGCAAGTCAGTGATACACACAGGGGCGACTGCTGATCCCTGGGTAAGGCAGCCAGCACATATATTACATACAACATCACATGTATTACAACATAAAAGCAAGAGAGCAGGTGCACCATACAAACACATAGGATGCACAAGCTGATTAAAATGATATGCAGCTTGCCTATATTCTGTATGTGACTGTGACTGTTTCTGCATACAAAATGCTATGTTACAGGAATTTTCAGGAATACACTGTAACATAGCATTTCGTATGCAAACACTGCAGCAGTCACACACAGAATATAGGCATGCCGCATATCATTTTAATCAGCAGAAGCTTCTTGTGCCCCTAGGCATACCAAATGCCCTAAGCATTTGCCTAGTTCGCCTATGCCTAGGGCTGGCTCTGGTTGAAAGGTAAGATATGGGGCTCAGAGAGGCTTGCTGCTCAGAATGAATACCTTGTTGAGCAACCATATTATTTCTTCACATTGTATTTCACATTGCATTTTATGCATGACGATGATAACTGGCTGAAAAAAGAATTGCCATTTTCAAGAGTTTAAGAGCAAAAAGCATCTAATATTTTTGGTGCTCATTATAAAATAATTCAAATAAGGTGCATTTTCATCAAATAAGACGCCCAACGTTAGCAGAGCTGTCAACTGACTCACAGCAGGCATCTATTGAGGCAAGATGTATGAGGACACGTCTGTATCCAAGCAGTATCAGAGATCACAGTTTTAGCGGCCGTGTGAGTGGGATGGTTGTGCAATAGTGTTCGCCATATGTGTAAGGGGCATTATGTGTGTCATGTGTATAAATTAATTAATAATGTGTGGCAAATTTGTAAGGGGCACTATGTGTGTCATTATGTGTATAAAGGCACTAATAATGTGTGGCATATGTGTAAGGTGCATTACTGTGTGGTATTATGTGTATAAATGCATTACTAATGTGTGTCATTGTGTGTAATGTGCTCTATTGTGTGGCGTAACATATAGAAAGGGCACTACTGTGTGGTCTAATGTGAATAAAGAGCAATATGGTGTGGTGTAGTGTGAATAAGGAGCAATTCAGTGTGATGTAATGTAAATAAAGGGCACTACTGTGAGGAGTAACTATATAAGGTAAAGTGGTACTACTGTGTGATGCAACGTGAATTGGGGACACTATGGCATGATAAAATGTGACTAAAGTTGCAGTACTATGGCGTAATTTTAAATGGGGGTACGTTTGTGTTGCCATGTCCCTTCCCAGCAAGATCATATCCCTTTTTGGGCTGTGCGCCGAATGTGCGCACTGTTCCTATTTAAAATATAGGGGGTAGAAACACCAAAATGAGGACTGCTATGGGTGAGGGGTGATGGTGATGGGAAAGGGGTGCAGGGTCAGAGGCGGAACTAGCGGCGGTGCTAGGGGGCACCAGCCAAAACTTGCCTAGGGCATCATATTGGTTAGGGCCGGCTCTGCTTCCACCGGCAAGTGGGTTTCTGTAGCACCATCTTGCCAGTGATATTCAGGAAGATGGCATATGTGCACAAGAAAGCACAGGCACAGCATCAGAGTCATTGCTTTCACTGTGCGGCGCCATCTTCCTGAAGATAATAATAATAATAATAATAATAATAATAATTTTATTTATATAGCACTCTTTCTCCCATGGGACTCAAGGCGGTTTACAGACATAGCATATGGTGCAAAGGATTTAGTATTACAGCAAAAAGATAAGAGAAAGGAAAAGAAAACCTAGAGAGCCCAAATGACATAATGCAGGGTTGGTGCAGTCATTTTGGGTAATAATTTCCACAAGTTAAATATTATAGCCACAAAAGGTACCAAGCGAGGCAGCCTTCTTGGGCACACTACATAGGAATATGCTGGGTGGAATAGGTCACGCATAGAAGAGATTACTCAAAATGGAGTGATTACAGTGTCCTAACGCTAGGAGTAGAGTCCCAACATAACCATTCCATCCCACCCACGAGCGTTTGATGTCACTGGAAGGATGGCTCCTAGCAAAGAGTAATACTTAGGGACAGATTTACTAAAGGGTGGTTTATAAACCACCACACACTGGATGTGAGTTTCAGCCTGAAAACTTAAACTGCATCAGATGTGTTACCCTAAACCGCATACAGGGCCTGATTCAGCTATGTATGTAACTGTGTAAAATTTGTGCAAATGGATGTGTGAAAAATGTTAAAAATTCCCAATGAACATGCGTCCCATTGGTGTGCCTCACAATATGCAAAGCCAATGCTGGCGCATGCATATAAATATTAAGGCAATGTACGGGGTGTTACTGGGGCGGTGACTGGTAGGTGGCTGGTAATGCACGCATTAATGGTCCATCTGACGGGGGTATGTTATACTGTAGAAGTGTCATGGGCGTGTCACTGAATGTTTCTGCATACAGAGACGCTCAGCCGTTTGCGTCTTCATGCTCCAGGTGGCAATGCAGTGTGCCCACCGACAGTGGGCATCTCAGTCCTTGCACATTTATATCCACGCTATTACACAGTGGAAGGGCTATGTAGCAGCATTACAGATCTGACTGCAGCAAAATATGCAAACAAGGATGCTGCTGCAGGCATTTCTGAATCAGGCACACAATCTATTTCATCTGTAAAAGCCAAAGCGTTACTCAGCATAGGGGCCAGCCCTGCAGGGGGCATCCAAGGAAACCACTGGGCCCCACAACCAGAAAATACTGGCCCAATGCTGATTAGTATTGTGCCCAGGGCAAGGCTGCCCAAATGCCAGAAGGGCTGATGGGCTGATCCGACCACAAAGAGAGACCTGGCTGACTGAGCAGCTCAGCCTTCCGGCACTCTGTTCAGCTGCCCAGCTCTCATAGTCAGGGGCTGGCTGAGCAGCTCTGCCTCCCTGCGCTCTGTTCGACCTCCCAGCATAGAGAGACGGGGCTAAATTAAATGTCAGAGCTGTACAACAGCCCCAGCTCATCCTTGACTGTGCCCCTTCTAGTGTCCCTGGCTGATGGGTTCCAGCAGAGGCGTCACTCACCTCTCAAACCCCTGGGTCGGGTGGCCAAAAAATGGGAGTGGCTTCGCGAGAAGGGACCGTGGCTTTGCGAGATGGGGCCGTGGCTTCGCGAGATGGAGGCGTGGCTTCACGTTCCTACCTCCAATTTTGTCAGATCGGGGGTCCGGGAGATGCAGCCTGGCCTCAGAGACTAATTTCGTCAGTGCCGGGTTCAACATGGTGACAGGAGCCGGGTTGCTGCACGTAATATTACAGTGCAGCACCCGGCTCCTGTCACTGAGCAGGAGCCGGCACTTTGGTGTCACCCCTCGGCGGATGACATCCGAGTGCGGGCCACACCCCCCGCACCCACCTTCTGACGCCACTTGGTTCCAGCATAATATACTAAAAATAGAGTGCAAGTACAACAATCCCAAAGTGACAATTGCCAATTTTGTTGGCATAATGAATATATTCAATTTGTTAATCCCCTCCTAGAATAATTTAATAGTGTTCCCCTGTGGAACCCTTAAATACAGTAATAGTATTGGTGAATTAGAGATGAGCGGTCTGGATTCCAAGCAATCCGAACATCAGGCATCCGAGTCTACCCGAGCAGAGGCTTGGGTATTCCTGCCCGACGCGGATCCCACATTGAGTCCTAGTGTCACCCACTCGGTGTCAGATTCTTGCAGGACTGTGTCGGCAGTCGCTCGTCCATCCATAATTGTATACCACCTACCCGTGTTTTTTCTTTTTTCTTTCTTCTTTATACATACTACTATAGTAGCTTACTGTAGCAGTCTGCGGTGCTGCTGAGCTGACAGTGTCCAGCAGGTCCGTCATCAGTCATTACATAATAAATATATCTACCTGTCCGGCTGCAGTACTAGTGTGATATTATATATATATATATATTGATTTCATCTCATTATCATCCAGTCTATATTAGCAGCAGACACAGTACGGTAGTCCACGGCTGTAGCTACCTCTGTGTCGGCAGTCGCTCGTCCATCCATAATTGTATACCACCTACCCGTGGTTTTTTTTCTTTCTTTCTTCTTTATACATACTACTATAGTAGCTTACTGTAGCAGTCTGCGGTGCTGCTGAGCTGACAGTGTCCAGCAGGTCCGTCATCAGTCATTACATAATAAATATATCTACCTGTCCGGCTGCAGTACTAGTGTGATATTATATATATATATATTGATTTCATCTCATTATCATCCAGTCTATATTAGCAGCAGACACAGTACGGTAGTCCACGGCTGTAGCTACCTCTGTGTCGGCAGTCGCTCGTCCATCCATAATTGTATACCACCTACCCGTGTTTTTTTTTTTCTTTCTTCTTTATACATACTACTATAGTAGCTTACTGTAGCAGTCTGCGGTGCTGCTGAGCTGACAGTGTCCAGCAGGTCCGTCATCAGTCATCACATAATAAATATATCTACCTGTCCGGCTGCAGTACTAGTGTGATATTATATATATATATATTGATTTCATCTCATTATCATCCAGTCTATATTAGCAGCAGACACAGTACGGTAGTCCACGGCTGTAGCTACCTCTGTGTCGGCAGTCGCTCGTCCATCCATAATTGTATACCACCTACCCGTGTTTTTTTTTCTTTTCTTTCTTCTTTATACATACTACTATAGTAGCTTACTGTAGCAGTCTGCGGTGCTGCTGAGCTGACAGTGTCCAGCAGGTCCGTCATCAGTCATTACATAATAAATATATCTACCTGTCCGGCTGCAGTACTAGTGTGATATAATATATATTGATTTCATCTCATTATCATCCAGTCTATATTAGCAGCAGACACAGTACGGTAGTCTATGGCTGTAGCTACCTCTGTGTCTTTTAGTTGTGCCTATTAAAATATGGAGAACAAAAATATTGAGGTTCCAAAATTAGGGAAAGATCAAGATCCACTTCCACCTCGTGCTGAAGCTGCTGCCACTAGTCATGGCCGAGACGATGAAATGCCAGCAACGTCGTCTGCCAAGGCCGATGCCCAATGTCATAGTACAGAGCATGTAAAATCCAAAACACCAAATATCAGTAAAAAAAGGACTCCAAAATCTAAAATAAAATTGTCGGAGGAGAAGCGTAAACTTGCCAATATGCCATTTACCACACGGAGTGGCAAGGAACGGCTGAGGCCCTGGCCTATGTTAATGGCTAGTGGTTCAGCTTCACATGAGGATGGAAGCACTCAGCCTCTCGCTAGAAAAATGAAAAGACTCAAGCTGGCAAAAGCACCGCAAAGAACTGTGCATTCTTCGAAATCCCAAATCCACAAGGAGAGTCCAATTGTGTCGGTTGCTATGCCTGACCTTCCCAACACTGGACGTGAAGAGCATGCGCCTTCCACCATTTGCACGCCCCCTGCAAGTGCTGGAAGGTGCACCCGCAGTCCAGTTCCTGATAGTCAGATTGAAGATGTCAGTGTTGAAGTACACCAGGATGAGGAGGATATGGGTGTTGCTGGCGCTGGGGAGGAAATTGACAAGGAGGATTCTGATGGTGAGGTGGTTTGTTTAAGTCAGGCACCCGGGGAGACACCTGTTGTCCGTGGGAGGAATAGGGCCGTTGACATGCCTGGTGAAAATACCAAAAAAATCAGCTCTTCGGTGTGGAAGTATTTCACCAGAAATGCGGACAACATTTGTCAAGCCGTGTGTTGCCTTTGTCAAGCTGTAATAAGTAGGTGTAAGGACGTTAACCACCTCGGAACATCCTCCCTTATACGTCACCTGCAGCGCATTCATAATAAGTCAGTGACAAGTTCAAAAACTTTGGGCGACAGCGGAAGCAGTCCACTGACCAGTAAATCCCTTCCTCTTGTAACCAAGCTCACGCAAACCACCCCACCAACTCCCTCGGTGTCAATTTCCTCCTTCCCTAGGAATGCCAATAGTCCTGCAGGCCATGTCACTGGCAATTCTGACGATTCCTCTCCTGCCTGGGATTCCTCCGATGCATCCTTGCGTGTAACGCCTACTGCTGCTGGCGCTGCTGTTGTTGCTGCTGGGAGTCGATGGTCATCCCAGAGGGGAAATCGTAAGACCACTTTTACTACTTCCACCAAGCAATTGACTGTCCAACAGTCCTTTGCGAGGAAGATGAAATATCACAGCAGTCATCCTGCTGCAAAGCGGATAACTGAGGCCTTGGCATCCTGGGTGGTGAGAAACGTAGTTCCGGTATCCATCATTACTGCAGAGCCAACTAGAGACTTGTTGGAGGTACTGTGTCCCCGGTACCAAATACCATCTAGGTTCCATTTCTCTAGGCAGGCGATACCGAAAATGTACACAGACCTCAGAAAAAGAGTCACCAGTGTCCTAAAAAATGCAGCTGTACCCAATGTCCACTTAACCACGGACATGTGGACAAGTGGAGCAGGGCAGGGTCAGGACTATATGACTGTGACAGCCCACTGGGTAGATGTATGGACTCCCGCCGCAAGAACAGCAGCGGCGGCACCAGTAGCAGCATCTTGCAAACGCCAACTCTTTCCTAGGCAGGCTACGCTTTGTATCACCGGTTTCCAGAATACGCACACAGCTGAAAACCTCTTACGGCAACTGAGGAAGATCATCGCGGAATGGCTTACCCCAATTGGACTCTCCTGTGGATTTGTGGCATCGGACAACGCCAGCAATATTGTGTGTGCATTAAATATGGGCAAATTCCAGCACGTCCCATGTTTTGCACATACCTTGAATTTGGTGGTGCAGAATTTTTTTTAAAACGACAGGGGAGTGCAAGAGATGCTGTCGGTGGCCAGAAGAATTGCGGGACACTTTCGGCGTACAGGCACCACGTACAGAAGACTGGAGCAACACCAAAAACGCCTGAACCTGCCCTGCCATCATCTGAAGCAAGAAGTGGTAACGAGGAAGAATTCAACCCTATATATGCTTCAGAGGTTGGAGGAGCAGCAAAAGGCCATTCAAGCCTATACAATTCAGCACGATATAGGAGGTGGAATGCACCTGTCTCAAGCGCAGTGGAGAATGATTTTAACGTTGTGCAAGGTTCTGCTGCCCTTTGAACTTGCCACACGTGAAGTCAGTTCAGACACTGCCAGCCTGAGTCAGGTCATTCCCCTCATCAGGCTTTTGCAGAAGAAGCTGGAGACATTGAAGGAGGAGCTAACACGGAGCGATTCCGCTAGGCATGTGGGACTTGTGGATGGAGCCCTTAATTCGCTTAACAAGGATTCACGGGTGGTCAATCTGTTGAAATCAGAGCACTACATTTTGGCCACCGTGCTCGATCCTAGATTTAAAACCTACCTTGGATCTCTCTTTCCGGCAGACACAAGTCTGCTGGGGTTCAAAGACCTGCTGGTGAGAAAATTGTCAAGTCAAGCGGAACGCGACCTGTCAACATCTCCTCCTTCACATTCTCCCGCAACTGGGGGTGCGAGGAAAAGGCTCAGAATTCCGAGCCCACCCGCTGGCGGTGATGCAGGGCAGTCTGGAGCGACTGCTGATGCTGACATCTGGTCCGGACTGAAGGACCTGTCAACGATTACGGACATGTCGTCTACTGTCACTGCATATGATTCTCTCCCCATTGAAAGAATGGTGGAGGATTATATGAGTGACCGCATCCAAGTAGGCACGTCACACAGTCCGTACTTATACTGGCAGGAAAAAGAGGCAATTTGGAGGCCCTTGCACAAACTGGCTTTATTCTACCTAAGTTGCCCTCCCACAAGTGTGTACTCCGAAAGAGTGTTTAGTGCCGCCGCTCACCTTGTCAGCAATCGGCGTACGAGGTTACTTCCAGAAAATGTGGAGAAGATGATGTTCATTAAAATGAATTATAATCAATTCCTCCGTGGAGACATTGACCAGCAGCAATTGCCTCCACAAAGTACACAGGGAGCTGAGATGGTGGATTCCAGTGGGGACGAATTGATAATCTGTGAGGAGGGGGATGTACACGGTGATATATCGGAGGATGATGATGAGGTGGACATCTTGCCTCTGTAGAGCCAGTTTGTGCAAGGAGAGATTAATTGCTTCTTTTTTGGTGGGGGTCCAAACCAACCCGTCATTTCAGTCACAGTCGTGTGGCAGACCCTGTCACTGAAATGATGGGTTGGTTAAAGTGTGCATGTCCTGTTTATACAACATAAGGGTGGGTGGGAGGGCCCAAGGACAATTCCATCTTGCACCTCTTTTTTCTTTAATTTTTCTTTGCGTCATGTGCTGTTTGGGGAGTGTTTTTTGGAAGGGCCATCCTGCGTGACACTGCAGTGCCACTCCTAGATGGGCCAGGTGTTTGTGTCGGCCACTAGGGTCGCTTATCTTACTCACACAGCTACCTCATTGCGCCTCTTTTTTTCTTTGCGTCATGTGCTGTTTGGGGAGTGTTTTTTGGAAGGGCCATCCTGCGTGACACTGCAGTGCCACTCCTAGATGGGCCCGGTGTTTGTGTCGGCCACTAGGGTCGCTTATCTTACTCACACAGCTACCTCATTGCGCCTCTTTTTTTCTTTGCGTCATGTGCTGTTTGGGGAGTGTTTTTTGGAAGGGCCATCCTGCGTGACACTGCAGTGCCACTCCTAGATGGGCCCGGTGTTTGTGTCGGCCACTAGGGTAGCTTATCTTACTCACACAGCTACCTCATTGCGCCTCTTTTTTTCTTTGCGTCATGTGCTGTTTGGGGAGTGTTTTTTGGAAGGGCCATCCTGCGTGACACTGCAGTGCCACTCCTAGATGGGCCAGGTGTTTGTGTCGGCCACTAGGGTCGCTTATCTTACTCACACAGCTACCTCATTGCGCCTCTTTTTTTCTTTGCGTCATGTGGTGTTTGGGGAGTGTTTTTTGGAAGGGCCATCCTGCGTGACACTGCAGTGCCACTCCTAGATGGGCCCGGTGTTTGTGTCGGCCACTAGTGTCGCTTATCTTACTCACACAGCTACCTCATTGCGCCTCTTTTTTTCTTTGCGTCATGTGCTGTTTGGGGAGTGTTTTTTGGAAGGGCCATCCTGCGTGACACTGCAGTGCCACTCCTAGATGGGCCCGGTGTTTGTGTCGGCCACTAGGGTCGCTTAGCTTAGTCATCCAGCGACCTCGGTGCAAATTTTAGGACTAAAAATAATATTGTGAGGTGTGAGGTATTCAGAATGGACTGAAAATGAGTGGAAATTATGGTTTTTGAGGTTAATAATACTTTGGGATCAAAATGTCCCCCAAATTCTATGATTTAAGCTGTTTATTAGTGTTTTTTGAAAAAAACACCCGAATCCAAAACACACCCGAATCCGACAAAAAAAATTCGGTGAGGTTTTGCCAAAACGCGGTCGAACCCAAAACACGGCCGCGGAACCGAACCCAAAACCAAAACACAAAACCCGAAAAATTTCAAGTGCACATCTCTACAATACACATGTACAGCAAGGAGAGATACAGGGCCTGGTTCACGGTTGGTTGCAAGATTTCTATGCAGTTGAGTGATTATTGGCCGACTGCACTTGAGCCGCAACGTTGAAGTAGAGCTCATGATTTGACTGGTTGTATATGGAATCGCCATGCTTCGGGCAAGGTGCCTTGCTCCGCTACCGCTTCGCTCGGCACAGATTACGGTTCCAATCGTATTCCACATGGATCGTTAAGTATGAAAAAAGCCAAAAAATTAAAAGAAAAAAGTGAAAAACTCATGTCGACCTTTTGACCTGTCGACCTAGTACATGTCGACATAAAGGCCATGTCGACCTAATGGCACTGTCAACCTTCAGTGGTCGACCTATTGAATGTCGACCTAAGTTGTGTCGACCTAACGACCGTAACCCCTTCCCGCAGCCATGCTGCACGACATTAGAGCTACTGTACTCAGATGTCCGATGATCAGCTGATCTGCGAGTGGTGCTGCGTATTTGGATGCTGCCACTGAGATTTGCAAAGACGTCAGTAGGTGTCTCAATACAAATCCCTGCGGCTGCGCGTCAGTAGCATATTTGTGTGGGATCACATGCATCAGGCCCACTCAGATAAGTGCAGATAGTCACCATCTACAACATATCACAATAGTTCTTCTGGATTTTGAACCTTTTTAATAATAATAGCATTCTGCTTCTGCAGGTATTTATTTAATTTCATCATTCAGTGATCCATAAACAATGCATGCTTAACAAGATCAGTTAATTAACAATATCACAGCAACCTACTAATTAGTAAAAAAAAACCTGCAATGACATTTAAAGTTGATAATTTTCTTTTAACTAATTCTACATATGTTTCACAACTTTATAATTGAAATTGTATAGGATATTCAGTTCTCACAGTTGGAAAACTGGGATGAAGTCATTTGATACTATACGGGACGTATTTATCAAAGTGCAGCGATAAGACTGACTTACAGATGTAGCCATGCTCATCTTTGCTGCGATGCGGTATGTTGCATCATGGCTTGCTGCATGGAGTGCCAGGCTGCAACTGTTCGCAGTCGACGGTCGCTCCATTCATTCAGCGATCCCGGCTGTGTATAGTAGCAGCCTGGCGCGCCATGCAGCAACCCGTGATGCAACATGCCGCATCCCAGTAAGATGAACATGGCTACATTTGTACAATACTGGCGGTGATACTCAGCTGCCTTAGTGATACCGGTTCGGAGGCGCAAGGGTCTTGCTAAGTCTCTGGAGATATGCACGTGCGTGACTCGGGCACAGTGTGTAACTAGAAACCCAGACATTTATTATTATTGCAAAGAAAATATAGAATTAGAGAAAATATTGAATACATATAGAAAAAGTGCCTTATTCAAAGATTAATCTGATGACTAGGGTGGCCAATTCCAGGCCATTTTTTCTATCCCGGGAATCGGGATTGAAGAAGATCAATCCTGGGATTCCCTGGATACCCGGGATTGACTTCTTTTCAGTGTCTTCCCCCCCTTCCCTGCCCAACTCACATAACTAACCCTAAACAGGACTTCCACTTGCTGGAGGTGCAGGGCGGCAGTGAGGTCCGGCGGGCGGCCAGTACAAGGCGGCAGTGAGGTCTGGCGGGCAGGCGGCTGGCTGCGCAGTGTGACCTCTAACTTCACGTCATGCTGCGCAGCGTGTACTGCCCAGACGAGGAAGAGCTGAGCATGGGGAGCCGGGCAGCGTCCAAGCCTCCTGAGGACGCTCAACGCTGCCCAGCCCAGCATAGAAAATACTAAAGTGGTGGCCAATCCCGAAATCCTCGTTTGAGACTCAGAACTAAGTGATATGCAGAGAGAGTGGTTTTCACTGGCGTTCCTGAGAGGTAACAAGGGTGTATCTAGCCAGACGTAGGCGTGATTGAGGCATTTCCTGGCAGCGGCTGCATCTAAAGATGCAGCAGCGCTGACACAGGAGGCCATCTTCAGAGGCAAAACTGCAATATAAAACAGTGGCTGCTCAATCAATTTAATAGTCCTTCACAGATGCGTGAAAGGGAGAGGTTATTCTAGACAAGAAATAAAGGAAAAATATTACCCCATCACACTGCAAAGGATCAGCAACGAGATTTGAATACTACATGATAATAGAAATACAGAGATCTTAGTTGCATATATTTGCAAATATATGATTAAGCAATAAGGCCCAGTCAACAATTCTCTGTTCTGGCAGTTGCTAACGCTACATAATAATTATAGCACCCACTCTGGGTCATATAATTGCATATTGTTATGCTACATGACAATAGCACACACATGAATATATCTATATTGAGAGCCAACGCACCTGGGGGTACCCCGAGATCCTCAATAGGTTATTTCTCGGACGCTAACAACTGAATTTTGAAACTATTGTATAGTATTTATAATATTTCTGTTGGACAGTCCTCCTTACTTAGTAATGAGCTATTTATGAATGATAAGGTGTAATACAAATACCAAGTGGTTTTATAAAATAAACAGGATTTTATATACCTACCGGTAAATCCTTTTGTCGTAGTCCGTAGAGCAGTAATTTTCAACCTTTTTTTTACTCGCAGCACATCGAACAATATTTTAAAATTGCCAAGGCACACCATAAGTTCCCCACAGAAAAAAACAAAACAGACACATTGGCCCTCACAGTAAAAAAAAATCCACACATACATTGGCCTACACAGAAAAAACAATCACATTGCTCCCCACATAAATCATGTTGCTCAATACATAAATCCTATTGCTCCCCCACATAAATCAATTACATGCTCCCTATAAAATCATGTTGCCCACACATAAATCAATCACATTTCTCCCCATATAACTCCTATTGCTCTCCACATGAATTACTCACATTGCTCCTCCCATAAATCCTTATTCTCCCCACAAAAATCCTATTGTTACCCACAGGAGAACTAAAATAACAAATATTAGCCCCTAACGGTCAGCTGTCCTCCTCCCTGTCCCTTAGTGGTGGGGGTTGTTCATAGTGGAGTGCTGCGAATACTGAGCAGCGGGCAGTCGGGCATATGTGGATGTGGGTGGGCAAGGAAAGCTGTGTATGCAGGTGGGAAATGGAAGGTGTGTATGCAGGCGGTTGGGCTGGCTGGGTGGTGAGATGTGGCGGCCATGACCTATGATATCACACCGCCACGTCTTCATGGCATAGGTCACAGCTGGAGCACAACTAATCCTCTAAGAAGAGCCTGGGCCAACAGTTCACTCTGAAGGTGCAGGAAGCTGCTTTGGCTCCATGGCACACCTTGCAACTGGTCGCGGCACACTAGTGTGCCACGGCACACTGGTTGAAAAAGCCTGCCGTAGAGGATGCTGGGGTTCCATTTAGCACCATGGAGTATAAACGGGTCCACTAGGAGCCACTTGCACTTCAAGAGTTTAACAGTGTGGGATGGCACCTCCCTCTATGCCCCTCCTACCAGACTCAGTCTAGAAACTGCCCGAGGAGACGGACATACTTCGAGAGAAGGCAATACACAGATAGTGGTGAGATTCACACCAGCTCACACATAATAAAAGGAGAACCAAGCTAACCAACTTGAAACAATTCAGCAACGACTGAACCAATAATACTTAACCAAGTGACAAGCAGGAATACGAAGCATTGGGCGGGCGCCCAGCATCCTCTATGGACTACGAGAATAGGATTTACCGGTAGGTATATAAAATCCTGTTTTCTCTTACGTTGTAGGGGATGCATTTAGTACCATGGGGATGTACCAAAGCTCCCAGGATGGGAGGGAGAGTGCTGAGGGTCCTGCAAAACTGATTGGCCTCTGAGGTCCTACAGTTTGGTCTAAGTATCGAACTTGTAGAACTTAGCAAACGTGTTCGACCCTGACCAAGTAGCTGCTCGGCAAAGCTGAAGGGCCGAGACACTCCAGGCAGCCGCCCAGGAAGAACTCACTTTACGAGTAGAGTGAGCTTGTACAGAACTTGGAACCGGCAATCCTACCGTAGAATAAGCATGCTGGATAGTAAGTCTGATCCAGCGAGTAATCGACTGCTTAGAAGTAGGACACCCAATTTTGTTGGGATCATAAAGGACAAATAGTGCGTCCGACTTTCTGTGATGAGCAGTTCTCTTCACATACATTTTTAAAGCCCATACAACATCCAAGGACTTTGAAGTAGTCGAGGTGTCAGTAGCCACTGGCACCACAATAGGTTGGTTGATATGAAAATCCGACACAACCTTTGGAAGAAATTGCTGACATGTTCTGAGCTCAGCTCTATCCTCATGGAAAATCAAGTAGAGGCTCTTGTGCGACAATGTCCCCAATTCTGACACACGTCTTGCAGAGCCAATGCCAACAGTGTGACTGCCTTCCAAGTAAGAAAGTTTATGTCCACCTCCTGTAAAGGTTCGAACCAATCCGATTGCAGGAACTGCAGCACCACATTAAGATCCCAAGGTGCCGTAGGAGGCACAAAGGGTGGTTGGATGTGAAGAACCACTTTCAAGAATGTCTGAACCTCAGGGAGAGCAGCCAATTGTTTCTTGAAGAAAATGGACAAGGCTGAAATCTGGACCTTTATGAAGCCTAAGCGTAGACCCACATCCACACCAGCTTGCAGAAAGAGGAGAAAACGTCCTAGTTCAAACCCCATCGCAGGAGCCTTCTTGGATTCACACCAAGACACATACTTTTTCCAAATCCGATGGTAATGTTCAGACGTTACTCCCTTCCTAGCTTGGATCAGAGTAGACTTTTGTTATGCACACCAGTGCCTGCAGGAATGTACTGGTGTCAGAACTGTTATGCACTCCAGTGCCTGCAGGAATGTACTGGTGTTTGAACTGTTATGCACACCAGTGCCTGCAGGAATGTACTGGTGTCTGAACGGATAGGTATGCAAAACAAATGAACTCACAGACAGACTGGGGAATATGACATTACGTACACAGAAGGTGATAGGGTAACAAAATACACACAAAGTGAACAGAGAAGCCCAGAGGCTAAGGAACTTGGTGTCTCCCTAGTATTAGTAATGCTCAGATGGGAAAAGCAAGATGTTGTGTTTTAATACGTAGAGAACCCGAAATGCTGTTGCTAAGGGCAACAGCAAAACCCTAAAGGGTTACCAACGGGTGTGGCAGTAAACTCCTTGGTCAGAGATGGAATGATAGACACAAGGAGAGTCTCCACAATCCTAATTCTCACTTGCAGTGCACAGGTTCAGCTTACTGCCACTAAACTGACACCTGACACCTTGCACAGTGAGACAGGATTTAGGCAGGCAAGTCTTAGAATACAGCCGCAAACTTGCTAAGTTCACAGAGTAGTAAAAGAACCCCAGCAAGCTAAACGACTGACTCCAGTCTTACTGCTAGGTCTGGATTGGCAGAGTGTAGTACCAAATCCCCAGGCCTATTTGCAGTAAGCAACAACAAATACAAAGCTACACAGTACTGGCTAACTTTCAGGAACTGACTAACCAACAAAGATTCAGCAGCATCTGCTTAACCTGAGAAGAGGCCTTATAAAGCAGGTGCTGTCCACGCCCCACTCAGACCTCACAGACTGTGAGCACAAAAACCAGCACCGGATCCCCTGCCGTGCACAGAGCCTGTAACCACTGCACAGCAAAAGACCCGAACCGGAGTATCAGCTGCGCTCAGGTTACTCCGCTAGCACTTGTCTCCCGTTTGCCATGACGACGTGGCAGCACAGGGCAGGAGACCCTAACAGTACCCCCCCCCCTCTGATGAGGGGTCAAAGAACCCCTACTACCGGGTTTATCGGGGAACTGCGAGAAGAAAGAGCGTATCAGTCTGGGGGCATGAAGATCACAACTGCGCACCCACGACCGCTCCTCTGGGCCATACCCCTTCCAGTGCACCAAAAATGACAGCCAACCCCGAACCATCTTGGAGTCAAGAATCCTTTCAACAACAAACTCCCTCTGGCCACGTATCAGAAGAGGGGAAGGTCTTCCACTGGAAGAAGGATTACTAATCGCCCGTTTTAAAAGGGAACAATGAAATGTTTTATTGATACCCAAAGAACGGGGCAGATCTAACTGAAATGCCACCGGATTGATAACCCTGGTGATCCTATAAGGGCCGATGAACCGGGGGCCTAACTTATGAGATGGCTGTCTCAACTTCAAATTCTTGGTAGACAACCAGACGAAGTCTCCTAATTTGAAGCTGCAGGGTCTTTTCCGCTTATCAAAAACCCTTTTGGTCACTAATGACACAGACACAAGGGCTTTCTTCACTTTCCGCCAAATACCTCTAAGGACCGAAACCACAGAGGAACCACCAGGCGTGGAGTCCAGGGGGTCAAAAGAATTGGCCTTAGGATGATGCCCATACACACAAAGGAAGGGAGAGATCCCTGTAGCAGAGTGAGCCGCGTTGTTATAGGCAAACTCCGCCATGGACAGATGAGCAACCCAGTCAGTCTGACACTTGGAGACATAACACCTGAGGAACTGCTCCAAGGACTGGTTCACCCTTTCAGTCTGCCCATTAGACTGCGGATGGTAGCCTGACGACAAGCTGACAGAAATCTGGAGATCGGAACAAAATGCCCTCCAGAATTTGGCCACAAACTGGGATCCGCAGTCAGAGACCACATCAAGTGGCAACCCGTGGAGACGCACAACATGCAGCATAAATAATTCAGACAGGCGTCTGGCCGATGGCAGCCCAACCAGTGGAACGAAGTGCGCCATCTTCGAAAACCTGTCAACGACAACCCAGATGGCTGTCATCCCCGAGGATTTGGGCAAGTCCACCACAAAATCCATTGAAATGTGGGTCCATGGCTTAGATGGGATAGAGAGTGGATGTAATGGGCCAACAGGAACCCCTCTAGGAGTCTTATTTCGGGCACAGATGTCACATGCCCGAACCCACTGATCCACATCCTTAGCCACCGAGGGCCACCACACTGCCCTAGATAGCAACTCCCGAGTTCTGGCAATACCCGGGTGACCTGCCGACTTCTTGGCATGGAATTCCAGGAACACTCGCTGTCTTAACCTAGGAGGCACAAACAAAAGACCTACCGGAAGGTCTGGAGGAGCCTGCTCCTGTGCTCTAAGGACCAATGATAAGAGGTCCTGGGTAATGCCCACTTTAATACATGATGGGGACACAATGGGCAACGGCTCCTCGGTGGTCTCCTGGATTGGAGCAAAACTCAGCGAGAGCGCATCAGCCTTGATGTTTTTTGACCCAGGGCGATATGTTATCAAAAAATTAAAGCGAGCAAAAAACAAAGCCCATCGTGCCTGCCTGGCATTGAGACTCTTCGCTGACTCTAAATATGCCAGATTCTTATGGTCGGTGAGAATTGAGACCACAAACTTAGCCCCCTCAAGCCAGTGTCTCCACTCCTCGAGTGCATCCTTAATAGCCAACAATTCCCGGTTACCCACGTCATAATTCATCTCGGCAGGCGAAAATTTACGGGAAAAGTAAGCACAGGGATGAAGGCGATTATCAGACACTCCCATCTGAGAAAGCACTGCCCCAATACCCATCTCAGAGGCATCCACCTCCACCACAAAAGGACGCTCTGGATCTGGGTGTCGCAGCACCTTGGCCGATACAAATGCCCTTTTGAGACGGGCAAAAGCCGCTTTAGCTTCACAAGACCAGTGAGCAACATCCGCCCCTTTCTTAGTGAGTGCCACCAAGGGCGCCACTATAGACGAAAATCCAGCGATAAATCGCCTATAAAATTTCGCAAAGCCCAGGAAACGCTGAAGCGCCTTCAAACTAGTGGGCTGCACCCAATCCAGGACTGCCTGTACCTTGGAACCCTCCATTTGGAAACCTTCTGGGGAGATAATATATCCTAGAAATGCGATTTGCTGAACTTCAAATTCGCACTTCTCCAGCTTCGCCCCAAGCCGGTGGTCTCTGAGTTTCTGGAGGACTAAGCGTACATGCTTCCGATGTTCCTCCAGGGAATGGGAGAAGATTAGGATGTCATCTAAGTATACAACTAAGAATCTATCCAAATATTCCCTGAGCACATCATTCATGAAACCTGGAAGACTGCCGGGGCATTACAGAGCCCAAAAGGCATCACCAAATATTCATAATGCCCTGAGTGGGTATTAAAGGCAGTCTTCCATTCATCCACCTCTCTTATTCGGATTAGATTGTACGCACCGCGTAGGTCAATCTTAGAAAAAATGGTGGCAGTACGAAGCTGGTCAAACAAGACCGAAATGAGAGGCAGTGGGTATGAGTTTTTAATCGTGATACGGTTCAATTCCCTGAAGTCGATGCAGGGTCGCAACGAACCGTCCTTTTTACCCACGAAGAAGAACCCCGACCCAACTGGAGACTGTGAAGGTCTGATAAATCCCTTAGCCAAGTTCTCCTGAATGTACTCTGCCATAGCCTGAGTCTCAGGACGTGACAGGGAGTACAACCTGCTCTTGGGAAGCTTAGCATTTGGCAACAAATCAATGGCACAGTCATAGGGGCGATGGGGAGGTAGTACCTCTGCAACTTTTTTGGAGAACACGTCCGCAAAATCCGTCCGCAAAATCTGCATAACACCCTGGCAATCCTGGCAAACTTAGCTGCGAGAGCCTGACTGGAAGGCTCAAGCAACTCCTGAAACAATCAGTACCCCAACTAAGAATCTCCCCAGAGACCCAGTCAAATTGAGGATTGTGGGCCCTTAACCAGGGTAACCCCAACACCAATGGGGCAAAAGTACAGACAGTCACATAAAAGGACAATTTTTCAGAGTGTGTGGCTCCAATAAACAAAGAAATCTGGCTAGTGCAAGAGGTAATTTTACCTTGGGATAATGGTTCCCCGTTTAACCCACAAATCTCAATTTCCGATGCCAAGGGTACTAAGGGAACAGAGTGTTTCAGGGCGAATTGGCGGTCCATAAAAACCCCGTCGGCCCCACTGTCCACAAAGGCCTCAGTCTTGACAGTTTGACCGAGGATCTTCAAGGTCACCGGAATGATAAAAGTCTTCTTGGGAAATTCTGACTTCTGGCCTGACAGGATATTTCCCATCACCCTCAGGCCCTGAAGTTTTCCGGCTTTTCTGGGCATGATACTACCACATGACCTTTATTCCCACAGTGCAAACACAACCCCTGCTGTCTCCTCCGCGTCTTCTCACGCGAGGAGAGGCGGGTAGCCCCAATCTGCATAGGCTCCTCGGAAAATTCCTCAGAGTCTGAGGTTCCCTTGGGAAAGAAGGAAACCTCAGTCTCCCTTTCAAGCCTACGCTCTCACAGCCGTCTATCCACCCGGATGGATAACTGCATGAGCTGATCCAAGCTATCAGGCAAGGGATATTGTACCAGTTGGTCCTTTATCTTGTTAGAAAGACCTCTTCGGTACTGGTGTCTCAGGGCTGGGTCATTCCACTGGGTATCATGGGCCAACCTCCGAAACTCCGTACAGTAAACCTCAACTGGCCTTCGCCCTTGCTTAAGGATCGAAATCTGAGCCTCGGCTGAGGCCGTCTTGTCAGGGTCATCATACAACATGCCCAACACTTTTAAGCGACGGACAGTCAGGCTGCAACCCATATGCCCAGACCTGTGGGTCTCCTTGTAGCAAGGAAATCACTATGCCCACCCGCTGAATCTCCGACCCAGAAGACTGAGGCCTAAGCCGGAAGTATAGCTTGCAGCTCTCCTTGAAACAAAAGAACTGCGAGCGATCTCCAGAAAAATGATCCGGGAGATTTACTTTCGGCTCCTTAACCCCTGAAGGTGCTGCTGCTGCGGGAGCTCCGCCAGCGGCCTGGGAGGTGTGCATTTTAATGGACAAATCATTAAATTGTCGAGTCAGGACCTGCACCTGATCGACCACCTG
This sequence comes from Pseudophryne corroboree, assembly GCF_028390025.1. NCBI lineage: Eukaryota > Metazoa > Chordata > Amphibia > Anura > Myobatrachidae > Pseudophryne > Pseudophryne corroboree. Next base: position 265,918,190 of record NC_086454.1, on the reverse strand, counting down.
TTGCAACTTATTTTGAGGGGTATGCTCCATATTCCCACAAAATTTCAACAGGAGTATTAGGCTGCTGAATATGTTATGCACACCAGTGCCTGCAGGAATGTACTGGTGTCAGAACTGTTATGCACTCCAGTGCCTGCAGGAATGTACTGGTGTTTGAACTGTTATGCACACCAGTGCCTGCAGGAATGTACTGGTGTCTGAACGGATAGGTATGCAAAACAAATGAACTCACAGACAGACTGGGGAATATGACATTACGTACACAGAAGGTGATAGGGTAACAAAATACACACAAAGTGAACAGAGAAGCCCAGAGGCTAAGGAACTTGGTGTCTCCCTAGTATTAGTAATGCTCAGATGGGAAAAGCAAGATGTTGTGTTTTAATACGTAGAGAACCCGAAATGCTGTTGCTAAGGGCAACAGCAAAACCCTAAAGGGTTACCAACGGGTGTGGCAGTAAACTCCTTGGTCAGAGATGGAATGATAGACACAAGGAGAGTCTCCACAATCCTAATTCTCACTTGCAGTGCACAGGTTCAGCTTACTGCCACTAAACTGACACCTGACACCTTGCACAGTGAGACAGGATTTAGGCAGGCAAGTCTTAGAATACAGCCGCAAACTTGCTAAGTTCACAGAGTAGTAAAAGAACCCCAGCAAGCTAAACGACTGACTCCAGTCTTACTGCTAGGTCTGGATTGGCAGAGTGTAGTACCAAATCCCCAGGCCTATTTGCAGTAAGCAACAACAAATACAAAGCTGCACAGTACTGGCTAACTTTCAGGAACTGACTAACCAACAAAGATTCAGCAGCATCTGCTTAACCTGAGAAGAGGCCTTATAAAGCAGGTGCTGTCCACGCCCCACTCAGACCTCACAGACTGTGAGCACAAAAACCAGCACCGGATCCCCTGCCGTGCACAGAGCCTGTAACCACTGCACAGCAAAAGACCCGAACCGGAGTATCAGCTGCGCTCAGGTTACTCCGCTAGCACTTGTCTCCCGGTTGCCATGACGACGTGGCAGCACAAGGCAGGAGACCCTAACAACTTTGTTCGGAATGCCCTTCCGTGCTAAGATCTGGCGTTCAACCTCCATGCCGTCAAACGTAGCCATGGTAAGTCTTGATAGGCGAACGGCCCCTGTTGTAGAAGGTCCTCGTGAAGAGGACGAGGCCTCGGATCCTCCAGCAGTAATTCGAGAAGATCCGCATACCAAGCCCTTCTTGGCCAGTCCGGAGCAATGAGGATCGCCTGAACTCTTGTTCTTTTTATTAGTTTGAGAATCCTTGGGATGAGTGGAAGTGGAGGGAACACTAACACTGACTGGAACACCCACGGAGTTACCAGGGCATCCACCACCACTGCTTGTGGGTCTCTTGACCTGGAACAGTACCTCCGAAGCTTCTTGTTGAGGCGAGAGGCCATCATGTCTATCTGAGGAACACCCCATCGGCTTGTTACATCTGCAAATACCTCCGGGTGGAGGCTCCATTCTCCTGGTTGGAGATCGTGTCTGCTGAGGAAGTCCGCTTCCCAGTTGTCCTCTCCTGGAATGAAGATCACCGACAGCGCCACCACGTGCCTTTCTGCCCAGAGGAGGATTCTTGTTACTTCTGACATGGCAGCTCTGCTCATCGTTTCACCCTGTCGGTTTATGTAGGACACTGCCGTTACATTGTCGGACTGAACCTGAATGGCCTGATCTTGCAGAAGATGTGCCGCCCTGTAGAAGACTGTTGTATATGGCTCTTAGTTTCAGAATGTTTATTGGAAGGATGATTTCCAGACTTGACCACTTTCCTTGGAAGTGTACCCCCTGGGTGACTGCTCCCCAACCTCTGAGACTTGCATCCGTGGTTAGAAGGATCCAATTCTGAATCCCGAACCTGCGTCCCTCGAGTAGGTGAGAAGATTGCAGCCACCAGAGGAGTGAAATTCTGGCTTTCGGTGACAGGCGTATCCGCTGGTGCATGTGAAGATGTGATCCTGACCACTTGTCCAGGAGATCCAGCTGGAAGAACCTTGTATGGAATCTTCCATACTGCAGCGCCTCGTAGGAGGCTACCATCTTTCCTAGAAGGAGAATGCACTGATAAACCAATACCCGGGCTGGCTCCAGGACATCCTGGACCATTGATTGGATCACCAACGCTTTCTCCACTGGTAGAAACACCCTCTGTACTTCTGTGTTGAGTATCATCCCCAGGAAGGGCAGTCTCCTTGTCAGCTCCAAATGTGACTTTGGAAGGTTCAGGATCCACCCATGATCCCGGAGTATTTGAGTTGAGAGAGCAATACTCTGCAACAGCCTCTCCCTGGAAGATGCCTTTATCAGGAGATCGTCCAGATATGGAATTATGTTCACTCCCTGCTTGCGAAGGAGGAACATCATCTCTGCCATGACCTTGGTGAACACCCTCGATGCTGTGGATAGGCCAAATGGCAAGGTCTGGAACTGATAGTGACAGTCCTGTAGTGCAAACCTTAGATAGGCCTGGTGAGACAGCCAGATCGGAATGTGAAAGTACGCATCCTTGATATCCATGGAAACTAGAAATTCCCCCTCCTCCAGCCCTGAGATCACGGCTCTCAGAGACTCCATCTTGAATTTGAATACCTTTAAGTAGGGGTTCAATGACTTCAGGTTCAATCTTGCTTTTACCGAACCGTCCGGTTTTGGTACCACAAACAGGTTTGAATAGTAACCCTTGTTTTTTTGGAGAGTTGGAACTGGAACAATGACATTTGTTTGTACCAATTTTTGAATGGCTTCCTGCAGGATTGTACTTTCTGTCAGCAAAGCTGGTAAGCCTGATTTGAAGAATCTGTGAGTTGGGAGTTCCTGAAACTCCAGTCTGTACCCCTGGGTAACAATATCTTTTACCCAGGGGTCTAGGCATGATGACGCCCAGATGTGACTGAAATTTTTTAGCCTCGTTCCCACCTGCCCGATCTCCAGGCTGGGAGGTCCACTGTCATGCCGGAGATTTTGAGGAAGCAGAACCTGGTTTCTGTTACTGGGAACCTGTTGTTACGTTCACTGTACTCGGTACTCAGGGTGGACAAGCCCCGAGCACAGGAACTTAATGCTGCAGTGGAAACGGAGCTCGGCAGCAACCCCTAAGGTACCCTGACTCCGTTGTCTCACCCTCGTGATCAGCCTACGCCTGCGAGAATATGTTTGTTTGTGCCCACGGCAGCCGCATTTGAAGGGCGGATTAAGTCTGCCCAACTCCGATGCCCCCCGGTCTTAATTGGAGACAAGGCGTAAACTGAGACGGGGCGATGACAAGGGGAGCCTCTAACTAAAGATGGAAATACCCAGTTGGAGGTGTTACAGAACTCAAAGGAAGTATGTGCTGCACAGCCGCCAGGACGAACTACAACAAAGGAAATGCTGTCCACATGCCGACACAATACTGTTGTGTACCGGCGATGACAGCATACGCAGAACCCTCTACAGAAAATCCAAAGCAAATATAACAAGAAGCTACGGCCAAGGCCGTAAGATGAGGCAAAGCCGCTACTCACGAAACCGGTGTGAACACAGGCGGACGGTCAAGAACCCCCAAAGCCGAAGACACAGGCTCACCGAACCAGAGGGCAGGCAGGATTCCGACAACAGCCCAGAGGACACCAAGACACAGGATAACTGGATCTGGAACATGCAATACCACAGGACTTATGGACAGGAACACGCCAAGGCAGGAAGCAGCTCAGCATAAGCTGTCAACGGCGTCAGTGTCAGGCACTGGGGGCGACTATAACAGGGAGCCCTCTAATAGCTGCAGAGAACCTACATTAGCGATGTCGTGCAGCTGCCCTGCTGCACAACCAAAGGCTGACAGGTGGATAACAAATTACATGGCAACGGGGAACGCCATCTGCCTCCGGCATCCCCGTTGCCAAGGACCGGGCAGCTCACTGCGCACAGCGTCCTCCCGTTACCAGGCGCTGTGCGGGGATCAGGAGGAGGCGCGGCGGACATGACGCGCCGGCCCCGTTGCCAATCAACGGCCGGGCACCGGCGAGACCCGCCGCGGCAAACACCTGTTGGTGCAGGTTTTTGGGATTTTCCCCGACCTCCCCTAAAGTAGGTGGAGGCACCCATGGATTTTTTACATTTTGCGGTCCAAAAGGACTGCAGTGTAGGATATGGTTTCCTAGCCGATGCAGCTGCAGAAGGAAGAAAGGTCGACTTACCCCCAGTTGCCTTGGATAGCCACGTATCCAGTGCGTCCCCAAACAGGGCCTCACCTGTGAAGGGTAGGTTCTCCACACTTTTCTTGGATTCTGCGTCCGCAGTCCATGTTATGATTCCAGCACTCTGGTCAGAGGAGATCTTATGGCAAGGACCGGAGCACTGGAACGGAATGCTGGGGAAGGGAGCAAGACAGGAAAATAGCCCCTGGCGCCCTAACTCTGTTGTCTCACCCGTGTTGTCAGAGATCCCCTGCGAGACTATGGTTTCTTGAGCCCTTGGCAGCCGCGTTTGAAGGGCGGATTATGTCTGCCCAACTTCGATGCCCCCCGGTCTTAATGAGAGACAAAGGGAAACCCGAGACAGGGTGATAACAAGAGGCCCTCTAACTAAACAACCAGGCCAGGGGCTAAGCAAACTCAAAACTATAATATGTGCGGAGAAACCACCAGGGAAAAGGACAACCAAAATATCCACTTGTCCAATTCTCCTACCCGGCACCGCCGAGTACCAGAGAGGACTTGTGGAAGCGGAACCCTCCGCAAATGCTCCAAACACAAAATATAAAAGGTAAAGCGGCTGAGCCGCAACACACGGCAGAGCCGCAACTCACGAACACCACTGGATATAAAACGGTGATCAGTCAGGACTCCAGGGAACCAAACGACCTCTTGGGATGAGATGACAACTCCCGAATACCGGACTTCTGAGGACTGGAATGACCGGATACAGCAGAACTGGAAACAGACTCTCAGCAAACAAAGGCAGCATGCAGGAAGCTATTACCGGCGTCTGTGAGAAGCCCTGGGAGTGTATTTAACAAGGAGTCCTCCAATCAGCTGCTAAAGGCTGATTAGAATAAATGCCGTGCTGCTGCCTTGCTGCACGGCCAGAGAGCAGGTGAATATCTTAATTTCCTAAAGCCTAGCAACGGGGAACGCAGTCCCCCAGTGGCGTCCCCGTTGCTAGGGTCCGTGCGGCTCAGCGCGCCCGGCGTCTAGCGTTGCTAGGGAGCCGGCGGCTGTACGCGCACGGCGTCTCTAGTTGCTAGGCGCCGGGCCGCGCAGACAAGCGGACCCCGGCGCCTAACAGTACCCCCCCCTTGAGGAGGGGTCAAGGAACCCCTAAAGCCAGGTTTCTGAGGAAATTCCCGAAAAAATGCCCTCTTGAGCCTCGGGGCATGAAGATCCTTATCCAGGACCCAAGACCTTTCCTCCGGACCATAGCCTTTCCCGTGAACTAGAAAATACAGCCGACCCCGGGACAATTTGGAATCGAGAACCTTCTCTACCAAGAACTCCTGTTGTCCCTGTACATCCACTGGAGATCTACCCTGAGTGATCTTCCGAGGAAATCTACTGGAAGAAACGTATTGTTTCAACAGGGAACAATGAAACGTATTTCCAATCCTGAGAGATCTTGGTAAACGTAACCGAAAGGCAACTGGGTTGACTCTTTTAATAATAAGAAATGGCCCAATAAATTTGGGTCCCAGTCTAGCCGAGGATTGTCGAAGCCTGATGTTGCGAGTCGACAACCACACCCTATCTCCCACCTTAAAAGTGCAAGGACGTCGGAGCCTGTCAGAAAATTCCTTCTCTCGAAAGGCCGCTTAGCCGATTCAATGTATTGCAGGTTCTTATGGTCAGTCAATACCGAAATAGTATGTTTTGCTCCCTCCAGCCAATGCCTCCACTCCTCGAAAGCCCACTTTACCGCCAGTAACTCCCGATTACCAACGTCATAGTTGGATTCAGCGGAGGAAAATTTCCTGGACATAAAGGCACAAGGATGTAACTCCAGAGACTCCGGATCCTTTTGAGAAAGGATAGCCCCCACTCCAACCTCCGAGGCATCAACCTCCACCACAAAGGGCAATTCCGGATTAGGATGTCTGAGGACTGGAGCCGAGACAAAGGCTTGTTTCAAGGCCCGGAAGGACAACTCAGCTTCACGCGACCAGTTGGTAGGATCCGCTCCTTTCTTTGTCAGAGCTACAATGGGAGCAACCAGGTCAGAAAAAGAATGAATGAACCTCCTATAATAATTCGCAAACCCTAAAAAGCGCTGAATTGCTTTTAAATTGGTGGGTTGCGCCCAACTAAGGATGGCCTGGAGTTTCTTTGGTTCCATGGAAAATCCCTGAGGGGAAATTATGTACCCTAAAAAAGATACTTCCGTGACATGAAACTCACACTTCTCCAGCTTGGCATATAAATGATTCTCACGTAACTTTTGAAGAACCAGACGCACCTGGGTAACATGTTGTTCCATTGATTCAGAAAAAATCAGGATGTCGTCTAAGTAAACGACCACGAATTTCCCTAGGAAGTCACGGAGCACATCGTTAATGAGGTCTTGAAAAATTGCCGGAGCATTGGACAGGCCGAACGGCATCACCAGGTATTCGTAGTGACCCGACTGAGTACTGAAGGCCGTTTTCCACTCATCTCCAGATTTAATTCGGATGAGGTTGTATGCTCCTCTAAGGTCAATTTTAGAAAAAAATCACAGCAGAACATAACTGATCAAAGAGTACAGAAATCAACGGCAAAGGATAGGTGTTTTTAACTGAGATCTTATTCAGGGCTCTAAAATCAATGCAAGGTCTAAGCGAGCCATCCTTTTTCTCCACAAAGAAGAAGCCTGCACTTAAAGGAGATTTTGATGGTCTAATAAATCCTTTCTCAAGGCTCTCCTTTACATAATCATTTATAGCCGCAGTTTATGGCCCGGATAATGCATATAATCTTCCCTTTGGCAATGTGGCACCAGGAATTAACTCAATAGCACAATCATAAGGCCGATGGGGAGACAGAATGTCCGCATTGCCTTTGGAGAAAACATCAGCAAACTCCAGGTATTCCACCGGAATGAGTTCTGGAATGATAGCTGCTACTCTGACTGGAAACGTAATACATTCCTTATCACAAAAGGTACCCCATTGTGAAATCTCCCCCGACCGCCAATCAATGGTGGGATTATGAAAGGCCAGCCAAGGGTGACCCAGAACAACTGGAACTGCTGGGCAATGTGTAAGAAAGAACTCGATTTTCTCGGAATGTAGAGCTCCTACTGTAAGTAGTACAGGGGGTGTATGGAGAGAAATAATCCCATTAGACAGCGGACTCCCATCTAAGCCATGCATGGTGACACACCTACCCAAAGGTAACTGAGGAATGCCTAAGGCCTTAGCCCAAGTTAAATCCATAAAGTTTCCTGCAGCTCCACTGTCAACAAAAGCCGACACCGAAGAACTGAGGCTGCCAAAGGAAACTTTAACTGGGACTAAAAGGGAGTTATTCGAGGAGATAAGCTGCAGACCTAGGTGAACCCCCTCACAATTCACCTGGTCAAAGCGTTTCCCGACTTGTTCGGACAATTACGAGCAAAATGTCCCTTACCCCCACAGTACAGACAAAGACCAGAATTTTGCCTTCTGGCTCTTTCTTCAGGAGACAGCCGGGAGAGACCCATCTGCATGGGCTCCTCTATGTCTTCAGGAATGGAATATACACACGGACTTGACCTTACAGGTGCTCCTTTTTCAGCCCTCCGCTCCCTGAGACGACGATCAATCTTAATAGAAAGCTCCTTGAGTTTATCGAGAGTCTCAGGAGCGGGGTACTGAAGGAGACTGTCTTTTATAGACTCTGATAAGCCGAGGCGAAACTGACTACGCAGGGCTGGGTCATTCCAGCCACAGTCGTTCGACCAACGGCGAAACTCCGTACAATAAACCTCCGCAGGATTTCTACCCTGTCTGAGAGCGCGCAACTGACTTTCAGCGGACGCCTCTCTATCAGGGTCATCATACAAGAGCCCTAAAGACTCAAAAAAAACGTCAACTGACAACAATGCCGGATCCTCTGCTCTTAAACCAAATGCCCAGGTCTGAGGATCCCCCTGGAGCAAAGAAATAATAATCCCGACCCGCTGAGATTCAGTACCCGAGGAAGTCGGTCTTAAACGAAAATAAAGTTTACAGGATTCTTTAAAATTAAAAAACTCTTTTCTATCACCAGAAAAACGGTCAGGCAAATGCATCTTTGGTTCAGGGACTACCCTTGGGGAAGCTCGCAAAAGATCTTCCTGCGACTTCACCCGAAGAGAAAGATCCTGAACCATCTGAGTAAGTTCTTGGATCTGGCTGACTAAGAGCTGACCAGGATTTGGCCCTAAACCTGTTGGATTCATGAGGCCGATAAACAAGTTCTTGGATCTGGCTGACTAAGAGCTGACCAGGATTTGGCCCTAAACCTGTTGGATTCATGAGGCCAATAAACTCTCACAAAACTGAATGAGAAAAAATTAAACCCCGTTTAATTTTAAGTTTTGGTATGGCCGGTAATAATGTTATGATTCCAGCACTCTGGTCAGAGGAGATCTTATGGCAAGGACCGGAGCACTGGAACGGAATGCTGGGGAAGGGAGCAGGACAGGAAAATAGCCCCTGGCGCCCTAACTCTGTTGTCTCACCCGTGTTGTCAGAGATCCCCTGCGAGACTATGGTTTCTTGAGCCCTTGGCAGCCGCGTTTGAAGGGCGGATTATGTCTGCCCAACTTCGATGCCCCCCGGTCTTAATGAGAGACAAAGGGAAACCCGAGACAGGGTGATAACAAGAGGCCCTCTAACTAAACAACCAGGCCAGGGGCTAAGCAAACTCAAAACTATAATATGTGCGGAGAAACCGCCAGGGAAAAGGACAACCAAAATATCCACTTGTCCAATTCTCCTACCCGGCACCGCCGAGTACCAGAGAGGACTTGTGGAAGCGGAACCCTCCGCAAATGCTCCAAACACAAAATATAAAAGGTAAAGCGGCTGAGCCGCAACACACGGCAGAGCGGCAACTTTACGAACACCACTGGATATAAAACGGTGATCAGTCAGGACTCCAGGGAACCAAATGACCTCTTGGGATGAGATGACAACTCCCGAATACCGGACGTCTGAGGACTGGAATGACCGGATACAGCAGGACTGGAAACAGACTCTCAGCAAACAAAGGCAGCATGCAGGAAGCTATTACCGGCGTCTGTGAGAAGCCCTGGGAGTGTATTTAACAAGGAGTCCTCCAATCAGCTGCTAAAGGCTGATTAGAATAAATGCCGTGCAGCTGCCTTGCTGCACGGCCAGAGAGCAGGTGAATATCTTAATTTCCTAAAGCCTAGCAACGGGGAACGCGGTCCGCCAGTGGCGTCCCCGTTGCTAGGGTCCGTACTCAGCGCGCCCGGCGTCTAGCGTTGCTAGGGAGCCGGCGGCTGTACGCGCACGGCGTCTCTAGTTGCTAGGCGCCGGGCCGCGCAGACAAGCGGACCCCGGCGCCTAACAGTCCATTGGCACAGCCACAATCCTCTGCGTGCCGAGACTGCCATGGTTGTGGCCCTTGCGTTAAGCAGGCCCAGGTCCTTCATGGCTTCTACCATGAAACCTGCGGAATCCTGTATGTGACGTAAAAACAAGTCAATGTCACTCCTATCCATGGAATCTAATTCATCAAGTAAGGTTCCTGACCACATTACTATGGCCCTAGAAATCCACGCACAAGCAATAGTGGGTCTCAGAGCCACTCCCGTAGCAGTGTATAACGATTTGAGCGTAGTCTCAATCTTGCGGTCAGCCGGATCCTTAAGGGAGGGCGCGCCAGGGACAGGTAAGACAACCTTTTTTGACAATCTAGATACAGAAGCGTCCACTATTGGTGGGCTTTCCCACTTCTTCCTATCCTCTTCTGGGAAAGGGAAAGAAACGAGTGATCTTTTAGAGATTTGGAATTTTTTCTCTGGTTTCTCCTAGGTTTTTTCAAATAGAGAGTTCAACTCCTTAGAAGCAGGGAAGGTAAGCGAGGATTTCTTATTAAAATTAAAATAATTCTCCTCTTCCTGACCAGGTACATTCTCAGTAATATGCAAAACATCCCTAATGGCTTCAATCATCAGTTGCACCCCTTTGGCAAGGGCTGCACCCCCCCCCCCCCTCCCCCTCCCGGCATATCCCCATCACCGTTCCCTGTATCAGAGTCGGTATCAGTGTCAGCTTGCATTATCTGTGCAAGTGTATGTTTTTGTAGGGGTGGTCTTCTGTTTGCCGGCGGTCGGGCTCCCGGCGCTCAGTATACCGGCGCCGGGAGCCCGACAGCCGGAATACCGACAATTATTTTCCCTCGTGGGGGTCCACGACCCCCATAGAGGGAGAATAAAATAGTGTGGCGCGCGTAGCGCGCCACCGTGCCCGTAGCGTGGCGAGCGCAGCGAGCCCGCAAGGGGCTCATTTGCGCTCGCCAAGCTGTCGGTAAGCCGGCGGTCGGGCTCCCGGCGCCGGGATGCTGGTCGCCGGGAGCCCGACCGCCGGCCAGCCGTAGTGAACCCTTTTTGTAGGTATGTAGGTGGGTTGAGGGGCGCAGTAGTGGGGGCTGAATACATCATAACCTCCATAGATTTTCTCAAAAACTGCATCTCCTTCTCAGTATGGGACAATTTTGTAGAAATACTGGATATCATCCTCCTTATGGAATCCACCCAGGTGGGTTCGGACCCAGAAGGTTGAGCATTTGTACACTCTTGAGTAAATAGTATAGAGTCTTCAGGTGAAGATATACATTCTGCAATACAGGACCCACAGTCCCTAGACATGGTAATGTGAGTTATATGCACCCTTACACACACACACACACACACACACACACACACACACACACACACACACTTGTCAGACAGTTTCCCCCAGAGTACTTTCAGAGAGTCACAGAGTATGAGGAGCCAGCCACACCACGCCCTTTCAGTCTGTTAATATGATAACAGTCCGGCGCTGACTAACTATCCTTAACAGGGTAGCTAGTAGTATTATCACACTACCCCCTCTAATCTATAACCCCCTGGTACCGCAGAGGTGCTGGAGTTATGTGGAGGGACAGCGCTTCCCTGTTAGCATCTTGTGTGGAGATCTGCAGGGAGAAAATGGCACCGGTGAGCCGCTGGTCTGCTCTGAGAGGAAGCCCCGCCCCCTGCAATGGCGCGTGGCTTCCCGCACTTTGTTATTTATACTGGCCTGAGGTATTAATGTTAACAGTGGGATTAGCCCTTGTTAGTTCTTGACCAGTGTGGAGTTTTATCGTGCTGGCTCAGGACGCCCCTCAATAGCACCTACAAACTGTGCATGTTGCTGAGCCTTCCTGGAGCGCAGCCATCAGAGCTGCGCTCCCACCCTTGTGCCGCCTTGTCTACCCGCCGGCGACCTGCTAACCGGGATGCCGGCGGTGTACTCACCACTCTTCTATCTTCTGGCTCTGTTAGGGGTGGTGGCGTGCTGCGGGAGTGTGCGGTCGCCTCGTGGGCTTGCGGACATTTCCCTCAGGAGCTCAGTGTCCTGCCAGCGGAATAATGTACCATTAACTCTTTATTAAGTTGGTTCATTACTCCCCACTAAGTCCCACGAAGCAGGTAGACTGTTGCCAAACAGCCTCCTGTAAACTAACAAACTCTAGAGAATAATAAAACTAAAGAAAACTCCTAGGAGCTCCCATAGCTGTGACCGTCTCCTCCAGGCACATTTTCTAAACTGAGTCTGGTAGGAGGGGCATAGAGGGAGGGGCCAGCCCACACTGTTAAACTCTTAGAGTGCAAGTGGCTCCTAGTGGACCCGTCTATACCCCATGGTACTAAATAGAACCCCAGCATCCTCTAGGACATAAGAGAAATATACATATAATATCACAGTGTCCACAGTAACTCCTAACATGGAAATACAGTAAAAGTATAGGCTCCTTTCGCTTATGGAAAAAGTGAGGGCATGCTACATACGCATTACCATTCTGTTTGCAATCCACTCACATTCACAAGGGGGAGCTGCCTGTGACTCGGAATCAGGCCCAGATTATAGAGAGCTGTACATTTAAATAATGTAAGAGACCTACAGTATGTACAAAGGCCTGATTCATGTTTGCAAGCAAAGCAAAAAAGCAAACAACTGGGCAAAACCATGATGCACTGCAGGTGGGGCAAATGTAACATGTGCAGAGAGAGTTAAATTTGGGTGGGGTGTGTTCAAACTTAAATCTAAATTGCAGTGTAAAAATAAAGCTGTCTCACATTTGTGGGCTACATGCAAAAGCAGCCGGTATTTACCCTGCACAGAAAAAATATAAATGTATTTGCTTCCCTTGCATTGTAAATGGGGGGTCATTCCGACCGTTCGCACGCACCGGTTATTTGCGACGGTACGAATATGTTGGAAATGTGCATGCGTGTCGTACGCATTGCGCACGCGTGTCGTTGCGTCGCCGGGCAACGACGTCGCCAGAGACAAATGTGATCGCAGCAGTGATCGCAAGAAGATGGACAGGCAGGTGGGGCAAATGTAACATGTGTTCCATGTTCCAAGGCGGATACACACCGTTTCCAGCCATTTTCGGGGAGTGGTAAGAAAAACGCAGGCGTGTCCAAGCGAACATAGGGCGGATGTCTGATGTCAAAGCCGGGACCTGCATCGCTGGATCCGTCACACAGGGTAAGTAGGTCTAGGGCTAGTCTTGTTTTGTGTGAAACTTTTTTAGCATAGCAGGGATGCACAAGCGTTCGCAGCCCCGCTATGCTAAAATACACTCCCCCATAGGCGGAGATTAGTTGATTGCACCAGCAGCAAAAAGTTGCTTGGTGCGATCAACTCGGAATGAGGGCCCTGGTTTGTTCCAGATACAAAGTTACTTGCTTTTTTGCTTTACTTATAAACATGAATCAGGGCCAATGTCACTAAACAGAAAATAATGATCATGTCCAAACACGCTTTAAATCCAAGAGGTATAGGGAACACATGATGCAGAAAGTAGATGGCAAGGATATTTGGGAGTGACTAGCTTTGGGTTTAATTACAATAAAGAAAATTATTCATTACAGATATAATTTTGTTTTTAATAAGTCCGTCCCACAGATCATCTAAAGTTTTTAAAGGGGTGAGGATAGTTTTATCGGACTGGGTAAGGCATACCGCCCAACTGTCCCGATTCCAGCAGGGCAGTCCCGCTATTTGGACCTTGTCCCGCTGTCCCTTCCGCGGGTCGCAGTGTACCGCGGGCAGGGGGCAGTTGGGGGAGCCTTTGATCACCCACTGCTCTGCTCGGCAAAGCAGCGAGTGATCCATTCAGTGCTGGGAGGGGAGCAGGGGGCTGCCCAGCTGATCAAAGAGCGCTGGGCATGCCCCAAAACGGGTTCGCGGAGCGAGGCCACGCCCACCCAATCGTGACCACGTCCTCCCACCCGAGGCCACACCCCTTTTCGGGTCGAGCACGGCTACGCCGCACGACTGTCTCGATCCAGAGTCATTTAAAGTTTGAAGGTATGGGTAAGGTTTTCCTACTTAGTGGAGGAAGAGGAGGCGTATTGCATCCAAGGATGAAGGATGATAAACATGGACATTACAGCCCAAATGCCAATGAGGTGTTTAAATAATAGAGGTGGGAGAGGAATTTTGGAGTTATTGATGGTCTAGGGTCAACACCGTGAATTATATTTGGATGCCAATAACTGTAAGGAGCAGCAGTTGAGGAATGCTGGAAGATGTAGAAGAGAAGAACGACACAATTCATGACTACTGCCATGGAGATACAGTAGGTCAAAAGATCAAACAGGTAGAGAGGCTGGCCCCATATATATTTAAAAAAAACGAGATTTATAGTACACTGTGCTCCACAGGGAATGACATTGGGGTGTAGAGTAGGATCTTGATCCGAGGCACCAACAGGCTCAAAGCTTTGACTGTTCCCAGAATGCATAGCGCCGCCTCCTCTATAACCCTGCCTCAGTGCACAGGAGCTCAGTTTTTGTTAACCAGTCCAATGCAGTAGCAGGCCAAAGAGACGACAACTGTTAGTAGCCACATACACCACATTCTCACGACAGGAGAAAGTGTCAGCGGCTAATGCCATACCAACCCAAATTAGCTAAGTGTGTCAGGGTGGGCGCCCTGTGGAGCCCAGTGTACCTCGCAGAAAGAGATTTAACAACGGTAAGTTCTTACCATAAATCTCGTTTGCTGCTGCGGGGTACACTGGGCTCCACAGGGAATGACATTGGGGATGTCCTAAAGCAGTACCTTATGGGAGGGGAAGCATTGTAGTGGGCACAAGAACCCAGTGTCCAAAGGAAGCATCCTGGGAGGCGGATGTATCAAAGGCATAGAACCTTATGAACGTGTTCACTGAGGACCACGTAGCCGCCTTGCATAATTGTTCAAGGGTCGCACCACGGCGGGCCGCCCAAGAAGGTCCAACCGACCGAGTAGAATGGGCCTTTATGGTAGCAGGAGCTGGAATGCCAGACTGTACATAAGCATGGGCAATCACCATTCTAATCCATCTGGCTAGGGTCTGCTTGTGAGCAGGCCAGCCACGTTTGTGAAAACCAAACAGAACAAAGAGAGAATCCGACTTCCTGATGGAGGCAGTTCTCTTCACGTAGATACGGAGAGCCCGTACCACATCCAAAAACCGCTCTTTGGAAGACAATTCAGGAGAGGAAAAGGCTGGAACCACAATCTCCTGATTAAGGTGGAAAGAAGACACCACTCTAGGTAAATACCCAGGACGTGTTCTAAGAACTGCCTGATCACGGTGAAAAATCAGATATGGTGACCTACAAGATAAGGCACCCAAATCCGACACCCATCTAGCAGAGGCAATAGCCAGCAGAAACAACACCTTAAAAGAAAGCCACTTAAGGTTTGCAGATTCAAGAGGCTCAAATGGAGACCCTTGCAAGGCCTCCAAAACCACCGACAAGTCCCAAGGGGCCACAGGAGGGACATAAGGAGGTTGAATCCGCAACACACCCTGAGTGAACGTATGTAACATCGCAATTTTTCTCTGGAACCAAACCGACAAGGCAGAAATATGAACCTTGATGGAGGCCAGATGAAGGCCCAAATCCAGGCCCTGTTGTAGAAAGGCCAAAAGTTTGGCCGTACTAAACTTGTAAGCATCAATATTGTTAGATGGGCACCAAGCAAAGTAAGAATTCCAGACCCTATGGTAAATCCGAGCAGAAGCCGGTTTCCGGGCCTTCAATATAGTTTGAATGACCGCCTCAGAAAAACCTTTGGCCCTCAAGACGGAAGCTTCAAGAGCCACGCCGTCAAAGCCAACCGAGCTAAATCCTGATATACACAGGGGCCCTGAACAAGGAGATCTGGGTGCTGTGGAAGAAGGGGACGCTCTATCGAAAGACCCTGAAGGTTTGAGAACCAATGACGTCTGAATCACGCGGGAGCGATCAGAAGTAGGATTCCTCCTTCTTGCTTGAACTTCCTTATTACTCTGGGCAGGAGTGACACCGGAGGGAACACGTATGGCAGCTGAAAGATCCATGGAATTGCCAGTGTGTCCATGAACGCTGCTTGAGGATCCCTTGTCCTTGCTCCGAAGACCGGAATCTTGTGATTGTGTCGAGACGCCATCAGGTCCACATCTGGAAGGCTCCACCTGTCCACGAGGAGTTGAAACATTTCTGGATGGAGGCTCCACTCTCCGGCGTGTACGTCCTGACGACTGAGAAAATCCGTTTCCCAGTTTAGGACCGCCGGAATGAATACTGCCGATATGGCTGGCAGATGGCGTTCTGCCCACTGAAGATTCCTTGAAACTTCCATCATTACCATTCGGCTTCGAGTGCCGCCTTGATGTTTAATGTAAGCCACTGTGGTGGCGTTGTCCGACTGTACTTGATCAGGTCTGTTCTGTATTAAATGCTGGGCCAAGTTCAATGAGTTGAACACCGCCCGCAATTCCAGAATGTTTATCAGGAAGAGAGACTCCTCCTTGGTCCACCGACCCTGAAGGGAGTGTTGCTCCAACACCACGCCCCAACCTCTCAGACTGGCATCCGTCATCAGAAGGACCCAGTTGGAGATCCAGAAGGGACGACCCCTGCTCAATCCTTGGTCCTGAAGCCACCAGCTGCGCTCAGTAACAGACGGACCTCCGGAAGACAAGGAGATCATTTGAGACCTGACCTGAGGCAGGTCGTCCCACTTGGCAGAGGGCAGGAATGGAATTGAGCGTACTCCACCATGTCGAAAGCCGACACGATGAGACCTAGCACTTGCACTGCCGAATGTATCGACACTTGCGGACGAGATAGGAAGCATCGAATCCTGTCCTGAAGCTTCAGGACTTTCTCATGAGACAAAATCAACCGCTGGTTGTGAGTGTCCAACAACGCCCCCAGGTGCACCATGCTCTGAGCAGGGACCAGGGAAGATTTCTTCCAGTTGATGAGCCATCCGTGGGCTTGCAGAAACTGGATAGTCAGATCCAGATGACATAGGAGAATTTCTGGGAAATTTGCCAGGATCAACTAGTCGTCCAGGTACGGTAGGATCCTAACTCCTTTACAGCGGAGCACAGCCATCATTACCACCATGACCTTGGTGAAGACTCGCGGAGCCATGGTCAAACCAAAAGGTAACACCCGAAATTGGTAATGGAGGTTGCCAACCGCAAACCTCATGTATTGCTGATGAGACATTGCAGTGGGAATATGCAGGTAAGCATCCTGTATGTCCAGGGAGACCATATAATCCCCAGGTTCCAATGCCAGAACAATAGAGCGAAGAGTTTCCATACGAAACTTGGAGACCTTCACAAATTTGTTCAATGACTTGAGGTTGAGAATGGGTCGGGATGACCCATTCGGTTTCGGGACTAGGAACAGCGGAGAATAGTACCCCTTGCCTCTCTGAGCCAGAGGCACCTGTACTACGACTCCTGTGTCCAGGAGGGACTGTACCACCAAATAAAGAGTTTTTGCCTTCACCTATTCCGAAGGGTCGTCTGTCAGGCAAAATCGATGAGAGGGACGATTTTTGAAGGATACAGCGTAACCTCGAGTGATGACTTCTCATACCCAGGCATCGGAAGTGGTCTTCAACCATTCCTGGGTATACCCTAGAAGTCGGCCCCCCACCCTGGGATCCCCCAGACGGAGGCCCGCCCCATCATGCGGCAGGCTTATCAGTCTTGGAAGCAGGCTGACAGGCAGCCCAGGCCCATTTGGGTTTGGGCTTATTGGGTTTGGAAGTGTGAGCCTGTTTCGGGTATGCCTGAGCCTTTGCTTTCCCTGAAGGACGAAAGGAAGTACTCTTAGCCTTCGGTACCGAAGGAGCAGTACTAGGTAGACAAGCTGTTTTAGCAGAAGCTAAGTCAGCCACAATCTTGTTGAGGTCTTCTCCGAAAAGGATGTCTCCCTTAAAAGGGAGTACCTCCAGGGTTTTCTTAGAGTCCAGATCCATGGACCAGGACTGTAACCATAGAATCCGGCGAGCCAGTATGGACGTAGTAGAAGCCTTGGCCGCCAGGATACCAGCATCAGAAGCCGCCTCTTTAATGTAATGAGAAGCTGTGACAATATACGATAAGCATTGTCTAGCATGATCAGAAGCGTTGGAAGACATCTCAGCTTCCAACTCCTGAGCCCACGCTTCAATAGCCTCTGCAGCCCATGTCACTGCAAAGGTGGGCTGGTGCGCAGCACCTGCTAAGGTGTAAATCGCTTTTAAATAACCCTCCACACGCTTATCAGTCGGTTCTTTCAAAGACGTGACGGTAGTTACGGGCAGAGCTGAGGATACCACTAGCCGCGCCACCTTCGAATCCACTGGCGGTGGTGTTTCACAATTTTTACTTAGCTCCGCAGCGAGGGGATAGCGAGCCAGCATCTTCCTGTGAGGCGTGAATTTCTTTCCTGGATTTTCCCAGGACTCCTGACGTATGTCAACTATCAGAATGAAGTAAAACTTGTTTAACCACTTTCTGACATTTAAATCTGCGGCATCAGGCTCCGGGTCATCAGTAATCTGAAGAATGAGCCTGACAGCCTTCAACAAGTCAGCAACATCCACCTGTGAAACAGATTCCCCATCAGACATGTCAGAATCAGAATCTGTGGGGTCAGTATAAACGCCATCCTCATCAGACGAGGTGTCTGGGTCGTTGGTGGATTGTGAGAAAGTAATAGCCTGCTTAGAGGACCCCTTGGTCTTAGGCGGGCGAGGGTTAGACTTCTGAGTAGTCAGTGATTGGTTTAATTGCTGTAACTGAGCAGACAGTTGATTTGCCCAAGATGGGATAACCGCAGGCACCATAAGCGGCTGTACCGGCACAGGAGGTCTCATAGGGGGCGTTAATCTAGTTACCAGTGTATTCAAAAGTGTGGAGAAAGTAGCCCAAGGCGGGTCATTTTTAACCCCCGTTGCTACGATCCCACTGGAGGGTAAGGAGCCCCCAGAACCTGAACCCTCAGCTGCTATATTTTCCTCAAATGTGTCTGCAGCGTCACCACCACACAATGTGGGATCAGCTCCAGCACCGTTGCCCCTTGTAGCTGACATATCCGAAAGCTCAATGCAGGGCAACCCAGTACAATATCGGCAGCACAATACCTGACAAGAACCCCCTGTGCAGTGTAACAGCACAAACAGGGAATTCAAGAGGTATATGGTGACTAAAAATCACAGAGAAAAATACACACTGAGTATATCTTGTGAAACACCTATATTAAATGATAAACCTGACGCACTTAGCCCCCTCAGGTTATAGAATATAGGGATAGCAATCTGAGTGAGATACACGAAATGGATGTCACACAGCAGCTATATGCACACACACATAGTCACATTATACAATGCAGAAATTATGACATGCAATAAAACTGCACTGGACTAGCAATACAAAGTAGTACTAAGTATCAGTGGTTAAAGTGGGCCGGAACGGGGCGGAACTGCGTTCCGTCACCTCTAATTGCAGGCGGAACCAGTTCCGCCTCCGTCCGGCCACTGCATCAGGTCCCGGCTCATTGTAAAGTTTGCAGCGTCCGCCAGCCAATCCCGGCTCGCGGACCGGCTGCATAACCAATAAAAAGAAGGGGCGGCTATTTCAAAAGCTGGCGTGAGCCAATCACGGCTCGCGGACCGCCAGCCAATTAGAAGCTGCCAAGTGGCAGTTTCTCATTGGCTAACAGTCTGGAATACGTGATTGGTGCGCAATCGGCGCTAGATTCAAAAGAGCAGCCCCTTCTTCCCCTATACAGATACTGGGAACGGCGAGTCTGTCTCCCCGCAGCACAGCGTAATGGGACCGCCGGAGCCCGTGATTCCACTGTCCCCCCGCACACATGCACAGGCACCCCCCACAATCCACGCGTGCCCTACATTGATTGCTGCACATTCCTGTGCCCCTCTCCTGCTGCGCCCGCCGTCAGGTCTTGTGAGTGAAAGTGGAGTGTGCTTTCTTTCGTCGGCGGCCGCGCACTTGAATCACCCTCCTGGACTCGTCCCACAATGTTACATGATGACGTCACACCGCGTGTCCTCCCTCTCCACCTGCCTGCACTCTCTCCTCGTGTGCCGACATGCGCCATGCCAATGCTACAGCCTCCCGTACCGCAGGCCTGCAGCTGAGGTCAGTTTCTACAGGGGAAAGAGAGGGGGCCTTCCAGTGTGTGTTCCCCAAAACAGCACTCCTCATAAAATCAATATGATCATTAATTAGGCATACATGTTTCTCCAGCGGCACACAATAAGGACAAGAATCGGCTTTAGTCACTAAAGCCAACTCTTGTCCTTATTGAGTGCTGCTGGAGAAACATGTGTTTTTTATATATATATATATATATAATATGTGTGTGTGTTTGTTTACGCTGACAGGGAGTGAGGGAGAGAGAGATATGCAGCTCCAGGGCGGATACATTTACTCTAAATGGCGCCCTGGGGCTGGGGGAGGGGCTACAGGTCAAAGCCTTATCCCCCTGCTGGACTTCACCACTGGGTACTGTGGGCTTATAAAAACGGTTTATGAGAGGAAACTGACCTGTGCCCTTGCCCTGGTGGTCTAGTGGAGTCCCTGTACTACCACAGTGTCCACGCCAGCGCGCGCGGCCCGCCACCGGCCGTGCGGGATCGCAATTTACAGCGGGTCCCGCCAAGGGGACCCACTTACCTGCTCCCTGAGTGCGGCCACGCGATCCAGGAGAACAGCGGTAGTGTGTGTGTGACTAACTGGAAGAAACCAGAGCCTACGCTGTAAGTACCCGGCAACCAGGGCGCGGGAGTATACTGTGCCAGAGGCGTAACTAAGGCAGGGTGAGTGGGGCACGTGCCCTGGGTGCCTTGGCAGGCCCAGCAGGGGGGGGGGGCCCCCGCGCCACCGGCGGCCAGGGCATCATGCCTACTCGCCCCCGTCACGCTGCAATGTGAGGGGAGGAGAGCGCAGCGTCTCTCCTGCCCCTCGATGTGCTAACTACCGCTGCCGCGTGGCGCTGCTTGTGTGTCTGGTCTCCGGCAGCGTTAGCCAATCAGAGCTTGCGGACCGGTTTCTGATTGGCTGCCGGTCCGCGAGCTCTGATTGGCTAACAAACCGGCGCCACATTTAAGATAGCCGCCGCCGGAGACCTGGAGCGTTGAGTGGCAGGAGAGGCGCTACGCTGCACTCTCCTCCCCTCACATAGCAGAGGGAAGCGGTGAGTGACGGTGGGGGGGGGGGAGTCTTATATCTGGCACTGTGGGGCATGTAACTGGCACTGTGGGGCATGTATCTGGCACTGTGGGGCATGTATGGCATTGTGGGGCATGTAACTGGCACTGTGGGGCATTGTATCTGGCACTGTGGGGCATGTACGGCACTGTGGGGCATGTAACTGGCACTGTGGAGCATTGTATCTGGCACTGTGGGGCATGTATGGCACTGTGGAGCATGTAACTGGCACTGTGGGGCATTGTAACTGGCACTGTGGGGCATTGTAACTGGCACTGTGGGGCAATGTAACTGGCACTGTGGGGCATTGTATCTGGCACTGTGGGGCACTGTGTATCTGGCACTGTGGGGCAATTGTGTATCTGGCACTGTGTGAAAAGTAGGTGATAGTGTGCTGAGTGGCGACGTAGCGGGTAGGTGATAGTCATGTTGGCATGCCCCATTTTCAGTGACCACACCCCTTCTGGTGCATGGCCACGCCCATTCTGGTGAGAGTCCACACCCCTTCTGGTGCGTGGCCACACCCCTTCTGGTGCTAGGTCACGCCCATTTTTTTGGCGCACATACTTCTTTCTGTGAGGTTTTTTTTTTTTTGGGGGGGGGGGCGCCACTCTTCATCTTGCCGTGGGCTCTGAAAACCCTAGTTACGCCTCTGCACAGCGCCGCTGGGGGAGGTGATGGAGCTGCAGCAGGAGATGTCTGACTGACAGCTAACACAGTCAGTGTCTCTGCTGCAGCCCTTGAAGTCTTCATTTTTCATTAAAAGCTTCTTCTCAGGGCTGCTGGAGCAGCCCCCCTGTTGTATGCCTGCTTACTGCATGGCACCAACTACAAAACTGAGCTCCTGTGCACGGAGGCGGGGTTATAGAGGAGGCATCGCTATGCATTCTGGGAACAGTCAAAGCTTTGAGCCTGTTGGTGCCTCGGATCAAGATCCTACTCTATTCCCTTTGGAGCCCAGTGTACCCCGCAGCAGAAATAAAAATCCAGGACACACTAATTTTCAGATATGAAATACGGCAGAATTTACCGGGATCCTGCCTGCGCAGACATCCCGCACCGCACCCTACTATATAAACCCCATAATATAGGAGTTATATTGCTGTGAAGATAAAATACAGGTTATACATAGACTTCAGTGGTGTTGGGACATTTATCTGCAGTACCATAGGGACATATGCGCAGACTTACAACATCGGCCGCTTGCGTGCGACATAACCGCTGCAGCCACCTCTGAATCAGACCAACTATGTGTATATAATGTCTACGCACCCTGAATCATACATAGTAACATAGTATCTAAGGTTGAAAAAAGACAATTGTCCATCGAGTTCAACCTATTTGTGGTCTCCTATGAAGGATTATTTTGTATAAAATTTTGACTGATGTTGATGACTGCTGTTACGTTTTACCCCTCTTTTTTTATAATAACCATAGTGCATGACTATGCCCCGTAACCCTGGATATCCTAATCCATTAAGAATTTATCTAACCCATTCTTAAAGGTGTTGACTGAGTCGGCCATTACAACTCCCTCAGGCAGGGATTTCCAAACACGTATCGTCCTTACCGTAAAAAAGCCTTCACGCCGTATTGTGCGGAATCTCCTCTCCTCTAACCTAAGCGAGTGTCCACAAGTTCTCTGTGTTGATCTAACCAAAAACAGGTCCTGCGCATGATCTGTATATTGTCCCCTTATATATTTGTAGATGTTGATCACGTCCCCTCTTAATCTCCTCTTTTCCAGTGTAAACATGCCTAGTCTTGCAAGCCTTTCCTCGTATTCCAGCGTCTCCATACCCTTAATTAGTTTGGTCGCCCTCCTCTGAACCTTTTCTAGCTCCAGGATATCCAGACACTCATATTCATATGTTTTGTGTGGAATTACAATAAAATTCTCTGCACATGGAAATAATTTCTGTTTTAATAATGTCTATCTGTTCATGTCATTTAGTGCCAAACAAAAATAAGATATAAGCAGAAATATGTTGAATAACTGTCGTGTATAAGGAGTTAATAACATTTTCCTAGTTATGCCCATAATCTATTGCAAAGAGTAATATAAGACCCATATTTACTGGATTCAATTTACCGCAGTTGTTAAAATGTCACCTTTAAAATGCTGATATTGATTTACTGTATGAGACCTAATACGCTGTTTTCTACACCAGTAAATCTTTAAAACAGAATGTAGCATTTGCTAATACTGAAGGAGATAAACACAGGACAGATTAGTGACTTAAAAAAAGAAAAAAGAAAGAAGAAACAATATAAAAATCTTGCACCCTGGAAACTCGTTTAGTCATTTTATTGTTGTCCATCTTCTGACACCATTAAATTAGTAGTTGTATTATTACGCTGGTGTGACTTCACTCTGGGGCAGCTTTACTAAGCCTTGGAGAGAGATAAAGTGGAGAAAGACAAACTACCAACCAATCAGCTCCTGTCATTTTTCAAAAACAGCCTTGTAACAGTTGGGAGCTGATTGGGAGCTGATTGGCTGGTACTTAATCACTCTCCCCTTTATCACGCTCCAAGGCTTAGTACATCTCCCCCATTGTCTTTCTATCTTTTTCTGTGCATTTCATCATGTTTTTTATATGATCCGGCAACTGTTTATTTTGTGGCGATACAACACAGCAATCCATATAATTCTATCCAGGGAACAGCCTTGTAACGTATCAGAAATGTAAACATTCTAGAATTGCGCTCCCATCTAAAAAAGGTCTAAAACAATTTCCAGCCAATCTGGCATTTACATGTCATGCACAAAGCCCACTGTGTTTTCTGCTTCACAACAGCCACTGTGCATTCCAAATGCAGCTGTAAATTGTAGATACTATTGTGATAAACCGGTTCTCAATGCACACTGTCAAATACTTAATGGCATAGCGGGAGGGCGGGAGGCTCCCAAAAATCGTGTGGTGCTCCCAACCCACCGGAAGAGAAGGCTAGTCTCTCAAATATGTCCTCCACCACCCACAACACCCCCACCCCCAGTCTCTGCAAAAGTGGGCAGACCAGAGTAGCAGATGACACGATTCATGCTGAAACGCAACATCATAGCCCCACCCCCCGCTTTACAATGCCTGCATTTCATAGCAGGGGGCATGGCTATGATAATGCGATCCCACAACCATGCCCCCTGCACAACCACCTTTACTGTGTCACACTCCTGAGCTGCCCTTTATATTAAGCCACGACCCCGAACCACCACCCACTGTTCCGTTCTGGCTGCCCCCTCCCGGAGGGCATTCATGACGCGCCATCAACTTTAAAATGTATTCATCGCATACTTGCCTACCTTGCTACCCCCTTTGCAGCTTGATGTGCACCCCTTAGTATTGGTAATAAAAAACATTATGGGGCGTGGCCATGCCTGCCAGATTTGGACACACCCTTCAAGTGCCACCATGATTATGTAGGTGATACAACTGGTTCTGCAATTGTGGGAGCATTTATTTGCAGAAGACATTTTTTTTAACTGCAGTCAGGAACTTCAAAGAGATTATAGGCCCTCATTCCGAGTTGTTCGCTCGTTATTTTCCTTCACATCGGTTTCTGCTAACTGCGCATGCGCAATGTTCGCACTGCGGCTGCGTCAAGTAAATTTGCTAAGAACTTTGGTATTTTACTCACGGCATTACAAGGTTTTTTCTTCGTTCTGGTTATCGGAGTGTTATTGACAGGAAGTGGGTGTTTCTGGGCGGAAACTGGCCGTTTTATGGGTGTGTGTGAAAAAACGCTGCCATTTCTGTTAAAAACACGGGAATGGCTGGAGAAATGGGGGAGTGTCTGGGCGAACGCTGGGTGTGTTTGTGACGTCAAACCAGGAACGAAACTGACTGAACTAATCGCAGTGGCAGAGTAAGTCTCGAGCTACTCAGAAACTGCTAAGAAATTTCTATTCGCAATTTTGCGAATCTTTCGTTCGCAATTCTGCTAAGCTAAGATTCACTCCCAGAGGGCGGCGGCTTAGCGTGTGCACTGCTGCGAAAAGCAGCTAGCGAGCGAACAACTCGGAATGAGGGCCATAATCTTGAGCATTATCCCTATTTTCTATATGTTTCAACAAAGAAGTCCCATTTGCTAATCCAACCAGTTTTTCAAAAAGTTGCGTGGAGGCTGCTGATTCATCCTTTGTGCTTCTGCTCCCCTGGATTTACAAATAGAAAAAACAAAGGCCTGGACCAGGTCCCCACATTTCATCATTCCTTGGACCGTGTTGGAGGGATCTCCACGAAACCGTGGCAACTTTTCCACAATCTACATCAAGGGACTGCCATTCTGCGGGACGCTGAACCGCTTTAAACACCTTGAATGCATCAGTGGTAATTATTCACGGTTGTCTATTACTGTATAGGTGCTTATGGGATCAAAAGGGACTATTCAAAAGGAACAGGTCATTTGAATTCTATCTGACCCAGATTAACTTTTCCATTTGGGAGCAGGACTTTAAGCAGCAATTCTATTAACCTCAGCTACATTTTAAATGTGTAATTTTCCCTTTTTTCAAATTAACTTTATTTTGTGTATTCCATTTTTAATCATTTAATATGTGGATTGCAGAGATCTACTCATTTCATATGTGACCATTTAGCGCTTTATGTTTTCTTTTTTGGGTTTGTAGCAGACCTGCAAACTTGGACATTTCCGAGGTACAGTATCACCCGCAAATGTCAATAATCACTGTGCACTACATTGGGTTACAGTGACTTTATTCCTCAAGTGCTCTTACTTATTGAAACTCCAGACACTAGGGGAAAACTGTACTCACCGATTGTCTGCAGTATGATAGGGTTGTCCATCGATTGGTTAACCATCGACAGCAAAAATCCATCTATGGAAAATAATTAGTGTCTCAAACCATGGCTGAGCTGAATTAGTGGTGTCACGTGATAGTGGGTTGCCAACTGAAGAAGTAGGATGGGGCTTTGAAACATGTGATGGGTGAATAGCTAAGGACCATGCAACTCCAATATTAAGAAAATCCAATGCGTGTTACCAACTGATCTCTGCCATTAATGATAAAACCAGCAACCATCGGTATCACACCATCAATGTTTGCTAACCGTCGGATGTTGATGGCCATCCCTAAGAGAGATTATCTTATTCTTGCAATACAGAGACTGGCAAGGATTATTTAAGGATGAAGCCTTATACTAACCTAGAATTGGCCCAACCCATTACTCTAGCACAGTGACCTTCTTAAAACAAATTATGTTTGTAGAGCCTGTTCCTGTGACCTACTTTACTGCTGGCTTATGTGCCATGTAAGTGACATTCCCTAATAGCTACTATACAATACAGTAACAATCATTGGTGACCAATATACGGGTCAATATGAAGGCCAGACCCTAGCAATTAATGTATATTACACAGACCATTCTATAATGGAGATTTGTACATTACAAAGCCCCTTCACTGGTGGCTGGTGTAGATACAGTACAGAACCTATTTCCACAGAGTGAATTTGCTTGTAGCTAGTGTAAAACACAGAGTCCATTTATGGATGGCCACAAATGTAGGTGCTTCCAGGCCATCATCGCTTGCAAAGTGATAAAATGAAGAGTGAAAAAGTACCAGCCAATCAGCTCCTGACATTTTTTAAACACAGCCTGTGACATGGTAGTTAGGACCTGATTGGCTGGTACTTTTTCTTTCTCTATTTTATCACTCTCCAAGCGATGATGCATCTAGCCCTCCATCTTGAAATGCTCTTGTAGGTCAGTTAGGCAGCATACCTCCCAAGAGTCCCCATTTTTGCAGGACAGTCCCAATTCACAGGTTGCGATAGACGTGGGGTTGTAGCAAAAACTACATTTCTCAGTGGGTTAGGCTGTGGTTTGGATGGATCAGGGATGGGACTTATTTTGTTCCAATTTACATTTGTTACTAAATATTAGGAGGAATGCATACAGTGGGGTATATTTACTAAGCTCCCGATTTTGACCGATTTGGTGTTTTCTGTTCAAAGTGTCATCTCGGGAATTTACTAAACTCAAATCTCGGCAGTGATGAGGGCATTCGTATTTTTTTTACGGCTGTGTTGTAAAAATACAAATGAATACACCATCGGTCAAACGCGGCTGTTTAGGTATAGAACTCGGTCATTTACTATGCATTCGTATTTGAAGTCTCTACCGTGAAAATGCATTTGTGGCCGTGAAAAAAACCAATTCGTAAAAAAATGCGGAAAAAATATAGACCTGCTTTTGAGAAGCGTGTTTACATGTGTTTCCAATTCTACATTAGTCACACCTGAATTTTTTTGACCTTTAAAAGGGACCCAAGCACATTTTTCTAATCTCTCACTCTGAAATGGCTGCTGCCGTGTGTAGTACTGATTTCTTGTTTGCTGGGGGATACCTGAGACTGCTCCATGATGCTACAATAAACCAGGGCCAGGAAACTGAACATGGTCAGCAGGTTGTACAGGTGCCGCGGAGGCTGCGCAGGCCTCGTTTTTTTTAGGGGGCGTTTATACTTGAACGCATTGGCTCATGACCAGGTCATACAGATATTCCGGCTAAATAGAAACAACATTTTCCATCTGTATGACCTCGTCAAACTGGACCTAGACCCTGAGACAGCACGCTCTCGCTCTGTCTCAGGCCTGCACAAACTCCTGGCTGTGTTGCACTTTATGGCTACTGGTAGCTTCCAGGCTGTGACTGGTGATGTAATTGGTATTTCCAAGCCCACCTTTTCAAAATATTTAATTCAGGTTAGTTAAAACATACATACACGTCTATGTCTAAGTGGTGCTTCTGTTATGTAATATAACACAGTATTGTATTTATTACAGGTCATGACACTCACCTTATATTTTGTAATGTCCACTCAGGTTTTGGATGTCTTGGATCCCCACATAGATGCCTCTATCTGCTTCCCTACCCAGGAGTCACAGTGGCATGCAGTCAGGGTAGCTTTCTATGAGCTTGCTGGCATGCCCAATGTGCTGGGTGCCATAGATTGCACACACGTTGAGCTGAGACCACCTAGGGTCAGGCAATATATTTATACCAATAGACATCTGGGCCAATCCACTAATGTCCAGGTGGTTTGTGATGCAAATCTAAAAATGATGAGTGTTGTTGCGGATTACCCTGGCGGCTGCCATGACTCCTTCATCCTCAGTCAGTCATCCCTCTTTGATAAGTTTGATGCCGGACAAATGCCTGATGGCTGGCTGCTGGGTATGTTCCAAGTGTTCTCTACTAATTTTTTTTTTAATTTACTGCGCTTAATGAAGTAAAAAGCTGCTTTCTTAAGGATAGATACTTGTGATAATTAATAGAAAGCGCTAGGTGCTGATAAAATATATAAGTGTGTGGGTGAAATATTGATATTAATATCTTATTAAAAGTGCGGTACCTGTGAAAAGAAATTTACTGATTAGTAAAAAATGTTTACACTCTTTTGAGTGCGTATATTTAGGAGTAGCCAGCAACACTTTGTTTTTATTTGTCCTGGTTTGCCCGTGATTTTCCTACCTTTCCCTGTGCTTAGATGATTCTGTGCCGCTGAGAGCGCTGCGGCTCTGATGTTCCTTTCTGTGCGGCGGCCGGCGGGGCTGGCGGCGCTTCAAGTCCCGCTGCGTCCAGCAGGGCTGTGCGCTGATGTAGTCTCTATCCCGGCTCCAGGTGCAGCTGTTGTTAGCTGCTCGTGTTGCGGCCGATGGTATGGCCGCGCAAAAGGCTTCCTCCTTGTTAGTAAAAGACTCCCCAACGCGTTTCATGCAGTTAAATGCACTTTTTCGAGGAGTGGAAGTGAATAAAATGTCTTTATTAAGTTAAGTTTTTTATATTAAAAAATACCTGCACTTCCGGACGGAAATGACATCATTTTAAGTGGGAACCGTGTGTTAGGTTATATACTTATAGATGATTATTATGAAATATGTAGTTTGATGAATTTATACCAGGTACCGCTAATAGAATGGGAATATTTGTTTGTTCATTTGTTTTTATTTATAGATAATGGCTAAAAACAAAAACACAAAAATTAATTAAAATTATATGAAAAAAATTATATTTATTTCTAATTGAATTAATTGTTTGAAAATTTTTTGATATTTTAGTCTTGTCTGAAAAAGAATATACTTGGTAAACCTGTATTAAGTTTCTTGCAGATTTGATGTTGTTATTTCCGAAGGAATGGATTTAATTCAATTTCTACATTCAAACCCTTTGGAGTCATGGTTTTTAGATCAAAAATCCATTTTGTTTCTACCATTTTCAGTTCTTCCGAAATATTGCCACCTCTCCAATTGGGTTGAACTTTTTTAATCACCATGAATTTTGTTCCGGTTGGATTTTTATTATGAACTTCTAAATAGTGTTTTGAGACGTTGTGTGTGGTCAGTCCTTTTTTAATGTTATTGATATGTTCTGCGAACCTGACCTTTGCTTTTCTTTTTGTTTGTCCGACATATTGAAGGTTGCACGGACATTGTAGGAGATAGATTACTCCCTCTGTATCGCAGCTTAATACTTGATTGATGTGGTATATTTTTCCAGTTACTGTGGATGAGAAGTTGGTGGTATTTTTCATTGTTCTGTTGCTTATCCCACATGCTTTACAATTTAAGCATTGTCTGTATCCTTTATCAATGAGATCATGCTCTTTTTTCCTCTGTTGATGTAGGTAGCTTTTTACAATTGTCTGTTTAATGGATTGCGCTCGAAGATAGATAATCTTTGGTTGTTCTGGTATTATGTGTTTCAGTGTCTCATCTAGTTGTAAGATATGCCAATGTTTGCGTATCATATTTTCTAGTATTGTTGTGTTACTGCTGTATTGGGTGATGAATGGCAGTTCTGGTAAGTTTTCTTTTTTATCTTTGTCTTTGTACTTAAAATATTTTCTGTCCAGATGGTATCGTCTTCCCATTTTGACACAAAAAGGTTGGCATAACTTGGGGCCAAAGGTGTGCCCATAGCGGTGCCACATTTTTGAAGGTAGAATTTGTGGTTATACCAGAAATAGTTATGCTTTAATATGAATTCGATGTTTGCCATGATAAAGTTGATTTGTTGATTTGGAATTGTAGTTTGAGTGGAAAGGTAGTGTCTTGTATGCATGCATCCTACTTCGTGTCCGATGCATGTATAAAGTGAGTTGACGTCTGCTGTTCCTAATGTATATGATGTTTTCCAAGTGACATTTTCCAAAATTTGAAGAATGCTGATAGTGTCCTTGAGGTAACTTTTTTGTTGAGTAACCAGACTTTGTAAAAAATGATCAGTATATTTGGATAGGTTTGATGTAATGGAATTGATGCCTGAGATAATGGGTCGTCCAGGTGGATTTGTAAGGTGTTTATGAATTTTTGGCAAAAAAATAAAATGTCGGATTTTTCGGGTTGGTTGTGTGAGATAGTCAAATTCTTTTTTGTTAATGATGCCTATTTCTATGCCTTCTTCGAGATGTTCTTGCAGCTCTTTCATAAAAACTTGTGTGGGGTCTTGTTTTAAAATGATATACGTGTCTAGATCTCCTAATAGACGTTCTGCTTCTGCTTCGTACATGTCTCTTTGCATTATGACGATTCCTCCACCTTTATCTGCGGGCTTGATAACTATTGTTTCGTCCTTTTTCAATTTCATCAAGGCTGTACTTTCTTCTTTTGATAGGCTGTATCTTATTTTCTGTTTTTGGGGAATTTTGTCTATATCCTCCTCCATAGCTTTTTGAAATGTATTGATGAATGGACCTTTGCAGTGGCCTGGATTGAATATTGATGTAGGTTTGAAATGGGTATGTTGCTATTCATTGGTGGATGTTTGTGGAACTTCAGTCTGTATGTTATGAAAATATTTTTTGATTGTTACTTTTCTAATAAATTTTTGCAGATCTATGTATAGGTTGAAACTGTCCACCTTGGAATGGGGCACAAACTTGAGACCCTTTTTCAAAAGCTGTTTTTGTGATGTCGTTAATTCTTTTTTACTCAGATTGAAGATTGTTGTTTTGGATTCCAAGTTTGTTATCTTCTTTTTATTTCTTTTTCCACCTCTTGTTCCTCTTTGTCTTGTTCTCTGTTTTTCTTTGATTTTTTGTTCAGGGGCGATGTTCTCTGATCTGGTGGTTTTCTGCCAATATGGCTGTTCTCTAAAAAAACTTGTATATCTTTGTCTGAGGAATATCCGTCCGTGTCATCGCAGTGGTTACTTTTGGTTGATTGTTTCCTCCATTGTCTGTTTGTGTAACTGTTGAGTTATTTTCTCCTTTTTGATGTTTCTTCTGATTATTTTCTAATAAGGACGAGAATTGTTTTTCATCCTCCTGTCTTGCCGTGTGTTGACCTTGAATATATGAAGTTCTCGCTAAAGCGTCTTGGTAAACAAAGTTTCTTTGATTGTAAGGTTTGTATTCTCTTTGATTTCTGTATAGAGTTTTCTGTTGTATAAGTGGTCTCTTTCCTACTGGGTGTTTGTAGGGGGTCTGCACAGAAAATTATCTTTGATTTTTCATCTCATTATATGTGAATTTTCTGCCTATATTCTGTATTGGTTTGGTTGTTTGTGTTGTTCTTTTTTCATTTTGAGATTTTTGATATGCCTGTTGTTCGTCTATGTCTCGTTTAAATTTTATTTGTTTTTGAATCATGATGTTATTTTCTAATTTATTTATTTTTTCTTCTGTCATTTTCATCAGATTTTTGAAATCTTCCATATTTGACAATGGTTCAAATTGTTTTTCATAGATTTGGATATTCTCGTTGATTTTATTAATGGATATTTCTCTGTCTTTGATAATTAATTTTATTAGATCTTCTGAGCAAGTATCCAAGATTTGGTTCCATTGGGTGTAGAAGTCTGATTGTATTGGTTCAAATGTGGCATTTTTTTGGACCCTCAGACCTCGTGAGATCATATTGTTTTCTAGATATTTATTTAGAGTCGCAATTTCCCACCATTGTTTATACATAAAGTTCCTGTACATAAAGTTTCTCTGATTTTAGAAATTGGTTACAAAACCCTTCTTCTTCGTTAGGAGGATCATTATGTATGATGGTGGTGGAAAACATATTTTCTATATTATTCCTATAGTTGTTAAATGATATATGAGCAGATTTGTACGGTATCATTATTTAAAACTAGAGCAGCAGCAATTATCCAAATGATCTCTACTAAAAAAAAAAATTGAATTTACTGCGCTTAATGAAATAAAAAGCTGCTTTCTTAAGGATAGATACTTGTGATAATTAATAGAAAGCGCTAGGTGCTGATGAAATATATGTGTGTGGGTGAAATATTGATATTAATATCTTATTGAAAGTGCGGTACCTGTGAAAAGAAATTTACTGATTAGTAAAAAATGTTTACACTCTTTTGAGTGAGTATATTTAGGAGTAGCCAGCAACACTTTGTTTTTATTTGTCCTGGTTTGCCCGTGATTTTCTTACCTTTCCCTGTGCTTAGATGATTCTGTGCCACTGAGAGCGCTGCGGCTCTGATGTTCCTTTCTGTGCGGTGGCCGGCGGGGCTGGCGGCGCTTCAAGTCCCGCTGCGTCCAGCGGGGCTGTGCGCTGTTGTAGTCTCTATCCCGGCTCCAGGTGCAGCTGTTGTTAGATGCTCGTGTTGCGGCCGATGGTATGGCCGTGCAAAAGGCTTCCTCCTTGTTAGAAAAAGACTCGCCAACGCGTTTCATGCAGTTAAATGCACTTTTTTGAGGAGTGGAAGTGAATAAAATGTCTTTATTAAGTTACGTTTTTTATATTAAAAAATACCGGCACTTCCGGCCGAAAATGACATCATTTTAAGTGGGAACCGTGTGTTAGGTTATATACTTATAGAGGATTATTATGAAATATGTAGTTTGATGAATTTATACCAGGTACCGCTAATAGAATGGGAATATTTGTTTGTTCATTTGTTTTTATTTATAGATAATGGCTAAAAACAAAAACACAAAAATTAATTACAATTATATGAAAAAAATATATTTATTTCTAATTGAATTAATTGTTTGAAAAAATGTTGATATTTTAGTCTTGTTTGAAAAAGAATATACTTGGTAAACCTGTATTAAGTTCCTTGCAGATTTGATGTTGTTATTTCCGAAGGAATGGATTTAATTCAATTTCTACATTCAAACCCTTTGGAGTCATGGTTTTTAGATCAAAAATCCATTTTGTTTCTACCATTTTCAGTTCTTCCAAAATATTGCCACCTCTCCAATTGGGTTGAACTTTTTTAATCACCATGAATTTTGTTCCGGTAGGATTTTTATTATGAACTTCTAAATAGTGTTTTGAGACGTTGTGTGTGGTCAGTCCTTTTTTAATGTTATTGATATGTTCTGCGAACCTGACCTTTGCTTTTCTTTTTGTTTGTCCGACATATTGAAGGTTGCATGGACATTGTAGGAGATAGATTACTCCCTCTGTATCGCAGCTTAATACTTGATTGCTGTGGTAGATTTTTCCAGTTACTCTGGATGAGAAGTTGGTGGTATTTTTCATTGTTCTGTTGCTTATCCCACATGCTTTACAATTTGAGCATTGTCTGTATCCTTTATCAATGAGATCATGCTCTTTTTTCCCCTGTTGATGTAGGTGGCTTTTTACAATTGTCTGTTTGATGGATTGCGTTCGACGATAGATAATCTTTGGTTGTTCTGGTATTATGTGTTTCAGTGTCTCATCTAGTTGTAAGATATGCCAATGTTTGCGTATCATATTTTCTACTATTGTTGTGTTACTGCTGTATTGGGTGATGAATGGCAGCTCTGGTAAGTTTTCTTTTTTATCTTTGTCTTTGTACTTGATCAGTTCTTTTGTGTCCATCTGTTTCAACCTATCGATATGTTTTTGAATTTCAAAGTCGGGGTATCCTTTTTCTACGAAGTTATGTTTCATAAGTTCACTTTGTTCTAGAAAGGTGTTGTCATCCGTGCAATTTCTTTGTAGTCTTTGTAGTTGGCCTCCAGGAATGTTTTTGATCCATTGTCTGTGATGGTTACTGTGAGTAGGTAGTGTGTTGTTGCCATTAACCTCTTTAAAATGTGTCCTGGTTTTTATTTTTTGATGTTCAATAAAGATCTCGAGATCTAAAAAGATGACTTGTTCTTTACTGGTTGTTGTAGTGAATACCAAGTTTATTGAGTTGCTATTGATGTACGTGATGATTTGTTGTAATTTATCTTCTGGTCCGTCCCAAATGAACAGCACGTCATCTATATAGTGATACCAACAAATTAAATTTTCCCAAAAAATATTTTCTGTCCAGATGGTATCGTCTTCCCATTTTGACACAAAAAGGTTGGCATAACTTGAGGCCAAAGGTGTGCCCATAGCGGTGCCACATTTTTGAAGGTAGAATTTGTCGTTATACCAGAAATAGTTATGCTTTAATATGAACTTGCTGTTTGCCATGATAAAGTTGATTTGTTGATTTGGAATCGTAGTTTGAGTGGAAAGGTAGTGTCTTGTATGTATGCATCCTACTTCATGTCCGATGCATGTATAAAGTGAGTTGACGTCTGCTGTTCCTAATGTATATGATGTTTTCCAAGTGACATTTTCCAAAATTTGAAGAACGCTGATAGTGTCCTTGAGGTAACTTTTTTTGTCGAGTAATCAGACTTTGTAAAAAATGATCAGTATATTTGGATAGGTTTGATGTAATGGAATTGATGCTAGAGATAATGGGTCGTCCAGGTGGATTTGTCAGGTGTTTATGAATTTTTGGCAAAAAATGAAATGTCGGAACTTTCGGGTTTGGTTGTGTGAGATAGTCAAATTCTTTTTTGTTAACTTTATGTATAGGAATCCAAACAATGGTGGGAAATTACGACTCTAAATAAATTTCTAGAAAACAATATGATCTGACGAGGTCTGAGGGTCCAAAAAAATGCCACATTTGAACCAATACAATCAGACTTCTACACACAATGGAACCAAATCTTGGATACTTGCTCAAAAGATCTAATAAAATTAATTATCAAAGACAGAGAAATATCCATTAATAAAATCAACGAGAATATCCAAATCTATGAAAAACGATTTGAACCATTGTCAAATATGGAAGATTTCAATAATCTGATGAAAATGACAGAAGAAAAAATACATAAATTAGAAAATAACATCATGATTCAAAAACAAAGAAAATTTAAACGAGACATAGACGAACAACAGGCATATCAGAAATCTCAGAACGAAAAAAGAATCAGATCAGAGAACATCGCCCCAGAACAAAAAATCAAAGAAAAACAAAGAACAAGGCAAAGAGGAACAAGAGGTGGAAAAAGAAATAAAAAGAAGATAACAAACTTGGAATCCAAAACAACAATCTTCAATCTGAGTAAAAAAGAATTAACGACATCACAAAAACAGCTTTTGAGAAAGGGTCTCAAGTTTGCACCCCATTCCAAAGTGGACAGTTTCAACCTACACATAGATTTAAAGTTAATTTAGACCGAGCGCTGTGTGGTGAATGTGAAATAATGTGAATAATAATAAATAAACTAAATAAAATAAAATAAGATAAATTAAATAATAAATAAATAAGGGAAAGGGATTGGGATTAATGCAATGTTTACAGCTCCTTTATGGATATGTGGAGCCGAGTGACACTGTCTCTGCAGGAAAAGGATTCAGTCTTTTGTATTCAAAACTGTCCCTGTCTTACCCTGAGAGATGCTTCCGATGGTGCAAGGGGAGGTATAGCTGTGACAGTTCCGCTGTGGTCTCTCCCGCTAGCCGTACTTGGTTGTTTTTCCGCCTGGATCACCGCGACCGGAAGTTCGGGTCCCCGCTTCCGGTTGTTCGTGAAACGGCAGGTGGTAGCGGTTCTAGTGTCCTTTGTATCAGCTCCTTTTGTCCAACGCGTTTCGAATCCTATTCGGATTCTTTCTCAAGGAAGGATTGGAGTTTCTATCATTGTTTTGCTTTTTATAGGAAAAAACTTTATTAAAAAACAGGAAGTGGCCGGAACCGGAAGTGAGGTTTCCGGCGGCATCCTCATGGTAAAACAAGGGGATATATTCTATAATATTCCCAAAGTTAAAAATTGCATTTGAGGATGGGAATGGGGGATTGGGGATCGAAAATTATATTACAATAAAGTAAAATACAAATAAAATAAAAATAAAATAAAATAAAAACAAATATATAAAAAATGTAAAAAATATATGAATAAAATAAATAAAATAAAAGTGTTCATGTGAATGAAAAGATTTTTTGATGTCAAGAGTTCTTGATCATATATTATAGGAAGACATTCAGCTCTATGTCAATATTGAGGCCATGTGGTTCTAGGGTCTTCATTTTGTATATCCACTCTGTTTCTTTTTTCTTTAATGTTTTTACTATATCCTCTCCTCTCCAATGGGGTTCGACATTTTTGATCCCAATGAATTTTAATCCAGCTGGATTTTGATTGTGTTTGGTGAGAAAGTGGGCTGAAACACTGTGTGTTTTTAAACCTCTTTTTATATTGTTGATGTGTTCTGCTATCCTTATCCTTAGTTTACGTTTGGTTTGTCCTACGTATTGTTTGCCGCAGGAACATTCCAAAATGTAGATAGCTCCTTCTGTGTGACAAGTTACTTGATCTCTGATTATGAATTCTTCTTTTGTTATGTTGGAGTGAAAAATGGTTGTTGGTTTTGTGGTCGTTCTTTGATTTTTGCATCCTGGACAGGTTGTGCAGGGGTGGAAACCTTTACTTTTTTTATTACAATTCTTTGGTTCTTGTACAATTGGTAAAAAACTTTGGGTCAGTTGCTGTTTTAAATTATTTGCTTTTTTATATATATATATATATATATATATATATACATAGATCTGCAAAAATTTATTAGAAAAGTAACAATCAAAAAATATTTTCATAACATACAGACTGAAGTTCCACAAACATCCACCGATGAATATCAACATACCCATTTCAAACCTACATCAATATTCAATCCAGGCCACTGCAAAGGTCCATTCATCAATACATTTCAAAAAGCTATGGAGGAGGATATAGACAAAATTCCCCAAAAACAGAAAATAAGATACAACCTATCAAAAGAAGAAAGCACAGCCTTGATGGAATTGAAAAAAGACGAAACAATAGTTATCAAGCCCGCAGATAAAGGCGGAGGGATCGTCATAATGCAAAGAGACATGTACGAAGCAGAAGCAGAACGTCTATTAGGAGATCTAGACACGTATATCATTTTAAAACAAGACCCCACACAAGCTTTTATGAAAGAGCTGCAAGAACATCTCGAAGAAGGCCTAGAAATAGGCACCATTAACAAAAAAGAATTTGACTATCTCACACAACCAAACCCGAAAAATCCGACATTTTATTTTTTTGCCAAAAATTCATAAACACCTTACAAATCCACCTGGACGACCCATTATCTCTGGCATCAATTCCATTACATCAAACCTATCCAAATATACTGATCATTTTTTACAAAGTCTGGTTACTCGACAAAAAAGTTACCTCAAGGACACTATCAGCATTCTTCAAATTTTGGAAAATGTCACTTGGAAAACATCATATACATTAGGAACAGCAGACGTCAACTCACTTTATACATGCATCGGACATGAAGTAGGATGCATGCATACAAGACACTACCTTTCCACTCAAACTACGATTCCAAATCAACAAATCAACTTTATCATGGCAAACATCGAATTCATATTAAAGCATAACTATTTCTGGTATAACCACAAATTCTGCCTTCAAAAATGTGACACCGCTATGGGCACACCTTTGGCCCCAAGTTATGCCAACCTTTTGTGTCAAAATGGGAAGACGATACCATCTGGACAGAAAATATTTTTTCGGAAAATTTAATTTGTTGGTATCGCTATATAGATGACGTGCTGTTCATTTGGGACGGACCAGAAGATAAATTACAACAAATCATCACGTACATCAATAGCAACTCAATAAACTTGGTATTCACTACAACAACCAGTAAAGAACAAGTCATCTTTTTAGATCTCGAGATCTTTATTGAACATCAAAAAATAAAAACCAGGACACATTTTAAAGAGGTTAATGGCAACAACACACTACCTACTCACAGTAATCATCACAGACAATGGATCAAAAACATTCCTGGAGGCCAACTACAAAGACTACGAAGAAATTGCATGGATGACAACACCTTTCTAGAACAAAGTGAACTTATGAAACATAACTTCGTAGAAAAAGGATACCCCGACTTTGAAATTCAAAAACATATCGATAGGTTGAAACAGATGGACACAAAAGAACTGATCAAGTACAAAGACAAAGATAAAAAAGAAAACTTACCAGAACTGCCATTCATCACCCAATACAGCAGTAACACAACAATAGTAGAAAATATGATACGCAAACATTGGCATATCTTACAACTAGATGAGACACTGAAACACATAATACCAGAACAACCAAAGATTATCTATCGTCAAGCTCAATCCATCAAACAGACAATTGTAAAAAGCCACCTACATCAATAGGGGAAAAAAGAGCATGATCTCATTGATAAAGGATACAGACAATGCTTAAATTGTAAAGCATGTGGGATAAGCAACAGAACAATGAAAAATACCACCAACTTCTCACCCACAGTAACTGGAAAAATATACCACATCAATCAAGTATTAAGCTGCGATACAGAGGGAGTAATCTATCTCCTACAATGTCCGTGCAACCTTCAATATGTCGGACAAACAAAAAGAAAAGCAAAGGTCAGGTTCACAGAACATATCAATAACATTAAAAAAGGACTGACCACACACAACGTCTCAAAACACTATTTAGAAGTTCATAATAAAAATCCTACCGGAACAAAATTCATGGTGATTAAAAAAGTTCAACCCAATTGGAGAGGTGGCAATATTTCGGAAGAACTGAAAATGATAGAAACAAAATGGATTTTTGATCTAAAAACCATGACTCCAAAGGGTTTGAATGTAGAAATGTAATTAAATCCATTCCTTCGGAAATAACAACATGAAATCTGCAAGGAACTTAATACAGGTTTACCAAGTATATTCTTTTTCAGACAAGACTAAAATATCAAAACATTTTCAAACAATTAATTCAATTAGAAATAAATATAATTTTTTCATATAATTTTAATTAATTTTTGTGTTTTTGTTTTTAGCCATTATCTATAAATAAAAACAAATGAACAAACAAATATTCCCATTCTATTAGCGGTACCTGGTATAAATTCATCAAACTACATATTTCATAATAATCCTCTATAAGTATATAACCTAACACACGGTTCCCACTTAAAATGATGTCATTTCCGGCCGGAAGTGCAGGAATTTTTTAATATAAAAAACGTAACTTAATAAAGACATTTTATTCACTTCCACTCCTCGAAAAAGTGCATTTAACTGCATGAAACGCGTTGGGGAGTCTTTTTCTAACAAGGAGGAAGCCTTTTGCACGGCCATACCATCGGCCGCAACACGAGCAGCTAACAACAGCTGCACCTGGAGCCGGGATAGAGACTACATCAGCACACAGCCCTGCTGGATGCAGCGGGACTTGAAGCGCCGCCAGCCCCGCCGGCCGCCGCACAGAAAGGAACATCAGAGCCGCAGCGCTCTCAGTGGCATAGAATCATCTAAGCACAGGGAAAGGTAGGAAAATCACGGGCAAACCAGGACAAATAAAAACAAAGTGTTGCTGGCTACTCCTAAATATACTCACTCAAAAGAGTGTAAACATTTTTTACTAATCAGTAAATTTCTTTTCACAGGTACCGCACTTTTAATAAGATATTAATATCAATATTTCACCCACACACTTATATATTTCATCAGCACCTAGCGCTTTCTATTAATTATCACAAGTATCTATCCTTAAGAAAGCAGCTTTTTATTTCATTAAGCGCTGTAAATTAAAAATTTTTTAGTAGAGAACACTTGGAATATACCCAGCAGCCAGCCATCAGGCATTTGTCCGGCATCAAACTTATCAAAGAGGGATGACTGACTGAGGATGAAGGAGTCATGGCAGCCGCCAGGGTAACCCGCAACAACACTCATCATTTTTAGATTTGCATCACAAACCACCTGGACATTAGTGGATTGGCCCAGATGTCTATTGGTATAAATATATTGCCTGACCCTAGGTGGTCTCAGCTCAACGTGTGTGCAATCTATGGCACCCAGCTCATTGGGCATGCCAGCAAGCTCATAGAAAGCTACCCAGACTGCATGCCACTCCTGGGTAGGGAAGCAGATAGAGGCATCTATGTGGGGATCCAAGACATCCAAAACCTGAGTGGACATTACAAAATATAAGGTGAGTGTCATGACCTGTAATAAATACAATACTGTGTTATATTACATAACAGAAGCACCACTTAGACATAGACGTGTATGTATGTTTTAACTCACCTGAATTAAATATTTTGAAAAGGTGGGCTGGGAGATACCAATTACATCACCAGTCACAGCCTGGAAGCTACCAGTAGCCATAAAGTGCAACACAGCCAGGAGTTTGTGCAGGCCTGAGACAGAGCGAGAGCGTGCTGTCTCAGGGTCTAGGTCCAGTTTGACGAGGTCATACAGACGGAAAATGCAAACCAGGACAAATAAAAACAAAGTGTTGCTGGCTACTCCTAAATATACTCAGTCAAAAGAGTGTAAACATTTTTTACTAATCAGTAAATTTCTTTTCACAGGTACCGCACTTTTAATAAGATATTAATATCAATATTTCACCCACACACTTATATATTTCATCAGCACCTAGTGCTTTCTATTAATTATCATATGTTCCAAGTGTGTTGTGTGTATGTGTGGTAACTTCAACCTCGTCATTATGTTTTTTCCATA
This sequence comes from Pseudophryne corroboree, assembly GCF_028390025.1. Lineage (NCBI taxonomy): Eukaryota > Metazoa > Chordata > Amphibia > Anura > Myobatrachidae > Pseudophryne > Pseudophryne corroboree. The sequence continues at coordinate 265,877,662 of NC_086454.1, read as the reverse complement.
AACCACATGTCCTAATGTTGCCTATATCTGTCTGCCTATATTGGTTATGGCTGCTACTCTTGGCTCCTTACTCCATTGTCCCAACCTGATTCTCCTGCTGAAGACAATTATAATAATGCACATAAGTCCACGCGGAATGTGATAGAAAGATGTTTTGGGGTGCTGAAATCTAGGTTTCGGTGTCTGGATAAGTCTGCAGGGCTTTTGTTGTATAGTCCCTCAAAGGTGACTAGGATTGTGTTCTGCTGCTGTTTTCTTCATAACATGTGTTTGCGCCAACATCTGCCACATGTTGGTGATGAAGAAAACAGTCAGCAAGTAGGTGAGTTAGAAACATCTGGCGACAGTGTGAGTACAGATGTAGGGAGGCAGGTAAGGCAAGAAGTGATTCTGCGTTATTTTACCGGTAAGTATTATTTATTCATAATTAACCTTGCCTAACACCAATTATAAAATGTTTCATAGGTCTGAATTCTGTTTGTGTTGCATTATTGTTTGTTATTTCTCATGTTGTTTACAGTTAGGCAATAAAATGTATAACTTACACTGTCACTCATTAACAAATGAAACATTACACATATTGCGTATGATTAAATTATTACCTTAAACTCAGGCATTTTGAGTGAATCAATTAGATAATTTGTAATTTTCTAATAACATACTGTAGTTGTTGCTGCAGCCTTGATCATTTCTTTGTTTTTTGTTTGCTGGGTGCAGAGGATTGGGATGGTTCATTGGTCCTGGTTCTCCTGGATCGTCTAACTGGGGAGGTAACTGGGGTCTGGCTTGGTGTGGTTGTTCCTGAACTTGAGCTTAGTTGGTGGGATGCCAACACATTTAGGCTTTGGCTCAGGTTGTTGAGGCTTGCTGTGAGTTGTGTAGTTGCGGCAGTGTTGTTGGCAATGATTCGGGAGAGGCTTTCGTTTATTAATTGGTTATGTTGTATAATTTGTATGAGGGCTTGTTGCTGCCGCTGTTGGTCATCCATGATTCTTTGTAAATTTGCGTGCATTTGGCTGTTGTCTGCCCTCATCTGCCCCATAGAATTTGCTACTCTGCCAACTTGAACTATCAGTCTGCCTGAGTTCCGACTGAGTCTAGGCAGATGATGGGGCAGACTGGCAAGGTATTGGCTGTGGGTGTTCAGACAGGCATAGTGTTGCGCCTGTTGTGTGGCCCAACTGGACCAAAACTCTGGGCCATTTGTGGCTGGGGTGGTGTTGGGCTCAATTGGGGGCTGTGGGATGTTTGGGGTGGTTGGGTTATGTCCTGCGGCGTGGTTGGCTGGTTTGGATCAATCGCTTGCAGGTGTAGTGTGTACGATTTCTGCAAGTCAGTTTCCTGCTGGGTATCCTCGGGCATGATGGGTGGTTCTGTATGGGGTTGAAGACAGCCACTATTTAGTCAATATTTAGCATTGGTTTTTTTATAGCTTTACGTCAACATGCATTACTTCATAATATTCATGTTGTAAATAATAAATAGATTGTGGGCTAAACTTAACAATTTAGGTCACCTTTTTGTAGAAATATGTGGCTTCTTACATTCCCTACTCAGTTCAAAAATGTTTCAGGGAATTGTTGGACTCTGAGCCATAATTAATGTGCTAACACGAAGAACTCTAACAAATACAAATTACTAGTGCTGTGCACCGGAAATTTTTCGGGTTTTGTGTTTTGGTTTTGGGTTCGGTTCCGCGGCCGTGTTTTGGATTCGGACGCGTTTTGGCAAAACCTCACCGAAATTTTTTTGTCGGATTCGGGTGTGTTTTGGATTCGGGTGTTTTTTTCAAAAAACCCTAAAAAACAGGCTTAAATCATAGAATTTGGGGGTCATTTTGATCCCATAGTATTATTAACCTCAATAACCATAAGTTCCACTCATTTCCAGTCTATTCTGAACACCTCACACCTCACAATATTATTTTTAGTCCTAAAATTTGCACCGAGGTCGCTGGATGGCTAAGCTAAGCGACACAAGTGGCCGACACAAACACCTGGCCCATCTAGGAGTGGCACTGCAGTGTCAGGTAGGATGGCACTTCAAAAAAATTGTCCCCAAACAGCACATGATGCAAAGAAAAAAAGAGGCGCAATGAGGTAGCTGTGTGACTAAGCTAAGCGACCCAAGTGGCCGACACAAACACCTGGCCCATCTAGGAGTGGCACTGCAGTGTCAGACAGGATGGCACTTGAAAAAAATACTCCCCAAACAGCACATGATGCAAAGAAAAAAAGAGGCGCACCAAGGTCGCTGTGTGACTAAGCTAAGTGACACAAGTGGCCGACACAAACACCTGGCCCATCTAGGAGTGGCACTGCAGTGTCACGCAGGATGGCCCTTCAAAAAAATACTCCCCAAACAGCACATGATGCAAAGAAAAAAAGAGGCGCAATGAGGTAGCTGTGTGACTAAGCTAAGCGACCCTAGTGGCCGACACAAACACCTGGCCCATCTAGGAGTGTCACTGCAGTGTCACGCAGGATGGCCCTTCAAAAAAATACTCCCCAAACAGCACATGACGCAAAGAAAAAAAGAGGCGCAATGAGGTAGCTGTGTGACTAAGATAAGCGACCCAAGTGGCCGACACAAACACCTGGCCCATCTAGGAGTGGCACTGCAGTGTCAGACAGGATGGCACTTCAAAAAAATTGTCCCCAAACAGCACATGATGCAAAGAAAAATGAAAGAAAAAAGAGGTACAAGATGGAATTGTCCTTGGGCCCTTCCACCCACCCTTTTGTTGTATAAACAGGACATGCACACTTTAACGAACCCATCATTTCAGCGACAGGGTCTGCCACACGACTGTGACTGAAATGACTGGTTGGTTTGGGCCCCCACCAAAAAAGAAGCAATCAATCTGTCCTTGCAATCTGTCCTCTACAGAGGCAAGATGTCCACCTCATCATCATCGTCCGATTCATCACCCCTTTCACTGTGTACATCCCCCTCCTCACAGATTATTAATTCATCCCCACTGAAATCCACCATCTCAGGTCCCCATGCACTTTCTGGAGGCAATTGCTGCTGGTGAATGTCTCCACGGAGGAATTGATTATAATTCATTTTAATGAACATCATCTTCTCCACATTTTCTGGTAGTAACCTCGTACGCCGATTGCTGACAAGGTGAGCGGCGGCACTAAACACTCTTTCGGAGTACACACTGGAGGGAGGGCAACTTAGGTAGAATAAAGCCAGTTTCTGCAAGGGCCTCCAAATTGCCTCTTTTTCCTGCCAGTATAAGTACGGACTGTCTGATGTGCCTACTTGGATGCGGTCACTCATATAATCCTCCACCATTCTTTCAATGGTGAGAGAATCATATGCAGTAACAGTAGACGACATGTCAGTAATCGTTGGCAGGTCCTTCAGTCCGGACCAGATGTCAGCACTCGCTCCAGACTGCCCTGCATCACCGCCAGCGGGTGGGCTCGGAGTTCTTAGCCTTTTCCTCGCACCCCCAGTTGCGGGAGAATGTGAAGGAGGAGCTGTTGACGGGTCACGTTCCGCTTGACTTGACAATTTTCTCACCAGCAGGTCTTTGAACCCCTGCAGACTTGTGTCTGCCAGAAAGAGAGATACAACGTAGGTTTTAAATCTAGGATCGAGCACGGTGGCCAAAATGTAGTGCTCTGATTTCAACAGATTGACCACCCGTGAATCCTGGTTAAGCGAATGAAGGGCTCCATCCACAAGTCCCACATGCCTAGCAGAATCGCTCTGTTTTAGCTCCTCCTTCAATGTCTCCAGCTTCTTCTGCAAAAGCCTGATGAGGGGAATGACCTGACTCAGGCTGGCAGTGTCTAAACTGACTTCACGTGTGGCAAGTTCAAAGGGTTGCAGAACCTTGCACAACGTTGAAATCATTCTCCACTGCGCTTGAGACAGGTGCATTCCACCTCCTTTGCCTATATCATGGCCAGATGTATAGGCTTGAATGGCCTTTTGCTGCTCCTCCATCCTCTGAAGCATATAGAGGGTTGAATTCCACCTCGTTACCACCTCCTGCTTCAGATGATGGCAGGGCAGGTTCAGGTGTATTTGGTGGTGCTCCAGTCTTCTGTACGCGGTGCCTGAACGCCGAAAGTGGCCCGCAATTCTTCGGGCCACCGACAGCATCTCTTGCACGCCCCTGTCGTTTTTTAAATAATTCTGCACCACCAAATTCAAGGTATGTGCAAAACATGGGACGTGCTGGAATTTGCCCAGATGTAATGCACGCACAATATTGCTGGCGTTGTCCGATGTCACAAATCCCCAGGAGAGTCCAATTGGGGTAAGCCATTCTGCGATGATCTTCCTCAGTTGCCGTAAGAAGTTTTCAGCTGTGTGCGTATTCTGGAAAGCGGTGATACAAAGCGTAGCCTGCCTAGGAACGAGTTGGCGTTTGCGAGATGCTGCTACTGGTGCCGCCGCTGCTGTTCTTGCAGCAGGAGGCAATACATCTACCCAGTGGGCTGTCACAGTCATATAGTCCTGAGTCTGCCCTGCTCCACTTGTCCACATGTCCGTGGTTAAGTGGACATTGGGTACAACTGCATTTTTTAGGACACTGGTGACTCTTTTTCTGAGGTCTGTGTACATTTTCGGTATCGCCTGCCTAGAGAAATGGAACCTAGATGGTATTTGGTACCGGGGACACAGTACCTCAATCAAGTCTGTAGTTGCCTGTGAATTAACGGTGGATAACGGAAACACTTTTCTCACCGCCCAGGCTGCCAAGGCCTGAGTTATCCGCTTTGCAGCAGGATGACTGCTGTGATATTTCATCTTCCTCGCAAAGGACTGTTGGACAGTCAATTGCTTACTGGAAGTAGTACAAGTGGTCTTCCGACTTCCCCTCTGGGATGACGATCGACTCCCAGCAGCAACAACAGCAGCGCCATCAGCAGTAGGCGTTACACTCAAGGATGCATCGGAGGAATCCCAGGCAGGAGAGGACTCGTCAGACTTGCCAGTGACATGGCCTGCAGGACTATTGGCTTTCCTGTGTAAGGAGGAAATTGACACTGAGGGAGTTGGTGGTGTGGTTTGCAGGACCTTGGTTACAAGAGGAAGGGATTTAGTGGTCAGTGGACTGCTTCCGCTGTCATCCAAAGTTTTTGAACTTGTCACTGACTTATGATGAATGCGCTGCAGGTGACGTATAAGGGAGGATGTTCCGAGGTGGTTAACGTCCTTACCCCTACTTATTACAGCTTGACAAAGGCAACACACGGCTTGACACCTGTTGTCCGCATTTGTGTTAAAATAATTACACACCGAAGAGGTGATTTTTTTTTGTAATTTGACCAGGCATGTCAATGGCCATATTCGTCCCACGGACAACAGGTATCTCCCCGGGTGCCTGACTTAAACAAACCACCTCACCATCAGAATCCTCCTTGTCAATTTCCTCCTCAGCGCCAGCAACACCCATATCCTCATCCTGGTGTACTTCAACAGTGACATCTTCAATTTGACTATCAGGAACTGGACTGCGGGTGCTCCTTCCAGCACATGCAGGGGGCGTGCAAATGGTGGAAGGCGCCACCTCTTCCCGTCCAGTGTTGGGAAGGTCAGGCATCGCAGCCGACACAATTGGACTCTCCTTGGGGATTTGTGATTTAGAAGAACGCACAGTTCTTTGCTGTGCTTTTGTCAGCTTAAGTCTTTTCTTTTTTCTAGCGAGAGGATGAGTGCTTCCATCCTCATGTGAAACTGAACCACTAGCCATGAACATAGGCCAGGGCCTCAGCCGTTTATTGCCACTCCGTGTCGTAAATGTCATATTGGCAAGTTTACGCTTCTCCTCAGACGCTTTTAATTTTGATTTTTGGGTCATTTTACTGAACTTTTGTTTTTTGGATTTTACATGCTCTCTACTATGACATTGGGCATCGGCCTTGGCAGACGACGTTGATGGCATTTCATCGTCTCGGCCATGACTAGTGGCAGCAGCTTCAGCACGAGGTGGAAGTGGATCTTGATCTTTCCCTATTTTACCCTCCACATTTTTGTTCTCCATTTTTTAATGTGTGGAATTATATGCCAGTATCAATAGCAATGGCCTACTACTATATATACTGCGCACAACTGAAATGCACCACAGGTATGGATGGATAGTATACTTGACGATACAGAGGTAGGTAGAGCAGTGGCCTACTGTACCATACTGCTATATATTATATACTGGTGGTCAGCAAACTGTGCAAAACTGAAATGCCCCACAGGTATGGATGGATAGTATACTTGACGACACAGAGGTAGGTAGAGCAGTGGCCTACTGTACCGTACTGCTATATATTATATACTGGTGGTCAGCAAACTGCAAAATTGAAATGCACCACGGGTATGGATGGATAGTATACTTGACGACACAGAGGTAGGTAGAGCAGTGGCCTTCTGTACCGTACTCCTATATATTATATACTGGTGGTCAGCAAAATGATGCACTGTACTCCTACTATATACTACAATGCAGCACAGATATGGAGCGTTTTTCAGGCAGAGAACGTATAATACTGGTGGTCACTGGTCAGCAAAACTCTGCACTGTACTCCTCCTATATAATACTGCTGGTCCCCAGTCCCCACAATAAAGCAGTTTAGCACAGATATATGCAGCACACTGAGCACAGATATGGAGCATTTTTTCAGGCAGAGAACGTATAATACTGGTGGTCACTGGTCAGCAAAACTCTGCACTGTACTCCTCCTATATAATACTGCTGGTCCCCAGTCCCCACAATAAAGCAGTGTGAGCACAGATATATGCAGCACACTGAGCACAGATATGGAGCGTCTTTACAGGCAGAGAACGTATAATACTGGTGGTCACTGGTCAGCAAAACTCTGCTCTGTACTCCTATAATACTGCTGGTCCCCAGAATAAAGATATTTGCAGCCCCCTGAATCAAAGTGAGTGGACGCCAGCCACGTCCTCTCACTATCATTTCCAAGTCACGAGTGAAAAATGGCGGCAACTCGCGGCTCCTTATATAGAATACGAATCTCGCGAGAATCCGACAGCGGGATGATGACGTTCGGGCGCACTCGGGTTAACTGAGCCATACGGGAGAATCCGAGTCTGCCTCGGACCCGTGTAAAATGGGTGAAGTTCGGGGGGGTTCGGATTCTTAGGAACCGAACCCGCTCATCACTAGTTTAAACAGATATTAATTATATATTACTTGTGTATCATATCTGTATAAATCTCACAAGTTGATAGCTGTACTTTCCTCCAGTTTAGATGGCTAATAAGCACCCAGCATAATTTCTTTTCACCCGCTAATGATAGAATCTTTCCAGGCCAGCCATCCTCGGTGTACAGAATCTCTTTAGTATCCTAATATTATTTGCTGTATTTGGATGCTGTGATAGTTTACATACACGTCGGGTGGAGGATATGCAATCAGACTCCTATGAACAGTATTCAGCACACTTTGATTGTCATCAGCTGCAGCTTATTATTTCGTCAAGGATTCCTCCTGTTTATCGATGACAAACAATGTGCAATCACTTTCTATTGATTGTAAATCACATTGCATAGACTGGGCGCACTTGGCAAAAAATAAATAAATTAAGAAAAAGTGATGCCTTATGCCCATTGCCGGGCACGAGGAGGCTCCAGGCTTTCAAATGTACTCACTTACATTTATTTTCATCTGTACAGTGCCATGTTGTCATGGCAGGGAAGGATGGAGGGAAGACAACCTCGTATGCTGTTGTGTAACTACAAGCCACAGCATTCCCTGACAGGCACACAATAATCTATAGAACAATGGGGGTCATTCTGACCCATTTGCTCGCTGCTTTTTGTTACAGCCGAGAGAACGGGCCCCTACTGTGCATGCGCCGGCCCCGTAGTGTGCCAGCGCATGTCAGACGGCCGAAGGCCGTAGCAGAGATGCGATCGCCTCTGCCTGATTGACAGGCAGAGGCGGTCGCTAGGTGGGAGGGGGCGGAATGGCGGCATTTGGCCGCCATTTCGTGGGAGCAGTCCGGCAAATGCAGGTGTGGCCGGACCGAATGGGGGTCGGGTGAGTGATGAGTTGCTCCCGGCCAGCACGCTATAGTTGCGCTGCCCGTGAGCTACTCTTGAAGTGCAAAGGCATCGCCGCTTTGCGATGCCTTTGCACTTCTGCGCGGGGGGGGGGAGGCCCGCACTGACATGTGGGGCAGGATAGCCCTGTGCTGGGAGTCCCCCCACATGTCAGTGTGAATGATCGTAGCTGTGCTAAATTTAGCACAGCTACGATCAACTCGGAATGACCCCCCATGTGCAAAGTATTGTCCAGTCGGTATATATATATTAGTGATGTGCACCGGACATTTTTCGGGTTTTGTGTTTTGGTTTTGGATTCGGTTCCGTGGCCGTGTTTTGGATTCGGAAGCGTTTTGGCAAAACCTCAACGAAATTTTTTTGTCGGATTCGGGTGTGTTTTGGATTCGGGTGTTTTTTTTCAAAAAACCCTAAAAAACAGTTTAAATAATAGAATTTGGGGGTCATTTTGATCCCATAGTATTATTAACCTCAATAACCATAATTTCCACTCATTTCCAGTCTATTCTGAACACCTCACACCTCACAATAATATTTTTAGTCCTAAAATTTGCACCGAGGTCGCTGGATGGCTAAGCTAAGCGACACAAGTGGCCGACACAAACACCTGGCCCATCTAGGAGTGGCACTGCAGTGTCAGGCAGGATGGCACTTCAAAAAAAATGTCCCCAAACAGCACATGATGCAAAGAAAAAAAGAGGCGCACCAAGGTCGCTGTGTGACTAAGCTAAGCGACACAAGTGGCCGACACAAACACCTGGCCCATCTAGGAGTGGCACTGCAGTGTCAGACAGGATGGCACTTCCAAAAAATAGTCCCCAAACAGCACATGATGCAAAGAAAAAAAGAGGCGCAATAAGGTAGCTGTGTGACTAAGCTAAGCGACCCAAGTGGCCGATACAAACACCTGGCCCATCTAGGAGTGGCACTGCAGTGTCAGACAGGATGGCACTTAAAAAAAATTGTCCCCAAACAGCACATGATGCAAAGAAAAAAAGAGGCGCACCAAGGTCGCTGTGTGACTAAGCTAAGCGACACAAGTGGCCGACACAAACACCTGGCCCATCTAGGAGTGGCACTGCAGTGTCAGACAGGATGGCACTTCCAAAAAATAGTCCCCAAACAGCACATGATGCAAAGAAAAAAAGAGGCGCAATGAGGAAGCTGTGTGACTAAGCTAAGCGACCCAAGTGGCCGATACAAACACCTGGCCCATCTAGGAGTGGCACTGCAGTGTCAGACAGGATGGCATTTCAAAAAAATTGTCCCCAAACAGCACATGATGCAAAGAAAAAAAGAGGCGCACCAAGGTCGCTGTGTGACTAAGCTAAGCAACCCAAGTGGCCAATACAAACACCTGGTCCATCTTGGAGTGGCACTGCAGTGTCAGACAGGATGGCACTTCCAAAAAATAGTCCCCAAACAGCACATCATGCAAAGAAAAAAAGAGGCACACCAAGGTCGCTGTGTGACTAAGCTAGGCGACACAAGTGGCCGACACAAACACCTGGCCCATCTAGGAGTGGCACTGCAGTGTCAGGCAGGATGGCACTTCAAAAAAATAGTCCCCAAACAGCACATGATGCAAAGAAAAAAAGAGGCGCAATGAGGTAGCTGTGTGACTAAGCTAAGCAACCCAAGTGGCCAATACAAACACCTGGTCCATCTAGGAGTGGCACTGCAGTGTCAGACAGGATGGCACTTCAAAAAAATTGTCCCCAAACAGCACATGATGCAAAGAAAAAAAGAGGCGCCCCAAGGTTGCTGTGTGACTAAGCTAAGCGACACAAGTGGCCGACACAAACACCTGGCCCATCTAGGAGTGGCACTGCAGTGTCAGACAGGATGGCACTTCCAAAAAATTGTCCCCAAACAGCACATGATGCAAAGAAAAAAAGAGGCGCACCAAGGTCGCTGTGTGACTAAGCTAAGCGACACAAGTGGCCGACACAAACACCTGGCCCATCTAGGAGTGGCACTGCAGTGTCAGACAGGATGGCACTTCCAAAAAATAGTCCCCAAACAGCACATGATGCAAAGAAAAAAAGAGGCACACCAAGGTCGCTGTGTGACTAAGCTAAGCGACACAAGTGGCCGACACAAACACCTGGCCCATCTAGGAGTGGCACTGCAGTGTCAGACAGGATGGCACTTCCAAAAAATTGTCCACAAACAGCACATGATGCAAAGAAAAAAAGAGGCGCACCAAGGTCGCTGTGTGACTAAGCTAAGCGACACAAGTGGCCGACACAAACACCTGGCCCATCTAGGAGTGGCACTGCAGTGTCAGGCAGGATGGCACTTCAAAAAAATAGTCCCCAAACAGCACATGATGCAAAGAAAAAAAGAGGCGCAATGAGGTAGCTGTGTGACTAAGCAAAGTGACCCAAGTGGCCGACACAAACACCTGGCCCATCTAGGAGTGGCACTGCAGTGTCAGACAGGATGGCACTTCCAAAAAATAGTCCCCAAACAGCACATGATGCAAAGAAAAAAAAAAGCACACCAAGATCGCTGTGTGACTAAGCTAAGCGACACAAGTGGCCGACACAAACACCTGGCCCATCTAGGAGTGGCACTGCAGTGTCAGACAGGATGGCACTTCCAAAAAATAGTCCCCAAACAGCACATCATGCAAAGAAAAAAAGAGGCACACCAAGGTCGCTGTGTGACTAAGCTAGGCGACACAAGTGGCCGACACAAACACCTGGCCCATCTAGGAGTGGCACTGCAGTGTCAGGCAGGATGGCACTTCAAAAAAATAGTCCCCAAACAGCACATGATGCAAAGAAAAAAAGAGGCGCAATGAGGTAGCTGTGTGACTAAGCTAAGCAACCCAAGTGGCCAATACAAACACCTGGTCCATTTAGGAGTGGCACTGCAGTGTCAGACAGGATGGCACTTCAAAAAAATTGTCCCCAAACAGCACATGATGCAAAGAAAAAAAGAGGCGCCCCAAGGTTGCTGTGTGACTAAGCTAAGCGACACAAGTGGCCGACACAAACACCTGGCCCATCTAGGAGTGGCACTGCAGTGTCAGACAGGATGGCACTTCCAAAAAATTGTCCCCAAACAGCACATGATGCAAAGAAAAAAAGAGGCGCACCAAGGTCGCTGTGTGACTAAGCTAAGCGACACAAGTGGCCGACACAAACACCTGGCCCATCTAGGAGTGGCACTGCAGTGTCAGACAGGATGGCACTTCCAAAAAATTGTCCCCAAACAGCACATGATGCAAAGAAAAAAAGAGGCGCACCAAGGTCGCTGTGTGACTAAGCTAAGCGACACAAGTGGCCGACACAAACACCTGGCCCATCTAGCAGTGGCACTGCAGTGTCAGACAGGATGGCACTTCCAAAAAATAGTCCCCAAACAGCACATGATGCAAAGAAAAAAAGAGGCACACCAAGGTCGCTGTGTGACTAAGCTAAGCGACACAAGTGGCCGACACAAACACCTGGCCCATCTAGGAGTGGCACTGCAGTGTCAGACAGGATGGCACTTCCAAAAAATTGTCCCCAAACAGCACATGATGCAAAGAAAAAAAGAGGCGCACCAAGGTCGCTGTGTGACTAAGCTAAGCGACACAAGTGGCCGACACAAACACCTGGCCCATCTAGGAGTGGCACTGCAGTGTCAGGCAGGATGGCACTTCAAAAAAATAGTCCCCAAACAGCACATGATGCAAAGAAAAAAAGAGGCGCAATGAGGTAGCTGTGTGACTAAGCAAAGTGACCCAAGTGGCCGACACAAACACCTGGCCCATCTAGGAGTGGCACTGCAGTGTCAGACAGGATGGCACTTCCAAAAAATAGTCCCCAAACAGCACATGATGCAAAGAAAAAAAAAAGCACACCAAGATCGCTGTGTGACTAAGCTAAGCGACACAAGTGGCCGACACAAACACCTGGCCCATCGAGGAGTGGCACTGCAGTGTCAGGCAGGATGGCACTTCAAAAAAATAGTCCCCAAACAGCACATGATGCAAAGAAAAATGAGGCGCAATGAGGTAGCTGTGTGACTAAGCTAAGCGACCCAAGTGGCCGACACAAACACCTGGCCCATCTAGGAGTGGCACTGCAGTGTCAGACAGGATGGCACTTCCAAAAAATTGTCCCCAAACAGCACATGATGCAAAGAAAAAAAGAGGCGCACCAAGGTCGCTGTGTGACTAAGCTAAGCGACACAAGTGGCCGACACAAACACCTGGCCCATCTAGGAGTGGCACTGCAGTGTCAGGCAGGATGGCACTTCAAAAAAATAGTCCCCAAACAGCACATGATGCAAAGAAAAAAAGAGGCGCAATGAGGTAGCTGTGTGACTAAGCAAAGTGACCCAAGTGGCCGACACAAACACCTGGCCCATCTAGGAGTGGCACTGCAGTGTCAGACAGGATGGCACTTCCAAAAAATAGTCCCCAAACAGCACATGATGCAAAGAAAAAAAAAAGCACACCAAGATCGCTGTGTGACTAAGCTAAGCGACACAAGTGGCCGACACAAACACCTGGCCCATCGAGGAGTGGCACTGCAGTGTCAGGCAGGATGGCACTTCAAAAAAATAGTCCCCAAACAGCACATGATGCAAAGAAAAATGAGGCGCAATGAGGTAGCTGTGTGACTAAGCTAAGCGACCCAAGTGGCCGACACAAACACCTGGCCCATCTAGGAGTGGCACTGCAGTGTCAGACAGGATGGCACTTCCAAAAAATAGTCCCCAAACAGCACATGATGCAAAGAAAAAAAGAGGCACACCAAGGTCGCTGTGTGACTAAGCTAAGCGACACAAGTGGCCGACACAAACACGTGGCCCATCTAGGAGTGGCACTGCACTGTCAGGCAGGATGGCACTTCAAAAAAATAGTCCCCAAACAGCACATGATGCACAGAAAAAAAGAGGCGCAATGAGGTAGCTGCGTGACTAAGCTAAGCGACCCAAGTGGCCGACACAAACACCTGGCCCATCTAGGAGTGGCACTGCAGTTTTCTAGCGAGAGGATGAGTGCTTCCATCCTCATGTGAAGCTGAACCACTAGCCACTAACATAGGCCAGGGCCTCAGCCGTTCCTTGCCACTCCGTGTCGTAAATGGAATATTGGCAAGTTTACGCTTCTCCTCAGACGCTTTTAATTTTGATTTTTGGGTAATTTTACTGAACTTTTGTTTTTTGGATTTTACATGCTCTCTACTATGATATTGGGCATCGGCCTTGGCAGACGACGTTGATGGCATTTCATCGTCTCGGCCATGACTAGTGGCAGCAGCTTCAGCACGAGGTGGAAGTGGATCTTGATCTTTCCCTATTTTACCCTCCACATTTTTGTTCTCCATTTTTTAATGTGTGGAATTATATGCCAGCATCAATAGCAATGGCCTACTACTATATATACTGCGCACAACTGAAATGCACCACAGGTATAGAATGTAGATGGATAGTATACTTGACGACACAGAGGTAGGTACAGCAGTGGCCTTCCGTACCATACTGCTATATATACTGGTGGTCCCTGTGTCAGCAAACTGCAAAACTAAAATGCACCACAGGTATAGAATGTAGATGGATAGTATACTTGACGACACAGAGGTAGGTACAGCAGTGGCCTTCCGTACCGTACTGCTATATATACTGGTGGTCACTGTGTCAGCAAACTGCACAACTGAAATGCAGCACAGGTATAGAATCTAGATGGATAGTTTACTTGACGACACAGAGGTAGGTTCAGCAGTGGCCTTCCGTACCGTACTGCTATATATACTGGTGGTCACTGTCAGCAAACTGCAAAACTAAAATGCACCACAGGTATAGAATGTAGATGGATAGTTTACTTGACGACACAGAGGTAGGTACAGCAGTGGCCTTCCGTACCGTACTGCTATATATACTGGTGGTCACTGTGTCAGCAAACTGCAAAACTAAAATGCACCACAGGTAAAGAATGTAGATGGATAGTATACTTGACGACACAGAGGTAGGTACAGCAGTGGCCTACTGTACCGTCCATAATGCTATATATTATATACTGGTGGTCAGCAAACTGTGCAAAACTGAAATGCACCACAGGTATGGATGGATAGTATACTTGACGACACAGAGGTAGGTACAGCAGTGGCCTACTGTACTGTAATGCTATATATTATATACTGGTGGTCAGCAAACTGTACAAAACTTAAATGCACCACAGGTTTGGATAGATAGTATACTTGACGACACAGAGGTAGGTACAGCTGTGGCCTTCTGTACCGTACTCCTATATATTATATACTGGTGGTCAGCAAAATTATGCACTGTACTCCTACTATATACTACACAATGCAGCACAGATATGGAGTGTTTTTCAGGCAGACAACCTATACTGGTGGCCACTGGTCAGCAAAACTCTGCACTGTACTCCTCCTATATAATATTATACTGGTGGTCCCCAGTCCCCACAATAAAGCAGTGTGAGCACAGATATATGCAGCACACTGAGCACAGATATGGAGTGTTTTTCAGGCAGACAACGTATACTGGTGGTCACCGTCAGCAAAACTCTGCACTGTACTCCTCCTATATAATACAGCTGCTCCCCAGTCCCCACAATTAAGCAGTGTGAGCACAGATATATGCAGCACACTGAGCACAGATAAGGAGCGTTTTTTTCAGGCAGAGAACGGATGAAACTGGTGGTCACTGATCAGCAAAACTCTGCACTGTACTCCTCCTATATTAATATAAAGCTGCTCCCCAGTCCCCACAATGATATAAGCAAGCACAAATATTTGCATCAACTCAACAATAAATAAATGGAGAGGACGCCAGCCACGTCCTCTCCCTAACATTTCCAATGCACGAGTGAAAATGGCGGCGACGCGCGGCTGCTTATATAGAATCCGAATCTCGCGAGAATCCGACAGCGGGATGATGACGTTCGGGCGTGCTCGGGTTAACTGACCATACGGGAGAATCCGAGTATGCCTCGGACCCGTGTAAAATGGGTGAAGTTTGGGGGGGTTCGGTTTCCGAGGAACCGAACCCGCTCATCACTAATATATATATATATATATATATATATATATATATATAATCAAGGAAAAAAATGGCGTCACTCCAGGTCTTAAGGTGGTAAATCTTCAATCAGAAAAATGTGGAAACATCACAAAAATCCAACGTTTCGGGGCCCGTAACCCCTTTGTCAAGGTGTCACGGGCCCCGAAACGTTGGTTTTTTGTGATGTTTCCACATTTTTCTGATTGAAGATTTACCACCTTAAGACCTGGAGTGACGCCATTTTTTTCCTTGATTGTTTATACTCACTGCTGTGGAGGGCACCCAGGCATTTATACATTACAGGACCAGGAGTGCTGGGCATTACATCTATTATATATATATATATATATATATATATATATATACAAGCACTTGTGGTTCCTAGGGAGGATATAGCACACTCCCAATAGCAAAAAGAACCAGGCGGCACTATGAGGACTGGTGCAAAAAATAGTGAATTTTAGTGAAAAATCACATGAATAAACATGCTTAGATTACAAATAAGTAGGCTTAATAACAAGTTATAGGAAATACTGCTATGCACGTATAAATGCTAAGAGACATAAGCATTTTAAATGAAAAGGAAGAAAGTGGTCTGTGGCAATCTAAGAAAAAGTCATAATGATCACTTTAGCAAACAAAGAGAGAAAAATATGTGAAAATTAAATGGTTGTAATGCAGAAAGTCCCAGTGGACACATACAATACCAGGGGATACCAGGGAGTGATCTGAACTACAAAGGGTTCAGCATCACTGAGCACAGACGGCCGTTTCACCAGGGTGAGCAACTTCCGAATTTTCTAAGTCTGTATCTATCTCTTGGTTACTTCCCAATAATTTTAGATCATTACTAATTTTTGGCAATCTTGGTTTTGTTTTCTTATGAATGCCGTATTGGAACCAATTCTTACTAGGATCTTCACGGTAGCAAACACAGCCTCGACCAGGGGATTACCATCAATTAATTATTAGTGAATTGTATTTATAATTATACCTACCTGTGCCCTGTTTTTGATCAATTAGGCTAATGGATTTCTAATAACCTATTGTCACTACAATTGTAAATGCATTTCATTTTCATCCATTTGTGTCCTTTATCTTGATCAACCAGGCATATATTTGTTTTCCATATATTTTTCACCATAGGTGCTCTTAATTTACTGACATGGAAGTGGGGTATTCCTGCACTGCTATGAGAAATGTGTATAAGGTATATATGTAACCAACATATAGTAAGTGACCTGGAATAATTTCTTGAATAATTAGTGGTGTTGGCGGTGCTCCCCCGAGGAAATGACAGATACAATCACTGGGGTTTTTTTGTCCCGGGAAGGAACCACGGAACCAAAGAAGAAAACCTCTTTGTGGGGGCACTCATTTAAAGATTATTGTTTAAAAGTTTATTGTTCCTTCCCGGGACAAAAAAACCCCAGTGATTGTAGCTCTTAATTTACTATCAGGCCTATCCTGATTTTTGATAATTCTGAATCAGATTCTTCTTTCCCTGTGTGGGATTTATCAATTATTTATTTATTTATATACTTTATACATTTGAACACTTTTTCTGTGAAGATTGTTACCAATATATGTATATTTTGTGTATTTGAACATTTTTCTGTATCAAAACCTTCCCCCTTCTTTTATGTGGAACTAAATTAAAAGTTAAGTTTTAATAAATTTACAAATTTCAAAGCGTGCCCCAACACAGAGTCTTTCTTTTTTCTCTTTCCTATTCAAGCTTTTACTGACTCTGGGAGCACCACCAACTTATAATAATTATCAGGTACCTTCAAGGATCTCTATGCTTAGTATTGTTGGTTAGCCTAACAGTTTTCTACAAGTTTTGTACAAACCCATGTCCATTGCTATAATAACTTTCCTGTGCGGAACCAAACCAAATCTCTCTGTTAAAAATTATAAATCACATAGGCTTTGCATAAAAAAAAAAAACCCCACACACAGACACCCACAGGAAAATAATAAAACACATACAGAAGGCTTTGAATTGCATGAAAAAAACCACTCACGTTCGCCTCCATATGAAAAAAACAGACATATAGGGCTGGATGTAATGACACACGAGATCGTCGGAGGTGCGAGATGCCGGCGAGTCTCAGACGTTTTATTAAAACGGCAATTACTAACAAGGCATGGTTTTGCCTTGTGAGTGATTGCCCCTTTAAAAAAAAGTCTGAGATCGTCTGGCATCTCGCACCGCCAGCGATCTCGGGCGTTATTACATCCGACCCATAGGCTTTGCAAGACAAAAAAACACACACACATAGGTGTAATACCCTGAAGCTATTGCACCATGGAGATCCCCTTGTGATTTTTTTTTTGTTTACATTGTGGAACTACAAGTCCCAGAGTAGATCGTGGGCTGAACTTTATGTGACCCTGTCAGATTGGGACAGGGATTTTGCCGCCAATTCTCTGGTCCTGTCACTTCTTACCCAGCAACATAAAAAGTCTGGGAAACATGTCCCCAGCTGATTGGGTCCCCTGGGTTGTAGGGCAGAGTGACCAGGGGGTGGTCTGTTGCTGGGGCCCCGGGAGCCAGTCATCATAGAGGAGAGGGGAGGTGGAGGAGCACCAGGACCCTTAAAAGAAGCCTCACAGCACAGGAGAAAGAGACCTGGAGGAATGGGAATATGTACCTGGGGAAGTGGAGCCATGTAGTGTCCAGAGCCTGAAGACTGGAGTATGCAGCGCTGGGAGGATCGCTGCCAGAGGAGCCCTGGAGGAATGGGAAGATTACCTGGGGAAGGTGTCGCCATGTAGCCCCAGGAGCCGCCTGCCAGTGTGTGAGGACCGTCTGCGCAGAGAAGAAGCCGAGGGGAGAACCAGCGACCGGAGCACCAGTGCCAGAAGAATGCCGGAGACCCTGCCTGAGGAGAAGAGCTGGCCGCGTCAGTGCCAGCGGGGATGGAGTGCGGAGAAGAGCCGCCGCTGCTGAGAGACTGGAGCGCTGGGCCGGAGGAACCGCAGCCCGTCCAGCAGAGCAGTGATGACATCCGTCCCCTGGATTCCAAGGAGCGGCAGATGAGAAGCGCGCAGGCACCGCGAAGGACGACCCCGGGAAGAAGACCCCAGCGAGGACCCCTGGCGGCTGGAGTACGGCGAGGACCCGAGAAGACCCCAGCGTAGAGATGACGGCGCGGACCGGAGTCTGCTGCACAAGAGGAGTGAAGACCCGGAGACGGCGCGGCGGCAGCTGAAGAGGAGTAGACCGGACCGGAGACTGAGGAGGGAGACTCCAGACAGCCACGCTGAAGATGCGGAGGATCGGAGGTGGCAGAAGCGCCGCAGCGATGGGTGAGAACTTGCAAACAACCCTTCCGCTGCCAGAAACTCTGCCCCTGTTGTGCCCTCCGCTGCAAAAACTCTGCTAATAGGGGACATAGTATTAGTAAAGGGTGTAGACACCCCTAAGATCCCCTGTGTCCGGTATTTAACCCCTTCCGCTGCATGAACTCTGCATTTGGGGAACATATTTACTAAGTGGGTAGGTTGCCCTTCATGAGTGCCCCGGTGAGACAATTAATAATAAAAGGGGTGGGCTCCCCTCATCACAGTACCCCCGCAAGTTTAGATAATTAGGAGTTGCGCTCCCCTCATTTGTATGTGCCCGGCTTAACCCCTTCTGCTGCAAAGACTCTGTAATCTGGGGGCAATATATTGTATTCCAGGGGAAGAGGCTCCCCACTAGTGCTGTGCCCCGCATATTTGTTTTGGAATGTTGTAAAAGGGGGTAGACTGCCGTTATATATTTGTGAATGTATTTATCTGCTATTAAGGAATGCTGGTACTGATAGTTCTTTTTATGCAAGTTCCGCCCAGCAGTGTGAAAGCTAATGTTAATGCATTTATCTGCTATTAAGGAATGCTGGTACTGATAGTTCTTTTTATGCAAGCTCCGCCCAGCAGTGTGAAAGCTAATGTTAATGCATTTATCTGCTATTAAGGAATGCTGGTACTGATAGTTCTTTTTATGCAAGCTCCGCCCAGCAGTGTGAAAGCTAATGTTAATGCATTTGTCTGCTATTAAGGAATGCTGGTACTGATAGTTCTTTTTATGCAAGCTCCGCCCAGCAGTGTGAAAGCTAATGTTAATGCATTTATCTGCTATTAAGGAATGCTGGTACTGATAGTTCTTTTTATGCAAGCTCCGCCCAGCAGTGTGAAAGCTAATGTTAATGCATTTATCTGCTATTAAGGAATGCTGGTACTGATAGTTCTTTTTATGCAAGCTCCGCCCAGCAGTGTGAAAGCTAATGTTAATGCATTTATCTGCTATTAAGGAATGCTGGTACTGATAGTTCTTTTTATGCAAGCTCCGCCCAGCAGTGTGAAAGCTAATGTTAATGCATTTGTCTGCTATTAAGGAATGCTGGTACTGATAGTTCTTTTTATGCAAGCTCCGCCCAGCAGTGTGAAAGCTAATGTTAATGCATTTATCTGCTATTAAGGAATGCTGGTACTGATAGTTATTTTTATGCAAGCTCCGCCCAGCAGTGTGAAAGCTAATGTTAATGCATTTATCTGCTATTAAGGAATGCTGGTACTGATAGTTCTTTTTATGCAAGCTCCGCCCAGCAGTATGAAAGCTAATGTTAATGCATTTATCTGCTATTAAGGAATGCTGGTACTGATAGTTTTTTTATTGCAAGTTCCGCCCAGCAGTGTGAAAGCTAATGTTAATGCATTTATCTGCTATTAAGGAATGCTGGTACTGATAGTTCTTTTTATGCAAGCTCCGCCCAGCAGTGTGAAAGCTAATGTTAATGCATTTGTCTGCTATTAAGGAATGCTGGTACTGATAGTTCTTTTTTTATGCAAGCTCCGCCCAGCAGTGTGAAAGCTAATGTTAATGCATTTATCTGCTATTAAGGAATGCTGGTACTGATAGTTCTTTTATTGCAAGTTCCGCCCAGCAGTGTGAAAGCTAATGTTAATGCATTTATCTGCTATTAAGGAATGCTGGTACTGATAGTTCTTTTTATGCAAGCTCCGCCCAGCAGTGTGAAAGCTAATGTTAATGCATTTATCTGCTATTAAGGAATGCTGGTACTGATAGTTCTTTTTTATGCAAGCTCCGCCCAGCAGTGTGAAAGCTAATGTTAATGCATTTATCCGCTACTAAGGAACGCTGGTTACCTGAGACTGTTGTTTACAAGCCATAACCAGCCTGCTTTAATTGTGCACAAGTTACCTGCTTACCTGCTACTTGTATTGATAACGCTGGTTACCTGAGACTGTCGTTTAATAGCCATAACCAGCCTGCTTTAATCGTGTACAAGTTCCTGCTTACCTGCTACCTGTATTGCTGACGCTGGTTACCTGAGACTGTCGTTTAATAGCCATAACCAGCCTGCTTTAATCGTGCACAAGTTCCTGCTTACCTGCTACTTGTATTGCTAACGCTGGTTACCTGAGATTGTCGTTTAGTAGCCATAACCAGCCTGCTTTAATTGTGCACAAGTTACCTGCTTACCTGCTACTTGTATTGCTAACGCTGGTTACCTGAGACTGTCGTTTAATAGCCATAACCAGCCTGCTTTAATCGTGCACAAGTTCCTGCTTACCTGCTACCTGTATTGCTGACGCTGGTTACCTGAGACTGTTGTTTAGTAGCCATAACCAGCCTGCTTTAATTGTGCACAAGTTACCTGCTGACCTGCTACTTGTATTGCTAACGCTGGTTACCTGAGACTGTCGTTTAATAGCCATAACCAGCCTGCTTTAATCGTGCACAAGTTCCTGCTTACCTGCTACCTGTATTGCTGACGCTGGTTACCTGAGACTGTTGTTTAGTAGCCATAACCAGCCTGCTTTAATTGTGCACAAGTTACCTGCTTACCTGCTACTTGTATTGCTAACGCTGGTTACCTGAGACTGTCGTTTAATAGCCATAACCAGCCTGCTTTAATCGTGCACAAGTTCCTGCTTACCTGCTACCTGTATTGCTGACGCTGGTTACCTGAGACTATTATTTAGAAGCCATAACCAGCCTGCTTCAATTGTGCACCAGTTACTTGCTTACCTGCTACCTGTATTGCTAACGCTGGTTACTTGAGACTGTTATTTAGAAGCCATAACCAGCCTGCTTCAATTGTGCGCCAGTTTCCTGTTTACCTGCCACTTGTAAGTTTTGTTAGGATAATAAAATGGAGTTGGATACTATATTATGTTTGTGTTGTCATTGTGTCTGAGAGGTAAAGCAGGTCTGCCGCTCTGATCACCCGAACCTGATTCACACTAGCACCCCACAATTTAGTTCAAGTTTTCGGCACCGTAAATGTCATGTGTTTGGTTGTGGGTGGACATTACATAAAATTTTGGCGTCACGAACAGGATCAGAGAATCGCAGGCGGGCCTGTGCTCCAGACACAATGACTTGTTTGCCAACAGAGCTGTACCCAGTTCAAGGCTTATGTTAACCGATGTATAGTGTTAAGGTGTATACGTGAGGACACGTATAATTTTAGGGGGGAAGAATGTAATACCCTGAAGCTATTGCACCATGGAGATCCCCTTGTGATTTTTTTTTTGTTTACATTGTGGAACTACAAGTCCCAGAGTAGATTGTGGGCTGAACTTTATGTGACCCTGTCAGACTGGGACAGGGATTTTGCCGCCAATTCTCTGGTCCTGTCACTTCTTACCCAGCAACATAAAAAGTCTGGGAAACATGTCCCCAGCTGATTGGGTCCCCTGGGTTGTAGGGCAGAGTGACCAGGGGGTGGTCTGTTGCTGGGGCCCCGGGAGCCAGTCATCATAGAGGAGAGGGGAGGTGGAGGAGCACCAGGACCCTTAAAAGAAGCCTCACAGCACAGGAGAAAGAGACCTGGAGGAATGGGAATATGTACCTGGGGAAGTGGAGCCATGTAGTGTCCAGAGCCTGAAGACTGGAGTATGCAGCGCTGGGAGGATCGCTGCCAGAGGAGCCCTGGAGGAATGGGAAGATTACCTGGGGAAGGTGTCGCCATGTAGCCCCAGGAGCCGCCTGCCAGTGTGTGAGGACCGTCTGCGCAGAGAAGAAGCCGAGGGGAGAACCAGCGACCGGAGCACCAGTGCCAGAAGAATGCCGGAGACCCTGCCTGAGGAGAAGAGCTGGCCGCGTCAGTGCCAGCGGGGATGGAGTGCGGAGAAGAGCCGCCGCTGCTGAGAGACTGGAGCGCTGGGCCGGAGGAACCGCAGCCCGTCCAGCAGAGCAGTGATGACATCCGTCCCCTGGATTCCAAGGAGCGGCAGATGAGAAGCGCGCAGGCACCGCGAAGGACGACCCCGGGAAGAAGACCCCAGCGAGGACCCCTGGCGGCTGGAGTACGGCGAGGACCCGAGAAGACCCCAGCGTAGAGATGACGGCGCGGACCGGAGTCTGCTGCACAAGAGGAGTGAAGACCCGGAGACGGCGCGGCGGCAGCTGAAGAGGAGTAGACCGGACCGGAGACTGAGGAGGGAGACTCCAGACAGCCACGCTGAAGATGCGGAGGATCGGAGGTGGCAGAAGCGCCGCAGCGATGGGTGAGAACTTGCAAACAACCCTTCCGCTGCCAGAAACTCTGCCCCTGTTGTGCCCTCCGCTGCAAAAACTCTGCTAATAGGGGACATAGTATTAGTAAAGGGTGTAGACACCCCTAAGATCCCCTGTGTCCGGTATTTAACCCCTTCCGCTGCATGAACTCTGCATTTGGGGAACATATTTACTAAGTGGGTAGGTTGCCCTTCATGAGTGCCCCGGTGAGACAATTAATAATAAAAGGGGTGGGCTCCCCTCATCACAGTACCCCCGCAAGTTTAGATAATTAGGAGTTGCGCTCCCCTCATTTGTATGTGCCCGGCTTAACCCCTTCTGCTGCAAAGACTCTGTAATCTGGGGGCAATATATTGTATTCCAGGGGAAGAGGCTCCCCACTAGTGCTGTGCCCCGCATATTTGTTTTGGAATGTTGTAAAAGGGGGTAGACTGCCGTTATATATTTGTGAATGTATTTATCTGCTATTAAGGAATGCTGGTACTGATAGTTCTTTTTATGCAAGTTCCGCCCAGCAGTGTGAAAGCTAATGTTAATGCATTTATCTGCTATTAAGGAATGCTGGTACTGATAGTTCTTTTTATGCAAGCTCCGCCCAGCAGTGTGAAAGCTAATGTTAATGCATTTATCTGCTATTAAGGAATGCTGGTACTGATAGTTATTTTTATGCAAGCTCCGCCCAGCAGTGTGAAAGCTAATGTTAATGCATTTGTCTGCTATTAAGGAATGCTGGTACTGATAGTTCTTTTTATGCAAGCTCCGCCCAGCAGTGTGAAAGCTAATGTTAATGCATTTATCTGCTATTAAGGAATGCTGGTACTGATAGTTCTTTTTATGCAAGCTCCGCCCAGCAGTGTGAAAGCTAATGTTAATGCATTTATCTGCTATTAAGGAATGCTGGTACTGATAGTTCTTTTTATGCAAGCTCCGCCCAGCAGTGTGAAAGCTAATGTTAATGCATTTATCTGCTATTAAGGAATGCTGGTACTGATAGTTCTTTTTATGCAAGCTCCGCCCAGCAGTGTGAAAGCTAATGTTAATGCATTTGTCTGCTATTAAGGAATGCTGGTACTGATAGTTCTTTTTATGCAAGCTCCGCCCAGCAGTGTGAAAGCTAATGTTAATGCATTTATCTGCTATTAAGGAATGCTGGTACTGATAGTTATTTTTATGCAAGCTCCGCCCAGCAGTGTGAAAGCTAATGTTAATGCATTTATCTGCTATTAAGGAATGCTGGTACTGATAGTTCTTTTTATGCAAGCTCCGCCCAGCAGTATGAAAGCTAATGTTAATGCATTTATCTGCTATTAAGGAATGCTGGTACTGATAGTTCTTTTATTGCAAGTTCCGCCCAGCAGTGTGAAAGCTAATGTTAATGCATTTATCTGCTATTAAGGAATGCTGGTACTGATAGTTCTTTTTATGCAAGCTCCGCCCAGCAGTGTGAAAGCTAATGTTAATGCATTTGTCTGCTATTAAGGAATGCTGGTACTGATAGTTCTTTTTTTATGCAAGCTCCGCCCAGCAGTGTGAAAGCTAATGTTAATGCATTTATCTGCTATTAAGGAATGCTGGTACTGATAGTTCTTTTATTGCAAGTTCCGCCCAGCAGTGTGAAAGCTAATGTTAATGCATTTATCTGCTATTAAGGAATGCTGGTACTGATAGTTCTTTTTATGCAAGCTCCGCCCAGCAGTGTGAAAGCTAATGTTAATGCATTTATCTGCTATTAAGGAATGCTGGTACTGATAGTTCTTTTTTATGCAAGCTCCGCCCAGCAGTGTGAAAGCTAATGTTAATGCATTTATCCGCTACTAAGGAACGCTGGTTACCTGAGACTGTTGTTTACAAGCCATAACCAGCCTGCTTTAATTGTGCACAAGTTACCTGCTTACCTGCTACTTGTATTGATAACGCTGGTTACCTGAGACTGTCGTTTAATAGCCATAACCAGCCTGCTTTAATCGTGCACAAGTTCCTGCTTACCTGCTACCTGTATTGCTGACGCTGGTTACCTGAGACTGTCGTTTAATAGCCATAACCAGCCTGCTTTAATCGTGCACAAGTTCCTGCTTACCTGCTACTTGTATTGCTAACGCTGGTTACCTGAGATTGTCGTTTAGTAGCCATAACCAGCCTGCTTTAATTGTGCACAAGTTACCTGCTTACCTGCTACTTGTATTGCTAACGCTGGTTACCTGAGACTGTCGTTTAATAGCCATAACCAGCCTGCTTTAATCGTACACAAGTTCCTGCTTACCTGCTACCTGTATTGCTGACGCTGGTTACCTGAGACTGTTGTTTAGTAGCCATAACCAGCCTGCTTTAATTGTGCACAAGTTACCTGCTGACCTGCTACTTGTATTGCTAACGCTGGTTACCTGAGACTGTCGTTTAATAGCCATAACCAGCCTGCTTTAATCGTGCACAAGTTCCTGCTTACCTGCTACCTGTATTGCTGACGCTGGTTACCTGAGACTGTTGTTTAGTAGCCATAACCAGCCTGCTTTAATTGTGCACAAGTTACCTGCTTACCTGCTACTTGTATTGCTAACGCTGGTTACCTGAGACTGTCGTTTAATAGCCATAACCAGCCTGCTTTAATCGTGCACAAGTTCCTGCTTACCTGCTACCTGTATTGCTGACGCTGGTTACCTGAGACTATTATTTAGAAGCCATAACCAGCCTGCTTCAATTGTGCACCAGTTACTTGCTTACCTGCTACCTGTATTGCTAACGCTGGTTACTTGAGACTGTTATTTAGAAGCCATAACCAGCCTGCTTCAATTGTGCGCCAGTTTCCTGTTTACCTGCCACTTGTAAGTTTTGTTAGGATAATAAAATGGAGTTGGATACTATATTATGTTTGTGTTGTCATTGTGTCTGAGAGGTAAAGCAGGTCTGCCGCTCTGATCACCCGAACCTGATTCACACTAGCACCCCACAATTTAGTTCAAGTTTTCGGCACCGTAAATGTCATGTGTTTGGTTGTGGGTGGACATTACATAGGGCCCCACATGAAAATAAAATGAACATAGACAAGGGGCGTGGTGGCTGTCCTGCCAAAATCAGGATAGTCTGGAGGTATGCAGGGAATGGGTGCTAGCCACCCAGGGCAGAAATGTACAAAAAAATAAGACCCACAAACATTGGCCCCCACTGTAAAAGAATAAAACCCTCATAAATTGGCCACCACTGTAATCAAATTAAACCCACACTGTGCCAGAGTCTTTGCTCTCTAGTGCCTAGCGTCATCTTCCCTAATATCACTGGGAAGATGGCATTGGCCGGAGAGGATGGACCCACTTCCTGATAAAGTAGCAATTTCCCCCCGCCCCCATATGTGAAAATTGTGCCCCCCTGTGGAGCGCACAGGGCCGCAATTATATCATTATTCAAATATTTTTACTAGTAAAGAGCATCATCATGACCCCCTTTTCAAGCCATGCCCCCTTTACCGGGGCCCGGCATGGATCTCTACGGCCCTGCTGACCACATCTCCTATAGAATTAGAAACACCCCTAAGCATGGGCCCCACCACTGCATTACCCAGGTGGGGCCTTCATGCCCAAGACCAACATTGCCTGCATGTGCCACTCTAAGCATCCTCAAGTGCCCCTTTTTGGCACTAGTGCCAAGGGATGAATACACCTGATCTACAGCACACACTCGAAATTTGGATCTTTTAGATTTCTTGTTTGGTTTTATTGTATATGTGCATTATGCAACCATTGATTCATCAGAATGTTTTTGTTTTAATACTTTGTGATATTTTTTTAAGCTTTTCATATAAATGATGGAAATGGTATAAGAATTGGGAAGAAATCTGCGACTCCAGACCGATAGTGGAAGTGCGTTTTTTGTTTACAGCAGGCTACTTTTCCAGCGCAGTTATACATTGTTGCTCTCTATCCCTTTCCACTCTCCCACACTTCAATGCTCTTAGGTGCATAGTTACACACGGTACGAATTTACCTCTGATATGGACTATATAGAGTAAATACAGTGCATATCACACCATGTGTATGCACAGTGCGATGCCGATGCGCGGTCCCGTGGGATGTCATCACAATGAAATATAGTGGGAGCAGGCGTTGCCAATACTGTCTATGTTGGAGGCTCATCAATATAGTCAGTGTCGGCCGCTGCACGGGACGCACCGTGTTTATGCGGCATAACACCTTACTTTACCCCAGTGATACATTATACATGATACATTTCAGGACCAGGGCCGGTTCTACACCTTGTGGCGCCCAGGGCGAAAGTTTCCATTGGCCCCCCTCTCGACTAAAACAGTTAGTGCGCGCCTTCGGCGCGCGTCAAAAATAGGGGCGTGGCCACAGTTATGCCCCCAGTAGTTGTGCCTCCAGTAGTTGTGCCCCCAGTAGATTTGCCCCAAATACTTGTGCCCCCAGTAGCTGTGCCCACTGTAGCTGTGCCCCCAGTAGTTGTGCCCCCCGTAGCTGTGCCCCCTGTAGCTGTGCCCCCAGTAGCTGTGCCCCCAGTAGATTTGCCCCAGTATCTGTGACACCCAGTAGATTTGCCCCCTGTAGCTATGCCCCCAGTAGATTTGCCCCAAGTAGTTGTGCCCCCAGTAGCTGTGCCCCCTGTAGCTGTGCCCCCTGTAGCTGTGCGCCCTGTAGCTATGCCCCCAGTAGATTTGCCCCCAGTAGATTTTCCCCCTGTAGCTATACCACCAGTTGATTTGCCCCAAGTAGTTGTGCCCCCCGTAGCTGTGCCCCCTGTAGCTGTGCCCCCAGTAGCTGTGCCCCCAGTAGATTTGCCCCAGTATCTGTGACACCCAGTAGATTTGCCCCCTGTAGCTATGCCCCCAGTAGATTTGCCCCAAGTAGTTGTGCCCCCAGTAGCTGTGCCCCCTGTAGCTGTGCCCCCTGTAGCTATGCCCCCAGTAGATTTGCCCCCAGTAGATTTTCCCCCTGTAGCTATGCCACCAGTTGATTTGCCCCAAGTAGTTGTGCCCCCAGTAGCTGTGCCCTCAGTAGCTATGCCTCCAGTAGTTGTGCCCCCTGTCGCTGTGCCCTCAGTAGTTGTGCCCCCTGTTGCTGTGCCCCCTAGTAGCCGCTTACAAACACACAAAAAAATGAAAACAAACAATACTTACCAGCTTCGCTCCTGCTTCCCGACCTCTGCTGCTCCATCTGGCCACCCGCTCCTCTATGGGATAGACGTCATGACTTCTCTCCCATAGCAGCGCAGCACAGACACTAGAGGTCAATGCGTATGAAAGTGGAGCCGGCTGCAGCGGGCGCCCACACAGCCCACGGCGTCTGCTGCCGCTGGGAAGCGGGATGCGGAGTGTGGGTAGGTGGCGGGCGCCTGTGGAGTGACTGCGGCTGCGCCCGCAGGCCGCTGCGCCCTGGGCGCAGGCACTGCTTGCCCGCACCAAGAACCACTCCTGTTTGGGACATGCTTACTTCAATTTCTTTTTTCCCTTTTTATTTTGGGCACGGAGTGCGTGTGTGTGTGTGTTGGGGGTTGAGTGAATGACGTCATTGTGACTGTGTAGGTGTTTGCAGTTTTTTCCCGTTGATAGGCAACACCCAGCTGTTTCTTGGTAATTTAACTTTGGTGTGAGATATTTGCATGCAACAATGTCCAATTACATTTATTTTAGACACTACAACCATCATTATGTGTGTTACATTCTCATAATGGCCCCCATTTATGTAGCCTTGGAGAGTGATAAATAGCACGTTGATAAAGTACCAATCAGCTCCTAACTGTCGTGTTACAGTCTGGGTTTGAAAATAACAGTTAGGCGCTGATTGGTTGGTACTTTATCACCGTGCAATTCTCACTCTCCAAGGCTTGATAAATCTGGGCCATAGACTGCAAAAAAGAAACACCATCCCATTAATCCTCATTCTAATAAATATGGATAACAGAATGTGTGCCACGCTGGAATCCACATCAGAATCCCCCACTATCTCAGCAGGACTCTACTGTTGAGCATCAAAGTCACAAATCAATTTTCTGACACTTCCCTTTAACCTGTAGCAGGGTTGAGTAGAGGACGGAAATCACAAAACAGCCCAGTCACGGCACTTTGCTCTTTCCCTATTCTCTCAACAAATATGAAAGATTTATGGCTGCAGATGGGATTCCCTAAAGGCAGAGAAGAGTCATGACTCTTACAATCAGCTGGGTTTTACAGCTATCTATAAATGTCCCTAGAGCTGGCTGCTTTTCTCTTTCATGTCAAATTAAAGGGACAGCTACAGGGAGAATATCACTATGCTTAGGTCAATAAACAGTACAGGATTATGATGAAATAGCAGTATCATGGCCTACTCCTCCAATATCCTAAATGGCTTTCACAGATCACACCTGCAGTACCTCACACACATACCAGCAGTGCCTCACACATGTCATACCAACAGTGCCTCACACCCCTCATACCTGCAGTACCTCACATACATGCCAGCAGTGACTCACACACGTCATACCAACAATGCTTTACACCCTTCATACCTGCAGTACCTCACAAACATACCAGCAGTGCCTCACACATGTTATACCAACAATGCTTTACACCCCTCACACCAGCAGTACCTCACACACATGCCAGCAGTGACTCACACACGTCCTACATGCAGTGCCTAAAACGCCATACCAACATGGTCTAACACCCCTTATATATTTTGCTGCTGTGATCAGGCCCATTAGTGTCTAAAGATTAGGCCCATAGTGTCTCAAAGAGGAA
This sequence comes from Pseudophryne corroboree, assembly GCF_028390025.1. Classification (NCBI taxonomy): domain Eukaryota; kingdom Metazoa; phylum Chordata; class Amphibia; order Anura; family Myobatrachidae; genus Pseudophryne; species Pseudophryne corroboree. Next base: position 265,848,326 of record NC_086454.1, on the reverse strand, counting down.
AATATAATAGCTTTGTGAATTCCAGGCTTCTGCAACCTAAGATAATAATACATGGTACAGATCTGTGGAAGGACAACATGGCCTGGTCTTAAAGTTGTAGAAGTGCAGTGTCAGCACCTTTATTAACATTTGATTCTTTTATTTATATTGTATCAGATTATCCAAATCTTATACACAACAAAAACATACTGGTAATTTGACACAAATGGACCCAAGTATGCGTGTCCACATGGCAGGAAATTTAGGCTGTAAGATCCATGGGGTGGGGACAAGATGGCTGCCTCAAACTCTGCAGTAACATAAAATGCTTTGAGTGGTACTGGAAGAAAGCAGTGACATGCGGTGAGATCCGTGGCTGGGGAGGCACTGGCTGAAAACACCACCACCACCATCCCCCCCCCCAAAAAAAAAAAAAAGCGTAGAGTCCCCTTTCTCAACAAAAACCAGCACCAGGTTGTACCAGCCAGGGAGGATAATGCCATAGCAAGGGAGACACTAGGTGCGGGGTCCCCCTGCCATCACATTAAACACCCCCAAACCAGTCAGCCCAGGGCTGGAATTCCTCGGAAAGTGGGGACCCCAAAATAGAAAAAATAGGGCCCCCCTCCCGAGCAACAGCCAGCACTGGGCTTCAGGCCAGTGCTATTCCCCGCACCCTGGTGGCGGTGAGTGCGGGGTTCATGGACCGATAATATTGTTCTTTACAGGAGGCCTATAGGTCCCAGCAAGCCTGCCCCAGCATGAAGGCAGTTGGAGAACCACAAGTGCCTGCATTCCCGGACAATAAGGGCTAATCCTCCTCTAAAGAAAATATTAAAATGAATACAAAACACGTTTAAAAAAAAAAGTTTTATTATACATGGCCGCCGCCTCGCCAGAGCTTTCATGGCATCTTCACCTGGTGGGCAGTGGCCTTTAACCACTTGCCTGGCATGGTCGCATCAGATGTGACCATGCCTGCGAGTGATTTATCTGACCTGGTCGCACAGGATGCGACCAGTCAGATAAACTGTGTTAGCAGCAGCAGGGAAGGGAAGCTTCCCTCCACTGCTGCTGGCAGAGGGACCAGAAGATCCATCTGCCTCCCTGCACCCTCCCCCTGGGCGGGATGTACTAATGTACATCGCCGCTCTGCGCCACGATGCTGATCGCATATGTACTAACATATGCGATCAGCATTGCGGAGGACAGCTCTTCCGATAAGAGCTGTCCTCCGCGATGCGCAGCGGCAGCCTGACTTCCGGGATTCGGCCCGGGAGTCAGTCTGCGCATGCACGGGGTGACGGGGGCGGCCGCAGGGCATGCTGGGAGGATCCCTCACACAGCGCCGCGGAGAGAAGCCCATAAGCTTCTATGGACTATCGCCAGCTAAAGCTGGCGTACCCCGCCGCGGGGCTGACCTGCCGGGGGTTAGTACATCAGGAAAATGCGGTAAACAGGGAGTTTACCGCATTTTCCGCTTAGTACATCCGGCCCTCTGTGTCTGCTGTGCTGCCGTTCATTGCTGATCGGTCAGCATGGCAGGATCCCCCAGCGGCTGCAGACAATAGCAGCCGCTGGTAAGGGTAAAACAACCACCCCAAGCCAACTCCAGACCCCCCCATGTGTACCTGGCAGCTCTCCGGGATCTTAAAATTAAAGTCGCGATGTTCCTGATGTTCCGATGGTCACGATGTTCCCGATCGATGTTTTGATGTTTGTAAAGAAAAATATTTTTTTCTTTTTTTTTTTACTAAAATCATTTTGGATAGGGTTAAGTTCATGTTCTTCACCTAATTCACTCATGACAAAAACCCAGACAATTTTGGAGCGGTTTTTGGGGAAATAAATTGTCAGTTAAGTAGTTAAGCTCTTTATCATGGCTGCTGCCCATCCAGGACTTCCACGACGTCTTCGTTCTTTAGGAGCTCTTCAGTGCTCCTCCTCCGCCGTCGGACTGACAGCTGCGCCTCGTGCTGACTCATATAAGTCAGCCAGAGGGGGCGGGGCGATGATGCGGCGGACATCTTGAATTTCAAAAATGACTTTAAGGCTGCCAAACGCTGCAGAAAGGCAGTCAGGGATCTCGGATCCATGCCTGCTCCTACTGCCTGCACCGCCGCTGCATCACGCCGCCTCTAACATCCCTGCACCTCAGCCGCATCACGCCACAATCCGCAGCCACTGACACCCGCACCCACCCAGTTTTAAATGTAAAAATGATTCAATTAATATAAAGGAGATACTTATGACACAGAATATGTGTCATAACTATCTTCTTTGTATAATTGTAATCATTAATGACAGGTGAGGCACTGCCTCCCCTGTCTCCCCTGACTGCACGTTCTTGTAAGAAAGATGCTATATAAATAATGTTATAAAAAGAAATATTATTAACTTTGGCAAAGGTGCTTTAAGAGAGCAGGGGGCCCATGTGGAGGTTCTGATTGGGCCCCCTCCTCTCCAGCAGTGCAGTAGACTCTGGCATTGTGCCATACTCTATTGAGCATGTGCAGGTCTCCGGGAACATGGCGCCCATGCCGCATTACCAAGGGCATCACTATTGCGCATGTGCAGATTACAGAAAAAAGGCCATGGCGGCCATTTTCCAAGTGATTTCTGCATCTCTGCGCCGGGCCGACAAAGCGGTAAATATACTTAAATGGGTGCAGTGTGTGCAGTGTGTGGGTCCTCCCTGGACCCAGAGGCCCACGTGCACCGCACACCTTGCACCCATTTTAGATACACTGGTGAACTAGGGATATGTTACATGCTCTGCTGGGGATTATAGTATATTGCAAGCACATACCTCCCAACTGTCCCGATTTTCGCGGGACAGTCCCATTTTTTGGGGACTGTCCCGCTGTCCCACCCGCGGGCCACAGTGTCCCGCGGTGGGGGTGGGGGGCAGTTGGGAGGCTCTGTCACCCGCTGCCCTGCTTAGCAGAGCAGTGTTGAATAGACGCTGTGCGCATGCGCACAGCGTCTATTCAGTGCAGCCAGAGGGAGAGGGGGCATGCCAGCGGCTCACAGAGAGGTCCTCCCGCGAAGCCATGCCCCCTTTTTCTTAGGCCACGCCCCCTTTTCAGGAGCGCGCGCGGCTTCGCCGTGCGTGTGTCCCGCTTTATAAAGAAGAAATGTTGGGAGGTATGCTAGCACTGTATTGGTCAGACTCAGTCAGTCTCACTATGACCTATGTGAATGTATGACAGAGATAAGCTAGTGACTGCATCACATTGTGGTTAGTGTGTTTCATGTCCCTGGGTTACATAGAGGAGACAGGAGCCCAAGAAATAATTAGATCTACTCAGTATTGTAATGTCATTTTAGCGTCCATTGGATGTCCTGGCAAATAATTTTTGGATATGAATATGCAGTATGCTAACATTTCCCTCAGATAACTTGCTCCTGAACCAGATGCCAGAAACCAAAGGAGATACAATACAACTGATTTTTCTATTTTTTTTATTTACTGTTGCAAACTAATGAAAATAACTACTTAGCAATGTCATATAAAAACCTTGTTTATTATTCCCTATGGGATTATATCATTTATGATGACTGTTCTCATTTTATTCGGTTTAAGTGAGGCCAGCTATTTGTCATCATCAAGTAGTTCTTTTCTGAAACCTACAAACGGGGTTTGTGGGTTTCCATCGTTAATAATGCAAGCTTTAACTGTCCTTCTTTGGCCATATGATATTGGGTATGCAAATGATTTGTCTTCGGATGAGTCTGACAGCATAGATAAAGCTGGATCCACAAAACAGTAAAAAAGAGAATCATATTTTAATAAATTGCTAAACCTAATTTTTGCACTCCACCTGTCACTAGTATGCCCTCTGGATGTATTTGTATTTCTGTTCCCTTATAGAATAGATAACAGATAATTTGAATGTTGGAGTTGGCAAGCCCTACTGTACAAGCTCCATACTTAGATTCCCACAGGGAGGCTTCAAATCCCTAACCAAGATGGCCATCAACCCTATTACTGCACATGCGCGGTGCCATCTTGTCACTGTATTAGAGCTCCACAGTGAGAGATGAACGTCACAGAGACCTGTGAGACATTCCACACTGCCAGAGAGCTGCTACTACTGCTAGACAGAGGTGTAGCTAGGTGCCATGGTGCCCAGAGCAAGGGTATGTTTTTGTGCCCCCCTCCCCTGTACTGAATTGGGGGCATAGCCAATGTGTGGTGGCATGTTATATTTAAAAAGAAAAAATATATAAAGATCCTAAATTAGTGACAGGGCCAGTTCTAGACCTTGTGGAGCTCAGGGTGAACATTTCCTTTGGGTGCCCCCCATGTTGAAAATAGGCACAGTGCGTGCTGAAGGTTATTCACATTACACCACACAGTAGTACCGCTCATATACGCCACACACAGTAGAGTCCCTTATACATGTTAGGCCACACAGTAGAGTGGCATATACATGTTACGCCACAATAGAGCGCCTTATACATGTTACGCCACACAGTAGAGCCCCTTATACACATTAAATTACACAGTAGATCCCCTTATACATGTTACACCACACAGTAGAGCCCCTTATACACGTTAAGCCACAGTAGAGCTGCTTATACATGTTATGCCACAGTAGAGCTGCATATATACACGTTATACCATGGTAGAACCCAAGGCTTATACACGTTACACCGCAATCACAGTAGAGCCACTATGGAAGGAGCTGTATATAACTATTTACTCGTTTAATTCAAATAAATGAAAACACTATATATGCCCCAAATGACCTGACCTCACAACCCCAATGAAAATAATGCCCCAAATGTGGCCCCCCCACAGACCTGATAACCCCCAATCTCTCAATGAAAATACTGCTCCAAAACTGCCCTCTGCAGATTTGATAATCATCCAATGCCTCAAAAAAAATAATGCCCCAAATGTGACCCCCACCCCCACTGACTTGAACCCCCCCCCACCCCACCAAAACTCTCAAAGAAAATAATGCACCAAAACTGGCCCCCCGACTTGCCTCAATGAAAATAATACCCTAGAACTGCCATCCTAGCCCTAATAATCCCACTATGCCTCAATGAAAATATTATCCCAGAATTGCCTGAAGGGCAGAGAGCGTTGCACTGCAGCAGCCTGAGGGGCAGAGAGAGCTGTGCTGAAGCAGCCTGAGGGGCAGAAATAGGAGCTGCAGCATAAATGTAGAGAGAGTTGCTGCAGCAGCTGGGGCAGAGAGAGGTGCTGCAGCAGCTGGGGCAGAGAGAGGTGCTGCAGCATCAATGTAGAGAGTTGCTGCAGCAGCCAATTTAGAAATAGGTGCTGCAGCAGCTGGGGCAGAGAGAGATGATGCAGCATCTTGGCAGAGAGAAATTATGCAGCAACTGGGCAGAGAGAGATTATGCAGCAACCTCTCTCTGCCCCAGTTGCTGCATAATCTCTCTCTGCCCAGTTGCTGCATCACCTCTCTCCAGGGCTGACATCAGGAAGGCACTGCCAGGACTCCAGTCCCTGACCGTGAGGGGGCCTGCTTGGCATCGGTGTGGATTGGAGCACACCACGGGTTGCAATAGAGGGTCAGCGCCGGTGGCATTTTGAATTTGCAGCGGAAGCTACTGATTGGCTGCCAGTCTGTGAGCTCCAATTGGCTCGTGGCCTGATCCAAATATGATATACTGCTGGTACTGTCCTTCTATGGCTGCCGGCTCCAGACGCCTTCTCTGTGCTGCTGCTGTGGTGCCAGCCCACCACGGTCATGCCTGGTGTGTTCTGTGGCTTTGTCCTGGGAGCGGCAACCAACGCTCACAACAGCAAGTTTTGGGGGCTGCAGGGGGAGTGAAAGGTAAGGGGGGGGGGGCTGCCTATTCTGGCAGACCTGGGCCCCACAATTTTTGATGGCAGCCCGGCCTCTCTGTGCGCCAGCTCCTGCAGCAACTCTCTCTACCCCAGCTGCTGCAGCACCTCTTTCTGCATTCACTGCTGCAGTACCTCTCTCTGCCCCTGCTGCTGGGTTAGATGGAGAGAGGTGCTGCAGCAGAGGGGGCAGAGAGTGGTGCTGCAGGACAAAAGTAACCCTGCTGCACAGCTACAAGCAAACAGTGAGAAATATAAAGAGGGCGGGCAGAGCTTCAGGATGTGCTGGTGATCAGTATCTCCTGCTGTTGCTTCTGGCCTGCCCTGTTCTAGGGTACGAGTCCATGTGCGCCCCCTCTGCTCCTCCTCCTTCTGCTCGGCAGCTGCTTATACAGGGGGAAGGGTAACAACGACACGCCCTCTAAAATTTTTGGCGCCCGGAGCCAGGGGCGTATCTACTCCTTGGCCACAATGGCACTCTCCAGGGGCACCAGCCAACATGGGGCGCCACCTGGGGGTGCCACCCGTAGCCAAGGGGTAGTGAATCTGCTGGTGTTCCGTCCAGTGAGTCGAGCCACATCAACAAGCTGCCGCCACGACCGCTGCCATGAGAGCCGTCCAGCATTCTGCTGTAACTACATGGTCAGGCTGGGAGAGTCAGGGGCGGAACTCCTGGTGATGCTGCCGGTGTATTGCACCGGTGGTCACCGCATTGTGTCCCGAAGCGGGTGGCATTAGCAGTGCTAATAATGAGTTACAGTGACTCATTAAAGTACACCAGCCTGCCGAGGGCAGCACTGTGGGAGGAAACTTTCCGGCCAAAGGAGGGGAACTCTCTCCTATCTCCCCACCCTTCTCCACCTCCGGCTCCTCCACTTTATGCCTGTTATTGTTGCTGGGGACTATCAGGAGATTGTGGCATCCGATGCCACCTGATGCTGCTATGTCAAACTATATGCACTTTAACCTGTCTGTGCCATGTTGGTAATTATGCTTGATAAAGGGCATAAAATGAACGAAACGTCGCAATACCCTGCAAAAAAACCTGTACTTTTTATGGATTAAGCTTAAAATTTTGGTGAGTGCCTACCTGCTTTATGAATTGTTACTATTGGACTGCATTAGTGCATTAACCATTGTAGTGCACCCCACTTCTGCTTGTGACCTATGGTGCGAGTGCCAGACTATGGAGGACTATATCTCTCAATCTATCTATCTATCTATCTATCTATCTATCTATCTATCTATCTATCTATCTATATGTAGCCACGCTCATCGTGGCTATATCTGTGGTAGATGGGCACACACACACACATATAGTACACACACAGCTGTTATATGGCACACACTGATATTTTATGTATAATTTTGATTGTTTTTCATTCTCTTTTCTCCCATCTCCCAGGTTTTCCCGTTTTTTCCTTGGTCTCCGCCTGTTATTCCCCCTATGTTCATCACATCCCCCTGTGGTCTTTTTTTTAATGTGACACTTATACCATTTTCAAACAGAAAACCCAGCAATTACCCGGCATTTCAGTGCCAGGGCGTTTTGCTGGGCCCTGCCTGACACCTCCTTTCACACAGAGAAGAATTTGGACCCAGTCATTTGCGGATCAAAACAGGTATTTCGTCTGTGTGAAAGGGTCAACCCGGGTCAAAATTCCAGTGTCTCCCACCCCTGTGAATTCCTGGGTCGAAGTCCTGGGAATTTCAACATGGAATGATCCTTTCACACAGAAAAAGGACCCGTGTTTCTTGGCAAATTACTGGATAGAACTTCTTCACCCGGTAATTTCATTTTCTGTGTGAAAGGGGTATTACCAGTTGTTGTTGTGGTCTGGAGAAACCACCAATGTCCCCTATCTTCCTACCATCTCCACAAGTTCTTCCAGTCAAGCCTTGTCTTCCTCCTCTTTACCCTTTTCTTCCTACCATCTCCCCATCTTTCTCTCATTTCCCCCTGTTCTGCCAGTCTCCTCTTGTCTTACTCCTGTCTCCTGATTAATGGCACTATTATGTGGTGTAATGCGAACAACGGACACCACTGTGTGTTGTAATGTGAATAAGGGGTACTACCATGCGGTGTAATATGTATAATGTTGCACTACTGTGCGTTGTAATTTGAATTGGAACTGTGTGGCCATGCCCTGTCTCCATGAGGCTACACCCCTTTATTTTTGGCATGGGTCGAAGGCGCGCACCATCCATATTTTATAATAGGGGGGGGGGGCACCAGTCCCTTACTATGCCAGGGGTGTTCAGATCCCAAAATACTCCTCTGCCCGGAGCCCCTGCTGCTAGAGAGCCTAGTACTGCTTGCATCCGGCACTGCTATCCATATGCAGTCACTGGCCGGTGACCTGTGTGTTTCGCTCCATGCAACAAGTCTGTGTGTGTATATCTATGGCCACCAGCCCCTAGTAGTACGTTAATGTACATCTAAGCTGTATTGTGTATTGAGAATTGTGGTGCCTTTTGTTACCTGTACTCGATTTTTGTTATTTTTGTACTGTAATGTTAGGTTTGTATCCCTGTACTGTTCTATAGTTATCCCTTTGTACGGCACTGCGAAACACTTGTGGCACCTTATAAATAAAATGTAATAATAATAATAATAATATGTGTATAATTGTTAGTATAGCTGTACAATCACATTGCTACTAAATAAACCACCCCACTGGTTAAGCACGGCGCTGTTTGTTGTCTCAGGGCATCTGCTGGTGTGCGCACTCACACTGCAATACCACCACTACCTGTACACACATATTTCAACATTGTATACTGTACATGTGCTTTGACGCCATGCAATGAGATTGCACCCGATATATTTCTTGTTTAGTTTCAAAATTAAAAATTAACTGGTTGCTATAGGTAACTGCATGCAAGGTCATATAGCTGCTCTAGGTAAATGGAGTGCAGCTGCTATGGGGCCCAGAGCTGAGAGGAGCCACCTTCCCTATCAAAGTTACATGTATTATATACATTTTTCGCCATTGGGGCCCTTTTTCACCAAGGGGCCCTTACAAACTTATCTAGTTACGCCCCTGACTGTGTGTGTAGCACACATCCATCTCAACTATCCCTGTTTATGACAGCTTTAAGCAAACCCAGGGCCGGTTCTTGTCCTTGTGGCGCCCCGGGCAAAACGTTAGGGGCGTGGCTTAATACGGGAGCGTGGTCAGTTACGCCCCCATTTGTAGTGCCGCTAAAAGAAAAGAAAGAAAAAAAGTATACTTACTACCCCCGCTCCTGATTCCAGACCGCTGCAGACCTCCGCCGGCGCCGCTCCTCTCCTCGGATGCATAGACACTAGAGGTCAATTATGACCCCTAGCGTCTGTGCCACAATGCTGTGCGGTGCGCAATGACGTCATCACGTACCGCACAGCAAAGGTCCTCTCCACGAAGGGAAACTAGACGCGTAGCGTCTGGTTCCCTTCATAGCGGGGGACCAGCGGGGGAGCACAGCGGGGGGCACTGTGGGGGGGGCGCAGTGGCGAATCTTGCCATGGTGCGGCGCCCTCCGGAAGGCGGCGCCCCGGGAAAAGTCCTGCTTGCCCGTGGCAAGATCCGCTACTGAGCACACCTACAGGGAACTTCGCACCCTCCCACGTGGCATTGCGCACTTGTGCCGCCAGTGTAGTAGAACTACAATCAGAAGGACTTTTTAAGTTGTTAAATAGGCCATAGCTGAAGTAAAACTGACCTACACATGAGAATCACCTCACATAAGTTGTTTAGAATCGTTTATGTTATATTTCAATAAGAACTAGCACTTCAGAACAGACCATTATCAATATTTGGTCAAATATTTCCCTCATATTATCTTTCTACCCCTCTAAATTCAGGCCCCCTATATCTGGCAGCATTCCTACATGCGTACGAGTTAGGATGATTCTGGCAGTGCATCGTGCACAGAGAATCAGTGAGCGTAAAACTCATCAAGAATAATTATTAAACACATGAACTCATTAACCATATATTCCTGATGTAAGACACGGTGGTTATTAGAGAGTAGAACGTGACCTTCACAAACAACAGGACCCATTTCACTTAAAAATAATCTTATTAATTGTGCACACAGCATTTTCTCTCACAATGGTTTCTATTTGGAATATTTTGCCCATTTTATTTTTCTATTGATGGGGAAGACAGAACCCTGGCCCTGATCCGTCCTGACCCCCTCCCTCATATTTGTACCAAAATACACTGCAATATCTCTTATTTCCTGGCAATACTTATTTATCTGTTATTGGACTTCCGCTCATCCTGATTCTAACTAAACTCATCTTGTTTGGAAATCGTACACTGTCATGTGAAAGTCTAACAAAATAAAACAGGGAAAAATATTAATCATACAGGAAAACAATACAGAAATGAGAGTACTTATCACCACACTGATACCATGTTCCTACACAAGAATGAATCATTGCTTCTTCACAACAAATACTTGTTTTTTATTACATCTAAAAGCTTAATTTGGAGTTTGGTTTTCTTACAAAGGAGGGATAAGATAAGGAAGCATGGCCGTGATTAGGGCAGCAGAGTCTAGAAGCTATTGAGAAAATGAGGTGCAAAAACGTGATTCATAGACCTGTGGTTTGTTGCTCAAGCTTAATGCAAACGTATCATATAATGTAATATTATTTAACAAGGCCAGAGTATATGCACAGAAAAGGGTTGCAGTTAATTTACCGGCTGTCAAGATCGCAGCGGTCAGGCTACCGATGCCGGAATCCTGGCAGCCGGTGAAATGCCGCCGGACGGAATCACGACTTAAGTCCAGTATTCCCACATGGGTGATGGTCTATGCCAACACCCGAGCTCTCCACCGGGCTGCGAGGGGACTCGCTGCGCTTGCTGCAGGATTCCGACTGCCGGGATTCTGGCGTTGGTCTCCTGACCGCCGGGATCCCGACTGCCGGTATTTTGTACCGAATCCCACAGACAAATCTGCTATTTTCATAAGTTTGCTGCATTCTCCATATGCGCTAATGTCATTTGCAGTGGATAGCGAAGAAATCCTAAGGCAATGCAGTCCAGTGCACCAACCTCTAGAAAGTGGAACTTTCCGGAACTTGTACTGATAGGCAATGCCATCTGTAGATGGCGTTGCCCATAGAAGCGTATGGGCTTCTTGCCGCAGACTTCCCGAGAGAGGAATCCCGATTACCCAGGCCCAGCCTGGGACTTTAGGATGGGTACAACCAGGGCCAGGTTAACAAGGGGAAAGATGGGACTACAGCTCCAGGCCTCCATGTATAAATAGGCTCCTTATAGGTCTCCACATATAAATAGGCCCCTTATCATGCCAGTATGATGATGACCGGCCATCCAGCTGGCAGAACTGCAGTCATAAATTTTAAGTATTTAAATTGTATTTCTATTTCCCCCACTAGGGTGGCCAATCCCAGGATCGGCAGGATCCCGGCCTAAAATTGGCTAGGATTCAATCCTGGGATTGGAGCTTCCAATCCCGGGGATTTTGGGATTGGCCACCACTTTAGTTATTTCTATGCCGGGCAGCGTTGAGCGTCCTCAAAAGGCTCAGATGCTGCCCGGCTCCCCCTGCTCACCTCCCCCGCATCCGAACGGTACACGTTGCACAGCATGATGTGAAGTCAGAGATCACGCTGCGCAGCCAGCTGCCCGCCGGATCTCACCGCTGCCCTGCACCTCCAGCAAGTGGCCCACCCTCCCTCCCATGCTGATTGGGGTCAGTTATGTGGGTTGGGAAGGGAAGGAAAAGGGGGTGGGACACTGAAAATCAGCCAATCCCGGGTATCCCGGAAATCCCGAGATTGATCATTTTTCAATACCGATTCCCTGGATTGGAAAAATGGCCCAGGATTGGCCACCCTATCCCCCACAAAGTGATGCAATTTTTCTACAATTACATATTTGTGGAGACATTGGGGCTGATAGTGTAGGGAAAGTACACGACCATATGGCAATGGCCAGACCCACACAGTTATACCTCCTCAGGTTCTCACTATAGGCCCTTGATCATTTTCAGTCCCAGACCCATGTGGCCCTTAATCCAGCCAAGGGCCCAGTGAGGGCCGGGCCAGCTGCCGAGGGGGACAAAATGTCACTTTTTTCAGTGCACATATTATTATTGCGTCCTGCCCATGCCCACAAGTAAGAGCGGGGTGGTGGTCACACAATCAGAGCGCCAGAGCAGCATTCTCTACCTGCCTCTCAGCCTGCAGCCAGACAGTGAATTGCTGTCAGCATGCTGATTGGCGGATGGCTGGCGCATGGGAGAGATGACGCAGGGCCGCAAGAGGGGCATGGATGGATACGGGGGAGTGGCTGGCCGAACACAGGGCATGTTTGTGACGTCAAACCAGGAACTAAACAGACTGAAGTGATCGCTAGCTAGGAGTAAGTCTCGAGCTAATCTGAAACTGCACAATCTTTTTTTGTAGCAGTTCTGCAAACCTTTCGTTCGCAATTCTGCTAAGCTAAGATACACTACCAGAGGGCGGCGGCCTAGCGTGTGCAACGCTGCTAAAAGCAGCTAGCGAGCGATCAACTCGGAATGAGGGCCTTAGTTCATTGCTTTGCCCAGAGCCTACAATTCTGTTTAAGACGGCCCTGACTCCAACCACGGAACTGAGTTACAGTATAGTTAGTGTAAAGTCTAAGAAATATGCACACGTTTGTTAGAAGGTGCGTTACATGACGACTTACCACACTTGTCTACAGCTGCTATAGCCTTAAAGCAATCTACGTAATTGTAAAGAAAGAAAAAGAACCATTTACTTATTTATTTGCTCACTCACTCTATACCAAAGACTGTATGACTAAGATAAATGATACGCCTTAAATAACTGAAGTGTTTTCTACTTAATTAAATCTGTTTGCTTTCCCTGCTGAAGTTTTTACATAATTTGTCAGACAGAGAGCCTCTGTCTAGCTTCACTCTGGAGCTGGCAATGAAAGAGGTGCAAGTGCACAGAAAACTAAAGCTTCACACTGTAAGTCTGCCTGACTGGCTTGCAGGCTTTTAGGTAACAGAAATGCTATGTGAACATCATCAGTAAGTAACTTGAATTTCAATGAGTTGTCCACTCCAAAAAAGCATGATGCTCCATACAATAAATAACTGCTGTCGTTCTTGGTGCAAGGTGGACCAAGGACGAGGTGTTTCTCATGGCAACCAATAGGATTCCTGCTATCATTTAATAGAATGTACTAATAGAATGTACTAGATCAAAGATAGCTAAAATCTGATTGGAAGGTATGCACCACCGCTTGTCCTCTTCAGAAGGTTTGATAAATCTCGCCATAGTTTAGTGGTATGGAACGGCAGTTGAGATCTTCTAGTGAGCAGAGGGTTAATAAGAAAGATGGGCATTCTTACTAATGTGGGTGAAGGATGGTAGTGAGAAGAGGAGACTTGGCACCCTGCTCTCTGTCAAACACAAGTGAGGAAGTCACATGCACAATCTTGCTGACTCCTGCTTTTAGGTGAAAGAGAAAGTGTGGGCCGAGGTAAAGTGTAATTAGCTGTAATGAGTCATTCTCATCCTGGAACATGATCTATGTACATAGGGAAGTCCAATTTCTCAGATTTGCATGTGCTATTTACAGCCGGAGCTCACTGTGGTTCTGGTGGTACTGTAGCTTTGCCATTGGAAGCTGAAATTGTTGAGGAAGGTACATCTCTCTGTGTGGGAGCACTATCAAATCTTGGAGAGTGACACAGAACCAACCATCCAGCTTCTGTCATTTGTCGAACACCCTGTAAAATGACAAATGGAAGCTGATTGGTTGGTACTTTATCTCTCTCCGAGATTTGATAATTTTCCCCCTGCGGGTGATTTCTACACAAAGATGTGTAGTTACAATTCTTCAATACATAATGGTTTCCAAATAATAGATGACAAGCAAATATACTTCTAATTACATGTATCTGTACATCAGAATGTAGTCCACTGAGAAATTGTTTTCAACTGTTTTCCCAGTAGGTCATTATTATTAAATGTTGTCCCCTCTGGGTCTGCACTGAATACGTTTACATTTTACTTCCCATGAATTTTATGTAAATGTTTATTAAATGTGAGACAATCAAGCATTTGCTGAATAATTGTAAATTGTCTCTGTGCATTGTTTTCCTATACAGAGGCACCAAATAGGAGGAATGAGGGTGTTCCTGGCACTGTATATAATGCCTGATTCAGAGGTGCATCAATCAAAGTCATACTGCGCATGTGCCACTATGGTATTGCGACAGGGGTTGCAGAGAGGATTTATCCGCAAAGTGACTGACAGGTAGTCAGGGTTTGGGGGAGTTAAGTAGGAGGTATCTTAAGATCTTAAAGAGGTAGATCCCCTTTACCTTATAGAGGTAGCTCTCCTTTGTCTTATAGAGGTAGCTTCCCGTTACCTTATAGAAATAGCTCCCCTTTACCTTATAGATGTAGCTCCCCTTTTCCTTATAGAGGTAGCTCCCCTTTATCTTATAAAGGTAGCCAGTACCGTAACTAGACATTTTAGCGCTGTGTGCAAGAAACTGCATCGGTGCCCCCCTCATTATTTAAAATAGGGCCAGTGCGCGCCGTAACGTGGCTTCATGGGGAAGGGGTGTGGCCGCAAAGTAATACCAATTCATATTACGGTGCACAATATTCTCCATTATTCAATTACGCCACACAGTAGCATCACTACACCAGGTAGAGCCCAGTTTACACATTACATCAGGTAGAGTCCCCTTTTTATACATTACGGCAGGTAGAGTCCCCTTTTACACATTACGGCAGGTAGAGTCCCCCTTTTACACATTACGGCAGGTAGAGTCCCCTTTTACACATTACGGCAGGTAGAGTCCCCCTTTTACACATTACGGCAGGTAGAGTCTCCTTTTACACATTACGGCAGGTAGAGTCCTCGTTTTACACATTACGGCAGGTATCACACTTATTAAAAGGTGCTCATAGACAAAATGTAGAAATTGTGCGTTACATAAAATTATTTAACAACTTTGTTCAGAGTACTACTCTCATTAACCCTTGTTGCTAGTATAACCTTCATTGACCACTTAACTCAGAAATTGTGAAGTGGTCTTCATATAGCATTTTAACATTATGTCCAAGAGGTAGGATTTTTAGAGGTAAACATTTGAGGTTCTCATTTAATGAGCCTCCTCTCCTCTTTTCCACTTATATAACAGCTGAACACCTTGTTAGCTGCAATGCATCTGGTAGCTGGGTATTAAAAAGAACATAATGTGGAAATACACTAAGGCAAAGTAGACAAGGTCCAGGTTCTTAATAACCGTCTTCTTTCTGTCAACATCTTCACAGCATGCGACACTTACTGTACATCACAAAAATTGCTCATTATGCACCTGGTCCTTGTTTGGGGTATCACACACACACTCCGACCCCCTCTCCCACCTCTGCTGGCCACCGCTGCTGCTTCCCGCACTGTACAACACGCACCACTACTGCTTACCCACACTGCAGGACAAAGACCTCGCCGATGCTTACCCGCACTGTCGGACCAGCACTGCCACTGCTTACCCGCACTGTAGGAAACGCACCCGCTTCCATCTGTGCACCTCTTTTCTGCCGCTTCTTACCCGGCACTGCAGGCAGCGCAGTGGGAGAGGTGGCAGGAACAGCTATGGGGATCCGATGACAGAGACCAGCTGGCATGGGGCGAGGGT
Source organism: Pseudophryne corroboree (assembly GCF_028390025.1). Classification (NCBI taxonomy): domain Eukaryota; kingdom Metazoa; phylum Chordata; class Amphibia; order Anura; family Myobatrachidae; genus Pseudophryne; species Pseudophryne corroboree. Next base: position 265,832,845 of record NC_086454.1, on the reverse strand, counting down.
CTCGCCTTCCATATTATAAGTATGCCGGCGCTATGAGAATGTGCCCAGAGCTATGGACTGCAATGAAGGAGCAGGCCATTTAGAAATCACAGCATCACAGCAGCGGCTGGTTCCGCCCCCAGGTGACATGCGCTGTGTGCAAGGCACACTTAGCACACAGCTAGTTATGGCCCTGAAGGTAGCTCCCCTTTACCATATAGCGGTAGCTCTCCTTTACCTTATAGAGGTAGCTCCCCTTTATCTTATAGAGGTAGCTCGCTTTTACCTTATAGATGTAGCTCCCCTTTTCCTTATAGAGGTAGCTCCCCTTCATCTTATAAAGGTAGCTCTCCTTTACCTTATAGCGCTAGCTCTCCTTTACACTATAGAGGTAGCTTCCCTTTATCTTAAAGAGGTAACGCACCTCTACCTTATAATGGTAGTTCCCTTTTATCTTATAGAGGTAGCTCCCCTTTACCTTATAGAGGTAGCTCCCCTTTATATTATAGAGGTAGCTCCCCTTTACCTTATAGAGGTAGCTCCCCTTTATATTATAGAGGTAGCTCCCGTATACCTTATAAAGGTAGCTCTCCTTTATATTATAGAGGTAGCTCCCAATTACCTTAGAGAGGTAGCTCTCCGTTATCTTATAGAGGTAGCGCCCATTTATCATATAGAGGTAGCTCCCCTTTATATTATAGAGGTAGCTCCCCTTTACCTTATAGAGGTAGCTCCCCTTTATCTTATAGAGGTTGCTCCCCATTACCTTATAGAGGTAGCTCCCCTTTATCTTATAGGGGTCTGGGACTCAAGGTCGACACCAATTAGGTCAACACCACTTATGTTGACACCAATTGGTCGACACACCTTAGGTCTACACCAGAAATAGGTCGACACGGACAAAAGGTCGATATGAACAAAGTCGACATGGAAAAAGGTTGACATGAGTTTTTTATGTTTTCTTCGTAATGTGACCGGGAACCCCAATTAGTGCACCGTGTCCCCACGCATGACTCGCTTCGCTCGGCACAGGTTACCGTTCCCAATCGTAGTCCACGTGGATCGTAAAGTATGAAAAAGTTTTAAAAATTGAAGAAAAAAAAGTGAAAAACCCATGTCGACCTTTTTCCATGTTGACATATTTATGGTGTCGACCTAAGGTGTGTTGACCAATTGGTGTCGACCTAAGTGGTGTCGACCTAATTGGTGTCGACCTGGAGTCCAGATACCATGTTATAGAGGTAGCTCACCATTACCTTATAGAGGTAGCTCAGCATTACCTTATAGCGGTAGCTCCCCATTATCTTATAGAGGTAGCTCCCCTTTATCTTATAGAGGTAGCTCCCCTTTATCTTATAGAGGTAGCTCCCCTTTAAGGTGTCAGCATTTTCACCTAAACCATACTCGCTGTAACGTTAACCTTAACCCTATAGATGCCAGTGAAATGCTACACACAATTTTACATCTCATGTATATGCTGCCCAAAATAATGTTCTGGATTACATACTGAAACCATATAACTCAAGGATCATTGGTTGCTGGCGTGCAAATCCGCAACTACACAACTCACACACTTTCATAGATGTATTATTCCATTAACTGACCGAAATTTACAGCTTGAAAGTTGCTTGCGCAACCGCTGTCTCTGAACACATGTACATGTTTTTCTTTTAGCTTGAAACAGATGGGCAATAACTCATCCTCTGTTGAGATTTGCTGAGTGTGATTTATACTGCAGCATAAGTAACAATTGATAGATACGACAGCCAGTTTACTCATTTGCAGAATGCTATCTCTCTTTCTCTTAAATAACAGCTAAAGTTCTCATAAAAATGATAATCTTATAAAGAAAGCATAACGTAAAACCACCCTGGCATGTCTCCAGACGTGGGCTAATTGTTTCACAAGTATACATTCCAATAACTCCCTCCTGACTGGGAGGCTCCAGTACAGAGAGAGGCAGCTTTCTCTACACGGCCCGGCAATGTAGCTGTGTGGATATGTGGATGTACATTGCAATGTTTCGCTTCACCTACTGTAGCTTACAGTATATGCCACTTTTTGGGGGCTTTTTTTTAACTGGTTGTCTATTTAGGCTTAGATTCTCTTATTTTATGTCTGACACTTGTGTAAAAATATGGGTATTTTGAATTATTGGGCCTGATTTATGTGTGTAAGTAAAGCAAATTATCAAGCAACTGGGCAAAACCATGTTACACTGCAGGTGGAGCAGATGTAACGTGCAGATAGATTAAGATTTTGGGGGTAATTCAGAGTTGATCACAGCAGCAAATTTGTTAGCAGTTGGGCAAAACCATGGGGTCATTCCGACCCGTTCGCACGCAGTGGTTCTTCGCTGGGGTGCGAATGGGTCAGAATTGCGCATGCGTGGCGACCGCAATGGGCACGGGCAGCGGCCAGAATAAAGAAGAAAGTGATCGCTAGCACGATGGCAAGAAGATTGACAGCGGGGAGGCGTTCCGTGGCGTCTACTCACTGTTTTCCGGGCGTGGAGATCCGAACGCAGGCGTATCCAGGCGTTTGGAGGGCGGATGTCTGACGTCAATCCCGGCACCTTCATCGCTCGATCCGTCGCAAAGAGTAAGTAAGTCTGACCCTGGTCTTGTTTTACAGGAAACTTTTTTAGCATAGCAGGGCTGCACAAGCAATCGCAGCCCTGCTATGCTAAAATACACTCCCCCACAGGCAGCGTCAAGTTGATCGCACGAGCAGCATAAAGTTGCTATGTGCTATCAACTCGGAATGAGGGCCCATGGCCCTCATTCCGAGTTGATCGCTAGCTGCTTTCGGTCGCAGCGCGGCGATTAGGTGAAAAAGCGGCATTTCTGCGCATGCGTACGGGCCGCAGTACGCACGCGCGAAGTACTTTCACACAAAACTATGCAGTTTTACACAGGGTCGAGCGACGCTTTTCTGTCGCTCTATTGATCGATGTGTGATTGACAGGAAGTGGGTGTTTCTGGGTGGTAACTGCCCGTTTTCTGGGAGTGTGCTAAAAAACGCAGGCGTGTCAGGTAAAAACGCAGGTGTGCCTGGGGAAACGGGGGAGTGGCTGGCCGAACGCAGGGCGTGTTTGTGACGTCAAAGCAGGAACTAAACTGACTGAGGTGATCGCAAGGTAGGAGTAGGTTTGGAGCAGCTCAGAAACTGCATGAAAACATTTTCGAGCAGTTCTGCTAACCTTTCGTTTGCATTTCTGCTAAGCTAAGATACACTCCCAGAGGGTGGCGGCCTAGCGTGTGCACTGCTGCTAAAAGCAGCTAGCGAGCGATCAACTTGGAATGAGGGCCCATGCAGAGCCGGCCCTAACCAATATGATGCCCTAGGCAACATTTTGGCCTTTGCCCTCTAGCACCACCGCTGGTTCCGCCTCTGACCTTGCACCTCTTTCCCAGCACCATCACCCCTCACCAATAGCAGTCCTTATTTTGGTGTTTGTACCCCCTATATTTTAAATAGGAACAGTTCGCACATTTGGCGCACAGCCCAAAAAGGGGTGTGTTTTTGCTGGCAAGGGGCAAGGCCACACAATAGTAACCCCAGTTCCAATTACGCCACACAGTACTGCAACTTTATTCACATTTGATCATGCGATAGTATCCATAATTCATATTACATCCCACAGTAGTATCACTTTACCTTATAAACGTTACTCCTCACAGTAGAGCCCCTTATTCACATTTCATCACACTGAATTGCTCCTTATTCACATTACACCACACCCTATTGCTCTTTATTCACATTAGACGACACAGTAGTGCCCTTTCTATACGCAATGCCACATAGTAGAGCACCTTATACACATAATGCCACACATTAGTAATGCATTTATACACATAATTTCACACAGTAATGCCCCTTACACATGAGATACATTATTAATGTCCTTATAAACATAATGCGCCTTACACATTATGACAACCTTTATTAATGCCCTTTTACACATAATGTCCCTTACACATATGCCACACATTATTAATACCCTTATACACATAATGACACACATAGTGCCCCATACACATTCGCTGCACATTATTAGTGCCCCTATACACATAATGACACACATACAGTACTACCCTGTTACACATATGCCACACATTATTAATGCCCTTATACAGATAATGACACACATATTGCCCCTTACACATATGTTGCACATTATTAATGCATTTTTACATGACACACATAATGCTCCTTACACATATTACGAACACTACTGCACAACCAACCCACACACACACACACACACACACACACACACACACACACACACACACACACACACACACAGCACTCACACTGCCACTCACACTGCCACTCACACTGCCACTAACACTGTGATCCCTGCCTCTGCTTGGATACAGATGTGTCCTCAGAAATCTTGCCTCAATTCTAACGTCGGCACCTTTTTTATGAAAATGCATCTTATTTGCATTGCTATGTGGCTAGGATGCACAAGCAGCTTCTGCTGATTAAAATGATATGCAGCATGCCTATATACTGTGTGAGACTGTGGCTGTATCTGCATATGAAATACTACACACAGAATATAGGCATGCTGCATATCATTTTAATCAGCAGAAGCTGCTGATGCCCCTAGGCATATCAAATGCCCTAGGCAATTGCCTAGTTTGCCTATGCCTATGGCCGGCTCTGGGCCCATGTGCACTGCAGGTGTGGCAGATATAAAATTTGCAGAGAGAGTTAGATTTGGGTTGGTTATTTTGTTTCTGTGCAGGGTAAACACTGGCTGCTTTATTTTTACACTGCAATTTAGATTTCAGTTTGAACACACCCCACCCAAATCTAAATCTCTCTGCCCATGTTACGTCTGCATTTCAAGTCCAGGATCCTCACAGAACAGGGCAATACTCACTATCACTGTCCACTACGCTCCCTCATTGCACTATGGAGGTAATTCTGAGTTGATCGCAGCAGCAAGTTTGTTAGCAATTGGGCAAAACCATTTGCACTGCAGGGGGGGCAGATATAACATTTGTAGAGAGAGAGTTAGATTTGGGTGGGTTATTTTGTTTCTGTGCAGGGTAAATACTGGCTGGTTTATTTTTACACTGCAATTTAGATTTCAGTTTGAACACACCCCACCCAAATCTAACTGTCTCTGCAAATGTTATATCTGCCCCCCCCCCCCCCCACCCCCCTGCAGTGCACATGGTTTTGCCCAACTGCTAACAAATTTGCTGCTGCGATCAACTCGGAATTACCCCCTATAACCAGTTCTTTATGAACATTGGAACTTTGTATTGTAAACATTTTGGTAGGGGACTTGGTGGTGATAGGTTAAACCGTTTGCATGGATATCTCCTTCAAAGACTATTAACCATCAACATTATAATTTTACTATAGGACTGGGATCACTGAGGTAGTCTGCATTTAGAAAAGTTTACTTTAATTTTCCACTGGGTACTCCCAGTTATAGACCATAAGGGTCTCCTCAAAGTCAAACGGACCAGCATAGCAGACAAGAATATTGCATGATATAAGTGTACTTTGTGATGTTACTAGTATTGATTGGTGTTTATACAGACAGGTACTTGCCCATCATGCAATAACATCAGGGAGGCGTCTTATTGGCTCCAAATTTATTCTGCAGCAGGATAATGACCCCAAACATACAGCCAAGAAATATCTTCAGCATAAAGAAGAACAAGGAGTCCTGAAAGTGATGATATGGCCCCCACAGAGACCTGATCTCAACATTATCGAGTCTGTCTGGGATTAAATGAAGAGACAGAAGGATTTGAGCACGCCTACATCAACAGAAGATCTGTGGTTAGTTCTTCAAGATGTTTGGACCAACCTCGCTGCTGAGTTCCTTCAAAAAACTGTGTGCAACTGTACCTAGAAGAATTGAAGCTGCTTTGAATACAAAGGATGGTCACACCAAATATTAATGTAATTTAGATTTCTTTACTGTTCATTCACTTTGCATTTTGTTAATTGCTAAAATAAACTATTAACACTTCTATTTTTTAAAACATTTTTACTTTTCAGCCTTTTTCCACACCTGCCTAAAACTGTTGCACAATACTGTATATAGATAGAAGAAAACATCAGCGCCAAATGGAAAAGTTCACCCATCTGATGTTCATTGAACCTCGCACCAACTGGACAGCAGAAACACCCCCACAGGTTATCAGCACACCTCTGTATGTTTCCTGTATTTTCAGGAGACCCCCTTCTCCTAATAATGGAATATTAATTCCATAATTGGTCTCAGATTACTAGCCCTTTTGAATTGATGTGATTGGGACATTTTAATTGTGATTTCACATCTTATCTTTTCTATTTTGTTACGTTTCACCCCCTGCATCCCATCACCTTCTACTGCACCTACAACTCCCTAATCCCAATTTCTTCCTTATTAATATATTTGTATGTTCTATCATTTTGTAAAATCTATGAAATTTGTATAGCTATTTCAAGCAGGGGCGCTTTAAGACTGCAGGTGGGCCCCCTCCTCTCCACAGCGCTGCAGGTTCCTGCATCGAGCCGGAGTATACTGCACATGCACAGATCTCCAGAAACATGGCGCCTGCCATGGTCCGGAGACAAATTTTGAACTGCGCATGCACAGCGGCCATATTTGGATGGATTTTTTCCGCAAATGTAGCGGCTTTAACGCTAGTCATGGGACTCCGGAGAGGTAAGTATAAACAATATGGGTGCAGTGTGTGCGGTGTTGCCCCCCCTGGACCCATGGGCCCGTGTGCACCGCACACATTGCACCTACAGTATGATAGAAACGCCAATGATTTCAAGTGATTTGGGTTTAACCACTTGCATACTGTCAGTCTTCATTTGAGTACTCCCACACTGCGCTCGCCAGTTGCCGCTGCCACTGTGTGCCCTTAACGCTGCCGCTGTGCACCGACGCCGCCGAGCCTCCGCCTCCCCAGCCTGCTGAGAGCGTGATCCTGACTTAATCACGCTCCAGCAGCTGGGGTGACGGGCACAGAGAGGACCCTGGGGGCATTTGTGTATATGGCACTGTGCGGCAAAGTATACCTGGCACTGTGGGGCAATATGTATCTGGCACTGTGGGGGGCATTTGTGCATCTGGCACTGTGGGGGCATTTGTGTATCTGGCACTGTGGGGCAATGTTTATTTGGCACTGTGGGTGCATTTGTGCATTTGGCACTGTGGGGGCATTTGTGTATCTGGCACTGTGGGGCAATGTATATCTGGCACTGGAGGCATTTGTGTATCTGGCACTGTGGGGCAATGTATATCTTGCACAGCAGGGGCATTTGTGTATCTGGCACTGTGGGGCAATGTATATCTGGCACTGGGGGCATTTGTGTATCTGGCACTGTGGGGCAATGTATATCTTGCACGGCAGGGGCATTTGTGTATCTGGCACTGTGGGACAATGTATATCTGGAACTGTGGGGGCATTTGTGTATCTGGCACTGTGGGGGTCATTTGTATATCTGGCACTGTGGGGTCATTTGTGTATCTGGCACTGTGGGGGCATTTGTGTATCTGGCACTGTGGGGGCATTTGTGTATCTGGCACTGTGGGGCATTTGTGTATCTGGCAATGTGGGGTCATTTGTGTATCTGGCACTGTGGGGTCATTTGTATATCTGGCACTGTGGGGTCATTTGTGTATCTGGCACTGTGGGGCAATGTATATCTGGCACTCAGGGGTCATTTGTGTATCTGGCACTGTGGGGGCATTTGTGTATCAGGCACTGTGTGGGCATTTGTGTATCTGGTACTCTGGGGTAATGTATTTCTGGCACTGTGGGGCAATTTATATCTGGCACTGTGGAGCAATGTGTATCTGGAACTACTAGATCATATGTGTATCTGGCCACGCCATATGTGTATCACATCCCCATTTTCATTGGCCATGCCCCATGTGGCATTTGGGCACACCCATTTTTTGGCACGCACACACAGTACCCATAAAACATTTTTTCTACTTACACCACTGCCCGGCGGTAAGAAGACTGACGCCGGGAGCCCAACAGCCGGGATCCCGGCAGCGAGCGTAGCGTGTCCCCTCACGGGCTCAGTGCGCTCGCCACGCTTCCGGCCCAATGGTGACTTTCGGTCACCACAGGATTCTATTTCCCTCCGGGTGGTGGCATGGACCACCACCCAAGAGCGGTAACCAGCCGGCGGTCGGGATTCCGCCCGCCGGTATTTCAGCTGGTGTTGGGAGTCCGGCGTCGGTATCCTGACTGCCGGGATCCCGAAAGGCGGTAAATAGACTGCCTCCAACCTATACAGTGTCATTTGCTGTTTTACTGTATGTATAGTGTTTGATTTGACTCTTTGGCTGTACCACCGTCTACTTTAAATAATATTGCCACCTATACTGATTTAATTAGCTATTATATAGGTGGTCTTAATGCAGACACTAGATTTTTTGTTTCCTGAGCCAAAATGATTTTCTTTGTATGTTACTGCAGCTTAAAGCTGGGATGAGAGAGAGATATGAGCAGCCAGGAGCCTCGCACATAATTGTATTTAGACCCAGGTCCCTGAGGGAATCTTGCAAAGTTCCTCCAGCTTTACAGGTTTTTCATTGACTGGTTTAGGGTGACACCATCTCAAGATGGCATTACCTAGAGTGAAAGCAAAACTTTCCACTAATTGATTAAATATGCAGACACAACCGTCCGCATAGGCAGGTGATAGGGGTGTGGTAACCAACAAAATAGAGGGCTTGTAGGAAACATCTGGGGTTTCTCTGTAGTAAAGTATCCCTCTAATTTAATAGGAGAAAGCAATGATAACCCCTCCTCTCCTTTAGCAAAATTGGGTTATCAATACTTCATAAATAGGTCCATAAATGACTAACTTATTACATCTTGGCTTGGTCCATAAATATTAGTGAAAACTATTCTGTTAGGGGGCGTAATGGGATCTTTGTAATTTGCCATGTTTATTTGGATGTCTCTTTAAGAGACATGCAAAGCCTCTGAGTAAGTTTATTCTGCCCAGTAGCTCCACCAATGGCTGACCTTATAAGCATGAGGGGCATTAAACCACGAGGGTAGTGAGTGTTGTTCCTTTAATAATGTGCTGGTAGTTTTCACTTTAAGACAGTCAGCTTAATTTTTAACAGCCAATAGTAGTCCAGTGGGGAGGAGTTTTGTAGTTAATAGTGGTGTGAGGCAGAATATCTGCCTCTTTGTTCCAGTTTTCTCACCCTCCCACCCCTTTGTGTGTATGGTTTATTACTGCGTGTGTGGGACGGTAAAGAACAGTAGTTTGTTAAGTTACGTTTTAGGCTTATACCCCTTTTCCACTAGCTTATAAAACAAGGGTAAATGCGCGGGGGCGCGCATTTACCCCTGTTTTTTCCTAGTGGAAAAGGGTCCCCCTGCAAATTCCCGGATCAAGTGATCTGGGAATCTTACACGGGTAGCTTGCCGGGTTGAACACATGTTCAACCCGGTAAGCTGTGTAGTGTGAACGGGAGCCGTGTCGAGGGGACACGGCTCCCATTCACAGTGTATGGGAGGGCGGCGCTGGGAGATCATGTGATCTCCCAGCGCCGCCGCTGCTGCGTCACTAGCAGCGTCACCAACCTGGCAATATTGCCGGGTTGGTGAGCGCTGTGGGAAAGGGAACTGTAGCACGGGACGCAGCCATGTCAGGCGACACGGCTGCGACCCGTGCTACAGATGGAAAAGGGGTATTAGTGAGTGCACTTTCTTGGCATTGGAGTATGTCGTAAACCAATTGTACTGGACAGGAAATGGTTGGGTACAGGTATGTCATAAAGCAGTTATGCTGGACCGGAAATGGTTACACCACCTAAAGGGGTGGGTTATGGAATGGAGAGCTGAACTGCAATGATTAGTTCTCTCTGGGTGTGTTTGGTTGTCCTGTCTGTTCTTTAGTGCCGCCATCATTTAAAAATGTAAATTAAATAAAGTATTATTTGTCAATAATAAAGTTGACACAAATTTGTAAACACCAGCTATATATAGTTGTTCAGTACAGTAAGCACAGGTAACATTTAAAGGGTAACACGCAAATACACCGCTAGTGAGTTTTTTCTACATGAGACTATTAGGCCTCTCCTGAGAGAGTTAAAGAAATGTATCTTGAGAAGTGAAAGCTTGGGAACCATTACAAGGTCATATCATATCCACCACACTGAACAATGTAACAATGTATATTTTTATTCTGTGATTCCCCCCCCCCTTAATGTTATTCATTTAATCTGTGTGGCTATTGTTTCCGTACTTTAACCTACAAGTGGTTCTAAAGAGGCAGAATTTATTTCTATTTGGAAGGAGTTAAGAATGTCCTTCAAATGAAAACTACAAACAAAACAAGTTTTCAGAGAGAAGTGGAAGGGATCCAAATTCCGAGGGAGACTGTGAGAGAAGGGAGACAGATAGAGCGGAGGGTGAGATAGACAGTGGGGGAGAGGATTGGAGACTGACTATAAAAAAAAAGAACATGTTTAAAAAATAAAGTTTAGTAAAGAGAATAAATTGAAGGTGAGTGAATATAGGTTGATGCAAGTATGAAATCTTATTGTAAGAAATACTTATGGAAACATACCTGATACTGAGAGCTCTTATTAACACAAAATGACCTAATACCGTATCTTCTCAGTCTAGAAATATTTGAGGTCCAGGTTTTATCTGACAAGAATTTCATTCACCATGCAGAAAAATATTTTCAAGCCCGATACTATGGGTATCCTGAGGACAGTTGACCACTAGGCTGTTTACCTTTGTTATGGATCCATGCAGGGGGGAAGCTGGAACACTGGGCGACTGGTCCTGAATCTGATTTGGAAGTAAAGCCAAAAAAGCAAGTAACTTTGCACCTGGGTAAAACCATGCTGCACTGCAGGATGGACAGATGTAACGGGTAGCAGTTGATTTACCGACGGACACAATACCGATGGTCATAATCCTGACAGCCAGTGACCGACAGTCAAAATACAGACACGGTCAAAATACCAATTATGCCGACATGTTCAAAATGCCGATATAGACAGAATACAGGCATTTGAAATGCCGGTGTGTCAAAATGCCGACATGCATTTTTAGTAGTGATGAGCGGGTTCGGTTTCTCGGAAACCGAACCCCCCCGAACTTCACCCTTTTTCCACGGGTCCGAGCCATACTCGGATTCTCCCGTATGGCTCGGTTAACCCGAGCGCGCCCGAATGTCATCTTCCCGCTGTCGGATTCTCGCGAGATTCGGATTCTATATAAGCAGCCGCGCGTCGCCGCCATTTTCACTCGTGCATTGGAAATGTTAGGGAGAGGACGTGGCTGGCGTCCTCTCCGTTATTGTTAAACTTGATTGTGCACTATTGCTTAATTGTGGGGAGGATTGGGGAGCAGCTGTATATAGGAGGAGTACAGTGCAGAGTTTTGCTGATCAGTGACCACCAGTTTTATCTGTTCTCTGCCTGAAAAAAATGCTCCTTATCTGTGCTCAGTGTGCTGCATATATCTGTGCTCACACTGCTTAATTGTGGGGACTGGGGAGCAGCTGTATTATATAGGAGGAGTACAGTGCAGAGTTTTGCTGACAGTGACCACCAGTATACGTTGTCTGCCTGAAAAACACTCCGTATCTGTGCTCAGTGTGCTGCTTTATTGTGGGGACTGGGGACCACCAGTATAATATTATATGGGAGGAGTACAGTGCAGAGTTTTGCTGACCAGTGACCACCAGTATATAATATATAGCATTACGGTACAGTAGGCCACTGCTGTACCTACCTCTGTGTCGTCAAGTATACTATCCATCTAGATTGCATTGTATACCTGTGGTGCATTTCAGTTGTGCGGTTTGCTGACACAGTGACCACCAGTATATATAGCAGTACGGTATGGAAGGCCACTGCTGTACGTACCTCTGTTTCGTCATTAAGTATACTATCCATCTACATTCTATACCTGTGGTGCATTTTAGTTTTGCAGTTTGCTGACACACTGACCACCAGTATATATAGCAGTACGGTACGGAAGGCCACTGCTGTACCTACTTCTGTGTCGTCATTAAGTATACTATCCATCTACATTCTATACCTGTGGTGCATTTTAGTTTTGCAGTTTGCTGACACAGTGACCACCAGTATATATAGCAGTACGGTACGGAAGGCCACTGCTGTACCTACCTCTGTGTTGTCATTAAGTATACTATCCATCTACATTCTATACCTGTGGTGCATTTTAGTTTTGCAGTTTGCTGACACAGTGACCACCAGTATATATAGCAGTACGGTACGGAAGGCCACTGCTGTACCTACCTCTGTGTTGTCAAGTATACTATCCATCTACATTCTATACCTGTGGTGCATTTTAGTTGTGCGCAGTATATATAGTAGTAGGCCATTGCTATTGATACTGGCATATAATTCCACACATTAAAAAATGGAGAACAAAAATGTGGAGGTTAAAATAGGGAAAGATCAAGATCCACTTCCACCTCGTGCTGAAGCTGCTGCCACTAGTCATGGCCGAGACGATGAAATGCCATCAACGTCGTCTGCCAAGGCCGATGCCCAATGTCATAGTAGAGAGCATGTAAAATCCAAAAAACAAAAGTTCAGTAAAATGACCCAAAAATCAAAATTGAAAGCATCTGATGAGAAGCGTAAACTTGCCAATATGCCATTTACGACACGGAGTGGCAAAAAACAGCTGAGGCCCTGGCCTATGTTCATGGCTAGTGGTTCAGATTCACATGAGGATGGAAGCACTCGGCTCTTCGGTGTGGAATTATTTCAACACAAATGCGAACAACAGGTGTCAAGCCGTGTGTTGCCTTTGTCAAGCTGTAATAAGTAGGGGTAAGGACGTTAACCACCTTGGAACATCCTCCCTTATACGTCACCTGCAGCGCATTCATCATAAGTCAGTGACAAGTTCAAAAACTTTGGATGACAGCGGAAGCAGTCCACTGACCACTAAATCCCTTCCTCTTGTAACCAAGGTCCTGCAAACCACACCACCAACTCCCTCAGTGTCAATTTCCTCCTTACACAGGAAAGCCAATAGTCCTGCAGGCCATGTCACTGGCAAGTCTGACGAGTCCTCTCCTGCCTGGGATTCCTCTGATGCATCCTTGAGTGTAACGCCGCTGCTGTTGTTGCTGCTGGGAGTCGATCGTCATCCCAGAGGGGAAGTCGGAAGACCACTTGTACTACTTCCAGTAAGCAATTGACTGTCCAACAGTCCTTTGCGAGGAAGATGAAATATCACAGCAGTCATCCTGCTGCAAAGCAGATAACTCAGGCCTTGGCAGCCTGGGCGGTGAGAAACGTGGTTCCGGTATCCACCGTTAATTCAGAGGCAACTAGAGACTTGATTGAGGTACTGTGTCCCCGATACCAAATACCATCTAGGTTCCATTTCTCTAGGCAGGCGATACCGAAAATGTACACAGACCTCAGAAAAAGAGTCACCAGTGTCCTAAAAAATGCAGTTGTACCCAATGTCCACTTAACCACGGACTTGTGGACAAGTGGAGCAGGGCAGACTCAGGACTATATGACTGTGACAGCCCACTGGGTAGATGTATTGCCTCCCGCAGCAAGAACAGCAGCGGCGGCACCAGTAGCAGCATCTCGCAAACGCCAACTCGTTCCTAGGCAGGCTACGCTTTGTATCACCGCTTTCCAGAAGAGGCACACAGCTGACAACCTCTTACGGAAACTGAGGAAGATCATCGCAGAATGGCTTACCCCAATTGGACTCTCCTGGGGATTTGTGACATCGGACAACGCCAGCACGACTGTGCGTGCATTACATCTGGGCAAATTCCAGCACGTCCCATGTTTTGCACATACATTGAATTTGGTGGTGCAGAATTATTTAAAAAACGACAGGGGCGTGCAAGTGATGCTGTCGGTGGCCCGAAGAATTGCGGGCCACTTTCGGCATTCAGCCACCGCGTACAGAAGACTGGAGCACCACCAAACAATCCTGAACCTGCCCTGCCATCATCTGAAGCAAGAGGTGGTAACGAGGTGGAATTCAACCCTCTATATGCTTCAGAGGATGGAGGAGCAGCAAAAGGCCATTCAAGCCTATACATCTGCCCACGATATAGGCAAAGGAGGGGGAATGCACCTGACTCAAGCGCAGTGGAGAATGATTTCAACGTTGTGCAAGGTTCTGCAACCCTTTGAACTTGCCACACGTGAAGTCAGTTCAGACACTGCCAGCCTGAGTCAGGTCATTCCCCTCATCAGGCTTTTGCAGAAGAAGCTGGAGACATTGAAGAAGGAGCTAAAACAGAGCGATTCCGCTAGGCATGTGGGACTTGTGGATGGAGCCCTTAATTCGCTTAACCAGGATTCACGGGTGGTCAATCTGTTGAAATCAGAGCACTACATTTTGGCCACCGTGCTCGATCCTAGATTTAAAACGTACGTTGGATCTCTCTTTCCGTCAGACACAAGTCTGCAGAGGTTCAAAGACCTGCTGGTGAGAAAATTGTCAAGTCAAGCGGAACATGACCCGTCAACAGCTACTCCTTCACATTCTCCCGCAACTGGGAGTGCGAGGAAAAGGCTAAAAATTCCGAGCCCACCCGCTGGCGGTGATGCAGGGCAGTCTGGAGCGAGTGCTGACATCTGGTCCGGACTGAAGGACCTGCCAACGATTACTGACATGTCGTCTACTGTCACTGCATATGATTCTCTCACCATTGAAAGAATGGTGGAGGATTATATGAGTGACCGCATCCAAGTAGGCACGTCAGACAGTCTGTACGTATACTGGCAGGAAAAAGAGGCAATTTGGAGGCCCTTGCACAAACTGGCTTTATTCTACCTAAGTTGCCCTCCCTCCAGTGTGTACTCCGAAAGAGTGTTTAGTGCAGCCGCTCACCTTGTCAGCAATCGGCGTACGAGGTTACTTCCAGAAAATGTGGAGAAGATGATGTTCATCAAAATGAATTATAATCAATTCCTCTGTGGAGACATTCACCAGCAATTGCCTCCAGAAAGCACACAGGGATCTGAGATGGTGGATTCCAGTGAGGACGAATTAATAATCTGTGAGGAGGGGGATGTACACAGTGAAAGGGGTGAGGAATCGGAGGATGATGAGGAGGACATCTTGCCTCTGTAGAGCCAGTTTGTGCAAGGAGTGATTGATTGCTTCTTTTTTGGTGGGGGCCCAAACCAACCAGTCATTTCAGTCACAGTAGTGTGGCAGACCCTGTCGCTGAAATGATGGGTTCGTTAAAGGGTGCATGTCCTGTTTATACAACATAAGGGTGGGTGGGAGGGCCCAAGGACAATTCCATCTTGCACCTCTTTTTTCTTTCATTTTTCTTTGCATCATGTGCTGTTTGGGGACAATTTTTTTGAAGTGCCATCCTGTCTGACACTGCAGTGCCACTCCTAGATGGGCCAGGTGTTTGTGTCGGCCACTTGTGTCGCTTAGCTTAGTCACACAGCGACCTTGGTGCGCCTCTTTTTTTCTTTGCATCATGTGCTGTTTGGGGACAATTTTTTTGAAGTGCCATCCTGTCTGACACTGCAGTGCCACTCCTAGATGGGCCAGGTGTTTGTGTCGGCCACTTGTGTCGCTTAGCTTAGTCACACAGCGACCTTGGTGCGCCTCTTTTTTTCTTTGCATCATGTGCTGTTTGGGGACAATTTTTTTGAAGTGCCATCCTGTCTGACACTGCAGTGCCACTCCTAGATGGGCCAGGTGTTTGTGTCGGCCACTTTTGTCGCTTAGCTTAGTCACACAGCGACCTTGGTGCGCCTCTTTTTTTCTTTGCATCATGTGCTGTTTGGGGACAATTTTTTTGAAGTGCCATCCTGTCTGACACTGCAGTGCCACTCCTAGATGGGCCAGGTGTTTGTGTCGGCCACTTTTGTCGCTTAGCTTAGTCACACAGCGACCTTGGTGCGCCTCTTTTTTTCTTTGCATCATGTGCTGTTTGGGGACAATTTTTTTGAAGTGCCATCCTGTCTGACACTGCAGTGCCACTCCTAGATGGGCCAGGTGTTTGTGTCGGCCACTTGTGTCGCTTAGCTTAGTCACACAGCGACCTTGGTGGGCCTCTTTTTTTTCTTTGCATCATGTGCTGTTTGGGGACAATTTTTTTGAAGTGCCATCCTGTCTGACACTGCAGTGCCACTCCTAGATGGGCCAGGTGTTTGTGTCGGCCACTTGTGTCGCTTAGCTTAGTCACACAGCGACCTTGGTGCGCCTCTTTTTTTCTTTGCATCATGTGCTGTTTGGGGACAATTTTTTTGAAGTGCCATCCTGTCTGACACTGCAGTGCCACTCCTAGATGGGCCAGGTGTTTGTGTCGGCCACTTGTGTCGCTTAGCTTGGTCACACAGCGATCTTGGTGCGCCTCTTTTTTTTCTTTGCATCATGTGCTGTTTGGGGACAATTTTTTTGAAGTGCCATCCTGTCTGACACTGCAGTGCCACTCCTAGATGGGCCAGGTGTTTGTGTCGGCCACTTGTGTCGCTTAGCTTAGTCACACAGCGACCTTGGTGCGCCTCTTTTTTTCTTTGCATCATGTGCTGTTTGGGGACAATTTTTTTGAAGTGCCATCCTGTCTGAAACTGCAGTGCCACTCCTAGATGGGCCAGGTGTTTGTGTCGGCCACTTGTGTCGCTTAGCTTAGTCACACAGCGACCTTGGTGCGCCTTTTTTTTTCTTTGCATCATGTGCTGTTTGGGGACTATTTTTTTGAAGTGCCATCCTGCCTGACACTGCAGTGCCACTCCTAGATGGGCCAGGTGTTTGTGTCGGCCACTTGTGTCGCTTAGCTTAGCCATCCAGCGACCTCGGGTCAAATTTTAGGACTAAAAATAATATTGTGAGGTGTGAGGTGTTCAGAATAGACTGGAAATGAGTGGAAATTATGGTTATTGAGGTTAATAATACTATGGGATCAAAATGACCCCCAAATTCTATGATTTAAGCTGTTTTTTAGGGTTTTTTGAAAAAAACACCCGAATCCAAAACACACCCGAATCCGACAAAAAAATTTCGGTGAGGTTTTGCCAAAACGCGTCCGAATCTAAAACACGGCCACGGAACCAAATCCAAAACCAAAACACAAAACCCGAAAAATGTCCGGTGCACATCACTAATTTTTAGGGACTTTTGCCCCAAAACAGACTTGTTCATACTTTGCCATCCCAGCGGACGTGGAGCGGGAATATAATAGTGTGCCGAGCACAGCGAGGCACCGTGCCCGAAGAATGGCGAGCACAGCCAGCCAGCCATGTGAGGGGACGCGGTACACTTAGATGGTGTTCATGTCGACCTATGTCGGCATTGACACCAAAAAATCACAGAAAAACTCAGTCAGTATTTTGATGATGCTGCCTGCATGTACTGCGAGTGGAAACATGGCAGTGATGCCCCTGCCTATGCAGCCAGGATGCATGTCTACCCAGCCATGCTGCGTAGGCAGGGGTCAGCCTCTACTGAGGTTGAATAGAATTGTGATTGCATCACAGGGCGGCCCCCAGCATATGAATTTAGTGGTCGCAGATTTTGCTAAAATTGTAGAATCTGTGACCAACTCTGAATAACCCTTTGTGCGGGAATGTTATTGGTGGGTCTCCGGTCCTCAAGTAAGTCTTATCCAAGATTACCACTGTTTCGGTCATAAAGTGAAACAGTACTTTGGTGGTACAATAAGTCCAGCAATGGTAAAAAGTTACCACATCCGTATAGAAGTTTATTGGGTCCTTTTAGCGAAGATGCGCAATGCCCAGAAGTGGATTCTTCATTAGAAGACAGCTGTTTGATCAGGAAAAGTTTAAATAATGGAATCAAGTACCAATTGGAGAACTCTGGAACCATTAAGTGGGAGCTTACCAACGATGTTGCAATTGAACATGCACTTCAGCACAGTGCCGTAACTAGACTTTTTAGCGCTGTGTGCAAGAAACGGCATTGGCGCCCCCCCTTAAGTAAAATAGGGGCAGTGCGCACCGCAGGTGCGTGGCAAAAATATAGGGGTGTGGCTTCATGGGGAAGGGGTGTGGCCACAAAATAATACCAGTTCATATTACGGTGCAAAGTGTCACAACTGAGGGCTGGTGCTGACCAGGGGGAAGCCTCAGTTGTAGGGGCTGAGGTATATGTGTACCTGGGAGGCAGTACAGGGTTCTTGGACATGCAGGGAACCTTTAGAACAAATGCCCGAAGGCGTGACCAAGACAAAAAGGTAAAGTTCAAAGGTTTTATTAAACACAGTTCAGAGAAATACTTGGGATCGATGACGGAACACCGATGGTGACTTGGAATCGATGATGGAACACCGATGGTTACTTTGGGATCGATGGCGGAACACCGATGGTTACTGGAGATCGATGGCGGAACACCGATGGAGACTTGGGATCGATGGCGGAACACCGATGGAGACTTGGGATCGATGGCGGAACACCGATGGTGACTTGGGATCGATGGTGGAACACCGATGGAGACTTGGGATCGATGGCGGAACACCGATGGTGACTTGGGATCGATGGCGGAACACCGATGGAGACTTAGGATCGATGGCGGAACACCGATGGTTACTGGGGATCGATGGCGGAACACCGATGGAGACTTGGGGTCGATGGCGGAACACCGATGGTGACTTGGGATCGATGGCGGAACACCGATGGAGACTTGGGATCGATGACGGAACACTGATGGTTACTGGGGATCGATGGCGGAACACCGATGGTTACTGGCAGGGCAGAGCACTGCTGGAAGCTGGTGTCGGTAACTGCCAGTCACAGGATGCAATGATGAGACACTGCAGAGTCAGGCTGTACTGCAGAGAAAGTCCATGGAAGAACTGCACACTGGAATCACTGTAGACAATTGAAGCACTGACCTCTTTTCACCCCAGGAACAAGATATTTATACCAGCTGGGAAACAGGGATTGGCTGGCTGATTAACCAGAGACCAGAGTGCAGCTGCTGGGTAATCAGGCTGAGAACAGAGTGCAGCTGATAGGCTGAAAGGTATCATGTGATTAAAACAAACATGGCTGCGCCCATGTTAGAACTTGGAGGGAAAGACTGTTTGTAACTTGCATGTGAAACTTAACCCTGATGCTGCCAGAATCACAGTAAGGAGATTAGAGACAATGAGATGCAGCGTCCTGCACACAGACAGTGCAGATGGAATCCAGGCTTGGAACACTGGGACAGTCTCAGGAGACATTTGGAAGGTAAATATTGATAAGGAATTACCTGGATCGTGACACAAAGAAGTCTCCAGTATTCAAATTATGCCGCACAGTAGTGCCACTACACCAGGTAGAGCCCCTTTTTACACATTACTGCAGACAGAGTCCACCTTTTTACACATTACGGCAGACAGAGTCCCCTTTTTTACACATTACGGCAGTCAGTCCACCTTTTTACACATTACGGTAGACAGAGTCCCTCTTTTTACACATTACGGCAGACAGCGTCCCCCTTTTTACACATTACAGCAGCCAGTCCCCCTTTTTACACATTACGGCAGACAGAGTCCCCTTTTTTACACATTACAGCAGCCAGTCCCCCTTTTTGCACATTACGGCAGACAGAGTCCCCCTTTTTACACATTACGGCAGCCAGTCCCCCTTTTTACACATTACGGCAGACAGAGTCCCCTTTTTTACACATTACAGCAGCCAGTCCCCCTTTTTGCACATTACGGCAGACAGAGTCCCCCTTTTTACACATTACGGCAGCCAGTCCCCCTTTTTACACATCATGGCAGACACACATTAGGTAAATAGACAGACAGACAGAACAGATGCTAGATACTTACTGTCTCTCCGCTGGCTCAGGCAGTCACGCTCCTCGGTGCAGCAGCTGCTGGCAGATCCTGGGCAGGGGAGGAGGAGGAGGAGGGAGGTGGACTCGGGAGCAGCAGCAGCACTCTGTAATTGGTAGTGATGAGCGGGTTCGGTTTCTCGGATTCTCCCGTGTGGCTCGGGTAAACCGAGCGCGCCCGAACGTCATCATCCCGCTGTCGGATTTTCGCGAGACTCGGATTCTATATAAGCAGCCGCGCGTCGCCGCCATTTTCACACGTGCATTGAGATTGATAGGGAGAGGACGTGGCTGGCGTCCTCTCCGTTATAGTAGAAAAGACACAGAGTGACTTAGTGTTATAATTGTGGGGAGGATTGGGGACGGGGAGCAGCTGTTAGGGAGTACAGTGCAGGGTTTTGATTATAATAGTAGTGACCACCAGTTTAATCCGTTGGTTCTCTGCCTGAAAAAAACACTCCACCATATCTGTGCTCAGTGTGCTGCACTGCTGCATGATATATCTGTGCTGAGTGCACTGCTCACACTGCCTAATTGTGGGGACTGGGGAGCAGTTATAGCAGGAGTACAGTGCACAGTTTTGCTGACAGTGACCACCAGTCCAGTATACGTTTGTCTGCCTGAAAAACACTCCGGTGGTGGCTTTTTTTTTCTTCATACTAGTTTAGCAGTCTGCTGACAGTGTCCACCAGGTCCGTTATTATTATACAGTATATATATATATAGCAGTACGGTAGGCCACGGCTGTACCTACCTCTGTGTCGTCAGTGCACTCGTCGTCCATAAGTAATATAATACTATACTATCCATCCATCTACATTGTATACCTGTGGTGGCTTTTTTTTTCTTCATACTAGTTTAGCAGTCTGCTGACAGTGTCCACCAGGTCCGTTGTTATTATTATACAGTATATATATATATATATAGCAGTACGGTAGGCCACGGCTGTACCTACCTCTGTGTCGTCAGTGCACTCGTCGTCCATAAGTAATATAATAATACTATACTATCCATCCATCTACATTGTATACCTGTGGTGGCTTTTTTTTTCTTCATACTAGTTTAGCAGTCTGCTGACAGTGACCACCAGGTCCGTTATTATTATACATTATATATATATATAGCAGTACGGTAGGCCACGGCTGTACCTACCTCTGTGTCGTCAGTGCACTCGTCGTCCATAAGTAATATAATACTATACTATCCATCCATCTACATTGTATACCTGTGGTGGCTTTTAGTTGTGCGCATTAAAATATGGAGAACAAAAATGTGGAGGTTAAAAAAATAGGGAAAGATCAAGACCCACTTCCACCTCGTGCTGAAGCTGCTGCCACTAGTCATGGCCGAGACGATAAAATGCCATCAACGTCGTCTGCCAAGGCCGATGCCCAATGTCATAGTACAGAGCATGTAAAATCCAAAACACAAAAGATCAGTAAAAAAATGACCCAAAAATCAAAATTAAAAGTGTCTGAGGAGAAGCGTAAACTTGCCAATATGCCATTTACGACACGGAGTGGCAAGGAACGGCTGAGGCCCTGGCCTATGTTCATGGCTAGTGGTTCAGCTTCACATGAGGATGGAAGCACTCATCCTCTCGCTAGAAAAATGAAAAGACTTAAGCTGGCAAAAGCACAGCAAAGAACTGTGCGTTCTTCTAAATCACAAATCCCCAAGGAGAGTCCAATTGTGTCGGTTGCGATGCCTGACCTTCCCAACACTGGACGGGAAGAGCTTGCGCCTACCACCATTTGCACGCCCCCTGCAAGTGCTGGAAGGAGCACCCGCAGTCCAGTTCCTGATAGTCAAATTGAAGATGTCACTGTTGAAGTACACCAGGATGAGGATATCGGTGTTGCTGGCGCTGGGGAGGAAATTGACAAGGAGGATTCTGATGGTGAGGTGGTTTGTTTAAGTCAGGCACCCGGGGAGACACCTGTTGTCCGTGGGAGGAATATGGCCATTGACATACCTGGTCAAAATACAAAAAAAATCAGCTCTTCGGTGTGGAATTATTTCAACACAAATGCGGACAACAGGTGTCAAGCCGTGTGTTGCCTTTGTCAAGCTGTAATAAGTAGGGGTAAGGACGTTAACCACCTCGGAACATCCTCCCTTATACGTCACCTGCAGCGCATTCATCATAAGTAAGTGACAAGTTCAAAAACTTTGGGCGACAGCGGAAGCAGTCCACTGACCAGTAAATCCCTTCCTCTTGTAACCAAGCTCACGCAAACCACACCACCAACTCCCTCAGTGTCAATTTCCTCCTTATCCAGGAAAGCCAATAGTCCTGCAGGCCATGTCACTGGCAAGTCTGACGAGTCCTCTCCTGCCTGGGATTACTCCGATGCATCCTTGAGTGTAACGCCTACTACTACTGGTGCTGCTGTTGTTGCTGCTGGGAGTCGATGGTCATCCCGGAGGGGAAGTCGGAAGACCACTTGTACTACTTCCAGTAAGCAATTGACTGTCCAACAGTCCTTTGCGAGGAAGATGAAATATCACAGCAGTCATCCTGCTGCAAAGCGGATAACTGAGGCCTTGGCAGCCTGGGCGGTGAGAAACGTGGTTCCGGTATCAATCGTTACTTCAGAGCCAACTATAGACTTGATTGAGGTACTGTGTCCCCGGTACCAAATACCATCTAGGTTCCATTTCTCTAGGCAGGTGATACCGAAAATGTACACAGACCTCAGAAAAAGAGTCACCAGTGTCCTAAAAAATGCAGTTGTACCCAATGTCCACTTAACCACGGACATGTGGACAAGTGGAGCAGGGCAGACTCAGGACTACATGACTGTGACAGCCCACTGGGTAGATGTATTGCCTCCCGCTGCAAGAACAGCAGCGGCGGCACCAGTAGCAGCATCTCGCAAACGCCAACTCGTTCCTAGGCAGGCTACGCTTTGTATCACCGCTTTCCAGAATACGCACACAGCTGAAAACCTCTTACGGCAACTGAGGAAGATCATCGCAGAATGGCTTACCCCAATTGGACTCTCCTGGGGATTTGTGGCATCGGACAACGCCAGCAATATTGTGCGTGCATTACATCTGGGCAAATTCCAGCACGTCCCATGTTTTGCACATACCTTGAATTTGGTGGTGCAGAATTATTTAAAAAACGACAGGGGCGTGCAAGAGATGCTGTCGGTGGCCAGAAGAATTGCGGGCCACTTTCGGCGTACAGGCACCGCGTACAGAAGACTGGAGCACCACCAAAAACACCTGAACCTGCCCTGCCATCATCTGAAGCAAGAGGTGGTAACGAGGTGGAATTCAACCCTCTATATGCTTCAGAGGATGGAGGAGCAGCAAAAGGCCATTCAAGCCTATACATCTGCCCACGATATAGGCAAAGGAGGTGGAATGCACCTGTCTCAAGCGCAGTGGAGAATTATTTCAACGTTGTGCAAGGTTCTGCAACCTTTTGAACTTGCCATACGTGAAGTCAGTTTAGACACTGCCAGCCTGAGTCAGGTCATTCCCCTCATCAGGCTTTTGCAGAAGAAGCTGGAGACATTGAAGGAGGAGCTAAAACAGAGCGATTCCGCTAGGCATGTGGGACTTGTGGATGGAGCCCTTCATTCGCTTAACCAGGATTCACGGGTGGTCAATCTGTTGAAATCAGAGCACTACATTTTGGCCACCGTGCTCGATCCTAGATTTAAAACCTACGTTGTATCTCTCTTTCCGGCAGACACAAGTCTGCAGGGGTTCAAAGACCTGCTGGTGAGAAAATTGTCAAGTCAAGCGGAACGTGACCCGTCAACAGCTCCTCCTTCACATTCTCCCGCAACTGGGGGTGCGAGGAAAAGGCTAAGAATTCCGAGCCCACCCGCTGGCGGTGATGCAGGGCAGTCTGGAGCGAGTGCTGACATCTGGTCCGGACTGAAGGACCTGCCAACGATTACTGACATGTCGTCTACTGTCACTGCATATGATTCTGTCACCATTGAGAGAATGGTGGAGGATTATATGAGTGACCGCATCCAAGTAGGCACGTCAGACAGTCCATACGTATACTGGCAGGAAAAAGAGGCAATTTGGAGGCCCTTGCACAAACTGGCTTTATTCTACCTAAGTTGCCCTCCCTCCAGTGTGTACTCCGAAAGAGTGTTTAGTGCAGCCGCTCACCTTGTCAGCAATCGGCGTACGAGGTTACTTCCAGAAAATGTGGATAAGATGATGTTCATTAAAATGAATTATAATCAATTCCTCCGTGGAGACATTCACCAGCAGCAATTGCCTCCAGAAAGTGCACGGGCACCTTAGATGGTGGATTCCAGTGGGGACGAATTAATAATCTGTGAGGAGGGGGCTGTACACAGTGAAAGGGGTGATGAATCGGACGATGATGATGAGGTGGACATCTTGCCACTGTAGAGCCAGTTTGTGCAAGAAGAGATTGATTGCTTCTTTTTTGGTGGGGGCCCAAACCAACCAGTTTTCTCTGACGTCCTAGTGGATGCTGGGAACTCCGTAAGGACCATGGGGAATAGCGGCTCCGCAGGAGACTGGGCACAAAAGTAAAGCTTTAGGACTACCTGGTGTGCACTGGCTCCTCCCCCTATGACCCTCCTCCAAGCCTCAGTTAGATTTTTGTGCCCGAACGAGAAGGGTGCACACTAGGGGCTCTCCTGAGCTGCTTAGTGAAAAGTTTAGTTTTAGGTTTTTTATTTTCAGTGAGACCTGCTGGCAACAGGCTCACTGCATCGAGGGACTAAGGGGAGAAGAAGCGAACTCACCTGCGTGCAGAGTGGATTGGGCTTCTTAGGCTACTGGACACCATTATCTCCAGAGGGATCGAACACAGGCCCAGCCATGGAGTCCGGTCCCAGAGCCGCGCCGCCGGCCCCCTTACAGAGCCAGAAGCAAGAAGAGGTCCGGAAAATCGGCGGCAGAAGACATCCTGTCTTCACCAAGGTAGCGCACAGCACTGCAGCTGTGCGCCATTGCTCCTCAGCACACTTCACACTTCGGTCACTGAGGGTGCAGGGCGCTAGGGGGGGGCGCCCTGAGCAGCACTAAAAACACCTTGGCTGGCGAAAATACATCACATATAGCCCCCAGGGCTATATGGATGAATTTTAACCCCTGCCAGATTACACTGAAAAACGGGAGAAAAGGCCGCAGAGAAAGGGGCGGAGCCTATCTCCTCAGCACACTGGCGCCATTTTCCCTCACAGCTCCGTTGGAGGGAAGCTCCCTGGCTCTCCCCTGCAGTCACTACACTACAGAAAGGGTTAAAAAAGAGAGGGGGGCACTAATTAGGCGCAGTATAAACAATACAGCAGCTATAAGGGGAAAAACACTTATATAAGG
Organism: Pseudophryne corroboree; assembly: GCF_028390025.1. Classification (NCBI taxonomy): domain Eukaryota; kingdom Metazoa; phylum Chordata; class Amphibia; order Anura; family Myobatrachidae; genus Pseudophryne; species Pseudophryne corroboree. The sequence goes on along the minus strand of NC_086454.1, from coordinate 265,807,739 downwards.
TTATCCCTGTATATATATAGCGCTCTGGTGTGTGCTGGCAAACTCTCCCTCTGTCTCCCCAAAGGGCTAGTGGGGTCCTGTCCTCTATCAGAGCATTCCCTGTGTGTGTGCTGTGTGTCGGTACGTTTGTGTCGACGTGTATGAGGAGGAAAATGATGTGGAGGCGGAGCAAATTGCCTGTAATAGGGATGTCACCCCCTAGGGGGTCGACACCTGAGTGGATGAACTGTTGGAAGGAATTACATGACAGTGTCAGCTCTTTACAAAAGACAGTGATTGACATGAGACAGCCGGCTACTCAGCTTGTGCCTGTCCAGACGTCTCATAGGCCGTCAAGGGCTCTAAAGCGCCCGTTACCTCAGATGGCAAATACAGACGCCGACACGGATACTGACTCCAGTGTCGATGGTGAAGAGACAAATGTGACTTCCAGTAGGGCCACACGTTACATGATTGAGGCAATGAAAAATGTTTTACACATTTCTGATAATACGAGTACCACCAATAGGGGTATTATGTTCGGTGAGGAAAAACTACCTGTAGTTTTCCTGAATCTGAGAAATTAAATGAGGTGTGTGATGAAGCGTGGGTTTCCCCCGATAAAAAAACTGATAATTTCTAAACAGTTATTGGCATTATATCCTTTCCCGCCAGAGGTTAGGGTACGTTGGGAAACACCCCCTAGGGTGGATAAAGCGCTCACACGCTTGTCAAAACAGGGGCTCTACCCTCTCCTGAGATGGCCGCCCTTAAGGATCCCGCTGATAGAAAGCAGGAGGGTATCCTAAAATGTATTTACACAACATACTGGTGTTATACTGCGACCAGCAATCGCCTCAGCCTGGATGTGCAGTGCTGGGTTGGCGTGGTCGGATTCCCTGACTGAAAATATTGATCCCCTAGATAGGGACAGTATATTATTGCCTATAGAGCATTTAAAAGATGCATTTCTATATATGTGTGATGCACAGCGGGATATTTGTCGACTGGCATCAAGAGTAAGTGCGCTGTCCATTTCTGCCAGAAGAGGGTTATGGACACGACAGTGGTCAGGTGATGCGGATTCCAAATGGCATATGGAAGTATTGCCTTATAAAGGGGAGGAGTTATTTGGGGTCGGTCTTTCAGACCTGGTGGTCACGGCAACAGCTGGGAAATCCACGTTTTACCCCAGGTCGCCTCTCAACATAAGAAGACGCCGTATTATCAGGCGCAGTCCTTTCGTTCCCATAAGGGCAAGTGGGCAAAAGGTTCCTCATTTCTGCCCCGTGACAGAGGGAGAGGAAAAAGGCTGCAGAAATCAGCCAGTTCCCAGGAACAGAAGCCCTCTCCCGCCTCTGCCAAGCCCTCAGCATGACGCTGGGGCTTTACAAGCAGACAGGGAGGCAGTTTTGGAAGCCATTCACAAGCTGTATTCCCAGCAGGTGATAATCAAGGTACCCCTCCTGCAACAGGGAAAGGGGTATTATTCCACACTGTTGTGGTACCGAAGCCGGACGGCTCGGTGAGACAGATTTTAAATCTAAAATCTTTGAACACTTACATACAGAGGTTCAAATTCTAGAGAAGGGGACTACATGGTGTCCCTGGACATCAAGGATGCTTACCTTCATGTCCCAATTTACCCTTCTCACCAAGGGTACCTCAGGTTTGTGGTACAGAACTGTCACTATCAGTTTCAGACGCTGCCGTTGGATGGTCCACGGCACCCCGGGTCTTTACCAAGGTAATGGCGAAATGATGATACTCCTTCGAAGGAAGGAAGTTTTAGTTATCCTTTACTTGGACGATCTCCTGATAAGGGTAAGATCCAGGGAACAGTTGGAGGTCGGTGTAGCACTATCTCAGGTAGTGTTGCGACAGCACGGTTGGATTCTCAATATTCCAAAATCGCAGCTGGTTCCGACGACTCGTTTTCTGTTCCTAGGGATGAGTCTGGACACAGTCCAGAAAAAGGTGTTTCTCCTGGAGGAGAAAGCCAGGGAGTTATCCGAGCTAGTCAGGAACCTCCTAAAACCGAGCCAAGTCTCAGTGCATCAATGCACAAGGGTTCTGGGAAAAATGGTGGCTTCCTACGAAGCAAGCCCATTCGGCAGATTCCACGCAAGAACTTTCCAGTGGGACCTGCTGGACAAATGGTCGGGGTTGCATCTTCAGATGCATCAGCGGATAACCCGGTCACCAAGGACAAGGGTGTCCCTCCTGTGGTGGTTGCAGAGTGCTCATCTTCTAGAGGGCCGCAGATTCGGCATTCAGGACTGGGTCCTGGTGACCACGGATGCCAGCCTGCGAGGCTGGGGAGCAGTCACACAGGGAAGAAATTTCCAGGGCTTATGGAGACATCACTTCACATAAATATCCTGGTGCTAAGAGCCATTTACAATGCTCTAAGCTTAGCAAGACCTCTGCTTCAAGGTCAGCCGGGTTGATCCAGTCGGACAACATCACGGCAGTCACCCACGTAAACAGACAGGGTGGCACAAGAAGCAGTCAATGGCAGAAGCTGCAAGGATTCTTCGCTGGGCGGAAAATCATGTGATAGCACTGTCAGCAGTATTCATTCCGGGAGTGGACAACTGGGAAGCAGACTTCCTCAGCAGACACGACCTCCACCCGGGAGAATGGGGACTTCACCCAGAAGTCTTCCACATGATTATAAACCGTTAGGTAAAACCAAAGGTGGACATGATGGCGTCCCGCCTCAACAAAAAACTCGACAGGTATTGCGCCAGGTCAAGGGACCCTCAGGCAATAGCTGTAGACGCTCTGGTAACACCGTGGGTGTACCAGTCAGTGTATGTTTTCCCTCCTCTGCCTCTCATACCCAAGGTACTGAGAATTATAAGATGGAGAGGAGTAAGCACTATATTCGTGGCTCCGGATTGGCCAAGAAGGACTTGGTACCCGGAACTTCAAGAGAGGCTCACGGAGGATCCGTGGCCTCTACCTCTAAGAAGGGACCTGCTCCAGCAAGGACCCTGTCTGTTCCAAGACTTACCGCGGCTGCGTTTGACGGCATGGCGGTTGAACGCCGGATCCTGAAGAAAAAAGGCATTCCGGATGAAGTCATCCCGATCCTGATCAAAGCCAGGAAGGATGTAACCGCAAAACATTATCACCGCATTTGGCGAAAATATGTTGCGTGGTGCGAGGCCAGTAAGGCCCGACGGAGGAATTTCAACTGGGTCGATTCCTACATTTCCTGCAAACAGGAGTGTCTATGGGCCTGAAATTGGGGTCCATTAAGGTTAAAATTTCGGCCCTGTCAATTTTCTTCCAGAAAGAACTAGCTTCAGTCCCTGAAGTGCAGACGTTTGTAAAAGGGGTACTGCATATACAGCCTCCTTTTGTGCCTCCAGTGGCACCTTGGGATCTCAATGTAGTTTTTGGGTTCCAAAAGTCACATTGGTTTGAACCACTTAAAGATGTTGGCCCTGGCCTGGGCCAGGCGCGTGTCAGAATTGGCGGCTTTATTCTGTAAAAGCCCTTATCTGATTTTCCATACGGACAGGGCGGAATTGAGGACTCGTCCTCGGTTTCTCCCTAAGGTGGTTTCAGCGTTTCACCTGAACCAACCTATTGTGGTGCCTGCGGCTACTAGGGACTTGGAGGACTCCAAGTTGCTAGACGTTGTCAGGGCCCTGAAAATATATGTTTCCAGGATGGCTGGAGTCAGAAAATCTGACTCGCTGTTTATCCTGTATGCACCCAACAAGCTGGGTGCTCCTGCTGCTAAGCAGACTATTGCTCGTTGGATTTGTAGTACAATTCAGCTTGCACATTCTGTGGCAGGCCTGCCACAGCCAAAATCTGTAAAAGCCCATTCCACACGGAAAGTGGGCTCATCTTGGGCGGCTGCCCGAGGGGTCTCGGCTTTACAACTTTGCCGAGCAGCTACTTGGTCAGGGGCAAACACGTTTTGCTAAATTCTACAAATTTGATACCCTGGCTGAGGAGGACCTGGAGTTCTCTCATTCGGTGCTGCAGAGTCATCCGCACTCTCCCGCCCGTTTGGGAGCTTTGGTATAATCCCCATGGTCCTTACGGAGTTCCCAGCATCCACTAGGACGTCAGAGAAAATAAGAATTTACTTACCGATAATTCTATTTCTCGTAGTCCATAGTGGATGCTGGGCGCCCATCCCAAGTGCGGATTGTCTGCAATACTTGTACATAGTTATTGTTAACTAAATCGGGTTATTGTTGTAGTGAGCCATCTTTTCTAGAGGCTCCTCTGTTATCATACTGTTAACTGGGTTTAGATCACAAGTTATACGGTGTGATTGGTGTGGCTGGTATGAGTCTTACCCAGGATTCAAAATCCTTCCTTATTGTGTACGCTCGTCCGGGCACAGTATCCTAACTGAGGCTTGGAGGAGGGTCATAGGGGGAGGAGCCAGTGCACACCAGGTAGTCCTAAAGCTTTATTTTTGTGCCCAGTCTCCTGCGGAGCCGCTATTCCCCATGGTCCTTACGGAGTTCCCAGCATCCACTACGGACTACGAGAAATAGAATTATCGGTGAGTAAATTCTTATTATTTCAGTCACAGTCGTGTGGCAGACCCTGTCGCTGAAATGATGGGTTCGTTAAAGTGTGCATGTCCTGTTTATACAACATAAGGGTGGGTGGGAGGGCCCAAGGACAATTCCATCTTGCACCTCTTTTTTCTTTCATTTCTCTTTGCGTCATGTGCTGTTTGGGGAGTATTTTTTTGAAGGGCCATCCTGCGTGACACTGCAGTGCCACTCCTAGATGGGCCAGGTGTTTGTGTCGGCCACTTGGGTCGCTTATCTTAGTCACACAGCTACCTCATTGCGCATCTTTTTTTCTTTGCGTCATGTGCTGTTTGGGGAGTATTTTTTTGAAGGGCCATCCTGCGTGACACTGCAGTGCCACTCCTAGATGGGCCAGGTGTTTGTGTCGGCCACTTGGGTCGCTTATCTTAGTCACACAGCTACCTCATTGCGCCTCTTTTTTTCTTTGCGTCATGTGCTGTTTGGGGAGTATTTTTTTGAAGGGCCATCCTGCGTGACACTGCAGTGCCACTCCTAGATGGGCCAGGTGTTTGTGTCGGCCACTTGGGTCGCTTATCTTAGTCACACAGCTACCTCATTGCGCCTCTTTTTTTCTTTGCGTCATTTGCTGTTTGGGGAGTATTTTTTGGAAGGGCCATCCTGCGTGACACTGCAGTGCCACTCCTAGATGGGCCAGGTGTTTGTGTCGGCCACTTGGGTCGCTTATCTTAGTCATCCAGCGACCTTGGTGCAAATTTTAGGACTAAAAATAATATTGTGAGGTGTGAGGTGTTGAGAATAGACTGGAAATGAGTGTAAATTATGGTTATTGAGGTTAATAATACTATGGGATCAAAATGACCCCCAAATTCTATGATTTAAGCTGTTTTTTAGTTTTTTTTTTAAAAAACACCCGAATCCAAAACACACCCGAATCCGACAAAAAAAAATTCGGTGAGGTTTTGACAAAACGCGTCCGAACCCAAAACACGGCCGCGGAACCGAACCCAAAACCAAAACACAAAACCCGAAAAATTTCCGGTGCACATCACTAGTAATTGGTGGCGGTGCCACATGCAGCTGTCCCTCTCTTTCCACATTGGCTTGCCACCGCCGCTGTGAATGCAGGGATGAGGGAAGAGCATCCCAGCATTCACAGCAGCGGCAGCCAGCCTATGTGGAAGGAGAGGGACAGCTGCAGCGGCGCCGCCACCAATTACAGTGTGCTGCTGCGGCTCCTGAGTCCACCTCCCTCCTCCTCCCCTGCCTCCGGAGCGTCTCCTCTCCTCGCTCAGGTGGCTTGTAATGAGTCAGTTTGACTCATTACAATGCCGCTGAGCAAAGTCACGGGGATGCGGCCAGTTGCGCCCTCAGGGCGACTGCGCTGTGTGCCACGCACACCTGGCACACACGTAGTTACGGCCCTGCATCAGCACTTGTTATTAACCAAAATTTTATGCGGTCCGGCAAACCAAGGAGCGGGTTGACATTCCTGTCCACATTATGATGCTGCAGCTGGAAAGGCGTATTATTACTAGGCATTCAAACTTTTGTCTTACTTATGAGTAGAGATGAGCGCCGGAAATTTTTCGGGTTTTGTGTTTTGGTTTTGGGTTCGGTTCCGCGGCCGTGTTTTGGGTTCGACCGCGTTTTGGCAAAACCTCACCGAATTTTTTTTGTCGGATTCGGGTGTGTTTTGGATTCGGGTGTTTTTTTTCCAAAAAACCTAAAAAACAGCTTAAATCATAGAATTTGGCGGTCATTTTGATCCCAAAGTATTATTAACCTCAAAAACCATAATTTACACTCATTTTCAGTCTATTCTGAATACCTCACACCTCACAATATTATTTTTAGTCCTAAAATTTGCACCGAGGTCGCTGTGTGAGTAAGATAAGCGACCCTAGTGGCCGACACAAACACCGGGCCCATCTAGGAGTGGCACTGCAGTGTCACGCAGGATGGCCCTTCCAAAAAACCCTCCCCAAACAGCACATGACGCAAAGAAAAAAAGAGGCGCAATGAGGTAGCTGTGTGAGTAAGATTAGCGACCCTAGTGGCCGACACAAACACCGGGCCCATCTAGGAGTGGCACTGCAGTGTCACGCAGGATGTCCCTTCCAAAAAACCCTCCCCAAACAGCACATGACGCAAAGAAAAAAAGAGGCGCAATGAGGTAGCTGTGTGAGTAAGATAAGCGACCCTAGTGGCCGACACAAACACCGGGCCCATCTAGGAGTGGCACTGCAGTGTCACGCAGGATGTCCCTTCCAAAAAACCCTCCCCAAACAGCACATGACGCAAAGAAAAAGAAAAGAAAAAAGAGGTGCAAGATGGAATTGTCCTTGGGCCCTCCCACCCACCCTTATGTTGTATAAACAAAACAGGACATGCACACTTTAACCAACCCATCATTTCAGTGACAGGGTCTGCCACACGACTGTGACTGATATGACGGGTTGGTTTGGACCCCCCCCAAAAAAGAAGCAATTAATCTCTCCTTGCACAAACTGGCTCTACAGAGGCAAGATGTCCACCTCATCATCACCCTCCGATATATCACCGTGTACATCCCCCTCCTCACAGATTATCAATTCGTCCCCACTGGAATCCACCATCTCAGCTCCCTGTGTACTTTGTGGAGGCAATTGCTGCTGGTCAATGTCTCCGCGGAGGAATTGATTATAATTCATTTTAATGAACATCATCTTCTCCACATTTTCTGGATGTAACCTCGTACGCCGATTGCTGACAAGGTGAGCGGCGGCACTAAACACTCTTTCGGAGTACACACTTGTGGGAGGGCAACTTAGGTAGAATAAAGCCAGTTTGTGCAAGGGCCTCCAAATTGCCTCTTTTTCCTGCCAGTATAAGTACGGACTGTGTGACGTGCCTACTTGGATGCGGTCACTCATATAATCCTCCACCATTCTATCAATGTTGAGAGAATCATATGCAGTGACAGTAGACGACATGTCCGTAATCGTTGGCAGGTCCTTCAGTCCGGACCAGATGTCAGCATCAGCAGTCGCTCCAGACTGCCCTGCATCACCGCCAGCGGGTGGGCTCGGAATTCTGAGCCTTTTCCTCGCACCCCCAGTTGCGGGAGAATGTGAAGGAGGAGATGTTGACAGGTCGCGTTCCGCTTGACTTGACAATTTTGTCACCAGCAGGTCTTTCAACCCCAGCAGACTTGTGTCTGCCGGAAAGAGAGATCCAAGGTAGGCTTTAAATCTAGGATCGAGCACGGTGGCCAAAATGTAGTGCTCTGATTTCAACAGATTGACCACCCGTGAATCCTTGTTAAGCGAATTAAGGGCTCCATCCACAAGTCCCACATGCCTAGCGGAATCGCTCCGTGTTAGCTCCTCCTTCAATGTCTCCAGCTTCTTCTGCAAAAGCCTGATGAGGGGAATGACCTGACTCAGGCTGGCAGTGTCTGAACTGACTTCACGTGTGGCAAGTTCAAAGGGCATCAGAACCTTGCACAACGTTGAAATCATTCTCCACTGCGCTTGAGACAGGTGCATTCCACCTACTATATCGTGCTCAATTGTATAGGCTTGAATGGCCTTTTGCTGCTCCTCCAACCTCTGAAGCATATAGAGGGTTGAATTCCACCTCGTTACCACTTCTTGCTTCAGATGATGGCAGGGCAGGTTCAGTAGTTTTTGGTGGTGCTCCAGTCTTCTGTACGTGGTGCCTGTACGCCGAAAGTGTCCCGCAATTCTTCTGGCCACCGACAGCATCTCTTGCACGCCCCTGTCGTTTTTTAAAAAATTCTGCACCACCAAATTCAAGGTATGTGCAAAACATGGGACGTGCTGGAATTTGCCCATATTTAATGCACACACAATATTGCTGGCGTTGTCCGATGCCACAAATCCACAGGAGAGTCCAATTGGGGCAAGCCATTCCGCGATGATCTTCCTCAGTTGCCGTAAGAGGTTTTCAGCTGTGTGCGTATTCTGGAAAGCGGTGATACAAAGCGTAGCCTGCCTAGGAAAGAGTTGGCGTTTGCGAGATGCTGCTACTGGTGCCGCCGCTGCTGTTCTTGCGGCGGGAGTCCATACATCTACCCAGTGGGCTGTCACAGTCATATAGTCCTGACCCTGCCCTGCTCCACTTGTCCACATGTCCGTGGTTAAGTGGACATTGGGTACAACTGCATTTTTTAGGACACTGGTGAGTCTTTTTCTGACGTCCGTGTACATTCTCGGTATCGCCTGCCTAGAGAAGTGGAACCTAGATGGTATTTGGTAACGGGGGCACACTGCCTCAATAAATTGTCTAGTTCCCTGTGAACTAACGGCGGATACCGGACGCACGTCTAACACCAACATAGTTGTCAAGGCCTCAGTTATCCGCTTTGCAGCAGGATGACTGCTGTGATATTTCATCTTCCTCGCAAAGGACTGTTGAACAGTCAATTGCTTACTGGAAGTAGTACAAGTGGGCTTACGACTTCCCCTCTGGGATGACCATCGACTCCCAGCAGCAACAACAGCAGCGCCAGCAGCAGTAGGCGTTACACGCAAGGATGCATCGGAGGAATCCCAGGCAGGAGAGGACTCGTCAGAATTGCCAGTGACATTGCCTGCAGGACTATTGGCATTCCTGGGGAAGGAGGAAATTGACACTGAGGGAGTTGGTGGGGTGGTTTGCGTGAGCTTGGTTACAAGAGGAAGGGATTTACTGGTCAGTGGACTGCTTCCGCTGTCACCCAAAGTTTTTGAACTTGTCACTGACTTATTATGAATGCGCTGCAGGTGACGTATAAGGGAGGATGTTCCGAGGTGGTTAACGTCCTTACCCCTACTTATTACAGCTTGACAAAGGGAACACACGGCTTGACACCTGTTGTCCGCATTTCTGGTGAAATACTTCCACACCGAAGAGCTGATTTTTTTGGTATTTTCACCAGGCATGTCAACGGCCATATTCCTACCACGGACAACAGGTGTCTCCCCGGGTGCCTGACTTAAACAAACCACCTCACCATCAGAATCCTCCTGGTCAATTTCCTCCCCAGCGCCAGCAACACCCATATCCTCCTCATCCTGGTGTACTTCAACACTGACATCTTCAATCTGACTATCAGGAACTGGACTGCGGGTGCTCCTTCCATCACTTGCAGGGGGCGTGCAAATGGTGGAAGGCGCATGCTCTTCACGTCCAGTGTTGGGAAGGTCAGGCATCGCAACCGACACAATTGGAGTCGGACTCTCCTTGTGGATTTGGGATTTCGAAGAACGCACAGTTCTTTGCGGTGCTACTGCTTTTGCCAGCTTTAGTCTTTTCATTTTTCTAGCGAGAGGCTGAGTGCTTCCATCCTCATGTGAAGCTGAACCACTAGCCATGAACATAGGCCAGGGCCTCAGCCGTTCCTTGCCACTCCGTGTGGTAAATGGCATATTGGCAAGTTTACGCTTCTCCTCCGACAATTTTATTTTAGGTTTTGGAGTCCTTTTTTTACTGATATTTGGTGTTTTGGATTTGACATGCTCTGTACTATGACATTGGGCATCGGCCTTGGCAGACGACGTTGCTGGCATTTCATCGTCTCGGCCATGACTAGTGGCAGCAGCTTCAGCACGAGGTGGAAGTGGATCTTGATCTTTCCCTAATTTTGGAACCTCAACATTTTTGTTCTCCATATTTTAATAGGCACAACTAAAAGGCACCTCAGGTAAACAATGGAGATGGATGGATTGGATACTAGTATACAATTATGGACGGGCTGCCGAGTGCCGACACAGAGGTAGCCACAGCCGTGAACTACCGCACTGTACTGTGTCTGCTGCTAATATATAGACTGGTTGATAAAGAGATAGTATACTCGTAACTAGTATGTATGTATAAAGAAAGAAAAAAAAACCACGGTTAGGTGGTATATACAATTATGGACGGGCTGCCGAGTGCCGACACAGGGGTAGCCACAGCCGTGAACTACCGCACTGTACTGTGTCTGCTGCTAATATAGACTGGTTGATAAAGAGATAGTATACTCGTAACTAGTATGTATGTATAAAGAAAGAAAAAAAAACCACGGTTAGGTGGTATATACAATTATGGACGGGCTGCCGAGTGCCGACACAGAGGTAGTCACAGCCGTGAACTACCGCACTGTACTGTGTCTGCTGCTAATATAGACTGGTTGATAAAGAGATAGTATACTCGTAACTAGTATGACTATAAAGAAAGAAAAAAAAACCACGGTTAGGTGGTATATACAATTATGGACGGGCTGCCGAGTGCCGACACAGAGGTAGCCACAGCCGTGAACTACCGCACTGTACTGTGTCTGCTGCTAATATATAGACTGGTTGATAAAGAGATAGTATACTCGTAACTAGTATGTATGTATAAAGAAAGAAAAAAAAACCACGGTTAGGTGGTATATACAATTATGGACGGGCTGCCGAGTGCCGACACAGAGGTAGCCACAGCCGTGAACTACCGCACTGTACTGTGTCTGCTGCTAATATAGACTGGTTGATAAAGAGATAGTATACTCGTAACTAGTATGACTATAAAGAAAGAAAAAAAAACCACGGTTAGGTGGTATATACAATTATGGACGGGCTGCCGAGTGCCGACACAGAGGTAGCCACAGCCGTGAACTACCGCACTGTACTGTGTCTGCTGCTAATATATAGACTGGTTGATAAAGAGATAGTATACTCGTAACTAGTATGTATGTATAAAGAAAGAAAAAAAAACCACGGTTAGGTGGTATATACAATTATGGACGGGCTGCCGAGTGCCGACACAGAGGTAGCCACAGCCGTGAACTACCGCACTGTACTGTGTCTGCTGCTAATATAGACTGGTTGATAAAGAGATAGTATACTCGTAACTAGTATGTATGTATAAAGAAAGAAAAAAAAACCACGGTTAGGTGGTATATACAATTATGGACGGGCTGCCGAGTGCCGACACAGAGGTAGCCACAGCCGTGAACTACCGCACTGTACTGTGTCTGCTGCTAATATATAGACTGGTTGATAAAGAGATAGTATACTCGTAACTAGTATGTATGTATAAAGAAAGAAAAAAAAACCACGGTTAGGTGGTATATACAATTATGGACGGGCTGCCGAGTGCCGACACAGAGGTAGCCACAGCCGTGAACTACCGCACTGTACTGTGTCTGCTGCTAATATATAGACTGGTTGATAAAGAGATAGTATACTCGTAACTAGTATGTATGTATAAAGAAAGAAAAAAAAACCACGGTTAGGTGGTATATACAATTATGGACGGGCTGCCGAGTGCCGACACAGAGGTAGCCACAGCCGTGAACTACCGCACTGTACTGTGTCTGCTGCTAATATAGACTGGTTGATAAAGAGATAGTATACTCGTAACTAGTATGTATGTATAAAGAAAGAAAAAAAAAACACGGTTAGGTGGTATATACAATTATGGACGGGCTGCCGAGTGCCGACACAGAGGTAGCCACAGCCGTGAACTACCGCACTGTACTGTGTCTGCTGCTAATATAGACTGGTTGATAAAGAGATAGTATACTCGTAACTAGTATGACTATAAAGAAAGAAAAAAAAAACACGGTTAGGTGGTATATACAATTATGGACGGGCTGCCGAGTGCCGACACAGAGGTAGCCACAGCCGTGAACTACCGCACTGTACTGTGTCTGCTGCTAATATAGACTGGTTGATAAAGAGATAGTATACTACTAATATTATATATACTGGTGGTCAGGTCACTGGTCACTAGTCACACTGGCAGTGGCACTCCTGCAGCAAAAGTGTGCACTGTTTAATTTTAATATAATATTATGTACTCCTGGCTCCTGCTATAACCTATAACTGGCACTGCAGTGCTCCCCAGTCTCCCCCACAATTATAAGCTGTGTGAGCTGAGCACAGTCAGATATATATATACATTGATGCAGCACACTGGGCTGAGCAGTGCACACAGATATGGTATGTGACTGAGTCACTGTGTGTATCGTTTTTTTCAGGCAGAGAACGGATATATTAAATAAAACAAACAACTGCACTGTCTGGTGGTCACTGTGGTCGTCAGTCACTAAACTCTGCACTCTCTTCTACAGTATCACAGCCTCAGGTCAATCTCTCTCTCTCTCTCTCAACCCTAATCTAAATGGAGAGGACGCCAGCCACGTCCTCTCCCTATCAATCTCAATGCACGTGTGAAAATGGCGGCGACGCGCGGCTCCTTATATAGAATCCGAGTCTCGCGAGAATCCGACAGCGTCATGATGACGTTCGGGCGCGCTCGGGTTAACCGAGCAAGGCGGGAGGATCCGAGTCTGCTCGGACCCGTGAAAAAAACATGAAGTTCGTGCGGGTTCGGATTCAGAGAAACCGAACCCGCTCATCTCTACTTATGAGTTTGGGTTCTAATTTATAATAGAAGAAATGTTCAAGTTCAGCCACATTACAGGAGGCCAGCATTGCGTCTGAGCTTGCCGCAAAGGAGCATTGGATGCTGGGAGTGCAACGGATGACCTAACACCCTAGTTCAAACACAGCATGTCAGTAGAAGAAATTCTACAGAAGGAATCCACACTTTACATGACTGCATTTACTAGGCAGAGAAGGTGATGTCATGATGATGGGTTCACTACGATATGCCGGCGGTCGGGCTCCCGGCGACCAGCATACCGGCGCCGGGAGCCCGACCGCCGGCTTACCGACAGTGTGGCGAGCGCAAATGAGCCCCTTGCGGGCTCGCTGCGCTCGCCACGCTACGGGCATGGTGGCGCGCTACGCGCGCCGCACCATTTTATTCTCCCTCCAGGGGGGTCGTGGACCCCCACGAGGGAGAATAAGTGTCGGTATGCCGGCTGTCGTGATCCCGGCACCGGTATACTGTGCGCCGGGATCCCGTCAGTCGGCATACTGATGATTACTCAGCCAAGAAATAACTATCTGTATACTTTAATAGACTTACAAGAATTGTAAAGTGCAAGTTTAGAAAAAAATTATCTCTCACTTATAAGAGTCACACATTAATCCAACAACAAGATATAACTGTATATCGCTAAACTACACAGTAATCCATATTTCAACAGAAATTACATGTGCAGCAAATTCTTTCAGACACATTCATAGGCAAACGCAGGGGGGGTTTATGGTCACATCATGCAGTTTAATGGACAGAGTGGAGCTGCTGCACATGCCCAGTGGTAGCAGCTTCTTCTACCATGTTTGCTGTGTGTGAATCCTCAAACAGTGCACTGCACCTGAGAGTAGCTACCAGGAAGAAGAGAAAGGGGCCTTACCATGTGGTAGGAGAATGTGTGCTTAGAAAGTGCAGTACTGCTTTTGTTATATTTGTGTCTTTATTTTCTGTAGTATGTTTAACCTTTTCCTGACCACTTATTTATATTAATTAAATGTTTGATACAGCCTATACTATAGATCATCTATAGTGTTAAATTACTACTGTATTCCATGTTCCGCAGAGTGGGAGATTGTGGATTGCATTTTGAAACGCCCCTCTAGAAATCTTGCGTTTACCACTGACGTTACTCCTAATTTACCATCAAGCACACAAAGCAGAACAGACCACCATTTCATATTTACATAGTTGATTTAAACAAATGAAATGTGCATGTAAAAGGCTTAAAGCAATACTTCAGAGTACCATAGGCCACGGGCGTAGCTAGTACTTTGTGGGCCCCATAGCAACATTTTGAAGGGACTACTGTCCCAAAGCTTCTAGAGAGACAGCTCTCCACAACAGCTGTTAATATTATACCCCATAATAGTGCCCTAGTTCATATTTTGTCACATTGTAGGACTGTCAGTACACATTAAGCAACACAGTACCATCAATTCCCATTATGACATACAATGTCTCTAGAGCCCTCTTGTTTATTTGATATCATATTACAATGAGCAAGTCCAGGGGTTTAACTAGCTATATTGTAGGCCCCAAGGCCAGTGGTGGATCCAGCAGGGGGCGATGAGGGCGATCAACCCCCGTAACACAGTGACCCAGCCCCGTCCACTTGTTTTTCCTGTGGGCAGCAGAGGTCGGGGGAGCTGTGTGCAATGGCCGGGACCTGGCCGCATTGAATATGGGCAGCTGAGACGGTGTCGGGTGAGACCATCCAGTATGCCCCAGCCCCTGCTACCAGCAGCAGCACAACTCTCTGCTGCCGTGGCCTTGATTGCTACTTCAGCCGTGGAGGAGCTGCCACCGCCACCATGTCTGACTACCCCAGAGCCCAGCCCGGGAGCCGCAAGGATGCCCGACAGGTAAGGGGCGGGGAGAGGACGGGAGGCGATTGGCTGGTGTGGAAAGAGCAGCCAGAGTGCTGTGCTGGGGAGAGCCAGCCAGGGCAGGAGAGACAGGGGACCCGTTCCAGGAGATGGAGGAGGAGGAGGGCTGGGTGGACAGGACTTCATCCTGTTGTGTCTGTGTATGTACTGTATGGTGCATCACTACTGTCTGTATGTGCATGGAGTGTTACTAGGGGTTGTGTATGCTGTGTATCACTAGTGTCTATGTGTGTGTTAGTAGTGTATGTATGGTGTATCACTAATGTCTATGTGTGTTAGTATTGTATGTATGGTGTATCACTAGTGTCTGTGTGTGTGTTAGTAGTGTATGTATGTATGTATGTATGTATGTATGTATGGTGTATCACTAGTGTCTGTGTGTGTGTTAGTAGTGTATGTATGTATGTATGTATGTATGTATGTATGGTGTATCACTAGTTTCTGTGTGTGTGTGTGTGTGTGTGTGTGTGTGTGTGTGTGTGTGTGTGTGTGTGTGAGTAGTGTATGTATGGTGTATTACTAGTGTCTGTGTGGGTTAGTAGTGTATGATGTACAGTATGGTGTATACCTAGTGTCTGTGTGTGTGTTAGTAGTGTATGTATGTATGTATGTATGTATGTATGTATGGTGTATCACTAGTTTTTGTGTGTGTGTTAGTAGTGTATGTACGCAGGGTTGGACTGGCCCACAGGGGTACAGGGGAAACCACCGGTGGGTCCTACTGCCTGGGGGGCCCACCCTCTCCTCTAGGGATCAGGTTCCAGACTGTGCTGTTACTAATCTAGTACATAATCTTGCATGCACTACAGTGTTTACTGTATATATATATATATATATATATATATATATATACAGTATATATATATATATATATATACAGTATATATATATATATATATATATGTACACACAGTATATATATATATATATATATATATATGGGACAACACTTGCAAAATGGTTAGGCAAATCAATGTGGTGGCTGGGCAGACGCCCTCTAGAAACTGGCCACACCCCTAAACATGGGCCCCTACCACTGCATTTCCCTGGTGGACCCTACATGCCCCAGTCCGACACTGTATGTATGGTGTATCACTAGTGTCTGTGTGGGTTAGTAGTGTATGTATGGTGTATCACTAGGTCCTAGCAGACTGGACCTGAAGGGGGAGGAGTCCGGATTCATTTTAAAACCGCCCCTCTATAGGAGAAGTCTAGTTCCGCCCCTGTCCAAGGCAAATGTTTTTAAGGGCCTCTATGTATCACCCAAAGGTGAAAAGTGTTTATAACTAGTGATGAGCGGGTTCGGTTTCTCGGAAACCGAACCCCCCCGAACTTCACCCTTTTTACATGGGTCCGAGCCATACTCGGATTCTCCCGTATGGCTCAGTTAACCCGAGCGCGCCCAAACGTCATCATCCCGCTGTCGGATTCTCGCGAGATTCGGATTCTATATAAGCAGCCGCGCGTCGCCGCCATTTTCACTCGTGCATTGGAAATGTTAGGGAGAGGACGTGGCTGGCGTCCTCTCCGCTATTGTTGAACTTGATTGTGCACTATTGCTTAATTGTGGGGAGGGCTGGGGAGCAGCTGTATAATATAGGAGGAGTACAGTGCAAAGTTTTGCTGATCAGTGACCACCAGTTATCCGTTCTCTGCCTGAAAAAAACGCTCCATATCTGTGCTCAGTGTGCTGCATATATCTGTGCTCACACTGCTTAATTGTGGGGACTGGGGAGCAGCTGTATTATATAGCAGGAATACAGTGCAGAGTTTTGCTGACAGTGACCACCAGTATACGTTGTCTGCCTGAAAAACACTCCATATCTGTGCTCAGTGTGCTGCTTTATTGTGGGGACAGGGGACCACCAGTATAAAATTATATAGGAGGAGTACAGTGCAGAGTTTTGCTGACCAGTGACCACCAGTATATAATATATAGCATAACGGTACAGTAGGCCACTGCTGTACCTACCTCTGTGTCGTCATTAAGTATACTATCCATCTAGATTCTATACCTGTGGTGCATTTCAGTTGTGCAGTTTGCTGACATAGTGACCACCAGTATATATAGCAGCACGGTACGGAAGGCCACTGCTGTACCTACCTCTGTGTCGTCAAGTATACTATCCATCTACATTCTATACCTGTGGTCAGGCCCGGCGACAGGGGGGGTCAAAGGGGACACCCGTCCCGGGCCCCGCCGTTGTTAGGGGCCCCAAGGTCCAGGCAGCGGGCAGCAGTGGCTGCAGTTCATCACAACTGTCAAAAAAAACTGTTTGCTCCCGGCATCGCGGATTCGCGAGCCGGCCGCTGCGCTGTGATTTAAGTGTGTGTGTTTGTATGCGTGCGCCCCCCCAAGTCCCGTGTGCTGTTCAACCCCTCAGTGCCCTGTGATTGATGTGTGTTTGCGTGCGCGCGCCCCCGCCCCCCCTCCTTCTCTCCCAAATCCTGTGTGCTGCTCACCCCTCAGTGCCCTGTTTACCCCTCAGTGCCCCCAGCCCCCAGGTCACCTGTTATCCTGCCAACCATTTCCCAGCCAGGAAGCTCGGCCGGACAGGTCACCTGTTATCCTGCCAGCCAGTCCCCAGCCAGGACCGCCCCTCCAGCGTCCTCACCGCACGCTGCCTCCCTGTCTCTCTCTGCTGTGTGAGTGAGGAGCCGGACTGAGGCACGGAGCGCACAGCAGGAGCTGCCAGGACAGGACAGACAGAGTACTGCGGCCTGTGGGAATTGGGGAGGCAAGCCTGGTGAATTAGCGCGGCTGTGTCAGTGTGTTGCTGCAGCAGCAAGCAGGGTAAGGCTTTTGCATTTCATAAATCATAATACATGTTTATGTATAGGGAATGGGATTTGGGTTTGGGTTAGGGCTTTAGGTTTAGTTTGGGGTGGGATGCCGGCAGGCAGGCACATTATCCATGCATATGCATTCTGCACATGGATGCATCTGCATGCATGTGCGTGTCAGATGAGATCAGACTCATCAGAGCAGAATGTCTGTGCTGTGGTGGTGACTGGTTATTCAGGCTCAGTTGCTGCTCAGCACAGACTACAAAATTCATGACCATTGTGGGTCTGTGAATCTTAATTTTGGAAAGGGATGATCCCATTATATCGGTATTGTATTGTTCCATTAAAGTTTTGTTTTCTAGACGTTAGAGAGTCTATAATTTTGTTTTTAATATACTTGTGTCCTGTAGATAATATGGGTCCCTGTCCTGTTTCCTGGGGGTGGGGATGGTGGGGGTGGAGTAGGGGGGCGGGGGGGGCCCGCAGAGATATCAGTGTACCGGGCCCCAAAATTTCTGTTGCCGGCCCTGCCTGTGGTGCATTTTAGTTTTGCAGTTTTCTGACACAGTGACCACCAGTATACTATATATAGCAGTACGGTACGGAAGGCCACTGCTGTACCTACCTCTGTGTCGTCATTAAGTATACTATCCATCTACATTCTATACCTGTGGTGCATTAAAGTTTTGCAGTTTGCTGACACAGTGACCACCAGTATACTATATATAGCAGTACGGTACGGAAGGCCACTGCTGTACCTACCTCTGTGTCGTCATTAAGTATACTATCCATCTACATTCTATACCTGTGGTGCATTTTAGTTTTGCAGTTTGCTGACACAGTGACCACCAGTATACTATATATAGCAGTACGGTACGGAAGGCCACTGCTGTACCTACCTCTGTGTCGTCATTATGTATACTATCCATCTACATTCTATACCTGTGGTGCATTTTAGTTTTGCAGTTTGCTGACACAGTGACCACCAGTATACTATATATAGCAGTACGGTACGGAAGGCCACTGCTGTACCTACCTCTGTGTCGTCATTAAGTATACTATCCATCTACATTCTATACCTGTGATGCATTTTAGTTTTGCAGTTTGCTGACACAGTGACCACCAGTATACTATATATAGCAGTACGGTACGGAAGGCCACTGCTGTACCTACCTCTGTGTCGTCATTAAGTATACTATCCATCTACATTCTATACCTGTGGTGCATTTTAGTTTTGCAGTTTGCTGACACAGTGACCACCAGTATACTATATATAGCAGTACGGTACGGAAGGCCACTGCTGTACCTACCTCTGTGTCGTCATTAAGTATACTATCCATCTACATTCTATACCTGTGGTGCATTTTAGTTTTGCAGATTGCTGACAGTGACCACCAGTATATATAGCAGTACGGTACGGAAGGCCACTGCTCTACCTACCTCTGTGTCGTCAAGTATACTATCCATCCATACCTGTTGTGCATTTCAGTTGTGCGCAGTATATATAGTAGTAGGCCATTGCTATTGATAGTTACTGGCATATAATTCCACACATTAAAAAATGGAGAACAAAAATGTGGAGGTTAAAATAGGGAAAGATCAAGATCCACTTCCACCTCGTGCTGAATCTGCTGCCACTAGTCATGGCCGAGATGATGAAATGCCATCAACGTCGTCTGCCAAGGCCGATGCCCAATGTCATAGTAGAGAGCATGTAAAATCCAAAACACAAAAGTTCAGTAAAATGACCCAAAAATCAAAATTAAAAGCGTCTGAGGAGAAGCGTAAACTTGCCAATATGCCATTTACGACACAGAGTGGCAAGGAACGGCTGAGGCCCTGGCCTATGTTCATGGCTAGTGGTTCAGCTTCACATGAGGATGGAAGCACTCATCCTCTCGCTAGAAAAATGAAAAGACTTAAGCTGGCAAAAGCACAGCAAAGAACTGTGCGTTCTTCTAAATCACAAATCCCCAAGGAGAGTCCAATTGTGTCGGTTGCGATGGCTGACCTTCCCAACACTGGACGGGAAGAGCTTGCGCCTTCCACCATTTGCACGCCCCCTGCAAGTGCTGGAAGGAGCACCCGCAGTCCAGTTCCTGATAGTCAAATTGAAGATGTCACTGTTGAAGTACACCAGGATGAGGATATGGGTGTTGCTGGCGATGGGGAGGAAATTGACAAGGAGGATTCTGATGGTGAGGTGGTTTGTTTAAGTCAGGCACCCGGGGAGACACCGGTTGTCCGTGGGACGAATATGGCCATTAACATGCCTGGTCAAAATACAAAAAAAATCAGCTCTTCGGTGTGGAATTATTTCAACACAAATGCGGACAACAGGTGTCAAGCCGTGTGTTGCCTTTGTCAAGCTGTAATAAGTAGGGGTAAGGACGATAACCACCTCGGAACATCCTCCCTTATACGTCACCTGCAGCGCATTCATCATAAGTCAGTGACAAGTTCAAAAACTTTGGGTGACAGCGGAAGCAGTCCACTGACCACTAAATCCCTTCCTCTTGTAACCAAGCTCCTACAAACCACACCACCAACTCCCTCAGTGTCAATTTCCTCCTTACCCAGGAAAGCCAATAGTCCTGCAGGCCATGTCACTGGCAAGTCTGACGAGTCCTCTCTTGCCTGGGATTCCTCCGATGCATCCTTGAGTGTAACGCTAACTGCTGCTGGCGCTGCTGTTGTAGCTGCTGGGAGTCGATCGTCATCCCAGAGGGGAAGTCGGAAGACCACTTGTACTACTTCCAGTAAGCAATTGACTGTCCAACAGTCCTTTGCGAGGAAGATGAAATATCACAGCAGTCATCCTGCTGCAAAGCAGATAATTCAGGCCTTGGCAGCCTGGGTGGTGAGAAATGTGGTTCCGGTATCCACCGTTAATTCAGAGGCAACTAGAGACTTGATTGAGGTACTGTGTCCCCGGTACCAAATACCATCTAGGTTCCATTTCTCTAGGCAGGCGATACCGAAAATGTACACAGACCTCAGAAAAAGACTCACCAGTGTCCTAAAAAATGCAGTTGTACCCAATGTCCACTTAACCACGGACATGTGGACAAGTGGAGCAGGGCAGACTCAGGACTATATGACTGTGACAGCCCACTGGGTAGATGTATTGCCTCCCGCAGCAAGAACAGCAGCGGCGGCACCAGTAGCAGCATCTCGCAAACGCCAACTCATTCCTAGGCAGGCTACGCTTTGTATCACCGCTTTCCAGAAGAGGCACACAGCTGACAACCTCTTACGGAAACTGAGGAAGATCATCGCAGAATGGCTTACCCCAATTGGACTCTCCTGGGGATTTGTGACATCGGACAACGCCAGCAATATTGTGCGTGCATTACATCTGGGCAAATTCCAGCACGTCCCATGTTTTGCACATACATTGAATTTGGTGATGCAGAATTATTTAAAAAACGACAGGGGCGTGCAAGAGATGCTGTTGGTGGCCCGAAGAATTGCGGGCCACTTTCGGCATTCAGCCACCGCGTACAGAAGACTGGAGCACCACCAAACATTCCTGAACCTGCCCTGCCATCATCTGAAGCAAGAGGTGGTAACGAGGTGGAATTCAACCCTCTATATGCTTCAGAGGATGGAGGAGCAGCAAAAGGCCATTCAAGCCTATACATCTGCCCACGATATAGGCAAAGGAGGGGGAATGCACCTGACTCAAGCGCAGTGGAGAATGATTTCAACGTTGTGCATGGTTCTGCAACCCTTTGAACTTGCCATACGTGAAGTCAGTTTAGACACTGCCAGCCTGAGTCAGGTCATTCCCCTCATCAAGCTTTTGCAGAAGAAGCTGGAGACATTGAAGGAGGAGCTAAAACAGAGCGATTCCGCTAGGCATGTGGGACTTGTGGATGGAGCCCTTAATTCGCTTAACCAGGATTCACGGGTGGTCAATCTGTTGAAATCAGAGCACTACATTTTGGCCACCGTGCTCGATCCTAGATTTAAAACCTACGTTGGATCTCTCTTTCCGGCAGACACAAGTCTGCAGAGGTTCAAAGACCTGCTGGTGAGAAAATTGTCAAGTCAAGCGGAACGTGACCCATCAACATCTCCTCCTTCACATTCTCCCGCAACTGGGGGTGCGAGGAAAAGGCTAAGAATTCTGAGCCCACCCGCTGGCGGTGATGCAGGGCAGTCTGGAGCGAGTGCTGACATCTGGTCCGGACTAAAGGACCTGCCAACGATTACTGACATGTCGTCTACTGTCACTTCATATGATTCTCTCACCATTGAAAGAATGGTGGATGATTATATGAGTGACCGCATCCAAGTAGGCACATCAGACAGTCCGTACGTATACTGGCAGGAAAAAGAGGCAATTTGGAGGCCCTTGCACAAACTGGCTTTATTCTACCTAAGTTGCCCTCCGTCCAGTGTGTACTCCGAAAGAGTGTTTAGTGCAGCCGCTCACCTTGTCAGCAATCGGCGTACGAGGTTACTTCCAGAAAATGTGGAGAAGATGATGTTCTTCAAAATTAATTATAATCAATTCCTCCGTGGAGACATTCACCAGCAGCAATTGCCTCCACAAAGTACACAGGGACCTGAGATGGTGGATTCCAGTGGGAACGAATTAATAATCTGTGAGGAGGGGGATGTACACAGTGAAAGGGGTGAGGAATTGGAGGATGATGATGAGGTGGACATCTTGCCTCTGTAGAGCCAGTTTGTGCAAGGAGAGATTGATTGCTTCTTTTTTTGGTGGGGGCCCAAACCAACCAGTCATTTCAGTCACAGTCGTGTGGCAGACCCTGTCGCTGAAATGATGGGTTCGTTAAAGTGTGCATGTCCTGTTTATACAACATAAGGGTGGGTGGGAGGGCCCAAGGACAATTCCATCTTGCACCTCTTTTTTCTTTAATTTTTCTTTGCATCATGTGCTATTTGGGGACAATTTTTTTGAAGTGCCAGCCTGCCTGACACTGCAGTGCCACTCCTAGATGGGCCAGGTGTTTGTGTCGGCCACTTGTGTCGCTTAGCTTAGTCACACAGCGACCTTGGTGCGCCTCTTTTTTTCTTTGCATCATGTGCTGTTTGGGGACTATTTTTTTGAAGTGCCATCCTGCCTGACACTGCAGTGCCACTCCTAGATGGGCCAGGTGTTTGTGTCGGCCACTTGTGTCGCTTAGCTTAGCCATCCAGCGACCTCGGTGCAAATTTTAGGACTAAAAATAATATTGTGAGGTGTGAGGTGTTCAGAATAGACTGGAAATGAGTGGAAATTATGGTTATTGAGGTTAATAAAACTATGGGATCAAAATGACCCCCAAATTCTATGATTTAATCTGTTTTTTAGGGTTTTTTGTAAAAAACACCAGAATCCAAAACACACCCGAATCCAACAAAAAAATTTCTGTGAGGTTTTGCCAAAACGCGTCCGAATCAAAAACACGGCGGCGGAACCGAATCCAAAACCAAAACACAAAACCCGAAAAATGTCCGGTGCACATCACTATTTATAACATATGTAACTGTAACAGGGAAAGTGGTCACCATAGCAGCTGCACTCCCTGCACCTCTAGTAGCCGCGCCCTTGCCATGGACTATACAGGAAGCTGCCATTATTTGAAGACACTAAGGAGCTTGATGATGCAATTTGTAGCAAAACATGGCAGTGCACAGAGTAAGCAGCACTGCAAAGATGCAAAAGACATCACCACTCGCCACCTAAGGTCCACGACCAGCCAACCCTCCTCCCCCACTCGCCACCCCCCACCGGGATTCCGCTGCCGGGATCCCGGCGTCGGTATGCTGACCATCAGTCTCCTGACCACCGGTCACGTATACCACACCCCTGGTACAGATGTAATAAGCCTGGAGAAGTGATAAAGCAGTTATAAGTGGATGGTGAATGCACCAGCCAATCAGCTCCTGTCATTTTTTTTCAAACCCGTAAGAATTGGCTGGTCTTTATCACCTTCCACTTATCACTGCTTTATCACTTCTCCAGGCTTAATACATCTGCCCCACTGTGAGTTATGAGTACTGTTTATAAAACATTATTTAATAACACCACATAAGCCCTGGTTACAAATGTAACTATTTAATCATACAATATGGCTGCGTAACATGGCTGCATAAGTCCGAACATTTAATTTGCTGATTTTACAATACTGGGAGAAATGTAATAACTTGAGAATTCCAGTGACGTAAAGATACCAAAAACTCACAGCAATATTGCGGTAACTTTAGCGTAGAGGACGTGGGATGTCACAGTCAGACATTTAGAGATAAAATGTAGCATTTTTCGTACGACGTTCCCCCTATCATTTTCGTGCTGCACTGAATTATAACCACACCACAGACAAGCTCTATCATGTGGAGATTATAAAGTCTGTGCAATGCGAATTTCCAAATACAGCCCAGAATAGCCATTCCATGCAAACAAAAGGCATCAGTTTGAGATGGTGGGACCCATGTTGAGTTCATCATACACTTATTTACAGAGCTTATCCTGCATGTTTACACGCTATGGTAGCCTGCTCTGGAACATTGCATATGCAATTGCAAGTGATGCACTCCTCTTGCGCGGCCCGCCATCAGGAGAGTGCTGCGGGCACAGTAGTCCCGGGCCCTGCCTCTCTAACGCTTTGCTCCTCCCCCTTTTCGTGCCCGAGATCTGACAGTCACAGGAGGGAGAGAGGACGCTGCAAGCATCAATTGTAAGCACCCCTCCCAAAATGGCCGCCGCCTCATAGGAGACAGTTATTAAAGATACTAGAGGAGGCTCCTCTAGTATCTTTAATAACTGTCTCCTCTGAGGTGGTGGCCATTTTGGGAGGGACATTTTCAATTGAAGTTTGCAGTATCCTATCCCCCCTACTGTGACAGTGTCAGAACTCGGGTATGAAAAGGTGCGGGGCTACCAAAATGGAGGGGGCGGGGCTACACGGGACCAGGCTGGCTGCTACCACAGGTCACTGGAGAATGCTCTGCAACAGCTCCTGTGATAGGTAAGTTAGGGAGAGTGAGTAAGAGAGAGAAAGTGTGTGTGTGTGTGTGTGTGTGTGTGTGTGTGTGTGTGTGTGTGTGTGTGTGCGTGTGTGTGTGCGTGTATCTGAGTGTGTGTGTATCTATGTGTGTGTGTGGATATATATCTATTTTATTTTTGTACTATATATATATATATATATATATATATATATAGAAAAAGGCAGGGACAGCACTGAAAGCCACAGACAAAAAGTTTAAGGGAGGTGCAAGGCAGCAAATTGATATAAAGGCACTCACTTGATCCAATAAAGGAAAAAGCAGAACAAGCCAGCACTCACGGTTTTGATGAAAAGAAAAACGAAGGTTTATTCCATGTTGACACAATGAGCGTACATACAGGCACAGCCCACAGCCCGACAGCTGTTTCGACCGACTTAGGTCATCCTCAGGGGCTACAAGAGCTGAGTAATGCACAGGGATATAAACAAAAAACGGCGCCAAAATCAAAGACAGTAATCCACCAATGATGGAAGAGAGGGGCAGGGGCAAGTTCCATGTACGGCTCCCCCGCATCTCCCGGGCCGTCGCATGGTAACCAAGGTAAACAAAGCCGGCACGCTCCCTGGCAACAGCTCGAGTGCGCTGTTCGCAGCACAGGGGAGCCGGGCCAGCACCACTGACGCTCACTGGGGGGACGGGAGAGGGATGACAAAAGTGCGTTATACAAGGGTGCATATCAAAACAAAATGGGAAGGGTCTGGACGGAACATAACAATGAAGTAAAAGAAATAAACAATGCTGAATATGAAAACGCAAGGGACCGCTGTCAATTCACATTTAAGAGGTAACAAAAACCATTAGAGAAAGCCGCTGAGCCCAGAATCCTGGGGACACATAACGATGATATAATAAAGTTATCAATCACAGGCTGGAACAAAACCAGCCGGAATATTAGATGCAGGTTAAGAGATGGATAATGGGTGAAGGTGTATAATACCCAGCGGCAACGACTGGATGGCAAGAAGACAGCGAACCCACAGAAAGACCCTTACGAAGTGCAATAAGTGCAAGGCTGCAGAGGAATACACACGGGTCAAAGATGGAGCAGGATGTGGTCTCCGGTGTATTGAGAAGAGTGAAGCAAGGGATAGAATGGCATACAGGGCAAGCCGGTGAAAACCAGACCCGCCCAGATGCCATGTATAATGTGTGTAGATAAAAACAAAGTGGTGGGATAAGGAAGAAAGGAAGACACTGGAGCATGCATCAAAAGTGGGGAAAAAAAGAGAGAAAAACTCATGAAGAAAGGCCTCTGCGTGATCCTCGACTGCGTATAACCAGGTGATATAGTTACAGCACCCAGTATTCCCAGGCCGTCTCCAAGCCTGGTACTGTCTGGGCCCAACACTGCTTAGTTTCCAAGATCGGACGGAATTGGACGTTATCCAGTGTGGTATGGCTGTAGAAATCACTGAAATGTCCGAGCGGTCCTGACATGGAATAGGCCTGTTCCTATTGGAGACAAAAGAATGAAATAAGGAAAGCATAGAATAGCGAGACTCAAAATTGCCCCAGCCAAACCCAACATGAAGTGTGTAAGTGACTGGGCACACAGTGATAATCCAATGCTGGAATAAACAAACAAAAGCAAAAGACTGGACGCACGGCGGTGTCTAGACGGGCACAGAGTGGTCACACAATGCCTGAATAAACAAACACATGAATAAAAGGACTGGACACACGGCGGTGTCTAATGAAATGAAACAAAAAAAATCATTCAACAAGTTGCTTCACAAAAAGCAACCTAAACGAAACTCCTCATTGAGGCCAATGTGTTAGGGTCTCCTGCTCTGTGCTGCCACGTCGTCGTGGCAACCGGGAGACAAGTGCTAGCGGAGTAACCTGAGCGTAGCTGATACTCCGGTTCGGGTCTTTTGCTGTGCAGTGGTTACAGGCTCTGTGCACGGCAGGGGATCCGGTGCTGGTTTTTGTGCTCACAGTCTGTGAGGTCTGAGTGGGGCGTGGACAACACCTGCTATATAAACCCTCTTCTCAGGTTAGGCAGATGCTGCTGAATCTTTGTTGGTTAGTCAGTTCCTGAAAGCTAGCTAGTACTGTGTAAACTTTGTATTTGTTTGTTGCTTACTGCAAATAGGCCTTGGGATTTGGTATTACACTCGGCCAATCCAGACCTAGCAGTAAGACTGGAGTCAGTCGTTTAACCTGCTGGGGTTCTTTTGCTACTCTGTGAACCTAGCAAGTTTGCGGCTGTATTCTCAGACTTGCCTGCCAAAATCCTTTCTCACTGTGCAAGGTGTTCAGGTGTCAGTTTAGTGGCAGTAAGCTGAACCAGTGCACTGCAAGTGAGGACTAGGATTGTGGAGACTCTCCTTGTGTCTATTATTCCATCTCTGACCAAGGAGTTTACTGCCACACCCGTTGGTAACCCTTTAGGGTTTTGCTGTTGCCCTTAGCAACAGCATTTCGGGTTCTCTACGTATTAAATCACTACATCTTGCTTCTTTCCATCTGAGCATTCCTAATATTAGGGAGACACCCAGTTTCTTAGCCTTTGGGCTTCTCTGTTCACTTTGTGTTTATTTTGTTACCCTATCACCTTCTGTGTATGTAATGTCATATTCCCCAGTCTGTCTGTGAGTTCATTTGTTTTGCATCCCTCACCGTTCAGACACCAGTACATTCCTGCTGGCACTGGTGTGCATAACATATTCAGCAGCCAAATACTCCTGTTGAAATTTTGTGGGAATATGGAGCATACCCCTCAAAATACTTTGCAACAGGTGGTCGATCAGGTGCAGGTCCTGACTCGACAATTTAATGATTTGTCCATTAAAATGCACACCTCGCAGGCCGCTGGCGGAGCTCCCGCAGCAGCAGTACCTTCAGGGGTTCAGGAGCCGAAAGTAAATCTCCCGGATCGTTTTTCTGGAGATCGCTCGCAGTTCTTTTGTTTCAAGGAGAGCTGCAAGCTATATTTCCAGCTTAGGCCTCAGTCTTCTGGGTCGGAGATTCAGCGGGTGGGCATAGTGATTTCCCTGCTACAAGGAGACCCACAGGTCTGGGCATATGGGTTGCAGCCTGACTGTCCGTCGCTTAAAAGTGTTGATGCTTTTTTTACGGCACTGGGCATGTTGTATGATGACCCTGTCAAGACGGCCTCAGCCGAGGCTCAGATTTCGATCCTTAAGCAAGGGCGAAGGCCAGTTGAGGTTTATTGTACGGAGTTTCGGAGGTTGGCCCATGATACCCAGTGGAATGACCCAGCCCTGAGACACCAGTACCGAAGAGGTCTTTCTAACCAGTTAAAAGACCAACTGGTACAATATCCCTTGCCTGATAGCTTGGATCAGCTCATGCAGTTATCCATTCGGGTGGATAGACGGCTGAGAGAGCGCAGGCTTGAAAGGGAGACCAAGGTTTCCTTCTTTCCCAAGGGAATCTCAGACTCTGAGGAATTTTCCGAGGAGCCTATGCAGATTGGGGCTACCCGCCTCTCCTCGCGTGAGAAGACGCGGAGGAGACAGCAGGGGTTATGTTTGTACTGTGGGAATAAAGGTCATGTGGTAGTATCATGCCCAGAAAAGCCGGAAAACTTCAGGGCCTGAGGGTGATGGGAAATATCCTGTCAGGCCAGAAGTCAGAATTTCCCAAGAAGACTTTTATCATTCCGGTGACCTTGAAGATCCTCGGTCAAACTGTCAAGACTGAGGCCTTTGTGGACAGTGGGGCCGACGGGGTTTTTATGGACCGCCAATTCGCCCTGAAACACTCTGTTCCCTTAGTACCCTTGGCATCGGAAATTGAGATTTGTGGGTTAAACGGGGAACCATTATCCCAGGGTAAAATTACCTCTTGCACAAGCCAGATTTCTTTGTCTATTGGAGCCACACACTCTGAAAAATTGTCCTTTTATGTGACTGTCTGTACTTTTGCCCCATTGGTGTTGGGGTTACCCTGGTTAAGGGCCCACAATCCTCAATTTGACTGGGTCTCTGGGGAGATTCTTAGTTGGGGTACTGATTGTTTCAGGAGTTGCTTGAGCCTTCCAGTCAGGCTTTCGCAGCTAAGTTTGCCAGGATTGCCAGGATGTTATGCAGATTTTGCGGACGTGTTCTCCAAAAGAGTTGCAGAGGTACTACCTCCCCATCGCCCCTATGACTTCCCAAGAGCAGGTTGTACTCCCTGTCACGTCCTGAGACTCAGGCTATGGCAGAGTACATTCAGGAGAACTTGGCTAAGGGATTTATCAGACCTTCACAGTCTCCAGTGGGTTGGGGTTCTTCTTCGTGGGTAAAAAGGACGGTTCATTGCGACCCTGCATCGACTTCAGGGAATTGAACCGTATCACGATTAAAAACTCATACCCACTGCCGCTCATTTCGGTCTTGTTTGACCAGCTTCGTACTGCCACCATTTTTTCTAAGATTGACCTACGCGGTGCGTACAATCTATTTCGAATAAGAGAGGGGGATGAATGGAAGACTGCCTTTAATACCCACTCAGGGCATTATGAATATTTGGTGATGCCTTTTGGGCTCTGTAATGCCCCAGCAGTCTTCCAGGACTTCATGAACGATGTGCTCAGAGAATATTTGGATAGATTCTTAGTTGTATACTTAGATGACATCCTAATCTTCTCCCATTCCCTGGAGGAACATCGGAAGCATGTACGCTTAGTCCTCCAGAAACTCAGAGACCACCGGCTTGGGGCGAAGCTGGAGAAGTGCGAATTTGAAGTTCAGCAAATCGCATTTCTAGGATATATTATCTCCCCAGAAGGTTTCCAAATGGAGGGTTCCAAGGTACAGGCAGTCCTGGATTGGGTGCAGCCCACTAGTTTGAAGGCGCTTCAGCGTTTTCTGGGCTTTGCAAATTTTTATCGATGATTTATCGCTGGATTTTCGTCTATAGTGGCGCCCTTGGTGGCACTCACTAAGAAAGGGGCGGATGTTGCTCACTGGTCTTGTGAGGCCAAAGCGGCTTTTGCCCGTCTCAAAAGGGAATTTGTCTCGGCCAAGGTGCTGCGACACCCAGATCCAGAGCGTCCTTTTGTGGTGGAGGTGGATGCCTCTGAGATGGGTATTGGGGCAGTGCTCTCTCAGATGGGGGTGTCCGATAATCGCCTTCATCCCTGTGCTTACTTTTCCCGTAAATTTTCGCCTGCCGAGATGAATTATGACGTGGGTAACCGGGAATTGTTGGCTATTAAGGATGCACTCGAGGAGTGGAGACACTGGCTTGAGGGGGCTAAGTTTGTGGTCTCAATTCTCACCGACCATAAGAATTTGGCATATTTAGAGTCAGCGAAGCGCCTCAATGCCAGGCAGGCACGATGGGCTTTGTTTTTTGCTCGCTTTAATTTTTTGCTAACATATCGCCCTGGGTCAAAAAACATCAAGGCTGATGCGCTCTCGCGGAGTTTTGCTCCAATCCAGGAGACCACCGAGGAGCC
The DNA here is from genome assembly GCF_028390025.1 of Pseudophryne corroboree. Taxonomy (NCBI): domain Eukaryota; kingdom Metazoa; phylum Chordata; class Amphibia; order Anura; family Myobatrachidae; genus Pseudophryne; species Pseudophryne corroboree. The sequence goes on along the minus strand of NC_086454.1, from coordinate 265,777,719 downwards.
ATTGCCCATTGTGTCCCCATCATGTATTAAAGTGGGCATTACCCAGGACCTCTTGTCATTAGTCCTTAGAGCACAGGAGCAGGCTCCTCCAGACCTTCCGGTAGGTCTTTTGTTTGTGCCTCCTAGGTTAAGACAGCGAGTGTTCCTGGAATTCCATGCCAAGAAGTCGGCAGGTCACCCGGGTATTGCCAGAACTCGGGAGTTGCTATCTAGGGTGGTGTGGTGGCCCTCGGTGGCTAGGGATGTGGATCAGTGGGTTCGGGCATGTGACATCTGTGCCTGAAATAAGACTCCTAGAGGGGTTCCTGTTGGCCCATTACATCCACTCTCTATTCCATCTAAGCCATGGACCCACATTTCAATGGATTTTGTGGTGGACTTGCCCAAATCCTCGGGGATGACAGCCATCTGGGTTGTCGTTGACAGGTTTTCGAAGATGGCGCACTTCGTTCCATTGGTTGGGCTGCCATCGGCCAGACGCCTGTCTGAATTATTTATGCTGCATGTTGTGCGCCTCCACGGGTTGCCACTTGATGTGGTCTCTGACCGCGGATCCCAGTTTGTGGCCAAATTCTGGAGGGCATTTTGTTCCGATCTCCAGATTTCTGTCAGCTTGTCGTCAGGCTACCATCCGCAGTCTAATGGGCAGACTGAAAGGGTGAACCAGTCCTTGGAGCAGTTCCTCAGGTGTTATGTCTCCAAGTGTCAGACTGACTGGGTTGCTCATCTGTCCATGGCGGAGTTTGCCTATAACAACGTGGCTCACTCTGCTACAGGGATCTCTCCCTTCCTTTGTGTGTATGGGCATCATCCTAAGGCCAATTCTTTTGACCCCCTGGACTCCACGCCTGGTGGTTCCTCTGTGGTTTCGGTCCTTAGAGGTATTTGGAGGAAAGTGAAGAAAGCCCTTGTGTCTGTGTCATTAGTGACCAAAAGGGTTTTTGATAAGCGGAAAAGACCCTGCAGCTTCAAATTAGGGGACTTCGTCTGGTTGTCTACCAAGAATTTGAAGTTGAGACAGCCATCTCATAAGTTAGGCCCCCGGTTCATCGGTCCTTATAAGATCACTAGGGTTATCAATCCGGTGGCATTTCAGTTAGATCTACCCCGTTCTTTGGGTATCAATAAAACATTTCATTGTTCCCTTTTAAAACGGGCGATTAGTAATCCTTCTTCCAGTGGAAGACCTTCCCCTCTTCTGATACGTGGCCAGAGGGAGTTTGTTGTTGAAAGGATTCTTGACTCCAAGATGGTTCGGGGTCGGCTGTCATTTTTGGTGCACTGGAAGGGGTATGGCCCGGAGGAGCGGTCGTGGGTGCGCAGTTGTGATCTTCATGCCCCCAGACTGTTACGCTCTTTCTTCTCGCAGTTCCCAGATAAACCCGGTGGTAGGGGTTCTTTGACCTCTCGTCAGAGGGGGGGGGTACTGTTAGGGTCTCCTGCTCTGTGCTGCCATGTCGTCATGGCAACCGGGAGACAAGTGCTAGCGGAGTAACCTGAGCGTAGCTGATACTCCGGTTCAGGTCTTTTGCTGTGCAGTGGTTACAGGCTCTGTGCACGGCAGGGGATCCGGTGCTGGTTTTTGTGCTCACAGTCTGTGAGGTCTGAGTGGGGCGTGGACAGCACCTGCTATATAAACCCTCTTCTCAGGTTAGGCAGATGCTGCTGAATCTTTGTTGGTTAGTCAGTTCCTGAAAGCTAGCTAGTACTGTGTAAACTTTGTATTTGTTTGTTGCTTACTGCAAATAGGCCTTGGGATTTGGTATTACACTCGGCCAATCCAGACCTAGCAGTAAGACTGGAGTCAGTCGTTTAACCTGCTGGGGTTCTATTGCTACTCTGTGAACCTAGCAAGTTTGCGGCTGTATTCTCAGACTTGCCTGCCAAAATCCTTTCTCACTGTGCAAGGTGTTCAGGTGTCAGTTTAGTCGCAGTAAGCTGAACCAGTGCACTGCAAGTGAGGACTAGGATTGTGGAGACTCTCCTTGTGTCTATTATTCCATCTCTGACCAAGGAGTTTACTGCCACACCCGTTGGTAACCCTTTAGGGTTTTGCTGTTGCCCTTAGCAACAGCATTTCGGGTTCTCTACGTATTAAATCACTACATCTTGCTTCTTTCCATCTGAGCATTCCTAATATTAGGGAGACACCCAGTTTCTTAGCCTTTGGGCTTCTCTGTTCACTTTGTGTTTATTTTGTTACCCTATCACCTTCTGTGTATGTAATGTCATATTCCCCAGTCTGTCTGTGAGTTCATTTGTTTTGCATCCCTCACCATTCAGACACCAGTACATTCCTGCTGGTACTGGTGTGCATAACACAATGGGAGTCAAAGAATGAAGTCTGTGAATCCACTGAAGCTCTCTTTGAAGTAACAGTCTGTCACGATCGCCGCCCCGCTGGAGTGGTGGGATCTGGTCGATGATGCAACGTTCGAGTTGATTATTCGTGTGCCCAGCTTCTTTGAAGTGTCTTACTACGGGCAAATTGGTGAAGTCCCCCGTGGTGTCTGTAGTCATAAGGCATTTCTTAATGGAGGACCGGTGCTGGCTTAGCCTTTCCTTGAGCATTCTGCTGGTCTTGCCAACGTACAGACGATTACAGGGACATCTGAAAACATAAACAATAAACCGGCTGTTGCAGTCCAGACTGTACTTAATCGAGTACTCCTTCTAGTCAAACGGATTGGTAAAGCGATTGCCCAGTAGTAGAAATGTACAATTGGAGCATCCCGTGCATCTATAGACCCCAGGTTTCCTCGTCAGCCAATTGGAAGCTGTGTTAGTTTTTTTCTGAGTGAAGTCCGTTTTCACTAGAAGGTCCTTCAAATTCGGTCCCCGTCTGTAGGCAAATCTGGGAACCATAGAAAGTTCTTTGTTGAGAACTGGATCGCTTGCAATAAAATGCCAATGTTCACGAATTTTGTTGCGGATGAAGCCAGAGGCTGTGGTGAACATACTACTAAAGTTTAATCTGTCCTGATCGTGATCAGCAGGACGATTCTTTTTAAGTAATGCATCTTCTCTCTTGATTTGTCCGATCCTCGAAAGGGCATCTGTAATCTCCTTTTTGGGGTAGCCTCTGTCAAGGAATCGCTGACACATAGACTCCAAGGCAGCCGGAATGGCTGTTGGGTCTGACGTGATGCGGATCACCCGTAGAAGTTGTGAGAAAGGTAAACCCCTTTTCAAGGGTGCAGGATGGAAGCTAGAGTGTAGTAGCAAAGTGTTTCTGTCTGATTCCTTACTGTAAATATACGTCAACAGCCTATTGTCCTTCTTTTTGATGGAAACGTCCAAGAAGTTGATATGTGTTTTGCTGAAAGACAGACTGAATCGGATGGTGCCTGGAAGTAAATTCAATTCTCCAATGAATGCCAGAAGGTTCTCTTCGTGTGCCTTGCCAGATGAAAAAAAGGTCATCAATGTGGCGTACATAAAATGACAAAAATTGGCCAAAAAGAGGATTACCAGTAATATGCACCTTCTCATAGGCCGCCATGAAGATATTGGTGTAGGAGGGCGCCATATTTGAACCCATGGCGGTCCCCTGTTTTTGTAAATAAAAACAGTTTCCAAAGAGGAAATAGTTCTTATTAAGAATGATATCCATGAGCAACAACAAAAAGGACACGGGTGGACCAAAATAGGCATCATTGTCAGTCAAGAGTTCTCTGCAAGCTTCAATCCCTTGTAGGTGTGGGATATTGGCATATAGACTTGAGACATCAAGTGTCACCAAAAACGTTTCTTCAGTGATGTTGCATACTGCTTCTAGCCTCCTCAAAAAATCGGATGTATCCTCGATGAAACTGTCTGTTCGCTTGACTAATGGCTGTAGGTAGAAATCAACTAGTTGAGATAGAGGCTGACATAAGGACCCCCTAGCTGAAATGATAGGATGTCCCGGAGGTTGAGAAAGAGATTTATGAATTTTCGGGAGTGTGTACATAAAGGGTATCCTGGGATATGCAGTGGTCAAAAAATCAGCAGTGGTCTTGTTGATGTACCCATTGTTGAGTCCCATCAAAATGATAGAGTCTATCTCACTTTTGTAGAACCTGGTGGGGTCAAATCCAAGTTTGAGGTAGCATGTAGTGTCTGCCAGTTGATTGTTGGCTTCCATGATATAATAGTCATAGTCTAGCAGTACAATGCCTCCCCCCTTGTCGGCAGATCTAATGACCAATTGGGTATCATTGCGTAAAGTCTCAATGGCCTTCCTTTCCCCCATGGTAATGTTGTGATGGGATAGCCTTTGTTGGGAAATAAACTGTACGGTGTCCCTTTTGAGAACCCTCATGAACGTTTGTATAGAGGGATTGACAGAAGGAGGATCAAATGAACTGGGTTTTTTCAAAGGACACAAATCTATCGTTGGTGATGTGGAGACAGGTTTGGTGTTGTTGCCTGAAAAAAAGTCTCTGAATCGCAGCTGTCTGCCAAGCTTATACAAATCCACTTGCCACTTGAATTCGTCCTGGATCGCGGTGGGGATGAATGAAAGACCTTTGCTGAGAATAGATGATTCGTCTGGTGTGAGGGGATGTTTAGAAAGATTAAACACCACGGTTTCTAGTTGAATTTTTGTTGCCGCCTTTTTTCTTTTTCTCCCACCTCGACGGGTGGGTATAAGGGGTTTTTTGGAGGTCGTCTGCTCCTGGCGGATCTGGAAAGATATGCAGTGTTCTGACCAGACGTAGTCGGAACGTCAGAATCACTGTCTGAGGTGTGCGACTGACTGTCAATGTCCGTGAAAGGTTGTTGCGGTCTGCGTCCACGCTGCTGTGGTTGCCTAAATCTTCTTTGGTCATTGCGAGAGTACCAGGGATACACTCTATTTTCTTTATAGTCCAATTTAACCTGTTTGTATTTGTTTTTCTTAAATTTAAGCAAATCCTCCTTAAATTTCTTTATATCTCTGTTAAGATTGGATAAAAGATCACAATCAGGAGTTTGGATGGCCCTGTAAAGATCGGACGTTTCCAGTTCCAAAATCTCTTTTTTGATACAGTCCAAATCTGTGCCGGCTTGTTCTATCACTAAAAGCATGAAATTCAAAGAGCATTTGTTAAGTATGTTACACCATTTTGTGCAAAAATCGTTATTGTGTCTGCCCAACGTAGGTTGATTGTGTAGCCTAAACCCCCTAGGTATATATTGTTCCTTGTAATATTGTGAGAGGGTGAGGCCATGTAGATGTAACTCAATTTCTCTCTTTTTCAACCTGAGCAAATCACTGGGGAATTCCTCTGGACTATCTTTATGAAAAGCCAGAGAATCAGTATCGTCAAATAAAATTCTTGCTGCATCCGCAGGATCGAATTGTAAAACAAATATCAGTTCCTTATTTAAAGACATTGAATTGGCAGCAGGTTCCTTACAGAGGCTGGTGGTGCTGAACAGTTTGGTCGCCTCTAAGCTGCTGTAATGTACATAGCAAAATGCAAAACACAAAAAAACAACAAAAGGGTTCAAAAAACATATAAAAATGAGAAAAAAAAGGGGGAAAAGAGTACATATAAACTCCAGACGGCAGGTGCAAGTCTGGTTGAAATCCAATACAGAAAAAGGCAGGGACAGCACTGAAAGCCACAGACAAAATGTTTAAGGGAGGTGCAAGGCAGCAAAATGATATAAAGGCACTCACTTGATCCAATAAAGGAAAAAGCAGAACAAGCCAGCACTCACGGTTTTGATGAAAAGAAAAACGAAGGTTTATTCCATGTTGACACAATGAGCGTACATACAGGCACAGCCCACAGCCCGACAGCTGTTTCGACCGACTTAGGTCATCCTCAGGGGCTACAAGAGCTGAGTAATGCACAGGGATATAAACAAAAAACGGCGCCAAAATCAAAGACAGTAATCCACCAATGACGGAAGAGAGGGGCAAGTTCCATGTACGGCTCCCCCGCATCTCCCGGTCTGTTGCATGGTAACCAAGGTACACAAAGCCGGCGCGCTCCCTGGCAACAGCTCGAGTGCGCTGTTCGCAGCACAGGGGAGCCAGGCCAGCACCACTGACGCTCACTGGGGGGACGGGAGAGGGATGACAAAAGTGCATAATACAAGGGTGCATATCAAAACAAAATGGGAAGGGTCTGGACGGAACATAACAATGAAGTAAAAGAAATAAACAATGCTGAATATGAAAACGCAAGGGACCGCTGTCAATTCACATTTAAGGGGTAACAAAAACCATTAGAGAAAGCCGCTGAGCCCAGAATCCTGGGGACACATAACGATGATATAATAAAGTTATCAATCACAGGCTGGAACAATACCAGCCGGAATATTAAATGCAGGTTAAGAGATGGATAATGGGTGAAGGTGTATAATACCCAGCGGCAACGACTGGATGGCAAGAAGACAGCGAACCCACAGAAAGACCCTTACGAAGTGCAATAAGTGCAAGGCTGCAGAGGAATACACACGGGGCAAAGATGGAGCAGGATGTGGTCTCCGGTGTATTGAGAAGAGTGAAGGAAGGGATAGAATGGCATACAGGGCAAGCCGGTGAAAACTAGACCCGCCCAGATGCCATGTATAATGTGTGTAGATAAAAACAAAGTGGTGGGATAAGGAAGAAAGGGAGACACTATAGCATGCATCAAAAGTGGGGGGAAAAAAGAGAGAAAAACTCATGAAGAAAGGCCTCTGCGTGATCCTCGACCGCGTATAACCAGGTGATGTAGTTACAGCACCCAGTATTCCCAGGCCGTCTCCAAGCCTGGCACTGTCTGGGCCCAACACTGCTTAGTTTCCAAGATCGGACGGAATTGGACGTCATCCAGTGTGGTATGGCTGTAGAAATCACTGAAATGTCCGAGCGGTCCTGACATGGAATAGGCCTGTTCCTATTGGAGACAAAAGAATGAAATAAGGAAAGTATAGAATAGCGAGACTCAAAATTGCCCCAGCCAAACCCAACATGAAGTGTGTAAGTGACTGGGCACACAGTTATAATCCAATGCTTGAATAAACAAACAAAAGCAAAAGACTGGACACACGGCGGTGTCTAGACGGGCACAGAGTGGTCACACAATGCCTGAATAAACAAACACATGAATAAAAGGACTGGAGACACGGCGGTGTCTAATGAAATGAAACCAAAAAAATCATTCAATGAGTTGCTTCACAAAAAGCAACCTAAAAGAAACTCCTCATTGAGGCCAATGGGAGTCAAAGAATGAAGTCTGTGAATCCACTGAAGCTCTCTTTGAAGTAACAGTCTGTCACGATCGCCGCCCCGCTGGAGTGGTGGGATCTGGTCGATGATGCAACATTTGAGTTGATTAATCGTGTGCCCGGCCTCTTTGAAGTGTCTTGCTACGGGCAAATTGGTGAAGTCCCCCGTGGTGTCTGTAGTCATAAGGCATTTCTTAATGGAGGACCGGTGCTGGCTTAGCCTTTCCTTGAGCATTCTGCTGGTCTTGCCAATGTACAGACGGTTACAGGGACATCTGAGAACATAAACAATAAACCGGCTGTTGCAGTCCAGACTGTACTTAATCGAGTACTCCTTCTTGTCAAACGGATTGGTAAAGCGATTGCCCAGTAGTAGAAATGTACAATTGGAGCATCCCGTGCATCTATAGACCCCAGGTTTCCTCGTCAGCCAATTGGAAGCTGTGTTAGTTTTTTCTGCGTGAAGTCCGTTTTCACTAGAAGGTGCTTCAAATTCGGTCCCCGTCTGTAGGCAAATCTGGGAACCATAGAAAGTTCTTTGTTAAGAACTGGATCACTTGCAATAAAATGCCAATGTTCACGAATTTTGTTGCGGATGAAGCCAGAGGCTGTGGTGAACATACTACTAAAGTTTAATCTGTCCTGATCGTGATCAGCAGAATGATTCTTTTTAAGTAATGCATCTTCTTTCTTGATTTGTCCGATCCTTGAAAGGGCATCTGTAATCTCCTTTTTGGGGTAGCCTCTGTCAAGGAATCGCTGACACATAGACTCCAAGGCAGCCGGAATGGCTGTTGGGTCTGACGTGATGCGGATCACCCGTAGAAGTTGTGAGAAAGGTAATCCCCTTTTCAAGGGTGCAGGATGGAAGCTAGAGTGTAGTAGCAAAGTGTTTCTGTCTGATTCCTTACTGTAAATATATGTCAACAGCCTATTGTCCTTCTTTTTGATGGAAACGTCCAAGAAGTTGATATGTGTTTTGCTGAAAGAGAGACTGAATCGGATGGTGCCTGGAAGTGAATTCAATTCTCCAATGAATGCCAGAAGGTTCTCTTCGCTGCCTTGCCAGATGAAAAAAAGGTCATCAATGTAGCGTACATAAAATGACAAAAATTGGCCAAAAAGAGGATTACCAGTAATATGCACCTTCTCATAGGCCGCCATGAAGATATTGGCGTAGGAGGGCGCCATATTTGAACCCATGGTGGTCCCCTGTTTTTGTAAATAAAACAGTTTCCAAAGAGGAAATAGTTCTCATTAAGAATGATATCCATGAGCAACAACAAAAAGGACACGGGTGGACCAAAATAGGCATCATTGTCAGTCAAGAGTTCAATCCCTTGTAGGTGTGGGATATTGGTATATAGACTTGAGACATCAAGCGTCACCAATAACGTTTCTTCAGTGATGTTGCATACTGCTTCTAGCCTCCTCAAAAAATCGGATGTATCCTCGATGAAACTGTCTGTTCGCTTGACTAATGGCTGTAGGTAGAAATCAACTAGTTGAGATAGAGGCTGACATAAGGACCCCCTAGCTGAAATGATAGGACGTTCCGGAGGTTGAGAGATTTATGAATTTTCGGGAGTGTGTACATAAAGGGTATCCTGGGATATGCAGTGGTCAAAAAATCAGCAGTGGTCTTGTTGATGTACCCATTGTTGAGTCCCATCAAAATTATAGAGTCTATCTCATTTTTGTAGAACCTGGTGGGGTCAAATCCAAGTTTGAGGTAGCACGTAGTGTCTGCCAGTTGATTGTTGGCTTCCATGATATAATAGTCATAGTCTAGCAGAACAATGCCTCCCCCCTTGTCGGCAGCTCTAATGACCAATTGGGTATCATTGCGTAAAATCTCAATGGCCTTCCTTTCCCCCATGGTGATGTTGTGATGGGATAGCCTTTGTTGGGAAATAAACGGTACGGTGTCCCTTTTGAGAACCCTCATGAACGTTTGTATAGAGGGATTGACAGAAGGAGGATCAAATTAACTGGGTTTTTTCAAAGGACACAAATCTATCGTTGGTGATGTGGAGACAGGTTTGGTGTTGTTGCCTGAAAAAAGGTCTCTGAGTCGCAGCTGTCTGCCAAGCTTATACAAATTCCCTTGCCACTTGAATTCGTCCTGGGTCACGGTGGGGATGAAGGAAAGACCTTTGCTGAGAATAGATGATTCGTCTGGTGTGAGGGGATGTTTAGAAAGATTAAACACCACGGTTTCTAGTTGAATTTTTGTTGCCGCCATTTTTCTTTTTCTCCCACCTCGAAGGGTGGGTATAAGGGGTTTTTTGGAGGTCGACTGCTCCTGGCGGATCTGGAAAGATATGCAGTGTTCTGATCAGACGTAGTCGGAACGTCAGAATCACTGGCTGAGGTGTGCGACTGACTGTCAATGTCCGTGAAAGGTTGTTGCGGTCTGCGTCCACGCTGCTGTGGTTGCCTAAATCTTCTTTGGTCACTGCGAGAGTACCAGGGATACACTCTATTTTCTTTATAGTCCAATTTAACCTGTTTGTATTTGTTTTTCTTAAATTTAAGCAAATCCTCCTTAAATTTCTTTATATCTCTGTTAAGATTGGATAAAAGATCACAATCAGGAGTTTGGATGGCCCTGTAAAGATCGGACGTTTCCAGTTCCAAAATCTCTTTTTTGATACAGTCCAAATCTGTGCCGGCTTATTCTATCACTAAAAGCATCAAATCGAAAGAGCATTTGTTAAGTATGTTACACCATACAGCCGGTTTATTGTTTATGTTCTCAGATGTCCCTGTAATCGTCTGTACGTTGGCAAGACCAGCAGAATGCTCAAGGAAAGGCTAAGCCAGCACCGGTCCTCCATTAAGAAATGCCTTATGACTACAGACACCACGGGGGACTTCACCAATTTGCCCGTAGCAAGACACTTCAAAGAGGCCGGGCACACGATTAATCAACTCAAATGTTGCATCATCGACCAGATCCCACCACTCCAGCGGGGCGGCGATCGTTACAGACTGTTACTTCAAAGAGAGCTTCAGTGGATTCACAGACTTCATTCTTTGACTCCCATTGGCCTCAATGAGGAGTTTTGTTTAGGTTGCTTTTTGTGAAGCAACTCATTGAATTACTTTTTTGGTTTCATTTCATTAGACACCGCCGTGTGTCCAGTCCTTTTATTCATGTGTTTGTTTATTCAGGCATTGTGTGACCACTCTGTGCCCGTCTAGACACCGCCGTGTGTCCAGTCTTTTGCTTTTGTTTGTTTATTCAAGCATTGGATTATCACTGTGTGCCCAGTCACTTACACACTTCATGTTGGGTTTGGCTGGGGCAATTTTGAGTCTCGCTATTCTATACTTTCCTTATTTCATTCTTTTGTCTCCAATAGGAACAGGCCTATTCCATGTCAGGACCGCTCGGACATTTCAGTGATTTCTACAGCCATACCACACTGGATGACGTCCAATTCCGTCCGATCTTGGAAACTAAGCAGTGTTGGGCCCAGACAGTACCAGGCTTGGAGACGGCCTGGGAATACTGGGTGCTGTAACTACATCACCTGGTTATACGCGGTCGAGGATCACGCAGAGGCCTTTCTTCATGAGTTTTTCTCTCTTTTTTCCCCACTTTTGATGCAAGATCCATTGTCTCCCTTTCTTCCTTATCCCACCACTTTGTTTTTATCTACACACATTATACATGGCATCTGGGCGGGTCTGGTTTTCACCGGCTTGCCCTGTATGCCAAATCTGTCCCTTGCTTCACTCTTCTCAATACACCGGAGACCACATCCTGCTCCATCTTTGCCCCGTGTGTATTCCTCTGCATCCTTGCACTTATTGCACTTCGTAAGGGTTTTTGTTACCCCTTAAATGTGAATTGACAGCGGTCCCTTGCGTTTTCATATTCAGCATTGTTTATTTCTTTTACTTCATTGTTATGTTCCGTCCAGACCCTTCCCATTTTGTTTTGATATGCACCCTTGTATTACGCACTTTTGTCATCCCTCTCCCGTCCCCCCAGTGAGCGTCAGTGGTGCTGGCCCGGCTCCCCTGTGCTGCGAACAGCGCACTCGAGCTGTTGCCAGGGAGCGCGCCGGCTTTGTGTACCTTGGTTACAATGCGACGGACCGGGAGATGCGGGGGAGCCGTACACGGAACTTGCTCCCGCCCCTCTCTTCCGTCATTGGTGGATTACTGTCTTTGATTTTGGCGCCATTTTTTGTTTATATTCCTGTGCATTACTCAGCTCTTGTAGCCCCTGAGGATGACCTAAGTCGGTCGAAACAGCTGTCGGGCTGTGGGCTGTGCCTGTATGTACGCTCATTGTGTCAACATGGAATAAACCTTTGGTTTTCTTTTCATCAAAACCATGAGTGCTGGCTTGTTCTGCTTTTTCCTTTATTGGATCAAGTGAGTGCCTTTATATCATTTTGCTGCCTTGCACCTCCCTTAAACTTTTTGTCTGTGGCTTTGAGTGCTGTCCCTGCCTTTTTCTGTATTGGATTTCAACCAGACTTGCACCTGCCGTGTGGAGTTTATATGTACTCTTTTTCCCATTTTTTCCCCCATTTTTATATGTTCTTTGAACCCTTTTGTTGTTTTTTTGTTTTTTGCATTGAGCTATGTACATTACAGCAGCTTAGAGGCGACCGTACTGTTCAGCACCACCGGCCTCTGTAAGGAACCTGCTGCCAATTCAATTTCTTTAAATAAGGAACTGATATTTGTTTTACAATTCGATCCTGCGGATGCAGCAAGAATTTTATTTGACGATGCTGATTCTCTGGCTTTTCATAAAGATAGTCCAGAGGAATTCACCAGTGATTTGCTCAGGTTGAAAAAGAGAGAAATTGAGTTACATCTACATGGCCTCACCCTCTCACAATATTACAAGGAACAATAAATACCTAGGGGGTTTAGGCTACACAATCAACCTACGTTGGGCAGACACAATAACGATTTTTGCATGAAATGGTGTAACATACTTAACAAATGCTCTTTCGATTTGATGCTTTTAGTGATAGAACAAGCCGGCACAGATTTGGACTGTATCAAAAAAGAGATTTTGGAACTGGAAACGTCCGATCTTTACAGGGCCATCCAAACTCCTGATTGTGATCTTTTATCCAATCTTAACAGAGATATAGAGAAATTTAAGGAGGATTTGCTTAAATTTAAGAAAAACAAATACAAACAGGTTAAATTGGACTATAAAGAAAATAGAGTGTATCCCTGGTACTCTCGCAGTGAGCAAAGAAGATTTAGGCAACCACAGCAGCGTGGACGCAGACCGCAACAACCTTTCACGGACATTGACAGTCAGACAGCACACCTCAGACAGTGATTCTGACGTTCCGACTACGTCTGGTCAGAACACTGCATATATTTCCAGATCCGCCAGGAGCAGACGACCTCCAAAAAACCCCTTATACCCACCCGTTGAGGTGGGAGAAAAAGAAAAAAGGCGGCAACAAAAATTCAACTAGAACCTGTCAAAGTTGAAAAATATTCCAGTACACACATCATGTACAAACCACACACACATGCCCGCTGCGCATGCACTTGTTCCGCCATGCGTGCACATATTCACAAATTGCGTGTGGTCGCACCCACGGTCCTGCGTGGTTTGAGCGTGGTGTGAGTAATTACAGTGGAGTTTGTACTCTCATGGAAAAGCCACAAAGACATATCATAAATCTAATATATATATAGTGTATAAATCCCACACTGTCTGCGTTAACCTTTAAATAGCATGAAAATCAGTCACACATAAATTAAAACTCCCAGAGACTAAAATACAATGGCCTTATTTACACTAAGCTTTGAAATTCTATAAAGAAGGCATACACCTTTGTTTACTAAAATAGCCAAGTTTCTATTTAAAACAATGAGTACTGAACTTTCATTGTCTCACCTGAAAGTAAAAACAAACGAAGTGGCAATTCCCAGGAACCGATTCTGTTTAGAAAATCAGAAACAATAGCTAACCACAACAAGACCAGACAGATAGAAATTTAAGATATTAACATTCCTAGTCTAAAACCCATGGAAATGTAGGTGTTCATATATATATATATATATATATATATATATATATATATGAATGAATAAATATATAATTCCTAACAAATTGTAATAGCAGGAGTATGTGTGTACGTGTATGTATGTATATATATATATATATATATATATATATATGAATATGTGGATATATGTATATCTTGAAGATTGAAATAGATAATCATATCATGTGTGGGATCATATTGTCCAGAGACACGTAAACATTTATCTGGTGGGAATAAGAATATTATTAAATATTACCTCATTAAGTTATTAATAATACCATATTTATGATTAATGTGATGGGTTTAACTGATCATGGGGCGGGAACTCAGATGTAAACAACAGAAACCACATCTCAAGTCCTAGCCATCGCCCACTTCTTGAACTGACCAATGGTCCCCGGTGCACAGGATATGTCCCACCCCCGAACCAATGGAAGAAGAGCACACAGTGTCTATTGTATTATGTTTTGATCTACTGAATAAAGAGCGAGCTGTAGGCCAGGTCACTATCACAAACTCTTAACGCTTTAAACCTGATTAGCGGAGGACCGGGACCGGGAAGCACGCGCGATCATTCACACGTATGTACATTGACTGTAGCCATTATTCTGTTATAGATTTATCTTGTTAGCCTGTAGTGTATAATGTGTACTGTTTTACCTTTTGAAATAATCCACTGTGGCCTTAGAACCCTGTGGTTCAACTACATATCGGTGTTGTGTCCTCATTTCCCTGCTAGGGTTTAAAGCGTATTTAACTGTATAAGGTTTATAAGTATTGATAAGGTGTACGCACTGCGGGTACTTTATACCATCAGCGCTACTTAAGGTTTAAGGTATAACATCATAGCAGTGCTTTGCTGCATAAAGGTTTAAAGTGTAACCATATTATTACATTGTATTACTAATAAGGTTTAAAGGTTATCAATTGTGTGTACGCGTGCTGTGCGTACTCTGTACACTCAGTGCGGCGTGTGTACGCCAAGTACATACCACGTACGGCACTCTGTACGCAAATAGCGTACAAAGTGCGTAGCGCGTGTATTCAGGTAAAAGTGTATCTAGAGGTATAGCTTTATGGTTTAATATAATATCGACATTATCAATTGGGAGCTCTCACGGGATATCACGTTCTTAATGATGCACTGTACATTACAAACGCGGCTGTAATTGACTGGCTAATGATGGACGCATCGCAAAATGTTGACGAAAAAACATCCACGTTAATGTAATGTTGTGGTATCAGTAAGATGCTGATATGAAATTTAAGGGACAATTCATTTCTCATAATATTTAAGATGCTAAACTGTATTTTTATTGTTGCAAAACAAGGTTCAAAGGTCATATTGTGTTTGATTCAGATTGGATTGTTTATCTGTTTAAGTAGGTTTAAAAGTATATTTAAAAGTTGCTGCAAAGCTTTGATATAGTTTTATTTTTAACTCAGGCCTAAAATAACTTCAGGGGCTTGCATGGTGTGTGATTTCTTTGTGACAAAGGAAGCCGCATGGTTTGTCCTCCATTTTGGACTAACCACATGGCCTTTCCACCATTTTGTGTAACCCTCATGGATGTGGAAGGGGGAGGAGCCGCGGCCATGTTGGGAAGGTCATTTTTCTAAATGGCTGATTTTCACTGCCCGGAATAATCAGCTCTCCCTGGTCACAATCAATCACCATTTATGAGTTACCAATGCATTTATTTAACCCATGCCATAGTCAATTACAAATAGTTTCAGATGGGGCTTAATGAAAGTTAATAGTAAGATGAATACTTGATGTAAGAACCACACACAGATATAAACAAAGGTGTTTTTTTTACCTCTAAGATTCAGTTAACTCTGCTTGCTATAAGATAGCCATTGAAATGCAAATTAACCTGTGTAACTGGTTTTTCCTAGCAGTGAACAAAAAACCACCTTTACAGGCAGCTAATAGCACATAGCATTCATATGCAAATTAGAAGCACTTAATGGGTAAATGAGTCTCAGGAGACCAGTGAATGGTACATATATATAATATTATAATTATGTGTGTGTTTATATCAATGTATGTTCTGCAAGATAGCTATCCAATCTGAATCATACCATTTGAATTATTGATGATTATTAAATTCATTTCGACCTGTGCTGAGAAATTTGTTGCTATTTAGTTAAAACATAGACTATATATTAAGGGAGTAAAACGTAAAAACACATATACAGTCTGACCTAGTTAAACAGGTTTATACAGAAAGATACTGTGTTGTGTTAAGTAAACGATTATAGGTAATATCGCTTACATTTATAGAAGTGTGGGATTTGTACTATTGCGGACGTACGGTCTTTTGTATACGTGTCTCGGACAAAGTACGGGACTGCGTACGCAACGTAAAGACGTACGCACGATCGCGTGGTTACGCAACGTGCGTAAGGATACGGTCGCTAAGTACAAATTACACAATAAGCATTGTTTAGTTTAGGCGCGAAACGGTAGCCACGCGATAATAGCACAAATTGCTCAGTGTCCAAGATTTAGTTTAAACAAAACCTTTTTTACTGCATTACCTCTGGTACTAATGCTGTTCACCTGAATGAAAGTTAATTTTCTGTACAGAAAAACCAAAAAGTGTATTTGAGTGAACGAACGTGAGTGTGCAAACAATAAAGGTTTTGTGGACCCAGGGAATTCGGGATCCCGTAGGAGACCACACCAGATGAGTGGACACTTGGTGGCGTGAGAGTGACTTGCTCACGTTAACATTGATTAAAGTACAAAGGAGCAAAGTAGTAGATATCGCAGACCAAAGGTCAGCAAAGGTATAGAGTACCGCAGACCGGAGGTCAGCGAGGTTTTTGTTTAGAGAGCGCAGCCCAGGTGGTTGGCGTAGAACCCATACAGGCCCATTCAGATACTCTCCGGCTGAGGTTTCGCAGCCTGAAAAACGATTCCATTGGTCGTACGGCGGATAAGTAACAGTTACCTATACACTGTGCGATTGGACCGCGCGTTCGTGGGTGCAATATTTAGCTCAACGTGATACCCTTTTACGACCTTTGCGTAAAATCGCGGGATCATAAGCGCTAGGTGTAGCACACGCAACGTGATTTGTGTAACAGTTTTTTATTTTTAAGGGAGTTTCTCTGGTCACTGAGGAAATCTCCAACAACCAATATTTACTGGGAAGGGTAAGTTACTCCCATATACTTCCAGTGAATAGAGGTTACACAGGGGCCCTAGGTTGGGTACGTACCGGCGCTGACGACAGTGTTTAGGTGTATTGGCCAACGTGGGCGTGAGTGGGTGAGAGCACTCGTTGAACTTTCACCGTTGCCTTATATTGAGTATTTTGTTTTTTTGTAGGAATTAGCTGAGAAGGCAATACCTGCAGAAGATGGGGGCCAGTTGCTCAAGTAAGGGACGATCAACCAGGGTTCAGGTTGATATTCCGCGGTCCAAGGGGTCGGCGAGGTACATAATGTGTGAGAAATATGGATCAAACGCAGAGGTTTTATGCAATGAATGGGAACGTATGACTGTGGAAGATAGGGAACCATTCCCTAGGGTAGGCAGTTTTGAACCAGAGGTGTTGCAGAATTTAAGGTTTAGGATATGTCTGATAAAATCCCGAAAACAAAGGGTCAGACACACAAACTGTTTAAATTTATGGCAGCAAGAGGGCGATATGCAAGAGAAATTAACATATGCAATCGGTTCCAAACCTAGCGGGAATGAGAACACAAACACACCATTGTCGACACAGGTCGAAGGGGAACAGAAGGCTACAGTCAATGATACATCCGTAAATGATAGTAATATGAAAGAGCAATGTATTAACCCTAACTTTTGCAAAATCTATCCTGTTTTGAAGTCTCTCCAAGGTTTTAGGTCACAGGAAGATGATGGAGTCAGCCAAATCGCAGCTCTCCTCCAAGCAGTCATGTTGCAGGAAACTCAGGTGGGACCTGTCCAACCAGGTAGTGCAGTAACAGTATTCCCCAATGAAAGAACGGGTGAGGTCACAGCTACCGGTAAGTATGAGACAGTTCATTGCACAGAAACAACACCACACAGTTAACAGATTAGGAACGGAATGGTAGGATTACACCCTGTCTTGGAAATAGTAACTCCCAATGGGGGAACCGATAGTCAGGGAGTAGTCCTCACCGAGAATAATGCAATGTATTGCGCGTGGCCCAGAGATGAGCTGCGATCAATCATTTCAGAAGTCCCCAACCCTCGGAAGCATTTAGCCAGATGTCAGAAATTTATCAGAGATCTGGGTAATGTGTATGAACCAACAAACCAACATTGGCGGACATTTTTGAAAGCATGCCTACTCCCTAAAATTGACACCCAAAAAAAAAAAAAAATTACCACTGATTGTAGGCTAGAGTCGAATAGTCCTATGACTGACAGAAACAATCAGGAAAATATAGAACGAATTAATAAGCAACTAGAGTTGTGTTTTCCCACTGAGTGGAGAAGAATTTTCTCCATAAAACAGAGGAAAAATGAAATGACATCTGATTATTTCCACCGAGCACTGCAGGAAATGGATAGATACATGGGGGTATTAGATGCAGGGAACGATGAAAATTACAGAAAGGTAGCTGTGTCTGTGCTAATGGACGGACTCGATCAGACAGTGAGGGACAAAGTACAAACATCTTTGCCTGGTTGGAGAGGGGTCACAGTAGCTTGCCTTAGAGAGTGCACAATTTAACATCATAGGAATATTGCTAGGCGTAGAAAACTGCGAGAGGAGAGGCTGAGGATTGAAAGTATGCAGGCTCTTACACCAAAGTCTCATCAGCCCAAACCCCAAAACCCTAGTAGTAACAAAAGACCGATAATATGTTACATTTGTAAAAATAAAGGACATTTTGCTAGAAATTGTAGGAGTAGTAGAGCACATAGCCAATATAGACCCCTAGACAGAATAAATAAACCACGTTATTAAACACATAGACAGGATCAAGGGACATATAGTAAGGAATCACGAGCAGTATAGAAAAACACAGATTCGGTTAATGGGAAGAACAGAATAAATGCAACTTTACCCTTTTGACAGAACATACGTAGATTAGGAGGAGGCTTCTAAACTTCTGCTTCTCTCCCTCTAGCAGAAGTGACCTCTAAGTAATTTAACAGGAGTTTTGTTAGAGATGGTATACATATAGAGTGCTCCCACCCAGGAAGCACAAAATATGTTAAAATATCCACGAAGACTAATATTGCATTTCACTGTTTTAGAAGCATGTCCATCACAGGTAGAGGAAATTATCTCAAAGATACCGGGTTCCCTATGAACTTAGAATGGACAAGACACTTGATTGATGGCTGGGATAGTCCCAGTAGAGATATAACACACATAGAATTTTTTTTAAGGGAACAGCCTGATTAGGGAATCATTCCCCGTAGTGCCCAATCCAGATGTCAAACTTTGTAAAATCTTCTTTGTTACTAAACTCTGTGATTTGTCTTCAAAGTTTCCTCTTCATCTCTGACGTTCACAGGACAGAATTACAGCTCAAACGTCACATGTCTACTCGGTCTTTTCAGAGGTCTGCCCAAACCCAGTATATCTCACCAGCATCACTGTGCCTGGCCATGCACAAAGGGTGGAGAGTGGAAATACTGGTGAAGGGAGACTGTGCATAGATACCGATAGACATAATGGTGTGACAGCCTGATGGTGAACCAGGGCCGGATTAAGCCTTTGGGGGGCCCGGGGCACCTAAGAGAGGGGGCCCTTATATCAGCACCGCCCCCCTGGTGTTGCGACACCCGCTGTATGTGTGCCTCCTTTTCCTGCACCTCCATGAATGGCAGCAGTGCAGGTCGGATAGATAGATAGATAGATAGATAGATAGATAGATAGATAGATAGATAGATAGATAGATAGATAGATATCTGTGTGTATAGATATCTATCTATATGGATGGATCTATCTAGGCATATCAATATACCACTCTATTATATGTAGTAAAAGATTCTGCCCCAAATCCTTCCCTCTTTCCCCTCTCTCAGCAGCAACTCATCACCTCTGCTTCTTATATATTTGAAGATCCCCTTCACCCATTATGTATTTTAATGATCTTTCCCCCCTTAAATATGAAATATTTTCTCACCCTCCACACTTTATGAAATATATAAAGCGATACAGACTGCTGCTGATTGGAGTGGGCTGCGTTCTGTTTAGTCCTCTAGATCCCAGCATAGTCAGTCAGTCCAGCCTCCCTCTCTCTGTCACCGACCTTCAGAAGCACAGCACTGGTGTCTGCTTGTCATCGGTGCCGCTGGAGTAGGGGAGTGAGAGCAAGTACAGGCAGGTGCAGGTGTCTGGGACGATATTACTTCTCTCATGGGCTCTTCCGCCGCTGCAGCTCCCTGCGCTGCTGTGGACAACTGCTGCACTGCTGCTGTGGGTTGCTGATTGCAGCAGAGCTTGGAGAAGCGGAGCTCGTTCCCGTTCAGCAGCTCCAATAGGGGGGCCCCATGACACAGAGGACCCGGGATTACTGACCCCCTAGGCCCCCCACTTCCGGCTCAATGTGTGCCTCGGCTGCCCGACACCTCCACTACCCCCCGGGTCAGCTCCTCCCTTCAAGACGCGCGGCCAGTCAGAGAGCCGGTGGAAGCACAGCAGCACATAACAGGTGCGGCGCTGTTGCGGCACTGAAGATCGTATTTAAGGTCTGATCTGTGGTGTGTGGCAGGGGGCCCTCTTTAATTGGGGGGCCCCGGGGTACTTACCCCCTGTGACCCCCCCTTAATCCGGCTCAGGTGGTGAACGCAAATGTGACAAATTTTCTTTTTATTATTTTCTCTCTTTCACTTTCCACGGATGGTTTACTTCACACAACTGATAATACACAACAGTTAAACACATTGTAATGCAAGAGTCATGTTCCCTATAGAAAGGTCGCTGACTCGGAGAACATCGTATCACTGGAGTGTCTGTTCCAGGAAGGTTGAGAGGCAGGACTATTGTCACGACACCTGAGCGCGGAGAACAACAAGATCAGAGGCGGTTGTCGCACCAGTTTTCTTTTTCCTTTTTATTATTTTCTCCATCTCCCATTACCTTCCTTTCCTCCCCCTTCTTGTTCCCTTTCTCTCCCCTTAACAAGATGGACTTACCCCAAGAGACTGCATTCCCGGATTTCCTGTTAATCCTGTTGTTGACGAGAACAATCTGTTTCGGTGAGAGTACCAGAGAGGTCGAGAAAGGATCTGGAATGGGTTCTGATGGCAAGGACGGATTTGTAGAATTCCAAGAGCAACACACCCATCGAGCAAAGGCGAGTATCAGAAAACGATCTGGTAGTCAGGAAACTAGGAGGCACTGTGAAGGGTTATTGGCTGAGGAAGATTGCATTTGTAGGAATTGTGAAAACATAGTTGAGGATGGGTGCATCCAGAGATGTCAGTCCAGCCTTAATATCAACATGGACCGTCATCCATTGAGTGACTACCACTCACTAGTGGGTAAGGTCTTAAACCAGACAGAATGCTGGGTGTGCTCACAAGTACCTCAAGGTCAGAGCAAGTCAGGACTAGTACCGTACCCTTTAGCAATAGATGAGGTACTCGAGTTACGGGGTGGGAGACCGGTGGACAAGAAATGTAATATTTCTAGGCCCCCTAGTTTGAAGCTCCATCAGTATCACGTAGATAGATCCTTATTATGTTTCAACATTTCCAATTCCCGAAAGCCGGGAAATTGGGAGGTGACATGGAATAACCAGACCATGGCATTTTCGCACAGAGCTGATAGGATACCCATAGATTCTGAACTTATACGCCAAATAGCCAACAGTGGAAGGTATTGTCGGTACAGGTATACTCAAGGAAGTAAGACAATGCGGGTTGGAGAAGTATCACCAGGGTACTGTGCGCATATCATACAGCATGATACGTGTACTGAACAGATGAGAGAGATAGGGATAGGATTTTTCACTTGGAAAGTTTGCAATATGGTAATGTCATATTCTGTCCCATATGTTCTCCCCAATGATGCTTATTTCATATGTGGGAGGAAGGCGTATAAGTGGCTTGCCCCAAACTCAGAGGGATTGTGTTACATTGGAAGAGTGTTGCCAGAGGTTATGACCATAACCCATGATAAGATGAAAGACGTTCACCGCAGTGCTCAAGCTCCTTATACTCATACTCACTATGAACACATCGTTAAGAGACACCTCATAGATAGGACAGAGCACGTAGCCTCTGATTTGATACACGAATCCACCGGGATTCAATTCCTTCTCGCATTAGATATCACCCGTACTGCCAGAGGAATTATAAATTATAGGTACATCCATGCGCTAGCGAATCTGATAGATAATATCACTGAGATGTATGACGACACCTTCAGGATTACGGGAAGGGAGTTGCAAGCTTACAAAACGGAACTGATCCAGCACAGGATGGTCCTCAATTATATCACAGCCGTGACGGGAGGGTACTGTGTCACATTGGCAACTCAATATGGTGTGAAGTGCTGCACGTATATTGCAAACAGCACTGACGACCCAACTGAGATCATTGATCAAAAGATGGACGATATCTTGCAGTTGAAGTGGGAGTTCCGACGGAGACACAACCTTTCCCTGACTGCTGTGAGTAATGAACTGACCGGCTGGGTCTCATGGTTGAACCCACGCAATTGGTTCTCAGGTTTAGGAGAATGGACTCAAAATGTCATTATGAGTGTAGGAAAGTCTCTCCTTTGTATCCTGGGAGTTGTCATAATTATTGGCTTGATATTTAGGTGTGTTCGAATTTTAACACGGCGCAAGCGCAGTACAAAAGTGATGAGTTTAAGGAGCAGGGGTATTGCTACAGCAGTAGATTTAATTTATGACCCATCTATAGAAACGATGTTGTGATAAGGATTGCAAATGAATTCCACGGCCCGTTTCTTTCACCCGTTTTTCCTTTGTTTTCCCTCAGCAAAAATACACCCATCCGGAAAAGACTTCAATCAACACCCAAGAATGATTACGCAAATGTTATGTGAATGTATTTTTGATATGTTTCTTATCGTCATCTCTACAACCTTCAGGTAGTGACACACATAGTCGACAGGTGATATCCACATATTAGCATTCACATATGTTCCCCCTCCATGTATCATCAACTAAATGTGCACCCCATTTGTTGGAACAAGAAGCCGAAAAGAGCTCGGTAGTGTTTGTTGGCCCACTTACAGACCCTAAATACGGGATAAGAAGGATTTAATGTATACTTCGCAATACCTCGAAGCTTATCTAGAACATATACGGCACGATGATACATGCCCCTCAGACATGGATTCATACATACATGCTTTTTACTATCCCACTAGGTCATACATTTCCTACCTACCCCTCTCTCCCGATTACCCAAACTTCTGTAGATATTGTATTGATATTTTTCTGTTTAGTGATTAGATAGTGGCAGTTATTGTTGACTACCAAAGGGTAGACTGTCAAAGTCGAAAAATATTCCAGTACACACATCACGTACAAACCACACACACATGCCCGCTGCGCATGCACTTGTTCCGCCATGCGTGCACATATTCGCAAATTGCGTGTGGTCGCACCCACGGTCCTGCGTGGTTTGAGCGTGGTGTGAGTAATTACAGTGGAGTTTGTACTCTCATGGAAAAGCCACAAAGACATATCATAAATCTAATATACATATATATATATATATATTGTATAAATCCCACACTGTCTGCGTTAACCTTTAAATAGCATGAAAATCAGTCACACATAAATTAAAACTCCCAGAGACTAAAATACAATTGCCTTATTTACACTAAGCTTTGAAATTCTATAAAGAAGGCATACACCTTTGTTTACTAAAATAGCCAAGTTTCTATTTAAAACAATGAGTACTGAATTGTCATTGTCTCACCTGAAAGTAAAAACAAACGAAGTGACAATACCCAGGAACCGATTCTGTTTAGAAAATCAGAAACAATAGCTAACCACAACAAGACCAGACAGATAGAAATTTAAGATATTAACATTCCTAGTCTAAAACCCATGGAAATGTAGGTGTTCATATATATATATATATATATATATATATAGATGGTTGGAATAGGCGGCACTCATAGGAATTTTCAAAGCAGAAGATAATCAGACTCAGCAGTCAGTGTAGTCAACGTTTCAATTTAGTAAATAAATTTTCGTCAGGACATTGTCTGCATATATATATATATATATATATATATATATAGAGCTTCAATAAGAGGCGGCACTCAGTGACTTTTTCAATAATCAAATGCGTGTATTGTGGAACATCAACGTTTCGGGGACCCCCGTCCCCTTCATCAGGATAACCCAACATGACAAACAACAGTGTTTAAATAGATCACACTCACCCCCCTTTTTTCTCGCGCTGTCCCGTTGCAAACGCCGTTGGCCACGCTGCTCCGGCTTCCTGTCTGGCGTCCCGGCGCACATCCTGTGACGCGGTCCTGCCGTCTCGGTTGCCAGGCAAGTAGTCATGACGACGCTATAAACAAACAGACTGCGATTCAACTTAAACAAAAACTGAAATCCTGTGCACCGCAAACAATATAAATAACAAATTCAATCTTTAACATTCTAATATCTGGTATTGCACCTGCAGCATAATCGGAATGTAATTGTCATAAAACAAACATGTGTATTAAAATGAATCATCATAACAAATTTATATAAAAAATCGGAATCTATATGAGTACTCCGTAGTGAATTGTTAAAATAGTTTCTGTGACCTTACCCCTCAATTGTTTCAACCTAATAGACTCCCCGCAATCTACCACCTCTTATCGGGGCCCATTATTAAAAATAAGTCCTGCCGTCTCTTTGTGATTACATAACAATGACCTAACTTGATGTTCCCTTATTGTTTTAAACAAGATATCTTCATTGGCCCATATTTTGCTATTGGGTGCTCAGATCAACCCTTTTTGTGCTCCAACCTTACTAGGTTATCTATTTACTCTATAGCTAATTGCTAAATACAGGGTTTACGCCATAGCTCCCCTACACCTAGTCGCATCTCAAAACGATTTCTGGACCAACTTAAAGCCATCTCCTCCCATACGGGGTCATCAAAGGAAATTTATCAGCCCCAGATTATCATTGAACCCGCCTGGTCTGAGGGTATTCAATTTATGAATCCATCTCGACTCAAGCTGTAGGAGTTGCTTACCCCTATTGCCACCTCTCACTGATTCTGGGACGTGGTCTATAATTCGGTGCTTCAAAGTGGCCATGGTATGTTTGGCTTCCAGGAAATGGCGGGCCACCGGTTGGTCGCCTCTTCCCGTCAGCAATGCGTTTCTAATGGCTTGCCTATGTTGGGCCATCCTGATTTTAAATTGGCACTCTGTCTTTCCCACATACAGCCTGCCACACGGGCAAATTATCACATAGACCACAAATTTTGTGGTGCATGTGAGTGGCCATCTGATGGGGAATTTTTTGCCTGAAAAAGGATGTGATATGAAATCAGCAGGTGACATGTGTGAGCATGTGGTGCACCCTGTGCATTTAAAGCAACCATTCTTTCTTGTCATGAAATTTTTGGGATTTTCTTTGAATTTGGCCATGTCAGTTTTTACTAAAATGCTCTTAAGACTCCTCCCCCTCGCATATTTCGGTAAAATGCGTTTCTGTTTAAACATCTGTAACTCGGGGTCCGTGGAGACAATTGGCCACCATGATCTCATGCTTTTTTTCATGAATTCACTGTTCACATCGAATTCACTAACCCACGGGATTACATTAGTCACATCTTTGCCTGTGCGGGATCTTAGTAGATCCTCTCGTTTGTGACCCAAGGCCTTTTTCCTCGCTGCTTGTAAAAATTGTCTTGGGTAACCCCTCTCACCTAATCTGCGTTCCATTTCATCCATTTGTTGGATAAGTGCATGCTCCTCATCACAGGTCCTACACACCCTCAGGAATTGCGAGTATGGTAGTCCTGTGATGGTGGCTGCAGGATGGAAACTATCATGCCTGAGTACCGTGTTGCGGTCTGTGGGCTTTTTATAGAGACTGGTGTGTACAGTCCCCTCCCTTAATTGAATGCAAATGTCTAGGAAACAGATCTCAGCATTGCTATAATTCATGGTGAACTTCACGGGGCTGTTGGATAAATTGTGTTTCTCTATTAGTTGCTCCAAATCTTGTATTGCCCCTCGCCAAAATATCAAAAGGTCGTCTATGTATCTGTAGTACAAAAACGACCTTTGGGCTATTTCTGGCCTCTCAAAAAACAATGTGCGTTCGATCTCCCACTTGACTGCGTTCACGAACGAGGGTGCCACCGAAGAACCAATGGCACACCCCGTTCCCTGTCTGTAGAACTTGTTATCAAACATAAAAAAATCACTACTTGCAATAGACTTATTTTTAACACAGAGGAACGTTAATTCACCTTGGAACATACATCCAATCAGGACTGTGTGAAGTACTACAGTAACAGACAATTTATCAAACATCAAGTGCGTTAATAAGGAACTGGGACGCCACGTTCCTTTCAAGCATAACACTTGGACATTACATTTTACCCCATGATATTTTGTGTATGCACGCATATACAAAGTATCTACAAAGGCCTCCTTTTTTTGTTTATGTCTTTGCTTGTTTTTATTTTATAAGTTTTTTCAACATCGTTGTTTATCTTCTCTGCATCAATCAATAATTTTCTTCTTGCATTTTTTTCTTCCTCTTTTCTTTTTCCTACTTATTTATCATATCAATAAGAGTCAGCAAATTTGTTTGCATTTACATTATATAGCCTATCTCCATTAAGAAATGCCTTATGACTACAGACACCACGGGGGACTTCACCAATTTGCCCGTAGCAAGACACTTCAAAGAGGCCGGGCACACGATTAATCAACTCAAATGTTGCATCATCGACCAGATCCCACCACTCCAGCGGGGCGGCGATCGTGACAGACTGTTACTTCAAAGAGAGCTTCAGTGGATTCACAGACTTCATTCTTTGACTCCCATTGGCCTCAATGAGGAGTTTCGTTTAGGTTGCTTTTTGTGAAGCAACTCATTGAATGATTTTTTTGGTTTCATTTCATTAGACACCGCCGTGTGTCCAGTCCTTTTATTCATGTGTTTGTTTATTCAGGCATTGTGTGACCACTCTGTGCCCGTCTAGACACCGCCGTGCGTCCAGTCTTTTGCTTTTGTTTGTTTATTCAAGCATTGGATTATCACTGTGTGCCCAGTCACTTACACACTTCATGTTGGGTTTGGCTGGGCAATTTTGAGTCTCGCTATTCTATACTTTCCTTATTTCATTCTTTTGTCTCCAATAGGAACAGGCCCATTCCATGTCAGGACCGCTCGGACATTTCAGTGATTTCTACAGCCATACCACACTGGATGACGTCCAATTCCGTCCGATCTTGGAAACTAAGCAGTGTTGGGCCCAGACAGTACCAGGCTTGGAGACGGCCTGGGAATACTGGGTGCTGTAACTACATCACCTGGTTATACGCGGTTGAGGATCACGCAGAGGCCTTTCTTCATGAGTTTTTCTCTCTTTTTTCCCCACTTTTGATGCATGCTCCAGTGTCTTCCTTTCTTCCTTATCCCACCACTTTGTTTTTATCTACACACATTATACATGGCATCTGGGCAGGTCTGGTTTTCACCGGCTTGCCCTGTATGCCATTCTATCCCTTGCTTCACTCTTCTCAATACACCGGAGACCACATCCTGCTCCATCTTTGCCCCGTGTGTATTCCTCTGCAGCCTTGCACTTATTGCACTTCGTAAGGGTCTTTCTGTGGGTTCGCTGTCTTCTTGCCATCCAGTCGTTGCCGCTGGGTATTATACACCTTCACCCATTATCCATCTCTAAACCTGCATTTAATATTCCGGCTGGTATTGTTCCAGCCTGTGATTGATAACTTTATTATATCATCGTTATGTGTCCCCAGGATTCTGGGCTCAGTGGCTTTCTCTAATGGTTTTTGTTACCCCTTAAATGTGAATTGATAGCGGTCCCATACGTTTTCATATTCAGCATTGTTTATTTCTTTTACTTCATTGTTATGTTCCGTCCAGACCCTTCCCATTTTGTTTTGATATGCACCCTTGTATTATGCATTTTGTCATCCCTCTCCCGTCCCCCCAGTGAGCGTCAGTGGTGCTGGCCTGGCTCCCCTGTGCTGCGAACAGCGCACTCGAGCTGTTGCCAGAGAGCGCACCAGCTTTATGTACCTTGGTTACCATGCGACGGACCAGGAGATGCGGGGGAGCCGTACACGGAACTTGCCCCCGCCCCTCTCTTCCGTCATTGGTGGATTACTGTTTTTGATTTTGGTGCCGTTTTTTGTTTATATCCCTGTGCATTACTCAGCTCTTGTAGCCCCTGAGGATGACCTAAGTCGGTCGAGACAGCTGTCGGGCTGTAGGCTGTGCCTGTATGTACGCTCATTGTGTCAACATGGAATAAACCTTTGGTTTTCTTTTCATCAAAACCGTGAGTGCTGGCTTGTTCTGCTTTTTCCTTTATTGGATCAAGTGTGTGCCTTTATATATATATATATATATATATATATCAAAAGAAATCAATCCGGCACTCCACTCCCAATGCGTACAGCAGCTGCGGTGCCCTCCCAGCCAGAGACAACAGAGTCCAGGGTTTACACAGCAACAGTAGGGGCGGCACTCAGTCCAGACTGCATAACTAGTTAAAAGTTTTACTTTATTAGGCCAACATGTTTCGAGGAGTACTCCCCGTCCTCAGGGCCAGACAACCCACCAACTACATAAAACAGTACTTATATACAAAAGACAAGACAAACACTAATGCTAATCGTACTCACCTGCTCCACGGCGCTGCCGCCCGCCACCTCGTCCGGCCGCACGTCCGCGTCGCCATCCGATGACGTCACGGCGCGCCGCGTCGCAGGCGAGTACCCATGGCAACCGGGCGATACTCCGCTCGGTCACCTACAGGGAGGCAATGGGAACAAAAAGCAAATATTAAACATAACATACAAAGTTACATAAAGCATATTAAAAACAAGAGTGTACAAAACAATCCTGAAAGATAATACTAGACTGGATAATTGCAACACCTAACTAGGTTAATGCCTACAGTGCTAATATAAATGAGCATGATTCTAAAAAAGATCAAACCAAGATAATACATACAAGACTGATTTGTTAAAGCATGGCTGCAGTACCTGATAAAGGAATAGGGGGAATGATTAATGGGGGAGTTTTTAGAGGAAACACTGCAGGCCCAGGTTCTCATTGAGACCACCGGGTGACAGTGTACCCAATTTATAAATCCATCTGGATTCTTTTTGTAACAGTAGTCTGTCTCTATTCCCGCCCCTGATCATGCGGGGGACATGATCTATCAGGATGGCTCTAATACTGGCTACCCTATGGCCCAGAAGTACACAGTGGCGGGCAAACGGTTGCTCGCTGTCTTTATTTTCAAAAGCCTTCTTTATGGCACTTCTATGGAGAGCCATTCTCTCACGGAACTGCCTAATGGTCTTGCCAACATAGGCAAGACCGCATGGGCACGTGAGGAGATACACAACATGAGTAGTAGTGCATGTTAAACGGTGTTTAATGGGAATTTTACGACCCGTGGAGGGATGGTTGAAGGAAGTGCCTACCAAGAGTGTATTGCATGTGGCACATCCCAAGCAGCGATAACACCCAGCCTTAGCTCGCAGGAAGTGAGATTCTCTATTGCTAGCCAGCTCCGTGATGTCTAATTTAACTATACGGTCGCCTATATTCCTTCCTCTGGTGTGACTCGGCAATAACGCCGTATTCACCATGGAGGACATGGCCCCGTCAGTTTGTATAACTGGCCACATTTGTTTAGCTTTTTTTACTGTTTGTCTACTCTTGGTGGTGTATTTATTAACCCAAGGAAACACTTCTCTACTACATTGTATACGAGCTTGGCCAGACTGCAATGCCTGCTGTCTGGTCATGTCTAAGACACGTTGTTTAGAAACCTCCAAGTCCCCCATAGGGTATCCCCTTTCAGCAAATCTGTGTTTCATGATGTCTAGTGCCCTACCTGTCTCTACTGGGTCAGATGTTATTCTCCGTACCCTCAAAAATTGAGAGTATGGAAGTCCCCTCAGTAGGGGAGCTGGGTGGAAACTGTGATACTTAAGTACGGTATTCCTATCGGTTGGTTTTACATACAACGAAGTATCAAGCCTGCCATCCTTATGGGAAATGGTCACGTCCAAATAGTTAATGGCCTCTTTCTGCATAACATAAGTAAACTGTACTGGATGACTGGTCATGTTATGAATATCCAGGAGGGAAATTAAGTTTTCTGTGGGACCCTGCCATAAGATGAGCAAGTCATCTATATAGCGTCTGTAGTAGAAAACCTGCATGGATACCTCAGGGTCTATGGAAAACATCTGGCCTTCTAGTTGATACATAAATGCATTCGCGTACGATGGGGCCATATATATATATATATACAATTATTTATTTATTTTTTAGTGTGTGTGTGTGTGTGTGTGTGTGGGGGGGGGCCTGGCTATTTTGTCAATCCCGGGCCCCACAATTTCTGATGGTAGCCCTGCCTCTTGCCATGCACGCAATTTGGCTGTAACAGGGCTTCATCATTTAGCCAAATATCGGACAGGGCATGTTGACAATCCTGCTGGTTATGCAGGGTTTGGTATTAAATGCCTGGTGTTCGGGATGCCGAAGGCATAGGAGGGTGTAAGTATTTTAACCCACCACCCTACCCTAAACCTCCGGGGGTGGTGGCTAGAGCTAACTCTCGAAGGTGGGGTGGGCATTGAGAACAGGTGATTCACCTTCTATCATCTGTATACGTAAAAGTGAAAGTATGTATGTATGTATGTATGTATGTATGTATGTATGTGTGTATGTTTGTTCTTCATAGTCTCCTACATGGATTGATGGATCTGGACCAAAACGTGGTAAATATACCCTTCATTATACAACTTAAAATACTGGCAGGGTTTAAACAAAACAAAATCCACCTCTTTTGGGGCCAGGGCCATATATCTGATATATACAATATAAAACTAGCTGTTTTACCCGTTCCTGGCACAGGAGTTTCAGATTTTTTTATGGTTGTAAATATAAATGAGTATTAAAAATTTGGTAAATCTATAGAGATGTAAATTTGAGACGTCTTAATGTAAGTATATATTAATCCATGGTTCTTGGCGTTACCCGAGGAGCACCTGTAGCAGATACAGTAAAAAGTGACAGGACTATTTTTGTAGTTTTTTAAATTCTACACACTGGAGGTGCAATCCAAATTTTGATCCGACTGCTTGTTTGGGTGTTATCGTTCATGCAACGCAAGCCACTCATTGGTAATGATGTCATTATGTCAACCCCCTTTTTACCCCCTTAGGGGAGTTTTATTAAAGTTCTAATTACGCAATTTTCTTATTTCCCACCTGATTTCATCTCCCTAACATATCGGGAAGTAAGAGAATTAGTGATAAGTGAGTGAGGGCTTTCGCATTTATATATATATAGATTCATTTCTCTGTGTGTTTGTTTGTCTGTCCAGTTATGCATTCAAACACCCCTGTACAGATTAGGCTGAAACAAACGCAAGGTGGTCCAGTTAGATCCTGGTCAGGTTTAAGGGGGTTAGGGTTCTGGTCGGACTTCACGGCGGAATGCGCCAGGAGAACTTTGATCCAAGGAGCCTGTTCTGGGCCTTCCACCGGATGGATTTGGAAGATAACTTCACAGTGGTCACATTGGATCCTAGAAGACATACTAGTGGGTTGGGGTTGGTTGGACTTCATAGTGGAATGCGCCAGTCAGAACTTTGACCGAAGGAGACTGTTCTGGGCCTTTCACCGGGTGGATCTGGAATAAAACTTCACAGAGTGGTAACACTGTATCCAAGAAGACATACTAGGGCAGGCATGTCCAAACTGCGGCCCTCCAGCTGTTGTGAAACTACATATCCCAGCATTACCTGACACAGTTTTTCTGTCAGAGAATGCCAAAGCTGTGTCAGGGCATGCTGGGATGTGTAGTTTCTCAACAGCTGGAGGGCCGCAGTTTTGACAAGCCTGTACTAGGGGGTTGGGGTCCCAGTCAGCTCTTCCGCTGGTGTACACTGCCCATAACTTTTATCCGGGGAGCCTGTTCTTGGCCTGCCATGGGATGGATTTGGAAGTAAACGTCACAAATTGTAAACATTGCTTCCCAGAAGGCATACTAGGGGCTTGGCATCAGTCGGAACTCACTACAGAGTGCACCGGGCAAAACTGTGACCCAAGGAGCCTGTTCTGTGCCTTCCACTGGATAGATGTGGATGAAAATTTCACGGAGTGGTAACACTGGATCCCAGAAGACATATGAGGTGGTTGGGGTTTGTCAAACCTCATGACGGAATGCGCCAACAAAATGTGCCCAGGGAGCCTGTTCTGTTACCGTACACTGTATGGATTTGGAAGAAAACTTCACAAGGTGGTAACAATGGATCCCAGAATACATAGTAGGGGGTTGGGATTCCCGTTGGACTTCCCATTGGTGTACGCTGGACAGAACTTTGACACAGGGAGCCTGTTCTGGGCCTTTCACCGGATGGATTTGGAATAAAACTTCACACAGGGGGTAACACTGTATCCAAGAAGACATACTAGGGGAACCGAACCCGCTCATCTCTAGTCCAAACGCATCATAAGTTGGGATGAAACATAAATCCTGCAGAAGTTGTTGCTTTCGCTTTTAAACGGTTCGAAAAGTTTGATTTAGCAAAGCTTGGAGAGAGATCAAGTGGAGAGAGATAAAGTACCAGCCAATCAGCTCCTCACTGACATTTTTCAAACACAGCCTGTAAAATGTAAAAAAGCTGAATGGTTGGTACTTTGTCTCTCTCTACTTTATCTCTCTCCAAGTTTTGATAAATCTCACGCCTAAATCTTTTTGTAAAAATTGTGGCTTCCAACAGAAAAGAAAGCATGCAAATAATATGACATTAAAATGCCATCAGTTGACAGAGTTATTTCAGGGACCTATGTCTTGCCCTTCACCTTCAGGTGTGACAAGATAACATACAGCAGTTCCCTGCAGCTCCAATGAAAATACCCACTGGGGCACTTTCCCCTCAGCGGCTGTGTGTGCTTGGCACACATCACTGGAGTTTTGCTTGTATAAATGCTGAGAATTTTGTTTTCTTTGTTATGAACAGGGAGAATAGAGGTTTTTCAAACAGTCTGGATGGACTCAGGCTCAGACCAGTTTTCTGGGGCAGGTTTAGGATGTCCGAGAAGACATTGGCCTGGGCCCTTAGCAACAGTGTAAAATGGACCAATAGTGACGCTTGTGTTACTGGGCCACACTCCAGCAGACACATGGCAAGTGTTAGAAAGTCGTGCCAAGGAAGAAAATATAGGGACGTTTTAAAACTTGTGAGTTTCTCCCCAAACACCCCCACCCCCCCTTCCCCGTGATGCTGTCCTCCACTTGTTAATCTGTTTCCTATTACAAGGATAAATAAAATAAAAACAGGCCATTAAAAACACTTTTAAAAAGTTTTTCAGAGCACTAGCACTGAAAGAGTTAGTCATAGTGGACTGTTTACTCTTTAACCATCTCCATACTGGCCCATCTGGCAGTAAACCTTTAATCCCAGCAGTCAGACTGAAAAAAAGTTCATATTTGCTCAGTGTAAGACAAACAGGAAGCAGATTTTTTACCAGCAAAACATGACTTTGGCTCTGGAGCTGCTGGACACCCATTGGGTTCTGACAGAGTTAATGTTTGCACAGCCAACAGATTCAGCTTTACTACTAAACATTGGCTTTACAGAGACTTGGGATCTTTGTACTGTAGACTGTTGTATTGTGTTAGTTTGAAAGCAGAAGCTCCATATGTTATGTTACGTTAGAGTTGTTACTCCAGTTGCTTCCAATTGTATAACACACGGACCAGTCCCCCGGGCAGGAGCAGCCTTGTGTATGTGTTCCCACACAATGTAACTAATAAATCATGATATGTGAAATTGTTAACTGTTTCAACTGTATTTATTGATTTGTCACTGACATGGTTTATCTAAACTATGGGCCTGATTCAGTGTTGAATGCAATCCAAATGGTTTGTGTACAACTCCGATGGTGGATGGACTACGTATGCACAAGACACGTTCTTCGTATGTGCAGAAACGGGTTCTGCGCCATTGCGCGCAGTGCCCTTTAAGCCACAGCCTGAATGACAGGTTTCGGTTGGTTGGAGGCAGGAAAAGGACGATGCTGGGCAGCATTTCCGAAAAAATGGGGGCGTGTCATCCCTCTTTTCTGGGAGAGCCTTGGCAGTACAGATGAGGCGGTCAATCTGAGTAGCCTTAGACTTACTCAGCTGGTCAATGCTGCAGTCACGATGGTGAGCCAATGCTGCATCTTTGGACACAGCACTTGGATCCGCGATGCTGGCAGCTGGTGTCTTTAGCCCTCAGACACCCCCTCTGTGGCATTACCATATTTTAGTTGCACCAGCGATGCTATTAGGGTCCATTCCTGAATCAGCCCAAATGATTTGTAGTAATCTATAGCAAATGGTCCATTTCATCATCATCCTCACCATAATCATCACCTTTGCCATTTATTTGTAAGTAGCTATATACTGAATGCAATTGCGCATAGAGAACAAGTTAAGATGATACAGACAGAGGAGGTGGCAGCAGGTTGAAAGGTCCAAATGTAGCAAGAAAAGGGGGCATGATTACCTGTTTCCAGTCCTCTCCTGGGGCTTGGGAGTGCAAAGCAGGAGTAACTGCCCCCCAAAGGCATGGCAGTGCACAGGTTCTGCAGAGTGCCCCTGATGGGGCAAGGTCATGCCCCTCCCCCTGGCATGATTGGAAATGCCTGCTTGCCCCAGATCTCTTGGCAGCCCTGGAGAGGGCCTTGCTTGTTATAGCTTGCAGTCTAGAGAGGACAGTGCTGATACTATTGCACCTAGTAGGACAATTCATGTTGCCATTATCCTGCATGAACAGAAATGTACAACACCTCTCTAATATGTGGTGGCCATGCATCATGTACAGAAGGCCCAATATTCACAATGGATTGTGGCCATAACCCATGCGTTTCACCATGATCACTAAGTGCTGGGGCCTGAAATATATTCTCTGTGCAAAACAATTGATTTATGATTGCATCTAAGGATTATTATTACATTAGTGGTGTAGGCATAGCTTCTCAGTGTTATACTGTCAGGATTTACTATTGGGGACTGAGTTACATTAATTCAGGGATTGGAGAGTATCCCCGCGTTTCTGTTGAGCATTTATTTGCTGAATTACCTAAAGCAATGTTTTGTAGTCCATTATCTAAACACTGAGAGGCTTAATAATTACAGTATCAGCGATTACCTTGCTTTGTACCAGTGCATCTAGATTTCTGTAAGTGCACATAGGGGCAGATGTATTAAGCCTGGAGAAGTAATGAAGCAGTGATAAGTGCAAGGTGATAATACACCAGCCAGTCAGCTCGTAACTGTCAATTTACATATTGGAGCTGATTGGCTGGTGCATTATCACCTTACACTTATCACTGCTTTATCACTTCTCCAGGCTTAATACATCTGTCCATGGTTTGGTAGAGCAAAGTGACTGCGTGTACTGTGCAGCAGGGTGGAGTAAATGCAGTGCTAGCAAAGAACAGAAAAGAGGCACTTGTGTGCCCTGTTTTACATTTTGAAGAGCAAGACTATTGAAGCAAGGTGATGGGGCTGAGATGGCATATTCCAGGTACTGACCAGTCCAATCTGAAGAGGACCTGAGTTTTGAAAAAGCTGGTGGAAATTGGCTTTCATCCTAAGGCACTTCTTGTGCACCTGCATGTATGCACTTTGGCAGGGAAGTGCAATTTAGGCACCCTCTGAGCAATATAATAAAAAAAACTCCCCAATCATGTGATTAATATAAACCATAGAATAGGTTAAACCAGGCTTTTTCAACCAGTGTGCCGCGACCAGTTGCAAGGTGTGCCGCGGAGCCAGAGCAGCTTCCTGCACCTTCAGAGTGAATTGTTGGCCCGGGCTCTTCTTAGAGGATCAGTCGTGCTCTGGCCGTGACCTATGCCTTGAAGATGCGTCGGTGTGATATCATAGGTCACGGTCGCCGCGTCTCACCACCCAGCCAGCCCACCTGCCTGTATACACATCTTCCAGTTCCCACCTGCATACACAGCTTTCCTTGGCCACCCACATCCACACCTGCCCGACCACCCGCTGCTAAGTATTCGCAGCACTCCACTATGAACCACTTCCGCCACGAGGGATAGGGAGGACAGCTGAATTGTAGGGGCTAATATTTGTTATTTTATTTCTCCTTTGGAGAACAATAAGATTTCAATAGGATTTATGAGGGGAGAATAAGAATTTATGGATTTATGGGGGGAACAAAGTGAATAATTAATCATGTGGGGAGCAATAGGATTTATGTGGGGAGCAATGTGATTGCTTTTTCTGTGTAGGCTAATGTATGTGTGGAAATTTTTACTGTGAGGGCCAATGTGTGTTTTTTGTTTTTTTCTATGGGTAACTGATGGTGTGCCTTGGGAATTTTAAAATATTGTTCGGTGTGCCGTGAGTAAAAAAAGGTTGAAAATCACTGGGTTAAACCATGCATTATATCAGGAAAATGTATTTCATTGAAAGGGGGTGGCAAGAAAAGGTAGGAGTTTGGACTTTGTTGTGCAGGTAATTGTTTAAATTGTGCACCTCCGAGAAATTTTTGACATTGTCGCGCATCGAGGTGCATTTATGGAGGCGGCTTTAAAGATCATATAGTAGGTATGTACGGTATTTTGAAGTGCTTTGGGATAACTACTGAGGGACACAACTGCAAGACAAATGGTATCTAGGACCATCTTCAGAGATTCTGGTCAAGCAATGTCATCATGGAGACTTTCAATTAGAAATATGACATTACATTACATTACTATTAAAAAAGGCACTAAAGAGAAGCATGAGGAACAAAATTATTTAGATTAGTCTCAGCTGAGAATGAGTGGCATGGGTGTGAATTGGTTGATTGATTGGAACAAGCCTACCTGGTGTGACTAAAAAATACTAAAGACCCAACAAATTATGTCTATATCTCAATATTGAGCCAGCGCTAACATTTGGTTCTAGAGCTGATACTCTTTATGAATTATCCAGTTATTCCCTTATTTATCATAAAATTCATTCACAACTTAATTTAATCAGTTGGCTGTTGACCAAATACTAATCTGATTTAAATGTAGTATTAGATAAAAAAATACAAAATAAAATAATCTTACCTGTTACGTATATTCATTAAGAACACCAACCAAGAATTTATTAACTTGTGTTTAACGTGACAAAAAAAATCCCTATGCTTATTCAATAAAAAATGGTGATAACCAACTGGCATACAGAAAAACAAATTGCTGCTGCCTATGTGAAGGCTGGGTGGTATGGACAATTCCTCAGTGCAAACTGATCCCACCAAAATCTGTCAATTTCTCACAATTTTAATTATTCTTGCTCACTATACTCCATTTCAGGCATTTCCAACCTCGATCCTCAAGGCACACTAACAGTTTTGGTTTTAGTGTTATCCATGCTTGAGCACAGGTGACTTAATTAGTACCTCCGTTATATTGATTTAAACATCTGTACTGAAGCTTGGATATCATTAAAACCTGTACTGTTAGTGTGCCTTGAGAACTGAGGTTGAAAATGGCTGCATAATTTCCTGTTTGGATTTGCTAATCTGTTTTCAGACTGGTTATATTGCTGTTTTGAATCACACTGTTAACACCATGATAAGCCTCTAGAACCAGAACAGGAGCAATTGCTTAATCTATAACCTATAAGCCTATCACTAACGGTACTTGTATACCACCAGGACTTCTCCATGAGTAGTAATGATTAATCAAGGGATAGTATGAGTGCCAAAGAATATACAGCACAGAGAAATCAAGTCTAATATTGAAACATACACAAAGCTTCAATATAAATATAGACAATGACAGTAAAAGTTAAAACCACTTACAAGAGGTTCTGCAACAGTACAAGGATTAACACACCATCGCAGTGGCACACATCCTATCCCTTAAGTGTCTTATCCACGTAATTCTGGCTTTCTTGCTGTATTTATTTAAAGAACTGCATGGCCCCAATATCACCTAGGACAATGCACTCATCTTTCATTATACTTTTTTAAATTCATAATTACATGTAGCTTCCAGCAACTATGCAGCCAGGAGCTGACAGTTATTGGGTATCTCTAAACGACAGGTCTGATCTCCTTGAAGGAGAGAACAGATAGAGAACATCTTCCTGCATGCAGGATGCTTTCAATTGATCTATAACCAATTACTTATTAAAATGTAATTGAACTGCAACAGATTGTAACGTATGCTAACTAATATGTAACAGTTCACAGCTATTTCATTAAGCATATTTAATTGGATTTCCAGAAGATAACTAACACGATTAAATAGCAATAGGCTTTAATAGAGTGGTAAAGATTATGATGCTATTTAATTGAGTCAGAATAACTTCCTATGAGCCAATTTGATGCTTATTGAATCACTCTATTAATTATAGTCTTTTGATTTTTTTTCTTTTTCTTTTAATTTTTTTTTATATGAAATGAATAATTTATTCCACAGTGAATGTTGAAATGATCTTCAACCAAGGTAAGTATTCCATTTCTCCCTAGCTCAGTGATGGCTAACCTTGGCACTCCAGCTGTTGTTGAACTACACATGCCAGCATGCCCTGCATCAGTTTTAGCATGGCCAAATAATAAAAATGTAGCAGGGCATGCTGGGATATGTAGTTCAACAACAGCTGGAGTGTCAAGGTTAGCCATCACTGCCCTAGCTGCTGGCTGGAAGGGCTTGCTGGGACTTGTAGTTCAACAACAGCTGGAAAGGAATTTGAATCTGGATATGCAACACGTTATTATGCAGTTTTTCAGATTTTTTGTAGACACATGTATATCTGCATCTATAAATTATATATATATATATATATATATATATATATATATATGCAAGATACATTGTACATAAATAGCTTCTAGCCGAAGGCTCATTTATTGACTACATATATATACATTATTTTATATTACTTTATGTTTTACAATATGGTTCTTATAGCAACATGAAATGTAGCTTATTGTTTCTTTATTTCTCTGCAAAATATCAAGTAATTATATTGCTGTGCACAGGCTAAAATTGGTATAATTCTGTATTGGTTGTGATTAATGCAGTGTGAGTAATTGAACGTGGCTTAATTTACTTTGTTTGCTGTGTGTTGCAGCCACCCGCTGGGTCTCTTATTTAATTTCATTGAATATCTATTTGGATGTATTACTCAGGTTTTATCTAAGCCTCTAGTGCCTAGGGCAGGATATATGATAAGATCCAACATGCTGTCACTGTACACTAATAATTTCATTATGCAGCAATTAAAGTAGACCTGTCATTCCCACATAAAGGCATATTAGTGCATATAGAGATGAGCGCCTGAAATTTTTCGGGTTTTGTGTTTTGGTTTTGGGTTCGGTTCCACGGCCGTGTTTTGGGTTCGAACGCGTTTTGGCAAAACCTCACCGAATTTTTTTTGTCGGATTCGGGTGTGTTTTGGATTCGGGTGTTTTTTTCAAAAAACACTAAAAAACAGCTTAAATCATAGAATTTGGGGGTCATTTTGATCCCAAAGTATTATTAACCTCAAAAACCATAATTTACACTCATTTTCAGTCTATTCTGAATACCTCACACCTCACAATATTATTTTTAGTCCTAAAATTTGCACCGAGGTCGCTGTGTGAGTAAGATAAGCGACCCTAGTGGCCGACACAAACACCGGGCCCATCTAGGAGTGGCACTGCAGTGTCACGCAGGATGTCCCTTCCAAAAAACCCTCCCCAAACAGCACATGACGCAAAGAAAAAAAGAGGCGCAATGAGGTAGCTGTGTGAGTAAGATTAGCGACCCTAGTGGCCGACACAAACACCGGGCCCATCTAGGAGTGGCACTGCAGTGTCACGCAGGATGTCCCTTCCAAAAAACCCTCCCCAAACAGCACATGACGCAAAGAAAAAAAGAGGCGCAATGAGGTAGCTGTGTGAGTAAGATTAGCGACCCTAGTGGCCGACACAAACACCGGGCCCATCTAGGAGTGGCACTGCAGTGTCACGCAGGATGTCCCTTCCAAAAAACCCTCCCCAAACAGCACATGACGCAAAGAAAAAAAGAGGCGCAATGAGGTAGCTGACTGTGTGAGTAAGATTAGCGACCCTAGTGGCCGACACAAACACCGGGCCCATTTAGGAGTGGCACTGCAGTGTCACGCAGGATGTCCCTTCCAAAAAACCCTCCCCAATCAGCACATGATGCAAAGAAAAAGAAAAGAAAAAAGAGGTGCAAGATGGAATTGTCCTTGGGCCCTCCCACCCACCCTTATGTTGTATAAACAAAACAGGACATGCACACTTTAACCAACCCATCATTTCAGTGACAGGGTCTGCCACACGACTGTGACTGATATGACGGGTTGGTTTGGACCCCCCCCAAAAAAGAAGCAATTAATCTCTCCTTGCACAAACTGGCTCTACAGAGGCAAGATGTCCACCTCATCATCACCCTCCGATATATCACCGTGTACATCCCCCTCCTCACAGATTATCAATTCGTCCCCACTGGAATCCACCATCTCAGCTCCCTGTGTACTTTGTGGAGGCAATTGCTGCTGGTCAATGTCTCCGCGGAGGAATTGATTATAATTCATTTTAATGAACATCATCTTCTCCACATTTTCTGGATGTAACCTCGTACGCCGATTGCTGACAAGGTGAGCGGCGGCACTAAACACTCTTTCGGAGTACACACTTGTGGGAGGGCAACTTAGGTAGAATAAAGCCAGTTTGAGCAAGGGCCTCTAAATTGCCTCTTTTTCCTGCCAGTATAAGTACGGACTGTGTGACGTGCCTACTTGGATGCGGTCACTCATATAATCCTCCACCATTCTATCAATGTTGAGAGAATCATATGCAGTGACAGTAGACGACATGTCCGTAATCGTTGTCAGGTCCTTCAGTCCGGACCAGATGTCAGAATCAGCAGTCGCTCCAGACTGCCCTGCATCACCGCCAGCGGGTGGGCTCGGAATTCTGAGCCTTTTCCTCGCACCCCCAGTTGCGGGAGAATGTGAAGGAGGAGATGTTGACAGGTCGCGTTCCGCTTGACTTGACAATTTTGTCACCAGCAGGTCTTTCAACCCCAGCAGACTTGTGTCTGCCGGAAAGAGAGATCCAAGGTAGGCTTTAAATCTAGGATCGAGCACGGTGGCCAAAATGTAGTGCTCTGATTTCAACAGATTGACCACCCGTGAATCCTTGTTAAGCGAATTAAGGGCTCCATCCACAAGTCCCACATGCCTAGCGGAATCGCTCCGTGTTAGCTCCTCCTTCAATGTCTCCAGCTTCTTCTGCAAAAGCCTGATGAGGGGAATGACCTGACTCAGGCTGGCAGTGTCTGAACTGACTTCACGTGTGGCAAGTTCAAAGGGCATCAGAACCTTGCACAACGTTGAAATCATTCTCCACTGCGCCTGAGACAGGTGCATTCCACCTACTATATCGTGCTCAATTGTATAGGCTTGAATGGCCTTTTGCTGCTCCTCCAACCTCTGAAGCATATAGAGGGTTGAATTCCACCTCGTTACCACTTCTTGCTTCAGATGATGGCAGGGCAGGTTCAGTAGTTTTTGGTGGTGCTCCAGTCTTCTGTACGTGGTGCCTGTACGCCGAAAGTGTCCCGCAATTCTTCTGGCCACCGACAGCATCTCTTGCACGCCCCTGTCGTTTTTTAAAAAATTCTGCACCACCAAATTCAAGGTATGTGCAAAACATGGGACGTGCTGGAATTTGCCCATATTTAATGCACACACAATATTGCTGGCGTTGTCCGATGCCACAAATCCACAGGAGAGTCCAATTGGGGTAAGCCATTCCGCGATGATCTTCCTCAGTTGCCGTAAGAGGTTTTCAGCTGTGTGCGTATTCTGGAAACCGGTGATACAAAGCGTAGCCTGCCTAGGAAAGAGTTGGCGTTTGCGAGATGCTGCTACTGGTGCCGCCGCTGCTGTTCTTGCGGCGGGAGTCCATACATCTACCCAGTGGGCTGTCACAGTCATATAGTCCTGACCCTGCCCTGCCCCACTTGTCCACATGTCCGTGGTTAAGTGGACATTGGGTACAGCTGCATTTTTTAGGACACTGGTGACTCTTTTTCTGAGGTCTGTGTACATTTTCGGTATCGCCTGCCTAGAGAAATGGAACCTAGATGGTATTTGGTACCGGGGACACAGTACCTCCAACAAGTCTCTAGTTGGCTCTGCAGTAATGATGGATACCGGAACCACGTTTCTCACCACCCAGGATGTCAAGGCCTCAGTTATCCGCTTTGCAGTAGGATGACTGCTGTGATATTTCATCTTCCTCGCAAAGGACTGTTGGACAGTCAATTGCTTGGTGGAAGTAGTAAAAGTGGTCTTACGACTTCCCCTCTGGGATGACCATCGACTCCCAGCAGCAACAACAGCAGCGCCAGCAGCAGTAGGCGTTACACGCAAGGATGCATCGGAGGAATCCCAGGCAGGAGAGGACTCGTCAGAATTGCCAGTGACATGGCCTGCAGGACTATTGGCATTCCTGGGGAAGGAGGAAATTGACACTGAGGGAGTTGGTGGGGTGGTTTGCGTGAGCTTGGTTACAAGAGGAAGGGATTTACTGGTCAGTGGACTGCTTCCGCTGTCGGCCCAAGTTTTTGAACTTGTCACTGACTTATTATGAATGCGCTGCAGGTGACGTATAAGGGAGGATGTTCCGAGGTGGTTAACGTCCTTACCCCTACTTATTACAGCTTGACAAAGGGAACACACGGCTTGACACCTGTTGTCCGCATTTCTGGTGAAATACTTCCACACCGAAGAGCTGATTTTTTTGGTAATTTCACCAGGCATGTCAACGGCCATATTCCTACCACGGACAACAGGTGTCTCCCCGGGTGCCTGACTTAAACAAACCACCTCACCATCAGAATCCTCCTGGTCAATTTCCTCCCCAGCGCCAGCAACACCCATATCCTCCTCATCCTGGTGTACTTCAACACTGACATCTTCAATCTGACTATCAGGAACTGGACTGCGGGTGCTCCTTCCATCACTTGCAGGGGGCGTGCAAATGGTGGAAGGCGCATGCTCTTCACGTCCAGTGTTGGGAAGGTCAGGCATCGCAACCGACACAATTGGAGTCGGACTCTCCTTGTGGATTTGGGATTTCGAAGAACGCACAGTTCTTTGCGGTGCTACTGCTTTTGCCAGCTTTAGTCTTTTCATTTTTCTAGCGAGAGGCTGAGTGCTTCCATCCTCATGTGAAGCTGAACCACTAGCCATGAACATAGGCCAGGGCCTCAGCCGTTCCTTGCCACTCCGTGTGGTAAATGGCATATTGGCAAGTTTACGCTTCTCCTCCGACAATTTTATTTTAGGTTTTGGAGTCCTTTTTTTACTGATATTTGGTGTTTTGGATTTGACATGCTCTGTACTATGACATTGGGCATCGGCCTTGGCAGACGACGTTGCTGGCATTTCATCGTCTCGGCCATGACTAGTGGCAGCAGCTTCAGCACGAGGTGGAAGTGGATCTTGATCTTTCCCTAATTTTGGAACCTCAACATTTTTGTTCTCCATATTTTAATAGGCACAACTAAAAGGCACCTCAGGTAAACAATGGAGATGGATGGATTGGATACTAGTATACAATTATGGACGGGCTGCCGAGTGCCGACACAGAGGTAGCCACAGCCGTGAACTACCGCACTGTACTGTGTCTGCTGCTAATATAGACTGGTTGATAAAGAGATAGTATACTCGTAACTAGTATGACTATAAAGAAAGAAAAAAAAACCACGGTTAGGTGGTATATACAATTATGGACGGGCTGCCGAGTGCCGACACAGAGGTAGCCACAGCCGTGAACTACCGCACTGTACTGTGTCTGCTGCTAATATATAGACTGGTTGATAAAGAGATAGTATACTCGTAACTAGTATGTATGTATAAAGAAA
The DNA here is from genome assembly GCF_028390025.1 of Pseudophryne corroboree. Classification (NCBI taxonomy): domain Eukaryota; kingdom Metazoa; phylum Chordata; class Amphibia; order Anura; family Myobatrachidae; genus Pseudophryne; species Pseudophryne corroboree. The sequence continues at coordinate 265,734,365 of NC_086454.1, read as the reverse complement.
GAAAAAAAAACCACGGTTAGGTGGTATATACAATTATGGACGGGCTGCCGAGTGCCGACACAGAGGTAGCCACAGCCGTGAACTACCGCACTGTACTGTGTCTGCTGCTAATATAGACTGGTTGATAAAGAGATAGTATACTCGTAACTAGTATGTATGTATAAAGAAAGAAAAAAAAACCACGGTTAGGTAGTATATACAATTATGGACGGGCTGCCGAGTGCCGACACAGAGGTAGCCACAGCCGTGAACTACCGCACTGTACTGTGTCTGCTGCTAATATATAGACTGGTTGATAAAGAGATAGTATACTCGTAACTAGTATGTATGTATAAAGAAAGAAAAAAAAACCACGGTTAGGTGGTATATACAATTATGGACGGGCTGCCGAGTGCCGACACAGAGGTAGCCACAGCCGTGAACTACCGCACTGTACTGTGTCTGCTGCTAATATAGACTGGTTGATAAAGAGATAGTATACTCGTAACTAGTATGTATGTATAAAGAAAGAAAAAAAAACCACGGTTAGGTGGTATATACAATTATGGACGGGCTGCCGAGTGCCGACACAGAGGTAGCCACAGCCGTGAACTACCGCACTGTACTGTGTCTGCTGCTAATATAGACTGGTTGATAAAGAGATAGTATACTCGTAACTAGTATGACTATAAAGAAAGAAAAAAAACCACGGTTAGGTGGTATATACAATTATGGACGGGCTGCCGAGTGCCGACACAGAGGTAGCCACAGCCGTGAACTACCGCACTGTACTGTGTCTGCTGCTAATATATAGACTGGTTGATAAAGAGATAGTATACTCGTAACTAGTATGTATGTATAAAGAAAGAAAAAAAAACCACGGTTAGGTGGTATATACAATTATGGACGGGCTGCCGAGTGCCGACACAGAGGTAGCCACAGCCGTGAACTACCGCACTGTACTGTGTCTGCTGCTAATATAGACTGGTTGATAAAGAGATAGTATACTCGTAACTAGTATGTATGTATAAAGAAAGAAAAAGAAAACACGGTTAGGTGGTATATACAATTATGGACGGGCTGCCGAGTGCCGACACAGAGGTAGCCACAGCCGTGAACTACCGCACTGTACTGTGTCTGCTGCTAATATAGACTGGTTGATAAAGAGATAGTATACTCGTAACTAGTATGACTATAAAGAAAGAAAAAAAAACCACGGTTAGGTGGTATATACAATTATGGACGGGCTGCCGAGTGCCGACACAGAGGTAGCCACAGCCGTGAACTACCGCACTGTACTGTGTCTGCTGCTAATATAGACTGGTTGATAAAGAGATAGTATACTCGTAACTAGTATGACTATAAAGAAAGAAAAAAAAACCACGGTTAGGTGGTATATACAATTATGGACGGGCTGCCGAGTGCCGACACAGAGGTAGCCACAGCCGTGAACTACCGCACTGTACTGTGTCTGCTGCTAATATAGACTGGTTGATAAAGAGATAGTATACTACTAATATTATATATACTGGTGGTCAGGTCACTGGTCACTAGTCACACTGGCAGTGGCACTCCTGCAGCAAAAGTGTGCACTGTTTAATTTTAATATAATATTATGTACTCCTGGCTCCTGCTATAACCTATAACTGGCACTGCAGTGCTCCCCAGTCTCCCCCACAATTATAAGCTGTGTGAGCTGAGCACAGTCAGATATATATATACATTGATGCAGCACACTGGGCAGAGCAGTGCACACAGATATGGTATGTGACTGAGTCACTGTGTGTATCGTTTTTTTCAGGCAGAGAACGGATATATTAAATAAAACAAACAACTGCACTGTCTGGTGGTCACTGTGGTCGTCATTCACTAAACTCTGCACTCTCTTCTACAGTATCACAGCCTCAGGTCAATCTCTCTCTCTCTCTCTCAACCCTAATCTAAATGGAGAGGACGCCAGCCACGTCCTCTCCCTATCAATCTCAATGCACGTGTGAAAATGGCGGCGACGCGCGGCTCCTTATATAGAATCCGAGTCTCGCAATAGAATCCGAGCCTCGCGAGAATCCGACAGCGTCATGATGACGTTCGGGCGCGCTCGGGTTAACCGAGCAAGGCGGGAAGATCCGAGTCGCTCGGACCCGTGAAAAAAAACATGAAGTTCGGGCGGGTTCGGATTCAGAGAAACCGAACCCGCTCATCTCTAATATAAACCTTCTATTGGGTGAGGTGTGTCATGTATGCAAATCACTGAACTACAATATAACAATAATAGATATAATAATAGTAATAAATAAAGACACCAAGACATACATTTGCAGTACAACTGTTAGCTATGTATTTATTTAAAAATAAATTTAAGGGAAAGTATGGTGGCAAAGAAAGGATAGCCAGAATCAACACAATCAACACAATAACAACCAACAACATGCATTATATCCGGATACCGCCCAAGGTGCACGACACAACTATAAAGGGGGGTACACATGGAGAGATCTGTGCATAAATTCTAAGCAATCTGACTATAGTCCAAGCCTTTAAATAAAGACCAACACAGACACACCCCTTGCCACACCATAGGAAGGCTAAGTCATGTGACATTCCCAGTGCCGTTTCTAGCGGCGGGCAAGCTGTGCGATTGCACGGGGCACCTGCCACAGCACTTTGTGGCTCATATTCTGCTTCCCCTTCTCCCTCCCATAGTACTCTGCTCAGGGGGCATAATTTTGCAGAATGACACGTTTGCAGTGTGACATCACAACGCAACTGCGTCATTTCATGGAACTCCACCCCCCGAGCTACTATGGGCGGTAGGAGGGGAAACGGGATAGCAGTGCTGGCAGGCTGCTGCCCATTAGCGAGTATACATCCTTGGCAATGAGCATTACCCTTGGCAACAAACATTACACTTGGCAACGAGCATGGATCCCAGAGCATGAAACCCCTGACAACGAGCATGACACCCAGTGCAAGAAACCCCTGGCAATGAGCAGGTAATTTCAAAGTAATTAGAAGCTTTACTGTAAGGCATAGTGTATTACGGGCATTGCAGTGTATGGCATAATATTGTGCAGGGGACATAATATGGTGAAAGAGACATTACTGTGTGGGGCTTAATATGGTGGAATGTTTTATTTTCCTGTGGTGGCTGAGGTCTGTTGCTGTAGGGTCAAAATCTGGGGTGAAAGGTAGTCTTCTCCTGCAAGGCCACACCCATTTTTGCAAGGCCATGCCCCCTCGCTGGGAGTGCAAGCTCAAATAGTTTTTTTTCTGCCTATGGGGGAGGAGGGTTTAATGTCTATGGGTGGGGAGGGGTTCGCATTTTCTTAATGCTCGCACTGGGAGCCAAATTGTCTAAAAACAGTCCTGGATGTTCCTTCATGCCAGCCCCCATCCTAGAGGTGGAAACTAACTAATTTATTATAGCAATCCTTTAGTTTCTCAAATATCACATAAGGATTTTTATAGTTGATGTTAAAAGTAGAAATATACTTTTACCATTATGTCCTTACTCCCCTCCCCCAAACCACACTGGTGGCAGACATCGTCCTTCCTGCCATACTATACTGGATTAGCCTTTGAAAAGTCTTTTCCAGAGACAAACCAGATAATGAATAAGTAAACATTTGTAAAGCATTGTAACTTTATAGCTCCCACAACATTTACTTTTGCCTGGACACAGCCAATTCACCAACCTCAAAAGAGTCGAAGTGTCAACCAAAAGTGTTCGTTTTGGTTGGAGAGAGGCAGAGCTTGTATGGACAGGGACAGAATAAGGGAGAATCAGGGGCAGGGATTATTTTGTCCAGATTTTCCATTTTTAAATGTTGGGAGATATGAAATACAGTAGGAACAATAGAAGATTATTAAACAATGCAAAAAACATCATTTTGTTAGAGATGTGCGGCAGGCACTCTTCGTGTTTTGTGTTTTGGTTCTGGTTCCATCCTCGTGTTTTGGATCTGGATTGGTTTTGCCAAAACCACCCTTTCATGTTTTGGTTTTGGTTTTGGAACTGGATGATTTAAAAAAAAAAAACATAAAAAAAGCTACAATCACAGAATTGGGGGGTAATTTTGATTCTACGGTATTATTAACCTCAATAACATTCATTTCCACTAATTTCCAGTCTATTCGGAACAACTCAGTCCTCACAATATTGTTTTTATGCCTAAAAGTTGCACCGAAGTAGCTGTATGACTAAGCTAAGTGACACATGTGTGCGGCACAAACACCTGGCCCATCTAGGAGTGGCACTGCAGTGGCAGACAGGATGGCAGATTTAAAAAATAAGCCCCAAACAGCACATCATGCAAAGAAGAAAAAGAGGTGCAATAAGGTAGCTGTATGACTATACAAAAAGGCAATGAGGTGATGGATCAAAGGCGATAAATGGATAAATTAATAAAATAAAATTAAATACGTCACATATTGGGTGTCCTTTCTTGATTGATCACTTTTTGAGATGTCTCATAAATCCAGATGATGAACATGAAAAAAGGAAATGATATACATATATGGGTGGTAACGTTTATGAAATAAATAAATAGTCCATAGGTGTCCAGAAAAAGAGAGCCTAATGTGCCGAGATATTTTGATAGTAGATGAGGACAGTTTTCTCGCCACCATTCAATTCTACTGGTAAAACGTACCGAAACTCACTTAAAATAGAGTAAGAACAGGTGTATAAAGGTATCTTTCGGAGATCTATCCCACGTGATGTAAGGTAGTAATAGAAAAACAGATAACGTACCCCACTTACTCTGTAAGGGGGGTTGATCCCACGTATAAAGGTTTCTTTTATGCCAGGACCAGAGAGAAATTCCAAGATACTTCAAAAACGATTTATTTTAAAAAGAATGTCCATTAAAACAACAATCGGGTACTTTTCTAGGTTCTTTTCAACTCTCAGGTTAAAAAAGGCATGTAGGTCTGATGTATTTAGACAGGGCAACTGATGTAATCCGGTTTTACACCAGTGCTATCATGCAGAATCTATAGAAAGAGTAACAGTCTAAAAAATCATTTGGTTAAAAGTTCTTTACCATTTGATTCTTTCAATCCTATACGCACCAAAGGTTTTCACAGATGTGGAACTTGTCTACCTTGTAGAACTGTATCATCGGATAAAACCAAGATCACCTCATTTGCAGTAAATGACATTAAATATGAAATTTGTGATTTCATAACGTGCCATACAACAAATGTTGTTTACTTGATAAAATGTGAATGTGGCTTATTTTATGTAGGCCGCACAGGAAGAGCTCTCAAAACCCGTGTAGCAGAACATCTGCGTAACATCAAAAAAGGCGTGACAACACACACATTATCGGAACATTTTTTAAAGATACACAAATGCTCTACGTCCAAAATAGCCTTTTTTTTGGGGAATACAACAAGTGAGGTCCAATTGGAAAGATAGGGATATTGAAAGCAATTTGGCCAAGGCAGAAATGCATTGGATCTTCAAACTTAATACCCTCATCCCTTTAGGTATGAATTCTGATTTTGAACTCAAATGGTTCTTATAGTGTGAGTCCGACTTAGAAATCCTTGAAATCAATCATTGAATATTTTCTGTTAATCTTTATTCACTTCCGGTTATCATAAATCAATTTTAGTACATTTAATTTTAAAATGAGTACATTAAGAAAGACACAATAATCTTTATTACTCCATTTCATGTTTGTAATAAGAAACATTAGAATCGTTTTTCTATTTTTATATTTCTTTAAATTCAACCATCATAAGTGTACATTTATAATAACTGGATAGTCTACTTCACAATTACTGATACGAATATTTCTCAATACTCTGCGTTCCACCTTCTTTTTAGATGGAACGCATGCTTTTTCCGTCTGATAAATCTCCCCTATGCGGAAGTGTCATAACACCACTTCCGGCAAGTGGAGCGCAGCGTGGAACGCATGGCGCCCCACTTCCGGTTGAATGAAACGCATGATGGAACGCATGGCGTCCGTCTCCGCGAAAATAACATTAAAGTATGTAACTTCTTCCCACAACTCCACCAATGAGTTTAGCACACTCTGAGGAAGTGTGCATAGTCTCCTAGATTCTATATCATTTTAAAATCGTGTATTATTATATATATATATATATATATATATATATATAATTATTACCCACAATTCCATAGGATGACACTATTTCCTGTCTCAGAGTATAAATACCTGGGATTTCACTGCCTGGATCCACACCTTGAGAAAGACCCAAGAGGTCGAAACGCCGTTGGTGATATCAGGCAGTGAGTTTACTCCTATTTGCTACATGTTTTTAGATTAGATTTTTGTTGTTACTTTTTAGGGGATAGTACCTTTTTGTGTTAGATTCTGCATGATAGCACTGGTGTAAAACCGGATTACATCAGTTGCCCTGTCTAATACATCAGACCTACATGCCTTTTTTAACCTGAGAGTTGAAAAGAACCTAGAAAAGTACCCGATTGTTGTTTTAATGGACATTCTTTTTAAAATAAATCGTTTTTGAAGTATCTTGGAATTTCTCTCTGGTCCTGGCATAAAAGAAACCTTTATACGTGGGATCAACCCCCCTTACAGAGTAAGTGGGGTACGTTATCTGTTTTTCTATTACTACCTTACATCACGTGGGATAGATCTCCGAAAGATACCTTTATACACCTGTTCTTACTCTATTTTAAGTGAGTTTCGGTACGTTTTACCAGTAGAATTGAATGGTGGCGAGAAAACTGTCCTCATCTACTATCAAAATATCTCGGCACATTAGGCTCTCTTTTTCTGGACACCTATGGACTATTTATTTATTTCATAAACGTTACCACCCATATATGTATATCATTTCCTTTTTTCATGTTCATCATCTGGATTTATGCGACATCTCAAAAAGTGATCAATCAAGAAAGGACACCCAATATGTGACGTATTTAATTTTATTTTATTAATTTATCCATTTATCGCCTTTGATCCATCACCTCATTGCCTTTTTGTATAATACTGTTTAATCTGTTGTTTGGACGGATTGAGGATTGAGATTGGGCTGATAATTCGTTGTGCCAGGAATTTACACTATTATCTTGTTTTCAAGCTGTATGACTAAGTTAAGTGACACAACTGTGTGGCACAAACACCTGGCTCATCTAGGAGTGGCACTGCAGTTGCAGACAGGATGGCACTTAAAAAAATCTAGGCCCCAAACAGCACATCATGCAAAGAAGAAAAAGAGGTGCAATGAGGTAGCTGTATGACTAAGCTAAGCGACACAAGTGTGCAACACAAACAACTTGGAACGTGCTGGAATTTGCCCAGATGTAATACATGCACAATATGGCACAGGAGAGAGTACCCCTAAACCACACACACACACACACACACACACACACACACACACACACACACACACACACACACGGCAGAGCCTGTAAAATTAATTTGGATAATAATAACCCTTTTATTTGGAGCTATTATAATAACATGCAGCACAGGCGAGCGTACCCCTACACCAAACGGGGCAAACCCTGTAAAAATTATTTGGATAATAATATAAGTAATGTATATAAGCCTTTTATTTGGCGTAAATAATATACAGCACAGGACACCACCACTGGAATTATGGCAGCACAAGACACCACCACTTGACTGATGCAGCACAAGACAGCACCACTGGACTGGACTTATACGGCAATACCACTGGAATTATATGGCAGGATCACTGGATTTATACGCCAGTACCACTGAAATTATACAGCAGTACCAATGGACTTATACGGCAGTATCACTGGACATATACAGCAGTATCACTGGACTGGACTTATACGCCCTAACCACTGGAATTACACAGCAGGATCACTGGACTTATATGCCAGTACCACTGGAATTATATGGCAGGATCACTGGAATTATATGGCAGTACCAATGGACTTATACGGCAGTACCACTGGACATATACGGCAGTATCACTGGACTGGATTTATAAGCCATAACCAATGGAATTATACGGCAGGATCACTGGATTTATACGGCAGTACCACTGGAATTATATGGCAGGATCACTGGAATTATATGGTAGTACCAATGGACTTATACGGCAGTACCACTGGAAATATATGGCAGTATCACTGGACTGGATTTATAAGCCATAACCAATTGAATTATACAGCAGGATCACTGGATTTATACGGCAGTACCACTAAACATATACGGCAGTATCACTGGACTTAATTTATAAGCCATAACCAATGGAATTATACGGCAGGATCACTGGATTTATACACCAGTACCACTGGAATTATACGGCAGGACCACTGGACTTATACGGCAGTACCACTGGACATATACAGCAGTATCACTGGACTGGAATATGTCAGTACCACTGGAATTATACGGCAGGATCACTGGAATTTTTGCGGTAGTACCACTGGACTTATACGGCAGTACCACTGGACATATACGGCAGTATCACTGGACTGGACTTATACGCCAGTAACACTGGAATTATATGGCAGGATCACTGGACATATAAGGCAGTATCACTGGACTGGACTTATACGCCAGTGCCACTGGAATTATATGGTAGATCACTGGATTTAAATGCCAGTACCACTGGAATTATACGGCAGGATCACTGGAATTATACGGCAGTACCACTGGATTTATATGGCAGTACAGCTGGATATATACAGCAGTATCACTGGACTGAACATATACGCCAGTACCACTGGAATTATCCGGCAGGATCACTGGATTTATACGTCAGTACCACTGGAATTATACAGCAGTACCACTGGACATATACGGCAGTATCACTGGACTGGACTTATACGCCAGTACCACTGGAAATATACAGCAGAATCACTGGACTTATACACCAGTGCCACTGGAATTATACGGCAGGATCAGTGGAATTATACGTTAGTACCACTGGACTTATACAGCAGGACCACTGGACATATAGTATCTCTGGACTGGATTTATACGCCAGTACACTGGAATTATACGTTAGCAGTACCACTGGACTTATACAGCAGGACCACTGGACATATACGTCAGTATCTCTGGACTGGATTTATACGCCAGTACCACTGGAATTATACGGCAGGATCAATGGATTTATACAGCAGTACCACTGGAATTATACGGCAGGATCACTGGAGTTATACGCCAGTTCCACTGGAATTATACTGCAGGATCACTGGAATTATACAGGAGTAACACTGGATTTATACGGCATTACCACTAAACATATACGGCAGTATCACTGGACTTAATTTATAAGCCATAACCAATGGAATTATACGGCAGGATCACTGGATTTATACACCAGTACCACTGGAATTATACGGCAGGACCACTGGACTTATACGGCAGTGCCACTGGACATATACAGCAGTATCACTGGACTGGAATATGTCAGTACCACTGGAATTATACGGCAGGATCACTGGAATTTTTGCGGTAGTACCACTGGACTTATACGGCAGTACCACTGGACATATACGGCAGTATCACTGGACTGGATTTATACGCCAGTAACACTGGAATTATATGGCAGGATCACTGGACATATACGGCAGTATCACTGGACTGGACTTATACGCCAGTGCCACTGGAATTATATGGTAGATCACTGGATTTAAATGCCAGTACCACTGGAATTATACGGCAGGATCACTGGAATTATACGGCAGTACCACTGGATTTATATGGCAGTACAGCTGGATATATACAGCAGTATCACTGGACTGAACATATACGCCAGTACCACTGGAATTATCCGTCAGGATCACTGGATTTATACGTCAGTACCACAGGAATTATACAGCAGTACCACTGGACATATACGGCAGTATCACTGGACTGGAGTTATATGCCAGTACCACTGGAAATATACAGCAGAATCACTGGACTTATACACCAGTGCCACTGGAATTATACGGCAGGATCACTGGAATTATACGTTAGTACCACTGGACTTATACAGCAGGACCACTGGACATATACGGCAGTATCTCTGGACTGGATTTATACGCCAGTACACTGGAATTATACGTTAGCAGTACCACTGGACTTATACAGCAGGACCACTGGACATATACGTCAGTATCTCTGGACTGGATTTATACGCCAGTACCACTGGAATTATACGGCAGGATCACTGGACTTATACAGCAGTACCACTGGAATTATATGGCAGGATCACTGGAGTTATACGTCAGTACCACTGGAATTATACGGCAGGATCACTGGAATTATACGGGAGTAACACTGGATTTATACGGCATTACCACTGGACATATACAGCAGTATCACTGGACTGGATTTATAAGCCAGTACTACTGGAAATATATGGCAGGATCACTAAATGTATATGCCAGTACCACTGGAATTATACAGCAGGATCACTGGAATTTTTATGGCTGTACCACTGGATTTATATGGCAGTACAGCTGGACATATACAGCAGTATCACTGGACTGGACTTATACACCAGTGCCGCTGGAATTATACAGCAGGATCACTGGAATTATACAGCAGTGCCACTGGATTTATATGGCAGTACCACTGGACATGTACGGCAGTATCACTGGACTGGATTTATACGCCAGTACCACTGGCATTATATGGCAGAATCACTGGATTTATATGCCAGTACCACTGGATTTATATGGCAATACCACTGGACATATACGGCAGTATCACTGGTCTGGATTTATACGCCAGTACCACTGGAAATATACAGCAGGATCACTGGACCTATACGCCAGTACCACTGGAATTATAAGGCAGGATCACTGGAATTATACGTTACTACCACTGGACATATACAGCAGGACCACTGGACATATACGGCAGTATCTCTGGACTGGATTTATACGCCAGTACCACTGGAATTATATGGCAGTATCACTGGACTTATACAGCAATACCACTGGAATTATACGGCAGGATAACTGGAGTTATACACCAGTACCACTGGAATTATACGGCAGGATCACTGGAATTATACGGGAGTAACAATGGATTTATACGGCATTACCACTGGACATATACAGCAGTATCACTGGACTGGACTAATACGCCAGTACCACTGGAAATATATGGAAGGATCACTGAATTTATATGCCAGTACCACTGGAATTATATGGCAGGATCATTGGAATTATACGGCAGTACCACTGGATTTATATGGCAGTACAGCTGGACATATACAGCAGTATCACTAAACTGGACTTATACAACAGTACCACTGGAATTATACAGCAGGATCACTGGAATTTTTGCGGTAGTACCACTGGACTTATACGGCAGTACCACTGGACATGTACGGCAGTATCACTGGACTGGATTTATACGCCAGTACCACTGGACTTATACGGCAGTACCACTGGACATGTACGGCAGTATCACTGGACTGGATTTATACGCCAGTACCACTGGAATTATACGGCAGGATCACTGGACATATACGGCAGTATCACTGGACTGGACTTATACGCCAGTACCACTGGAATTATATGGTAGATCACTGGATTTAAATGCCAGTACCACTGGAATTATACGGCAGGATCACTGGAATTATCCTTCAGGATCACTGGATTTATACGCCAGTACCACTTGAATTATACAGCACTACCACTGGACTTATACGGCAGTACCACAGGACATATACGGCAGTATCACTGGACTGGATTTATACGCCAGTACCACTGGAAATATACAGCAGGATCACTGGATTTATACACAAGTGTCACTGGAATTATACGGCAGGATTACTGGAATTATACGTTAGTACCACTGTATTTATACAGCAGGACCACTGGACATATACAGCAGTATCTCTGGACTGGATTTATACGCCAGTACCACTGAAATTATACGGCAGGATCACTGGATTTATACAGCAGTACCACTGGAATTATATGGCAGGATCACTGGAGTTATACACCAGTACCACTGGAATTATATGGCAGGATCACTGGAATTATACGGGAGTAACACTGGAATTATACGGCATTACCACTGGACATATACAGCAGTATCACTGGACTGGACTTATACGCCAGTACCACTGGAAATATATGGCAGGATCACTAAATTTATATGCCAGTACCACTGGAATTATACATCAGGATCACTGGAATTATATGGCAGTACCACTGGATTTATATGGCAGTACAGCTGGACATATACAGCAGTATCACTGGACTGGACTTATACACCAGTACCACTGGAATTATACGGCAGGATCACTGGAATTATACGGCAGTGCCACTGGATTTATATGGCAGTACCACTGGACATGTACGGCAGTATCACTGGACTGGATTTATACGCCAGTACCACTGGAAATATACAGCAGGATCACTGGACCTATACGCCAGTACCACTGGAATTATAAGGCAGAGTCACTGGAATTATACGTTAGTACCACTGGACTTATACAGCAGGACCACTGGACATATACGGCAGAAACTCTGGACTGGATTTATACGCCAGAACCACTGGAATTATACGGCAGTATCACTGGATTTATACAGCAGTACCACTGGAATTATACGGCAGGATAACTGGAGTTATACGCCAGTACCACTGGAATTATACGGCAGGAACACTGGAATTATACGGGAGTAACAATGGATTTATACGGTATTACCACTGGACATATACAGCAGTATCACTGGACTGGACTTATACGCCAGTACCACTGGAAATATATGGCAGGATCACTAAATTTATATGCCAGTACCACTGGAATTATATGGCAGGATCACTGGAATTATACGGCAGTACCACTGGATTTATATGGCAGTACAGCTGGACATATACAGCAGTATCACTGGACTGGATTTATACACCAGTACCGCTGGAATTATACGGCAGGATCACTGGAATTATACGGGAGTAACAATGGATTTATACAGCATTACCACTGGACATATACAGCAGTATCACTGGACAGGAGTTATACGCCAGTACCACTGGAATTATACGGCAGTGCCACTGGATTTATATGGCAGTACCACTGGACATGTACGGCAGTATCACTTGACTGGATTTATACGCAAGTACCACTGGAATTATACGGCAGGATCACTGGATTTATATGCCAGTACCACTGGATTTATATGGCAGTACAGTTGGACATATACCGCAGTATCACTGGACTTGACTTAGACGCCAGTACCACTAGTTTTACATGCCAGTACCACTAAAATTATATGGCAGTACCACTGGACATATACAGCAGTATCACTGGACTGGATTTATATGCCAGTACCACTGGAATTATACGGCAGGATCACCAGAGTTATACGCCAGTACCACTGGAATTATACAGCAGGATCACTGGAATTATATGGCAGTACCACTGGACTTATATGGCTGTAACACTGGACATATAAAGCAGTATCCCTGGATTGGATTTATACGCCAGTACCACTGGAATTATACAGCAAGATCACTGGAATTATACGGCAGTACCACTGGATTTATATGGCAGTACCACTGGACATATACGGCAGTATCTCTGGACTGGATTTATACGCCAGTACCACTGGAATTATACGGCAGGATCACTGGATTTATACAGCAGTACCACTGGAATTATACGGCAGGATCACTGGAGTTATACGCCAGTTCCACTGGAATTATACTGCAGGATCACTGGAATTATACGGGAGTAACACTGGATTTATATGGCATTACCACTGGACATATACAGCAGTATCACTGGACTGGACTTATACGCCAGTACCACTGGAAATATATGGCAGGATCACTAAATTTATATGCCAGTACCACTCGAATTATACAGCAGGATCACTGGAATTATATGGCAGTACCACTGGATTTATATGGCAGTACATCTGGACATATACAGCAGTATCACTGGACTGGACTTATACACCAGTACCGCTGGAATTATACGGCAGAATCACTGGAATTATATGGCAGTGCAACTGGATTTATATGGCAGTACCACTGGACATGTACGGCAGTATCACTGGACTGGATTTATACGCCAGTACCACTGGAATTATACGGCAGAATCACTGGATTTATATGCCAGTACCACTGGATTTATATGGCAGTACCACTGGACATATACGGCAGTATCACTGGACTGGATTTATACGCCAGTACCACTGGAAATATACAGCAGGATCACTGGACTTATACGCCAGTACCACTGGAATTATAAGGCAGGATCACTGGAATTATACGGCAGTGCCACTGGATTTATATGGCAGTACCACTGGACATGTACGGCAGTATCACTGGACTGGATTCATACGCCAGTACCACTGGAAATATACAGCAGGATCACTGGACCTATACGCCAGTACCACTGGAATTATAAGGCAGAGTCACTGGAATTATACGTTAGTACCACTGGATTTATACAGCAGGACCACTGGACATATACGGCAGAAACTCTGGACTGGATTTATACGCCAGAACCACTGGAATTATACGGCAGTATCACTGGATTTATACAGCAGTACCACTGGAATTATACGGCAGGATAACTGGAGTTATACGCCAGTACCACTGGAATTATACGGCAGGAACACTGGAATTATACGGGAGTAACAATGGATTTATACGGTATTACCACTGGACATATACAGCAGTATCATTGGACTGGACTTATACGCCAGTACCACTGGAAATATATGGCAGGATCACTAAATTTATATGCCAGTACCACTGGAATTATATGGCAGGATCACTGGAATTATACGGCAGTACCACTGGATTTATATGGCAGTACAGCTGGACATATACAGCAGTATCACTGGACTGGATTTATACACCAGTACCGCTGGAATTATACGGCAGGATCACTGGAATTATACGGGAGTAACAATGGATTTATACAGCATTACCACTGGACATATACAGCAGTATCACTGGACTGGAGTTATACGCCAGTACCACTGGAATTATACGGCAGTGCCACTGGATTTATATGGCAGTACCACTGGACATGTACGGCAGTATCACTGGACTGGATTTATACGCAAGTACCACTGGAATTATACGGCAGGATCACTGGATTTATATGCCAGTACCACTGGATTTATATGGCAGTACAGTTGGACATATACCGCAGTATCACTGGACTTGACTTAGACGCCAGTACCACTAGTTTTACATGCCAGTACCACTAAAATTATATGGCAGTACCACTGGACATATACAGCAGTATCACTGGACTGGATTTATATGCCAGTACCACTGGAATTATACGGCAGGATCACCAGAGTTATACGCCAGTACCACTGGAATTATACAGCAGGATCACTGGAATTATATGGCAGTACCACTGGACTTATATGGCTGTAACACTGGACATATAAAGCAGTATCCCTGGATTGGATTTATACGCCAGTACCACTGGAATTATACAGCAAGATCACTGGAATTATACGGCAGTACCACTGGATTTATATGGCAGTACCACTGGACATATACGGCAGTATCTCTGGACTGGATTTATACGCCAGTACCACTGGAATTATACGGCAGGATCACTGGATTTATACAGCAGTACCACTGGAATTATACGGCAGGATCACTGGAGTTATACGCCAGTTCCACTGGAATTATACTGCAGGATCACTGGAATTATACGGGAGTAACACTGGATTTATATGGCATTACCACTGGACATATACAGCAGTATCACTGGACTGGACTTATACGCCAGTACCACTGGAAATATATGGCAGGATCACTAAATTTATATGCCAGTACCACTCGAATTATACAGCAGGATCACTGGAATTATATGGCAGTACCACTGGATTTATATGGCAGTACATCTGGACATATACAGCAGTATCACTGGACTGGACTTATACACCAGTACCGCTGGAATTATACGGCAGAATCACTGGAATTATATGGCAGTGCAACTGGATTTATATGGCAGTACCACTGGACATGTACGGCAGTATCACTAGACTGGATTTATACGCCAGTACCACTGGAATTATACGGCAGAATCACTGGATTTATATGCCAGTACCACTGAATTTATATGGCAGTACCACTGGACATATACGGCAGTATCACTGGACTGGATTTATACGCCAGTACCACTGGAAATATACAGCAGGATCACTGGACTTATACGCCAGTACCACTGGAATTATAAGGCAGGATCACTGGAATTATACGTTAGTACCACTGGACTTATACAGCAGGACCACTGGACATATACGGCAGTATCTCTGGACTGGATTTATACGCCAGTACCACTGGAATTATACGGCAGGATCACTGGACTTATACAGCAGTACCACTGGAATTATACAGCAGGATCACTGGAGTTATACGCCAGTACCACTGGAATTATACGGCAGGATCACTGGAATTATACGGGAGTAACAATGGATTTATACGGCATTACCACTGGACATATACAGCAGTATCACTGGACTGGACTTATACGCCAGTACCACTGGAAATATATGGCAGGATCACTAAATTTATATGCCAGTACCACTGGAATTATACGGCAGGATCACTGGAATTATACGGCAGTACCACTGGATTTTTATGGCAGTACAGCTGGACATATACAGCAGTATCACTGGACTGGATTTATACACCAGTACCGCTGGAATTATATGGCAGGATCACTGGAATTATACGGCAGTGCCACTGGATTTATACGGTAGTACCACTGGACATGTACGGCAGTATCACTGGACTGGATTTATACGCCAGTACCACTGGAATTATACGTCAGGATCACTGGATTTATATGCCAGTAACACTGGATTTATACGGCAGTACAGCTGGACATATACCGCAGTATCACTGGACTTGACTTATACACGAGTACCATTGGTCTTACATGCCAGTACCACTAAAATTATACGGCAGTACCACTGGACATATACGGAAGTATCACTGGACTGGATTTATATGCCAGTACCACTGGAATTATACGGCAGGATCACTGTACTTATACGCCAGTACCACTGGAATTATACAGCAGTACCACTGGTCTTACATGCCAGTACCACTAAAATTATACGGCAGTACCACTGGACATATACGGAAGTATCACTGGACTGGATTTATATGCCAGTACCACTGGAATTATACGTCAGGATCCCAGTACTTATACGCCAGTACCACTGGAAATATATGGCAGGATCACTGAATTTATATGCCAGTACCACTGGAATTATATGGCAGGATCATTGGAATTATATGGCAGTACCACTGGATTTATATGGCAGTACAGCTGGACATATACAGCAGTATCACTGAACTGGACTTATACAACAGTACCACTGGAATTATACAGCAGGATCACTGGAATTTTTGCGGTAGTACCACTGGACTTATACGGCAGTACCACTGGACATGTACGGCAGTATCACTGGACTGGATTTATACGCCAGTACCACTGGAATTATACGGCAGGATCACTGGACATATACGGCAGTATCACTGGACTGGATTTATACGCCAGTACCACTGGAATTATATGGTAGATCACTGGATTTAAATGCCAGTACCACTGGAATTATACGGCAGGATCACTGGAATTATACGGCAGTACCACTGGATTTATATGGCAGTACCACTGGATATATACAGCAGTATCACTGGACTGAACATATACGCCAGTACCACTGGAATTATCCGGCAGGATCACTGGATTTATACGCCAGTGCCACTTGAATTATACAGCAGTACCACTGGACTTATACGGCAGTACCACTGGACATATACGGCAGTATCACTGGACTGGATTTATACGCCAGTACCACTGGAAATATATAGCAGGATCACTGGACTTATACACCAGTGCCACTGGAATTATACGGCAGGATTACTGGAATTATACGTTAGTACCACTGGATTTATACAGCAGGACCACTGGACATATACAGCAGTATCTCTGGACTGGATTTATACGCCAGTACCACTGGAATTATATGTTAGTAGTACCACTGGACTTATACAGCAGGACCACTGGACATATACGGCAGTATCTCTAATCTGGATTTATACGCCAGTACCACTGGAATTATATGGCAGTACAGCTGGACATATACAGCAGTATCACTGGACTGGACTTATACACCAGTAACACTGGAATTTTACGGCAGGATCACTGGAATTATACGGCAGTGCCACTGGATTTATATGGCAGTACCACTGGACATGTACGGCAGTATCACTGGACTGGATTTATACGCCAGTACCACTGGAAATATACAGCAGGATCACTGGACCTATACGCCAGTACCACTGGAATTATAAGGCAGAGTCACTGGAATTATACGTTAGTACCACTGGATTTATACAGCAGGACCACTGAACATATACGGCAGAATCTCTGGACTGGATTTATACGCCAGAACCACTGGAATTATACGGCAGTATCACTGGATTTATACAGCAGTACCACTGGAATTATACGGCAGGATAACTGGAGTTATACGCCAGTACCACTGGAATTATACGGCAGGATCACTGGAATTATATGGCAGTACCACTGGATTTATATGGCAGTACAGCTGGACATATACAGCAGTATCACTGGACTGGACTTATACACCAGTAACACTGGAATTTTACGGCAGGATCACTGGAATTATACGGCAGTGCCACTGGATTTATATGGCAGTACCACTGGACATGTACGGCAGTATCACTGGACTGGATTTATACGCCAGTACCACTGGAAATATACAGCAGGATCACTGGACCTATACGCCAGTACCACTGGAATTATAAGGCAGAGTCACTGGAATTATACGTTAGTACCACTGGATTTATACAGCAGGACCACTGAACATATACGGCAGAATCTCTGGACTGGATTTATACGCCAGAACCACTGGAATTATACGGCAGTATCACTGGATTTATACAGCAGTACCACTGGAATTATACGGCAGGATAACTGGAGTTATACGCCAGTACCACTGGAATTATACGGCAGGATCACTGGAATTATACGGGAGTAACAATGGACTTATACGGCATTACCACTGGACATATACAGCAGTATCACTGGACTGGACTTATACGCCAGTACCACTGGAAATATATGGCAGGATCACTAAATTTATATGCCAGTACCAATGGAATTATACGGCAGGATCACTGGAATTATACGGCAGTACCACTGGATTTATATGGCAGTACAGCTGGACATATACAGCAGTATCACTGGACTGGATTTATACACCAGTACCGCTGGAATTATACGGAAGGATCACTGGAATTATACGGGAGTAACAATGGATTTATACAGCATTACCACTGGACATATACAGCAGTATCACTGGACTGGACTTATACCCCAGTACCACTGGAATTATACGGCAGTGCCACTGGATTTATATGGCAGTACCACTGGACATGTACGGCAGTATCACTGGACTGGATTTATACGCAAGTACCACTGGAATTATATGGCAGGATCACTGGATTTATATGCCAGTACCACTGGATTTATATGGCAGTACAGTTGGACATATACCGCAGTATTACTGGACTTGACTTAGACGCCAGTACCACTAGTTTTACATGCCAGTACCACTAAAAGCATATGGCAGTACCACTGGACATATACAGCAGTTTCACTGGACTGGATTTATATGCCAGTACCACTAGAATTATACGGCAGGATCACCGGAGTTATACGCCAGTACCACTGGAATTATACAGCAGGATCACTGGAATTATATGGCAGTACCACTGGACTTATATGGCTGTAACACTTGACATATAAAGCAGTATCACTGGACTGGATTTATACGCCAGTACCACTGGAATTATACAGCAGGATCACTGGAATTATACGGCAGTACCACTGGATTTATATGGCAGTACCACTGGACATATACGGCAGTATCTCTGGACTGGATTTATACGCCAGTACCACTGGAATTATACGGCAGGATCACTGGATTTATACAGCAGTACCACTGGAATTATACGGCAGGATCACTGGAGTTATACGCCAGTTCCACTGGAATTATACTGCAGGATCACTGGAATTATACGGGAGTAACACTGGATTTATACGGCATTACCACTGTACATATACAGCAGTATCACTGGACTGGACTAATACGCCAGTACCACTGGAAATATATGGCAGGATCACTAAATTTATATGCCAGTACCACTGGAATTATACAGCAGGATCACTGGAATTATATGGTAGTTCCACTGGATTTATATGGCAGTACATCTGGACATATACAGCAGTATCACTGGACTGGACTTATACACCAGTACCGCTGGAATTATATGGTAGAATCACTGGAATTATATGGCAGTGCAACTGGATTTATATGGCAGTACCACTGGACATGTACGGCAGTATCACTGGACTGGATTTATACGCCAGTACCACTGGAATTATACGGCAGAATCACTGGATTTATATGCCAGTACCACTGGATTTATACGGCAGTACCACTGGACATATACGGCAGTATCACTGGACTGGATTTATACGCCAGTACCACTGGAAATATACAGCAGGATCACTGGACTTATACGCCAGTACCACTGGAATTATAAGGCAGGATCACTGGAATTATACGTTAGTACCACTGGACTTATACAGCAGGACCACTGGACATGTACGGCAGTATCTCTGGACTGGATTTATACGCCAGTACCACTGGAATTATTCAGCAGGATCACTGGACTTATACAGCAGTACCACTGGAATTATACAGCAGGATCACTGGAGTTATACGCCAGTACCACTGGAATTATACGGCAGGATCACTGGAATTATACGGGAGTAACAATGGATTTATACGGCATTACCACTGGACATATACAGCAGTATCACTGGACTGGACTTATACGCCAGTACCACTGGAAATATATGGCAGGATCACTAAATTTATATGCCAGTACCACTGGAATTATATGGCAGGATCACTGGAATTATACGGCAGTACCACTGGATTTTTATGGCAGTACAGCTGGACAAATACAGCAGTATCACTGGACTGGACTTATACACCAGTACCGCTGGAATTATATGGTAGGATCACTGGAATTATACGGCAGTGCCACTGGATTTATACGGTAGTACCACTGGACATGTACGGCAGTATCACTGGACTGGATTTATACGCCAGTACCACTGGAATTATACGGCAGGATCACTGGATTTATATGCCAGTAACACTGGATTTATACGGCAGTACAGCTGGACATATACCGCAGTATCACTGGACTTGACTTATACACCAGTACCACTGGTCTTACATGCCAGTACCACTAAAATTATACGGCAGTACCACTGGACATATACGGAAGTATCACTGGACTGGATTTATATGCCAGTACCACTTGAATTATACGGCAGGATCACTGTACTTATACGCCAGTACCACTGGAATTATACAGCAGTACCACTGGACTTACATGCCAGTACCACTAAAATTATACGGCAGTACCACTGGACATATACGGAAGTATCACTGGACTGGATTTATATGCCAGTACCACTGGAATTATACGGCAGGATCACTGTACTTATACGCCAGTACCACTGGAAATATATGGCAGGATCACTGAATTTATATGCCAGTACCACTGGAATTATATGGCAGGATCATTGGAATTATATGGCAGTACCACTGGATTTATATGGCAGTACAGCTGGACATATACAGCAGTATCACTGAACTGGACTTATACAACAGTACCACTGGAATTATACAGCAGGATCACTGGAATTTTTGCGGTAGTACCACTGGACTTATACGGCAGTACCACTGGACATGTACGGCAGTATCACTGGACTGGATTTATACGCCAGTACCACTGGAATTATACGGCAGGATCACTGGACATATACGGCAGTATCACTGGACTGGATTTATACGCCAGTACCACTGGAATTATATGGTAGATCACTGGATTTAAATGCCAGTACCACTGGAATTATACGGCAGGATCACTGGAATTATACGGCAGTACCACTGGATTTATATGGCAGTACCACTGGATATATACAGCAGTATCACTGGACTGAACATATACGCCAGTACCACAGGAATTATCCGGCAGGATCACTGGATAAATACGCCAGTACCACTTGAATTATACAGCAGTACCACTGGACATATACGGCAGTATCACTGGACTGGATTTATACACCAGTACCACTGGAAATATACAGCAGGATCACTGCATTTATACACCAGTGCCACTGGAATTATACGGCAGGATTACTGGAACTATACGTTAGTACCACTGGATTTATACAGCAGGACCACTGGACATATACAGCAGTATCTCTGGACTGGATTTATACGCCAGTACCACTGGAATTATACGTTAGTAGTACCACTGGACTTATACAGCAGGACCACTGGACATATACGGCAGTATCTCTGGACTGGATTTATACGCCAGTACCACTGGAATTATACGGCAGGATCACTGGACTTATACAGCAGTACCACTGGAATTATATGGCAGGATCACTGGAGTTATACACCAGTACCACTGGAATTATATGGCTGGATCACTGGAATTATACGGGAGTAACACTGGACTTATACGGCATTACCACTGGACATATACAGCAGTATCACTGGACTGGATTTATACGCCAGTACCACTGGAAATATATGGCAGGATCACTAAATTTATATGCCAGTACCACTGGAATTATACAGCAGGATCACTGGAATTATATGGCAGTACCACTGGATTTATATGGCAGTACAGCTGGACATATACAGCAGTATCACTGGACTGGACTTATACACCAGTAAAACTGGAATTATACGGCAGGATCACTGGAATTATACGGCAGTGCGACTGGATTTATATGGCAGTACCACTGGACATGTACGGCAGTATCACTGGACTGGATTTATACGCCAGTACCACTGGAAATATACAGCAGGATCACTGGACCTATACGCCAGTACCACTGGAATTATAAAGCAGAGTCACTGGAATTATACGTTAGTACCACTGGACTTATACAGCAGGACCACTGGACATATACGGCAGAATCTCTGGACTGGATTTATACGCCAGAACCACTGGAATTATACGGCAGTATCACTGGATTTATACAGCAGTACCACTGGAATTATACGGCAGGATAACTGGAGTTATACGCCAGTACCACTGGAATTATACGGCAGGATCACTGGAATTATACGGGAGTAACAATGGACTTATACGGCATTACCACTGGACATATACAGCAGTATCACTGGACTGGACTTATACGCCAGTACCACTGGAAATATATGGCAGGATCACTAAATTTATATGCCAGTACCACTGGAATTATACGGCAGGATCACTGGAATTATACGGCAGTACCACTGGATTTATATGGCAGTATAGCTGGACATATACAGCAGTATCACTGGACTGGAGTTATACACCAGTACCGCTGGAATTTTACGGCAGGATCACTGGAATTATACGGGAGTAACAATGGATTTATACAGCATTACCACTGGACATATACAGCAGTATCACTGGACTGGACTTATACGCCAGTACCACTGGAATTATACGGCAGTGCCACTGGATTTATACGACAGTACCACAGGACATGTACGGCAGTATCACTGGACTGGATTTATACGCAAGTACCACTGGAATTATACGGCAGGATCACTTGATTTATATGCCAGTACCACTGGATTTATATGGCAGTACAGCTGGACATATACCGCAGTATCACTGGACTTGACTTAGACGCCAGTACCACTAGTTTTACATGCCAGTACCACTAAAATTATACGGCAGTACCACTGGACATATACAGCAGTATCACTGGACTGGATTTATATGCCAGTACCACTGGAATTATACAGCAGGATCACCGGAGTTATACGCCAGTACCACTGGAATTATACAGCAGGATCACTGGAATTATATGGCAGTACCACTGGATTTATATGGCTGTAACACTGGACATATAAAGCAGTATCACTGGACTGGATTTATACGCCAGTACCACTGGAATTATACGGCAGGATCACTGGAATTATACGGCAGTACCACTGGATTTATATGGCAGTACCACTGGACATATACGGCAGTATCTCTGGACTGGATTTATACGCCAGTACCACTGGAATTATACGGCAGGATCACTGGACTTATACAGCAGTACCACTGGAATTATACGGCAGGATCACTGGAGTTATACGCCAGTTCCACTGGAATTATACTGCAGGATCACTGGAATTATACGGGAGAAACACTGGATTTATACGGCATTACCACTGTACATATACAGCAGTATCACTGGACTGGACTTATACGCCAGTACCACTGGAAATATATGGCAGGATCACTAAATTTATATGCCAGTACCACTCGAATTATACAGCAGGATCACTGGAATTATATGGCAGTACCACTGGATTTATATGGCAGTACATCTGGACATATACAGCAGTATCACTGGACTGGACTTATACACCAGTACCGCTGGAATTATATGGCAGAATCACTGGAATTATATGGCAGTGCAACTGGATTTATATGGCAGTACCACTGGACATGTACGGCAGTATCACTGGACTGGATTTATACGCCAGTACCACTGGAATTATACGGCAGAATTACTAGATTTATATGCCAGTACCACTGGATTTATACGGCAGTACCACTGGACATATATGGCAGTATCACTGGACTGGATTTATACGCCAGTACCACTGGAAATATACAGCAGGATCACTGGATTTATACGCCAGTACCACTGGAATTATAAGGCAGGATCACTGGAATTATACGTTAGTACCACTGGACTTATACAGCATGACCACTGGACATATACGGCAGTATCTCTGGACTGGATTTATACGCCAGTACCACTGGAATTATATGGCAGGATCACTGGATTTATACAGCAGTACCACTGGAATTATACGGCAGGATCACTGGAGTTATACGCCAGTTCCACTGGAATTATACTGCAGGATCACTGGAATTATACGGGAGTAACACTGGATTTATACGGCATTACCACTGTACATATACAGCAGTATCACTGGACTGGACTTATACGCCAGTACCACTGGAAATATATGGCAGGATCACTAAATTTATATGCCAGTACCACTCGAATTATACAGCAGGATCACTGGAATTATATGGCAGTACCACTGGATTTATATGGCAGTACATCTGGACATATACAGCAGTATCACTGGACTGGACTTATACACCAGTACCGCTGGAATTATATGGCAGAATCACTGGATTTATATGCCAGTACCACTGGATTTATACGGTAGTACCACTGGACATATACGGCAGTATCACTGGACTGGATTTATACGCCAGTACCACTGGAAATATACAGCAGGATCACTGGATTTATACACCAGTACCACTGGAATTATAAGGCAGGATCACTGGAATTATACGTTACTACCACTGGACTTATACAGCAGGACCACTGGACATATACGGCAGTATCTCTGGACTGGATTTATACGCCAGTACCACTGGAATTATTCGGCAGGATCACTGGACTTATACAGCAGTACCACTGGAATTATACAGCAGGATCACTGGAGTTATACGCCAGTACTACTGGAATTATACGGCAGGATCACTGGAATTATACGGGAGTAACAATGGACTTATACGGCATTACCACTGGACATATACAGCAGTATCACTGGACTGGACTTATACGCCAGTACCACTGGAAATATATGGCAGGATCACTAAATTTATATGCCAGTACCACTGGAATTATACGGCAGGATCACTGGAATTATACGGCAATACCACTGGATTTTTATGGCAGTACAGCTGGACATATACAGCAGTATCACTGGACTGGACTTATACACCAGTACCGCTGGAATTATATGGCAGGATCACTGGAATTATACGGCAGTGCCACTGGATTTATACGGTAGTACCACTGGACATGTACGGCAGTATCACTGGACTGGATTTATACGCCAGTACCACTGGAATTATACGGCAGGATCACTGGATTTATATGCCAGTAACACTGGATTTATACGGCAGTACAGCTGGACATATACCGCAGTATCACTGGACTTGACTTATACACCAGTACCACTGGTCTTACATGCCAGTACCACTAAAATTATACGGCAGTACCATTGGACATATACGGAAGTATCACTGGACTGGATTTATATGCCAGTACCACTTGAATTATACGGCAGGATCACTGTACTTATACGCCAGTACCACTGGAATTATACAGCAGTACCACTGGACTTACATGCCAGTACCACTAAAATTATACGGCAGTACCACTGGACATATACGGAAGTATCACTGGACTGGATTTATATGCAAGTACCACTGGAATTATACGGCAGGATCACTGTACTTATACGCCAGTACCACTGGAAATATATGGCAGGATCACTGAATTTATATGCCAGTACCACTGGAATTATATGGCAGGATCATTGGAATTATATGGCAGTACCACTGGATTTATATGGCAGTACAGCTGGACATATACAGCAGTATCACTGAACTGGATTTATACAACAGTACCACTGGAATTATACAGCAGGATCACTGGAATTTTTGCGGTAGTACCACTGGACTTATACGGCAGTACCACTGGACATGTACGGCAGTATCAATGGACTGGATTTATATGCCAGTACCACTGGCATTATACGGCAGGATCACTGGACATATACGGCAGTATCACTGGACTGGATTTATACGCCAGTACCACTGGAATTATATGGTAGATCACTGGATTTAAATGCCAGTACCACTGGAATTATACGGCAGGATCACTGGAATTATACGGCAGTACCACTGGATTTATATGGCAGTACCACTGGATATATACAGCAGTATCACTAGACTGAACATATACGCCAGTACCACTGGAATTATCCGGCAGGATCACTGGATTTATACGCCAGTACCACTTGAATTATACAGCAGTACCACTGGACTTATACGGCAGTACCACTGGACATATACGGCAGTATCACTGGACTGGATTTATACGCCAGTACCACTGGAAATATACAGCAGGATCATTGGATTTATACACCAGTGCCACTGGAATTATACGGCAGGATTACTGGAATTATACGTTAGTACCACTGGATTTATACAACAGGACCACTGGACATATACAGCAGTATCTCTGGACTGGATTTATACGCCGGTACCACTGGAATTATACGTTAGTAGTACCACTGGACTTATACAGCAGGACCACTGGACATATACGGCAGTATCTCTGGACTGGATTTATACGCCAGTACCACTGGAATTATACGGCAGGATCACTGGACTTATACAGCAGTACCACTGGAATTATATGGCAGGATCACTGGAGTTATACACCAGTACCACTGGAATTATATGGCAGGATCACTGGAATTATACGGGAGTAACACTGGATTTATACGGCATTACCACTGGACATATACAGCAGTATCACTGGACTGGACTTATACGCCAGTACCACTGGAAATATATGGCAGGATCACTAAATTTATATGGCAGTACCACTGGAATTATACAGCAGGATCACTGGAAGTATATGGCAGTACCACTGGATTTATATGGCAGTACAGCTGGACATATACAGCAGTATCACTGGACTGGACTTATACACCAGTAACACTGGAATTATACGGCAGGATCACTGGAATTATACGGCAGTGCCACTGGATTTATATGGCAGTACCACTGGACATGTACGGCAGTATCACTGGACTGGATTTATACGCCAGTACCACTGGAAATATACAGCAGGATCACTGGACCTATACGCCAGTACCACTGGAATTATAAGGCAGAGTCACTGGAATTATACGTTAGTACCACTGGACTTATACAGCAGGACCACTGGACATATACGGCAGAATCTCTGGACTGGATTTATACGCCAGAACCACTGGAATTATACGGCAGTATCACTGGATTTATACAGCAGTACCACTGGAATTATACGGCAGGATAACTGGAGTTATACGCCAGTACCACTGGAATTATACGGCAGGATCACTGGAATTATACGGGAGTAACAATGGACTTATACGGCATTACCACTGGACATATACAGCACTATCACTGGACTGGACTTATACGCCAGTACCACTGGAAATATATGGCAGGATCACTAAATTTATATGCCAGTACCACTGGAATTATACGGCAGGATCACTGGAATTATACGGCAGTACCACTGGATTTATATGGCAGTACAGCTGGACATATACAGCAGTATCACTGGACTAAATTTATACACCAGTACCGCTGGAATTTTACGGCAGGATCACTGAAATTATACGGGAGTAACAATGGATTTATACAGCATTACCACTGGACATATACAGCAGTATCACTGGACTGGATTTATACGCCAGTACCACTGGAATTATACGGCAGTGCCACTGGATTTATACGGCAGTACCACTGGACATGTACGGCAGTATCACTGGACTGGATTTATACGCAAGTACCACTGGAATTATACGGCAGGATCACTTGATTTATGCCAGTACCACTGGATTTATATGGCAGTACAGCTAGACATATACCGCAGTATCACTGGACTTGATTTAGACGCCAGTACCACTAGTTTTACATGCCAGTACCACTAAAATTATACGGCAGTACCACTGGACATATACAGCAGTATCACTGGACTGGATTTATATGCCAGTACCACTGGAATTATACGGCAGGATCACCAGAGTTATACGCCAGTACCACTGGAATTATACAGCAGGATCACTGGAATTATATGGCAGTACCACTGGACTTATATGGCTGTAACACTGGACATATAAAGCAGTATCACTGGACTGGATTTATACGAAAGTACCACTGGAATTATACGGCAGGATCACTGGAATTATACGGCAGTACCATTGGATTTATATGGCAGTACCACTGGACATATACGGCAGTATCTCTGGACTGGATTTATACGCCAGTACCACTGGAATTATACGGCAGGATCACTGGATTTATACAGCAGTACCACTGGAATTATACGGCAGGATCACTGGAGTTATACGCCAGTTCCACTGGAATTATACTGCAGGATCACTGGAATTATACGGGAGTTACACTGGACTTATACGGCATTACCACTGTACATATACAGCAGTATCACTGGACTGGACTTATACGCCAGTACCACTGGAAATATATGGCAGGATCACTAAATTTATATGCCAGTACCACTCGAATTATACAGCAGGATCACTGGAATTATATGGCAGTACCACTGGATTTATATGGCAGTACATCTGGACATATACAGCAGTATCACTGGACTGGACTTATACACCAGTACCGCTGGAATTATATGGCAGAATCACTGGAATTATATGGCAGTGCAACTGGATTTATATGGCAGTACCACTGGACATGTACGGCAGTATCACTGGACTGGATTTATACGCCAGTACCACTGGAATTATACGGCAGAATCACTGGATTTATATGCCAGTACCACTGGATTTATACGGCAGTACCACTGGACATATACGGCTGTATCACTGGACTGGATTTATACGCCAGTACCACTGGAAATATACAGCAGGATCACTGGACTTATACGCCAGTACCACTGGAATTATAAGGCAGGATCACTGGAATTATACGTTAGTACCACTGGACTTATACAGCAGGACCACTGGACATATACGACAGTATCTCTGGACTGGATTTATACGCCAGTACCACTGGAATTATACGGCAGGATCACTGGACTTATACAGCAGTACCACTGGAATTATACAGCAGGATCACTGGAGTTATACGCCAGTACCACTGGAATTATACGGCAGGATCACTGGAATTATACGGGAGTAACAATGGATTTATACGGCATTACCACTGGACATATACAGCAGTATCACTGGACTTATACGCCAGTACCACTGGAAATATATGGCAGGATCACTAAATTTATATGCCAGTTCCACTGGAATTATACGGCAGGATCACTGGAATTATACGGCAGTACCACTGGATTTTTATGGCAGTACAGCTGGACATATACAGCAGTATCACTGGACTGGATTTATACACCAGTACCGCTGGAATTATATGGCAGAATCACTGGAATTATACGGCAGTGCCACTGGATTTATACGGTAGTACCACTGGACATGTACGGCAGTATCACTGGACTGGATTTATACGCCAGTACCACTGGAATTATACGGCAGGATCACTGGATTTATATGCCAGTAACACTGGATTTATACGGCAGTACAGCTGGACATATACCGCAGTATCACTGGACTTGACTTATACACCAGTACCACTGGTCTTACATGCCAGTACCACTAAAATTATACGGCAGTACCACTGGACATATACGGAAGTATCACTGGACTGGATTTATATGCCAGTACCACTGGAATTATACAGCAGGATCACTGGAATTATATGGCAGTACCACTGGACTTATATGGCCATAACACTGGACATATACTGCAGTATCACTGGACTGGATTTATGCGCCAGTACCACTGGAATTATGCGGCAGGATCACTGGAATTATACAGCAGTACCACTGGATTTATATGGCAGTACCACTGGACATATACGGCAGTATCACTGGACTGGATTTATACGCCAGTACCACTGGAAATATACGGCAGCAGTGCTTAAACTGGTCCTATAGAGGTGGTGGAACTCATCCCCCCTCCCCCCGGCGCCCATGCAATATTTTTTTTTGCGCGCGTCAAAAAAGGGGCGTGGTCTCAAACTGAAAGGGGCATGGTCACACAATATTAATAATGCTCACAGTAGTAGCACCCCTAATACACATAATGCCCACAGTAGTAGCACCCCGTAATACACAATGCCCACAGCAGTAGCGCCCCTTTTACAATGACCACAGTAGTAGTGCTCCTTATGCAATGTCCACTGTACTGGTAGTGTCCCTTATATAGAGCCCATAGTAGTGGTGCCCCTTATGCAATGCCCCCAGTAGTAGTGCCCCTTATACCCGTGTAGTATTGCCCCAGTAGTAGTAATGTTGCCTGTAGTAATGCCCCCAGTAATTTAGCCCCCTGTAGTTTAGCCCCAGTAGTTTAGCCCCCAGTAGTAATGCCCCTGCAGTTATGACCCCAGTAGTTTACCCCCACTTTAGTTTAGCCTCCCAGTGGTAATGCCTCAATAGTTTAGCCCCTGTAGTTTAGTCCTCATGTAGTTTGCCCCATGTAGTTTAGCCCCCAGCGGTAATGCCCCTGTAGTTTAGCCCCTGCAGTTATGCCCTAAGTAGTTTAGCCCCCTAGTAGTAATGCCCCCAGTAGTTTTGCCCCATGTAGTTTTCCCCAAGTAGGAATGCACGGCACGCAAGCACTTTCTGACATGGCAGTTTGACATTTTGCCAGGTTATTCCCCTGAGGAAGGTTACTTACCGAAAAAGGCTGTTTGGGAGTTTGCCAGTGATGAAATATTACTGCAATGAGATGAGTATATGCTGTTGTCGATACATGCTGATGTCGATGTAATTGTTCTAAGAATGAAGTTCAACGTGGAGTAAAAATTTGTTTTGAATATTACGCGGAGTGCTGGTTCTGTCTTAAACCTTATTCCGAGGGATTGGCATGTGACTATATATATATATATATATACTAGGCGATTCATCGCGCCCTACGGGCGCTCTTCACACCGTCGTTTGTGGCTACGCCCCGTTAACCCCTGCACTCCTTTGAACATACGCAGGCCGGTAGAGAACAGATGCAGAAATGCAGGGCAATATAGAGGGCATACAGAAAAGAGAGAGGCGTAGGGGGGAAGGGGGGGGGGGGGAATGTACAGAAACGCTGTGCGATGGGTAAAGGATAGGGAGAGGCAGGGTGGTAGGGAGAGGATAAAGAGAGGCAAGGTGTTACAAAACAAAATAGCGGTGGGTGCTGTGGGTACCACGGGTGGGGAAGGGGTGTTGCGGTTGGGGAAGGGAGTGCTGCGGGTGGTGGAGGTGAGGGTGTGGGTGCTATGGGTTGGGGAAGGGGCAGGAGTGCCGGGGGTGGGGGAGGGACGTGTGCCGCGGGAGTGGGGCGGATGTGAAGGATGCTGTGGGTGTTTAGGTGAGGGAGGGGCGTGTGGCACGGGTGGGGGGCGTATGTGGTGGATGCCGCGGGGAGGGTGGTGGGTTGCAGGGGGGAGAGGTGGGTATGGGGGTGGTGCGGGGTTTTTGGGGTGGGCCGGTGGCTTTTGCTGGATGTGGGTGTTACGGGAGGCGGCGGGAGTGCGGTGGGTGGGGGAGGGGTGTGTGCCGCGGGTGGGGGGCGAATGAGGTGGGTGCTGTGGGTGGGGGAGGGGCAGGGGGTGCGGATGTGGTGGATGCTGTGGGTGGGGTGGAGGGTGCAGGGGGGGGGTAGGTAGAGGTAGGTGTGGGGTGGGGGGGTGCTGCGGGTGGGGGAGGGGTGGGTGTGGTGGAGGGTGTAGCGGGGGGAGAGGTTGGTATAGAGGTAGGGGTGGTGCGGGTGGGGGAGGGGCATGGGGTTTTGCGGGGTGTGGGTGTTACGGGTGGGGGAGGGGGCGGGAGTGCAGCGGGTGGGGGAGGGGTGTGTGCTGCGGGTGGGGGAGGGGTGCTGCGGGTGGGGGAGGGGGCGGGAATGCCGCGGGTGGGGGTGGGAGTGCCGCGGGTGGGGGAGGGGTGTGCGCGGTGGGTGGGGGAGGGGGCGGGAATGGCGCGGGTGGGGGAGGGGTGCCGCGGGTGGGGGAGGGGTGCGTGCCACGGGTGGGGGAGGGGTGCGTGTTGCGGGTTGGGGATGGGTGCGTGCCGCGGGTGGGGGAGGGGTGCGTGTCGCGGGTGGGGGAGGGGTGCCGCGGGTGGGGGAGGGGTGCGTGTCGCGGGTGGGGGAGGGGTGCGTTCCGCGGGTGGGGGAGGGGTGTATGCCGCGGGTGGGGGAGGGGTGTGTGCCGCGGGTGGGGAGGGGTGCCGTGGGTGGGGGAGGGGTGCGTGCCGCGGGTGGGGGAGGGGGCGGGAGTGCCGCGGGATGGGTGGATGCCGCGGGTGGGAGGGTGCGGGATGCCGCGGGCCGTGGTTGGGTGGGGTGCGTGACGCGGGTGGGGGAGGGGTGCGTGTTGCGGATGGGTGCGTGCCGCGGGTGGGGGAGGGGTGCGTGTCGCGGGTGGGGGAGGGGTGCGTGCCGCGGGTGGGGGAGGGGTGTCGCGGGTGGGGGAGGGGTGCGTGTCGCGGGTGGGGGAGGGGTGCGTTCCGCGGGTGGGGGAGGGGTGCATGCCGCGGGTGGGGGAGGGGTGCGTGCCGCCGGTGGGGGAGGGGTGCGTGTCGCGGGTGGGGGAGGGGTGCGTGCCGCGGGTGGGGGAGGGGCGGGAGTGCCGCGGGTTGGGTGGATGCCGCGGGTGGGAGGGTGCGGGATGCCGCGGGCCGTGTGCCGTGGTTGGGTGGGGTGGATTCCTGTCTCCCAAATCCCCAGCAGTGTCCCGGATCAGAGCACCCACCTTTCGGGCCAGGCGCATCACGCAGCTCAGCACAGATTGCCGGAACTCCTCATATGTCAGCCAGTCCCAGAGCCGCTGAAGCAGGATGGAGAGGCGGGACCCGGCCCAGCGAGCCCCCTTCCTGAGCTGCCGAGCGCGGCCGCTCTACTGCCCAGAGCAGCACGGAGCGGAGCAGGAGGAGCGGGGCGGGCATAGTGCGGGGGCGGCTGGGGGGAGACGGGCAGCGGTCCCAGAGGGAGGGGACTGTCCAGCCGCCGAGATCTGTGCCTGTGACTCCGCCCAGCGTTACGGGCACAGAGTCACAGACTAAGGCAAATATATAGGAGATATATATATATATATATATATATATATATAAAAATAAATACGATTTATTGTATTTTTTTATTTTTTTGCAAAGCTCTTTCAGTTATTACTATACCTACTGCCACAAATGATTTATCAGTTTAGCTCCTTGCAGGATGCTTTCGGGGTGATCCATAACCAAAACCTATTGACCGAAGACCAACAATACCTATCACTGGTGGGAAATACTTTATTTATTTGCCTATAAGCATGGCATGTTTTCTGTTTAAATTTAAGAAATTTTAATTTACAGAAATGTTTTAATTTACAGAAATTGTAATATATCACTGCATTCAATTAGCCAAAATGTCATTTAATAGTAATAAATATAGTGGTCTAATTATCAAGGCCAAGAAGGTGGTCTGTGCTCCTAAAAATGGTGTTTTTGTGGCATTGCCAAATTTTTCATTAGCAGGGAATTTAACAAGGGGGTAATTTAGAAGATATCAGAGATTTCTGGTCCCTTCCCTCTCTCTATGATCACATACAGTACAGTATGTTTCTATGTGCAAGGATGGTTAGTTATGCAGCGCTCGGACTTGTTTCTATGTGAATTAAGTTACTGTCAGTGATCTGTAAATTAATACGGAATGTGTGTGACAAGGTTTATTTAGGTGCAATATATGTGACAATTGTACAATCAAAATAACACAAAGGCATAAAGTTATATGGTGTGATCATTAAGCAAACAAAATTTTTTTGTCCAATTCAAGTTCCTAAGAGAAATATTACGTTTAAATTCAAAGTAACAATGTCAGGTTTGGATTCCGGTGATATAACAGTTCTTGCAAAGGTGGTGGTTATCTTCCGCGGATTAGAGATGGTTGGTTTTTTTCAGGGTGGGTGGCATGGGTTCCGTGCTGGAGGGATGGCGTCCTGTACCCTAAAGTTTCCACAGAACTTACCCCTCCGATGTTCAGGATGTGCATTTTCTGGATGTCTGTGGTATCAGCCGCGATTGGTTTGGCACCGTTTACCAGGCGCCCTTGCTGTGCTGGTGAGCAACTCTTCTCACAAACATCCATCAACACTCACCACTAACTGCCAACCCCGCAAGTCT
This sequence comes from Pseudophryne corroboree, assembly GCF_028390025.1. NCBI lineage: Eukaryota > Metazoa > Chordata > Amphibia > Anura > Myobatrachidae > Pseudophryne > Pseudophryne corroboree. Next base: position 265,699,508 of record NC_086454.1, on the reverse strand, counting down.
ACTCAACCAGCCGGCGAGTCGAGCGGCCGGTAACTTAACAACTGACCACGGGACCAGCGGGATCTCGCGATAGCGCAAGTTTCCAGAAGTCAGTGCAGAGACTGGTGGTCCCCCAGGCAACAAACCGTGTGAGAAGAGATGCTCATCTTGTGAATAATTTGGTTTGTGGGTTAACCCTTCTGTAATATTTTTGAGCCGTAATACCAACAGAAGCATTTTCAAGTGGCTGCATTTTTATACCTTGTGTGCTGGACACAAGCAAAGTTTCTAAGAAACAGTTAAAGCACTCTCATCAAATGGCTAAAATAAATATCACAGGAGCCAAACATTAAAAAGTACTAAACTATTATGTGTCACACATGCGAAAGTCACGCGTGGCCCTCTATATTTAGTGGTTTGGTTTTTTTTACCCTAAGAGTCAAAAGTTTTGAACAGTGCGCCTGCAAAAGTAATTTCCCCTATAAACCAATTTGTTTTAAAACACATAATGGATCACATTTTAATATCCCGTACATGATTGTGCTTACAGGGAAAAGAACGGATTCAGTTTCACAGTGTGAAATCTATTCTTCCTCTTGGAAGAATGGTTCTTTGTCCTTGCAGAGAGTTTAAGATGTTAGGAAGACTTTTCCAGGCCTCGCTTAGTGTAAATTTTCAATTTCTCCAGAACTAAATATAAGGGTTGGTGCCAGGTAAGAGTTTCATGTCTAACATTGTACGTGATTAAATGTCTCTGTCAATATTAAATATTTCACTGTTCAAAAGTCCTGTCTAATTCTATGTGACTACAGATACGACCCTGCTTCTGTAACATGTTGAAGAGAACTAGAATATACACTGGCAACAAAACGATTTCTGTCATGGAGAGATTAAGGTGTGGAGGACAGACATTAGTTGCCAGTAATGCAATGCAGTTTCCAAGGACAATATCCAGGGCTCAGATGCAGTGTTCTTTAAGACATTCACAGGGTATAACCATACCTATTAACTGCTCTGATTTACATAGCAAAATCCCAGTTGGTGGAGACTGTCCCTCCGTCCAGCATATGAGGACTTTTTTCCCAATTCCAGGACAGTTGAAAGACATGTTTTACTGATCGGTGACCTTCATGCGAGAAGCAGGTGCCATATCATTGAAGGTGTGTTTTTAGGAAGGGGAATGGGGAGGCTTATCACTTCAGGTACACAGCCTATACACACCCCAGGGTGTGCAGAATGTATTTATAGTGGGTGCAAGGTGTGCGATGCACAGAGGACCCTGTGTCTAGGGGTACCCATACCACACACACCCTGCACACAGGGTCACCAGTGGTATGGCAAGCAGGACCCTCTCCCTGTTAAATCAATAGTCATCTTCTAGTTATCATTGATTTTGTGATACAGTGGGTGATGTTGGGTATATGTTACACCCACAACTGTACCACAAACGTATAAAACTACATTTTTGTGGTCGCACTACAATGTCTGCCTAAACTTACTAATGAGTTTGCTAAATGAGTTATTTCATCCAAAGTTTGTTTTGTCTTTTCAGACTCAATCATACCTACCACTGACTTACTAACTGGATATGGCCCATTTTATACAACCAGGCCACAGCAGGAAGTTGCCCATACATCTTTCCAATTTTTCCTAGAACATTAGCGATTTTTTTTGGAGCATGCCAAGGGTTAACACTCTTCTGGAAACCCAGCAAACATTTGCAATGTGTTCCACGCTCCAGCGTTTTATGGGCTGCCGCTTTCATTTGTACATTTTTTAATATTTTGGCTAGGAAAACTTTGTGATATGTGATATTAAACAGTGTCATTTGGCAACGACAGATGCTAAAACCGATGTTGCATCAACAAGCAATGATGCATTAAGACAAGGATCCATATGAAAAGAAAAAGAGTTGGCCAACAATGGCTGTTCTGCTGCCTCTAAGTCAGCTGTTTCATCTCACATACTGTTGATATCCCGAAACAGAATGTGAGAGAAAGAGAAAACACTGCAACATACATTATTTTGCTGTTACTGGTCTGTTGAGTTCTCTCTCTCTCTCTCGCTTTTTTTCTCTTTTGGATGAAAGTCTAAAAATAACATTGCCCAAAAATATGTCACAGCTTGTTAGCTCATCTGAGCCAGCTAATAGAAATTCCTTTATTTTGTCTCCAGTTATAAGTAAAAACAAAATACTAAGAAAATGTTTTTTGTTTTTTTTTACTACAGTAGTTTGTGAATATGAAATCAAAACACTAATGTTCTATAAAACTGGATAATAGATGAACTAAAGACTTAAATTGTCATTACAAATTAAAATATTCTATATAAAAATAAAAATTACTTCTATATCCATTTTAGGATTTTACTTTTAGGGGTATATTCCATTAGTTGCAGTGTTTAATAATTGAATAGTTCTGGACGTTAAACCCGGAGCTTTCACCCTGTGGTAACTGAATATGCCCTTATATGTACTTCAATGCAAAAAAAAAAGTTTACTTTAAAAAGATGCCTTAACAGCAAAATTACTAACATTGTAACATTTAATTTTTCACTTTACAAAAAGAAAGAATTCAGAGATTCTTAAAAGTTCCCCTATGGCAGCAATAAATGTGCATTTTCAATTGTCTAGATTAGATATGTTTACACTAGAAATGAGACGACTAAAGGTCTGTACACATTAGACGATGTCGCTCTGTGAGCGATGTCGTCTAATGTTTCCCCTCCCGGGCCGGCTGGTCGGCGGCTGACTGTACAAACTGAGCGATATGACCGCTCATATCGCTCAGTGACGTCACGTCTCCGCCAGCCCTGCATGCAGGTCGTGAACAACAGTCCAGATCCTGCATGCATGCACTGGCGACAGCAACGATCATTGCTGACCCGCGGGGCAGCGCATCGGTTGTCGCTGGCGGCATACACACTTGCCGATAAAATGAGCGATGTCGCTCAGGAAGAGGGACAATGAGCGACGTCGCTCATTTTATCAGCAAGTATGTATGGGCCTTAAGAGAAGATATGATTAATATTTACAAATATATAAAGGGGCAATACGCGGAGCTATCATGTGAGTTGTTTACTGAGACACCTCTACACAAAACGCGCGGACACCCGATAAGGCTTGAGGAGAGGAAATTTCGTACTCAGCGCAGGAAGGGATTCTTCACTGTAAGGGCAATACGAATATGGAATACACTGCCAGAGAAGGTTGTAATGGCGGATTCAGTCAATGCGTTTAAAAATGGTTTAGATAAATTTCTAATGGAAAAAGATATCCGAGGATATTGCCTTTAACCTAAATAGAATAGGGAATGCAATATAATTCAGGTTGAACTTGATGGACTACTAGTCTTTTTTCAACCTCACCGACTATGATACTATGTAACTACGGTATCTTATCACCGGCACTTGAAAAAAAGAAAGAAAATATTGTTAAGGCAGCTGAGCGACACTTACTGTAGCTGTCCAGGGGAACCTTGTTTGCAGCGGTAAGGTTTCATTTGTAATCCATAAGGATGCTAAACTACAGTATGGGATTCTTGGTGGTGGTTCATTAGTTCCATGTGGTTTATTTTCTTTTAACTTCATGAATTACAAGGCTGGGACTACAGAAGACGATAATAGAAACATTTAAGATAAGCAATTTATATATTATGGGATGGGGGGAGTCACAATTTTAACCATTTAAATTATCTTACTGTGAGCCACAAGTGCCACTTACGGTATCTTTTAGCGCCACAATAGTCTGTTGCTCTACTTTGAAATATTTTTATCATTATATAGTACCTAATGGCCAGTAACGTCAAGGGAGGGGGCATAGTCCAATTTCATCAGGCGCTCAGCATGGGCAAACCACATACAAAGGGCGGTATTCAATTATTTCCGGTCCCTTCCACACCCATTCTGTTTCTGCTGACAGGCATGGTATTATAATTTCAGCTCGCTGCCCCTGGGGTAGCGAGGCACCCTAACCCTTTACACAGCTAAACCTGATTACTATGGGCACGATATGCACAATAACGTGGATCACTCTAGAAAGGCGATTGGGCGTGATATATAATTTGAATACCGCCCAAAGAGTACAAACATTCAGATAAAAAAATATAGTAAAAGCCAGAGCTGTAATTAGACCTTTTGGTGCCCTGTTCCAGAGAGAGACTTGGCGCCCCCCACCTGAGAGCTCATTATTATTCAGTTACAATACCTTTTATTAAATAACACATTTTAATAAACTGCAATACCCAGGATTCAAACCTATAACCTGTTGAATTCTAATCAAGCACTCTACTCATTGAGCTATTTGATCCTACATAAAAACTATGAACACTATATGAAGCTACTGGTACTTTGTAAAAATTGAAACAGCAGTGCAATTGAGCAGATATATGTAGTGTGCTTCCATAAATATTTGGAGGGAACGTAATAGGGTGTGAGAATCAGAAAGTGAGATATTCTGTGAGAATTCTCCTGTTTTTTAAAGTGGCAATAATTTACATGGCAAAATCAACCTGGTTTTGCCAAGTAAATGATTACAACTTAAAAAAAAAACAGGGGAACTCTCAAAAAATCTCTCCCCCTAACCTGCAGTGCTATGTGCGGTGCCACCTCTGCACACCTAGTTATCGCCCTGCTAAAAGCATAATATAGTTTACCTCAAGTAAAGCTTTTTGTAGTTCACAATAATAGATTATCAAGAAAAAACAAAAACCAAAGATGACAGAAGGTTCACAAATTTAGATAATATAGGGTATGTTGAGAGTTTGATATTCATACAGTATCTGCAAGTTGAAGGCAGGTTTGTGTCTTCCTTCTCTCTCCATCACTTTCTCTTTTCTCTGCAGAAGGATATCCACCAGGACTGGGCCAACAGGAAGTACATCACCAAACAAAAACACACAAAAAAAAATGTAAAATTAAATTCTGGTTTATAGTTTTCATTCAACTACATGCATGATTTTCACCTCATCACCAATAGGACAATAACCTCTCTTTCGTCGCAAACTACAACATTTTGAGACATTGCTGAGTTTGTTTTTTACTGTTAATAGACCTGTGAGCATCTCATTGCTACATAAAGGAAGTTTAATTGTTTTCTACAGTTGCATTTAACAGCTTCATATTAATCTATTTACAGTAGTGGCAGTATATCACAGCACTTCTTCACATTATATGCTATATAGGATTTAGCCATCAGACACAAGAACTGATTTTTTTCAATCTGGCCATGCAAATGATTGACCCAGCAGCGAATTATGATATTGGTAGAGGCCTGAGGCCTTGAGCAGTAGCAAAACGTATAGGCCCTACACACTGGGCGATAATACTCAAAGATATGAACGATACCGTTCATATCTTTGAGTGTGGAGGCACCAGCAATGAACGATGCGCGGCCCTGCGCTCGTTCATCGCTGGTGCCCCGTCGCCTGTGCATGCAGGCCAATATGGACGATCTCGTCCATATTTGTCTGCACTTCTATGAAGCCGGGTGACGGGGGGAGTAAAGAAACTTCACTCCCCCTGTCACTGCCCCCCCCCCCCCCCCCGCCGCCGGGTCGCCCGTCGCTCGTCTCCGCCGTCTGGCAGCTCGGCGGCGAATCGCTCAATGTGTAGGGCCCTATACTTATACAGGAATCACTATCTGCAGCTTTGCATGCTTACAGAGGAGTTGCGATCTGCAGCTCTGAATGCATACAGAGAAGTCGCTATCTACAGCTTTGCATGCTTATAGAGGAGTTGCTATCAACCACTTTGAATGATTAAAAAGGAACTGATATCTGCAGATCTGCACTGTTAGAGAGGACAGTCACTACCTCCAGCTCTGCATGCTTAGAGATGAGTCACTACCTCCAGCTCTGCATGCTTAGAGATGAGTCACTACCTCCAGCTCTGCATGCTTAGAGATGAGTCACTACCTCCAGCTCTGCATGCTTAGAGATGAGTCACTACCTGCAGCTCTGCATGGTTAGAGAGGAGCCACTACCTGCAGCTCTGAATGGTTGGAGAGGAGTTACCACCTGCAGCTCTGCATGCTTAGAGCGGAATCATTACCTGCAGCTTTGCATTCTTAGAGAGGAGTCACTACCTGCAGCTCTGCATGGTTACAGATGAGTCACTACCTGCAGCTTTGCATTCTTGGAGAGGAGTCTTTACCTGCAGCTTTGCATGCTTAGAGAAGAGTCAATACCTGCAGCTCTGCATGCTATGAGAGGAGTCACTACTGCAGCTGTGCCTGCTTAGAGAGGATTCACTACCTACAGCTTTGTATGCCTAGAGAGGAGTCACTACCTGCAGCCAGGCCCGGACTGGCCATCTGGCACTTATGGCAAATGCCAGAAGGGCTGATGGGCTGGTCCGGTCCACGGAGAGTCAGGAAGGCCGCGCTCAGCTCCTGGCTCTCTGGTTTGTTCCCTGCTGCCGCTGCCAGATGTGCTCCGTTGCAATATGGGGGCGTGCCGCGAATCCACGCTCCCATTTGCAGTGTCCGCATGCCCTTTACATGGTGCGCGGACCCCCTTTCTCGGGCGCGTGTCAAGGCCAGGTAGCGTCCCCAGTCTGTCCCTGTCTGCAGCTCTGCATGCTTTGAGAGGAATCACTACCTGCAGTTCATCATGGTTAGAGATGAGTCACTACCTGCAGCTTTGTATGATTAGAGAGGAGTCACTACCTACAGCTCTGCATGCTTTGAGAGGAGTCACTACCTGCAGTTCTGCATGCTTAACGAAGAGTCAAGGGTGGTAAATCAGACTGCATCGCTGCAGCAGCAGCGATTGCAGTCTGAATCACTTTGTGGAGTGCGCATGCACAGTGGCCACACTGCGTGTGCGCACCCCAGGAGCCCAGTGAGATGCTAACATGTCCCCGTGCATGTCAGAGTAAATGTTCATAGATGCGCTAATTTTAGCACATCTACGATCAGATCTGAATGACACCCAAAGTCTGTTGCCCTGCATGCTTAGATAGGAGTCTCTGTTTGTGACTTTGTATGCATAAAGAGAAGTCATCTGTATGTAATGAAATCAAGTCTTAGCAAGAAAATGTAATCCAATATTCTTGTTTAACATGTTATGAAAGTTGTAGAGCAATTTCATGTATAAATTATAAGTGACAACTATTTGTTGTCTGGTACTATGTTTACAAAAAAAACAGCTATATGCAGTGGTTGAAGTGGGGCGGTATACGGAGGTATGGTATACCGTCACTTCTTCCACTGACCCGGAAAGTGCAGCAGTAGGCGAGGGAAGGGGCCATCCTGCTCAGTGTCAGATTAAGGTCCACATGGGCCTGGAGCTGAAATTTAGGACGGGCCTACTGTGGGTAGCCGCAGGGCGTGTGATCAGTGCCGTAGAGAAGTTCTCTAGGGTGGGCAGGGGGGGGGAGGGCGGTGGTGACACATTACATCAGAATATTGGGTCTATTTACTAAGCCTTCAATGAACATATGGATGGAGATAAAGTACCATCCAACCAGTTCCTATAATTTTTCAAATCCAGTCTGTGACATGGCAGTTAGGAGCTGATTGGCTGGTACTTTATCACCATCCAAGGCTTAGTAAAATATCACTATACTACCTATAATACTACTATAATAACTCCGCACTATGGGCCATGACAGCAGAGGCGTTCGCGGAGCGGGTGGGAGGCATTCGCGGTCCGTTGGGGGGACGGCGCAGGGAAAACGGGGGCATGTCGGTGGTATTTTTGGGGTAGCTGCGTGTAATCACACGCAGCCACTCCGAACGGAAAAATGGCGGCGGGACTCCTGCAGTTGCAGTCAGGCTGCACAGGTAGGCTTTCCTAGTTTCTGCGAACACGCACTAATTGCGGCGTGATTGCAATTAGAGCGCGGTCACAGGTGGTGGGCGGCGGGTAGCATGCTAAGCGGCTTTGCCCTGCGATGGGTGGCTCCCAGCATGCGACTGAAAGAGTAGCAGATTCTGCTAAAAAGAAGAATCTGCTACTCTTACTGAATGAGGTCCTATGAACCCTAATCAGCACGGATTGCAGATTCTGCTAAAAAGCAGAATCTGCAATCCCTACTGTAGCATGCTGGGGGCCGCCCGGCATGCTATCCCGCCCCGCAGCTGCGATCGCAATCGGATTGCGGTCGCAGCAATTGTGGATGACCCCCTGCAGTTGCTGCTAGGTCGCGTATGCTGGGGATCCGCTGCCATTTTAACCATCGCCACGCAGCTGACCCAAAAACGATCTAACACTGCCTCCGTTAACGCGACCACACCCCTACCTAGTAGACGGCTGTCTGATGACTAATAATATTCACATCTCCCAGGACATGTTCCACTGACACTTAAACTGTGTATTCATAAAAAGTGCAGGCACCAAGTGTCAGTGAAGCCTTGAGCGCAAAATACATTACATACATCTGTAGAGTCAGGACAGTGGTAGCACCCTGGTGACATCACACGTCTTGGAGGAGGCGCCGAGTCACTGCAGCAAAGGAAAGGGCCAGTGAAGCCTTCCATTGCGCCACCGCCACCATAGATAAACCATCTTTGCCGGCACCGCCGTTTGATCTACTAGGGCTTTCTGTATGTATGTATGTATGTATGTATGTATGTATGTATGTGTGTGTGTGTATGTATATATATATATATATATATATTGATAATACTGATATTATCTTAGACCGCAATGCTATACCTCTAAATACACTTTTACTGTGGAGCCGTTATGGCCGCTAGACTGAATACACGTGCTACGCACTTTGTACGCTATTTGCGTACAGAGTCCCGCACGTGGTACGCACTTGGCGTACACTCGCCACGCTGAGTGTACAGAGTACGCTCAGCGTGCGCACACACAATGGATAACCTTTAAACCTTGTTAATGATACGATGTAATGATATGCTTACACTTTAAACCCTTAACAGCAAAGTACTGCAATGATGTAATACCTTTAAACCTTAAGTAGCGCTGGCGATACAAAGTACCCGCAGTGCGTACACCTTATCAATGCTTATACACCTTATACAGATTAATACACTATAAAGCCCATTCAGGAAAGTGAAATCACAACACTGATTTGTAGTTGCAACCACAGGGTTCTAAGGCCTCAGTGGATTAATTCCAAAAGGTAAAACAATACAAATCATACACTACAGGCTAACAAGTAAATCTAAACAGAATAATGGCCACAGAGAATGTACATATACGTGAGAATGTTCGCAAGCGCAACCCGGCCGATCCTCCGCTGGTCATACAGATAGCGTTCAGAGTCTTCTGACCGGTCAGGCAACAATGGTCTTTTTATACACAACATGCATACACAATACAATGGTCACTGTAATCTCATTGTCCATTGGACACAGGGATGTGTCTCTACATTACAGAAAAGGTCATAGGTGGATTTGAAAAGGTGGGCGATGTCTTTCCCCAACTGCTCTTGTGGGTGGTATCCTCTGGATTCCCGCCGCATACATAAAATACAGTAAATACAGTTAATGTTCATATTCTACTTTTGCACATAACTATACGCAGGAACAAGCAATCTTTCTCTAACCAACACCGGAGTGTTACCCTCAAAATACCCTACAGCTGGATACTAGACATCTCCTTCCAACCTTTATCTGACCCTTCCTATCATGCAAAGGCGAATCTCTCTGTCCAGGAACTGTTTAAACTATTTATATTCGCTGACATGGTGCAAGGGAACTATGGGTACAAAATGCACTATTTGGGTTAAATATGTAATGTTCTAATAACCCTCTATGCGTTCACAAACTCTACCGTAAATGCGCATACCACGCGCTAAGGCGCATGGCCGTGAAAAGCTCTGTTACGCAAATTGCGGATATGCGCACGCACGGCAGACTGAGTGCACGCGCAGCGGGCATGTGCCTGGGGTTAGTACGTGGGGCATGCATTACAATATTTTTCGACTTTGACAATATATATGCACATGGTGCTCCCGTCCCTGCTCGGCGGCCGGTGGCTGTGTAGAGCGCTGTATTAGCTCGCAGCCGCTCACCGTCGTCAGCCGGCCACCGCTCACCGCCGCCAGCCGCCCACCACTCACCGCCGCCAGCCACCAGCCGCTCACCGCCGCTAGCCGCTCACCCGCAACAAATGGTCAGAGGGACCTCACCGCAACAAAGGCCTACTTATCACCGCCGCTGCCCATGGGTGCCTCCGCCGACCACAGTCAGGTAATGTTCCCCTGCTGTCACCCTCTCTCCCTTTCATTACTGTCCCTGTCCCTACTGTCACTCTCTCTCTCCCTGCTGTCACTGTCATCACTCTCTCTCTCCCTGCTGTCACTCTCGTCAATCTCTCTCTCCCTGCTGTCACTGTCGTCACTCTCTCCCTGTCGTTACTCTCTCTCCCTGTCCCTGCTGTCACTCTGGCTGTCCCTGCTGTCACAATTTCAACTCATTCAGTGTGCTATAATGTGAATTTCGGCTCAATCAGTGTGCTATAATGTGAATTTCGGCTCATTCAGTGTGCTATAGTGTGAATTTCGGCTCATTCAGTGTGCTATGATGTGATTTTCGGCTCATTCAGTGTGCTACGATGTGAATTTCGGCTCATTCAGTGTGCTACGATGTGAATTTTGGCTCATTCAGTGTGCTACAATGTGGATTTCGGCTCATTCAGTGTGCTATAATGTGAATTTAGACTCATTCAATGTGCTACAATGTGAATTTCGGCTCATTCAGTGTGCTACAATGTGAATTTCGGCTCATTCAGTGTGCTATAATGTGAATTTCAGCTCATTCAGTGTGCTATGATGTGAATTTCGTCTCATTCAGTGTGCTACGATGTGAATTTTAGCTCATTCAGTGTGCTACAATGTGGATTTCGGCTCATTCAGTGTGCTATAATGTGAATTTAGGCTCATTCAATGTGCTACAATGTGAATTTCGGCTCATTCAGTGTGCTACAATGTGAATTTCGGCTCATTCAGTGTGCTACAATGTGAATTTCGGCTCATTCAGTGTGCTATGATGTGAATTTTGGCTCATTCAGTGTGCTATGATGTGAATTTCGGCTCATTCAGTGTGCTATGATGTGAATTTCAGCTTATTCAGTGTGCTATAATGTGAATTTCAGCTCATTCAGTGTGCTATAATGTGAATTTTGGCTCATTCAGTGTGCTATAATGTGAATTTCGGCGTATTCAGTGTGCTATAATGTGAATTTCGGCGTATTCAGTGTGCTATAATGTGAATTTCGGCTTATTCAGTGTGCTATAATGTGAATTTCGGCTCGTACCATGTGCTATAATGTGAATTTCAGCTTGTACCGTGTGCTATAATGTGAATTTCAGCTCGTACCGTGTGCTATAAGGTGAAAGGGGCACCAGTACTAGATAGTATAAGGGATTCTACTACACTGGACACGCCCCCTTTTGGGTGACCACGCCCCCTTTTCTGGAGTGCGAGAGCGCCTTTGGCGCGTACATAATTGCGTCCTTAACTTTTCCATACCCCCACTTCAAAATTCCCAATTCGACCATTGGCTATAATAGTAATTAAATGTATGTAAATTTGCATACATAAATCCAAACTAACTGTTAATATGAATAAACTTTTTTATATGTTTACAAATGAAATAAAAGCACATTTATTGAATTTTATAGAAGAGCATATTGCTGGAGTAACATTACTAAAGGGCCAAACTTTTTTTTTAAATAAAAAATAAGAGTAATACAATACACAGTCAATTTGACCCAATTGTAATATACTGTACATCAATACCTAAATACTGTATACCACACTGCTTCTGCTCAGGTAAGAAACCTGAAAATAGTTACCTACAAATATGCCGGCGACAGTGGCGTAACTACCACCCCGCAGCCACTGCGGAGACTTGGAGGCGCAGGGCTGTGGGGGCGCCGCCACTGTTTGCTGCTGTGTGTGAGACTGTGAGTCCGAGAAGGAGTCGGAGGGCACACCGCGCGCCTCTCCTGTGTCCCTCCTGGGTCTTCGGCGGCGGCATGTCTGTCAAATGAAGTGCCGGTTCGTGAGCCAATCAGATCTTGCGGACCGGCAGCCAATCAGGAGCCGCAGCTGGTGGTCCATGAACTCTGATTGGCTCATGAACCAGCACTTAATTTGACAGACACGCTGCCGGAGACACAGGACGGACACAGGAGAGGCGCGCACTGTGCCCTCCGGCTCCTTCCAGACTGTACCCTCCTTCCCAGGCAGCACAGCATCGGGGGGAGGGTGTGTACCCTTGCGCTGGGGGGGGGGGCATATGGGGCACTGTGGGCATATGTGTATCTGGCACTGGGGGGCATATTTGGCACTGGGGGCATGTATAGTTGGTACTGTGGGGGCATATGTGTTTCTGGCACTATGGGGGCATATTTTTATCTGGCACTGTGGGGGTATATCTGGCACTGGGGGCACAGCCACCTTGGTAACAAGCATGACACCCAGCTCATGAAATCCCTGGCAACAAGCATTATCCCCTAGCAATGAGCATGACACCAGTGCATGAAACCCCTGGCAACGAATATTACCCCCTGGCAATAGGCTTGACACCCAGCACATGATACCCCTGGTAACAAGCATAACACCTATCGCATGAATCCCCTGGCAACGAGCATGACACCCTGAGCATGAAAACCTCTGGCAGCGAGCAGGTAATTTAAAAGTAATTAGAAGCCTTACTGTAGGGCTTAATGTGTAATGGGCATTGCGTGTGGCATAATGTATCACGGTCATTGCGGTGTGTGTCACAATGTGTCACAGGCATTACGGTGTGTGGCATACTATATCATGGGCATTGTGGTATGTGGTATAATGTCTTGGGCATTTCAGTGTGTGGCATAAAGTATAACGGGCATTGTGGTGTGTGCAACAGTCATTACGGTGTGTGGTATACTATATCACGGGCATTGTGGTATGTGGTATAATGTCTCAGGGGCATTGCAGTGGGTAGCATAATGTATAACGGGCATTACGGTGTGTGGCATAATGTGTCAGTGGCATTATGGTGTGTGGCATATTGTGTAATGGGCATTACGGTGTGTGGCATAACGTGTCAGTGGCATTATGGTGTGTGGCATATTGTGTAATGGGCATTATTGTATGTGGCATAATGTCTAAAGGCCATTGCAGTATGTGGCATAATGTATACTGGCCATTACTATAAGGAGGAAAAATGACAAATAATGTAAGGGGCATTAAGCAGGATTATTTATTTCCTGTGGTGACCAAGGTCTGGGTGTGCAGTTTGCAAAACTGGATATACGGTAGTCTTTTCCTGCAATGCCACGCCCCTTTAAGCAAAGCCACACCCATTTCAGCAAGGCCACGCCCCATTTTTTGCAGGCACACACAGATTAATAACTTTACTAGTGGCAATTATGGGTGGGGTGTGTGTGGGGGGGGGGGGGGGCGCCAAAGAATGTTTTGGCTTGGGGGAGAAATAATTCTAGTTGCGCCACTGGCCGGCGATTTGGATTATTGTGCATTAACGTTTGATGAGAATCCAGCTTGCTTTTTGGTGGGCACTGCATCAGATTTTCAGTGTCATATGAATAAAAATATTTAGGTCTATATTGTCATGGCCTATTATAGCGCCATCTACAAGCAATTTTTGTGGACAGTGAAAAGAGTGCGATACTTAATATATTCCACCTTGCAGTAACGTATATATAATGACTAATAATTAGAGTCTTGAAGACATGTAATTACTTTGCCTAGTTAATTGTAGTTCCGCCATTGCTACCAAGAACTGTGGATAATATTATGTTAATGAGTGACATTCATACAGTATGACATTTTACTGCAGGATTTTCTAGTAAAGTACATTTGTGCATGCAACTGTGGTTACCATGACAGCAGGCCACCAGTGCTCAAAGAAAAAGCCAAAGCTAAGCACACTAATTGAGATGACTTGTTTGTGTGTACTGAAGGGAAGTCTTAGGCTCATAACACACTGGCACTATGCTAAGCACCAGTGATAATGGTGGTATCGAGCTCTTGCAGTTTGTATGTGTCTATGGAACAAAGTGAATCTAAGACACACAAGATTTGAGATTTCTGGGGAAAAAATAAAAATTCCTTGAATCACTACTCCCAAAATCTGTTTTTTTCTATAGGGTTCTAACACTAAAAAAATGCTTATTGGGGAGAGGGGGCCTGGACTGCACACCCTAGCTTCTTATAATAGGATGTGCTACTTTGCTGGGACTTTGGTGGTCATTCCGAGTTCTTCGCTAGCTGTGTTCGTTCGCAGCGCAGCGTTCAGGCAAAAAAGCGGCACTTCTGCGCATGCGTATGCGGCGCAATGCGCATGCGCAACGTTCTTTCACAACGGCCAATGTAGTTTCACACAAGGTCTAGCGAAGCATTTCAGTCGCACTGCTGACCGCAGAGTGATTGACATGAAGTGGGCGTTTCTGTGTGTCAACTGACCATTTTCAGGGAGTGATCGTGAAAACGCAGGCGTGCCTTGAAAAACGCAGGCGTGGCTGGGGGAACGTAGGGCGTGTTTGTGACGTCAAAACAGGAACTGAATGGTCTGAAGTGATCGCAAGCTAGGAGTAGGTTTGGAGCTATTGTGAAACTGCACAAAATTATTTTGCAGCCGCTGTGCGATCCTTTCGTTCGCACTTCTGCTAAGCTAAGATACACTCTCAGCTAGCAAGCGATCAACTCGGAATGAGGGCCTTAGTACTACAATATAGGAACTTGTTATTTTTTTGTTATTTTGGGATTTTTCTCATGTTTTCCCAACATTTTGATTTACTATCCACGTGGACATCTATTGTGAATAGCAACATTGCCCAAAATGTGACGAGCAAAGTGAGCCCACAAGGCTACACATTCAGACTGATGGTGTTCCCATAACATGAAATATACAAGATTTGTCCCAAAAGTCACAAAAATTGTGTCAACCATTTGTGTGTTGACCATGTCACTCAAAACATATACCACAATTGCTGGTCAAGTATATTTTTTGTATAGGAAACACAACCGCCGTTGATCTTCGCACGGTTATACCAGTGTCCCTGTCAATGACTCAAAGGTAAAGAGAACACAAGGACATCATAGTGCAGATTAATACGGAATAATTTATCTAGTACAGTACACACAATTATATGGACTCCTACCAGAGATGGTGGTCTACTATTAGTGTACACATATACGTGGAGTGGAGCGAACAATGCCAGTCTCCAGGTATCTTTTACCCTCGTGTTGGAGAGGAGGACATGGGGACTGTTGGGACTCTGACCTGTTTGTGCCATTCGGTCTGTCCAGGGACGTCTGTTTGATTTATGCACATGCTCTGTCTACTCTCTCTGAAGACTGATACTATTGATCAGAGTCCACAGTTACCTACTGTATGTTTTTAATTGATTTTATGAAATACAGTATTACACTATTTGGAGTTTTCTCCTGTTTCTCCTGACAGAGCTGAAACTAGTATTTGTGTCACATGGGGTAAGGCAGCAATTTGGCGATTCCCCACCCCAAAAAAAAAATATATATTTTTTTTAAATAAAAAATACTATCTAAAATAATAATACAAAATAACAAAAAAAAAACCCTGTCAGTCTACTATAATCACATTATCACATTTTTTTTTTAAAAGGGGATACTATTTGACAATATTCCCCCATGTGCCCTAAGCATCACATGCCCCCCAGCAGCGTGTTCCACTACATGCGTGTTCCACTACATGCCCCCCATAGTGCACTATATCACTGCACTATGGGCCCAATTCAAGGTTGGATGCAAAAGCAAAATCTTCCTCTAATGGGCAAAACCATGTGCTCTGCAGGTGGGGCAGATATTACAGGTGCAGAGAGAGTTAGATTTGGGTGGGTTGTATTGTTTCTGTGCAGGGTAAATACTGGATGCTTTATTTTTACACTGCAATTTAGATTTCAGCTTGAACACACCCCACCCAAATCTAACTCTCTCTGCACGTTATATCTGTCCCACCTGCAGTGCACATGGTTTTGCCCAACTGCTAACTGTAAAAAAAAGCACCAACAGCTCGCTTCTTTAGCTTGCATGGTGCACCGCATGCTAGTTGCAGCACTGCATGGCAAAGAAGAGAGTTTAAGACAGTAGCCGGCATAAGAGCTCACCTGCACAGTGTTGGAGCTAGGTGGGTCAGAGACACTGCCCTGGGAGCCATCTGCTGTCTCATTGGAGCAGCACAGCACTGCTGTACTTTAGCACCGCAGTACTTTAGCAATGTCTTACACATTTGGTGCCTGACTCGGATGTGGATGGAGGGAACATCGGCTTACATGGAAGTAGCTGCAGTGCTCTGATAGGGTAATAGTGCAGGAGGAGACTGGTATAAGTACAAGCCTCAAGCAAGATGTGAGAGCCAGGGGTGCATATGGGGCAGTGCTGTAACTAGACATTTTAGCGCTGTGTGCAAGATAGGTCATCGGCGCCCCCCCCCTCAATGTAAAACAGGGCAGTGCGCGGCGTAGGCGCGTGCAAAAAAATAAGAATTTACTTACCGATAATTCTATTTCTCATAGTCCGTAGTGGATGCTGGGGACTCCGAAAGGACCATGGGGAATAGCGGCTCCGCAGGAGACTGGGCACAAAAGTAAAAAGCTTTAGGACTACCTGGTGTGCACTGGCTCCTCCCCCTATGACCATCCTCCAAGCCTCAGTTAGGATACTGTGCCCGGACGAGCGTACACAATAAGGAAGGATTTTGAATCCCGGGTAAGACTCATACCAGCCACACCAATCACACCGTACAACTTGTGATCTGAACCCAGTTAACAGCATGATAACAGAAGGAGCCTCTGAAAAGATGGCTCACAACAACAATAACCCGATTTTTTTAACAATAACTATGTACAAGTAATGCAGACAATCCGCACTTGGGATGGGCGCCCAGCATCCACTACGGACTATGAGAAATAGAATTATCGGTAAGTAAATTCTTATTTTCTCTAACGTCCTAGTGGATGCTGGGGACTCCGAAAGGACCATGGGGATTATACCAAAGCTCCCAAACGGGCGGGAGAGTGCGGATGACTCTGCAGCACCGAATGAGAGAACTCCAGGTCCTCCTCAGCCAGGGTATCAAATTTGTAGAATTTAGCAAACGTGTTTGCCCCTGACCAAGTAGCTGCTCGGCAAAGTTGTAAAGCCGAGACCCCTCGGGCAGCCGCCCAAGATGAGCCCACTTTCCGTGTGGAATGGGCTTTTACAGATTTTGGCTGTGGCAGGCCTGCCACAGAATGTGCAAGCTGAATTGTACTACAAATCCAACGAGCAATCGTCTGCTTAGAAGCAGGAGCACCCAGCTTGTTGGGTGCATACAGGATAAACAGCGAGTCAGATTTTCTGACTCCAGCCGTCCTGGAAACATATATTTTCAGGGCCCTGACTACGTCCAGCAACTTGGAATCCTCCAAGTCCCTAGTAGCCGCAGGCACCACAATAGGCTGGTTTAAGTGAAATGCTCAAACCACCTTAGGGAGAAATTTAGGACGAGTCCTCAATTCTGCCCTGTCCGTATGAAAAATTAGGTAAGGGCTTTTATAGGATAAAGCCGCCAATTCTGATACACGCCTGGCTGAAGCCAGGGCTAACAGCATTACCACTTTCCATGTGAGATATTTTAAGTCCACAGTGGTGAGTGGTTCAAACCAATGTGATTTTAGGAATCCCAAAACTACATTGAGATCCCAAGGTGCCACTGGAGGCACAAAAGGAGTCTGAACTTCAGGAACAGAAGCTAGTTCTTTTTGGAAGAATATTGACAGGGCCGAAATTTGAACCTTAATGGACCCTAATTTGAGGCCCATAGACAGTCCTGTTTGCAGGAAATGCAGGAATCGACCCAGTTGAAATTCCTCTGTAGGGGCCTTCCTGGCCTCGCACCACGCAACATATTTACGCCAAATACGGTGATAATGTTGTACGGTTACATCCTTCCTGGCTTTGATCAGGGTAGGGATGACTTCATCCGGAATGCCTTTTTCCTTCAGGATCCGGCGTTCAACCGCCATGCCGTCAAACGCAGCCGCGGTAAGTCTTGGAACAGACATGGTCCCTGCTGGAGCAGGTCCTTTCTTAGAGGTAGAGGCCACGGGTCTTCCGTGAGCATCTCTTGAATTTCCGGGTACCAAGTCCTTCTTGGCCAATCCGGAGCCACGAGTATAGTCTTTACTCCTCTCCTTCTTATGATTCTCAGTACTTTTGGTATGAGAGGAAGAGGAGGGAACACATACACCGACTGGTACACCCACGGTGTTACCAGAGCGTCCACAGCTATTGCCTGAGGGTCCCTTGACCTGGCGCAATATCTGTCCAGTTTTTTGTTGAGGCGGGACGCCATCATGTCCACCTTTGGTTTTTCCCAACGGTTCACAATCATGTGGAAGACTTCTGGGTGAAGTCCCCACTCCCCCGGGTGAAGATCGTGTCTGCTGAGGAAGTCTGCTTCCCAGTTGTCCACTCCCGGAATGAACACTGCGGACAGTGCTATCACATGATTTTCCGCCCAGCGAAGAATCCTTGCCACTTCCATCATTGCCCTCCTGCTTCTTGTGCCGCTCTGTCTGTTTACGTGGGCGACTGCCGTGATGTTGTCCGATTGTATCAACACCGGCTGACCCTGAAGCAGAGGTCTTGCCTGACTTAGGGCGTTGTAAATGGCCCTTAGTTCCAGGATATTTATGTGAAGTGACGTTTCCATGCTTGACCACAAGCCCTGGAAATTTCTTCCCTGTGTGACTGCTCCCCAGCCTCTCAGGCTGGCATCCGTGGTCACCAGGACCCAATCCTGAATGCCGAATCTGCGGCCCTCTAGGAGATGAGCACTCTGTAACCACCACAGGAGAGACACCCTTGTCCTTGGAGACAGGGTTATCCGCTGATGCATTTGAAGATGCGATCCGGACCATTTGTCCAGCAGATCCCACTGAAAAGTTCTTGCGTGGAATCTGCCGAATGGAATCGCTTCGTAAGAAGCCACCATCTTTCCCAGGACCCTTGTGCATTGATGTACTGACACTTGGCCTGGTCTTAGGAGGTTCCTGACTAGGTCGGATAACTCCCTGGCTTTCTCTTCCGGGAGAAACACCTTTTTCTGTACTGTGTCCAGAATCATCCCTAGGAACAGCAGACGTGTCGTCGGAATCAGCTGCGATTTTGGAATATTTAGAATCCATCCGTGCTGTCGTAGTACTACTTGAGATAGTGCTACTCCGACCTCTAACTGTTCTCTGGACCTTGCCCTTATCAGGAGATCGTCCAAGTAAGGGATAATTAAGACGCCTTTTCTTCGAAGAAGAATCATCATTTCGGCCATTACCTTGGTAAAGACCCGGGGTGCCGTGGACAATCCAAACGGCAGCGTCTGAAACTGATAGTGACAGTTCTGTACCACAAACCTGAGGTACCCTTGGTGAGAAGGGAAAATTGGGACATGGAGGTAAGCATCCTTGATGTCCAGCGACACCATATAGTCCCCTTCTTCCAGGTTCGCTATCACTGCTCTGAGTGACTCCATCTTGAACTTGAACCTTTTTATGTAAGTGTTCAAGGATTTCAGATTTAAAATGGGTCTCACCGAGCCGTCCGGCTTCGGTACCACAAACAGCGTGGAATAATACCCCTTTCCCTGTTGTAGGAGGGGTACCTTGATTATCACCTGCTGGGAATACAGCTTGTGAATGGCTTCCAATATCGCCTCCCTGTCGGGGGGAGACGTTGGTAAAGCAGACTTCAGGAACCGGCGAGGGGGAGACGTCTCGAATTCCAATTTGTACCCCTGAGATACTACCTGCAGGATCCAGGGGTCCACTTGCGAGTGAGCCCACTGCGCGCTGAAATTCTTGAGACGGGCCCCCACCGTGCCTGAGTCCGCTTGTAAGGCCCCAGCGTCATGCTGAGGACTTGGCAGAAGCGGGGGAGGGCTTCTGCTCGTGGGAAGAGGCTGTCTGCTGCAGTCTTTTTCCCCTTCCTCTGCCCCGGGTTAGATATGAGTGGCCTTTTGCCCGCTTGCCCTTATGGGGACGAAAGGACTGAGCCTGAAAAGACGGTATCTTTTTCTGCTGCGAGGTGACTTGGGGTAAAAAGGTGGATTTCCCAGCCGTTGCCGTGGCCACCAGGTCCGATAGACCGACCCCAAATAACTCCTCCCCTTTATACGGCAATACTTCCATATGCCGTTTGGAATCCGCATCCCCTGACCACTGTCGCGTCCATAATCCTCTTCTGGCAGAAATGGACATCGCACTTACTCTTGATGCCAGAGTGCAAATATCCCTCTGTGCATCTCGCATATATAGAAATGCATCCTTTAAATGCTCTATAGTCAATAATATATTGTCCCTGTCCAGGGTATCAATATTTTCAGTCAGGGAATCCGACCAAGCCACCCCAGCACTGCACATCCAGGCTGAGGCGATTGCTGGTCGCAGTATAATACCAGTATGTGTGTATATACTTTTTAGGATATTTTCCAGCTTCCTATCAGCTGGTTCCTTGAGGGCGGCCGTATCAGGAGACGGTAACGCCACTTGTTTTGTTAAGCGTGTGAGCGCCTTATCTACCCTAGGGGGTGTTTCCCAACGTGCCCTAACCTCTGGCGGGAAAGGGTATAATGCCAATAACTTTTTAGAAATTAGCAGTTTTTTATCGGGGGAAACCCACGCTTCATCACACACCTCATTTAATTCATCTGATTCGGGAAAAACTACGGGTAGTTTTTTCACACCCCACATAATACCCTTTTTTGTGGTACTTGTAGTATCAGAAATGTTCAAAACCTCCTTCATTGCCGTGATCATGTAACGTGTGGCCCTACTGGAAAATACGTTTGTTTCCTCACCCTCGACACTGGAGTCAGTGTCCGTGTCTGTGTCTGTATCGACCTGAGGTAACGGGCGCTTTAGAGCCCCTGACGGTGTTTGAGACGCCTGTACAGGTATCAACTGATTTGCCGGCTGTCTCATGTCGTCAACAGTCTTTTGTAAAGTGCTGACACTATCACGTAATTCTTTCCATAAGACCATCCAGTCAGGTGTCGACTCCCTAGGGGGTGACATCACTAACACAGGCAATTGCTCCGCCTCCACACCATTTTCCTCCTCATACATGTCGACACAACGTACCGACACACAGCACACACACAGGGAATGCTCTGATAGAGGACAGGACCCCACTAGCCCTTTGGGGAGACAGAGGGAGAGTTTGCCAGCACACACCAGAGCGCTATATATATATATAGGGATAACCTTATATAAGTGTTTTTCCCTAATATAGCTGCTGTATATATTTATATGCCAATTTAGTGCCCCCCCTCTCTTGTTTTACCCTGCTTCTGTAGTGCAGGACTGCAGGGGAGAGTCAGGGAGCCTTCCTCCAACGGAGCTGTGAGGAAAAAATGGCGCCAGTGTGCTGAGGAGATAGGCTCCGCCCCCTTCTCGGCGGCCTTTCTCCCGCTTTTTTATGGAAAAATTGGCAGGGGTTAAATGCATCCATATAGCCCAGGAGCTATATGTGATGTATTTTTTGCCAAAAAAGGTGTTTTTATTGCGTCTCAGGGCGCCCCCCCCCAGCGCCCTGCACCCTCAGTGACCGGAGTGTGAAGTGTGCTGAGAGCAATGGCGCACAGCTGCGGTGCTGTGCGCTACCTTATTGAAGACAGGACGTCTTCTGCCGCCGATTTTCCGGACCTCTTCAGTCTTCTGGCTCTGTAAGGGGGCCGGCGGCGCGGCTCTGGGACCCATCCATGGCTGGGCCTGTGATCGTCCCTCTGGAGCTAATGTCCAGTAGCCTAAGAAGCCCAATCCACTCTGCACGCAGGTGAGTTCGCTTCTTCTCCCCTTAGTCCCTCGGTGCAGTGAGCCTGTTGCCAGCAGGTCTCACTGAAAATAAAAAACCTACTTTAAACTTTTACACTAAGCAGCTCAGGAGAGCCCCTTAGCCTGCACCCGTCTCGTTCGGGCACAAAAATCTAACTGAGGCTTGGAGGAGGGTCATAGGGGGAGGAGCCAGTGCACACCAGGTAGTCCTAAAGCTTTTTACTTTTGTGCCCAGTCTCCTGCGGAGCCGCTATTCCCCATGGTCCTTTCGGAGTCCCCAGCATCCACTAGGACGTTAGAGAAATATAGGGGCGTGGTTTCATGGGGAAGGGGTGTGGCCACAAAATAATACCAAATCATATTACATATTATAGTAGTCTCCATTATTCACATTACGCCGCTCAGTATGGCCATTACGGCGGACAGATTCCCCTCTTACACATTACGGCAGACAGCGTCCCCTTTTTACACATTACGGCAGACAGCGTCCCCTTTTTACACATTATGGCAGACAGTTCCCCTTTTTACACATTACGGCAGGCAGCATCCCCTTTTTACACATTACGGCAGACAGCTTCCCACTTTACACATTAGGTAGACAGACCGATAGATAGATAGATAGATAGATAGATAGATAGATAGATAGATAGATAGATAGATAGATAGATAGATAGATAGAATAGATGATACTTACCATCTCCCCACTGGCTCAGGCAGTCAGGCTCCTTGGTGCTGGCAGCTCCGGGGGCAGGGGAGAAGGAAGAGAAGGGAGGGGGAGGAGGGAGCCGCAGCAGCGCACTGTAATTGCTGGCGGCGCCGCTGCAGTAGTCCCTCGCCTTCCGCATTGGCTGCCCACCGCTGCTGTGAATGCTGGGATGAGGGAAGCGCATCCCAGCATTAACAGCAGCGGTGGCCAGCGTATGTGGAAGGAAAGGGACTGCAGCAATGGTGCCGCCACCAATTACAGTGCGCTGCTGCCGCTACCTTCCTCCTCCCCCTCCCTTCTCTTCCTTCTCCGCTGCTCCTCTCATCCTCCGGTACAGGCGGCTTGTAATGAGTCAATTTGACTCATTACAAGCTGCGGACTTTAGGGAATGGTGGCCGTTGCGCCCTCAGGGCAACTGTGCTGTGTGCCAGGCACACCTGGCACACACGTAGTTACGCCACTGAAATGGGGATCACATCATTGACTGGCTGAGTGACCCATGAGGTTAAGCATTCTGACCACCTCAGCTACTACCTAAAGGCTAGGAAATCACGGTCTTCCAATAGACATTCTGGCCTCTGCAGAACCAGATTGAGACCTCAGGGGGCCACAGGCAAGATACCGGTTTGGGGCCCCCCTCCTTCAACAATCCATAGCACTATATTATCATTCCTGGTCACAAAATGCATATGTGGTGCATATGTAGTGCGATGGCGGCACGTGCACAGACTACCAATAATCGCTCAGTTGCATGAACATCGGCATTGTGTACAAGGCTGAGTAACCCATGAGGTTAACCATTTTGACTGCTTCAGCTCCTACCTAGATGCCAGGAAATCACTGTCTTCCAATGGACATTCTGGCCTCAGCAGAGCTAGAATGAGACCTCATGGGGCCACAGGCAAGATACTGGTTTGGGGCCCCCCTCCTTCAAAAATTCATAGCACTATATTATCATTCTTGGTCACAAAAGTACCTTGGTGCATATGTAGTGCGATGGCGGCACGTGCACAGACTACCAATAATCGCTCCATTACATGAACATCGGCATTGTGTACAAAACTGATTCAGGCCCTAGGTCTTTTGGAAGTAGATTTGAAACCTGCGTCGCATTTAAAGTAAACCAACTGCTCACATACAGTGGATGGAACCATTTTGTGTCTCCAAACATTCCTCATCTTATCAAAGAACATTGGTTAACAAAATTGTCACTAGTCGTTATAAGCGGATAGGCTGCATTCTCAGGATTAGTAGCTCAGGACCTTGTATTTCTTGGACTGGACAGGATCTAGGTATATAGATGAGTGTGTAAAGGAGACTGCAATTCCACCTTACACAGCAGCTGAAAACTGTGTACTCTGGGCCTGAATCTAAACAAAGATATTTAGATCTGTAAATTCAGGACACATATCATTCCTATCCTAATCCTGACTCTCACTCATCCCTAACCCCAAACCTCACCCTAACCATAACCCTAACCCCAAACTGAATCTGCTAAACTCAACACAACCCTAATATCCTATCCCTAACCCAAACCTCTAAATTAACCCTAATACCCTAACCCAGTAGTTGCCAAACTTTTTTAAATCACGGTGCCCTAGAGTATCAGAATTTTTTTCACGGCACCCCTAGGCCAAAAGTTTTTTATTGAGAGATTTAGAATAAATATTAAATGAAGTAAATTGTGTTTATATGTCATCCTTAGGTTCAATTGTGTGGTTTGGGACAGGAATTGCTTCTGTTTGTCCACATAGTTTATGATTGGAAGCCACCAGCACTGGCTTTGCCTATTACATTGACTATAAATAATTTAAATTTGTCCTGGACCACCAATTAAAGGCACCCCTGCAAGTGTCCTGAGGCACCCCAGGGAGACACGGCACACAGTTTGGGAACCACTGCCCTAACCATAAGTTTTTCCCTCTTAGTACTATAAAGGTGGGTGGCCTTCTCCCTGTTGCTCCTTACATATAACATACAATTCTGATCTGACAGAGTGCTAGGGATCAGGAGGTCGCTGCGAGGTGGCATCTGCAGTGGGGGCTGTGGTGTGGACACAGAGAGCTGGTGGTGTGGTGGGTTAGGGTACATACAGATGTAGCCATGCTCATCTTTGCTGTGACGTGACATGCTGCAACACGGCTTGCTGCATGGCATGTTGGGCTGCGACTACTTGCAGCCGGCGATCGTTCTACAAGTTCCTAATGGAATTAAGGGTGGGATTGGTGGCTGTGAATAGTTACAGCCTGGCACGCATCACTGTAACATGAGCATGTCTACATCTGTACACAGTAATGTGTGTGTCTATGCCCTGCTTAAAGCCTATGACATATAATGACGGTGATGCGTTATCACCACAGACTATGGTGGGCTTATCTCTCCCAGGCAGTGTGGTGCCTGCCTAATATAACAGTGACATCACGGGGGTGCCAGGGTAATTTCATGAGCTAGGCACTGACTACCCAACAACCCTGCAATTGATAGATGTCGGTATAAGCATA
The DNA here is from genome assembly GCF_028390025.1 of Pseudophryne corroboree. NCBI lineage: Eukaryota > Metazoa > Chordata > Amphibia > Anura > Myobatrachidae > Pseudophryne > Pseudophryne corroboree. The sequence goes on along the minus strand of NC_086454.1, from coordinate 265,674,551 downwards.
CAGGGAGACAGACACCTGCAACCCCCCCCCCCCCCCCGCTCCCACACACACACACACACACACACACACGCACGCACGCACGCACACACACACACACACACACACACCTAAGTGGACAGGACTGCCCTATGTTACATGTGTATTACAAGTAATTAACATGCACAGTGCAGACAACGGGACTCTGAGGAACGTTTTGGACGGGCTGAATTCCTTTGTGGGTCCTGACCAATGGCCCTTTGGGACCTACGGGGCCCTAGACGGGTGCCTAGGTTGCCTTGTGGGAAATCTTGGCCTGAATCTATCGACTGTTGACCTAAACATTAATAATCTATTATTCCACACCTGTTTAAATTTAGAGCTGATGTTACTTGGATTGTGAGCAGCCTTTCTTATACTTTATGACCTTTATGACTGTAGTTAAGGCTAAAAAGCACTATTCTAGTGATAATACAGATGTGTCTTCATATATCTCCCAGTTTGGCGCTCTATGGCATGAGACGCATAGTGCGATTTAGACACTCTGCTATGGGAAGTAATTCCCGGAATTGTATGCTTATTTGCATTGTAGCTACTGTGGCAGGGATAGCTGGATTTCCCTGTCTAAGCAAGTAACAGCAGTTGAACATAGATCATGTCCAAGTTTTTGTTTAAGTCAGGAATGAACTGCTGCCTTTAAGAATGTTGTCTGTATACAGGTACAATGCTCCTGATGCTGGACTAGCTAGACAGGTGATAGGCTGGGACAGTGATGTGCGGTGGGGTGATACAAGCTAGTGCCTCCCCAGCCATTTACCTCACTGCACGTCCCTATGCTGGGGGGCTGGCGTTACGTTGGGAGCCATTGGAACCTTTATCATTGTGATTTTTAGAACTTGAAATATTATGCTGTAAGCCTGTAACCTGTAACCTGCAGTGGACTGGATGTAATGTTTTATCCCCCACTATGCCAGGGTAGGAGGGGGTTGCTGTGGCCACTCGCTGCAGCGGCTGGGAGCCCAGGATCGCTGGCTCCCATTGTGCTGCACCAGTGGTAGGGAGGACAGTGTGGTAGTAGCCGATGCAGCCGGAAGCCCTGCTCCCATTGCAGCACTCTGTGCTGACCGCCGGGGTCTGGGAGCTCCGCTTCCGATGCCTGCGGCAGAGAGAATAGCCGCTGCAAATGGCTCCCGCTGCATCACTATGTGTGTGCCGCCTCAGCACTACAGAGATGACCAGCCGTGGCAGCTGGGACAAGCATCCCGGGCTGATGGGCTACAGGGGGTGCGCCGCTCATGGTGGGACTGGGCTAGCCGGCTCCCTATGCGGTGAGGGGTGAGTAGGATGTTGAACGCTGGGGTCTGGGAGCTATGCTCCCGACGCCTCAGCACTACAGAGGCACAGAGCTGGGGGCTGCGGCAAGGCAACAGATTCTGCCACACTGAGGGACGGGGGGAGGGGGGGTGGCAATGGGGCACATAACCATTAGCCCCTGCTGCAGCCAGCTTACCCCCCAGCCCACTCTGCTGACCCTGGGGAGAGCCTTAGCAGTGAGGCTCCAAGGCTAAGGGAGCCCAGCGCTAAGCACTGTGCACAGAAAAAGCAAAACAGCTATGGTATTTAGATGTCAATATAAATTGTGCTATGAGGCACTGCAGTGCCTGGGTATGTGGAGCCTGTGCCCTGCACAGTGTATATTTAAACAAACGTGTATAAAGTGTATCTGAATGTTATTTAAAGTGAAATGCACTAACTTGGTGGTTGTGTCCCAGGAAGAGGGGGATTCCATTACTGTGCAGGTTGTTGGATTCCCCCCCAATCCTTTTCCCCAAAAACAGAATGCCTTCCCTTCTAGCCTCCCACATGGAAGTATCATGGGAGAGAGAGAGAGAGAGAGAGAGAGAGAGAGAGAGAGAGAGAGAGAGAGAGAGAGAGAGAGAGAGAGAGAGGGAGAGGAACAGCTCAGTTTCCAAACAAGCTGAGTGGTTTTCTGGAGCTCCATAGGGATCACCCTCGGGGAGCAGGAAACCCTGAACGAGGATCTAGGCTGCCCATCCCTGGAGCCCGATTTCAGGCTGCAGATAGTCAGCTAGGTACTGGGCAGATTCCTGGAAGTAAGTTTAGTCGGGAAAACTTCACCCAGCCCAGACTGAACGTCACCAGGGCAGATGTCGACCCTCCAGGATGGGACAGTCAAAGGAGAGTGACCACTCCCCACTGTCCATAGAGGACAATGGTAACTGTGCATGTGGCCAAGGCATGCACAGCACATGAGTAAACAATGATTGGTTGAGAACAACAGGGTGGGCTTACCCCCTGTGGCAATGTGTATTGGAGTAGGATAAAAGGAGGGCTGCAGCCCTATGAAAAGTGTATTATACAATTTTCACTCTGCTGTAAACATCTTGCTGTATTGCGGAAATTCTATTCAGAACTATTTGGGCGAATAAAACATCTGCCTCAAGACAACTTCATCTTGTGACCTGCAGGGCTAGGCCAAACCTAGCTCTGTCCTTTGGCTATCCAGGGTGCACCCAGCATCTCCAAGCTCCGTCTTCTGCCGTGCTTGGGCAAGAGAATATTGGGGATTTGTCAACACCACACAGGGGTGGTAAGACAGTGTGTTGACGCATACAGAGCAGAACCGTGGTTCCAGACGCCACAGCAAAAAGTAGTCTGGTGGTGGCAGCATAGTACACACCCACTGCGGTAAGCGGGAATCCCCTATTTGGCCAAGTCCCGTGTGACCTAAATGTTCTATTCTGTGACTGGGGGCGGGATGTGTGGTGGCGATGGCTTTCATATGGAAGGGATTTAAAAAAGAACCAATTTATTTGGATAAAAGGTTTATAAAAGTGAATATAAAGTACACAAACTCTTTTCTTCTACTGTCAGGCTGATGTGATTTGACCTAATACCGGTATACTGAAGACAAAGTTTGTTACAAACATTGAGACATCACAAAACATGTAACATGTATCTTTACTATTGTAGCTGGTACAAAGTTTCTGTATGCGGAGGTTGATACACAGTTTGGCGTTTTTCGCTCCAATTATAAGATATTTCTTTATGTTTATAAAGCTAACAAAAAATAAATAAAGAAAATAAAAATGGGGTAATAGTCCTGCAGTGCAAATTCCAAAAGGTGTTACCTTTGTGTCCTCCCCACTGTCCGGTGTTTGCAATCGCGGGTTTGGGGTTTCCTGGTTTTATCCTTTTAATCCTTCCGGCTGCAGCGCTGTGTGCAAATGTCTGCCGGCAGACTCTTGGCGCCCCTCCCCACGTTTCCTCTCCGTCCTTACCGGAATCCTTGGCTCGGGATGTACGGTGGTAGATGCGGATCGTGGCTGGCGGCGATCGATGTTCTCTGCAATCAAGTCAATGAGAGGTACAGTATTACGTTTCTCACTTTAAGCTTCTGACTGTTCATCTTTTTTCCAAAATATACAGCTTCAAAAAAACTTCCCAAAACAGTAGCGAGGAGGGATATCAATGCACAGCTTTAATCTGCAAATCACTGGGTGATTCAGGACTTTATTGAATCAATGAAACATAATGACTGTACCATTACAAGGACATGTGATTAGTTGCAATCACAAGATGAATATATTGCAGGTAAGGATGCGAAGGAGGAAACTATCATCTATCTGTGTCCTGCCTAGTGTTGTGGGACATACAATCATATAATTACATATCTTAGCCAAATGTCAGAACTTCAGTGCTGTGATTGTATGCATCCATTCTTACATAAAGCCAAAGGACAAATTCTTGTAAGTACGGAGAACAAAGCCATTGTGAAAACATTGCTATGGGTGTATGAGAGATGCGCCAGTTAAATCACTCCTTGCTGATACAATCTGTTCCAATGCATGTCAAGACACTTCATGAAACACTTATATTAAAATACATCATCGTTCTGTTTTGTTCCAGTGAAATACATATGAATGAAAGGGTTTTCTTTTGTTTCACACATAATTGAGATTCCTCTAGAACATTTTCCTGATCTGCTGTAAAGGCCAAGATTTTTGGCCTTCCAATATCACAATCTGCCAATGTATTTGAATTCTAGATTTTTATCTTCTCGTTGAATCTTACCTGGCTTTATTAACCTTTGAGAGCTTCCTAATATACAAGTCCCATAATAATATAATCACTTGCAGTGTGGGTAGCAATCAGATAGTAGCAAGTGATTACTGAATATGCTGACTAATTATACTGCATTATAGGTTAGCCTCTTTAGGAAATGCAGCATTCCAGACATAGATAATGAGAAACGTATGCAGGACTAGGGAACTGTTACTATGCAAGTCACTTAATACTAACAACAGAGATGCATGGCAGACTTCCTGCAGCACCAAGATCCACCAGAGCAGACCTGTCCTGCCTGCAGCAGGGATACCACAAGGTAGCAGAACTCAGCGGCCTTGGCCCTAGCCGTGGCCCTTGACCCTAGCCGTGGTGACACCTGGTGCGGATTAAAGACATACTTGATTACTTTGCTGACCCCTTCTCCAGGAGGGGGCAGCCTGGTCAGCACATAGGATGCATGGGTGGCGGTAAGAGGGCTGTTCAAGGGGTGTGGCTGCACGAACACTTCATTGTGGCTCCGCTCCCGCTATACAGCTCCAAGAAAACTGGCACTGTATAGCGAGGGATGAGGCTTCGAATCATGTCATCGGGTCCCCCTCGGACCAGCCACAAGTGCTCTGTTGTGTATGGCCAAGGAGGGGTGAAGGGGCTGGCGGAAAATACAGGAGACTCGCCCACCTTTCCGGAAGTCCAGGAGCCTCCCGGCCAATTCGGGAGGGTAGCAAGTATGAGTAAAGACTGCATGCGTGTCACTAAAAGGGGTGTGGCTTCACAGGAAGGCGTGTGACTTCACGTTTTTGTCACTCAGGGGGTTCCTGAGATGCTGTTCTGTCCCGAAGACTGTCATGTCTGCAGTGCTGCACTGTGGCAGGAGCTGGCACTGTAGTGTCACCCCTTGGCAGATGTCACCCGAAAGCAGTCCGCACCCCCGTAGTGACGCCACTGGCTACAGCCATCAAACACTGACTTCTCTTTGTGAGCCGAACTAGAAACATGGCAGAATCAGGTTTAGGGACAGAAGCTAGTACTAAGCCTTGGAGAGAGAAAATGTGGCCGGAGATAAAATACCAACCAGCTCATTACTGTCATTTTTCAAACACAGCCTGTAACATGACAGTTATGAGCTGATTGACTGGTACTTTGGGGGACATGTACTAAGCAGTGATAAAAGTGGAGAAGTGAGCCAGATGTATCGCGACGGCCCCGCAGCACAGCTGACGGCCAATATATCTACCGATATATTGGCACGTCGCTGTGTGTGTAGGGGCGGTGGGCCAGCCGGCCGCCCGTACACATGCTGCGGCTGCCGGCGGTGATTGACAGCTGAACTGGGTGGGCGTGTGTACACGCCCGCCCAGTTCATGACGTCAGTCCCCGATGGATCGGCCAGTGTGTATGCTCAACACACTGCCCGATCCGTCCATAGATATATCTGCCGATCAATTGATCGGCAGATATATCTTCCAGTGTGTACCCACCTTTAGTTTCCTCGTGAGCAGGGCCCTTTTTTTTTTTAAAGTATATATTATATCTACCTTGTAGCCTTCCTAGGAAGAAGTAGGGTTAAAACAAGTCCCCCTGTAAAATATTAACATGGAAACTCTTAAAATCATATAATAATAATAAATACCATCTTAACAGCAATTAAATATTCAAGGTCTTGGCGATGTGCAGCGTTTAAGGCCTAGGGGTAAAATTTACTGGCAGTAATATATTCCTGGCTATTGTTACTAGATATATACATTTGACTGGACAATAACCCAGTTGCAATTATTTCTCTATGAATTTACAGAAGGGATTTCTATGAGGGAAGACGTGCACTGCTGGTATCCTCTTACTGCGCGGGCTGCCGTCCAATTACTAATCATCTTAGTTTCACTGGTGCTGAGTGTATTGAGAGCTGATCGCTATTTCTACACAGTAATGTTTGCCGAGGAAACCGATCCAGCTGGCAGGCTTCAGAGAGAGGATCTGACATAGTCCTGGTTTTCAGCAGCTAATGCCAAAAATTATTTGCGATCTCATTTTCTGAAGCGTTTTCACCCTAATTAAATGTCCACCTCTTAGATGATAAAATATCCATTTAATACAAGGGAAGTGTTCTGCCTCTTAAATACTTATCATTACAGCAGCTGAACAGATTGATGTACAAACTGCATTTGTTTGTTTCGTACAATGTATACGAGTCTGAGAAAACAATTGGAAAGTTACTCAATTATTTATACAAATCATGGCGTGTCAGATATTATCACTGAATTCCAGAGACGCAGTTCTACATATATAAATAATTAGTATTAATGCACTTGTAATTAGTGATGAGCGGGTTCGGATCCTCGGGATCCGAACCCGCCCGAACTTCACCTTTTTTTTCACGGGTCCGAGTGACTCGAATCCTCCCGCCTTGCTCGGTTAACCCGAGCGCGCCCGAACGTCATCATCCCGCTGTCGGATTCTCGCGAGATTCGGATTCTATATAAGGAGCCGCGCGTCGCCGCCATTTTCACACGTGCATTGAGATTGAAAGGGAGAGGACGTGGCTGGCGTCCTCTCCGTTATAGTAGAAAAGACTGAGTGACTTAGTTATAATTGTGGGGAGGATTTGGGACGGGGAGCAGCTGTTAGGGAGTACAGTGCAGGGTTTTGATTATACCACTAGTGAGTTTAATCCGTTGTTTCTCTGCCTGAAGAAAAACGCTCCACCATATCTGTGCTCACTCAGTGTGCTGCACTGCTGCATGATATATCTGTGCTGAGTGCACTGCTCAGTGCTCACACTGCCTAATTGTGGGGACTGGGGAGCAGTTATAGCAGGAGTACAGTGCACAGTTTTGCTGACAGTGACCACCAGTCCAGTATACGTTTGTCTGCCTGAAAAACACTCCTGTGGTGGCTTTTTTTTTCTTCATACTAGTTTAGCAGTCTGCTGACAGTGTCCACCAGGTCCATTATTATTATACAGTATATTATATATATATATAGCAGTACGGTAGGCCACGGCTGTACCTACCTCTGTGTCGTCAGTGCACTCGTCGTCCATAAGTAATATAATACTATACTATAGTATCCATCCATCTACATTGTATACCTGTGGTGGCTTTTTTTTTCTTCATACTAGTTTAGCAGTCTGCTGACAGTGTCCACCAGGTCCGTTATTATTATTATACAGTATATTATACATATATATATATATATATATAGCAGTACGGTAGGCCACGGCTGTACCTACCTCTGTGTCGTCAGTGCACTCGTCGTCCATAAGTAATATAATACTATACTATCCATCCATCTACATTGTATACCTGTGGTGGTTTTTTTTTTCTTCATACTAGTTTAGCAGTCTGCTGACAGTGTCCACCAGGTCCGTTATTATTATTATACAGTATATTATATATATATATATATATATAGCAGTACGGTAGGCCACGGCTGTACCTACCTCTGTGTCGTCAGTGCACTCGTCATATATAAGTAATATAATACTATACTATAGTATCCATCCATCTACATTGAATACCTGTGGTGGCTTTTTTTTTCTTCATACTAGTTTAGCAGTCTGCTGACAGTGTCCACCAGGTCCGTTATTATTATTATACAGTATATTATACATATATATATATATATATATATATATATATATAGCAGTACGGTAGGCCACGGCTGTACCTACCTCTGTGTCGTCAGTGCACTCGTCGTCCATAAGTAATATAATACTATACTATCCATCCATCTACATTGCATATCTGTGGTGGGTTTTTTTCTCTTCATACTAGTTTAGCAGTCTGCTGACAGTGTCCACCAGGTCCGTTATTATTATACAGTATATTATATATATATATATATATAGCAGTACGGTAGGCCACGGCTGTACCTACCTCTGTGTCGTCAGTGCACTCGTCGTCAGTAAGTAATATAATACTATAGTATCCATCCATCTACATTGTATACCTGTGGTGGCTTTTAGTTGTGCGCATTAAAATATGGAGAACAAAAATGTGGAGGTTAAAAAAATAAGGAAAGATCAAGATCCACTTCCACCTCGTGCTGAAGCTGCAGCCACTAGTCATGGCCGAGACGATGAAATGCCATCAACGTCGTCTGCCAAGGCCGATGCCCAATGTCATAGTACAGAGCATGTAAAATCCAAAACACAAAAGATCAGTAAAAAAATGACCCAAAAATCAAAATTAAAAGCATCTGAGGAGAAGCGTAAACTTGCCAATATGCCATTTACGACACGGAGTGGCAAGGAACGGCTGAGGCCCTGGCCTATGATCATGGCTAGTGGTTCAGCTTCACATGAGGATGGAAGCACTCATCCTCTCGCTAGAAAAAAGAAAAGACTTAAGCTGGCAAAAGCACAGCAAAGAACTGTGCGTTCTTCGAAATCACAAATCCCCAAGGAGAGTCCAATTGTGTCGGTTGCGATGCCTGACCTTCCCAACACTGGACGGGAAGAGCTTGCGCCTTCCACCATTTGCACGCCCCCTGCAAGTGCTGGAAGGAGCACCCGCAGTCCAGTTCCTGATAGTCAAATTGAAGATGTCAGTGTTAAAGTACACCAGGATGAGGATATGGGTGTTGCTGGCGCTGGGGAGGAAATTGACAAGGAGGATTCTGATGGTGAGGTGGTTTGTTTAAGTCAGGCACCCGGGGAGACACCTGTTGTCCGTGGGAGGAATATGGCCATTGACATGCCTGGTCAAAATACAAAAAAAATCAGCTCTCCAGTGTGGAATTATTTCAACAGAAATGCGGACAACTGGTGTCAAGCCGTGTGTTGCCTTTGTCAAGCTGTAATAAGTAGGGGAAAGGATGTTAACCACCTCGGAACATCCTCCCTTATACGTCACCTGCAGCGCATTCATAATAAGTCAGTGACAAGTTCAAAAACTTTGGGCGACAGCGGAAGCAGTCCACTGACCAGTAAATCCCTTCCTCTTGTAACCAAGCTCCCGCAAACCACACCACCAACTCCCTCAGTGTCAATTTCCTCCTTACCCAGGAAAGCCAATAGTCCTGCAGGCCATGTCACTGGCAAGTCTGACGAGTCCTCTCCTGCCTGGGATTCCTCCGATGCATCCTTGAGTGTAACGCCTACTGCTGCTGGCGCTGCTGTTGTTGCTGCTGGGAGTCGATCATCATTCCAGAGGGGAAGTCGGAAGACCACTTGTACTACTTCCAGTAAGCAATTGACTGTCCAACAGTCCTTTGCGAGGAAGATGAAATATCACAGCAGTCATCCTGTTGCAAAGCGGATAACTCAGGCCTTGACAACTATGTTGGTGTTAGACGTGCGTCCAGTATTCGCCGTTAGTTCACGGGGAACTAGAGAATTGCTTGAGGTAGTGTGCCCCCGTTACCAAATACCATCTAGGCTCCACTTCTCTAGGCAGGCGATACAGAGAATGTACACGGACGTCAGAAAAAGAGTCACCAGTGTCCTAAAAAATGCAGTTGTACCCAATGTCCACTTAACCACGGACATGTGGACAAGTGGAGCAGGGCAGACTCAGGACTATATGACTGTGACAGCCCACTGGGTAGATGTATTGCCTCCCGCTGCAAGAACAGCAGCGGCGGCACCAGTAGCAGCATCTCGCAAACGCCAACTCGTTCCTAGGCAGGCTACGCTTTGTATCACCGCTTTCCAGAATACGCACACAGCTGAAAACCTCTTACGGCAACTGAGGAAGATCATCGCAGAATGGCTTACCCCAATTGGACTCTCCTGGGGATTTGTGGCATCGGACAACGCCAGCAATATTGTGCGTGCATTACATCTGGGCAGATTCCAGCACGTCCCATGTTTTGCACATACCTTGAATTTGGTGGTGCAGAATTATTTAAAAAACAACAGGGGCGTGCAAGAGATGCTGTCGGTGGCCAGAAGAATTGCGGGCCACTTTCGGCGTACAGGCACCGCGTACAGAAGACTGGAGCACCACCAAAAACACCTGAACCTGCCCTGCCATCATCTGAAGCAAGAGGTGGTAACGAGGTGGAATTCAACCCTCTATATGCTTCAGAGGATGGAGGAGCAGCAAAAGGCCATTCAAGCCTATACATCTGCCCACGATATAGGCAAAGGAGGCGGAATGCACCTGTCTCAAGCGCAGTGGAGAATGATTTCAACATTGTGCAAGGTTCTGCAACCTTTTGAACTTGCCACACGTGAAGTCAGTTCAGACACTGCCAGCCTGAGTCAGGTCATTCCCCTCATCAGGCTTTTGCAGAAGAAGCTGGAGGCATTGAAGGAGGAGCTAAAACAGAGCGATTCCACTAGGCATGTGGGACTTGTGGATGGAGCCCTTCATTCGCTTAACCAGGATTCACGGGAGGTCAATCTGTTGAAATCAGAGCACTACATTTTGGCCACCGTGCTCGATCCTAGATTTAAAACCTACGTTGGATCTCTCTTTCCGGCAGACACAAGTCTGCCGAGGTTCAAAGACCTGCTGGTGAGAAAATTGTCAAGTCAAGCGGAACGCGACCCGTCAACATCTCCTCCTTCACATTCTTCCGCAACTGGGGGTGCGAGGAAAAGGCTACGAATTTCGAGCCCACCCGCTGGCGGTGATGCAGGGCAGTCTGGAGCGACTGCTGATGCTGACATCTGGTCCGGACTGAAGGACCTGCCAACGATTACTGACATGTCGTCTACTGTCACTGCATATGATTCTCTCACCATTGAAAGAATGGTGGAGGATTATATGAGTGACCGCATCCAAGTAGGCACGTCAGACAGTCCGTACGTATACTGGCAGGAAAAAGAGGCAATTTGGAGGCCCTTGCAGAAACTGGCTTTATTCTACCTAAGTTGCCCTCCCTCCAGTGTGTACTCCGAAAGAGTGTTTAGTGCCACCGCTCACCTTGTCAGCAATCGGCGTACGAGGTTACTTCCAGAAAATGTGGAGAAGATGATGTTCATTAAAATGAATTATAATCAATTCCTCCATGGAGACATTCACCAGCAGCAATTGCCTCCAGAAAGTACACGGGGACCTGAGATGGTGGATTCCAGTGGGGACGAATTAATAATCTGTGAGGAGGGGGATGTACACAGTGAAAGGGGTGATGAATCGGACGACGATGATGATGAGGTGGACATCTTGCCTCTGTAGAGCCAGTTTGTGCAAGGAGAGATTGATTGCTTCTTTTTTGGTGGGGGCCCAAACCAACCAGTCATTTCAGTCACAGTCGTGTGGCAGACCCTGTCGCTGAAATGATGGGTTCGTTAAAGTGTGCATGTCCTGTTTATACAACATAAGGGTGGGTGGGAGGGCTCAAGGACAATTCCATCTTGCACCTCTTTTTTCTTTCATTTTTCTTTGCGTTATGTGCTGATTGGGGAGTATTTTTTTGAAGGGCCATCCTGCGTGACACTGCAGTGCCACTTCTAGATGGGCCAGGTGTTTGTGTCGGCCACTAGGGTCGCTTAGCTTAGTCACACAGCTACCTCATTGCGCCTCTTTTTTTCTTTGCGTCATGTGCTGTTTGGGGAGTATTTTTTTGAAGGGCCATCCTGCGTGACACTGCAGTGACACTCCTAGATGGGCCAGGTGTTTGTGTCGGCCACTAGGGTCGCTTAGCTTAGTGACACAGCTACCTCATTGCGCCTCTTTTTTTCTTTGCGTCATGTGCTGTTTGGGGAGTATTTTTTTGAAGGGCCATCCTGCGTGACACTGCAGTGCCACTCCTAGATGGGCCCGGTGTTTGTGTCGGCCACTAGGGTCGCTTAGCTTAGTCACACAGCTACCTCATTGCGCCTCTTTTTTTCTTTGCGTCATGTGCTGTTTGGGGAGTATTTTTTTGAAGGGCCATCCTGCGTGACACTGCAGTGCCACTCCTAGATGGGCCAGGTGTTTGTGTCGGCAACTAGGGTCGCTTAGCTTAGTCACACAGCTACCTCATTGCGCCTCTTTTTTTCTTTGCGTCATGTGCTGTTTGGGGAGTATTTTTTTGAAGGGCCATCCTGCCTGACACTGCAGTGCCACTCCTAGATGGGCCAGGTGTTTGTGTCGGCCACTTGTGTCGCTTAGCTTAGCCATCCAGCGACCTCGGTGCAAATTTTAGGACTAAAAATAATATTGTGAGGTGTGAGGTGTTCAGAATAGACTGGAAATGAGTGGAAATTATGGTTATTGAGGTTAATAATACTATGGGATCAAAATGACCCCCAAATTCTATGATTTAAGCTGTTTTTTAGGGTTTTTGGAAAAAAACACCCGAATCCAAAACACACCCGAATCCGACAAAAAAAATTCGGTGAGGTTTTGCCAAAACGCGTTCGAACCCAAAACACGGCCGCGGAACCGAACCCAAAACCAAAACCCGAAAAATTTCTGGTGCACATCACTACTTGTAATACACACGCAAAAATTACACACGCAAACACATGCATACATACAGTACATACATACGGACATTCATAGTCGTCACATTATTTTATTTTAAATTCATAACTTCAATAAATACTGTGAACCTATTTATCATTGGAACCCCAACTGCTGTGATAAGTCTGATTATATTATTTCCAATTTATCATAGTGATCAGTGGCAGATTTTTCCTATGGGCTGCAGGACTGCCCTCATAAAATCCACAACTCTGCTCAGTGTCAGTGAAATAGATACAGTCCGTGACTGCACTGGCTTCACTGTGATTGGAAGTCCTACCTGTCAGTCATAGGCACTACAGGCAGTCCCATTGGTAGGTATTTCATCTCTCTGGGACTGCCAGATGGGGCTGTGATAAGCAAAGAGCTGGCTTCCAGTAGGAAGCCACTCCCTGCCGTTCATGCAGCCCAATCCAGCTTCTATGGGCTGCAGCTGGTGCAGTCCATAGAAACCGATGGTTTGCGCATGCACAGTCGCATTACAACTTCTGCGCATGCACCGCTGCCAGGAACTGCCAGATCCATTGCACAGGTGCCAGCAGGGTGATATTGCATAGCAGGGGCAGTTTAACAGTGGATGGAGCCCATGTGCATACTCTGTGTGGGCCCTCACCTCTCTGCGGAGCTATAGACTACTGCGAATGAGCAGTTCTCCAGAATCATGGCGCTTACCATATTCTGGTGACTAATCTCTACTGCGAATGCACAAATCACTGGTAAAATGACTGCAGCACCACTTTTCAGGTGATTTCTGCTGCAGCTGCTGTAACATGGGTGCAAGATGTGCAGTGTGGGCACCGTACACACTGCACCCATTATAGATACTCCATTGTTGCATAGCAAGACGATATAAGTTGCAGGGTGATATTGCATTCTTTACTGGCCCAACCTCCTTCCACCAGGTGCCAGGAAGTAGCTGTGGCACCCAAAGGATGCCTTTCTGACTGCCAGGTGCCATTCCAGTCACTCAGAAAGCCAAATGCTGGTGCCACTGAGGAGCAATGGTACCAACCCCCAGGCCATGTGCAGCACTGCTTGCCCACCCTAGTTACAGCCCTGCAGGAGGAGTACACATTCCTCACTCTGCAATAATCTGTCTCTCTCACCAGAGAGCAATGGTCTTACCAGCAACTAACACACTGACCACCTTTGAAGACTGATGGGCCTTGTCTCACATTCTACTTTATTCCACCACCATATATTATATATATATATATATATATATATATATATATATATATCAGATGAAGTGTGTGATGTGTCGAGTCACTTAACAACTAAAATATAAAAATAAATAAAGACACTGAGACATAGTTTTGGCAGGGCACTGGACGCTGTTAGCTATTTATTAATTTAAATATATAGTTATTTAAGGGAAGTACGGTGGCAAAGAAAGGACAGACAAAAATCATCCCACTCTGCAATGTCCAATCACACACAATAATAAGTATGGCAGGCAGATGCCACCTAAGGTGCACAAACACAACTAGAAAACCCTTATAAACAACAAAGGTATCCACTCAGCCTTCTAACTTTACCCATCCATTTGGGTGATGACACTGCCCCCTGTTAAGGTGGTACAGACAACTACAAGTCAACGAAGGGAGCGCACCTCAACCAGTGCTAAAAGTGGTCCTAGAGAGGTGGTGGAACTCACCCCCCCCCCCCCACCCCCTGGCACCCATGTAATAAAGGTATTGCGTGCCCCCCAAAAGAGAGGCGTGGTCTCAAAAAGAAAGGGGCGTGGTCACACAATAGTAATAATGCCCACAGTAGTAGCACCCCTAATATACATAATACCCACAGTAGTAGCACCCTGTAATACATGTAATGCCCACAGCAGTAGCGCCCCTTGTAAAATACCCACAGTAGTAGTGCTGCTTATGCAATGTCCACTGTACTGGTAGTGCCCACAGTGGTAGTGCCCCTTAAATAGAGCCCATAGTAGTGGTGCCCCTTATGCAATGCCCCCACTAGTAGTGCCCCTTATGTCCCCAGGAGTGATGCCCCTTATGAAGTGCCCCGTTTACAATGCCCTCATTAGTAATGCCCTTAATGGTAATGCCCCCAGTAGTAATGTCCCCTGTAGTTTAGCCCCTGTAGTTATGCCCCCAGTAGTTATCCCCCATTGGTAATGCCCCTGCGGTTATGACCCCAGTAGTTTACCACCCCTTTAGTTTAGCCTCCCAGTAGTAAAGCCCCCAGTAATTTAGTCCTCATGTAGTTTGCCCCCTGTAGTTTAGCCCCCAGTGGTAATGCCCCCTGTAGTTTAGCCCCTGCAGTTATGCTCCCAGTAGTTTAGCCCCCATGTAGTTTGCCCCGTTAATTATGCCCCCAGTAGTTTAGCCCCCCTGTAGTAATGCCCCCCTGTAGTTTAACCCCCCTGTAGTAATGCCACCAGTAGTTTAGCCCCCTGTAGTTATGCCCCCAGTAGTTTAGCCCCATGTAGTTATGCCCCTAGTAGTTTAGCCCCTGTAGTTATGCCCCCAGTAGTTTGCCCCCTTGCAGTTTAGCCCCCAGTAGTAATGCCCCTGTAGTTATGCCCACAGTAGATTAGCCCCCTTGTTGTTTGCCCCCTTATAGTAATGCCCCCAATAGTAATGCACCCCTGTAGTTTGCCCCCTTGTAACTTGCCCCTGTCTAGTTTGTCCCTGTCTAGTTTGCCCCTAGTAGCTTGCCCCCTTGTAGTTTGCCCCCAGTAACTTGCCCCCTTGTAGTTTGCCACTGTCTAGTTTGCCCCCAGTAATTTGCCCCCAGTATTTAGCCCCTGTCTAGTTTACCCCCAGTAATTTTCACCCTTGTAGTTTGCCCCCAGTAGCTTGCCCCCTTGTAGTTTGCCCCATTGTAGTTTTCTCCCAATACCAGCACCGCTTATACTGAAACATATTTAAAGAAAACCAAAAAAACATACTCACCAATCCCCGCTCCCGCGTCCGACTGCAGCAGTCCTCCTGGTGTCCGCTCCTCGGCACTATGGGAGAGATGTTATGACGCCTCTCCCATAGCGTGCACGGACAGAGCCGAGAGACGGAAGCCGGAGCTCAGTAGTGAGCTCTGGCTTCTGCTGTGGAGAGAGAGAGAGCACCCGCAGGTAACACAATCTCAGCGGGCGCCCGGCATATCCGTGCGGCGCCGGGCACCCATTGGGTTAGGTGATTCGGAGGAAGCAGAACTGCGTTCCGTCTCCAAGTGGAACTGACGGAATGCAGTTCTACCCCGTTCCGGCTCACTTTAACCCCTGACCTCAACTAAATAATTGCCACCCGGACTGGTGATCTGCCGTTCTTTCCCGACGCACAAATAGCCAATACTAAACCATCAAACCAAACATGCTCAAAGGGAAGGGAGGGTGGGAAGACTGGAAACAAAGAGGCTTTGTCCTGCAGCCCACGCTACTTAAATTACCTTCAACAAAAACATGCCACAGCACTTCAATAGGCTGCTAAGACCAGTGATTAGCACCCATGCCATCTCCAATCCTAGAGGTTTACACCACCCCTTTTCTTATATCAATCATTTGGTTTCTTTATCTTTGGTCAGTGTATTGGGGCATTTCACAAAATGACTAGAATAGAGAAAATAAAACATACAATTAATTTTTTATTTTACTGTTACACACCTCTACTATACCACTTACTGTGGGGAAGCAGATAAAGCTAGATTTAACTGGTCCCACCCTATTTAATATTTAGTATCTGGATGGTTTAATGAACTGAATGTTCTAATGCAGGGACTGGCTAGTTCCACTGTGTTTCAAACTGGCTCACACATTGACACACTAGAGAGAGAAAAATGAAAACATTAGAACCCAGTAAGCCTATTTATTTTTTATTTATTTTTTTAAAAGGTGCTGTTTAACATAAATAAATGCTCATTTTTAAAAATCTGCAAATGCATCCGTATCACAACAACAGCTAATGCAGGCGTAAGCATGCCAATATTTAGTCGGAAAAATATATTCCTCCTTAGAAAATATTTACCAACTGGGAAAAGTGAAACTTTCAGCATAAAACTAAAGAGGTTGTTAAGCATCATGTCATTAAACTTGTATAACGATGTGCTATTGTCTTACTTTTATTGTTCTGTTAATATAAAAATAGAAAGAATATGAAGGTGTACTGGATATTACGTTATATGCGATATTTCCAAAACTCATAAAACATAAGTGTCTGTCTGATTCTGCCATAAAATTAATGGCCGAGGATACTTTTTGTGTTACTCTCCTCAAATTAATGTTATCATTTAATGATTTTTTATATGTTTCTTTTCTACCTGAATTATTTTATGTCAACAACTGTTGCTTCCATTTTTCCAACCTCATGTCTTATTGATTATCTTACAGTATTATTTCTGCTATGCTATCAAATACCTTATTTAGTAAAATGTTTTATTAAAGATGAGCAGTTTGCATTCTGTTTAATCCGAGTTGGAAAAAAATGTCTGTACCCCTCCGATATGAAATCACAGCAGAACGTAATGTGACATTGTATATGGTATTGAAGGGAAAGGATGCCTTTTTGAAGATGATACAATGATATGCAACAGGGTTGACACACCGGGAGGGTTAAAACAAATGATTGATGACCTAGGTAAACTTGAGAAATGGTCAAGAACTTGGCAACTACAGTTTAATGCTAAAAAATGCAAAATCATGCACATGGGTCTCAAAAATCCAAAGGCTAAATATAGTATCAAGGATGATGTAATGGAAACAACTGAGGAGGAAAGGGATTTAGGAATCACTATTTCAAGTGACTTAAAGGCAGGTATGCAATGTAACAAAGCAATGAGGAAGGTTAGTCAGATGCTTGGCTACATTGGGAGAGGAATCAGCAGCAGAAATAAAGCAGTAATAATGCCACTGTATAGGTCATTGGTACGGCCTCATCTAAAATACTATGTTCAATTCTGGAGGCCATCTTCAAAAGGATATAAATACATTAGAGACTGTACAAAGAAGGGCAACTAAAATGGTGCATGGACTACATCACAAAACATACCCAGAAAGGCTAAAATATCTTAACATGTATAGTTTGTTGCAGAGAAGAGAAAGGGGGGTGGGGGGGGGGGGGGGGAACAACATGATAGAAACTTTTAAATACACCAAAGGTCCTAACAAAGTACAAGAGGAAAACATTCTTCAAAGGAAGAGAAGTAATAGAACTCGAGGACATACACTGAAACTGGAAGGGGGCAGGTTCAGGTGAAAATTAAGGATAAATGACTTCGCAGAAAGGGTAGTGGACAAGTGGAAAAGAGGTGGTAGAGGCTAAGACAATAGAGCAATTTAAACATGCTTGGGATAGGCATATGAATATCCTTATAAAGAACTAAGGTTCAAAAAGGGTTGAGATTACATAAAGGATAAAAAAGGGGCAGACTAGATTAGACAAGTGGTTCTTATCTGCCGTCAAATGCTGTGTCTATAACGTAACTTTCACGTGGACAGCATGAAATTTTGGGTGCTGCCAGCCCAGGATTTTCACTAACTGGAGATTGTAGTCCTGCTGAAATTTCTTTGCATTATGGTGAGCATGTACTAAGCAGTGATAAAAGTGGAGAAGTGAGCCAGTGGAGAAGTTGCCCATGGCAACCAATCAACTGCCCTGTATACTTTTATAGTATGCAAATTATAAAGGTTACGTCAGTGCTGATTGGTTGCCATGGGCAACTTCTCCACTGGCTCACTTCTCTACTTTTATCACTGCTTAGTACATCTCCCCCTAAGAATTATCAGAAACACAGTGGCCATACTGTAGATACAGTATGGGAAACCCAGCAGCAGATCACCGGATGAGCCTATGGGTGAGATGTACTAAGTCTTGGAGAGTGATAAAGTGGAGAAAGATAAACTACCAAAACTCCTTACCGTCATTTTTCAAGCACAGCCTGTAACATGGCAGTTAGGCTGGTACTTTATAATTTTCCAAGGCTAAAGTACATAGGTTCCTAATCTTAACCTCTGTATAGATGACTAAGCATCGCAAGTAAGAATGCATTTCTTGCTCTAGCTTATTGTTTCAGTCATTATTATAATGCATCATAATGTTTCATGCTCTTAGTGGTTTGCATGTAAGGCCATGGATTTGTCATGTCATATGGGTATTTCATGGGCATTTCTCAAATGGGATTAAAACATTACATTAACTTGGTGTTGGAGTATAGTGTCATTACCCTTATATACTGTAATAATGAGGTCATCTTGTGTGAAATTCTGTTCTTGTGCTGTGCATATGTACTTTTATATATAATGGTATATTGGTTATAATGATGATGATGATGACATAATTTGATTTGAAATGTCTGTGCTCGTGTAATGCTGATTATTAGGATAGTTCTGATGATGAGAATAGGTGAAGACAAAATATTGGATACGTTTATACATTGACCTAAACAAGCTGACAATTGTGAAAATTTGTGAACAACAGGGTGATGTATCAAATGGAGAATCTCTGGCAAAAAATTGTGTCTTCTTTAGACAGGACTTATTCCTTTCCATCAACCAATTGTAATTGGGTCACGTATGCGCATATCTCTAGAGACTTGCACGTGAAGCAGTAAGATAAATCCGACCACTCATGGCCCAGTAATAATGCTGACACAAGTGATTATCACTCAGTTAACCAGGTGATATTATATTGCTAAATAATAATGATGATAGGTGGCTTTTATAGGTACAATAGCTAACTACAGTAAAACAGACCTATAGCTACTGTATGTGTTAATATTTAGGTCTGTATATTCCACTGAATGGCAATTTGCATCAACAAAGTGGAGGCTAATGCAAGATATTGCTTTTTTACTAAGAAAAAAAACAATCAAATAATAATAAAAAATATATAGAAATAAACTCTAAAATATATGTGATTTTGTATGTAGGGTTTTCTGCCTTGATCCATGTATCACATTTTGTATACTTTTGGCAATACTCAGTATTTATATACAGAAATCAACCGGTAGAGGAGTACTTTTAGCATATGTTACAGTATATTATATTTGTGTGGGAAACTCATGTAGCTGCCATTGCAAGACATTTGCTTATTAGCAGTCAAGCTCATTACAGATAATGTGAATGCTACCCATTCTTCAAGACAAAGCTCTGCTTGCATTGTACATGATAGAGGAGAAGAGAAAATTGTGGGTAGAAGGGATCGTTCTGAGAATGAGCATGCAGAGGAGAGGGGCTTTTCTAAAACCTTCCTGCCCTCTATATCATATGTCATATGACTGTGGTTGCCATAGCAATTACATGTCAGTTAGAAAACTGTAAACCCTTAATAGCAACTTAAATCAAGTACAGAAAAGATGAACTGCGTGTGTCTTTGCAATGTTAACCGAAGTGATTTAATGTATGTTAGAAAGCACCCATATTGTTTTCAGGATATTGCAGCTGTAATATGAATATTACTTATACATTAAAAATTAGGGGATTTTAAAGTATGCGGACCTCATAGATGCTAATAAGTACCAATAGTTCAGCTAGATATCCTTGTATATATAAAACTATAACAATATATACTGTATACTGTATATGTATAAATATGTATTATATATGCACCATTATTAGATATTTGCATGTTCCAGAGCCAAGTATTATTTATTGCTGTTACTAGAAATGTGTTTAAAAGCTGAAATTCCGCCCATAAAAGCTGCTGACCTGTTTGCAGGGTCACAGCTTCCCAAAAGAAATGCAGAGCCCTTTCTCAGAAACAATCAAATATTAGCACATTCCCTGCCCAATACGTCTGGTTATTGCCTTCACTGTACCAGAGAAGTATGTCCAACGGAAGGCTCTGTTTGTTTTTTAAATGTCGTACATGAGCCTTGAGAGATCCTGAGGCTAATGAGAGCGCTGCTCCTCTTTCAGCAAATGAATCACTGGGCTGGGATGTTACTCAGCCAGTCAGACCTCTGGAGTTATCAGATAGTTGTAATATATAAGCTGTTCTTTCCATGGAGGCCAAAAACTTTATCCACCCTGCTAAACTGTAGCTGTGTTACAGCTACTCCAATGCGTCACCTGGGACTGGATTTAGGGCATAAGAGACCTGCAAGTGTACCTGTGAGACTATGTCACCTTCTCTTGAACTTTAGTGTTGACGCAAAGCTTGGCTCCTTCCCTGGCGCAGACAGAGTTATTTAAATGGGTGTTTGGAATATATATTTTTAAGCGAGCTCTGTGTTCCTCAGTGTACTAGAGAATCCCAGAGTAGAAATGGTGACCTCATAAATAGAATTGACCCTGCTCCTAAAGGATCTACACATGGCTGGTGCGAGTATCCCCCCCCCCCTTCTCTCCTTAAGTGTCTCTCCCACTGCTACAAACCTTGGTTAGAGCGGAGGAGGGAGCAGCACCCTTTGTTTCTTTACCATAGCCAAGCATCAAGGGAGGAGATGTATCAAATCTTTTAAAGAGGACAAGAGGAAAAGGTTTGACCCATCTCCCCCTTTGACATATTTGCCCATAGCAATCAATACACTACTAGTTATCATTTATCTAGTATATTCTATGACATAAAAAATAGAATCTGATTGATTGCCATGGACATCTTCTCCTCTTTAGAAAGTTTGATTACTGACCCACACAATCTCAGTATATCGCTGATAATGGCTGTTCACAGCTGCACCCGGCACTTGCTGTGTGAAGGTGCTTTGTGGTTTGCCTTAACCCGTGGCACCATGGGTGACTGTCTAGTATGAGGGAGATTTACTTGAAGACCCACAGTTCAGGCAGCCAGTCTCTATTTGTAACCTCCTGGCTGGTGGGATAGGCTATTGCTAAGGATGAATTAGAAAATGGTGGTAACTCCCTTCGTCGGTAGTACTAATATACATTATTACACATAAATCTATAAGTGTGTACTAGCTCCTGATCCCTGGGGAACGTTCCAGAATAGAATAGGCACTCTGGATGCTGGAAGACACCTTGGACTCTTAAGCCACTCAGGAACCTAGGCTTTCTGGATGCTGGAAGACACCATTGACTCTGGAGCCACTCAGGAACCTGAATGCTGGATACATACCGAACTCTAAACCATAACTTTCAACATTTTAGGTCCATTAATCAGAAAATGATGAGTGGATGGATGTGACATGATTTGTGCATGCCTAGCACTAGGCTTCACCATACTACCCTCTATTCATTACCATTCACACCAGACTAATGTACTGACTGTCATTGCACCCGTTCTACAAGAGATACCTCCTAACTTTCTGCCTGTGATTGGGACAAATACGTCTCTATCAGAATGGCAGAACAGAGAGCCCAAACCGTGACTGTTGTGCTTAAATTGTGACATTTGGGTGGTGTGCCTCAACACTCTGGTCACAGAATGCACTTTTTACTGTGCATAAACTCTGGTACAGTATTCATACTGCTAGCAATCTTTCTTCTCTGGAGGGTTCATTCAACTCTGTGCTGCCCAGCAATTTCCAGTAGTCACAGGATTAATAATAGCAGGTAGAGACATATGTTATCCCTACAGATGAGCGGGCTTGGTTCCCTGAGAACCGAACCCTACTAAAGATCACGTCCCGAGCCCGGATCCAAGTCCGGCTCGAGACTTCCCACCAGACTCGGAAATCAGAACGAGGCAATCATCATCACTGTCGGATTCTCGCGGGTTTTAGATTCCATATAGGAGCCGCGCGTAGCCTCCATTTTCATGTCAGTCCTGGAGGAGTGTAGCTAGAGGACGTGTCTCTCCCCTAGGTGTCTGTCTGTGCGGTAAAGTGGTGTGGCGACCTGCTCTGACTTATGTGTGTCATTCCAGTGCTGTCTTGTGCTGCATCAGTCCAGTCACAATGGTGGTGTCCTCTGCTGCCATATCTCCAGTGCTGCTGTATAAGTCCAGTCTAGTGGTGCTGTGTTGTGCTGCATCAGTCCAGTGGTGGTGTATTGTGCTGCATCAGTCCAGTCACAGTGGTGGTGTCCTCTGCTGCCATATGTCCAGTGCTCCTGTATAAGTCCAGTCCAGTGGTGCAGTGTTGTGCTGCATCAGTCCAGTAGTGGTGTCCCTGTGCTGCTGCATAAGTCCAGTGTTACTGCCGTATATGTCCAGTGGTACTACCGTATAAGTCCAGTGATACTGTCATATAAATCCAGTCCAGTGGTACTGCTGTATAAATCTAGTCTAGTGGTACTGCCGTATAAATCCAGTCCAGTGGTACTGCCGCATAAGTCCAGTGATACTGCCGTATGTGTCCAGTGGTACTGTTGTATAAGTCCAGTAATACTGCAGTATAAATCCAGTGGTACTGCCGAATAAATCCAGTCCAGTGGTACTGCCATATAAAACCAGCGATACTGGCATATAAATCCAGTCCAGTGGTACTGCCGTATAAATCCAGTGATACTGCCATTTAAATCCAGTCCAGTGGTACTTCCGTATAAATCCAGTGATACTGCCGTATAAGTCCATTGATACTGCCGTATATGTCCAGTGGTACTGCCGTTAAATCCAGTCCAGTGGTACTGCCGTATTAATCCAGTCCACTAGTACTGCCATATAAATCCAGTGATACTGTTGTGCATCCGGTATCCGCCATTAGTGCAGTGGGACTGCAATGCCACTCCTAGATGGGCCAGGTGTTTGTGCCGCACACTTGTGTCGCTTAGCTTAGTCATACAGCTACCTCATTGCACCTCTTTTACTTCTTTGCATGATGTGCTGTTTGGGGACTAGTTTTTTGAAGTGCCATCCTGTCTGCCACTGCAGTGGTACTCCTAGATGGGCCAGCTGTTTGTGCCTCACACTTGTGTTGCTTAGCTTAGTCATAAAGCGACCTCGGTGCAACTTTTAGGCTTAAAAACAATATTGTGAGGTGTTCAGAATAGACTGGAAATGAGTGGAAATTAATGTTATTGAGGTTAATAATACAGTACTGTAGGATCAAAACTACCCCCAAATTCTGTGATTTTAGCTATATTTATGTTTTTTAAAACAATCATCCAGATCCAAAACCAAAACCCGAAAGAGTGGTTTTCGCAAAACCTATCCAGATCCAAAACACGAGCAGGGATCCAAATCCAAAACCAAAACACAAAACACGAAAAGTGCCCACCCCACATCTCTAGTTGTCAACTTGTACTAATCTCACTTCTATGTCATACTATGTCATACTACACAACAGTACTGAAGCTGAGTCCTCTTTTAAAATTATTATAGTATATTTACCTACTCTCTAGGAAATTCTGGGAGACTAACATGTATGCTCTCTGGAGAAGTTGCCCATGGCAACCAATCAGCATTGAAGTAACATTTATAATTTGCATACAATACAATTGTACGGAGCAGCTGATTGGTTGCCATGGGCAACTTCTCCACAGGATCACTTCTCCACTCTTTTCACTGCTTCATGAATAGACCCCCAAGAGAGAAGACCAGCACCCAAGACCCCGTACACTTCCCAAGAGAAGTGGGTGGTATAGGTCCCCGATGGTGCATCGGTGCATCTCACCACAAAGTGCATCATCATAGCCACACCCCCTGAGGCACAATGATGCAATTTCTGCCAGTGCAGAGCAGCCGGCAGGGCCGTGATGAGACAAATCACCTTTCAGAAGGGAACTAAAATAAAACGGTAAGTACAGTATGGATTAGGGACATGTGGGAAATGTATCAAGCAGTGCAAAGAGTGGAGAAGTATACCAGTGGAGAAGTTGCCAGTAGCAACCAATCAACATTGATTTAGTATTTCTAAGTACTGTTCATTCTATATAATGACAGGTAGATGCTGTTTGGTTGCTATGGGCAACATCTTTACTAGTCCACTTCTCTTTAAATTGCTTGATAAATCTTCACCACAGTTCAACAAAAAAAAAATGGAGTATGCATAGGTGGAAGAAGGGGTGGGCCAGACTTATGGGGTGTGGTCTGGATATAATATGCGCATAGTTAATTAGTTGTCAGTCTTTCTAATCTGTTTTGTTGTAAGGCATACAGTATTAAAAACACTGTAGTTTCCACTGAGTAACCCCTAGTGAATAACGCTCCAGTTTACAGTATACAGTCGTCAGCATCCAGCATACCATCATCGAGTCTCCAGTATGTAGCCAGCAGTGGCCATTGTGTAAAAGCTTTATCACAGCTTCCCAGTACCCAGTAAATAGCGCCCCTGTTTCCAGTATACATCCACCAGTCTCCATTGTGTAGTAGCCCCTGGTGCACATCTCTCAATCTCCAGAACTGTATATAACTCCTCTGTGCTTAGTTAATAGCTCCTCTGTAGCCACTCACATTATTAGTTACCTAACGTTCCCCATAAGGGTCATGCTTCCTGTTAGTTATTAAAGCAGCAGTCACTGAACAATCACTAGGACGAGCTTAATAGAACTGGAGAAGCAGAACCCTTGGCCATTGAGAAAATCCCACCTGTGCATGACTTTGCCACTCAAATGGGTCGATTCAATTCTCCGACAGTTGAATAGCGCCAGGAATTAGCTCCCAGTGCTATTCAATACAACGCCAAGTGACACTCAATTGTCGGGAATTCTTCTCTCACCCCCGGGGGATGCGAGAGGAAATCCGACAAAGGTGCTGCCGGGAATCAGCATCGCGTTGGGAAATTAAGTCGGAGAATGCCCGTTCTCCCGACAAATCAACCTGTTAAGTCCGAGAGAATGGGCATTCGCCGACTTAACATGACCTGAATTGAATAGAGACGGGAGCGAATTCCCGGCGCTATTCAACTGTCGGAGAATTGAATTGACCCCAAAGACAGGAGGACAAATCCTGCTCAGAACCTGCCACAGTACAAGATAAAACAAGCAAATGCGGCTTATTTGCTTTTGAACAAAGAAAAAGCGTGTTCTGTTATTTTCCCCACAAGACCCTTTATCCCATCACATCCCAGCTTAAAAATAGAATCATAGAGGAGGGGGGTAACCGAGCATTCATAAAAGAATGTCACACTCAAACAAAATAATTGTACATGAAAAAGTGGGCAAACATTATAAACAAGTAACCAAATAAAATTTTCTTTAAAATGTGTTATCTCCATCATAGCTGAGGCCAGCTCACCCTCGTGGATTCATGTACAATTTGAGAAAACATTCTGAGCTCAAACTGAGAGAATGTTATGTTCTGCGGCC
Organism: Pseudophryne corroboree; assembly: GCF_028390025.1. Classification (NCBI taxonomy): domain Eukaryota; kingdom Metazoa; phylum Chordata; class Amphibia; order Anura; family Myobatrachidae; genus Pseudophryne; species Pseudophryne corroboree. The sequence goes on along the minus strand of NC_086454.1, from coordinate 265,649,000 downwards.
AGTTGGCAAAACTTTAAAGTCGTCATATTGTAGAAGGTGATTTCTGACTTTTGTTTAACTAATGTGAAATATAATAGGAGCCACATTTCAGGATTTACACTGCTTAGTTTCCATTTTCATGCATGTACTTGTGACTAAAAGAACAGTATATCCATGCCTATGTATACACACAGAATGAACTGCACCATTCCTTCATAGAGGTAACTACTTAAAATAGGTATTTGCTGCTAAATATAGTTGGTGTTTTCTAAGGTTTTGTGCCGACTGATGTTAAAAATCTTTGCTAACGAAGGTAAAAAAACATGAAAAAGAGGAACCAAAATTAGTCTTTTTATATTTACATTTCCACATTACATTGAACTGTCTGCAGTGAATTATTTTTAATGCTTTTTGTTTCACTTAAAAAATGGTCAGATTACCTTTGCTCATAAATTCTCAAACTCAGGCCCTCATTCCGAGTTGATCGCTCGCAAGGCGAATTTAGCAGAGTTGCTCAGGCTAAGCCTACGCCTACTGGGAGTGTATCTTAGCTTCTTAAAATTGCGACCGATGTATACGCAATATTGCGATTACAAACTACTAAGCAGTTTCAGAGTAGCTTCAGACTTACTCGGCATCTGCGATCAGTTCAGTGCTTGTCGTTCCTGGTTTGACGTCACAAACACACCCAGCGTTCGCCCAGACACTCCCCCGTTTCTCCGGCCACTCCTGCGTTTTTTCCGGAAACGGTAGCGTTTTTATCCACACGCCCCGAAAACGCAGTGTTTCCGCCCAGTAACACCCATTTCCTGTCAATCACACTACGATCGCCGGAGCGATGAAAAAGCCGTGAGTAAAAATACTATCTCCATTGTACAATTACTTGGCGCAGTCGCAGTGCGAATATTGCGCATGCGTACTAAGCGGAATTTCACTGCGATGCGATGAAAAATACCGAGCGAACGACTCGGAATGAGGGCCTCAGTCCTCAAGACCCCAAACAGCTCACGTTTTCCAGCTCACCCAGCAGGTGCACAGGTGTATTCATTACTCACTGGCACATTTTAAAAGATCCACAGGTGGTGCTCATTATTTCACTTGCGATTCTGTGAAGATACCTGGAAAACATGAACTGTTTGGGCTCCTGAGGACCAAATTTGAGAACCCATGCCTTTGCTTTTCCCAAGGAGATCACTTTAGGGCAGTGTTCCCAACCTCTGTCCTCAACGCACACAGTCCAGGTTTTAGTGATATCTATGCTTGAGAACATACGGTAAAATAAAAATAATTAAGGTATTAAGTCACCTGTGCTAAAGTATGGATATCCTTAAATCCTGGGCTGTTAGTGTACCTTGAACCCCTGCTGTAGGGGAGGTCCAAGTGAGGCATTTAGGGGGGTGGAGTGGGCAATGGGCATGGTGGCACAATCCACATCATTAAGCTGCCTCCCATCTGTAAAAATTTGCAAATGGGGGCAGTAGGAGTGGTGCCTTCAAGCCCCCAAACCCTTCAGGTCAGTGCGGAAGTGGGTGGGATCCTGGAGTACTAGGAGTCCAGGTGAACTTTCCCGAAATTCAGGAGCTTCACGGATAATCTGGGATGCATTTAAGTGATCTTACAAGTGTCAGTGCAGTTACAAACTTGCATTCATCTTAATGGGATTGTATTGTAAAAGCAATGGGGCAGATTAAATAAAGGAAATGTTTTTGCACTTGCAAAAATAGCACACCGTTCACAGCCAAAGTTACACTTCTAGTGTCTGATGTCTCGCCCAATTTAATGAAATTGCCTGCTGGCCGGACTTCACACATAATACAGTATTTGGTAAGAAGGGAAGTTGGATGTGAAACAAAACGTTTTAAACTCAGCACTGATTCCTTCAAAGATTTGTGTCCAACGCTGCTTCTGCAGCTGTCTCTGCCTCAGCTATTGCGGAACTTCAGCCAGCTCTTGTGGAACTACATGTTACAGCATGAACTGACAACCATTGATATGCTAATAATGGTTGAACCATAAGCAGCAGCATATCAATCCTGCGGCATATAGTCCATATCTCCAAACATTATGACATGGCTGTGGCATGCTGGAGGTGTGGCCTGATAATGGGGGGTGACTACACCCAGTGACCATGCTTAGAACTTATGTGATGCTCAACCACCCATAGCATTCCTCCCTTCCTCTTAAAACCAACCTGACTTTTCATACACACCGGATGCACCTTCCTCTACTGTCTGTGGTTGCAGATCTCAATGGATCAGTCCCATAAATTCCAGTCTGTCCTTCCAAAATCAGGACTTTTATAGGGGATATGCATAGTCCCTCAACTGAAGAACAAAATTTACCTAAAGCTGATTTGTATAAATCACTCTCCAAACTCTCGTTCCTCACTTTGTCATACAATAAAGTGGGCGGGATGTACTAATCACACATCGCCGCCCATCACCGCCCAGCGCCACAATGCTGATTGCATATTTTAGCAGTACCTAGAATCTCCCGTAATTCATCTGGGGGTCGAGCTTTTAGTCATGCGGCTCCGACTCTATGGAACTCACTTCCCCGCACAGTGCGAGAGGACCCAACTATAGAATCCTTCAAAAGTAGACTCATGACTTTCCTATTTACTCAAGCATTACCATAATGTCCCTTTAGTATCTACATGTTTCTGTATTTTATGAAAAGCTTTTCTGTACTTCATTATTTTCTGTACTATATTATTCTATGTATCTGTTAAGCGCCTTGAGTCCTATTGGAGAAAGAGCGCTATATAAATAAAATTATTATTATTATTATTATTATTATTATTATATGTACTGTATATACTCGAGTATAAGTCGACCCGAATATAAGCCGAGGCACCTAATTTTACCACAAAAACCTGGGAAAACTCATTGACTCAAGTATAAGCCTAGGGTGGGAAATGCAGCTCTAGCCGTACACAGCCCTCAGTGCCAGATATGCCCTCATACTGCCAGATATGCCCCACAGTGCCAGATATGCCCTCATGCTGCCAGATATGCCCCACAGTGCCAGATATGCCCTCATGCTGCCAGATATGCCAGATATGCCCCAGTGCCAGATGTGCCCTCATGCTGCCAGATATGCCAGATATGCCTCACAGTGCCAGATGTGCCCTCATGCTGCCAGATATGCCAGATATGCCCCACTGTGCCAGATGTGCCCTCATGCTGCCAGATATGACCCACAGTGCCAGGAAGGGTACTTACCCTCCATCGCTCCCACGTTGTCTTCTGAAGGAGGGACACGGAGGGCACAGCGCGCGGCTCTCCTGTGTCCCTCCTGCGTCTCCGTCTCCGGCGGCGTGTGTGTATTAAATGAAGTGCCGGTTCGTGAGCCAATCAGAGCTCACGAACGGGCAGTTCATTTAACACACACACACACACACACACACACACACACGCCGCCGGAGATGGAGACGCAGAAGGGACACAGGAGAGCCGCGCGCTGTGCCCTCCGTGTCCCTCCTTCCACTGACTCGAGTATAAGCCGAGGGGGCTTTTTCAGCACAAAAAATCGTGCTGAAAAAGTCGGCTTATACTCGAGAATATACGGTAGTTACACATACAGTCAGCATTGTGGAGGACAGCTCTTCCGATAAGAGCTGTCCTCCGTGATGCGCAGCGGCTGCCTGACTTCTGGGATTCGGCCATGGGAGTCAGTCTGCGCATGCGCAGGGTGACGGGGGCGGGCGCGAGGCATGCTGGGATCGGATCCAATCAGATCCCTCACACAGTGCTGTGGAGAGAAGCCCATTCGGTGGGGGTTAGTACATTAGGAAAATGCGGTAAACGGGAGTTTACCACATTTTCCGTTTAGTACATCCCACCCAGTATATTTACCAGGAAAGACTTGCAAGGCTTGACATGTTCACACTGGAAAAGAAGAGATTAAGACAGGACATGAGCAACATTTATAAATATTAAAGGGGACAATACACAGAGCTTGCGGGGATCTGTTTTTGGTAAGATCAACACAGAAGACACGTGGACACCCACTTAGGTTAGAGGAGAGGAGATTCTGCACACAGAGGCGAAAAGCTTTTTTCACAGTAAGGACGATACAAGTTTGGAATTCCCTGCATAAGAGAGTAGTGATGGCAGACTCGCTCAATACTTTTATGAATGGGCTAGATAAATTCCTAATGGATAAGGATATACTTGGTTATGGTGGATAGATTACGTACCATAGTTAAAATAAAATACAACACAACGGCATACTTTATCAAACAGAAAACAAAACATGAAAATAATAGGAGAATAGTAGGAGAATACTAATAGGTAGAGATGAGCGGGTTCGGTTCGTTGAGATCCGAACCCCCACGAACTTCACCTATTTTACACGGGTCCGAGGCAGCCTCGGATCTTCCCGCCTTGCTCGGTTAACCCGAACGCGCCCAAACGTCATCATCCCGCTGTCGAATTCTCGCGAGAATCGTATTCTATATAAAGAGCCGTGCGTCGCCGCCATTTTTACTCGTGCATTGGAGATTGAACGGAGAGGACGTGGCTGCGTTCTCTCCCTGAAAAGCTCCGTATCTGCGCTCAGTGTGCTGCAAATATCTGTGCTCAGTGTGCTGCAAATATCTGTGCTCAGTGTGCTGCAAATATCTGTGCTCAGTGTTCTGCATTGTGGGGTCCCCCAGTATATCATTATAGTAGTACAGTACAGTAGGCCATTGCTGTATCTTGCAGCTCTGTGCCAAGTATACTATCCATATCTGTGCTGCATTATTGTGAGCAGTATATAGTAGGACAGTGTAGCATTTTGGTGACCAGCAGTATACATATAGTACAGTACAGTAGGCCATTGCTGTATCTTGCAGCTCTGTGTCAAGTATACTATCCATTTCTGTGCTGCATTATTGTGAGCAGTATATAGTAGGACAGTGCAGCATTTTGGTGACCAGCAGTATACATATAGTACAGTACAGTAGGCCATTGCTGTATCTTGCAGCTCTGTGTCAAGTATACTATCCATATCTGTGCTGCATTATTGTGAGCAGTATATAGTAGGACAGTGCAGCATTTTGGTGACCAGCAGTATACATATAGTACAGTACAGTAGGCCATTGCTGTATCTTGCAGCTCTGTGTCAAGTATACTATCCATATCTGTGCTGCATTATTGTGAGCAGTATATAGTAGGACAGTGCAGCATTTTGGTGACCAGCAGTATTCATATAGTACAGTACAGTAGGCCATTGCTATATCTTGCAGCTCTGTGTCAAGTATACTATCCAAATCTGTGTTGCATTATTGTGATCAGTATATAGTAGGACAGTGCAGCATTTTGGTGACCAGCAGTATACATATAGTACAGTACAGCAGGCCATTGCTGTATCTTGCCGCTCTGTGTCAAGTATACTATCCATATCTGTGCTGCATTGTTGTGAGCAGTATATAGTAGGACAGTGCAGCATTTTGGTGACCAGCAGTAGTAGTACAGATAGTACAGTAGGCCATTGCTATTGATTTATTACTGGCATATAATTCCACACATTAAAAAATGGAGAACAAAAATGTGGAGGGTAAAAAAGGGAAAGATCAAGATCCACTTCCACCTCGTGCTGAAGCTGCTGCCACTAGTCATGGCCGAGACGATGAAATGCCATCAACGTCGTCTGCCAAGGCCGATGCCCAATGTCATAGTAGAGAGCATGTAAAATTAAAAAAAAAAGTTCAGTAAAATGACCCCAAAATCTAAATTAAAAGCGTCTGAGGAGAAGCGTAAACTTGCCAATATGCCATTTACGACACGGCACGAGTGGCAAGGAACGGCTGAGGCCCTGGCCTATGTTCATGGCTAGTGGTTCAACTTCACATGAGGATGGAAGCACTCATCCTTCCGCTAGAAAATGAAAAGACTTAAGCTGGCAAAAGCACAGCAAAGAACTGTGCATTCTTCTAAATCACAAATCCCCAAGGAGAGTCCAATTGTGTCGGTTGCGATGCCTGACCTTCCCAACACTGGACGGGAAGAGGTGGCGCCTTCCACCATTTGGACACCCCCTGCAAGTGCTTGAAGGAGCACCCACAGTCCAGTTCCTGATAGTCAAATTGAAGATGTCACTGTTGAAGTACACCAGGATGAGGATATGGGTGTTGCTGGAGCTGAGGAGGAAATTGACAAGGAAGATTCTGATGGTGAGGTGGTTTGTTTAAGTCAGGCAACCGGGGAGACACCTGTTGTCCGTGGGATGAATATGGCCATTGACATGACTGGTCAAATTACAAAAAAAATCACCTCTTCTGTGTGGAATTATTTTAACAGAAATGCGGACAACAGGTGTCAAGCCGTGTGTTGCCTTTGTCAAGCTGTAATAAGTAGGGGTAAGGACGTTAACCACCTAGGAACATCCTCCCTTATACGTCACCTGGAGCGCATTCATCAGAAGTCATTGACAAGTTCAAAAACTTTGAGTGACAGCGGAAGCAGTCCACTGACAACTAAATCCCTTCCTCTTGTACCCAAGCTCCTGCAAACCACATTACCAACTCCCTCAGTGTCAATTTCCTCCTTAGACAGGAAAGCCAATAGTCCTGCAGGCCATGTCACTGGCAAGTCTGATGGGTCCTCTCCTGCCTGGGATTCCGCTGATGGATCCTTGAGTGTAACGCCTACTGCTGCTGGCGCTTCTGTTGTTGCTGCTGGGAGTTGATCGTCATCCCAGAGGGGAAGTCGGAAGACCACTTGTACTACTTCCAGTAAGCAATTGACTGTCCAACAGTCCTTTGCGAGGAAGATGAAATATCACAGCAGTAATCCTGTTGCAAATCGGATAACTCAGGCCTTGGCAGCTGTGTTGGTGTTAGACGTGCAACCGGTATCTGCCGTTAGTTCACAGGCAATTAGAGAATTTCTTGAGGTAGTGTGTCCCCGGTACCAAATACCCTCTATGTTCCACTTCTCTAGGCAGTCGATACCAAGAATGTACACAGACGTCAGAAAAAGACTCACCAGTGTCCTAAAAAATGCAGTTGTACCCAATGTCCACTTAACCACGGACATGTGGACAAGTGGGGCAGGGCAGACTCAGGACTATATGACTGTGACAGCCCACTGGGTAGATGTATTGCCTCCCGCAGCAAGAACAGCAGCGGCAGCACCAGTAGCAGCATCTCGCAAACGCCAACTTGTTCCTAGGCAGGCTACGCTTTGTATCACCGCTTTCCATAAGAGGCACACAGCTGACAACCTCTTACGGATATTGAGGAACATCATCGCAGAATGGCATACCCCAATTGGACTCTCCTGGGGATTTGTGACATCGGACAACGCCACCAATATTGTGCGTGCATTACATGTGGGCAAATTACAACACATCCCATGTTTTGCACATACATTGAATTTGGTGGTGCAGAATTATTTAAAAAATGACAGGTGTGTGCAAGAGATGCTGTCGGTGGCCCGAAGAATTGCGGGCCACTTTCGGCATTCAGCCACCGCGTGCCGAAGACTGGAGCACCAGCAAACACTCCTGAACCTGCCCCGCCATCAGCTGACGCAAGAGGTGGTAACGAGGTGAAATTCAACCCTCTATATGCTTCAGAGGATGGAGGAGCAGCAAAAGTCCATTCAAGCCTATACATCTGCCTACGATATAGGCAAAGGAGGGGGAATGCACCTGACTCAAGCGAGGTGGAGAATGATTTCAACGTTGTGCAAGGTTCTGCAACCTTTTGAACTTGCCACACGTGAAGTCAGTTCAGACACTGCCAGCCTGAGTCAGGTCGTTCCCCTCATCAGGGTTTTGCAGAAGCAGCTGGAGACATTGAAGGAGGAGCTAAAACCTGCTGGTGAGAAAATTGTCAAGTCAAGCGGAACGTGACCTGTCAACAGCTCCTCCTTCACATTCTCCCGCAACTGGGGCTACGAGGAAAAGGCTAAGAATTCCGAGCCCACCCGCTGGCGGTGATGCAGGGCAGTCTGGAGCAAGTGCTGACATCTGGTCCGGACTGAAGGGTCTGCCAACGATTACTGACATGTCGTCTACTGTCACTGCATATGATTCTGTCACCATTGACAGAATGGTGGAGGATTATATGAGTGACAGCATCCAAGTAGGCACGTCAGACAGTCCGTACGTAAACTGGCAGGAAAAAGATGCAATTTGGAGGCCCTTGCACAAACTGGCTTTATTTTACCTAAGTTGCCCCCCCTCCAGTGTGTACTCTGAAAGAGTGTTTAGTGCAGCCGGTCACCTTGTCAGCAATCTGCGTACGAGGTTACTTCCAGAAAATGTGGAGTAGATGATGTTCATCAAAATGAATTATAATAAATTCCTCCGTGGAGACATTCACCAGCAATTGCCTCCAGAAAGTACACAGGGACCTGAGATGGTGGATTCCAGTGGGGACGAATTAATACCCTGTGAGGAGGGGGATGTACACAGTGAAAGGGGTGATGAATCGGACGATGAGGAGGAGGTGGACATCTTGCCTCTGTAGAGCCAGTTTGTGCAAGGAGAGATTGATTGCTTCTTTTTTGGTGGGGGCCCAAACCAACCAGTCATTTCAGCCACAGTCGTGTGGCAGACCCTGTCGCTGAAATGATGGGTTTGTTAAAGTGTGCATGTCCTGTTTATACAACATAAGGGTGGGTGCGAGGGCCCAAGGACAATTCCATCTTGCACCTCTTTTTTTTATTTTTTATCTTTGCATCATGTGATGTTTGGGGCTAATTTTTAAAGTGCCATCCTGTCTGACACTGCAGTGCCACTCCTAGATGGGCCAGGTGTTTGTGCCGCCCACTTGGGTCGCTTAGCTTAGTCATCCAGCTAGCTCGGTGCAAATTTTAGGACTAAAAATAATATTGTGAGGTGTGAGGTGTTCAGAATAGACTGGAAATGAGTGGAAATTATGGTTATTGAGGTTAATAATACTATGGGATCAAAATTACCCCCAAATTCTATGATTTAGGCTGTTTTTGAGGTTTTTTTTTTTTTAAACACCCGAATCCAAAACACACCCAAATCCGACAAAAAATTTTCAGGGAGGTTTTGCCAAAACGCGTCCGAATCCAAAACACAGACGCGGAACCGAATCCAGAACCAAAACACAAAACCCGAAAAATTTCCGGTGCACATCTCTACTAATAGGTTGAACTCGATGAACTAGTGGTCTTTTTTCAACCCCATAAACTATGTTACTATGTTACTATGTATTTCCCAAGTGTAAATAAAGGGGAAATTCTTTTATGTTTAAAACCAACTGAAAATTCCTCTGCTTTTTTCATTCAGGGGAGCATATTTATAAAATAATATTTATGGGATATTCCCAAAAATACCGCTTTCCGGGGGGCACCTGCAAATAATAAGGACCCCAGTATTAAACACAGAGAGACCACAGAAGGTATCTCTTGTCTTGTTCATTTGTTTATATAATTTGTTAAGTGCTGCGTATTCATTGTGGCACCATATAAATAAACAATGATAATAATAATAATAATAATAATAATAATAATTTATGCTTGTGATCCCTTCATTTCCATCCACAAAAGCTCCTTCCATAGGTTTCTGCAGGCCTACTATGCTATTGTATTTACCAAGTTTGCATTCCGAGCTGGACCCTGGGCGCTAACGCCCTCTGTGTGTCAGCCATATCAGCCTATGGGCTACTGTATTGCCGTCTTTACCAGAGGGCTGCACAGTACATGCTGGACCTGGAAGCCGAGTAATAGCATAAGTTATCACTCTGCTTCCAACTCTTTGTGGGACGGCCTGTCTGCTCACTTTGTAGGATAGGCTCTCTGCTTCCCGCATTAGGTGGAGGTAATGGGGTTAGCTAGAAAAACGCACGCACATCAGGACCGTTTTGTAGGCTTTATCTAGTCTGCCACTGCAAATTCGTTCATAGTTGAAGAGGCCTTAGCTTCTTAGTAGAGCTGCTCAGTCTAGGACAGTACAGAATTGCTCAGATGATCTCGCTTATGTATGTGAGTGGCAGATGTGAGATGACGACAGTGGGCATCTCTGTACATAAAATGGCTGCTGAACCATTAGCATATTTCCCAAGTACTCTGTGAACGAAATCGCAACTGCACATGCAACTGCGTGCATGTCTGAATTGTTGACATGTAGTTAAATATTTAAATGCTACAAACTGTTTCTTATCTGAGTGTTATTGTGCATGACTCATCAGCCACCACACCATCATATATGTCTGAGTCACCAGACTTAAAGTTCAGGCTAATTAGACTGCAGGTGCATGTTGCTTACTTGGCTCTATACAAGGGTCTGCATATGCCTAAGCCTGTTATTGGTACAGTGCTGTACTGCTATACAGTACTTAGACCAGAAGAGCTTGATACCTTTTTCATAATGATTGCTGGTTATATTCTATCATCTGTATCCAGTTCTCTACTCTGGTTTGGAGTCAACGTGTTGAGTAACCGCCTTGCTCACATCCGCTACGCACCAACCAAACTGAAGGCATCTGCCAATATGAATCAGCCTAATGTGACACTGTGAGCACATTCTCTGAAAGGAAATAATAAAGTATTCAGAATTTTTTTGTGGAAGAGTCCATATTCAGTAAAGAATATTTTTGGTTAATTATTTTTTTTATTGAAAAGCTCCAACCATCCATAATCAGAATGCCCACAGCCATTTACTGTCTGGCTGCAGGCTGGGAGGCAGGTAGAGAATGCTGCCTTGTCACTCTGATTGTGTGACCACCACTCACCCCTGCTCGAAGGCCCTTAGAATTGTGAAGGCTTGGGCAGTTGCCCACTCTGCCTATCCATTAAAATGGCCCTGACTGCAACTTGCCTGTCACCTGCGGCCTTAGAATTACGGGTGTCGTAGTTTGATGCTTACAAATTCTTGGATCTTTATGTTGCTTTAACTATACAGACATCTGCCCATGATACTTATATGGAGCTATCCCTATTGCACACTGAGTGAGAAATAACACTACATAATAATCAGATAATACAGAGATCTTAGTTGTGTATATCTGCAGATATAGGGTTAAGCCCCCAGGTCGAACGGCAAGGCGTCTCTGTCACTAGGGGGTCCCTAATACTAGGCGTGGGTCCGGGGTGCGGGACCCCACTATGTCGGCACAGGTCGGCTACCCCAGGGTAGCACACAGGTGAAAATTAGTAAGGGTTAATAAGAAGCACATAAGTGCTTTGTAAGTGAGGTGTGATTAAAATAATACTAAAATATATATAATGTGACAGGGGAAAACATGTGTTAATAAAGTGTTAGGGTGTGCCAACCTGAAGCAGCCTAGCCATATCAACACAGGGAAAATCGCACCCTAAACCCACCGCATAAATAATGACAAATATGTCTGGGTCTAATAGCCCAGTGTAAGGCCACATGATAATGGCTCCTACAGCATCTGAGAGCCAGCTTACCTGGAGACACCCCTAACTTCTCCAATGGCACTCTGGAGTCATCAATCCCTCCTAATGCTGACCCATCCACGCCTCTCTGAAATACAATGCACATTTATTGGTAAGCTGCTCAAACAGATTGTGATGTCACTCAGGTGCTAAAAGGAACAGAAAAACATATAGCTATCCCTAATGCACACTGAGTGAGAAATAATACTACATAATAATCAGATAATACAGAGATCTTAGTTGCGTATATCTGCAGATATAGGGTTAAGCCCCCAGGCCGAATGGCAAGGCGTCTCTGTCACTGGGTGTCCCTAATACTAGGTGTGGGTCCGGGGTGCGGGACCGCATCATGTCGGCACAGGTCGGCTACCCCAGGGCAGCACACAGGTGAAAATTAGTAAGGGTTAATAAGAAGCACATAAGTGCTATGTAAGCTAGGTGTGATTAAAATAATACAAAAATATATACAATGTGATAGGGAAACACATAAGTATTGTATTTCAGAGAGGCATGGATGTGTCAGCATTAGGAGGGATTGCTGACTCCAGAGTGCCATTGGAGAAGTTAGGGGTGTCTCCAGGTAAGCTGGCGCTCAGATACTGTAGGAGCTATTATCATGTGGCCTTACACTGGGCTATTAGACCCAGACATATTTGTCATTATTTATGCGGTGGGTTTGGGGTGCGATTTTCCCTGTGTTGGTATGGCTAGGCTGATTCAGGTTGGCACACCCTAACACTTTATTAACACTTATGTTTTTCCCTGTCACATTGTATATATTTTTGCATTATTTTAATCACACTTCACTTACATAGCACTTATGTGCTTCTTATTAACCCTTACTAATTTTCACCTGTGTGCTGCCCTGGGGTAGCCGACCTGTGCCGACATGATGGGGTCCCGCACCCCGGACCCACACCTAGTATTAGGGACAACCAGTGACAGAGACACCTTACCGTTCGGCCTGGGGGCTTAACCCTATATCTGCAGATATATGCAACTAAGATCTCTGTATTATCTGATTATTATCTAGTATTATTTCTCACTCAGTGTGCATTAGGGATAGCTATATGTTTTTCTGTTACCCAGAATTACCCCTCCCTTTTAGCACCTGAGTGACATCACAATCTGTTTGAGCAGCTTACCAATAAATGTGCATGATACTTATTTGACAGACTGTATCATCATGAAAAAATTATGCAATGAGAATTTTTAGTTTTCAATTCTCATTGTATTCTCTCACAATTTTTTCATGACTTATCATGCATCCATGAGGAAAGTATCACCTTCAAAAAAAAGTTTTTTTGAGAAGTCAGTTTTTTGAAAAGTGATAATTTTCCCCTATGGCTGCAGCCGCTGTTCCCTCCTGCACCCCCTGCCGCCACTGTGTCCTGCAGCCCGGCTCACCTCGCTGCAGCCGAGCCCCCCCCCCTCTCACTTTGCGACCTGCCCCCACCAACACATGCCCCACCCTGCAGCCACTGCCCCCTCCCCCCCCTTCCCCCCCACAGCCTGTGCTTTATCACCTGGGGTGCCTGGCTGCAGAGATCGCAGCCGAGGCACCCCCGCCTCCCAGCTTCCTCCCCCCCATTTCCCTCCTCTGCTGCACAAGCTTCTGTGAAGAGATTCAGAGGCTGTTCGCCATCCCAGTATGGCAGACAGTTTCACTGTCAAACTCTGGAAAAAAATTATTTCACAAATGTCACAATTTCTACATTCCATGAGGAGTGTAGAGATTGTGACTTTTAAAGGATAATGACTATGCCCCAATGACTGGCACCCACTGTGTATGACTGTGGCAGCACTACCTGCTATAACTCACACGTTCTGTCTGACATGGACTACTATGAGACGTGATTGCATTTACATCTGCTACCAAACACTAGCTGAAAATAAGTCCTTTTTTCTCCTGTCTTTGTGGATGTAGAAATGTAGGTTTATGGCTAAGCTATGTTTATAGTTGAGGGTTGTAAAGCCATGCAAACCTCTATTGATCAGAGACCTTATTTAAACATAACCTACTGTATTTATTTGCTCTGTTCAGCTAACTCAAACAAAAAGGGACAGTCTTTAAGTAAATCCCTGCGTGACACTGCTGCCGCCCGGTTTATACATTGGAGATACAGATGTTTCCAATCTGTACAGTTTGTGTCTCACATCAATATGAGATGAAGCAGGCTTGATTTTGGCTGGGAGAAATGCCAGGCCTTAGATACATTGTTAACTCATACGCGTTGACTCTGTGAGCGGCTCTTTCTGCCCCGTGCTCTAGGGTACAAGTTTGAACACTTATTTCCCTCTACTGACTTAAATTCTTTCAAAAAAAAAAGAAAAAGATTTCCAGCTATAATCAGATAAAATAAACATTGTAGCCTCATTTGCACACATCACATTTGTAGGCCTAGATTCATAAAAAGTAATAAATATTTAAGACAAGCCATGGTTATATGTCTTCCTGGGCCTTATTTCACCTTTTCTCTGAACTATAGCGTTACCTGCAGTTTGACCACCCCTATGAGGAAGGGATGTCCCACTTACATTATACTGCAAATGATACCATTGTTATTTATTGATGAAAAACAGTTATGTATCTGGGTCTGGGACTCCAGGTCGACAACAAAAAGTCGACACACCTTAGGTCGACACCAATTGGTCGACACACCTTAGGTCGACATGGACAAAAGGTTGACATGGAAAAAGGTCGACATGAGTTTTTTATGTTTTTTTGGTGTCGTTTTCATCGTAGAGTGACCGGGAACCCCAATTAGTGTACCGTGTTCGCTCGCCATGCTTCGGGCATGGCGCCTTCGCTCCGCTCCGCTTTGCTCGGCACAGATTACCGTTCCAGTCTTAGTCCACATGGATCGTTAAGTATGAAAAGGTTCCAAAAAAGAAAAAATTGTGAAAAACTCATGTCGACCTTTTTCCATGTCGACCTTTTGGCCATGCCGACCTAAGGTGTGTCGACCAATTGGCGTCGACCTAAGGTGTTTCGACCTTTTTGTTGTCGACCTGGAGTCCGGATACCATGTATCTGCTGAAAAATGATTGGCCTGCTGCGTGTTACTGTGTGAACTGACCCTCCGGAACCGGGCAGCTGGCGAAGGTTTCCTGGCTGCAGTCAGTTAACATTGCTGTCTGTCTGCATTTAAAACATATGTATAAATCAAAAAGGGTTACCAGTCATCTCTGGACTCATACCATGCATATGAAAGTATGGACACATAAAATACATGTGCAGCATGGCTTCCTTGCCGATATTTCATACAGTGTATACTATGTATTATATGTCTGCATCGTAACAAATAACCAGTGGCGGTTTTTAACTATGGGCTGCAGTTCTGCAGCCCCTCCAGGTAAAATCTGCCACCCAGATCAGTGTCAGTGAAGCTAGATACAGTTTGTGAGACTGCACTGACTTCACTGTGACTGGCAGTGACTGCCTATTGGAAGTTCTACCTTCCAGTCACAGACACTACAGGCAGGCCCACTGGGAGGTCTATCCTCCCTCCGGGCCTGCCAGACCGGGCGGCAATTAGCAGAGAGCTACTGTAGCTTCTTGTAGGAATTTAAAAGAAAAGTATTGGGAACCGCACAAGTCCTAGATCTGATAGATAGTAGCCTCTGAAAAACTGAAATTATACCTGAATTACTTCTGGATATAGCAACCAAGTGTGTGTGGATAATTAATCCTAATACCAGTGCTTGTTGCTTTCAGTGGTGCTCCCAAGAGTCAAATACGGCAGTCAAGAAAAAAAACAAAACAAAGAGGTGTTGGAGAGTAGACTCTTTTTTGGGAGCACTCTAATTCAGAGGGTAGCAGTGTAATATATTGATACTGATAAAACAATTTTTATTAGGTAACTCATAAAATGAAATTTGAGGAGTATCTGTGTAGAAGTATAAAAGCTTTGCGAAAATATGAAAAAGATTTATAAATAGCACGTGATATCCATATCACAATCTACCAGTTGCCGGAAATTAATAGCTGTGGTACCAGAATTAACTAGACCTTGCACATTGAAACTCATGTAAAATATGACCATCATTTGTTCAGCAGATATCCATTGTGGATTATTAATGCAGAGAATTAAATCATTGGTCATGTGAGAATCGAGTACCCAATAGTATATGTATAGGTGACACTGTTGGGGAGTCAATTTATTGCAGTACCAGGGTGTTCAGAGGTGGTCTCCCATCCTAGTACTAACTCGGCCTTTCACTGCTTAGCTTCCAAGGTCAAAAGAGATTGGGTATCTCCATTGAGGTATGACCGCAAGTATTGTACTCACCCTCTTGAGTCACCCAGGTATATGCAGCCACCTGGTTTAATTACCATGTGACATAATAGCCACAGGTGAAATGCAGGTATGGGTGACGGCCTGATATGTGGGAAAAAGGTTTTTTTGAGACCACGCAACGTCCACAATTAGAACTAGCCTTTCACCGTTATGAACAATTTTATTAAGTAGTATCCTTATGAAAACCAAGTGCCCAATGGTTTAGGTGCAGATGACGCTATATTGGGGAGTCAATTTGTTGCAGTACCAGGGTGTTTAGAGGTGGTCACCCATCCTAATACTAGCTCGGCCTTTCACTGCTTAGCTTCCAAGGTCAGAAGAGATTGGGCATCTCCAGTGAGGTATGACCGCAAATATTGTACTCACCCTCTTGAGTCATCAAAATTTGTGAGTTATAACCAATGGAAATCAAAGATTTGTATATATATATATATATATATATATATATATATATGTATGTTGCAATAGTCAGCAGTAATATAAGATTATGTGCAGTCACCTGGCTTGGTCACCCTGTGACCTATCAACCACAATAAAGGTATATATATGAATGAAGGCCTATTATGTGGGAAAAATTCCTTGACACCACACAACGTCCACAATTAGGACTTGCGTTTCACTCCTAGGAAGCCCAGAGGGCACCAGAATGGCCGTATCAAGTTAGACCAAAATATAAGTGCAAGATACATTTGTGCTGCACAATAACCAATAGAAATTGAAAATTTGTGTATATATATATATATAAATGGTGCAATAGTCAGCAGTAATATAAAATTATGTGCAGTCACCTGGCTCGGTCACCCTGTGACCTATCAACCACAATAAAGGTATATGAATGAAGGCCTATTATGTGGAAAAAATTCCTTGACACCACACAACGTCCACAATTAGGACTTGCCTTTCACTCCTAGAAATCCCAGAGGGCGTATCAAGTTAGACCAAAAAATATATAAGTGCAAGATATAATTGTGCTGCACAGACTGCAATATAGCAGTGATTTTTCAAAATAATGAAATATAATTATTCACCCCTGTGCACTGAACCAGACAATTGCTACAATGTTATTGATGCCTAATGCCTGGAACCTATAGTGAGTACCTGCAAGGCTTAGACTAGGTGCTTGTAAGGGTTTGCACCGTTTGTAATTGCTTGAGCCCAATGAGCACTAAGTTCAGAGCGTTTGCTGGAATATGCCGTTGTTGAATGAAATGAGGTAAATTTCAGAAGAGAGACTGTCAATGATATCTGTGAAATTGACAGTGACTTGCTATTAATGTTTATGGCAAGTATAGTTAAACCAGCTTTGTACACCTTAATATTGGAAAGAAAGAGGCAATAAAATCCTTATGGTATTGCTAGCTAGGATAGTTTATCCAGTGGCATTCTTAACAATAATATAAGAGTGACAAAGTAGCTCTGTTTGGAAATAGAGTATCTCTATTGTTTCAAATGTTGGTATGCATGGTTTTTACCCATGCATATAGTGCTCAAATGGCTGTAATATTATTGTTAAGAATACCACTGGATAAACTATCCTAGCTAGCAATACCATAAGGATTTTATTGCCTCTTTCTTTCCAATATTAAGGTGTACAAAGCTGGTTTAACTATACTTGCCATAAACATTAATAGCAAGTCACTGTCAATTTCACAGATATCAAACGGTGCAAACCCTTACAAGCACCTAGTCTAAGCCTTGCAGGTACTCACTATAGGTTCCAGGCATTAGGCATCAATAACATTGTAGCAATTGTCTGGTTCAGTGCACAGGGGTGAATAATTATATTTCATTATGTTGAAAAATCACTGCTATATTGCAGTCTGTGCAGCACAATTATATCTTGCACTTATATATTTTTTGGTCTAACTTGATACGGCCATTCTGGTGCCCTCTGGGATTTCTAGGAGTGAAAGGCAAGTCCTAATTGTGGACGTTGTGTGGTGTCAAGGAATTTTTTCCACATAATAGGCCTTCATTCATATACCTTTATTGTGGTTGATAGGTCACAGGGTGACCGAGCCAGGTGACTGCACATAATCTTATATTACTGCTGACTATTGCACCATATATATATATATATATATACAAATTTTCAATTTCTATTGGTTATTGTGCAGCACAATTGTATCTTGCACTTATATTTTGGTCTAACTTGATACGGCCAATCTGGTGCCCTCTGGGCTTCCTAGGAGTGAAAGGCAAGTCCTAATTGTGGACGTTGTGTGGTGTCAAGGAATTTTTCCCACATAATAGGCCTTCATTCATATATATACCTTTATTGTGGTTGATAGGTCACAGGGTGACCAAGCCAGGTGACTGCACATAATCTTATACTACTGCTGACTATTGCAACATATATATATATATATATATATATATATATATATATATATATATATATACAAATCTTTAATTTCCATTGGTTATAACTCACAAATTTTGATGACTCAAGAGGGTGAGTACAATATTTGCGGTCATACCTCACTGGAGATGCCCAATCTCTTCTGACCTTGGAAGCTAAGCAGTGAAAGGCCGGGCTAGTATTAGGATGGGTGACCACCTCTGAACACCCTTATACTGCAACAAATTGACTCCCCAATATAGCATCATCTGCACCTAAACCATTGGGCACTTGGTTTTCATAAGGATACTACTTAATAAAATTGTTCATAACGGTGAAAGGCTAGTTCTAATTGTGGACGTTGCGTGGTCTCAAAAAAACCTTTTTCCCGCATAACAGGCCGTCACCCATACCTGCATTTCACCTGTGGCTATTATGTCACATGGTAATTAAACCAGGTGGCTGCATATACCTGGGTGACTCAAGAGGGCGAGTACAATACTTGCGGTCATACCTCACTGGAGATGCCCAATCTCTTTTGACCTTGGAAGCTAAGCAGTGAAAGGCCGGGTTAGTACTAGGATGGGAGACCACCTCTGAACACCCTGGTACTGCAATAAATTGACTCCCCAACACAGTGTCACCTATACATATACTATTGGGTACTCGATTCTCACATGACCAATGATTTAATTCTCTGCATTAATAATTCACAATGGATATCTGCTGAACAAATGATGGTCATATATTACATGAGTTTCAATGTGCAAGGTCTAATTAATTCTGGTACCACAGCTATTAATTTCCGGCAACTGGTAGATTGTGATATGGATATCACGTGCTATTTATAAATCTTTTTCATATTTTCGCAAAGCTTTTATACTTCTACGCAGATACTCCTCAAATTTCATTTTATGAGTTACCTAATAAAAATGGTTTTATCAGTATCAATATATTACACTGCTACCCTCTGAATTAGAGTGCTCCCAAAAAAGAGTCTACTCTCCAACACCTCTTTGTTTTGGGTTTTTGCTTCTTGTAGGAAGCCAGTTACCTGCCTCTTAAACTCTAGCCGGATTCTATGGACTGTAGCCGATGCAGTCCACAGAAACCAGCGTCTGTGAACTGTACATAGTGCAGGTGCTGGAACCCAGGTGGCAGCGGGGACAAGATGGCGGATACCCGGTAGCATCATCAGCGGCAGCCCTCCTCCTCCAGTAATGTAGGAGCCGCCACTGTGTGTAACTACAGTATATGCTCCCCTTCCCTCCCCCCACAGAATTCAGTGTCCCACAGGGAATGGGGTGGGGGTGGGGGGGGGGGGAGCACTCTCTCTGAACCATGGCATCTATACAGCACATGGGAGAGCCTGGGGGCAGCCCTGCAGCTCATGGAGTGCTGTGCACACCTTCAGGGTTATGGAAACGTGTTAGCGACAGAAATTAAGCCATGCACCTTGCTTTGATGCCATGCCCCTTATCCTGGCGCACATCAGAGGGTCCGTCTTCCCACCTCCCAAATGTTGCTTTCCATTATTGCTATAAAGAACTCAATGTACTGTTCTGACATACAGTATGTAAGATAAGTAGACAATCTGTCATAATGCCCCTTTCATTGAATGGCAGAGCGGGATGGCATTGTATGACAGCTACAGGTACGCAGGTTGACTATTTCATATAGCAATCATGTTGCCCTGAAACTGACCTATTTTGTCTTGAAAAAAGGTCCATTAGAAATCCTAAAAGAAAGTTTACAGCCATAAGTACAGCTGGCAAACATGAGAGATTTTTATGTGATCCCGAGCTGGGTCGTTTTTGGCAGCGCTTGTTGGAGTTTCTCCATCGCTGTGTATTTTAATGCAAATAACATGTATCTGTATTTTTACTGTATAAAATATTATATGAGTGTTGGATTTCTCTTCACTGATCTCTGTGTTACCCATCTCAGGGGTCTATTTACTAAGCCTTGGAAGGAGATAAAGTCGCTTGAGATAAAGTACCAGCCAATCGGCTCCTAACTGCCATGTCACAGGCTGAGTTTGAAAAATGACAGTTAGGAGCCGATTGGCTGGGACTTTATCTCTGTCGGATTTATCTCCATCCAAGGCTTAGTAAATACTGTAGTCTCCTCAGTCTGTAAACATATTTTTAATTATGAAGCTTTGCAAATTAGTGTTCCGTCCGGAATCTTTGCCCAATGTTTTATTATTATCAATATCAGGGGTGTAACTAGTCTTCTAATCATTCCCATTGAAATAATAAAAGTCACTGCCAAGTGCTGGGTTTAGTTTTGGTCACCTTGCCCCACTCACCGATGGCTGGATGTGGGATTGTGGGACCGATTCAGGATGGGTTGTAGTTGTGCGAAAAATCGCACATCTACAATCCTTTACACTGACATGCAGGGGGACACCCAGCACAGGACAAGTCCGCCCCGCATGTCGGGTTCTCCCTCCCCCCAGCTAACATGCGAGCGCTTCGCTAAAACTAAAATACAAGTTAAATAACAAGAAATTGAAGCAAAGATCATTTCTACACAAATTACAAGCAAGGTCAATATGCATCCGCGAGTTACACAATGTGTGACTCCATGGGGCTTATTCATTTATAGATGTTCTGACATGATGTGCGGCTGCCTTTCCTGCCCAGATAACCCTCTTAGTATTACCATGCAAAGTGCTGAACCTCACAGCTAATTGCCATACAGAATGAGAGGAAATCACAATGCCAAATAATACCAGGCTGATTAATGCCTAACGACCTGGAGTGCTGCTCATTCCACAGATTAAGCGCTCCAGATACAAATTCTGCAATACATTGCTACGCTCACAGAGCCATAGAGATACTCTATTCTCACAACCAGTCACAGGTTCCAGGTCCTCGTTCTTGTGGAAAACCGCAGAGCAATATCTGAAGAAATCAGATTATGACACTTAACTCTATTCTGATACAATTTCATTATCTCTTCCATCTTTGAGCAAGAAAACTATTTCCTTAATTTATGAAATATAAATACAGAGAAACATTATTATTGAAAGAGAAAGCAGAGTCACATGTGGCACTGTAAATAATGCCTTTTATCAGCTGCATTAATCACTTTATTTATGATAGGCCGGCCCTGTTAATATGCGGAGCCAATAGTAACTACTCTTCATCTGAACGCTAAGTAGTGTGGTTTGGCAGCAAATATCCAGAATTTATTTGTTTTTTCCTTCCTTTCTGGCTCTGCATGGAAAGTGTAATTCAACACACCCGTTCTCTTTGGATGCTAGGCCGCTGGTTGCAGGTTACATGGACTGACTGGAAATGCTCATTTAACCCACAAGTGCTGATAGTGGTGGAACTTGTGAGCGGTGGGCCCAGGTGCAGAAATATGCTTTGGGCCCCCCTCCACCATCCCAGCCCACCCCACCCCAAGTTAATTATATGCAACACCGCAGAGGGTGACAGAGAGTGGCAGTGGGTGATGTGGAGAGGCATAGGTGACATGGAGAGATTGTTAGGGAGTGGCAGAGGGTGGCTGGAAGAGGGTGGTGGGGAGAGAGAGGCAGTGGGTGACGAGGAGTGGGTGAAACAGAGAGGCAGTAATGTCTTGGCAATCCTGTGATATCAGAACTTCACAACTTGTATACAGGGAGCAGCAAGAATATTTTACTCCAAAGATGATCTTACAAATGAACCTACTGTCCAGTATGTGAGTGAAAAGGTGATGTCTTAAGGTGCATACACACTTGCCGAGAAAGTAAATGACATTGCTCATTTTCACGCTTTCGGAGCGACGTCGTTTACTTTCTATGCAAGCGTGTATGCCGGCGACGACGAGCGATGCGCGGCCCTGTGGGTCATTATTGACCCTCGCTGTTGGCCGTGCATGCAGCTCAATTTGGACTGTCGTCCAAGAGTTGCCGGCATGGCCCGGCCGCGGCGTGACATCACTGAGCGATATGGTCGTCATAACACTCAGTGTGTATGCACTGCCGCCGACTGCCCGGCCTTGGAGAGGGAAACACTAGGTGACATCACTCATAGAGCACATCGCCTAGTACTGTAAAAATATAAATAAATACAAAAAAAAAAAGAATGTTGAAACTGTAACTGGTTGCAGAGGAGCAGTGCTGATGCATTGGGCACAATATGAGATTTCAATAACTAGTTAACTAATGGTGGGTACACTACACACTAGACGATTTGCTCCATGACTGATATCGTCTAGTGTTTTCCCTCCCTTCCCCGGCGGACGGCCTAGTGCATACACACTGTACAATATCGCTAGTGATATCGTACGGTGACGTGATGCCGCGGCCGGCCTGGGCATGCAGTTTTGGATAATATGTCCAAAATAAGTCGCATGCACAGCCGACAGTGGGGAACAATAACAATGTGTGGAACCGCTCATCCTTCATCGTAGCATACACGCTGGGCGATATTTTAAGCAATATCGTTCAGAAGGCTGAAAACGAGCGATATCATCAAAAATATCGTCTAGTGCGTATGCACCTTAAGAATGGTCTGACACAGCCAATATAATGCTAATTTAGTACTACCGAGCAGTATAACAACAGTACATATTGCTTCAGCATAATAAACGTTGTGTAATATGTAACAAGATATCTGATGGGGTCAATTGATTATATTTTTAATTGATAGATTGTTAGGAAAAGGTTAACAAAATGACTTTCCGCCACCTGGGTTTAAAACTGTACATTCAGTCATGTATTTTACTGGGGTACTTTATGTATTTGTGTAGGAAAACCTGCCACTGGTTATAAATAGTGTAATTTAGCATTTGTAGAATTTAGTGATCATTGGTGCAAAATCCAATATTACAAAATCCATATAAAAGATGTTAAACCTACTGGACCTCTTTTATGATGTGCAAAACAGCCAAGCCATGGCTCACAACACTTTAAGTGAGGGAATTGGGACAGGGACAGTGGTGGAAATTGTGCAAAAATATAACTTGGGCCCCCCTCCTCCACCCCAACCCAAGTTCACATTATATGCCACATGGCATTGGGTGACAGGGAAATGGTAGCAGCATAAGGCAGGGGGAGGAAGAGGGTGAAAATGGAAGGCAATAGGAGGCAGAGGGTGACAGCAGAATGAAGGGGGAGACAGGGGGAGGAAGTGGATGACAGCGAGAGACAGTGGGTGAGAGGGGGAGGAAGTGGGTGATAGGGAGAGACAGTGGGTGATAGGGGTACAAGCACAATGTCCTGCGCGGTGCAGAGAAACAGAATAAATGTACAGCTGTATGTTAATAAGAGGCAGTAAGTGGCTTTGATCATCTGTGCTGATAGGTAGGAGAACTCTATCACTCGGGCACACACAAGGTAAGGGACAGGTCCCTCAGGCAGTGGGGTCCACCCTGCTCTCTGTACTGGGCAATTCATCCGACATTGTTCAAAATGGTCTGCGGTAGGACCAGGGAATATCTCATTGCTGGTCTGGGCAGCAGTGGGACCCTTAGGTTTCAGGGGACCCTGGTGCAATGCTCCTGCTGCACTTATGGTAGTTCTACCTCTGGACAGAGGTGTAGCCAAATCCCAGAAAGGCTATATTTACTTCATGAAGGAGACATTAGCCATGAGTGTGCCTAGTTCCTGCTAGAGATGAGCGGGTTCGGTTCCTCGGAAACCGAACCCGCCCGAACTTCATGTTTTTTTACACGGGTCCGAGCGACTCGGATCTTCCCGCCTTGCTCGGTTAACCCGAGCGCGCCCGAACGTCATCATCCCGCTGTCGGATTCTCGCGAGGCTCGGATTCTATCGCGAGACTCGGATTCTATATAAGGAGCCGCGCGTCGCCGCCATTTTCACACGTGCATTGAGATTCATAGGGAGAGGACGTGGCTGGCGTCCTCTCCGTTTAGAGAAGAGAGTGAGACAGTAGAGAGAGACACAGTAGTAGTAATTTTGGGGAGCATTATTAGGAGGAGTACTACTATACTACTACTACTTGCTGAAGTGATATTAGATTAGATAGTGTGACTGTATTAATTATCTGACTTGTGGGGGAGACACTGACAGTGGGGAGCAGTTAGAGTCTGAGAGCAGGACTCAGGAGTACATATAACGTACAGTGCACACTTTTGCTGCCAGAGTCAGTGCCACACTGCCATTGTGACCACACTGACCACCAGACCAGTATAATATATTTTGTGATTGTCTGCTTAGGAGTACTACTTGCAAGTTGCTGATAGTGTGACCAGTGACCTGACCACCAGTTTAATAATCAATCACCACCACCAGTTTAATATATATATATATATATATATATATATATAATTGTATATAATATATATATATATATATAATATTGTATACCACCTACCCGTGGTTTTTTTTTCTCTGCGGTGCTGCTGAGCTGACAGTGTCCAGCAGGTCCGTCATCAGTCATTACATAATAAATATATATACCTGTCCGGCTGCAGTACTAGTGATATTATATATACATATACAGGTTGAGTATCCCTTATCCAAAATGCTTGGGACCGGAAGTATTTTGGATATCGGATTTTTCCGTATTTTGGAATAATTGCATACCATAATGAGGTATCATGGCGATGGGACCTAAGTCTAAGCACAGAATGCATTTATGTTACATATACACCTTATACACGCAGCCTGAAGGTAATTTTAGCCAATATTTTTAATAACTTTGTGCATTAAACAAAGTGTGTGCACATTCACACAATTCATTTATGTTTCATATACACCTTATACACACAGCCTGAAGGTCATTTAATACAATATTTTTAATAGCTTTGTGTATTAAACAAAGTTTGTGTACATTGTGCCATCAGAAAACAAAGATTTCACTATTTTGCTCTCGCTCAAAAAATTCCGTATTTTGGAATATTCCGTATTTCGGAATATTTGGATATGGGATACTCAACCTGTATATTGATTTCATCTCATTATCATCCAGTCTATATTAGCAGCAGACACAGTACGTTAGTCCACGGCTGTAGCTACCTCTGTGTCGGCACTCGGCAGTCCATCCATAATTGTATACCACCTCCCCGTGGTTTTTTTTCTTTCTTTCT
This sequence comes from Pseudophryne corroboree, assembly GCF_028390025.1. Lineage (NCBI taxonomy): Eukaryota > Metazoa > Chordata > Amphibia > Anura > Myobatrachidae > Pseudophryne > Pseudophryne corroboree. Next base: position 265,623,962 of record NC_086454.1, on the reverse strand, counting down.
TCTTTGTACATACTACTATAGTATAGTAGCTTACTGTAGCAGTCTGCGGTGCTGCTGAGCTGACAGTGTCCAGCAGGTCCGTCATCAGTCATTACATAATAAATATATATACCTGTCCGGCTGCAGTACTAGTGATATTATATATACATATATATTGATTTCATCTCATTATCATCCAGTCTATATTAGCAGCAGACACAGTACGTTAGTCCACGGCTGTAGCTACCTCTGTGTCGGCACTCGGCAGTCCATCCATAATTGTATACCACCTCCCCGTGGTTTTTTTTTTTATTCTTTCTTCTTTGTACATACTACTATAGTATAGTAGCTTACTGTAGCAGTCTGCGGTGCTGCTGAGCTGACAGTGTCCAGCAGGTCCGTCATCAGTCATTACATAATAAATATATATATACCTGTCTGGCTGCAGTACTAGTGATACTATATATACATATATATTGATTTCATCTCATTATCATCCAGTCTATATTAGCAGCAGACACAGTAAGTTAGTCCACGGCTGTAGCTACCTCTGTGTCGGCACTCGGCAGTCCATCCATAATTGTATACCACCTCCCCGTGGTTTTTTTTTCTTCTTTCTTCTTTGTACATACTACTATAGTATAGTAGCTTACTGTAGCAGTCTGCGGTGCTGCTGAGCTGACAGTGTCCAGCAGGTCCATCATCAGTCATTACATAATAAATATATATATACCTGTCCGGCTGCAGTACTAGTGATACTATATATACAACATATATATTGATTTCATCTCATTATCATCCAGTCTATATTAGCAGCAGACACAGTACGTTAGTCCACGGCTGTAGCTACCTCTGTGTCGGCACTCGGCAGTCCATCCATAATTGTATACCACCTCCCCGTGGTTTTTTTTTTTCTTTCTTCTTTGTACATACTACTATAGTATAGTAGCTTACTGTAGCAGTCTGCGGTGCTGCTGAGCTGACAGTGTCCAGCAGGTCCGTCATCAGTCATTACATAATAAATATATATATACCTGTCTGGCTGCAGTACTAGTGATACTATATATACATATATATTGATTTCATCTCATTATCATCCAGTCTATATTAGCAGCAGACACAGTACGTTAGTCCACGGCTGTAGCTACCTCTGTGTCGGCACTCGGCAGTCCATCCATAATTGTATACCACCTCCCCGTGGTTTTTTTTTTTCTTTCTTCTTTGTACATACTACTATAGTATAGTAGCTTACTGTAGCAGTCTGCGGTGCTGCTGAGCTGACAGTGTCCAGCAGGTCCGTCATCAGTCATTACATAATAAATATATATATACCTGTCCGGCTGCAGTACTAGTGATACTATATATACAACATATATATTGATTTCATCTCATTATCATCCAGTCTATATTAGCAGCAGACACAGTACGTTAGTCCACGGCTGTAGCTACCTCTGTGTCGGCACTCGGCAGTCCATCCATAATTGTATACCACCTCCCCGTGGTTTTTTTTTTTTTCTTTCTTCTTTGTACATACTACTATAGTATAGTAGCTTACTGTAGCAGTCTGCGGTGCTGCTGAGCTGACAGTGTCCAGCAGGTCCGTCATCAGTCATTACATAATAAATATATATATACCTGTCCGGCTGCAGTACTAGTGATACTATATATACAACATATATATTGATTTCATCTCATTATCATCCAGTCTATATTAGCAGCAGACACAGTACGGTAGTCCACGGCTGTAGCTACCTCTGTGTCGGCACTCGGCAGTCCATCCATAAGTATACTAGTATCCATCCATCTCCATTGTTTACCTGAGGTGCCTTTTAGTTGTGCCTATTAAAATATGGAGAACAAAAATGTTGAGGTTCCAAAATTAGGGAAAGATCAAGATCCACTTCCACCTCGTGCTGAAGCTGCTGCCACTAGTCATGGCCGAGACGATGAAATGCCAGCAACGTCGTCTGCCAAGGCCGATGCCCAATGTCATAGTACAGAGCATGTAAAATCCAAAACACCAAATATCAGTAAAAAAAAGGACTCCAAAATCTAAAATAAAATTGTCGGAGGAGAAGCGTAAACTTGCCAATATGCCATTTACCACACGGAGTGGCAAGGAACGGCTGAGGCCCTGGCCTATGTTCATGGCTAGTGGTTCAGCTTCACATGAGGATGGAAGCACTCAGCCTCTCGCTAGAAAAATGAAAAGACTCAAGCTGGCAAAAGCACCGCAAAGAACTGTGCGTTCTTCGAAATCCCAAATCCACAAGGAGAGTCCGACTCCAATTGTGTCGGTTGCGATGCCTGACCTTCCCAACACTGGACGTGAAGAGCATGCGCCTTCCACCATTTGCACGCCCCCTGCAAGTGCTGGAAGGAGCACCCGCAGTCCAGTTCCTGATAGTCAGATTGAAGATGTCAGTGTTGAAGTACACCAGGATGAGGAGGATATGGGTGTTGCTGGCGCTGGGGAGGAAATTGACCAGGAGGATTCTGATGGTGAGGTGGTTTGTTTAAGTCAGGCACCCGGGGAGACACCTGTTGTCCGTGGGAGGAATAGGGCCGTTGACATGCCTGGTCAAAATACCAAAAAAATCAGCTCTTCGGTGTGGAAGTATTTCACCAGAAATGCGGACAACATTTGTCAAGCCGTGTGTTGCCTTTGTCAAGCTGTAATAAGTAGGGGTAAGGACGTTAACCACCTCGGAACATCCTCCCTTATACGTCACCTGCAGCGCATTCATAATAAGTCAGTGACAAGTTCAAAAACTTTGGGTGACAGCGGAAGCAGTCCACTGACCAGTAAATCCCTTCCTCTTGTAACCAAGCTCACGCAAACCACCCCACCAACTCCCTCAGTGTCAATTTCCTCCTTCCCCAGGAATGCCAATAGTCCTGCAGGCCATGTCACTGGCAATTCTGACGAGTCCTCTCCTGCCTGGGATTCCTCCGATGCATCCTTGCGTGTAACGCCTACTGCTGCTGGCGCTGCTGTTGTTGCTGCTGGGAGTCGATGGTCATCCCAGAGGGGAAGTCGTAAGCCCACTTGTACTACTTCCAGTAAGCAATTGACTGTCCAACAGTCCTTTGCGAGGAAGATGAAATATCACAGCAGTCATCCTGCTGCAAAGCGGATAACTGAGGCCTTGACAACTATGTTGGTGTTAGACGTGCGTCTGGTATCCTCCGTTAGTTCACAGGGAACTAGACAATTTCTTGAGGTAGTGTGCCCCCGTTACCAAATACCATCTAGGTTCCACTTCTCTAGGCAGGCGATACCGATAATGTACACGGACGTCAGAAAAAGACTCACCAGTGTCCTAAAAAATGCAGTTGTACCCAATGTCCACTTAACCACGGACATGTGGACAAGTGGAGCAGGGCAGGGTCAGGACTATATGACTGTGACAGCCCACTGGGTAGATGTATGGACTCCCGCCGCAAGAACAGCAGCGGCGGCACCAGTAGCAGCATCTCGCAAACGCCAACTCTTTCCTAGGCAGGCTACGCTTTGTATCACCGCTTTCCAGAATACGCACACAGCTGAAAACCTCTTACGGCAACTGAGGAAGATCATCGCGGAATGGCTTACCCCAATTGGACTCTCCTGTGGATTTGTGGCATCGGACAACGCCAGCAATATTGTGTGTGCATTAAATATGGGCAAATTCCAGCACGTCCCATGTTTTGCACATACCTTGAATTTGGTGGTGCAGAATTTTTTTAAAAACGACAGGGACGTGCAAGAGATGCTGTCGGTGGCCAGAAGAATTGCGGGACACTTTCGGCGTACAGGCACCACGTACAGAAGACTGGAGCACCACCAAAAACAACTGAACCTGCCCTGCCATCATCTGAAGCAAGAAGTGGTAACGAGGTGGAATTCAACCCTCTATATGCTTCAGAGGTTGGAGGAGCAGCAAAAGGCCATTCAAGCCTATGCAATTGAGCACGATATAGGAGGTGGAATGCACCTGTCTCAAGCGCAGTGGAGAATGATTTCAACATTGTGCAAGGTTCTGATGCCCTTTGAACTTGCCACACGTGAAGTCAGTTCAGACACTGCCAGCCTGAGTCAGGTCATTCCCCTCATCAGGCTTTTGCAGAAGAAGCTGGAGACATTGAAGGAGGAGCTAACACGGAGCGATTCCGCTAGGTATGTGGGATGGAGCCCTTAATTCGCTTAACAAGGATTCACGGGTGGTCAATCTGTTGAAATCAGAGCACTACATTTTGGCCACCGTGCTCGATCCTAGATTTAAAGCCTACCTTGGATCTCTCTTTCACAAGTCTGCTGGGGTTCAAAGACCTGCTGGTGACAAAATTGTCAAGTCAAGCGGAACGCGACCTGTCACCATCTCCTCCTTCACATTCTCCCGCAACTGGGGGTGCGAGGAAAAGGCTCAGAATTCCGAGCCCACCCGCTGGCGGTGATGCAGGGCAGTCTGGAGCGACTGCTGATGCTGACATCTGGTCCGGACTGAAGGACCTGACAACGATTACGGACATGTCGTCTACTGTCACTGCATATGATTCTCTCACCATTGAAAGAATGGTGGAGGATTATATGAGTGACCGCATCCAAGTAGGCACGTCACACAGTCCGTACTTATACTGGCAGGAAAAAGAGGCAATTTGGAGGCCCTTGCACAAACTGGCTTTATTCTACCTAAGTTGCCCTCCCACAAGTGTGTACTCCGAAAGAGTGTTTAGTGCCGCCGCTCACCTTGTCAGCAATCGGCGTACGAGGTTACATCCAGAAAATGTGGAGAAGATGATGTTCATTAAAATGAATTATAATCAATTCCTCCGTGGAGACATTCACCAGCAGCAATTGCCTCCACAAAGTACACAGGGAGCTGAGATGGTGGATTCCAGTGGGGACGAATTGATAATCTGTGAGGAGGGGGATGTACACGGTGATATATCGGAGGATGATGATGAGGTGGAGATCGTGCCTCTGTAGAGCCAGTTTGTGCAAGGAGCGATTAATTGCTTCTTTTTTGGTGGGGGTCCAAACCAACCCGTCATTTCAGTCACAGTCGTGTGGCAGACCCTGTCACTGAAATGATGGGTTGGTTAAAGTGTGCATGTCCTGTTTATACAACATAAGGGTGGGTGGGAGTGCCCAAGGACAATTCCATCTTGCACCTCTTTTTTCTTTAATTTTTCTTAATTTAATTAATTAATTAATTAATTTTTCTTAATTTAATTTTTTGCGTCATGTGCTGTTTGGGGAGGGTTTTTTGGAAGGGCCATCCTGCGTGCCACTGCAGTGCCACTCCTAGATGGGCCCGGTGTTTGTGTCGGCCACTAGGGTCGCTTATCTTACTCACACAGCTACCTCATTGCGCCTCTTTTTTTCTTTGCGTCATGTGCTGTTTGTGGAGGGTTTTTTGGAAGGGACATCCTGCGTGACACTGCAGTGCCACTCCTAGATGGGCCGGTGTTTGTGTCGGCCACTAGGGTCGCTTATCTTACTCACACAGCTACCTCATTGCGCCTCTTTTTTTCTTTGCGTCATGTGCTGTTTGGGGAGGGTTTTTTGGAAGGGCCATCCTGCGTGCCACTGCAGTGCCACTCCTAGATGGGCCCGGTGTTTGTGTCGGCCACTAGGGTCGCTTATCTTACTCACACAGCTACCTCATTGCGCCTCTTTTTTTCTTTGCGTCATGTGCTGTTTGGGGAGGGTTTTTTGGAAGGGCCATCCTGCGTGCCACTGCAGTGCCACTCCTAGATGGGCCCGGTGTTTGTGTCGGCCACTAGGGTCGCTTATCTTACTCACACAGCTACCTCATTGCGCCTCTTTTTTTCTTTGCGTCATGTGCTGTTTGGGGAGGGTTTTTTGGAAGGGCCATCCTGCGTGCCACTGCAGTGCCACTCCTAGATGGGCCCGGTGTTTGTGTCGGCCACTAGGGTCGCTTATCTTACTCACACAGCTACCTCATTGCGCCTCTTTTTTTCTTTGCGTCATGTGCTGTTTGGGGAGGGTTTTTTGGAAGGGCCATCCTGCGTGCCACTGCAGTGCCACTCCTAGATGGGCCCGGTGTTTGTGTCGGCCACTAGGGTCGCTTATCTTACTCACACAGCTACCTCATTGCGCCTCTTTTTTTCTTTGCGTCATGTGCTGTTTGGGGAGGGTTTTTTGGAAGGGCCATCCTGCGTGCCACTGCAGTGCCACTCCTAGATGGGCCCGGTGTTTGTGTCGGCCACTAGGGTCGCTTATCTTACTCACACAGCTACCTCATTGCGCCTCTTTTTTTCTTTGCGTCATGTGCTGTTTGGGGAGGGTTTTTTGGAAGGGCCATCCTGCGTGCCACTGCAGTGCCACTCCTAGATGGGCCCGGTGTTTGTGTCGGCCACTAGGGTCGCTTATCTTTTTCACACAGCTACCTCATTGCGCCTCTTTTTTTCTTTGCGTCATGTGCTGTTTGGGGAGGGTTTTTTGAAAGGGACATCCTGCGTGACACTGCAGTGCCACTCCTAGATGGGCCCGGTGTTTGTGTCGGCCACTAGGGTCGCTTATCTTACTCACACAGCTACCTCATTGCGCCTCTTTTTTTCTTTGCGTCATGTGCTGTTTGGGGAGGGTTTTTTGGAAGGGACATCCTGCGTGACACTGCAGTGCCACTCCTAGATGGGCCAGGTGTTTGTGTCGGCCACTAGGGTCGCTTAGCTTAGTCATCCAGCGACCTCGGTGCAAATTTTAGGACTAAAAATAATATTGTGAGGTGTGAGGTATTCAGAATAGACTGAAAATGAGTGGAAATTATCGTTTTTGAGGTTAATAATACTTTGGGATCAAAATGACCCCCAAATTCTATGATTTAAGCTGTTTTTTAGGGTTTTTTGAAAAAAACACCCGAATCCAAAACACACCCGAATCCGACAAAAAAAATTCGGTGAGGTTTTGCCAAAACGCGTTCGAACCCAAAACACGGCCGCGGAACCGAACCCAAAACCAAAACACAAAACCCGAAAAATTTCCGGTGCTCATCTCTAGTTCCTGCCCCTTATTCCCATCTAGACCCATCCAACCACAGTTGCACTGTGCACAGCATCCTACAACGAGAACAGGACATACCTCCCCACTGCCAATCTTATCAGAACAATGCCAAATAGGGACAGTTTGGTTGTGGCGGGATAATTGAGTTAAAGATGTACCTAGATTTCCATCAAAGTGCTTGGGCTTGTGATGTTTTGCATGATCAGTAGTTTGCACTGGCTGATTGGAGTAGGATAGAGCAAGAGAGCTTGTTGCTAAGTGCAGAGTAGGTGCACTGGTGTTCTCTGTTATGCAGAGAGCAAAATTATTGTAAAGAGAAGAATAAATGAAGAGGATGAATTATGGGCTTAGTTTCAGGAAGGTTTCCAGTCATTTTCACTCCATAATCAAATGCTTTAATTTTGTACCAGCCCTGAGCTGGCATAGATCAGTATTTCCCCATCGTGATTCACTTTCAGTAGGCTTAAAAAGCATCTGCATGGAAAGAGGTGGTTTTACACCGTACACCCCTTGTAATATTTCCTACCTCCCAGCAATCCTTGGTACACTCCAGATGGCAGAAGTGTGCTAGGAGCACAATCAAGGTGCAAAAATGCACAATACAGACATTTTGCGGAGAGTATCCAGTGCTCTTGGTAAATGAAGGCCATTGTGTGTGGATGGCAGTTGCATTTTAAGTGCAGTTTAACAAGACACAAGGGGGCAGATTAACCTGGAGAAGAGATAAAGAAGTGATAAAGCAGTGATAAGTGCACGGTGATAACACACCAGCCAGTCAGCTGCTAACTGTCAATTTACATGTTGGAGCTGATTGGCTGGTGCGTTATCACCTTGCACTTATCACTGCTTTATCACTTCTCCAGGCTTAATACATCTGCCCCAAGATATTTACAGATACTTATACAGTTAACACAGAAATGAGGGAATACCAGCATTGAATCCCAAAATTTAAGAAATTATTTCTGTGGATATTGTTGAGGAGCTTTTCTCCGGATGTGGTATGTTAGGTATATTAGACTTAGGTCGACAGTGTATAGGTCGATCACTATTGGTTGACAGCAAGTAGGTCGACATGGTTTCTAGGTCAACAGGGACTCTAGGTTGACATGTACTAGGTCGAAATGAGAAAAGGTCGACATGAGTTTTTTTACTCTTTTTTTGTGTGTGTGTCGTTTTCTCCGTACAGTGACCGGGAACCCCAATTAGTGCATGGCTCGCGAGCTTCGGGCAAGGTGCCTCGCTCTGCTACCGCTGCGCTCCGCACAGGTTACCGTTCCCAGTTCTACTCCACGTGGATCGTAAAGTATAAAAAAGTTTAAAAAATGAATTCAAAGAAAAACAAAAAACTCATGTCGACCTAGAGTCCCTGTCAACCTAGAAGCTATGTTGACCTACTTACTGTCGACCAATAGTGGTTGACCTAGACAGTGTCGACCTACTTACTGTTGACCGAAAGGCCGGACCCCCTTTTCTCCTGCACATGGAACCAAAAGACAAGAAAGCCAGAGGCTACCCAGAGGAGCTGCCTTCAGCATTCATCCCATCAAGTTTAATAAAGCAGTTGAACATCCAAATATTACTGCGGCTTGTCAACTGTACAACACTTTACCAGTATGAATGGCCTATCTCCCACCAGCTCACTATGTAAAAGCTGGACAAATAGACCCAGGTATGACCCACCTACCCCACACCCCTGATCCAACCAAGCTCCAAAGAGACCCATCAATCACCTAACTCCAAAGAGACCCAACAATCATGCAGACATTATAACACAGCCACAAACATTTTAGAATATGCCACCCTCCTTTCTCAATATGAGAATCAGGATGGCCCCAGAAGCCTAGGAACTAATGGCGGTATGAAATTTACTATCTGCCGCATGGGTACTGCTGTAGACCTGCAGGAAGGTGATGGTGGAGATTCTTCAGCAAGTGATAACCCTCCTGCATCAGATAAGAGGTCTTCACATAGGTGTTTACCTTTTGGTTAATAGTACATGGCATTGTAAATCATCTGGGCAATGGTGAGATGTGTGAGGTGTGAAAGAGTTACAAGAGCTCAGACAACAACTGTTGTGATGGTGTACTGTAAGTACATAAAATTATATGGTTCTTGATACTATGCATTGCATTACATTACAAACTCCTCATGGATGAAATTAATTTCTAGGTGTAAAACGAGACGTCCAAATTATCTCATAAAAACAAGCCCTAAATGGCCTAAAACTCTTAACTGCTGCTTCAGAGTAACAGTGCAAAATAAATGGTAGTTTGAGAGTTTACGTGTTAGAACACAACATAACGAGCCCTCCTAATTAGCACAGACGACAGATACTAGAACCTAGTATGGCACTTTTGTTTGTCTCTGTAGTCTCTTTAAAAAAAATAGAAACACAAGAAAAGTTATCTATTGGCTTCTTTTGACGAATTTTGCACGTATCTTACACGTAAAGATCAAAATTGGTGTACTTATGTGTGTAGAATGAGTCGCATATGCACTGCAGTGTCTTAAATAGATAACAAACTCAAAAACAGTGATACAGTCTTTCTGCATCATGCATACAAATGCATATACTTACCCACTACGATAGCGTAGACATGCAGCTAGACTGTAGTAAATGCTACAATCAATAAGCCTCTATAAACCTTCTAATGGTTGATGTGCTTCATATGTGTAGATACTGAGACATATTTTTGGCAGAAAGTTTTTTAGGTATTTATTTAAAACTTAAATAAAATTAGAAGGGAAAGAACTATATGGAGACAAAGAAAAGGACGTCCAAAATCAAAACAACCGATCAATGCACCACAACCAACAACAACCATGCATTGATGGCGAACAACAACAAAGGGTAGAAAACAACACAGAACAGTCCACACAAAAGGGGGTATCTAACTCAGACTTCTAACAACACTAGCCACCCATTTGGGTAAAGACTCAGCCCCCGTTTAGGTGGTCAGCCAATTACTAGTCAACAAAACTGAGTACACCCAAAATTAAATAATTGAACCACATTGAATGACTTGTTTTCCCACCACCACTACAGCATAATAAACTGGAAAGAGAGGGTGGAAATTTCCAGGCTTAAAGTGGCTTTGTCCCAGCAAACAGTGACTTATAAGGGCAGACACTAGACACTCCCACTGCAACCTAAGAGGTTGCCAGGTTCACATGACCTACCTAACTCCGCCCACTGCCTTGAGGTTTAATTCACCTTTTTCACATTAAAATCCCTCAGTTGTACTATAAGGGCCATATACACAAGAGAGCAGTGTTATTATAGTATTATTTATTGTGATTGTGGCTTTCAGAGACGTAGCTAGAAATGTTATTGTCTGGCCCCTCCTTATACTGAACTGTAACCCATTTAACTTGAAATTTTATTTTCACTGACTCCCACCCCCTTGTCCTGGCACACTGGGTAGTTGCCCCACCTTCACAGTTAAGGCCTTGGCTGAATTTCCATATAAAATGTAATATAACACAAACACATCCAGCTCCGTTGTTTTTGCATTTTAAAACATAAAAGTAAACTTATTACCTGCAATAGTCCATATGGTCAGCGCGGATGTGGAGTTTGCATATTCTCCCAATGCTTGTGTGGGTATCTTCTGGGTGCTCAGGTTTTGTCCCTCATACAGTGCTGCAGAATATTTGTGCGCTATATAAATAACTGGTAATAAATAAATAGTAAATACATGGAAATCGCAATTAAAAAAATAGCTGTGACTGGTCTAGAGGAGCTAATAAAGGAAGTAGACAGTGCCACCTAGGGAGGCCAATCCCAGGATCGGGATCGGCGGGATCCCGGGATTCAGGCCCAAAATCCCGGGATTCACGGGATTGCATTGCGCATGTGCAGTGTGGGAGGGTTGGTGTAAGTAACACTTACTATTAGGCGGGCGACAGCCATGAACACAGACCGCGGCTGCATTTCAAATGTAGCGCCGGCCGCCAGCCAATCACAGCTGGTGGACCAGCGGCCAATCAGGGAAGCGGCCGCAGCGGCTCCTGATTGGCTGCCGGACTGCCCGTTCTGGCTATAATTTGAAAGGCCTCCGGCGCGTTCAGCACGTCTTGTCCATGGCTGCCGCTTGTGCTTGCTTCAGCCTCCGTCCCGCTCCGCTTCCTACACCCTCCAGCGCTGCTCCCTAGTCCCTTCACTACACCAACTATACAGCGCTGCTCCCTAGTCCCTACACTACACCCACCCTCCAGCGCTGCTCCCTAGTCCCTACACTACACCCACCCTCCAGCTCTGCTCCCTAGTCCCTACACTACACCCACCCTCCAGCGCTGCTCCCTAGTCCCTACACTACACCCACCCTCCAGCGCTGCTCCCTAGTCCCTACACTAAACCCACCCTCCAGCGCTGCTCCCTAGTCCCTACACTACACCAACCCTCCAGCGCTGCTCCCTAGTCCCTACACTACACCCACCCTCCAGCGCTGCTCCCTAGTCCCTACACTACACCCACCCTCCAGCGCTGCTCCCTAGTCTCTACACTACACCCACCCTCCAGCGCTGCTCCCTAGTCCCTACACTAAACCCACCCTCCAGCGCTGCTCCCTAGTCCCTACACTACACCCACCCTCCAGCGCTGCTCCCTAGTCCCTACACTACACCCACCCTCCAGCGCTGCTCCCTAGTCCCTACACTACACCCACCCTCCAGCGCTGCTCCCTAGTCTCTACACTACACCCACCCTCCAGCGCTGCTCCCTAGTCCCTGCACTACACCCACCCTCCAGCGCTGCTCCCTAGTCTCTACACTACACCCACCCTCCAGCGCTGCTCCCTAGTCTCTACACTACACCCACCCTCCAGCGCTGCTCCCTAGTCTCTACACTACACCCACCCTCCAGCGCTGCTCCCTAGTCCCTACACTACACCCACCCTCCAGCGCTGCTCCCTAGTCCCTACACTACACCCACCCTCCAGCGCTGCTCCCTAGTCTCTACACTACACCCACCCTCCAGCGCTGCTCCCTAGTCCCTACACTACACCCACCCTCCAGCGCTGCTCCCTAGTCCCTACACTACACCCACCCTCCAGCGCTGCTCCCTAGTCCCTACACTACACCCACCCTCCAGCGCTGCTCCCTAGTCTCTACACTACACCCACCCTCCAGCGCTGCTCCCTAGTCTCTACACTACACCCACCCTCCAGCGCTGCTCCCTAGTCTCTACACTACACCCACCCTCCAGCGCTGCTCCCTAGTCCCTACACTACACCCACCCTCCAGCGCTGCTCCCTAGTCCCTACACTACACCCACCCTCCAGCGCTGCTCCCTAGTCCCTACACTAAACCCACCCTCCAGCGCTGCTCCCTAGTCCCTACACTACACCAACCCTCCAGCGCTGCTCCCTAGTCCCTACACTACACCCACCCTCCAGCGCTGCTCCCTAGTCCCTACACTACACCCACCCTCCAGCGCTGCTCCCTAGTCTCTACACTACACCCACCCTCCAGCGCTGCTCCCTAGTCCCTACACTACACCCACCCTCCAGCGCTGCTCCCTAGTCCCTACACTACACCCACCCTCCAGCGCTGCTCCCTAGTCCCTACACTACACCCACCCTCCAGCGCTGCTCCCTAGTCCCTACACTACACCCACTATCCAGCGCTGCTCCCTACACTACACTCACTATCCAGCGCTGCTCCCTACAGCCTCCGTGCTCCCTGCACTCTTTTCCACTGCCCTCCACTCCCACTCTCCCTGCTCCCTACTGCAATACCAGGATCCCGGGAATCCCGGGATTGAGCGTTTTTCAATCCCGAATCCTGGGATTGAAAAAACGGCCCGGGATTGGCCTCCCTAGTGCCACCGGTAGCATCTTCACCACTACTTACTGTAGTTATCAGGGATTTTTTTAACCAGCCTCAGCAGCTCGAACAAAATCCATGATAACCAGCGGGTTAACGGGTGCCACGAGCCTGTTAACACAATTCTCTTTCTGGCACAGGGCACCAACAAGTCTCGTTCTCCATGTTGATGTGACTTGCATCATTACGGCCCTACTGCCTGCGGTGCCATCATGTAATCATGGGAGTACTGCCTACACTCTAGGGCAGAGGTTCTCAAACTCGGTCCTCGGGGGCACACACAGTGCATGTTTTGCAGGTAACCCAGCAGGTGCACAGGTGTATTAATTACTCACTGACACATTTTAAAAGGTCCACAGGTGGAGCTAATTATTTCACTTGCGATTCTGTGAGGAGACCTGCAAAACATGCACTGTGTGTGCCCCCGAGGACCGAGTTTGAGAACCTCTGCTCTAGGGAGTCCAGTAGACCTCTCCAGACATCACCCGTCCCCCAGACAGGTCAGGAGAGTAGGCAAGTACTGTATGTCTAGAAGGCATTGCATTAAAGATAAAAAATAAATATTTATATATATATATATATATATACTCCCAAATGAAGACAGCAGCACTCGAGGATTGAAATAAACAGAGAGTGTAATCAAAGCATACAGACAGCCAACGTTTCGGGGCTCACATGTGGGTTACACACCTTGACAAAGGGGCATGTGAGCCCCGAAACGTTGGCTGTCTGTATGCTTTGATTACACTCTCTGTTTATTTCAATCCTCGAGTGCCTCTGTCTTCATTTGGGAGTATGCAAATTCGTTCAATCTATAGTATATATATATATATATATATATACACACACATATATATATATATATATATATATATATATATATTGCTGTGTGACTACCCAAGTACGTTCTGATGTTTTGGTCTGTTGCAAGACTGTTTTTTTTTTAGAACCAAAGATATATGGAATAGGGCCTCACTACACCAGGCAGGTTGTGCTGAAAATGCTGGAGACTCTTGGAAAATATGAATATATTCACTATCCAAAACACATGCCTCACGTGCTGACATTATGATTTGTATGTCTGTTTACAGCGAATACAATAAAACCACCATATACCTAACGTCCTGTACAGGATGTTACTGCTAACCAGTCATTCGATAGGGAACAAGTTTATATCTCCTGATGGGAATAGCTCTGCAAGCTAACATCACAGGAACCAGCACATTTTACTGCTGTATTTTAAACAAAGAGGCGCATAAACCCGGCTAATGGGTCAGAAATCTGGGATCTGGCACCAGGCAGCATATTGGAGTGGACGGATATACTGGAATTGTTGCAGTGCTTTTATAGTATTCCATCAACAGTTTGTCTTTGGCTAGAAGTAGCGTGCTCATTATGACAGATGGAGGACCAGAATTGGACGCAGTGAGAAATGAGCTAATATTACTGGACAGATAAACTTGGTACGGGAAGCACTCATCTTTACAGTGTTTTTGGGTCACTGAATCAATTAAAAAATCACTGTTGCTTCTTGTGTTAATGTTTGTACATGTGTTTTTCTGAAATTGTACTCTGTAGGACATATAAAATTTGACAGGTGCATGAACTACACGATTCTTATACCCAAGCAACAGTTACTGTAACTTATAAGTTTCTTACACTTTAATCTGGCCACACATACTATATGCTGGCCCTGCCATCTGGCTTGAGCATCAATTGGTACAGCAACAGTACAATAGCCCACACATGTAGCAGCCTGATGAGATAAGATGCTTGCAAACCAATCGTATAATGGTCATCATTGGATTGCCTATTCAAGCATGCCCAGTACTAAATACCGTTTGAATAAAGTGGATCATACTTCTAATAGGCAAGGGGTGCAATTACATTTAACATGTTTGCATGCAAGGTAAATGCTGGCTGCTTTGGTATGTAGCCCAAAAATTCTGGACTGTTTCATTTTCATACTGCAATCTAGATTTCAGTTTGGACACACCCCATCCAAATCCGCGGTGGGATGTAATGCCGCCTGAGTCCGGTGGCTATGCGGGTTGCTGGACGAATTTGGATGTGTTTTTAAAGGAGCAATCACTTATGAGGCAAAACCATGCCTTGTGATTGCCCCTTTAAAAAAACGTCAGAGTTCGTTCGCCATCCCGCACGGCCACCGGAGTCGGGCGGCATTAAATAACGCCGCTAATCTCTCTACACCTTGTACATCTGTCCCACCTGCAGTTTAGCATAACTTTGCCAAGGTGTACAGTTACATGCTTTGTTTTTGCTTTGGTCCCACCTCAGACTAAGGCCTACTGTATGTCCCTGATTCACAAGTATACAGATCCTGGATTGGAGATGGGTCTTCTGTCGCAGCAGATCTGAGTGCATATGCAAATGCTGCAAGGGGTGTATTTTGTAAAAATACGCCCCCGGCTGGCTTCTCAGACCCGCTGCCTGCATCCGCAGATGCAGCATTGGATCAATATCACACACAAGGCTGTGACCATTGGCCATCCGAGCAAACCTCTGTTTGCAAAGGATGTCCACCCCAGCTAAGCTGCTGAAGCTAGTCAATCTGCATCCAAAGGCACAGACCCTGGCTTCAGCACACCTCAAAAACTGGGGCAACACACCCTTTGCAGACACTTTACAGATGCTGCAAACCTGTATGATGACAGGCAATAGATGAACCATTAAATGGTCAAAGTCCATCTTTCTGTAGACTTGCCAAGCAGTGCCTCAAAGTGAATCAGTCAACCCCTCATAAAACCACTGCTGTGTGAAATATGTGCAATGCTAAAGATGCTGTTTTTTTCTTTCTATAAAATGGGGTTTAAAGTGTCAACAATAAATGTTCAAATTAACTTCAATCTAGGTAAAAAGGCTAAACCATGTTTCAGGTTGTTCAAGGTGTACCCATAGGATATAGCTTTGATGTTATCCCACATTGGAAGCCAGGCTTGGATTCAAAGGTGGCCAGGGTCAGACTAGTCTACCGGGGTAATCCCGGGTGGGCCTCACCCATTCCGCTAATGTCAGGTTCCAGACATTGCACTCAAATTATGTTACTCTATTAGAGGGTCAGATACATGGTCTCTAATGGCTGGACAAGCCTCTTTATGGGCTGGCCACATCCCGTGGTAACTGGCTGCACCACTTTAGCATAGTCCCCTACCACTGCATTCCCCGGTAGACCCTTCATGCCCCAGTCCGACATTGAAGGTGACTGAGTGGATATGATATTGTTCAGTAAAGGAAATACATTCCAAAATGAGAGAGGTAATATGTGCAGGACCCAAACTATTTGTATTTGGACCAGCCCTTTCGTAGTACCTTTATTGCTGAACAAAGGGACGTGCAAAAATATGCTAATGACTTAGTGGGGGTCCCTTCATATTGTTGCTATAGGATCCACAAAGTTCTTACTATGCCCCTGCCCCCGTTAGCTATGTATCTGCCTCACTGCAAGGCGGTAAGGAGTGGATACTAAACTACTAGAGTGATGAAATATTGCTCCAGTGCTGGGACAGTTGGTCCAAAAACCATATGTCCCAGTGATCCATACCACTAGTGATAAATACTAGCTGTGACATACAACATTTCCAGTTCACGCATGTGCACTGCTGGAGAGGGTGCAACCTGAACTTCATTCACATAGAAATGTATCAGGGCTTTGGGAATTAGTTCCATCTGAAGTTGGTGTAGGTTCCTGCAGACAAACTCCAGGAAACATTCAGTCTTCAGAGTTTAATGAATGAGGCAATACTGCAGTAATGAAGTAATATAGAGAAATATCACCGTATTTCCTGCTTTACCTCTATAATGAAAGGGTCGGTTTCTTCATTCCTTCAAAAGTAGCTGAAACAGAATCATCTTACCTACTTTAAGGAATGATGAAATGGCTCTTTAGACATTAATTTGAAGGACTGGGCTACTGCAGGGTACCTTAAACTTACCTTTCCAAGAAAGTCACATGGAAAAGTCAGAATAAGACTAAACAGCATACAGTAAAGTATGCTACTTTTGTGCTTCATTCAGATTATAACGTTACTTCTCTTTGTAGACCTATCATTGAGTTTATATTTAGAAGGAAATATTGACATTATGTGCAGAACAATATGAAAGATATCCTTCTAAAGGAAATATATTATCTTGGACATACGTGGTCTGATAGCAATTGTGTTATCATCACTCGTGTTGTTTGTCAGTCGCTCTTGATAATAATTGTCATAAATAGGCCATCAATAACCTGGTTCTCATTGTGTTTTAGAAAAGCACATCTTGTCCAATCAACAAGTGTGATGTCTCCGTCTGGCCTTGATGCCTTGGACAATACATGATGGTTGATCTGTGAGTTTCCTGGTATGTAACCTAAAGATATGACAACATCCTTTCTCTGCATAGTACTGTTGATAGCATATGTTTTGTCTTTACCAGCAGTAGCCAAAAGATAACACCTTTAAGTGCTACTATAAAAAGAATTGGAACAGTCATTATTTAGGAGGACTATGTTTTCTGGAAAATCACTGATATCAACAACTAAATTAAACAACAACCAAACTGATCACGTTACACAGCCTCAAATTAATTTCCTATGTTCTGTTGCTCTATAACTGTGCATGGACTAGTCATTCGTCAAAGGTAGGGATTCTTTAAAGGAGATGTTTTCCCCAAACACAACTTTTCTAGTGAACCCCTCAATTTTATGCAAGGCAGTCCAGTCCCATTCAGTAGATCATACCACACCAAGCACCTCGATGGTATAAAACCATCGGCAGTGGAAACATTGGTGGTTTTACTCATCCCTGCTCTATTACTGAATGGGCGCAATGCCAATTAGAGGTGGAGCTGGGACTTTGTGGGTGTGTCAAGGGAGGATTATGCTCCATATTCCAGCACTAAGTCGAAAAAAGAAAACACAAAAAAATTAGGGGGCTCTATACCATAGGAAGTGGAGAATCATTGGATCTCCGCCACCGAAGACAAAACCATCTAACGTTGGTTGCCACCCATCGATAGTTTGTAACCATCGATGGTTGATGGTCAACCCCAATAGAGATTCAAAGTGTCCATGTTTAAAACTTGAGCAGCTTTTTATGCATCCACAGAAATCACTGGATGTTACTTTTGATGGTATTTCAAGCCTCTGTATATCCAGGCACCAGCTTATGGAGAAGCAATGATAAGAGAGAAACCTGGGTTTGTGTGCTCGGATGAAAGACAGAGCCATAAAGAGCATGCTGGGGCCCCAGTAAAGCAGGGGGGCCTTGCCTAATCACAAGGTGTGGCCATGCCCCCTTTAAAAAAAACATGAAAAAGCTGCACTTTATGTCCTGCGGAGTGACACTGACCTGCACAGGGGGTGCCATGTGCCCTTCAACCAGGGACAGAACCAGGGGGGGTGAGGTCAGTGCGATTGCTAACCTCCCTCCACAGGCAGTGGGGACTGCTGCACTTACAGCAGCAGCCTCCATACACCCATCACAGCCCAGCACATGCTGGGGAGAGAGGCTGTGACTGCCTGACAGGTAAGAGGGAGGTGCAGACATAGACCCTTCCAACAAGCCTGGGCCTGGGTAATTAGTCCCCCTTACCTCATGGTGCCACTGAGGAAAGAGGGGGATAGGAGTTGTCTGGTGGGCTTACCAATTAGGTGGAGCCAAGCTGTACTTCCCATCGGGGCCCTACATTTCTCATAATGGGCATATGGCTGGGAGTAGGGGGGTACTTGTCCATTGGTGGGAGTCTCAGATCTGCTCAGAAATTTGGTAGAGGTTTGCTATTCAAATATGTGGTTGGTTAGATATCAATTCTAAATAGCAAGAAGCTAGTATAGATGACAACTGTTCATATATTCAGGATTGTCACTGTTATTTAAAGATTTGTCTACAGGGGTGTAGTATGGTATGCCGGCGGCCGGGCTTTCGGCGACCAGAATACCGGCGCCGGAAGCCCGACCGCCAGCATACCGACAGCGTGGCGAGCGCAAATGAGCCCCTTGCGGGCTCGCTGCGCTCGTCACGCTGTGGGCACGGTGGCGCACTATGCGCGCCATGCTATTTATTCTCCCTCCAGGGGGGTCGTGGACTCCCACGAGGGAGAAAATCTGTCGGTATGCCAGCTGTCGGGATCCCGGCGCCGGTATACTGTGCGCCGGTATCCCGACAGTCGGCACACTGAAGACCACCCGTCTACAGGGCAGCAATTAGTGTTGTGTGATTGGTGCTTCCACTTAGGATGTAAGGACGATGTGTAGGCACTATCACCGCCCCAGTGATACATGTGTCAGGCTTCCAGGACCCGCGGTATGATGAGGAAGAGCCCTGCTACAGCTCTGTTGTGTCTCAGTAAGTTATTTTCCCTGACAATGTATCTTTTACAGTGTTGACAGATTGTGTAATTCCATTGCTCTTGTTCTGAATTCAGGACACAGTATTATATAAAAGTGTCACCATAGTCACCGTAATTTGGTCGACATATGCAATATTGACATTAATAATGGCCACACCACAATGTAGACAGTTACGATGTCAACATTTTTAAAATGATGACGTGTGAAATGCCGACATTGGCAGAATGTCTAGATTCAGGATAGACTGCGGGCAGGAGGAGATGCTGCAGCTGCCAGGAGTAGGTAAGTCACCACTGGCCACCAGGGACAAACTGTCAACATTGTAACATGTCGACATTTCATCATTGTCTACATAATACATAATGTATACCACACCCACCAATATCAATATAAAAACTCACAAGAAATCTGCTGTACCCAGAATATAGAGAGAATGTGCTTAATCCATTCTACATACAGAAAAATGAAAATAAATAGATGACAGTATATAATATGCTTCTCACATAAAAATGCAAATTTTGACCAAAATATGAAATTGAAACTCTTTGGATAAATAACAATATCTCATCCAGTCTAGACATGCAAAAGATATATTTACTAAAATTAGATTTTCAGTGATTTCAAATTGATCAAAATCAATCTAAATCAATGTTTTGCTTCCAGGGCTAAAACACACATTTACTAACATTTAAAACACAATATAAAAAAAATCATCCGTTAGTAAATGTGTGTATAAGGTCTGTAAACACAACATTGATTTAGATAGATTTTTATTGATTTGAAATAGTTGAAAGACGACCTACAGTAAATACAGTATAGACCCATAAGTCTCAAATAGAGGAGCATAGTCACAATAAATCTATACTTGCAATGAGATTGCCAAATAATACATGGAAATCTAACTTTATTCAAGCATGAAACAGTGTCAATAAATTAATGTTGGGGAGGGAGGTTTTCGGGCAAATGGAAACAGAATGTGTTTGTTTGTTTATGCAAGTCTCCCGATTTTTGCGGCCCAGTCCACAGTCACCTTTAAATGGACATTAATGAAATGAGCAAACAGGTAAGTCTTCAGTATGTTTTGAAGTTTTCTGTAGTGGAGGCCTCTGAGACTGTGCCAGGAAGCGAGTTCCAGAGAGTTGGAGTGGCAAAACTAAAAGCTCAATCCCCATATTACAGGCAGGAGATTCTAGGGGATATTTTTATAGGTCAATTTTCATCGATTTTTAAATGATGGAAATCAATCTAATTCAATGTTGTATTTCAGGGGCTAAATACACATTCACTAAAAGATGTTTTTTTGATATTCATTTGTAAGTATTAGTAAACTTGTGTTTTAGCAAGTGGCGAATTCCCCCTTTAGGCACGAGAGGCACGTGCGTAGGGGCGGCAGTTGTATGCTTATGCTGGTACTGTCAGCCCAAAAAGCACCAGTAACTGCAAAATATTTTCACTGTACTGTACAATATGCCATCTTGAATGGAGTGTAAATGGGTAGCACATGCACTACTTAGTAAATATGTCTACATAATTAAAAATTAAAAGTCATAGTTTTTTTATTATTCCATTAAATTGACTATCATCAAATGAAGGCTTATAACCAGAGGCGTAACTAGGGTTTTCGGAGGCCAGGGCAAGATGAAGAGTGGCGCCCCAGCTCCCCCCCCCCACCACCAAAAAAAAAAAAATTATAATAAAAATAAAAAATCCACATCCCAAAAAAATATGCTTCGGCGCGCGCCGAAAAATGGGAATGGCCACGCAGCAAAAGGGGCGTCATCACATACCAGAAGGGGCGTGGTCACTGAAGATGGGGCGTGCCAACATGACTGTCACCTACCCCCTGCGTCGTCTCTCAGCACACTATCACCCCCCCCCCTTGTGTCGGCTCTAAGTACACTATCATTCAATTTTTGCACATTACGGCAGTAGAGCCCCTTTTTACACAGTACACAGGCAGAGTTCCCTTTTACACAGTACACACAGTACCAGATACACATTGTCCCACAGTGCCAGATACATATTACCCCACAGTGCTAGATAGACATTGCCCCACAGTGCCAGATACATATTACCCCACAGTGCCAGATACACATTGCCCCACAGTGCCAGATACATATTACCCCACAGTGCCAGATACATATTACCCCAGTGCCAGATACACATTGCCCCACATTGCCAGATACACATTGTCCCACAGTGCCAGATACGCATTGCCCCACAGTGTCAGATACATATTACCCCACAGTGCCAGATGCACATTGCCCCACAGTGCCAGATGCATATTACCCCACAGTGCCAGATACACATTGACCCACAGTGGCAGAGACACATTGCCCCACAGTGGCAGATGCACATTGCCCTACAGTGCCAGATGTACATTGCCCCACAGTGCCAGATGCACATTGCCCCACAGTGCCAGATGCATATTGCCCCACAGTGCCAGATACACATTGCCCCACAGTGCCAGATACACATTGCCCTCACAGTGCCAGATAAATATTACCCCACAGTGCCAGATGCATATTACCCCACAGTGCCAGATACACATTGCCCCACAGTGCCAGATACATATTACTCCACAGTGCCAGATACATATTACCCCACAGTGTCAGATACACATTGCCCCACAGTGCCAGATACATATTATCCCACAGTGCCAGATACATATTACCCAACAGTGCCAGATACACATTGCCTCACAGTGCCAGATACACATTGCCCCACAGTGCCAGATACATATTACCCCACAGTGCCAGATGCATATTACCCCACAGAGATACACATTGCCCCACATTGCCAGATACAAATTGCCAGATACACATTGCCCCACATTGCCAGATACAAATTGCCAGATACACATTGCCCCACATTGCCAGATACACATTGCCCCACAGATATACACATCGCCCCACAAAGAAACACATTGCCAGATACACATTGCCCCACAGAGATACACATTGCCAGATACACATTCCCCCCCCCTGCCCCCCCACCACATTGCCAGATACAAATTGCCAGATACACATTGCCCCACATTGCCAGATACAAATTGCCAGATACACATTGCCCCACATTGCCAGATACACATTGCCCCACAGATATACACATCGCCCCACAAAGATACACATTGCCAGATACACATTGCCCCACAGAGATACACATTGCCAGATACACATTCCCTCCCCCCCCCACCCCCCCCCCACATTGCCAGATACAAATTGCCAGATACACATTGCCCCACATTGCCAGATACAAATTGCCAGCTACACATTGCCCCACATTGCCAGATACACATTGCCCCACAGATATACACATCGCCCCACAAAGATACACATTGCCAGATACACATTGCTCCACAGAGATACAGATTGCCAGATACACATTCCCCCCCCCCCCCGCACCACCCCATCACCGCTCTCAACGCTGGCGCTGCCCAGGCCACTGCTATCTGCTATGTGAGGGAGGGGAGCGCAGCGCCTCTCCTGCCCTCAGTGCACCATGGAGTCTGGTCTCCAGCTGCCGGGCGCGGGTATCTTGGTGCCAGTTTGTTAGCCAATCAGAGCTCGCGGACTGGCAGCCAATCAGGAGCCGGTCCGCGAACTCTGATTGGCTAACAAACCAAACCAAGGAGACTCGTCCCGCAACCGCCTGAGACCAGACACAGCACATTGAGAGGCAGGAGAAGCACTGAGCTCTCCTCCCTTCACATAGCAGGGGGACAGCCCGGGGGCAGAGCTACAGTAGTGGGGGGGTGTGGGCATAATGCCCTGGCTGACGGCGGCGCCCCCCTCTGCTAGGCCTCTGCTTCAAAATAATCAATAAAATAGTAAAATTAGTCAGGTGGGGGGCAACTGTTACTGTTGTGCCTAGGGGTGCCCTCACCCCTAAATCCGCCCCTGGTTTTAGCCACTGAAGCAGATCATCGATTTAGATTTATTGCCATCATTTAAAAAACTTTGAAAATCAACCTTTTGTAAATATACTTCTACTGTAACTACAGCTAATAGTCCTTCATCTTCAGATGGAAGCGAGTGAGGAATGAGAAGCTGCTTCAGGCCTTGGTTATGTAGGGCTTTAAAAGTCAGTAAGCCAATCAGAGAAGGGAGTAGAGAATTACAACAACAATAATAATAATAATAATAATAATAATAATAATAAGAAGAAGAAGAATACAGCCCCTGTGAATGACCTGTGAAAACATAATCATGGTATAGAACTAATATCTTTATAAAGCCCCGTACACACGGGGAGATGTGTGCTGAGTGATTTAGTACAGACAGCTCAGCACACATCTCAACCCCCCCACCCCCCTCCCGCTCAGCACACAGCGCGATGTGCTGAGCAAAGGGGGGCGGACGGGGAGGGGGGGCACTCACTTCACACAGCAGTGAAGTGAGCGATCTACTAGATTTGGCATGCATGCATGCCAAATCTAGAGTCAGCGATAGCGACGCGCAGGGCTGCACATCCCTATCGCTATGGGCAAATACACAAAGAGATCCATGCTTAATTTCTAGGAAATCTAGTCAGATTGCTTAGAATTTAAGCACAGCTCTCTCCATGTGTACCCCCTTACTTTACAATTCTGGGGCATTATCTATAATGGGTGTACATGGGCCCCTGGGTCCAGGGGGCCTACACCGCACACCTTTGATCCATATAATTATACTAACTTCTCCAGAGTCCCACGTCAGACGGCGCTACAAACAGAAATCTGTAGCAGACATTTTCTGCGCATTTTTCCTGGAGAGATGTTTCTGTTAACATAACTTGGCTTCCAGGCTCCCAGAGACCTGTGCATGCACAGTAGGCCCCTGGCTTAGAGCCAGAGTCTACTGTGCTATCAGAGTGGAAGGGGCCGGCACGGAGCCTGCACACAGGCCCTCCCTTCTCTTAAACCGCCAGTGTTCTGAGGTTACTTTGGGGGACATTTACTAAGCAGTGATAAGAGCAGAGAAGTGAGCCAGTGGAGAAGTTGCCCATGGCAACCAATCAGCACTGAAGTAACATCTATCATTTGCATACTATAGAATTATACAGAGCTGCTGATTGGTTGATGGGGCACCTTCTCCACTGGCTCACTTCTCCGCTCTTATCACTGCTTAGTACATGTCCCCCTTTATCCTTTATGTACTACCACTATGTACAGATTGTAGTTTCATTGGGTCTCTGCTATGTTGCGTATCTCACTTAGTTGAATAGATTATAACTAAAACTTCTGCATTCTAAGTAAAAAAGAAAAAGAAAAAAGAAAAGTGAGTTTTTTTCAAAGAATTTCCACCTGTCTCCGTGTTGATTCTGCAAGCACAGTATTAGTGTAAGCGAACTGTATTACGTTCCCCACTCATAATTGCTTTCTGAGCACAGAGGTCCTTTCCATGCTTGTTAGGCTGCTGCTGTCTATTTGTATGTTAATAGTGTCATCCTTGCTTTATTAGGCCTGTAGATGAAAAAGCAGAAATCAGATGCTTTACTACATTCAGGCAGCACTATTAATCTGCAATATTTTTGTGCCAGCTTTAAACCATTTCAGCATCCTCTGCCCTAAATCCTCTTAATGAAAGAATGAAGAATGACAAAGTACCTCCTTTCATAAAGCCAGGGCTGTGCCAGTTCTCTTTCAGCATGTTCAGTCTCTGGAACCAAGGTAAATACACTGCTCCACAGGTGCCCTTCTTGTAATAACATCAGCCCTGGTAATCGATTAAACCCATGCCGACCTGATATGCGCTTGCTCCTTGAACCACGCATCCAGTAACCCGGTAACATGAATACTCTCATTTGTGACCAGTGGCGCAACTATAAAATACCTGAAGGCCCAAAAAGCTTCAGGTGCCCCCCCCCCCCCCCGTGGTACCTGCTGGTTGTCAGGGGTTCGTCTCATTGTCAGGGGTCCCCTCCTCCTCTGGCCGCCACCGTGGGGGCAGGCGTGACGGGACCACAGACGCCCGTAAGCCACCCAGCACCATCCAAGCCACCGCGGGGTCTGCAGTGGTTGCTACTACACCACTGCTTGTGACATGAACTGTTTGTTTTGTTACAATGAACAGCAAGAAAAACAGTTTCCTTTATCATAGAAGCATCCAAAAATGTTTGTGACAATTTTAAATTGTCTTGCCTCTTGTCTTTTTAGTGGGTGAATAATTTGTCAGGTTAAAGTCTTTTAACATCTATTAGATAAAGGTCTACATCCATTGGAGAAGGGCTGTTTAACCAGCTTTGTGCTGTATTTATGTTCATATATATAGACATCTCCTGATTGGCTGCCAAAAAAAGTAAGTGGATTTACCAAAGCTTAACTAATTTTCAATAGGAAGCTCTAGTAGCTAGCAGTCCACTACACATTAATCATGGAAATGAAAAGAAAAGTATTTATTAACCACTACAAGTATGGGGTAACATTAAATATTTATATAATAACAGTGAAAATATTGCAATTAAAGTCATTTCTATTAATGTAATTTTTAATTTGGAAGCGGACACAGATATTAATTTAAAATGAAAAAGAGGGCATGGAGATAGTTTACAATGAATAAAGGCACAGATATAATTTACGGTTACACAGGAGGTGTATACATAATAAACTATAAATAGAGGGGATTTTAACCCTACTAGACACCAGCAAATGCTACTAAGCATCCATTGTTTTGGGGCTTGAATGTACGATCGGATGCCCTGCTTAGAATAGCGGTGCTTTTCCATTACCATATTAAATTGCCACACTTTGCTACTAATTTGGGTTTTAAATACCTTGGTTTGGAGGGCAAAGTGGCTGGCTTTGGGTAGTGATTTTTAAACCTGTTGAAAAGGGTTAGGTATGAGATTGAGGTGCACGGGATGCTGGCGGTTAGAATGCCGACGCCGGCATCCCGATGATGAAGTTCCCGACGGGGTGAGTTTAGCATTCTAACTCACAACTCTACACCCCCTAACCCTAACTCTCCCTTACTGCAGCCTAACCCTAACCTCCCGCATTAGTGCCTAAACCTAATCTCACTGGTTAGTGCCTAAACCTAACCCCCACACCCCGCTGCCTAACCCCAACCCTCCCCCCTTAGTGCCTAAACTCAACACCCCCCTTCCCTCCCGGTAGTGCCTAACCACCCTCCCCGCAGCCTAACCTAACCTCCCGCATTAGTGCCTAACCCTAATCTCCCCTAGTTAATGCCTAAACCTAACCCCCCACACCCTGCAGCCTAACCCCAACCCTCCCCCCACAGTGCCTAAACTCAACACCCCCCTTCCCTCCCGGTAGTGCCTAACCACCCTCCCCGCAGCCTAACCCTAACCTCCCGCATTAGTGCCTAACCCTAATCTTCCCTAGTTAATGCCTAAACCTAACCCCCCACACCCTGCAACCTAACCCCAACGCTCCCCCCTTAGTGCCTAAACTCAACACCCCTCTTCTCCCCTGGTAGTGCCTAACCACACTCCCCGCAGCCTAACCCTAACCTCCCGCATTAGTGCTTAACCCTAATCTCCCGTAGGTAATGCCTAAACCTAAGCCCCCACACCCTGCAACCTAACCCCAACCCTCCCCCCCTTAGTGCCTAAACTCAACACCCCTCCTTCCCACCTAACCCCCCCTTCCCACAGCCTAACCCTAACCTACAACCGCAGCCTAACCCTAACCGTCCTGGGTGGTGGCTAAAGCTAAACCACCCCAATCCCCCCCCCCCCACACACACACACACACAGCCTAACCCTCCCAGCTATACTTACCTTCTGGATTATTTACGGGTTTTGGGAATCCGATGTTGAGATGCTGACATTTTCTGTTTTCTGACGGGTGACGGGATTCTGCCGTCAGTATTTTGGCTGCCGGGATACCGACAGCCGGGATCTTGAACGTAACCTGTCCTGTTCCCCCCCCATGGTGGAGTTCTTCAATTAAATTGTCATTTATTTAAAATTTTGTATGAACAGCTGTGAAATGAAGCTTTATATTTGTGAGTAAAACTAATTATCATGTGCAAGTGAGATTATTACAGTAGCATTTGAGCTTTACTTGTTTCTTTAAGAAAGAAAAAATCATTTATTTAGTAAAGTTGTAATATACATACTGTACAAACCATTAAAGGTGAGATATATCAAACTTGGAGAAAAATAAAGTAGAGAGAGATCAAGGGGTCTTTTCATAAAGTAGAGAAATGACCTGTTTTGGGGAAAACAGGAGTTTTCTCTGCTTCATGCTACTAATGGAGCAGGTTACCGTTGGAAAAGTCCTTGACTTCTCCAGCGGCCCGCCTGCTCCGTGGCAGAATTTCATCACCATACAGAACGTTAGTACTGTATGATGAGTGCGATTCATGAAGGAGCGGAAAGCCCAGCTTTCTGTTTCTCCATGGAGTTCAGGTTCGCCATCTCAGGATAGCGTAACCTGAACTGTGGTGCGGTAACTGCAGGGAAACAACGCTTCCCTGCTCTCTGTACAGCACCCAACAATAGCTCCGCCCCCTGACCTCCCATCAGCCACTGCAGCTTTGCGGGAGATCAGCTCGCGGTGCATGCACAGAGGGACCTGACGGCTAACTACAACATTGCAAAGGAGCACCGCTGGAGGAGACAGCATTGCTGGAGCCCGGGAAGGGTGGGTACTGTATACATGAATTGCTACTTAAAACAGCCATATATCGCATCGGACTCGTATCAATTAATTTTTCGTTTCCTATATTTATTTATTTATTAACAGTTTCTTATATAGCGTAGCATATTCTATTGCGCTTTACAATTAGAACAACAGTAATAGAACAAAACTGGGGAACAACAGTTATGCTGCTATCACATTGCAAATGCCGGATCCTACCCGGTAAGAGAAACGTGTACTTACCCGGTGGGATTCGGCATTTGCGCTCCGTTGCTGGCTTTCCGACCCGGCAATATACCGGGTCGGTTGCCATAGCAGCGGAGGGCGCAGCAGCAGCAGGGGCGGGGGTGGAGGCGGCGCCGGGAGATGAGCTCATCTCCTGCGCCGCCTCTGCCTATACTGTGAAGGTAGCGTCTAGATTCTCTTCGCGCTAAGGACCTTTCCCATAACCCCCTGGGTCCATGTCACAATCTATTTGGAATAGTAAAGTGTGGCGAGCAAAGCGAGACACTGAGCCCGATGCGTGGCGAGCGAAGCGAGCCCGCGAGGGTCCAATGCTGCATAGAGAAATAAATTTGCCCCAAACGATCGGAGAACGAAGGAGACATTTACATGCTGTAAGGGTGGAAGTGCTCTCCTGCCCTGTCGTTTTGTCACGTCCAGGTCCTTAGCACGAAGGCAACATAGACACAACCATACTGTGAATGGGAGCCGTGTCGCATCGGAACTGCGCCTGACCCGGTAATGAACCCGGTAATAACCCTTCATTTTTACCGGGTTGAATTACCGGATCAGACGACCCGCTAATTCACCAAAGGACCTTTCACATCGCACACGGACCCGTTTCGACACGGCAATATGCCGTGTCGATACCGGGTTTTTAGTGCGATGTGAAAGGGGTATAATAGAACAAAACTGGGTAAAAACAGACAGACATAGAGGTAGGAAGGCCCTGATCGCAAGTTTACAATCTATAGGATGAACAGACCGCTAAGTAGTAGTATTATTATTACCAGTTATTTATATAGCGCACACATATTCCGCAACGCTTTACAGAGAATATTTTGCCCATTCACATCAGTCCCTGCCCCAGTGGAGCTTACAATCTATATTCCCTACCACATGTACACAGACACATTCATGCTAGGGTTAATTTTTTGTTAGGAGCCAATTAACCTACCAGTATATTTTTGTATTGTGGGAGGAAACCGGAGTACGCGGAAGAAACCCACGCAAGTACGGGGAGAATATACAAACTCCGCACTGTTGGGGCCATGGTGAGAATCGAACCCATGACATCAGTGCTGTTAGGCAGTCATGCTATCCATTGCACCATCCGTACTGCCCCGAGTATCAACCAATCAGCTCCTAACTGTCATTTTTCAAACACAGCCTGTAAAAATACAGTTAGAAGCTGATTGATTGGTACTTATGGCTCTATGTACTAAGACCTAGAGAGAGATAAAATGGATGGAGATAAAGTACCAACCAACCAGCTCTTAACTAATTTTTCAAACACAGCCTGTAACATGGCAGTTAGGTTGATTGACTGATACTTTATCTCCAACCACTTTATCTTTCTCCAATGTTTAGTACATAGACCCCCTAATCTCTCTCCACTTTTTCTTTCTCCGAGCTTTGATAAATCTCCCCCTAAATTTGAGAGTTTGGGGGATATTCAATTTGGTCCGAAGAGACATCGGGAGTAAAAACCCCCGATGTTTCTTCGTGTGCTGCGGTCAGGCTATTTAATT
The DNA here is from genome assembly GCF_028390025.1 of Pseudophryne corroboree. Lineage (NCBI taxonomy): Eukaryota > Metazoa > Chordata > Amphibia > Anura > Myobatrachidae > Pseudophryne > Pseudophryne corroboree. The sequence goes on along the minus strand of NC_086454.1, from coordinate 265,594,455 downwards.
TGCTCGGCCGGTAACAAGTCCTCTTACACCCGAAAACACACAGGTTCAGTGAAACCTGTGTGTTTTCGGGTGAAACAGCCCCGTTTTCGGTTGAAAACGGGGCTGTTATAGGGCATTTTGCTTCGCCTGCCGGAGGCAGGTGAAGCAAAACCCCCGATAAGCCGCGGCACGCGCCGGCTTATCGGGGCCAATTAAATAGCCCCACCGGCCGATACTTATCACCCAGCACCCCGGGCCAAATTGAATATCCCCCTAAATGAGAAAAATAACAGTTGTTTTCCTATCATACATTGTTGTATTACCTTAATGTATCTACAATACTGTTGGAGACATGTACTAAGCAGTGAAAAGAGTGGAGAAGTTGCCTTTGGCAACCAATCAGCTGCTCTGTATAATTTTATAGTATGCAAATTATAAATGTTACTTCAATGCTGATTGGTTGCCATGGGCAACTTATTCAATGGCTCACTTCACTCTTTTCACTGCTTAGTACATCTCCCCCTGTATGCTCTTTCTTCAAGTGTATGAACAATTTAACCCTGTTAAGTCCATACTGAAGTGAAATTTCCTAGTACCAGTACAAAAATATACATATTTTTATTCAATAAGCCTTATCTTTTTTATTCATTTTTTCTTGTATTGTTCATAAATGTATAAACAGAAAAAGAAAAGAAAAAACTGTTTATTATACTCCCCCTAGAAAAGAGGGACAGCGGTCTTGATTATTAGTAAGTAATTCAATTTATTCTGTGACCCACAGATATATAAACACATTGAAATGATTAATTACAAGCAGGAGCCATTTCAATGGAAACCTAATCTAAATAAAGGGATTTATTTCCAAGGCTCAAAGCGTAAATCTCACTTTTTTCTCCTGCTCTAGAATCTGTTGGCGGAAAACACTGAGAACGTCAGGTTTTGTGCCTATATAAAGAGGGTCGAGCAAAATCAACAAAGTGGATTATCATGAGATTTGTGATGGTGAAACAAGTGACTGAGTTTGGGAGGTCATCTTGGTTACTGTTTTTTAACTACTGTAAGTAAATTATTTCTGGTTACTCTTATGGTTTGGTGATAATTGACCATTTCATTTGAAAACAAAAATTTTATTAAAAGTAAACATTGGCTAATTTTTCTAAAGATACAATTAAAAACACCTTGGGGTTTATTTATAAATGTAGTAAAGCGCTTTTCTCCTGCTTATTAGCAGGGAAAAAGGTTTACCTTTTTAAACCACCTAACTGCCTACTATTCTTTTCAAAAACTGCTCAGAAATTGTTATATTTTTCTTTTATGATTGAATTAGGTAGAGAACATTTATTGAAAGTATATCCAATACAATTTTATAAAAAAACAAACCAAAAAAAATGTAAATAAATAAATAAATAAAATGTAAAATAAACATTGGTACACCAGAACATTGTGACCATTGATGATTGGATCATTGCGACCATTGAGACTTCAGTTTCCCTACACCTGATCCTGTCTGCAGCCTTCGGGGGCTTCAGAGGGAAGGTAAGCGCTGCCTTTTTACATTTCCCTAGCGCCTGTTGATGTCTGCAGCTGCTAGGTGGGGGATGCCACCAGGCTGGCCAATCAGCAGGGATCGGCAGCACGGCAGGCACAGAAGGGGGAGGGAACCAGGAAGCAGAGGGACCAGAAGTCGATCTGTGAGCACCAACGGAATCTTCCTGCAGCCACACAGAAAGCTTTCTGACAGGTCGCATCTAATGTGACCATGTCAGGGTGGTCAGCCTGGTGTGGTCGTATATGATGCAACCATGCCAGGCAAGTGGTTAAAGAATGAACAGTGGTTTAAAAGTAATTTCACTGCTGTTTCACAGTACACAAATCAGATGTGCTGGTCCCATAGATGACTAATAGTGGGGTTCAAGCACTTCTGCAATTAAAAAAAAGGAAGGATACTGTAGTATCCCCTTGTGACACTATTCTTGAAAATATAATGCCATATGAAGATGGTATTAAGTGTATTCACCCAACGGCACTCCAGAAGGAAGCAGGGAAGAAAATGATCTTTTCCTGCTCTCTCCCATGATCCTCTTGGACTCCCAATTTGGCTCCACCCCCTTTGGCAGAGCAGGTGTGGCGCATGTTGACTCTCCCACCTTGAATTGGCATCTGATGTCACAGAGAGGTGAGTCACATGGCCACACTAAGCAGGTGCAACATCGAACCCTGCGCAGTGATGTTATTGATGTCTTGTGCAAATGAGAGAGATATCACATCTACAGTAATTAAGAGCTCGCTTGGACAGACCATTAGAACATGATCTGTCCCATCATTATAAAATAAATAAATAAATAAATAAATACAAACACTATTTCCAGAGGAAAAGCATCATAATGGGGTGAGATGTATCTTGCTAATTTTTCACTTTTATTTAAATAGACCCCTAATTTTTAGCTCAGTGTTAGGCAGAGGCAATTCCCTCTATTCAAATATAATCTGTGTTGTGTATAGAGATGAGTGGGTTCGGTTTCCTGAACCGAATAACATACCCCCCCCAACCCACCCCCCACCCCCTGAATATCATGTCCCGAGCCTGGATCCGAGTCTGGCTCAGGACTTCCTGCCAGACTCAGAAACCAGAACGAGGCAAAACGTCACCATCCCGCTGTTGGTTTCTCGCGGGTTTTGGATTCCATATAAGGAGCTGCGCGTTGCCGCCTTTTTCACTCCATTCCCGGAGAGTGTAGCGAGAGGTCTTGTCTCTTTCCTCAGTGTCTGTCTGTGCGGGAAAGTGGTGTGGCGACCTGCTCTGTCTTATGTGTCCTTCCAGTGCTGTCTTGTGCTGCATCAGTCCAGTGGTGGTGTCTTGTGCTGCATCAGTCAATTCACAGTGGTGGTGTCCTCTGCTGCCATATGTCCAGTGCTACTGTATAAGTCCAGTCCAGTGGTGCTGTGTTGTGCTGCATCAGTCCAGTGGTAGTGTCTTGTGCTGCCATATGTCCAGTGCTGCTGTATACATCGAGTCCAGTGCAGTGGTGCTGTGTTGTCCTGCATCAGTCCAGTGGTGGTGTCTTGTGCTGCATCAGTCCAGTCACAGTGGTGGTGTCCTCTGCTGCCATAAGTGCAGTGCTGCTGTATAAGTCCAGTCCAGTGCAGTGGTGCTGTGTTGTGCTGCATCAGTCCAGTGGTGGTGTCTTGTGCTGCATCAGTCCAGTCACAATGGTGGTGTCCTCTGCTGCCATATGTCCAGTGCTGCTGTATACATCGAGTCCAGTGCAGTGGTGCTGTGTTGTCCTGCATCAGTCCAGTGGTGGTGTCTTGTGCTGCATCAGTCCAGTCACAGTGGTGTCCTCTGCTGCCATATGTCCAGTCCACTGGTGCTGTGTTGTGCTGCATCAGTCCAGTAGTAGTGTCTTGTGCTGCATCAGTCCAGTCACAATGGTGGTGTCCTCTGCTGCCATATGTCCAGTGCTGCTGTATACATCGAGTCCAGTGCAGTGGTGCTGTGTTGTCCTGCATCAGTCCAGTGGTGGTGTCTTGTGCTGCATCAGTCCAGTCACAGTGGTGGTGTCCTCTGCTGCCATAAGTGCAGTGCTGCTGTATAAGTCCAGTCCAGTGCAGTGGTGCTGTGTTGTGCTGCATCAGTCCAGTGGTGGTGTCTTGTGCTGCATCAGTCCAGTCACAATGGTGGTGTCCTCTGCTGCCATATGTCCAGTGCTGCTGTATACATCGAGTCCAGTGCAGTGGTGCTGTGTTGTCCTGCATCAGTACAGTGGTGGTGTCCCTGTGCTGCCATAAGTCCAGTGATACTGCCGTATAAGTCCAGTGGTAGTGCCGCATTAGTCCAGTGGTAGTGCCGTATAAGTCCAGTGATACTGCCGTATAAGTCCAGTGGTACTGCCGTATAAGTCCAGTGATACTGCCGTATAAGTCCAGTGATAACTCCGTATAAGTCCAGTGGTACTGCCGTATAAATCCAGTGGTACTGCCATATAAGTCCAGTGGTACTGCCATATAAGTTCAGTGGTACTGCCGTATAAGTCTAGTAGTACTGCTGTATAAGTCCAGTGGTATTATTGCCGTATAAGTCCAGTGGTATTATTGCCGTATAAGTCCAGTGATACAGGTTGAGTATCCCATATCCAAATATTCCGAAATACGGAATATTCCGAAATACGGACTTTTTTGAGTGAGAGTGAGATAGTGAAACTTTTGTTTTTTGATGGCTCAATGTACACAAACTTTGTTTAATACACAAAGTTATTAAAAATATTGTATTAAATGACCTTCAGGCTGTGTATATAAGGTGTATATGAAACATAAATGAATTGTGTGAATGTAGACACACTTTGTTTAATACACAAAGTTATAAAAAATATTGGCTAAAATTACCTTCAGGCTGTGTGTAAAAGGTGTATATGTAACATAAATGCATTCTGTGCTTAGACTTAGGTCCCATCACCATGATATCTCATTATGGTATGCAATTATTCCAAAATACGGAAAAATCCCATATCCAAAATATCTCTGGTCCCAAGCATTTTGGATAAGGGATACTCAACCTGTACTGCCGTATAAGTCCAGTGATACTGCCATAGAAGTGCAGTGGTATTACTGCCGTATAAGTCCAGTGATACTGTCGTATAAGTCCGGTGGTATTACTGCCATATAAGTCCAGTGATACTGCCGTATAAGTCCAGTGATACTGCCGTTTGTGTGTGGTTTAAGGGTACACTCTCCTGTGCCACCAATATTGTGCGTGTATTACATCTGGGCAAATTCCAACACGTCCCATGTTTTGCATATACAATTAATTCGGTGATGCAGAATTTTTTGAGAAATGACAGGGGCGTGCAGGAGATGCTGTCGGTGGCCCAAAAATTACGGGCCACTTTCAACATTCAGCCACTGCGTGCCACTCTTAGATGGGCCAGGTGTTTGTGCCGCACATTTGTGTCGCTTAGCTTAGCCATCCAGCTACCTCATTGCACATCTTTTTCTTCTTTGCATGATGTGCTGTTTGGGGCCTATTTTTTAAATCTGCCATCCTGGCTGACACTGCAGTGCCACTCCTAGATGGACCAGGATTTTGTGCCGCACACTTGTATCGCTTAGCTTAGTCATACAGCTACCTCATTGCACATCTTTTTCATCTTTGCATGATGTGCTGTTTGGGGCCTATTTTTTAAATCTGTAATCCTGTCTGCCACTGCAGTGCCACTCCTAGATGGCGCAGGTGTTTGTGCCGCCCACTTGTGTTGCTTAGCAAAGTCATCCAGCTACCTCGGTGCAACCTTTTGGCCTAAAAACAATATAGTGAGGCGTGAGGTATTCAGATTAGACTGGAAATGAGTGGAAATGAATGTTATTGAGGTTAATAATACTGTAGGATCAAAAGTACCCCCAAATTCTGTGATTTTAGCTGTTTTCGTGGGTTTTTCAAAAATCGTCCATATCCAAAACCAAAACCCGAAAGGGTGGTTTTGGCAAAACCAATCCAGATCCAAAACACGAGCGAGGATCCAGATTCAAAACCAAAACACAAAAATCGAAAAGTGCCTATCTAGTTGTGTATGAATTCAATCTGCATTTATTTCTATTTCAAAGGTGTCACTGCCCCAAACTATCACTGAACATTCAGCAAAAGTAAAAAAGAAAACAAAGAAAAGAGAAGAGATTGTTGGTGTGAATTCTTTAAATACAAATATTAAATAGCATTCCAATCATTTGAAATGTTTATCTCTTTAGGTTACTAAAATTAGTCAGCAAAATAAAATATAAATATTATAAAATATGTAATTCAGGGTTTTAGTATATTTTCTTTTTAATTTTCCTCTTTTTATTGCACTTGGGTCTTCATTTAATCACAGAACATATTTCAGGCTCACCTTTTTAATATTGAGCTATATTTGCAAAATTATCTTCTGAATCAAATCATATATAATTTGTTAAACAGTTTATTATACAGTATGTATGTATATATATATATATATATATTTTTTTTTAATGTTTTTGATGGAGCAATTTATTGTTTTAAGGTGGGTACACACTTAGCGATAAAGTAAATGACGTTGCTCATTTTTACCCTTTCTAAGGGATGTCGCCCAGTGTATATCCCGCGCAGCCCCGCTGGTCGTTAACGACCCTCAGTGTTGGCCGTGCATGCAGCTCAATTTGGACTTATCGTCTAAAACTGCATGCTTCGGCGCGGCATGACGTCACTGTGCAATATCATTAGTGATATCGCACAGTGTGTATTCCCGCCATCGGGTGGCCTGGCTCGGGAGGGGAAACACCGAACACATTGCCTAGTGTGTACCCACCTTTAGGATTATTCATTTAACATAAACCAGATTTATAATTTTTTTTGTCTCTGGGATTTATTTAACAATTGTTATTTGTCTAATTCCTTTGTCTTTATTTATTATTTATAAATGATGTGGCTTGATTATTATGCTTTCATCTCATTGTGGTTAGCAGGTATTCATGAACTGAATACTCCAATTGTAATTAGTTATCTATTAGTGATGTACTTGTTATTATAGTTCAAATGTTTAGCCGCTATAACCCTGTTGACTCACCATATACAGTAATTTTCTCATGATCTACAATCTGATTTCATATAGCTTTCTTAGCCATTTCTTCATTTCTCTGCTGGTCATTTGTCCAATTAGTTACTTAAGTTGAATTATCAAAAATTCACTTACAATAATATAGATTCTCCAAACTTTTCTCCTACATACTCGATAGTGGCTTTTTATTTTACTATTGCATTAACTACTGTAAGTATAAATAAGATTATATCAGAGTATAGCTTCTATAATTCAGAGATTCAGCAGCATCCAATCATGTGGCACACGCGTTTCACTTGTGTGGTAGACTAAAATCTAAGTGAGGGAGGACAAATTATTTAAAAGATAAGCAGTCAATTGCAATTGTTTTTAGTCTTGTTATCCTATTATAATATCAAATTGTGCGATGGTCCACTCCATGTGACCTAATTTGTGAGATCAATAAAGATTTGATACTTACTCTTGCCAATCGTATTCTTACTTTCAAATCAACAAGTCTAGATGCTAACCAAATAGCATAGTTTTCCAGCTGTGCTCTGTTTATAAACAAATCACAGGCTGTTGGTTATTAAACCATCGCTGTCTAATTAAATTCAGCATTGTATATAGATCACCAACCCATCGTCTGCTTAAGGAATTTTGTATATTATAGATTCATAAAATATTGTAATAATAACGTTAATTTGATCGATAATGGCAATTAAGATTATTTAAATCGAATGATTGGGATAAAGTCATTGATTTCATATATTATTGTTCAATATCTCTATAATCCGTGTAACAAATTAAAATTATGTCCATGGTTTTATGCATTCTCTAAATTGTAACAGTCAGCTATTCTTATTTTAACCCTGGTAAAGAATAAACTATATGTGCATAATAAATATTTTGTGGATCAAAAATTACATACAGTAGGTGACTTGAGTTTTGTCCCCAAATATAAAATATGTTTTTGTCATAGTGATTAGGCTTTACTTAATTTACACATTATGTACTGTATTACCATGTCAGTAATTAATTATATGACATTGTAATTGATATCTGTAACCAGAGTTAACTCAATATATCTCAGCCACAATAGTATAGGTTGGATATAGATGTCGTTATATTCACAAAACACACATTCCTACTCTCACAATGCTAAACAAGGGTGTGCATAAGTTGGAGTACAACTGGTTCCACTTGTTGTACCTCTTATTTGGAGATATAATTTTTCATTAAGTACAAAATATTTATTTGCATGTACAGATCTCAACCTTTTAAGAACTATTGAACATAATCAAATTGGAATAAGGTCTAACTGTACACTTGTATGAAATTAGACTACTTTCAGTAGCATGGCCTAAACTGCCTACATGTATCTTGTGAGTGGTACTGCTATGGGCATGGTGACTCTGTGAGCCATGACGGGTGTTGGATAGTATATAGAAGCTGAACCATACCTATATCAACTAATATACAGAAGCTGAGCCATAGCAAGTGTTGGATAGTATATAGAAGCTGAGCCATATCAGGTGCTGGATAGTATATAGAAGCTGAGCCATATCAGTTGTTGGATAATATATAGAAGCTGAGCCATATGAAGTGGTGGATAGCATATAGAAGCTGAGCCATATCAGGTGTTGGATAGTATATAGAAGCTGAGCCATATCAGGTGTTGGATAGTATATAGAAGCTGAGCCATATCAGGTGTTAGATAGTATATAGAAGCTGAGCCATATCAGGTGTTGGATAGTATATAGAAGCTGAGCCATATCAGGTGTTGGATAGTATATAGAAGCTGAGCAATATGAAGTGGTGGATAGTATATAAAAGCTGAACCATATCAGGTGTTGGATAGTATATAGAAGCTGAGCCATATCAGGTGTTGGATAGTATGTAGAAGCTGAGCCATATCAGGTGTTGGATAGAATATAGAAGCTGAGCCATATAAAGTGTTGGATAGTATATAGAAGCTTAGTCATATGAAGTGGTTGATAGAATATAGAAGCTGAGCCATATCAGGTGTTGGATAGTATGTAGAAGCTGAGCCATATCAGGTGCTGGATAGTATATAGAAGCTGAGCCATATCAGTTGTTGGATAATATATAGAAGCTGAGCCATATGAAGTGGTGGATAGCATATAGAAGCTGAGCCATATCAGGTGTTGGATAGTATATAGAAGCTGAGCCATATCAGGTGTTGGATAGTATATAGAAGCTGAGCCATATCAGGTGTTAGATAGTATATAGAAGCTGAGCCATATCAGGTGTTCGATAGTATATAGAAGCTGAGCCATATCAGGTGTTGGATAGTATATAGAAGCTGAGCCATATCAGGTGTTGGATAGTATATAGAAGCTGAGCCATATGAAGTGGTGGATAGTATATAAAAGCTGAACCATATCATGTGTTGGATAGTATATAGAAGCTGAGCCATATCAGGTGTTGGATAGTATGTAGAAGCTGAGCCATATCAGGTGTTGGATAGAATATAGAAGCTGAGCCATATAAAGTGTTGGATAGCATATAGAAGCTTAGTCATATGAAGTGGTTGATAGAATATAGAAGCTGAGCCATATCAGGTGTTGGATAGTATGTAGAAGCTGAGACATATGAAGTGGTGGATAGTATATAGAAGCTGAGCCATATCAGGTGTTGGATAATATATAGAAGCTGAGCTATATCAGGTGTTGGATAGTATATAGAAGCTGAGCCATATCCGGTGTTGGATAGTATATGGAAGCTGAGTCATATGAAGTGGTGGATAGTATATAGAAACTCAGCCATTTCAGGTGTTGGATGGTATATAGAAGCTGAGCCATATCCAGTGTTGGATAGTATATAGAAGCTAAGCCATATGAAGTGGTGGATAGTATATAGAAGCTGAGCCATATCAAGTGTTGGATAGTATATAGAAGCTGAGCCATATCAGGTGTTGGATAGTATATAGAAGCTGAGCCATATCAGCTGTTGGATAGTATGTAGAAGCTGAGCCATATCAGGTGTTGGATAGTATATAGAAGCTGAGCCATATCAGGTGTTGGATAGTATATAGAAGCTGAGTCATATGAAGTGGTTGATAGAATATAGAAGCTGAGCCATATCAGGTGTTGGATAGTATATAGAAGCTGAGCCATATCAGCTGTTGGATAGTATGTAGAAGCTGAGCCATATCAGGTGTTGGATAGTATATAGAAGCTGAGCCATATCAGCTGTTGGATAGTATATAGAAGCTGAGCCATATCAGGTGTTGGATAGTATATAGAAGCTGAGCCATATCAGGTGTTGGATAGTATATAGAAGCTGAGCCATATCAGGTGTTGGATAGTATATAGAAGCTGAGCCATATGAAGTGGTGGATAGTATATAGAAGCTGAGCCATATCAAGTGTTGGATAGTATATAGAAGCTGAGCAATATCAGGTGTTGGATAGTATATAGAAGCTGAGCCATATCAGGTGTTGGATAGTATATAGAAGCTGAGCCATATCAGGTGTTGGATAGTATATAGAAGCTGAGCCATATCAGGTGTTGGATAGTATATAGAAGCTGAGTCATATGAAGTGGTTGATAAAATATAGAATCTGAGCCATATCAGGTGTTGGATAGTATATAGAAGCTGAGCCATACCAGGTGTTGGATAGTATGTAGAAGCTGAGCCATATCAGGTGTTGGATAGTATATAGAAGCTGAGCCATATCAAGTGTTGGATAGTATATAGAAGCTTTTAGTTGTTGTGCGGTGTATATATAGTAGGACAGTGCATAATTTTGCTGACCACCAGTATATAATATATAGCAGTACGGTACAGTAGGCCACTGCTCTACCTACCTCTGTGTCATCACGTATACTATCCATCCATCCCTGTGGTGCATTTAAGTGGTGCGGTGTATATATAGTAGGAGGACAGTGCATAATTTTGCTGACCACCAGTATATAATATAGAGCAGTACGGTACAGTAGGCCACTGCTCTACCTACCTTTGTGTCGTCAAGTATACTATGCATCCATACCTGTGGTGTATTTAAGTTTTGCACAGTATATATATAGTAGGAGGACAGTGCATAATTTTGCTGACTACCAGTATATAATATATAGCAGTACGGTACAGTAGGCCCCTGCTCTACCTACCTCTGTGTCGTCAAGTATACTATCCATCCATCCCTGTGGTGCATTTAAGTGGTGCGTTGTATATATAGTAGGAGGACAGTGCATAATTTTGCTGACCACCAGTATATAATATATAGCAGTACGGTACAGTAGGCCACTGCTCTACCTACCTCTGTGTCGTCAAGTATACTATCCATCCATACCTGTGGTGCATTTTAGTTGTTGTGCGGTGTATATATAGTAGGAGGACAGTGCATAATTTTGCTGACCACCAGTATATAATATATAGCAGTACGGTACAGTAGGCCACTGCTTTAACTACCTCTGTGTCGTCAAGTATACTATCCATCCATCCCTGTGGTGCATTTAAGTGATACGGTGTATATATAGTAGGAGGACAGTGCATAATTTTGCTGACCACTAGTATATAATATATAGCAGTACGGTACAGAAGGCCACTGCTCTACCTACCTCTGTGTCGTCAAGTATACTATCCATCCATACCTGTGGTGCATTTCAGTTTTGCACAGTTTGCTGACCACCAGTATATAATATATAGCAGTACGGTACAGTAGGCCACTGCTCTACCTACCTCTGTGTCGTCAAGTATACTATCCATCCATACCTGTGGTGCATTTCAGTTTTGCACAGTTTGCTGACCACCGGTATATAATATATAGCAGTACAGTACAGTAGGCCACTGCTCCACCTACCTCTGTGTCATCAAGTATACTATCCATCCATACCTGTGGTGCATTTCAGTTTTGCACAGTTTGCTGACCACCAGTGTATAATATATAGCAGTACGGTACAGTAGGCCACTGCTCTACCTACCTCTGTGTCAAGTATACTATCCATCCATACCTGTGGTGCATTTAAGTTTTGCACAGTATATATATAGTAGGAGGGCAGTGCATAATTTTGCTGACCACCAGTATATAATATATAGCAGTACGGTACAGTAGGCCACTGCTCTACCTACCTCTGTGTCGTCAAGTAAACTATCCATCCATACCTGTGATGCATTTAAGTTTTGCACAGTATATATAGTAGTAGGCCGTTGCTATTGATATATTACTGGCATATAATTCCACACATTAAAAAAAGGAGAACAAAAAATGTGGAGGGTAATTTAGGGAAAGATCAAGATCCACTTCCACCTCGTGCTGAAGCTGCTGCCACTAGTCATGGCCGAGACAATGAAATGCCATCAACGTCATCTGCAAAGGCCGATGCCCAATGTCATAGTAGAGAGCATATAAAATCCAAAACAATAAAGCTCAGTAAAATAACCCAAAAATCTAAATCAAAATCGTCTGAGGAGAAGCGTAAACTTGCCAATGTGCCATGTGGCAAGGAACGGCTGAGGGCCTGGCCTATGTTCATGGCTAGTGGTTCAGCTTCACATGAGGATGGAAGCACTCATCCTCCTGCTAGAAAACTTAAAAGAGTTAAGATGGCAAAAGCACAGCAAAGAACTGTGCATTCTTCTGAATTACAAATCCCCAAGCAGAGTCCAATTGTGTCGGTTGCGATGCCTGACCTTCCCAACACTGGACGGAAAGAGGTGGCGCCTTCCACCATTTGCACGCCCCCTACAAGTGCTGGAAGGAGCACCCACAGTCCAGTTCCTGATAGTCAAATTGAAGATGTCACTGTTGAAGTACACCAGGATGAGGATATGGGTGTTGCTGGCGCTGGGGAGGAAATTGACAAGGAGGATTCTGCTGGATAGGTGGTTTGTTTAAATCAGGCACCCGAGGAGACACCTGTTTTCCGTGGGACGAATATGGCCATTGACATGCCTGGTCAAAATAAAAAAATAAAAAATCACCTCTTCGGTGTGGAATTATTTCAACAGAAATGCGGACAACTGGTGTCAAGCCGTGTGTTGCCTTTGTCAAGCTGTAATAAGTAGGGGTAAGGATGTTAACCTCCTAGGAACATCCTCCCTTATATGTCACCTGGAGCGCATTCATCAGAAGTCATTGACAAGTTCAAAAACTTTGGGTGACAGCGGAAGCAGTCCACTGCCAACTAAATCCCTTCCTCTTGTAACCAAGCTCCTGCAAACCACACCACCAACTCCCTCAGTGTCAATTTCCTCCTTAGACAGGAAAGCCAATAGTCCTGCAGGCCATGTCACTGTCAAGTCTGACGAGTCCTCTCCTGCCTGGGATTCCTCCGATGCATCCTTGAGTGTAATGCCTACTGCTGCTGGCGCTGCTGTTGTTGCTGCTGGGAGTCGATCGTCATCCCAGAGGGGAAGTCGGAACACCACTTGTACTACTTCCAGTAAGCAATTGACTGTCCAACAGTCCTTTGCGAGGAAGATGAAATATCACAGCAGCCATCCTGCTGCAAAACGGATAACTTAGGCCTTGGCAGCCTGGGCGGTGAGAAACGTGTTTCTGGTATCCACCGTTAATTCACAGGGAACTAGAGAATTGATTGAGGTACTGTGTCCCCGGTACCAAATACCATCTAGGTTCCATTTCTCTAGGCAGGCGATACCGAAAATGTACACAGACGTCAGAAAAAGAGTCACCAGTGTCCTAAAAAATGCAGTTGTACCCAATATCCACTTAACCACGGACATGTGGACAAATGCACCAGGGCAGACTCAGGACTATATGACTGTGACAGCCCACTGGGTAGATGTATTGCCTCCCGCAGCAAGAACAGCAGCGGCGGCACCAGTAGCAGCATCTCGCAAACACCAACTCGTTCCTAGGCAGGCTACGCTTTGTATCACCGCTTTCCATAAAAGGCACACAGCTGACAACCTCTTACGGAAACTGAGGAACATCATCGCAGAATGGCTTACCCCAATTGGACTCTCCTGGGGATTTGTGATATGGGACAACGCCACCAATATTGTGCGTGCATTACATCTGGGCAAATTCCAGCACGTCCCATGTTTTGCACATACATTGAATTTGGTGGTGCAGAATTTAAAAAAAAACGTCAGGGGCGTGCAAGAGATGCTGTCGGTGGCCCGAAGAATTGCGGGCCACTTACGGCATTCAGCCACCGCGTGCCGAAGACTGGAGCACCAGCAAACACTCCTGAACCTGCCCTGCCATCATCTGAAGCAAGAGGTGGTAACGAGGTGGAATTCAACCCTCTATATGCTTCAGAGGATGGAGGAGCAGCAAAAGGCCATTCAAGCCTATACAGCTACCTACGATATAGGCAAAGGAGGGGGAATGCACCTGACTCAAGCGCAGTGGAGAATGATTTCAACGTTGTGCAAGGTTCTGCAACCCTTTGAACTTGCCACACGTGAAGTCAGTTCAGACACTGCCAGCCTGAGTCATGTCATTCCCCTCATCAGGCTTTTGCAGAAGTAGCTGGAGAGATTGAAGGAGGAGCTAAAACAGAGCGATTCCGCTAGACATGTGGTACTTGTGGATGGAGCCCTTCATTCGCTTAACCAGGATTCACGGGTGGTCAATCTGTTGAAATCAGAGCACTACATTTTGGCCACCGTGCTCGATCCTAGATTTAAAACCTACGTTGTAACTCTCTTTCCGGCAGACACAAGTCTGCAGAGGTTCAAAGACCTGCTGGTGAGAAAATTGTCAAGTCAAGCGTAACATGACCCGTCAACAGCTCCTCCTTCACATTCTCCCGCAACTGGGGCTGCAAGGAAAAGGCTAAGAATTCCAAGCCCACCCGCTGGCGGTGATGCAGGGCAGTCTGGAGCGAGTGCTGACATCTGGTCCGGACTGAAGGACCTGCCAACGATTACTGACATGCCGTCTACTGTCACTGCATATGATTCTGTCACCATTGAAAGAATGGTGGAGGATTATATGAGTGACCGCATCCAAGTAGTCACGTCAGACAGTCCGTACGTATACTGGCAGGAAAAAGAGGCAATTTGGAGGCCCTTGCACAAACTGGCTTTAGTTTACCTAAGTTGCCCCCCCTCCAGTGTATACTCCGAAAGAGTGTTTAGTGCAGCCGCTCACCTTGTCAGCAATCGGCGTACGAGGTTACTTCCAAAAAATGTGGAGAAGATGATGTTCATCAAAATTAATTATAATCAATTCCTCCGTGGAGACATTCACCAGCAGCAATTGCCTCCAGAAAGTACACAGGGACCTGAGATGGTGGATTCCAGTGGGGACGAATTAATAATCTGTGAGGAGGGGGATGTACACAGTGAAAGGGGTGAAGAATTGGACGATGAGGAGGAGGTGGACATCTTGCCTCTGTAGAGCCAGTTTGTGCAAGGAGAGATTGATTGCTTCTTTTTTGGTGGGGGCCCAAACCAACCAGTCATTTCAGTCACAGTTGTGTGGCAGACCCTGTCGCTGAAATTATGGGTTTGTTAAAGTGTGCATGTCCTGTTTATACAACATAAGGGTGCACCTCTTTTTTCTTTCATTTTTCTTTGCATCATGTGCTGTTTGGGGACTATTTTTTTGAAGTGCCATCCTGTCTAACACTGCAGTGCCACTCCTAGATGGGCCAGGTGTTTGTGTCGGCCACTTGGGTCGCTTAGCTTAATCACACAGCTACATCATTGCGCCTCTTTTTTTCTTTGCATCATGTGCTGTTTGGGGACTATTTTTTTGAAGTGCCATCCTGTCTGACACTGCAGTGCCACTCCTAGATGGGCCAGGTGTTTGTGTCGGCCACTTGGGTTGCTTAGCTTAGTCACACAGCTACCTCTTTGCACCTCTTTTTTTCCTTGCATCATGTGCTGTTTGGGGACTATTTTTTTGAAGTGCCATCCTGTCTGACACTGCAGTGCCACGTCTAGATGGGCCAGGTGTTTGTGTCGGCCACTTGGGTCGCTTAGCTTAGTCACACAGCTACCTCATTGCACCTCTTTTTTTTCTTTGCATCATGTGCTGTTTGGGGACTATTTTTTTGAAGTGCCATCCTGTCTGACACTGCAGTGCCACTCCTAGATGGGCCAGGTGTTTGTGTCAGCCACTTGGGTTGCTTAGCTTAGTCACACAGCTACCTCATTGCGCCTCTTTTTTTCTTTGCATCATGTGCTGTTTGGGGACTATTTTTTTGAAGTGCCATCCTGTCTGACACTGCAGTGCCACGTCTAAATGGGCCAGGTGTTTGTGTCGGCCACTTGGGTCGCTTAGCTTAGTCACACAGCTACCTCATTGCACCTCTTTTTTTTCTTTGCATCATGTGCTGTTTGGGGACTATTTTTTTGAAGTGCCATCCTGTCTGACACTGCAGTGCCACTCCTAGATGGGCCAGGTGTTTGTGTCGGCCACTTGGGTCGCTTAGCTTAGTCACACAGCTACCTCATTGCGCCTCTTTTTTTCTTTGCATCATGTGCTGTTTGGGGACTATTTTTTTGAAGTGCCATCCTGTCTGACACTGCAGTGCCACTCCTAGATGGGCCAGGTGTTTGTGTCGGCCACTTGGGTCGCTTAGCTTAGTCACACAGCTACCTCATTGCGCCTCTTTTTTTCTTTGCATCATGTGCTGTTTGGGGACTATTTTTTTGAAGTGCCATCCTGTCTGACACTGCAGTGCCACTCCTAGATGGGCCAGGTGTTTGTGTCGGCCACTTGGGTCGCTTAGCTCAGTCACACAGCTACCTCATTGCGCCTCTTTTTTTCTTTGCATCATGTGCTGTTTGGGGACTATTTTTTTCAAGTGCCATCCTGTCTGACACTGCAGTGCCACTCCTAGATGGGCCAGGTGTTTGTTTCGGCCACTTGGGTCGCTTAGCTTAGTCATCCAGCGATCTCGGTGCAAATTTTAGGACTAAAAATAATATTGTGAGGTGTTCAGAATAGACTGGAAATGAGTGTAAATTATGGTTATTGAGGTTAATAATACTATGGGATCAAAATGACCCCCAAATTCTATGATTTAAGCTATTTTTGAGGGGTTTTAGTAAAAAAACACCCGAATCCAAAACACACCCGAATCCGACAAAAAATTTTCAGGGAGGTTTTGCCAAAACGCGTCCGAATCCAAAACACGGCCGCGGAACCGAATCCAAAACCAAAACACAAAACCCGAAAAATTTCCGGTGCACATCACTAATATGTGTGTGTGTGTGTGTGTATATTGTGTGTGTGTGTGTGTGTGTGTGTGTGTGTGTGTGTGTGTGTGTGTGTGTGTGTGTGAAAAATGGGTAATTCAGTCTAGTTAGCCCATAAATTAAACTTTAAGTTGGGGTAACCCATTCCACACATGGGTGACGATCTGGGTTATTCTCGGGTCGTCACCCCTCACTCTGGACCCAGGTCATCCAGGTGACCCATTGCTATTGCCTTTGGCCAATCAGTTTCTCTTAGGTGTTACCCTGCTCATGAAGACCCAGGTCGCACCTTTCAGTCCTACGCTGGGTCGTATATCCGGGTGCAAGTCCCCGGAAAAACCCTGCTAGCAAGCAGTGTTGCGGACCCCGGACTCTTTACCTGAGTAGACCTTTCAGGCATAAGTCAGAGCCAGGTTGATACACATTCATGTGTAAAAACCCGTGTTTTAAGCTTATGTATGAAAGAGGTATAATAGTCCAGGTTATAAGGATAGCCATGCTTAAGCACTTTTTGATTTAACCATCTGCGCTCAAGCATGGATATCACTGAAATCTGGACTGTTAGTGAGCCTTGAGGAGGCTGAGAAACACTGCTATAAACCATACTGTGTATATCTAAGTCCAAATTGCCTACAAAATGTACAATTGCATACAAAATTACAATTTTATTTATTTGTATTGATTCTAAAAATATGTACATACAATTTATCCTATAAGTTTGTGATTCCCCCCACCAAAACTCGTGGATAGCACATACAGTATATTGCTTTTATATATATAGTGGTGTCTAAACATTTTATCAAATAACAATTGTTTTTATTGTTTTGTATTGGTTTACAAATGTTGGGTCTACAAATAATGCAATTGGGATCCTTCACAAAGGGCTGGAAAGCCTGAAACACGTTGGTGAGCGCAAAGAGACCGGATCCTGAATTCCATCACATCATCTCCTCCGCGCCGATGGGCGAGAGAGAGAGAAGACTTTAGCGGGAACCAGCCGGACGGAGAGGCACCGCAAACAACATTAAAAAGGAAGGCAGCGGTAGGGACAGAAAGTTAGAATCCACTTTGCCATACCTCTGCATACTACCTACAATCGGTCCTGACCACCGGCAATATACGGAAACCCCAACACAAAGAGAATGGATCATTGACGGACTCAAACACATACACTGAAAAGGGCTGCTAATCATTGTTTTACTAACCTCCCTTTTTTCACAGGTATTAGTGCTTTCACACATATTCAGCGCTCCAAGTTATATTTTATTATTGCTACCTTTTATCGGAGCCACTTGTACATTTATATATATTCATACACAAGCGCGGGTATCATTCATTTTAATCAAATACCACAATGTGATGAGAGGGGGTTCAGGATAGTGTAATATATTGTACAGTATGTCCCAAATTAATTTTTTTGAAGGACCTACTAGAGCTATGATGTAGTGGAGGGACTGATAATGATTGTTTTCCCCTGTTCTCCTGGATCCTCCTTCCAGTCCAGGGTGTTCACTGGTGACATCACCAATTGCAGTCACCGCTCTAATGAGAAATTACACAGTACATCTTCATCCATTACACTTTGTTCTGCTTCTGTTTTCTTGGCCAAGAACCCATTGGAATAGTTTCCAAAGTACACAAAGACGTGAGCAATTATTACAGAACTAGATGCTTCATCGCGCCCTACGGGCGCTCTTCACACCGTCGCAAGGGGCTACGCCCCCTTAACCCTTGCATGCCTTTCTGGGGTTCAATATTTGTATTATATAAAGTATTACCTGCATTCCTTTGTTAGTGGTTAAATATTGCACAATGAAAGGGCGTGCGATGGTGAAGGAGGCGCAGCCCCTTGCGACGGCGTGAACAGCACCTGCAGGGCATGATGTACAGAATGTAGCGGGTGCGGGGGGGACTGCGGATGGTGTCTGTAGATGCTGCAGGTGGAGGGGGGGCAGAAGTGGGGGTGGGGCCCGGATGGGGAAGAGTCGGGAGGTGCTGCGGGTGGGGGAGGGGCAGAGGAGTGGGGGATGCAGATTGGGGAGGGGTCCGGAGGCACTGCAGGTGGGGGAGGGGCAGGGGTGCCATGGGTGGGAGAGGGGCAGGTGTGGGGATGTTGTGGATGGGTGAAGGGTTCCGGAGGTGCTGTGGGATGGGAAGTGGCGGGAGTGGCGGGAGTGCCGGGGGTGGGGTAGGGGTCCGCAGGCGCCATGGGTAGGGGAGGGGCAGGTACGGGTGGTGCGGCGCATAGGGAAGGAGGTCCGGAGGTGCTGCTGGTGGTGGAGGGGCAGGTGCGGTGGTGCCATTGGTGGGGGAGGGGTTGGTGAGGGGGGGACCACGGATGGAGGAGGGTGTCTGCAGATGCTGCGGGTGGAGGGGGGCAGGTGTGGGGGGAGACATATAAAGGGGGTGGATGGTGGAGGGGGCCTGGAGGTGCTGTGGGTGGTGAAGGGGCGGAGGAGTGGGAGCCGCGGGTGGTGTAGGGGGTCTGGAGGCACAGCGTGTGGGGGAGGGGTGGAGGGGAAGCTGCGGAGGTGTGGTGCATTAGGGAGAGGTCTGGAGGCACTGCGGGTACTGTACCTGCCAAAAAGGTAGTTGGAGGGTATGCAGTAACAGGGCCAGGACAGGGGTGACAGGGTCAGAACAGGGTTGATGGGGCCAGGACAGGGGTGACAGGGTCAGAAAAGGGGTGACGGGGCCAGGACAGGGGCGACGGGGCCAGGACAGAAATGACAGGGACAGGATAGGGGTGACCGGCCAGGGTAGGGGTGGCAGGAACAGGACAGGGGTGACAGGGCCAGTATAGGGTTGACAGGGCAAGCACAAGGGTAACAGGGCCAGGATAGGGGTAACAGGGCCAGCATAAGGGTAACAGGGCCAGCATAAGGGTGACAGGGCCAGCATAAGGGTGAAAGGGCCAGGATAAGGGTGAAAGGGCCAGGATAAGGGTGACAGGGCCAGGATAAGGGTGAAAGGGCCAGGATAAGGGTGGCAGGGCAAGGCCAGGGGTGACAGGGACATGACAGAACACAGGGCACGGGAGAGATTGGTATTAGGGACAAAACAGTGGTGACAGACAGATGTGTCTTACCGGAGTCACTGCTGCTGGCTGCTTCTGTTCCACTCCAACCTGTTGGGATCTGCTGCTGGTGGAGACTTGGCATGGCTGACTCTCTTAGGCTGGAGTCCTGCTTCCTCTGCCCGTCCTCATCCCTCCCCCCCTCCTCAGTCACACACCGCAGACCTCGCGCAGCTGCCGGGCACTGTGGTAAGGGGAGACTGGGAGTGACTGGTTAGCCCCCAGGAGATGCTGCGGCTGGAGGGAGGAGGGGGTCGGAGCCTGCAAGCAGCTCGGACTTCTGCAGCGTTACCCGCCGGCTAAAGTGTGTGAAGGAGCTGGGCGCACCTCACTGTGGGTGGCAGCGCTGCAGCTAGCAGTGGGGTTGCCGGGGCTGGAGATAACAGAGGCAGTACGGAACCTGCACAGCGGCAGGTGCCCCACAAAACTGCAGCTAAGAAGCGTGGAGTGTGCCAGAAAGTGACGCTCCTCCGCGCCAGAGAGGGGGGGGGGTCAAGCACACAGTGAGCCGGTGCCCGTCTGTCTGTACGGCATACCCCCTCACACACCCCCATACCTCCCAAATGTCCCGATTTTCGCGGGACAGACCCATTTTTTTGGGTCTGTCCCGCTGTCCCACCCGCGGATCGCAGTGTCCCGCGGTAACGGGGGGTCAGTTGGAAAGCTCCTGTACTCGCTGTTCTGCTTAGCAGAGCAGCGGTGAATAGTGGAGACAGAGGGAGAGGGGGCATCAGGGGGTATGGATTAAGGGGGGGTTCCAGCAGCAGAGCCGGATTAAGGGGGGGGGGGGGCAGGGGGTACGTACCGTTGGCCCCACAGTTTTAGGGGGCCCCCCGGCTCGAGTGGCTCTGTCCCAGCTCAGAAGCCCCCCCCCCCCCCCCGTCCTGCCAGCAACAACGGCAGCATTGTGCTACTGTCAGCACACGCTGCTGCGTGTTGGCAGGTCTGTGGTGTTGCAGGGAGGCAGCAGTCTCCCTGCTTTCTTCTGCCTGTGCGGGTGTGTAGGTGGGAGCGACCACCTCCTCTGGATTTACCCCTAGGTGAGGGGCCAAAATTCCATAAAAAAAAAAAAAACACGGAATTTGCGTAAGGGGGCGTGGCCTCGCGTCCCGCGATTAGGCCACGCCCCCAACCCACAGCAGGCACAGCAATGAGATAGGGCTCCCCTGTCTCAAGTGCCCTGCCCCCGTACTCATAATCAGCCCCTGGGGGCATGCCAGCAGCTCACAGAGCACTGGGCATGCCCCCTCATTGACGAAAACGGGGCCCTCCCGTGAAGCAACACCCACTTTTCGCCGAGTATGTGTCCCTCCTTCTGTCTGAAGAAAGCTCCTGCAGAAAGCTGGGAGGTATGCACCCCTGCCTGTGCCATGCCCATACTATCTGCTTCTGCTCCTAGTCTCCTGTAGATTTGGCCAGATCTGTGACTCATTTGACTAACTCCGCCCACTGTTGTGACTCCGCCCAGCGTTAGCAAATGAATCACAAAGTCACAGATCTGGGCTATTATATAGGAGATTAAAGATGAGGGATGGCCTCTAGAAGAATCATCAAAGGTAGCCCCTAATAGATCAAACGCATGTACAATTAATAATGTAATCATAAAATATAGGCACCTATTAGTGTGCTAATAATTACCAGACTTTGCATATTTTTGGGTAGTCCCCTCGCGCCTTGGCTGATTTGGCCCCCAGTCCTGGATATAGGATAGCGTTTACAATTTATTGTAGATTAAAATATCAAGCTATGTGCTACAGTGATTGTAGCTTTAAAGTATTTGGGAGACTATGATAGTCTAGAACCAGCTTGAAGACAGGCGAAGGCAAGTGATCTGTATGTTAATTATTTGCCCTCACTTATGCAGCACAACAAAGAGTTAGCCATAATATGGTGACCATGTTTACAGAGATATATAACCACAAAATAAGTAGTTGCAGTGTTACTGAAACATATTCCAGTGCCAGTTTTAAAAACCTGGGATTTGGTAAATTGTTGATATTAAAGGTATCTTCATATTCCTACAGGGAAGGATCAAGTAGCAAGAGGACGCCTTATAACTGTCTTCAAGCTTGGGGGGTGATTCAGATCTGATTGCTGGGCTGCAAACTTTGCTGTTTTGTGTACAGATAGTTGCTGCCCCATAAGGGGAGTGTAAATACAGCGTGCAAGTGTGCGATCGTATGTGATTGTGTATACCGAGCTCCAAAAATCCAGTGTGTGCAGTCTGTATGCAGCCCAAGACTTAATCATACAGTGCGATAAGAAGAGGCTGATCAGGGCCAGAGCTGACGTCCGACACCCTCCCTGAAAATGCTTGGGCATGCCTGTGTTTTTCCGGACTCTCCCAATAAACGGTCAGTTAGCACCCACAAATGGCATCTCCCTGTCAATCACCTTGTGACCACACGGGCGATCAGATTTTTCACACCATCCCGTCGTTGACCATCGATGCCTTTGTTATTGTCTGATGCGCGTGAGCATTGCGGTGCATACACATGCGCAGTTAGGACCTGATTGCCCACTGTTCGAAAACGCACAGCATCGATCAGATCTGAATCACCCCCTTGGCCTGGTCCATCCCCAGCATTGGAATAAGTGGGGGCAATGCAATTCTCTTTGCAGGGTATGTACTGTAGCTCCTGAGGTGCAAGCAGAAATTCACGTTAACTAGTGTCTCAGGGATAGTCACAGTAGATTGTTGCAGGGATTGCACCCAGCATTTAAGTCAGAAAATACAGTTTTAGGTCCAGGCGCAATGCAGGCAACTGAATTGCTCCGGACACTTAACCCAGAACGAAATCCCCGCAAAGAGAATTGAATTCCTCCCAGTAATTCTAGCCCAATCGTTGAGCCAATCACAGCTTGCTGCTTCAACAGGCAAAGAGCAGCCCTTTGCAATCGGAGTCATTCAGTCTGCAGCCAAGAGAGGATCTACAAGCAATACTTCAGAAGAAGAAGAAAACGATAATGAAAGCATCAAGAGGAATGCCAAGTCAAGTGAAAGAAGATCGCAACTGCATGAAAAACATAAATGCATCGAAACCCTTTTGGGGACATACTTGCATGGCATGTTTTTAGATGCTGCTTGATCTATTTGAGTGTGTTCAAAGCATCTTACAGAACCGCACTTCTTGTTGTAAGCCTATTCTGTACATATCCATGAGTAGTTAACAACAGCAGCTTAGGCTGTTTTTTCTCCTATTCATGTCAATGATATATTCATTTTAAATTAAGCTATAAGCATATAGAAGCCCCATTGAAATGAATTAACAAATGAAATTTTATGGATCTCCACTATGTTGTTAATTCCCCCCCCACAGCAATAGAGATTCAATAGTTTATACTGGAGTGTGATCAAAGCAAGGAGACCCTGTGACTCCCCCTCGCCACCATCTAGTCACATAATTGGCAGTGCGGAACAAGACTTGGGATCAGCTAAATGGCTTGTTTGCAGTATTTGGATTCAAATTAAGAAAGATTTCAACTGAATCACAAATTACAAACTCTTTAATTCATAAAGTGGAGAACAAAAGTATTTGAAGAATTTTTTTTATTACAATAATACATAATAATTTAACAATCATGTGTGCAGGTTATTTGCCAATTTGCCACTAGTTTTGACACCACAGGGTTCCCAATATTCCTCATTACCCAGTCTTCCACAGCCCAGGGATCCAGAAAGAGCCTCAATATTTTAAGAAAACTGGACTGGTAATCTCTGTCAATCTCTGTCTGGGAAAAGTGCCTAATGCCATCCTTTCTCAACACAGAGGCTCAGACCTGCACTGTTTCCATTAGCAAGACATTCCACATTAGTTTTAACTGGAGTCAGCCCAGGCTGTGCAGCACTGTGGCTAGCTGTGGAATTTGGGAGGGAGGCATTCTGTTGGATTGTATCGTTATCACTGGAGTTTTCCCATTCACTTCAATGAACCATGCATTACAATGCGGTTTTGACATGTAGTACACATGCTGAAAACCCCATTAAAATGGGTTATTGAAATGAATGGGAAAAGCTCTGTACCACATGCCAATGAAGCAAGCGGAAAGCAGTCAGAATCTCGGCTGTCGGTATCCCGGCAGTGAGAATACAGATATCGGAATACTGACCCTATTCTGAATACCGGCACCAGCATCCAGAAGAGTACACCATCCCGGTGCCGGAATACTGACAGCTTGGATCCCGAATGCGGAGTGACCGGCCCGCAAGGCAGGTTAGCCACAGTGGGGGGGGGGGGGAGTTAGGTTTAGACTGCTGTGGGAGGTTAGGTTGCATCCTGGGGGGTTAGGGTTAGGCTGCGGGGAGGGGGGTTTAGGGTTAGGCACCTCCTCAGAGGTTTAGGGGTAAGCTGCTGGGGGAGGTTAGGTTTAGGCATTAGGGTTAGGTACCAAGGGGGGTGGTTAGGGTTAGGCTGCGGGGAGGGAGGGTTAGGTTGGGGGACACCTCCAGTGCGCATGCGCAAATCACTCGGAAATGGCCGCAGCGGACATTTTCTGAGTGATCTGTGTCCACACAGCAGAGCCTCCGTCGCGGGACTCCGGAGGAGTAAGTATAGTCTATGGCGGAAGTGTGTGCAGTGTGAGCCCCCTGGACCTAGGGGCCCATGTGCACCGCGCACACTGCACCCATTATAGAAACGCTTATGCTCCCAAGCAATTTTGGTCTGAGGAAGCCGCTGACATTAACTAAGGCAGGGAAACGCGTTACCACTCTTTTCGGAACAGTAGCAGCAGCAGAGGTCAGCTGCATGCTTCTAGCCGGAGCTACACCAAATGGGAGACAGTACCGCTTTTAGCGTGAAGGAGCCAGAGACAGGAGCGATTCGGAGCTAGCGGCTCAGCACCGCTGACAAGTACATACCATGGAAATTACTCTGACTGTCCGCAATATCTGGACTTTTAACAGTACAGAATATATTACAGCCCCTGGATGGGAATTGTGACTTACCACTATAACATCAGCTATGTGTTACTCTCCACGGGATATGGCCACACATAAAGGATATTATAACCAGTAGCCGCAAGGATTGTGAATATAAGTGGTTTTGTACAATCAGACATTGCTCCTTTATGCTCATACGTCTCAGAATCTACTTATGCTCCAAGCTTGTAACTTGTTATTGCTAACTTGTTATTGGGGTTTTAACAGCGGAATCTCATTAATCATGGCATGCTGAACTTGCTTATCTATTGGCTTCATGTGCACTTTATTCGTGGATAAAAATTCTGAGATTGCTGTAGCTGGACGTCTCCTATGTTAATTATTGTTTTTAATAATATAACTTTTGTGTATTAAATGTGTGTTATTATATTGCCGGCCGGTAGATATATGTGAAGTGTATTTTTTAATTGTATTTTGGATTATATTAAAACAAGATAAAAGTACATACAGATGGCGCCATCTTTATCTTGGCCTTTAATAGGATTAATTGAGCCAGGGCAGTCAGACTTAATCCCCTGCTGTATTGTTCTCTCTGTATTGTATTGCAGCTGGGAACAATAGATGAAGAGCTTATGCTAATAAACCTTGGTGCACCTAGGCGCAGCAGAGAAGCTAAGATAAGCGTGGCTCCATCTGTACCATATACCAACGCTTTTCATACAAGTTTTCTTTTTTATGGGGCTGAGTATACCTCCTTGAAGAGCAGCAGGTATTTTGGTAACTAATAGGCGCCTGGTCGTCCACTTGTTTTTGCTCCCAAGCAGCATATCTAAACTACATATCAGAAGAATGACCAATCTCAGAGTGTTTATACAGTATGCGTTTTCACATGCCAAGTACAGGACAACGTAAGTACTATGGAAAGATCCAAAAACATACTGTAGATATGTGATGAACATTATCCAGCCAGTCATTTCAACATTGTTGATATAATGTAAAAAACGAACAGTTTTAGTGGGTGCCTGGCAATTTCTATTGTCTTGAATGTCCTGAAGATGGAATATCTCAAACTTCTTTCAGTTCAGACAGGATTGCTGTCTTTCAGATCTGATTATTTTTCCACTAGGTTGCAGCATTAGAGTTAATAAAATTAATTTGCAAATGATCTTCCTGTGAAATGGGAGATATAATTAAAGGTATTTTTAAACATCAATTATTTCACTCAGCCAATGTTATTGTTGCAAGTAGAAAGAAAATAACAGTGGTTTAAGTGGGTCAGCACAGGCCATTTCCTCACAGTGAAATGGTTCACTTATGAAACAATATATTAGAAACTTGCATTGCACATGGTGTAACGTTGCCCAGTACAGCATGTGAGAGTTCAAACCAAGATTTTTAGAGCAGCTGTTTACTTCATAAATGGCTGACATCCAAACTCATGAACCAGAATGATGACTGACATCTCCAGTTTCCTGAGAGTTCCTGCAGCTGCTCTACTGGTGTGCTGTGGTGGACAAAGTGGCCATTATAGGTTTCTTCATGTATGGAAAGTATTGCAGTATGCATATATTTTCATGGTGCAACATGCAAGATGTCATATTTATTAACTGCCAAATGTGCAAATTTTGGTTCAGTATATTTTATCAACATTCATTGTATCAGTGTTCATAATACAGTGTTGACATGACAATGTGAGCATGGTTGTAATGTCAACATGTAGCATGTCAAGACCGATGAAATGTCCACATGATTAGAATATTGCCAAAATGTTTCTGGTGGTCTAGCGGCAACTTACCTGGTTCTTGTGGGTTCGACAGCTCTAGCGGTGTCTTCCAGGTCCAGTGGTCAGCTGATGGTGAGACCCAGCAGTGTCACTGACCCCTAAACCTGCACTAGTGCCTAAACCCTAACCTCCCTTGCTGCAGTCTAACCCTAACCTTTGCCCTAGTACTGAACACTGCCCTCCATAGCCTAACCCTAACCCTCCGCTGCCACAGCCTAGCCCTAACCTTTGCTTTAGTGCCAAATCCTCCCCTACCGTAGCCTAACCCTAATTCTTGCACTAGTAGTGCCTAACCCTCCCCTTCCGTAGCCTAACCCTAACTCTCTGCTGCCATATACACTTATAGGTACAATAACATGTATTTCCACTCAGGCACTTCTCCAAGATTAACATGTAACAGCAAATTTCTGAATAGAATACAATTTCTTCACAACTCTATTATTCCTCCTCTCCGTATTTTATAACCTGTGGAGTGTGTGCTTATGTTTGCCTTGCAGACAAGACATCATTTTTCACACAGAACAGAGGAAACAAATAGTGCAGCGATCCTCAAAAAAGTAACAGACTTTAATAAAGCACAAAGCATTAGATAAATACAAGCATATCACATCATCCTGCATGAACTCGTCTGTGACCCAAATGGTGTCCCACCAGCACACTGAGTTGATATTTTGCAACCAGGTAAAGCAGAGTCCTGGAAACACAGCTTACCCTCCAGGGGGATATCGGATGGTGTAATCAGAACCAGGATGGAAAGATAGATGGCACAGTCCAACTCAATGCGTTTCGGATATAACTTTTTCAAAAGCAGATATTGTCAACTTGGCAGACACTTCTTTTATACCTATATATCCCATAAGCCCTCCCACACAAACACAATTAATGTGCATCAGCTGGGAGAAATAGAGACCCATCATTCTGAATCCACAATGGCGGCCACTACATCCGGTCATACTTTCCAGACTCAAAAGGCGATAACCGGATCCAGTATGGCAGCTCTACTTCCGCTTTCCGGTCATATGCGATTGACATGCGTTCCAATGTCCGTGAAATATCGGAAGTCTTTTATCAATAGTGTTCATAATAGAATCTCTGAATCAGTCCTCAAATTGAATAAAGAAGGCTCTATAAAGTGCATGGTATAGTGCAGACATATATAAAAAAGAGATAAAAGAGAGATAAAAAACACATCACAAAAAATACATAAAAACATTAAGTTGAAAACCACTTTAATTCAAAATCCCCATTAAGACCACATGGTATTAAGGTTTTTAAATAAAAAAAATCCATCTCATTTCTGTTTTTGCTAATTTGGTTTCAATATTTTTGTTTCTCCAAGTACCACTTACTTATTCTAGACCCCAAAAGTTTTCGATTTCGCACTCTTTCGATTTTTGGCACTGTTTAAAATGCATAGAAAGGGTGTTTGTCTCTAATACCTTCCAACTCTTATATATATGCTCACAGAGCCGAGTTTTTAACATTCTGTGGTCTTGCCCAGATACAGTAAACTACTAGAGATTTGCGGCGGGCACTTTTCGTGTTTTGTGTTTTGGTTCTGGTTTCATGCTCGTATGTTGGATCTGGATTGGTTTTGCTAAAACCACCTTTTCGTGTTTTGGTTTTGGTTTTGGGTCTGGATGATTTTTTTTTTAAATAAAAACAGCTAAAATCACATAATTTGGGGGTATTTTTGAGCCTACGGTATTATTAACCTCAAATACATTCATATCCACTCCTTTCTAGTCTAGTCTGAACACCTCACCCCTCACAATATTGTTTTTAGTCCAAAAGGTTGCACCGAGGTGGCTGGATGACTAAGCTAAGCGACACAAGTGTGCGGCACAAACACCTGCCCTATCTAGGAGTGGCACTGCAATGGTAGACAGGATGGCACTTAAAAAAAATAGGCCCCAAACACCACATGATGCAAAGAAGAAAAAGAGGTACAATGAGGTAGCTGTATGACTAAGCTAAGTGACACAAGTGTGCGGCACAAACACCTGACCTATCTAGGTGTGGCACTGCAGTTTCAGACAGGATGGCACTTAAAAAAACTAGTGCCAAACAGCACATCATGCAAAGCAGAAAAAGAGGTGCAATGAGGTAGCTGTATGACTAAGCTAAGCGACACAAGTGTGCGGCACAAACACCTGGCCTATCTAGGAGTGGCACTACAGTTGCAGACAGGATAGCACTTAAAAAAACTAGGCCCCAAACAGCACATGATGCAAAGAAGAGAAAGAGGTGCAATGAGGTAGCTGCATTACTAAGCTAAGCGACACAAGTGTGCGGCACAAACAACATGGGACATGCTGGAATTTGCCCAAATTTAATACACGCACATTATTGGTGGCACAGGAGAGCGTACTAAACCACACACACAGACGACAAAGCCTGTAAAATTAATTTGGATAATAATAACCCTTTTATGTGGAGCTATTATAATAATATGCAGCACAGGCGAGTGAACCCCTACACCACACAGGGCAAACCCTGTAAAAATTATTTGAAGTAAATAATATACAGCACAGGACAACACCACTGGACTTATGGCAGCACAAGACACCACCACTGGACTGATGCACCACAAGACAGCACCACTGGACTGGACTTATACGGCAGTACCACTGGACATATATGGCAGTATCAGTGGACTGGATTTATACACCAGTACCGCTGGAATTATACGCCAGTACAACTGGAATTATACGGCAGTACCACTGGATTTATACGGCAGTACCACTGGACGTATACGGCAGTATCACTGGGCTGGATTTATAAGACATAACCGCAGGAATTATACGCCAGTACCACTGGAATTATACGGCAGTACCACTGGACATATACGGCAGTATCACTGGACTGGATTTATACGCCAGTACCGCTGGAATTATACGGCAGTACCACGGAATTATACTACAGTATCACTGGACCTATACACCAATACCACTGGAATTATACGGCAGGATCACTGGAATTATACGGCAGTATCACTGGAATTATACGGCAGTACCATTGGAATTATACGGCAGTAACACTGGGCATATACGTCAGTATCACTGGACTGGATTTATACGCCAGTACCACTGGAATTATACGTCAGTATCACTGGAATTATGTGGCAGTACCACTGGAATTATACGACAGTACCACTGGACATATACGGCAGTATCACTGGACTGGATTTATACGCCAATACCGCTGGAATTATACGGCAGTACAACTGGATTTATACGGCAGTATCACTGGATTTATACAACAGTACCGCTGGACATATACGGCAGTATCACTGGACATATACGGCAACACAGGCACACCACCACTGCAAGTGTAAGAGTGCAATGTCAGGGCGTATAGGGTCTGCTGCCGTGCAGCTGTACCACTTACCGGACGCCGTACGCTCTCACTCGCAGGTGCTGGAACACTCGAGAGTCCTGGAAGCCCTTCTGGACGACACGGGCACGAAAACCTAAGAGGAAGAAGTCCGTTGAATATCGTCTCCCCAAACCGTGGATCACAACACCTATGTGGCTGAGGAAAATGCGCCTTCGGGCTATGTGGGGGTCTTCACCGGCGTCCGCCTCAGAGCCCGAATTTCACCTATCGGCACTTTCGCACCAGGTGGAAATTCCGCCTTGCACAGCCGTGCAAGGCTCACCGTTGCCCTGAAGGAAGGGAGATAGAAAGGACACAACCAAACACTCAGACTGTGGTTACTCACCGTCTCACACTCCGGTACTCCGATCTTCTCCAGTACAGGTCCCTGTAAGGAGGCAAGAGAAAGAAAACCGCCGTGCAGGGCCTAACTAGACCTA
Organism: Pseudophryne corroboree; assembly: GCF_028390025.1. Classification (NCBI taxonomy): domain Eukaryota; kingdom Metazoa; phylum Chordata; class Amphibia; order Anura; family Myobatrachidae; genus Pseudophryne; species Pseudophryne corroboree. Next base: position 265,564,229 of record NC_086454.1, on the reverse strand, counting down.
GTGTCACACCTTATCCTAACTACAACTGCAGAGCCCTCAAACTAACTCTGTGAGTGTGGTGCAACCAAACTAGGCACAAACTTCATAACAGTAACTTGCCCTGCACGGTAACAACACACATCGGAATACCACATAACACGGTGCTGTCCTTGTAAATACCTACCGCCGGATGCAGGGGGTGAGCGCCGCACAGCCTACTCACCTCCTATGCCTTTCCCGGTTTGGGCCACTGGCCTATCTACCTTACCCCCAAGAGTGGTCTGGGCCTGGTGCCCAGTACCACCTTATTCACCTTGGGGGGAGTACTTACTCGCTGGGCCTAGCGCCCCCTGACTGCGCCCAGGCCGGAGGCCTGACTTCACCCACGGGCCTAGCGCCCACCTAACTTGCTGCCCGTTGGGTGACCTGGGCCTTGTGCCCCGGGTCACCTTATATGTATCCCTGGCGGCCAAAATACACTAGGGCCTAATGCCCTCTAATGTTCACACAGGCCTAGTGCCTGAACGTACCCCCGGGCCTAGTGCCCGCCTACCGTGTGGCGGAGGGTGACTCGGGCCTAACGCCCGAACCCCCGGGTGGCAGAGTGGTCGGGTCTGGGCCGGCGGGCCACGGGCCGAGTGGCACCCCGACTATGCGTGGCCTCGGCCCAGACTTGCCGACACTATTGCGCCACGGGCCGGAAGGGCCCGACTAAATACCCACAGGCCGGGAGGGCCTGAATGTGCCCACGGGCCTAGTGCCCGATCACCTGGTGGTCTAGGGAGGCGGAATTACAAATAAGTAAAGTAGGCCCAGGGCCTCTTACCAGGACCGGTGGGAGAGGCTGTGGAGGGGAGCTTCGTTAGCTCTTTTGCTTCCCGCTCCAAACAGCACTCTCCGCCGATCGTCCGTCTCCGCTGGGCCTCCGCCGCCTCCGTCCCGTCTTCTGCTGATGTCTACTGCCTCTTCCGGCGCCGCTGTCGTCGTCCGCGCTGGCCTCCTGGCGTCTTCTTCGGGAGTTCCTCTCCGCTCCGTACCCGGCTCACTAATGAGCTCCGCCGCCGCCTAGCGCCTGATATAAGGCGCCGGGAGGAGGCGGGGCCATGACGCGGCGGACTCCCATTGGTCCGCCGCGGCGACTCCTCATTGGGCGCTGGGCCGCGAGCAGCGATTGGCTCGCGTCCGGCGCCCTTTTCAAATCCGGGGCCGCCGATTGGAGGAACTTGGATCCTTTCGGATCCTCGTTCCTCCGGACTCCGCCGCGCGGCCACCCGCCGCCTGACACAAGGACTGGACTTATACAGAAGCACTGGACACATGGCAGCAGAGAACACCACCACTGTGACTGGACTGATGCAGCACAAGACACTACCACTGTACTGATGCAGGACAACACAGCACCACTGCAATGGACTGGACTTATACAGCAGCACTGGACATATGGCAGCAGAGGACACCACCACTGTGACTGGACTAATGCAACACAATACACCACCACTGGACTGATTCAGCACAACACAGCACCACTGGACTGGACTTATACAGCAGCACAGGACATATGGCAGCAGAGGTCACCACCACTGTGACTCAACTGATGCAGCACAAAACACTACCATTGAACTGATGCAGGACACTGAGGATGGAGACACGTCCTCTCTCTACACTCTCCACTTCCGGATTGAAAATGGCGGCAAACTGCAGCTCCTTATATGTAATCCAAACCCTGCGAGAATCCGACAGCGGGATGATGACATTTTGCCTCGTTCTGGTTTGCGATTAAGGCGGGAAAACCCGAGCTTGACTCGGATCTGGGCTCGGTTAGTGAAGTTCAGGGGGCTTTGGTTCTCAGGGAACTGAACCCGCTCATCTCTATAAACTACACTTACATTCTATTACATAAATAAAGTTTTTAGATATACATGTAATAAACTGGTTCATTCTATAACAGGTATCATTAATATTAATCTCTTTGTATTTAGAGGTACCAGTTTTCACAGTTTTGCAGACCAAACACGATCCGTATCTGTGAAAACCATGTACACGTTCACTACTTTTATTTTTATTTAGAGTGCTTTTAACCAATTTATCTTTCAGGGATTTAGATTTCCTATAAATAAAAGATAGCCTTTCAGGGAGTTTTCTTGTTAAAACAGGATCCTTCTCAAATAATTTCTAATTATTCCTAAAAATACTCTCCATTTCCCTGTGTAGACAACTATAATCAGAAATAAAAGACCAATCTATGTTTTCCTGTGAGGATTTCTTGGGTTTTTCAATTAAAAGGTCCTGTTGATATATGCATTCAACCCTTTCCTTTGCAGTCTGCAGTTTTTATTTTTTATAGCCCTTTTGTTCAAAGCAATTTGCCATTTGGGCTACTTGTTCATCGTAGATATGTGGCTCTGAGCAATTTTGTTTAGCTCTTACAAATTGACTGAAGGGTACTCCCTCCAGCCAATTAGTGTGATGCTGACTGTTTCAATAAAATAATTAGATTCAGTGGGGTTTTTATATATGTTTGTCTCCAGATGATTATTCTTTTTATATATATATATATATACATATATATATATATACTTAAATCTAAGAAATGTATTTCTTGTTTGCTGATAGTATAGGTCAATTTAATGTTTATTCCATCATAAAAATATTGAAGACTTTCCTCACTGCCTCTCCATAAGAACAGAATATCATCTATAAAATGATACCAGGACAATAGGCCTGCCCCCACCAACTTGCCATGCCATACTGCAAACTCCTCCCAGTATGATGTGAACAAGTTGGCATTCCTGGGGGTAAACCTGGTGCCCATGGCTGTCCCAACCTCTTGGAGAAAATAGTCCCCATTAAATTAAAAATTATTATGCTAAATAAAAACTATACTTTACAGGGTAGATTCCTTCATTGTATCTTCCATATTGCTTTAATCCAAAAAGTAAGACACAGCCTGTAGTCCTTGTGTAGGCTGGATTATTGTATATAATGTACTAACGTCTGCTGTACATATAAAACAATCTGAGTCCCAATTAAGGTGTTGAAATTTTCTAAAGGTATCACCCGTATCTTTTAGATAGGATTTATTTCTAACCACTAAAGGCTGTAAGAATTAACCTATTAGGGCAGATACACTGGAAGTTATCCCATTAAATCCAGATATTATAGGCCTTCCTGGGGGGGTAGAGTGACTCTTTATCTACATTAGGTAGCACATATATGGTAGGTACACTTGGTTCTTTAATGTTGATGAAATCAAATTCATCTTTAGATATTAAGCCTTTAGAGAGAGCTTTAGACATCAATTCCAAAAGTGCATCAGCTATCTTATGTGTGGCTGTCACTTTTAAGATGCTTATATGTAACTCACTTTTTTAGCTGTTTGTCAATCTCACTAATATAATCTGATTTATCCATCAAGACCACTCCACCCGCTTATCAGCTGGTTTTACACTTACCTTAGTGCCAAACCCACCCCTCCAGTAGCCTAACTCTAGCACTAGTGCCTAACCCTCCCCTCCCATAGTCTAACCCTAACTCTCTGCTGCCATAGCCTAACACTTACCTTAGTGCCTAACCCTCCCCTCCCATAGTCTAATCCTGGCCCTAGTTCTTGCTTTAGTGCCAACCCCTCCCATCCCATAGCCTGACCCTCACACCTAACCACCTCACCCCCTGTAGCACTAATGCAACTCTACGTTGTCGCAGCATAACCTTAGCCCTTGTCTTAGTGTCAAACCCTCCCACCTTACTCTCATAGCTTAACCACCTCTGCGGCCACCTCTGGTACATACAGAATGTAGACATTTCAAGAAATGTTGACATCATGAACATCTTGACATACTGGTGATGATCTACGTCAGTATTTTAACAATGTCAACATCATAACTGTTGACATAATGAATTCGACTGTGGACATTGTAAATGTCAGTATAATGACTCCATCCCCATAGTTTATAGTAAGTTCTGTATTATCTTGGTTTGTTACAGAATGCTGTGTTCAGAAATGGGATCGAAAGGGAGTAGGCATAAAGAAGGTTGGCCAACTACAGATAATTTATGTCTTTTATGTTTTGTATTTTTATTCAAACCCATTGTGGACCCTTTACTTAACTTAGTTCTTTACCATTTTGGCTTCCTTGTGTCATTTATAAGCCATATTGTTACATCATCTGGCAGAACTGTTTATTTTCATCAGTATTGAATATGACCTAAAGTTGCTTAATAGAATTGTTTTTGAAGTATAGGGCACAATAGGACAGTGCTGAGTCCCAGGATAACAATAGTTAAACGTTAAATGATAAAATACTTACTATACTACTGCTATGAAATTGTCTAGGTTTTGAAAATATTGATTTTCAGGAAGTTTTGTCACATCTAGGAGGTGACAGACAATAGTCAGGCAGTGATAAGGGAGACGACCAGAGAGGAGAAATCAGATAGAGGCAACACGAATGGTGTAATGGTTAGCATTACTGCCTCATAGCACAGAGGCATGGGTTCTATTCCCACCATGGCCCTAACTGTGTGGAGTTTGTATATTCTCCCCGTGCTTGTGTGGTTTTCCTCCGGGTACTCCGGTTTCCTCCTACAATCCAAAAATATACTGGCAGGTTAATTGGCTCCCAACACATTAACCTTAACGTGAATGTGTGTGTATGTACATGTGATAGGGAATATAGATTGTAAGCTCCACTGGGGCAGGGACTGATGTGAATGGTCAAATAGTCTCTGTAAAGCGCTGCAGGAATATATGTGCACCATATACCGTATATACTCGAGTATAAATCGACCCGAATATAAGCCGAGGCACCTAATTCTACCACAAAAACCTGGGAAAACTTATTGACTCGAGTATAAGCCTAGGGTGGGAAATGCAGCTCTAGCCGTACACAGCCCTCAGTGCCAGATATGCCCTCATACTGCCAGATATGCCCCCACAGTGCCAGATATGCCCTCATACTGCCAGATATGCCCCCACAGTGCCAGATATGCCCCACAGTGCCTGATGTGCCAGATATGCGCTCATGCTGCCAAATATGCCCCACAGTGCCAGATATGCCCCTCATGCTGCCACATATGCCCCTCATGCTGCCAGATATGTCCCTCAATGCTGCCAGTTGTGCCCTCATGCTGCCACATATGTCCCTCATGCTGCCACATATGTCCCTCAATGCTGCCAGTTGTGCCCTCATGCTGCCAGTTGTGCCCTCATGCTGCCACATATGTCCCTCAATGCTGCCACATATGTCCCTCAATGCTGCCAGTTGTGCCCTCATGCTGCCAGTTGTGCCCTCATGCTGCCAGATATGTCCCCTCATGCTGCCACATATGCCCCCCTCATGCTGCCAGATATGCTCCCTCCCCAAGTGCCAGATATGCCCCACAGTGCTGTTACTTACCCCTCCGTCGATCCCGCGCTGTCTTCTGGAGGGACACGTAGCGCACAGCGCGCGCCTCTCCTGTGTCCCTCCTGTATCTTCGGCGGCCGCGGCGGGTCTATTAAAGGAAGTGCCGGTTCGTGATCAGAGGTCACGAACGGGTACTTCCTTTAATAGAACCGCCGCTGCTGCCGCCGGAGATGCAGGAGGGACACAGGAGAGGCGCGCGCTGTGCGCTCCGTGTCCCTCCTTCACACTGCTCTGCCTCTGCCTGTCACTGACTCGAGTATAAGCCGAGGTGGCTTTTTCAGCACAAAAAAAAGTGCTGAAAAAGTCGGCTTATACTCGAGTATATACGGTAAATAACTGGAAAATAAATAAATAAAGTAAATAAATAAATAATAAGTATAGATTCGGGGTATCATTGGTATAGACATAGTAAAGGAGGCCAAAGGCAGGGCCGTAACTACGTGTGTGCCAAGTGGGCTTGGCACACAGCGCAGTTGCCCTGAGGGCGCACGGCCAGCGGCATGTAATGAGTCAAATTGACTCATTACATGCCGCCTCTAAGTCCCTGCGCTGTGCGCCGCAGCCGCGCTGGAGGACAGAGCAGCGCCGGGCAAGTGAGAAGGAGGAGGAGGGAGGGGGAGCAGGGAGCCGCAGCAGCGCTATTTTATTGGTTGTAAGCGCCGCTGCAGCATCCCCCCCTCCTTCTGTATTGGCTGCCCGGCGCTGCTGTGGATGCTGGGATGCGGTTCCTCCATCCCAGCATCCACAGCAACGCTGGGCAGCCAATACAGAAGGAGAGGGGGATGCTGCAGCGGCGCTTACAACCAATGAAATAGTGTTGCTGCGGCTCCCTGCTCCCCCTCCCTCCTCCTCCTTCTCAACTGCCTGCACACTGTACAGAGAGGGAGATGCCTGCCAGCACGAGGAGCCTGTCAGCGGGGAGAAGGTAAGTATATCCCTCTCTCTCTTTCTCTCTCTCTCTCTCTGTCTCTCTGGGGGACACCGTCTGCCGCAATGTGTAAAAAGGGGTAGTGGCTGCCGCAATGTGTAAAAAGGGGTCCTGGCTGCCGCAATGTGTAAAAAGGGGTCCTGGCTGTCGCATTGTGTAAAAAAGGGGACTGGCTGCCACAATGGGGAAAAATGGGGCCTGGCTGCCGCAATGTGTAAAAAGGGGTCCTGGCTGCCGCAATGTGTAAAAAGGGATCCTGGCTGCCGCAATGTGTAAAAAGGGGTCCTGGCTGCCGCATTGTGTAAAAAAGGGGACTGGCTGCCGCAATGTGTAAACAGGGGGACGGGCTGCCGCAATGTGTAAAAAGGGGGACTGGCTGCCGCAATGTGTAAAAAGGGGTCCTGGCTGCCGCATTGTGTAAAAAGGGGTCCTGGCTGCCGCAATGTGTAAAAAGGGGTCCTGGCTGCCGCAATGTGTAAAAAGGGGGCCTGGCTGCCGCAATGTGTAAAAAGGGGGACTGGCTGCCGCAATGTGTAAAAAGGGGGACTGTCTGCTGTAATGTGTAAAAAGGGGGACGCTGTCTGCTGTAATGTATAAAAGGGGCTCTACCTGGTGTAGGGGCGCTACTGTGCAGCGTAATTTGAATAATGGAGACTACTGTGCACCGTAGTATGAATTGCTATTATATTGTGGCCACGCCCCTTCCCCATGAAGCCACGCCCCTATATATATTTTTGCCCCTGTCTTGCATGGGGGGGCGCCAATGTCGTTTCTTGCACACAGCGCTAAAATGCCTAGTTACGGCACTAGCCAAAGGAACTAATGAGTTAAAAAAAAAAAAGAGGGGAAGAAGAAAAGATGGAGGCCAAGAAAATAATCTTGAAAAGGAGCGGTAGAAGTGGGTGCTGAGGCAGATAAGAAGGTGGTAAGATGGATCAGGAGAGAGCGGAAGGAATGAAGGACATATGCAGGAGCAGTGGATCATCACTGGTGGTGAATGTGCTTTGAGAATATAGAGGTGGTCTTTGAATTTGGCTGTGAGGAGGTCATTAATGACAATAGTGAGGACAGTTCTGGTGTAATGAGGAGACCGAAAGCTGCATGGGAATGGGTCAAGGATAGCATTGTAGAGGAATGAAATGATTGTATACACAATACTTTCTATGCCTGCTTACCTACTTACGTCCATGGCTGCCTTCAGCCTGAATGCGTTATGTTTTATAAAATCATCCAGTTGATTCTGTCAGTGAATTCAATATCAAATATGGTCCCCTCCTCCTGAGCCATATAGGACTCTGGCAAGTGGCTTGTTGGTGGAAGGGGGGGCACTGTGCTATGCGAAGGGGGTATGGACAGTGTGGTGCTTTGGTAGAAGGGGGTAGGGACAGAGAGGTGCTTTGTGAAAGGGGTAGGACTAGCACTGCTTAACCTGAAGGGCAAAACTCTCGGTCAGTGGAGCCCTTTGGGAATTCCCCTGATACCCTAATAGGCCAGTCTGATACTGATCAGTGAACCCTCTGCAGCTGCATTATGACCTGTTGCAATAGAAGACAAGACAGATACAGATAATGCAGCATTTCTGTCCATGTGTCCTGGCTGCCCCTCTATCCGCTCTATCTCAGTATTACTTTATGATACGGGTGTCAAAATTCCAGAGTGTTGGAGGGAGTTCATCTAAGCATGTCAAATACCATTCCATGTCACATGCAATTTGGAGAACTGCATTATCAAAATTCAGTGTATTGAATTTGATTATACTAAGCTTTTTACATTTTAAATAGTACATAAATTAACATACACAAAAACAGGATTTCTGTGTAGTTAATTCCAAAAAATAGGGACATTTTCAGGGATAAAAATTATAGGGACAACATTTTAAAAACTAGACTAACATCCGCATTTACGTGAATATAATCATCACTTGTGGCAGCTCACAAGTGACGGGTATGTAATGTATATGTATAGAAGGTTTGGTGTTTCGGCGCACGTTAGGTCCCAGGTTGCAATTGGCGACACTAACCACTTACTGTAAAATGAGAGGCATGCACTGTGAGCAGCCCAGTGAGATTCTCCATTCTGCAGCACCCAGGAGGAGAGGGTAAGAGCTGCATATGTATTACATCTACCTCTCAGAATAGATTCAGTATCAGCTGCCACTTGACATGAGCGGTACCCATGACATTTTAGTAGATATAGAATACAACTTGATCACGCACACAAATATGAATAGTTGTCTCTAACATGTAGTTTTTATACCTCAGAGTCATAACATTTTAAAAAACAAAACCTGGGCAAAATAACTTCCACCCAGGGCCGGACAGACCATCTAGCATTCCTGGCAAATGCCAGAAGGGCTGATAGCAAGATTTGCTGATCCAGCCGCCTGAAAGCCTGGCCAAGCATTTCTACAGCTGAGCCAGCATGCAGAGATCGGATGAGCCCAGTGCGATGAGCCTTGCTGCTTAATAACACATGTGCCGTAGCAATTCCTGGGCCGACTTGCCACTCCAGTCCATTACCACCCGATCTATAATGCCAAAAGACTTCCTACACCGAGTACTAACAGCTGGCATCTGGATCTGACTGGAGATGTGTGTGTGACCATTTTTGCTGGATTTGGTTCTAATTCGTCATCCGGTTTTGGTTTTGGATTCGGTCTTGGACTTCGACCGTGACTGGTTTTGGTTTTGTATTTTTCCAAAAATTTACAAAAAAACTAAAATCACATAATTTGGGACATTTTTGTTGACGTTCCAGTCAATTATGACCACCTCACAGCTTACAATATTGTTTTCATCCACTTTAGTCCAAATGCTGCAGCAAGCTGGCTCGTTACTAAGCGACAGAGCAGCGGCACAAACACGTCAGATTATAGCAAATGTAAAAAACATTGCCACACAGCAGTGGCAGAAATGGAAAGTGGTGCAATATGGAATTGTCCTTGAATAAAGTGAACAAAGTCGTACAGGGGTACTGCGTATTTAGGTGCAGTGCACCGAACAGTAAAAACAAATTAGACAATAAATTTTTTACTTTTTTTCACTGCATGCTCTAGTCACACGGTGTGGAGTCAGAGCGCTTTTCCGCACATGCACTGGGGTGCAGAACGTACTTTGGTGCAGCACACTGTAGTGCAGTGTACAGAACAGTTAACAAATTAGGCTATTTTTAAACTTTTTTAAGACTTTTTAACTTAATTACATTTTTTTACTTTATTTAATTTTTTTACTTTTTTAACCCACTGCTTATGTAAATGCAGTGGGTGGGGCCTGCGGAGTCAGTGTAGTATCACTGAGATGGATACCGCACAGCCATTTAAGTGGACACCGCAAAGCCACTCTGAGATGGACACCGCACAGCCACTATGAGATGGACACCGCACAGCCACTTTGAGATGGACACCACACAGCTACTCTGGATGGACACCGCACAGCCACTCTGAGATGAACACCGCACAGCTACTCTGGATGGACACCGCACAGCTACTCTGGATGGACACCGCACAACCACTCTGAGATGGACACCGCACAGCTACTCTGGATGGACACCGCACAGCTACTCTGGATGGACACCGCACAGCTACTCTGGAGGGACACCGCACAACTAGTAATGAGCGCCTGAAATTTTTCGGGTTTTGTGTTTTGGTTTTGGGTTCGGTTCCGCGGCCGTGTTTTGGGTTCGAACGCGTTTTGGCAAAACCTCACCGAATTTTTTTTGTCGGATTCGGGTGTGTTTTGGATTCGGGTGTTTTTTTCAAAAAACACTAAAAAACAGCTTAAATCATAGAATTTGGGGGTCATTTTGATCCCAAAGTATTATTAACCTCAAAAACCATAATTTACACTCATTTTCAGTCTATTCTGAATACCTCACACCTCACAATATTATTTTTAGTCCTAAAATTTGCACCGAGGTCGCTGTGTGAGTAAGATAAGCGACCCTAGTGGCCGACACAAACACCGGGCCCATCTAGGAGTGGCACTGCAGTGTCACGCAGGATGTCCCTTCCAAAAAACCCTCCCCAAACAGCACATGACGCAAAGAAAAAAAGAGGCGCAATGAGGTAGCTGTGTGAGTAAGATTAGCGACCCTAGTGGCCGACACAAACACCGGGCCCATCTAGGAGTGGCACTGCAGTGTCACGCAGGATGGCCCTTCCAAAAAACCCTCCCCAAACAGCACATGACGCAAAGAAAAAAAGAGGCGCAATGAGGTAGCTGTGTGAGTAAGATAAGCGACCCTAGTGGCCGACACAAACACCGGGCCCATCTAGGAGTGGCACTGCAGTGTCACGCAGGATGTCCCTTCCAAAAAACCCTCCCCAAACAGCACATGACGCAAAGAAAAAAAGAGGCGCAATGAGGTAGCTGACTGTGTGAGTAAGATTAGCGACCCTAGTGGCCGACACAAACACCGGGCCCATCTAGGAGTGGCACTGCAGTGTCACGCAGGATGTCCCTTCCAAAAAACCCTCCCCAATCAGCACATGATGCAAAGAAAAAGAAAAGAAAAAAGAGGTGCAAGATGGAATTGTCCTTGGGCCCTCCCACCCACCCTTATGTTGTATAAACAAAACAGGACATGCACACTTTAACCAACCCATCATTTCAGTGACAGGGTCTGCCACACGACTGTGACTGATATGACGGGTTGGTTTGGACCCCCCCCAAAAAAGAAGCAATTAATCTCTCCTTGCACAAACTGGCTCTACAGAGGCAAGATGTCCACCTCATCTTCACCCTCCGATATATCACCGTGTACATCCCCCTCCTCACAGATTATCAATTCGTCCCCACTGGAATCCACCATCTCAGCTCCCTGTGTACTTTGTGGAGGCAATTGCTGCTGGTCAATGTCTCCGCGGAGGAATTGATTATAATTCATTTTAATGAACATCATCTTCTCCACATTTTCTGGATGTAACCTCGTACGCCGATTGCTGACAAGGTGAGCGGCGGCACTAAACACTCTTTCGGAGTACACACTTGTGGGAGGGCAACTTAGGTAGAATAAAGCCAGTTTGTGCAAGGGCCTCCAAATTGCCTCTTTTTCCTGCCAGTATAAGTACGGACTGTGTGACGTGCCTACTTGGATGCGGTCACTCATATAATCCTCCACCATTCTATCAATGTTGAGAGAATCATATGCAGTGACAGTAGACGACATGTCCGTAATCGTTGTCAGGTCCTTCAGTCCGGACCAGATGTCAGCATCAGCAGTCGCTCCAGACTGCCCTGCATCACCGCCAGCGGGTGGGCTCGGAATTCTGAGCCTTTTCCTCGCACCCCCAGTTGCGGGAGAATGTGAAGGAGGAGATGTTGACAGGTCGCGTTCCGCTTGACTTGACAATTTTGTCACCAGCAGGTCTTTCAACCCCAGCAGACTTGTGTCTGCCGGAAAGAGAGATCCAAGGTAGGCTTTAAATCTAGGATCGAGCACGGTGGCCAAAATGTAGTGCTCTGATTTCAACAGATTGACCACCCGTGAATCCTTGTTAAGCGAATTAAGGGCTGCATCCACAAGTCCCACATGCCTAGCGGAATCGCTCCCTTTTAGCTCCTTCTTCAATGCCTCCAGCTTCTTCTGCAAAAGCCTGATGAGGGGAATGACCTGACTCAGGCTGGCAGTGTCTGAACTGACTTCACGTGTGGCAAGTTCAAAGGGCATCAGAACCTTGCACAACGTTGAAATCATTCTCCACTGCACTTGAGACAGGTGCATTCCACCTCCTATATCGTGCTCAATTGTATAGGCTTGAATGGCCTTTTGCTGCTCCTCCAACCTCTGAAGCATATAGAGGGTTGAATTCCACCTCGTTACCACTTCTTGCTTCAGATGATGGCAGGGCAGGTTCAGTAGTTTTTGGTGGTGCTCCAGTCTTCTGTACGTGGTGCCTGTACGCCGAAAGTGTCCCGCAATTCTTCTGGCCACCGACAGCATCTCTTGCACGCCCCTGTCGTTTTTTAAAAAATTCTGCACCACCAAATTCAAGGTATGTGCAAAACATGGGACGTGCTGGAATTTGCCCATATTTAATGCACACACAATATTGCTGGCGTTGTCCGATGCCACAAATCCACAGGAGAGTCCAATTGGGGTAAGCCATTCCGCGATGATCTTCCTCAGTTGCCGTAAGAGGTTTTCAGCTGTGTGCGTATTCTGGAAAGCGGTGATACAAAGCGTAGCCTGCCTAGGAAAGAGTTGGCGTTTGCGAGATGCTGCTACTGGTGCCGCCGCTGCTGTTCTTGCGGCGGGAGTCCATACATCTACCCAGTGGGCTGTCACAGTCATATAGTCCTGACCCTGCCCTGCTCCACTTGTCCACATGTCCGTGGTTAAGTGGACATTGGGTACAACTGCATTTTTTAGGACACTGGTGAGTCTTTTTCTGACGTCCGTGTACATTCTCGGTATCGCCTGCCTAGAGAAGTGGAACCTAGATGGTATTTGGTAACGGGGGCACACTGCCTCAATAAATTGTCTAGTTCCCTGTGAACTAACGGCGGATACCGGACGCACGTCTAACACCAACATAGTTGTCAAGGCCTCAGTTATCCGCTTTGCAGTAGGATGACTGCTGTGATATTTCATCTTCCTCGCAAAGGACTGTTGAACAGTCAATTGCTTACTGGAAGTAGTACAAGTGGGCTTACGACTTCCCCTCTGGGATGACCATCGACTCCCAGCGGCAACAACAGCAGCGCCAGCAGCAGTAGGCGTTACACGCAAGGATGCATCGGAGGAATCCCAGGCAGGAGAGGACTCGTCAGAATTGCCAGTGACATGGCCTGCAGGACTATTGGCATTCCTGGGGAAGGAGGAAATTGACACTGAGGGAGTTGGTGGGGTGGTTTGCGTGAGCTTGGTTACAAGAGGAAGGGATTTACTGGTCAGTGGACTGCTTCCGCTGTCACCCAAAGTTTTTGAACTTGTCACTGACTTATTATGAATGCGCTGCAGGTGACGTATAAGGGAGGATGTTCCGAGGTGGTTAACGTCCTTACCCCTACTTATTACAGCTTGACAAAGGGAACACACGGCTTGACACCTGTTGTCCGCATTTCTGGTGAAATACCTCCACACCGAAGAGCTGATTTTTTTGGTATTTTCACCTGGCATGTCAACGGCCATATTCCTCCCACGGACAACAGGTGTCTCCCCGGGTGCCTGACTTAAACAAACCACCTCACCATCAGAATCCTCCTGGTCAATTTCCTCCCCAGCGCCAGCAACACCCATATCCTCCTCATCCTGGTGTACTTCAACACTGACATCTTCAATCTGACTATCAGGAACTGGACTGCGGGTGCTCCTTCCAGCACTTGCAGGGGGCGTGCAAATGGTGGAAGGCGCATGCTCTTCACGTCCAGTGTTGGGAAGGTCAGGCATCGCAACCGACACAATTGGACTCTCCTTGTGGATTTGGGATTTCGAAGAATGCACAGTTCTTTGCTGTGCTGCTTTTGCCAGCTTGAGTCTTTTCATTTTTCTAGCGAGAGGCTGAGTGCTTCCATCCTCATGTGAAGCTGAACCACTAGCCATGAACATAGGCCAGGGCCTCAGCCGTTCCTTGCCACTCCGTGTGGTAAATGGCATATTGGCAAGTTTACGCTTCTCCTCCGACAATTTTATTTTTGGTTTTGGAGTCCTTTTTTTTCTGATATTTGGTGTTTTGGATTTGACATGCTCTGTACTATGACATTGGGCATCGGCCTTGGCAGACGACGTTGCTGGCATTTCATCGTCTCGGCCATGACTAGTGGCAGCAGCTTCAGCACGAGGTGGAAGTGGATCTTGATCTTTCCCTAATTTTGGAACCTCAACATTTTTGTTCTCCATATTTTAATAGGCACAACTAAAAGGCACCTCAGGTAAACAATGGAGATGGATACTAGTATACAATTATGGACTGCCTGCCGACTGCAGACACAGAGGTAGCCACAGCCGTGAACTACCGTACTGTACTGTGTCTGCAGCTAATATAGACTGGTTGATAAAGAGAAGATGTCTATGTAACTATGTATGTATAAAGAAGACTGAAAAAAATCCACGGTTAGGTGGTATACAATTATGGACGGACTGCCTGCCGAGTGCAGACACAGAGGTAGCCACAGCCGTGAACTACCGTACTGTACTGTGTCTGCAGCTAATATAGACTGGTTGATAAAGAGAAGATGTCTATGTAACTATGTATGTATAAAGAAGAATGAAAAAAAACCACGGTTAGGTGGTATACAATTATGGACGGACTGCCTGCCGAGTGCAGACACAGAGGTAGCCACAGCCGTGAACTACCGTACTGTACTGTGTCTGCAGCTAATATAGACTGGTTGATAAAGAGAAGATGTCTATGTAACTATGTATGTATAAAGAAGAATGAAAAAAATCCACGGTTAGGTGGTATTACAATTATGGACGGACTGCCTGCCGAGTGCAGAGACACAGAGGTAGCCACAGCCGTGAACTACCGTACTGTGTCTGCTGCGACTGGATGATAAATGATATAAAAAATATATATATATCACTACTGCAGCCGGACAGGTATATATTATATATTATATAATGACGGACCTGCTGGACACTGTCTGTCAGCAGAATGAGTTTTATTTTTATAGAATAAAAAAAAAAAAAACACACAAGTGAAGTCACACGACGAGTGTTTAACTTTTTCAGGCAATCACAATATAAGTATACTACTAACTATACTGGTGGTCAGTGTGGTCAGGTCACTGGTCAGTCACACTGGCAGTGGCACTCCTGCAGCAAAAGTGTGCACTGTTTAATTTTAATATAATATGTACTCCTGGCTCCTGCTATAACCTATAACTGGCACTGCAGTAGTGCTCCCCAGTCTCCCCCACAATTATAAGCTGTGTGAGCTGAGCAGTCAGACAGATATATAATATATATAGATGATGCAGCACACTGGCCTGAGCCTGAGCAGTGCACACAGATATGGTATGTGACTGACTGAGTCACTGTGTGTATCGCTTTTTTCAGGCAGAGAACGGATATATTAAATAAACTGCACTGTGTGTCTGGTGGTCACTCACTATATAATATATTATGTACTCCTGGCTCCTGCTATAACCTATAACTGGCACTGCAGTAGTGCTCCCCAGTCTCCCCCACAATTATAAGCTGTGTGAGCTGAGCAGTCAGACAGATATATAATATATATAGATGATGCAGCACACTGGCCTGAGCCTGAGCAGTGCACACAGATATGGTATGTGACTGACTGAGTCACTGTGTGTATCGCTTTTTTCAGGCAGAGAACGGATATATTAAATAAACTGCACTGTGTGTCTGGTGGTCACTCACTATATAATATATTATGTACTCCTGGCTCCTGCTATAACCTATAACTGGCACTGCAGTAGTGCTCCCCAGTCTCCCCCACAATTATAAGCTGTGTGAGCTGAGCAGTCAGACAGATATATATAATATTATATATAGATAATAGATGATGCAGCACACTGGCCTGAGCCTGAGCAGTGCACACAGATATGGTATGTGACTGACTGAGTCACTGTGTGTATCGCTTTTTTCAGGCAGAGAACGGATATATTAAATAAACTGCACTGTGTGTCTGGTGGTCACTCACTATATAATATATTATGTACTCCTGGCTCCTGCTATAACCTATAACTGGCACTGCAGTAGTGCTCCCCAGTCTCCCCCACAATTATAAGCTGTGTGAGCTGAGCAGTCAGACAGATATATATAATATTATATATAGATAATAGATGATGCAGCACACTGGCCTGAGCCTGAGCAGTGCACACAGATATGGTATGTGACTGAGTCACTGTGTGCTGTGTATCGCTTTTTTCAGGCAGAGAACGGATTATAAAGTAAACTGCACTGTCCTCACTAGTAAACTCTCTCCACTCAGTCTCTACACTTCTACAGTAACAGTACTCCTCCTAGTCAGCTCCAGTAAATCTCTCTCAGTCTCTTATAATCTAAATGGAGAGGACGCCAGCCACGTCCTCTCCCTATCAATCTCAATGCACGTGTGAAAATGGCGGCGACGCGCGGCTCCTTATATAGAATCCGAGTCTCGCGATAGAATCCGAGCCTCGCGAGAATCCGACAGCGTCATGATGACGTTCGGGCGCGCTCGGGTTAACCGAGCAAGGCGGGAAGATCCGAGTCGCTCGGACCCGTGAAAAAAAACATGAAGTTCTGGCGGGTTCGGATTCAGAGAAACCGAACCCGCTCATCTCTACGCACAACCACTCTGAGATGGACACCGCACAACCACTCTGAGATGGACACCGCACAGCTACTCTGGGTGTACACCACACAGCTACTCTGAGATGGACACCGCACAGCCACTCTGAGATGGACACCGCACAGCTACTCTGGATGGACACCGCAAAACCACTCTGAGATGGACACCGCACAGCTACTCTGGATGGACACCGCACAACCACTCTGAGATGGACACCGCACAGCTACTCTGAGATGGACACCGCACAACCACTCTGAGATGGACACCGCACAGCCACTCTGGATGGACACCGCACAACCACTCTGAGATGGACACCGCACAGCTACTCTGGATGTACACCGCACAGCTACTCTGAGATGGACACCGCACAACTACTCTGAGATGGACACCGCACAGCCACTCTGGATGGACACCGCACAACCACTCTGAGATGGACACCGCACAGCTACTCTGGATGTACACCGCACAGCTACTCTGAGATGGACACCGCACAACTACTCTGAGATGGATACCGCACAGCCACTCTGAGATGGACACCGCACAGCTACTCTGAGGTGGACACAGCACAACCACTCTGATATGGACACCGCACATCCCTTCTGAGATGGACACAGCACAACCACTCTGAGAAGTACACTGCACAGTCACTCTGATATGGACACCGCACAGCCACTCTGAGATGGACACCGCACAGCGTGACACTGCACAGCTACTCTGAGATGGACACCGCACAGCCACTCTGAGATGGACACCGCACAGCGTGACACTGCAGAGCCACTCTGAGGTGGACACTACACAGCCACTCTGATATGGACACTGCACAGCCACTCTGATATGGACACTGCACAGCGTGACACTGCACAACCACTCTGAGATGGACACCGCACAGTGTGACACCGCTCAGCCACTCTGAGATGGAAACTGGACAGATACTTAAAACAGAGCAGAACTCATAATACAGCAGCATGACTGAACCGAAGTGAAATGGCGCAGAGTACCGGCCGTGACCCCCTTATATCGAATCCAAAACCCGCGAGAATCAGACGCCGGGAGGATGACGTTTTGCCTCAATTTGGAATTCGAGCCAGGCAGGAAAACCTGAGCCAGGGCTCGGAAAGATTCCGAAAGTTCAGGTTGGCTGGGATTTTACAAAATCCGAACCACTCATCTGTAGTTTTAACATTGCTCTGTAGTAGCCAATCAGCAAAAAACAAATGGCTTTGAATTTTTATGGGACAGATTTGACTCTCTTTTGATAAAAGGGGCATGGTCTTGAAAAATCAAGGGTGTGGCTGGGCGGATCATGTCATTCACCTGAATTCAGGCCATGCTCTGGTCTACCCTGTACATAACAAGTAAGAAACATCAAAGCAATGACAGATTTGTTGTTCAAGGCTACTTCAATTACAACTTGTTATTAAGTATGCCTTGAAAATTTAGTTTTATTAACTGTGCCAGGGTAATACTAATTACAAACAAGGTCATCTTTAGCCTTTTCCAAAATACACTGTTTTCCAAAGTAGGATGGTGCTTTATACTAAATACATAAATTATGAAAAAATAAAAGTACTTGACCTCAAAAATAGTAGAAAATAGACCCATACAGTAGATTTTCTAGAACGTCAGTTTGAGGTCAACAAAATAATCCTGTATAAGGGTCGGTTATCTGACTGGATTTCATTTATTTGGGAGCAGCGTATTTTCATGTGCAAAAAAACACTGAATAGCAAAATAGCAGAGCACATTAGCATAACATATGCCTAGTTTATTTCTGGAAAAAGGCTTTATCCTAGGGAAAGATGGGTAGAAAGTAGAAACACAAATGTATAAATATATTTGTTAAATCAAGATATTTTCTTTTATTCCAAGAGTGCATGGGATTTCTGAAACCCTTTTGTGATGCTTGAACACTTATATTTATGTAAATGTGTTTATGTGCATGCAGCGGACTTGGTGAAGCAGGTTATTGAGTCTCATTTTATGTTTTTGGGATGATTTGCTTTGTGCACAATATTGAAGTGGAACAAAGTATGGTTATTTTTTAAACAAATGGCGAAAAAAAAATCTGGAGCACCCATAATGCAGGTTTAATTTGCGTATTTTCAGTGTATCGTTTCCATGAAGGTTTAACACAACACTTTTCTTGGGAAATGAAATGCAAACATGTAAGCAGAACTTCCATTTGGAAAAAGTTTGGTTTAAATTGCAATAAATCAGTCAACTGTGGAGTCTAGGGCATGAAGGGCCCATCGGGGGAATGCAGTGGTAGTGGCCCATGCTTAAGGGGTGTGTCCAATTACGAGAGGGGGTGTGGCCAGTCACCACAGAGGCTTAGACAACCACTAGGGAGGATATATCCTGCAGATAACATGGGTACTACTGTAAATTGTCTGGGCCCCGTTATAAAATACATAGTAATCTACCAGATTATGCACTGTAGTGAACACACCATAGTCCAGGAAATGCATAATAATGTACAGTAATATACAGTATGTATAACAATATAGCACAATTATATTACCAGGTAACTGATCCTGACATAATAGGAGGGGCCCTCAGGCAGTGAAACCCACCGAGGATTTTCCCTGTATTCCTGTGGGCCAGTCCAGCCCTGGGCTGACTATTTCTGAGAAACTGGCCAGTCAACTCACTTTGAGGTCCAGTACCTCATGAATATTAATCAGGAAGCCACTCAGTTATGCATATCTCGCAACTTCACCGACTCATGGACCTTGAAATGGACAGCTTATGGATGAGTGGATGTTGCTTTGACATAAAGTAAGGATGACGGATTGGAAAGTAGGTGTGACTGAGAAACGGTGTTCTGATTTTACAATGATACATTTGGAAGCATTGTGTGTGTGACAGGTCCACCTGTCAGATGACTTTATATAGTTGAACAACGCAGTTGCGCAACTTTACTGTAATCTGTCTGATTTCCTTCTGTGCTTTTCAGGGAGGTCTCGACAGGTCTATTTATTTTGATTGTCCTTGTATAGGTAGATTACGGTATATAAAGGCTGTTGTGAAAAACACAGTGTACGGGCACTAGAAAGATAAATATAATTTAGTAAGAATTGCTGGAGGACACATACAAAAATAAAGCATTATTGTTGTCCAATGAACCCTGAATCTAGAATTACAGTTTACAAACTGATATTGAGTGCAAATTTTAGTCCTTGAAATGGAACTTGCCATCTTTATAACTGTGTAACTAAAGAACTAGTAATGTCTGTCACAATACTTTTGCACTGAAAATGTATTTCCAATTGATTTGGGACAACACAAATGTGCTATTAACATACAACCAATTAGGTTAGGGTAATATGTGTCATTAGCCTAAGGTACGGCAGTTTATTTGATGTTAGTATCTGATTGTTTGCCTTGCATTAAGTATATGTCCCTAAATTGTTAGGAAATAAACCTTGTGTCATTGTCTTTAAGTTTTCATCAGATTTGTACTATAATATGGTGAAGTATATTGTAACAGCCATTGTAATGCCATCACTCTTTCCAACTATCGACCCATCTCCCTCCTTCCTTTTGCCTCCAAACTTCTTGAGGGTATTGTCTATAATCGCCCCACTGCCTTTCTTTCCTCTCACTCACTGCTTCACCCATTCCAGTCTGGTATCTGTTCTCTCCACTCCACTGAAACTGCCTTCACAAAAGTCTGCAATGACCTCCATGCAGCCAAATCTATGGGCCACTACTCTCTGCTTATTCTTCTTGACCTCTCTGCTGCTTTTGACACTGTGGACCACCCTCTACTTCTGCAAATCCTTCACTCTCTTGGTCTTCATGATCTGCCCGCTCCTGGCTGTCCTCCTACATCTCTGATCGTTCCTTCTCTGTCTCCTCTCATAACGCTACCTCCCCCCCACTTCCACTAACTGTTGGTGTCCCCCAAGGCTCGGTTCTTGGTCCTCTCCTTTTCTCTCTCTATACGTCCTCTTTAGGTGAACTCATTAGTTCTTTTAACTACCAATATCACCTCTATGCTGATGACACTCAAATCTACCTTTCCTCCCCTGATCTCTCCACGGCTCTCCTCACTCGTACCTCCAATTGTCTTTCTGCTATCTCTTCCCGGATGTCCCAGCGCTTTCTTAAACTCAACATGTCCAAGACTGAGCTGATCATCTTCCCACCCTCCCGCACAACCTCACCTTCCACAATCTCATTATTCATTGATGGCACGACTATCTCCTCTAGCCCCCAAGTTCGCTGTCTTGGCGTAATCCTTGACTCCTCCCTCTCTTTCAAACCACATATTCAGCACCTCTCACAAACCTGTCATTTTCATCTCAAAAACATTTCCAGGATCAGACCTTTTCTCACCCAGGATGCCACTAAGACCATTATTCACTCACTGATTATTTCCAGACTGGATTACTGTAATCTCCTCCTAACTGGCCTCCCTGACAATCACCTCTCTCCACTCCAATCTATCCTCAATGCTGCAGCCCGGCTCATCTTCCTCACCAAACGCACTACGTCCACCTCCCCTCTCCTACAAGCCCTTCACTGGCTTCCCTTCCCTTTCAGAATCCAATTCAAACTTCTCAAACTCACTTACAAAGCACTCATCCACTCCTCTCCCATTTACAGCTCTGACCTTATCTCCCTTTACTCTCCCACCTGTCCTCTTCGCTCTGCTAATGCACGCCGGCTCTCCTGCCTTCTGATTACTTCCTCCCACTCCTATCTCCAAGATTTTTCATGTGCTGCTCCCTTTCTCTGGAATTCTTTACCTCTCCCCCTCAGACTCTCCACCTCTCTACAGAACCACAAACGGGCTCTTAAGACCAAAATCTTCACCAAACCCAGCCAAATCTCATCCTAACTCTCTGTCCCATCCTCGGTCTACCCCATCTGTGTCACCCCTGTTTGTCTGCCCCTCCCCTTTAGAATGTAAGCTCTCACGAGTAGGGCCCTCTTCCCTCATGTGCTTATCCTTTTCTTACGTTAATAATCCTCAACTGCCCAAATCCTGCAGTTTTTTGGCCACCTTGAAACTTATCTCTATGTCGTTTACTGGTGTAGTTATGCTGTGTAGTTATGCTTAGTTACCCTGTACTTGTCCTATATTGTCTTCAACTGTAAATTACTGTTTTCCTGTTTTGATTATGTGCATATGTACTCTGTAATTGGGCGCTGCGGAACCCTATAAATAAAGGATAATAATAATAATTCTGCTCCACCACACTAAGTGCCTCATGCCTTGCATATTCCCCAACAGTCAGTAATTCCTCTATTAGTTCAGAGTTTCTATCTACTGTATTTATCATTGGTCAGAGAGGGCCCCTAAACTATTATTTGTTATCACTGCATATCATGGCTATCACTATACTGCTGGGTATGAACCTAGCTTAGGTACTGCGCATACATGGCCGTCAGCTGAACCTATAGGCTATAATGACTACCACCATCTACAGACAGCATTAGAAAACAGCATTCAGTAAATTGGAGTACATCACCATTCTCATAGAGGTCTGTAGAAACTGAGGTATTCTACATGTCTGGGCTACAGACTTATAACCCGATAATAAAACTTACCAAAATGATGTAGACACAGCAGTTTCAGAATGATTTTTGGAACAGATCAAAATGATAACATGAGGCCAAGAAAAAGGGGCTATAACCAGCAACCAATGAGTCATTTACTTTCATAGTTAAATCATACAAATAAAGGATCTGATTGGCTATTGAGCTAAAGCATCTTTTTTCCTGTGCAACATACATTATATTTATAAGTGGTCTCCTAATTAAAAAAAAAAGTGTGTGATGACTTAATTTACGCAGTGGAGATGAGGATAATGAAATACAAGATAAACAAAATACAGTTATAAATGAGTCTTTATTAGAGATGAGCGCCGGAAATTTTTCGGGTTTTGTGTTTTGGTTTTGGGTTCGGTTCCGCGGCCGTGTTTTGGGTTCGACCGCGTTTTGGCAAAACCTCACCGAATTTTTTTTGTCGGATTCGGGTGTGTTTTGGATTCGGGTGTTTTTTTTCAAAAAACACTAAAAAACAGCTTAAATCATAGAATTTGGGGGTCATTTTGATCCCAAAGTATTATTAACCTCAAAAACCATAATTTACACTCATTTTCAGTCTATTCTGAATACCTCACACCTCACAATATTATTTTTAGTCCTAAAATTTGCACCTAGGTCGCTGGATGACTAAGCTAAGCGACCCTAGTGACCGACACAAACACCGGGCCCATCTAGGAGTGTCACTGCAGTGTCACGCAGGATGTCCCTTCCAAAAAACCCTCCCCAAACAGCACATGACGCAAAGAAAAAAAGAGGCGCAATGAGGTAGCTGTGTGAGTAAGATAAGCGACCCTAGTGGCCGACACAAACACCGGGCCCATCTAGGAGTGTCACTGCAGTGTCACGCAGGATGTCCCTTCCAAAAAACCCTCCCCAAACAGCACATGACGCAAAGAAAAAAAGAGGCGCAATGAGGTAGCTGTGTGAGTAAGATAAGCGACCCTAGTGGCCGACACAAACACCGGGCCCATCTAGGAGTGTCACTGCAGTGTCACGCAGGATGTCCCTTCCAAAAAACCCTCCCCAAACAGCACATGACGCAAAGAAAAAAAGAGGCGCAATGAGGTAGCTGTGTGAGTAAGATAAGCGACCCTAGTGGCCGACACAAACACCGGGCCCATCTAGGAGTGTCACTGCAGTGTCACGCAGGATGTCCCTTCCAAAAAACCCTCCCCAAACAGCACATGACGCAAAGAAAAAAAGAGGCGCAATGAGGTAGCTGTGTGAGTAAGATAAGCGACCCTAGTGGCCGACACAAACACCGGGCCCATCTAGGAGTGGCACTGCAGTGTCACGCAGGATGTCCCTTCCAAAAAACCCTCCCCAAACAGCACATGACGCAAAGAAAAAAAGAGGCGCAATGAGGTAGCTGTGTGAGTAAGATAAGCGACCCTAGTGGCCGACACAAACACCGGGCCCATCTAGGAGTGGCACTGCAGTGTCACGCAGGATGTCCCTTCCAAAAAACCCTCCCCAAACAGCACATGACGCAAAGAAAAAAAGAGGCGCAATGAGGTAGCTGTGTGAGTAAGATAAGCGACCCTAGTGGCCGACACAAACACCGGGCCCATCTAGGAGTGGCACTGCAGTGTCACGCAGGATGTCCCTTCCAAAAAACCCTCCCCAAACAGCACATGACGCAAAGAAAAATTAAAGAAAAAAGAGGTGCAAGATGGAATTGTCCTTGGGCCCTCCCACCCACCCTTATGTTGTATAAACAGGACATGCACACTTTAACCAACCCATCATTTCAGTGACAGGGTCTGCCACACGACTGTGACTGAAATGACGGGTTGGTTTGGACCCCCACCAAAAAAGAAGCAATTAATCTCTCCTTGCACAAACTGGCTCTACAGAGGCAAGATGTCCACCTCATCATCATCCTCCGATATATCACCGTGTACATCCCCCTCCTCACAGATTATCAATTCGTCCCCACTGGAATCCACCATCTCAGCTCCCTGTGTACTTTGTGGAGGCAATTGCTGCTGGTCAATGTCTCCACGGAGGAATTGATTATAATTAATTTTAATGAACATCATCTTCTCCACATTTTCTGGATGTAACCTCGTACGCCGATTGCTGACAAGGTGAGCGGCGGCACTAAACACTCTTTCGGAGTACACACTTGTGGGAGGGCAACTTAGGTAGAATAAAGCCAGTTTGTGCAAGGGCCTCCAAATTGCCTCTTTTTCCTGCCAGTATAAGTACGGACTGTGTGACGTGCCTACTTGGATGCGGTCACTCATATAATCCTCCACCATTCTTTCAATGTTGAGAGAATCATATGCAGTGACAGTAGACGACATGTCCGTAATCGTTGTCAGGTCCTTCAGTCCGGACCAGATGTCAGCATCAGCAGTCGCTCCAGACTGCCCTGCATCACCGCCAGCGGGTGGGCTCGGAATTCTGAGCCTTTTCCTCGCACCCCCAGTTGCGGGAGAATGTGAAGGAGGAGATGTTGACAGGTCGCGTTCCGCTTGACTTGACAATTTTCTCACCAGCAGGTCTTTCAACCCCAGCAGACTTGTGTCTGCCGGAAAGAGAGATCCAAGGTAGGCTTTAAATCTAGGATCGAGCACGGTGGCCAAAATGTAGTGCTCTGATTTCAACAGATTGACCACCCGTGAATCCTTGTTAAGCGAATTAAGGGCTCCATCCACAAGTCCCACATGCCTAGCGGAATCGCTCCGTGTTAGCTCCTCCTTCAATGTCTCCAGCTTCTTCTGCAAAAGCCTGATGAGGGGAATGACCTGACTCAGGCTGGCAGTGTCTGAACTGACTTCACGTGTGGCAAGTTCAAAGGGCATCAGAACCTTGCACAACGTTGAAATCATTCTCCACTGCGCTTGAGACAGGTGCATTCCACCTCCTATATCGTGCTCAATTGTATAGGCTTGAATGGCCTTTTGCTGCTCCTCCAACCTCTGAAGCATATAGAGGGTTGAATTCCACCTCGTTACCACTTCTTGCTTCAGATGATGGCAGGGCAGGTTCAGTAGTTTTTGGTGGTGCTCCAGTCTTCTGTACGTGGTGCCTGTACGCCGAAAGTGTCCCGCAATTCTTCTGGCCACCGACAGCATCTCTTGCACGCCCCTGTCGTTTTTTAAATAATTCTGCACCACCAAATTCAAGGTATGTGCAAAACATGGGACGTGCTGGAATTTGCCCATATTTAATGCACACACAATATTGCTGGCGTTGTCCGATGCCACAAATGCACAGGAGAGTCCAATTGGGGTAAGCCATTCCGCGATGATCTTCCTCAGTTGCCGTAAGAGGTTTTCAGCTGTGTGCGTATTCTGGAAACCGGTGATACAAAGCGTAGCCTGCCTAGGAAAGAGTTGGCGTTTGCGAGATGCTGCTACTGGTGCCGCCGCTGCTGTTCTTGCGGCGGGAGTCCATACATCTACCCAGTGGGCTGTCACAGTCATATAGTCCTGACCCTGCCCTGCTCCACTTGTCCACATGTCCGTGGTTAAGTGGACATTGGGTACAGCTGCATTTTTTAGGACACTGGTGACTCTTTTTCTGAGGTCTGTGTACATTTTCGGTATCGCCTGCCTAGAGAAATGGAACCTAGATGGTATTTGGTACCGGGGACACAGTACCTCCAACAAGTCTCTAGTTGGCTCTGCAGTAATGATGGATACCGGAACCACGTTTCTCACCACCCAGGATGCCAAGGCCTCAGTTATCCGCTTTGCAGTAGGATGACTGCTGTGATATTTCATCTTCCTCGCAAAGGACTGTTGGACAGTCAATTGCTTGGTGGAAGTAGTAAAAGTGGTCTTACGACTTCCCCTCTGGGATGACCATCGACTCCCAGCAGCAACAACAGCAGCGCCAGCAGCAGTAGGCGTTACACGCAAGGATGCATCGGAGGAATCCCAGGCAGGAGAGGAATCGTCAGAATTGCCAGTGACATGGCCTGCAGGACTATTGGCATTCCTGGGGAAGGAGGAAATTGACACTGAGGGAGTTGGTGGGGTGGTTTGCGTGAGCTTGGTTACAAGAGGAAGGGATTTACTGGTCAGTGGACTGCTTCCGCTGTCACCCAAAGTTTTTGAACTTGTCACTGACTTATTATGAATGCGCTGCAGGTGACGTATAAGGGAGGATGTTCCGAGGTGGTTAACGTCCTTACCCCTACTTATTACAGCTTGACAAAGGCAACACACGGCTTGACACCTGTTGTCCGCATTTCTGTTGAAATACTTCCACACCGAAGAGCTGATTTTTTTGGTATTTTCACCAGGCATGTCAGTGGCCATATTCCTCCCACGGACAACAGGTGTCTCCCCGGGTGCCTGACTTAAACAAACCACCTCACCATCAGAATCCTCCTGGTCAATTTCCTCCCCAGCGCCAGCAACACCCATATCCTCCTCATCCTGGTGTACTTCAACACTGACATCTTCAATCTGACTATCAGGAACTGGACTGCGGGTGCTCCTTCCAGCACTTGCAGGGGGCGTGCAAATGGTGGAAGGCGCATGCTCTTCACGTCCAGTGTTGGGAAGGTCAGGCATCGCAACCGACACAATTGGACTCTCCTTGTGGATTTGGGATTTCGAAGAACGCACAGTTCTTTGCGGTGCTTTTGCCAGCTTGAGTCTTTTCAGTTTTCTAGCGAGAGGCTGAGTGCTTCCATCCTCATGTGAAGCTGAACCACTAGCCATGAACATAGGCCAGGGCCTCAGCCGTTCCTTGCCACTCCGTGTGGTAAATGGCATATTGGCAAGTTTACGCTTCTCCCCCGACAATTTTATTTTAGGTTTTGGAGTCCTTTTTTTTACTGATATTTGGTGTTTTGGATTTGACATGCTCTGTACTATGACATTGGGCATCGGCCTTGGCAGACGACGTTGCTGGCATTTCATCGTCTCGGCCATGACTAGTGGCAGCAGCTTCAGCACGAGGTGGAAGTGGATCTTGATCTTTCCCTAATTTTGGAACCTCAACATTTTTGTTCTCCATATTTTAATAGGCACAACTAAAAGGCACCTCAGGTAAACAATGGAGATGGATGGATACTAGTATACTTATGGATGGACTGCCGAGTGCCGACACAGAGGTAGCTACAGCCGTGGACTAACGTACTGTGTCTGCTGCTAATATAGACTGGATGATTGATAATGAGATGAAATCAATATATATATGTATGTATATATAATATCACTAGTACTGCAGCCGGACAGGTAGATAATATATTTATTAGGTAATGATGGCTGATGACGGACCTGCTGGACACTGTCAGCTCAGCAGCACCGCAGACTGCTACAGTAAGCTACTATACTCTATAGTAGTATGTACAAAGAAGAAAGAAAAAAAAAAACCACGGGTAGGTGGTATACAATTATGGATGGACTGCCGAGTGCCGACACAGAGGTAGCTACAGCCGTGGACTAACGTACTGTGTCTGCTGCTAATATAGACTGGATGATTGATAATGAGATGAAATCAATATATATATGTATGTATATATAATATCACTAGTACTGCAGCCGGACAGGTAGATAATATATTTATTAGGTAATGATGACTGATGACGGACCTGCTGGACACTGTCAGCTCAGCAGCACCGCAGACTGCTACAGTAAGCTACTATACTCTATAGTAGTATGTACAAAGAAGAAAGAAAAAAAAAAAACACGGGTAGGTGGTATACAATTATGGATGGACTGCTGAGTGCCGACACAGAGGTAGCAACAGCCGTGGACTAACGTACTGTGTCTGCTGCTAATATAGACTGGATGATTGATAATGAGATGAAATCAATATATATATGTATGTATATATAATATCACTAGTACTGCAGCCGGACAGGTAGATAATATATTTATTAGGTAATGATGACTGATGACGGACCTGCTGGACACTGTCAGCTCAGCAGCACCGCAGACTGCTACAGTAAGCTACTATACTCTATAGTAGTATGTACAAAGAAGAAAGAAAAAAAAAAACCACGGGTAGGTGGTATACAATTATGGATGGACTGCCGAGTGCCGACACAGAGGTAGCTACAGCCGTGGACTAACGTACTGTGTCTGCTGCTAATATAGAGTCTAGACTGGATGATAAATTATTGATAATGAGATGAAATCAATATAATATCACTAGTACTGCAGCCGGACAGGTACTATATATATTTATTATGTAATGACTGATGACGGACCTGCTGGACACTGTCAGGTCAGCACAGCACCGCAGACTGCTACAGTAAGCTACTATAGTAGTATGTATAAAGAAGAATGAAAAAAAAAAAAAAAACACGGGTAGGTGGTATACAATATTATATATATATATATATTATATACAATTATATATATATATATATATATATATATATATATATTAAACTGGTGGTGATTGATTATTAAACTGGTGGTCACTTCAGGACAGGTCACGTTGCAACTTGCAACTAGTACTCCGAGGCCTAAGCAGACAATCACAAAATATATTATTATACTGGTGGTCAGTGTGGTCACAACAATGGCAGTGTGGCACTGACTCTGGCAGCAAAAGTGTGCACTGTACGTTATATGTACTCCTGAGTCCTGCTCTCAGACTCTAACTGCTCCCCACTGTCAGTGTCTCCCCCACTAGTCAGATAATACACTTACAGTCACACTATCTAATCTATAAATATCACTTCAGCAAGTAGTATAGTAGTATACAGTAGTACTCCTCCTAATAATGCTCCCCGAAAATACTGTGTCTCTCTCTTCTCTAAACGGAGAGGACGCCAGCCACGTCCTCTCCCTATGACTCTCAATGCACGTGTGAAAATGGCGGCGACGCGCGGCTCCTTATATAGAATCCGAGTCTCGCGATAGAATCCGAGCCTCGCGAGAATCCGACAGCGTGATGATGACGTTCGGGCGCGCTCGGGTTAGCCGAGCAAGGCGGGAAGATCCGAGCCTGCTCGGACCCGTGTAAAAAACCTGAAGTTCGGGCGGGTTCGGATTCAGAGGAACCGAACCCGCTCATCTCTAGTCTTTATAAGAACCGTGAGCTTCATTAGCTTGAGAAGGCAGAAATCTCATCACTACTCTTTCCTGCAAGAGAGGAAACCATGCCTACTGTATGTCTATGAATGGCATTTTTTTTGTGTCATAAGTGGTTGTGGGAGTGGCCAATGATAAGATTGCCCCCAATCATTTTAAAAGTTTGCTTATATGGCCTGTCTTATGCTATTTTCTTTTCAAGATATTCTACATTCCTCCATACCTGGAGAACATCTTCCTCTCTTATGGCGAAACACAGGACACAGCTAACAAACGTAGCAGGGAGTGAATGAGTTTTTGAGTGCTTTAAACACTTTGCCTGGCCCTATAAGCCTCCTCATCACGGTGGACATCATGGTAATGTGAGCAGAGAAAATAATGTAATGTTAAACAATGCAGCTCTGCTTGGTAAAATGGACATATCATCACAAATAAAATTGTCTTTACTGTAAAGCCCATTAAATGCTATACAGTCTATGGATTGTGCTGTCAGAAATGCTGGTAACTGTATGGCTTTTTAGCAATTAGGCTTTCTTTTTGGAGCCCCCCCTATCTATGTCATCTGTTGTCTTTCTGCAATGTTGAAACAGTGTTCAAAGTAAGCGGAAATGGACCAAAAATAGTCAATATTAAAATTGACCAAACCTGACGGTCAAATGGTCAAAGCCTGAAACGCAGAATAAATTTCATCACGTCATGACGCATCACAGAAACAGCCATAATGGATAATGGTCAAAGCAAAATTAGAGATGAGCGGGTTCGGTTCCTCGGAATCCGAACCCTCCCGAACTTCAGCCTTTTTACACGGGTCCGAGGCAGACTCGGATCTTCCCGCCTTGCTCGGCTAACCTGAGCGAGCCCGAACGTCATCATCCCGCTGTCGGATTCTCGCGAGGCTCGTATTCTATCGCGAGACTCGGATTCTATATAAGGAGCCGCGCGTCGCCGCCATTTTCACACGTGCATTGAGATTGATAGGGAGAGGACGTGGCTGGCGTCCTCTCCGTTTATAGTTACTGTTAGTAGTTAGTTGATCTGATTGCTGCTTAGCTTATTGTGGGGAGGATTGGGGAGAGCTGTTAGGAGGAGTACAGTCAGTGCAGAGTTTTGCTAGTTTTTTTTAATCCGTTCTCTGCCTGAAAAAAACGCTCCATACCATATCTGTGCTCAGCCTCAGTGTCCTGCATGATATATCTATGTATATCTGACTGTGCTGAGTGCTCACTGCTCACACAGCTGAATTGTGGGGGAGACTGGGGTGCAGTTATAGCAGGAGTACAGTGCACACTTTTGCTGCCAGTGTGACTGACCAGTGTCCACCAGTATATTGTCTGCCTGAAAAAGTTAAACACTCCTGTGGTGTCTTTTTTTTTTATTCTATAAACGCATTCTGCTGACAGTGTCCAGCAGGTCCGTCATTCATTATATTATATAAATATTTACCTGCAGTAGTGTTAAATTTTTTTTGTTCATCTCTATCATCTTTATCATCTCTATATTAGCAGACGCAGTACGGTAGTCCACGGCTGTGGCTACCTCTGTGTCGTCAGTGCTCGTCCATAATTGTATACCTACCTGTGGTGGGGTTTTTTTTTCTATCTTCTTCATACTAGTAGTTTAGGAGTCTGCTGACAGTGTCCAGCAGGTCCGTCATTATATTATATATACCTGCAGTAGTGATATATATATATTTTTTATATCATTATCATCTCTATACTAGCAGACGCAGTACGGTAGTCCACGGCTGTAGCTACCTCTGTGTCGTCAGTGCTCGTCCATAATTGTATACCTACCTGTGGTGGGGTTTTTTTTCTATCTTCTTCATACTAGTAGTTTAGGAGTCTGCTGACAGTGTCCAGCAGGTCCGTCATTATATTATATATACCTGCAGTAGTGATATATATATATTTTTTATATCATTATCATCTCTATACTAGCAGACGCAGTACGGTAGTCCACGGCTGTAGCTACCTCTGTGTCGTCAGTGCTCGTCCATAATTGTATACCTACCTGTGGTGGGGTTTTTTTTTCTATCTTCTTCATACTAGTAGTTTAGGAATCTGCTGACAGTGTCCAGCAGGTCCGTCATTATATTATATATACCTGCAGTAGTGATATATATATATTTTTTATATCATTATCATCTCTATACTAGCAGACGCAGTACAGTAGTCCACGGCTGTAGCTACCTCTGTGTCGTCAGTGCTCGTCCATAATTGTATACCTACCTGTGGTGGTTTTTTTTTTTTCTATCTTCTTCATACTAGTAGTTTAGGAGTCTGCTGACAGTGTCCAGCAGGTCCGTCATTATATTATATATATACCTGCAGTAGTGATATATATATATATTTTTTATATCATTATCATCTCTATACTAGCAGACGCAGTACGGTAGTCCACGGCTGTAGCTACCTCTGTGTCGTCAGTCACTCGTCATCCATAAGTATACTAGTATCCATCCATCTCCATTGTTTACCTGAGGTGCCTTTTAGTTGTGCCTATTAAAATATGGAGAACAAAAATGTTGAGGTTCCAAAAATAGGGAAAGATTAAGATCCACTTCCACCTCGTGCTGAAGCTGCTGCCACTAGTCATGGCCGAGACAATGAAATTCCATCAACGTCGTCTGCCAAGGCCGATGCCCAATGTCATAGTACAGAGCATGTAAAATCCAAAACACAAAATATCAGTAAAAAAGGACTCAAAAATCTAAAATAAAATCGTCGGAGGAGAAGCGTAAACTTGCCAATATGCCATTTACCACACGGAGTGGCAAGGAACGGCTGAGGCCCTGGGCTATGTTCATGGCTAGTGGTTCAGCTTCACATGAGGATGGAAGCACTCAGCCTCTCGCTAGAAAAATGAAAAGACTTAAGCTGGCAAAAGCACAGCAAAGAACTGTGCGTTCTTCGAAATCACAAATCCACAAGGAGAGTCCAATTGTGTCGGTTGCGATGCCTGACCTTCCCAACACTGGACGTGAAGAGCATGCGCCTTCCACCATTTGCACGCCCCCTGCAAGTGCTGGAAGGAGCACCCGCAGTCCAGTTCCTGATAGTCAGATTGAAGATGTCAGTGTTGAAGTACACCAGGATGAGGAGGATATGGGTGTTGCTGGCGCTGGGGAGGAAATTGACAAGGAGGATTCTGATGGTGAGGTGGTTTGTTTAAGTCAGGCACCCGGGGAGACACCTGTTGTCCGTGGGAGGAATATGGCCATTGACATGCCTGGTGAAAATACCAAAAAAAATCAGCTCTTCGGTGTGGAAGTATTTCAACAGAAATGCGGACAACATTTGTCAAGCCGTGTGTTGCCTTTGTCAAGCTGTAATAAGTAGGGGTAAGGACGTTAACCACCTCGGAACATCCTCCCTTATACGTCACCTGCAGCGCATTCATCATAAGTCAGTGACAAGTTCAAAAACTTTGGGCGACAGCGGAAGCAGTCCACTGACCAGTAAATCCCTTCCACTTGTAACCAAGCTCACGCAAACCACCCCACCAACTCCCTCAGTGTCAATTTCCTCCTTCCCCAGGAATGCCAATAGTCCTGCAGGCCATGTCACTGGCAATTCTGACGAGTCCTCTCCTGCCTGGGATTCCTCCGATGCATCCTTGCGTGTAACGCCTACTGCTGCTGGCGCTGCTGTTGTTGCTGCTGGGAGTCGATGGTCATCCCAGAGGGGAAGTCGTAAGACGACTTTTACTACTTCCACCAAGCAATTGACTGTCCAACAGTCCTTTGCGAGGAAGATGAAATATCACAGCAGTCATCCTGCTGCAAAGCGGATAACTGAGGCCTTGGCATCCTGGGCGGTGAGAAACGTGGTTCCGGTATCCATCATTACTGCAGAGCCAACTATAGACTTGATTGAGGTACTGTGTCCCCGGTACCAAATACCATCTAGGTTCCATTTCTCTAGGCAGGCGATACCGAAAATGTACACAGACCTCAGAAAAAGACTCACCAATGTCCTAAAAAATGCAGTTGTACCCAATGTCCACTTAACCACGGACATGTGGACAAGTGGAGCAGGGCAGACTCAGGACTATATGACTGTGACAGCCCACTGGGTAGATGTATTGACTCCCGCCGCAAGAACAGCAGCGGCGGCACCAGTAGCAGCATCTCGCAAACGCCAACTCTTTCCTAGGCAGGCTACGCTTTGTATCACCGCTTTCCAGAATACGCACACAGCTAAAAACCTCTTACGGCAACTGAGGAAGATCATCAAAGAATGGCTTACCCCAATTGGACTCTCCTGTGGATTTGTGGCATCGGACAACGCCAGCAATATTGTGTGTGCATTAAATATGGGCAAATTCCAGCACGTCCCATGTTTTGCACATACCTTGAATTTGGTGGTGCAGAATTATTTAAAAAACGACAGGGGCGTGCAAGAGATGCTGTCGGTGGCCAGAAGAATTGCGGGACACTTTCGGCGTACAGGCACCACGTACAGAAGACTGGAGCAACACCAAAAACGCCAGAACCTGCCCTGCCATCATCTGAAGCAAGAAGTGGTAACGAGGTGGAATTCAACCCTCTATATGCTTCAGAGGTTGGAGGAGCAGCAAAAGGCCATTCAAGCCTATACAACTGAGCACGATATAGGAGGTGGAATGCACCTGTCTCAAGCGCAGTGGAGAATGATTTCAACGTTGTGCAAGGTTCTGCAACCTTTTGAACTTGCCACACGTGAAGTCAGTTCAGACACTGCCAGCCTGAGTCAGGTCATTCCCCTCATCAGGCTTTTGCAGAAGAAGCTGGAGACATTGAAGGAGGAGCTAACACAGAGCGGTGGTCAATCTGTTGAAATCAGAGCACTACATTTTGGCCACCGTGCTCGATCCTAGATTTAAAACCTACCTTGGATCTCTCTTTCCGGCAGACACAAGTCTGCAGTGGTTCAAAGAACTGCTGGTGAGAAAATTGTCAAGTCAAGCGGAACGCGACCTGTCAACATCTCCTCCTTCACATTCTCCCGCAACTGGGGGTGCGAGGAAAAGTCTCAGAATTCCAAGCCCACCCGCTGGCGGTGATGCAGGGCAGTCTGGAGCGACTGCTGATGCTGACATCTGGTCCGGACTGAAGGACCTGCCAACGATTACGGACATGTCGTCTACTGTCACTGCATATGATTCTCTCCCCATTGAAAGAATGGTGGAGGATTATATGAGTGACCGCATCCAAGTAGGCACGTCAGACAGTCCGTACGTATACTGGCAGGAAAAAGAGGCAATTTGGAGGCCCTTGCACAAACTGGCTTTATTCTACCTAAGTTGCCCTCCCACAAGTGTGTACTCCGAAAGAGTGTTTAGTGCCGCCACTCACCTTGTCAGCAATCGGCGTACGAGGTTACTTCCAGAAAATGTGGAGAAGATGATGTTCATTAAAATGAATTATAATCAATTCCTCCATGGAGACATTCACCAGCAGCAATTGCCTCCACAAAGTACACAGGGAGCTGTGATGGTGGATTCCAGTGGGGACGAATTGATAATCTGTGAGGAGGGGGATGAACACGGTGATTAATCGGAGGATGATGATGAGGTGGACATCTTGCCTCTGTAGAGCCAGTTTGTGCAAGGAGAGATTAATTGCTTCTTTTTTGGTGGGGGTCCAAACCAACCCGTCATTTCAGTCACAGTCGTGTGGCAGACCCTGTCACTGAAATGATGGGTTGGTTAAAGTGTGCATGTCCTGTTTATACAACATAAGGGTGGGTGGGAGGGCCCAAGGACAATTCCATCTTGCACCTCTTTTTTCTTTCATTTTTCTTTGCGTCATGTGCTGTGTGGGGAGTGTTTTTTGGACGGGCCATCCTGCGTGACACTGCAGTGCCACTCCTAGATGGGCCAGGTGTTTGTGTCGGCCACTAGGGTCGCTTAGCTTACTCACACAGCTACCTCATTGCGCCTCTTTTTTTCTTTGCGTCATGTGCTGTTTGGGGAGTAGTTTTTTGAAGGGCCATCCTGCGTGACACTGCGACCTCGGTGCAAATTTTAGGACTAAAAATAATATTGTGAGGTGTGAGGTGTTCAGAATAGACTGAAAATGAGTGGAAATTATGGTTATTGAGGTTAATAATACTTTGGGATCAAAATGACCCCCAAATTCTATGATTTAAGCTGTTTTTTAGGGTTTTTTGAAAAAAAAAACACCCGAATCCAAAACACACCCGAATCCGACAAAAAAAATTCGGTGAGGTTTTGCCAAAACGCGTTCGAACCCAAAACACGGCCACGGAACCGAACCCAAAACCAAAACACAAAACCCGAAAAATTTCCGGTGCACATCTGGTAGATTATATAAATCCACTCAAATTAAGCTGCTGTCAATGTCTATCCCCTGTGAAATTCCTTTTCCTATCAGTGCAGTGATCATGGGCTGGCTTATTTCCTAGTTGAGTGGGAAGTGAGTGCATCCTGGTGTGGGGCCTGCTTGAACCATCAGGGGCCCCAGCAGATCCTGCAAACGGAGAACAGCAGTGATGTATTTCCTCGTTATAGTTTCTCTAACACTTCGAAATTCTGGATTTCAGTGACAGGAGGAATTAGATTAGGACAACCCCCTTCTTAATTCATTCTCAGGAACCGTCTCCTCCTTATTGCAGATTGCTAAAATACTAAAATTGTGAAGGGACACCATACTTTTGTTTAGAGATGAGCGGGTTCGGTTTCTCTGAATCCGAACCCGCCAGAACTTCATGTTTTTTTTCACGAGTCCGAGCGACTCGGATCTTCCCGCCTTGCTCGGTTAACCCGAGCGCGCCCGAACGTCATCATGACGCTGTCGGATTCTCGCGAGGCTCGGATTCTATCGCGAGACTCGGATTCTATATAAGGAGCCGCGCGTCGCCGCCATTTTCACACGTGCATTGAGATTGATAGGGAGAGGACGTGGCTGGCGTCCTCTCCGTTTAGACACTTGATTTACTAATTTTGGGGAGCATTAGGAGTACTCAGTAGTGTACAGTGCAGAGTTTTGCTGATAGTGACCAGTGACCACCACTTTTATTTATAATCCGTTCTCTGCCTGAAAAAAGCGATACACAGCACACAGTGACTCAGTCACATACATACCATATCTGTGTGCACTGCTCAGGCTCAGGCCAGTGTGCTGCATCATCTATATATATTATATATCTGTCTGACTGCTCAGCTCACACAGCTTATAATTGTGGGGGAGACTGGGGAGCACTACTGCAGTGCCAGTTATAGGTTATAGCAGGAGCCAGGAGTACATAATATTATA
The DNA here is from genome assembly GCF_028390025.1 of Pseudophryne corroboree. Lineage (NCBI taxonomy): Eukaryota > Metazoa > Chordata > Amphibia > Anura > Myobatrachidae > Pseudophryne > Pseudophryne corroboree. The sequence goes on along the minus strand of NC_086454.1, from coordinate 265,527,850 downwards.
TTAAAATTAAACAGTGCACACTTTTGCTGCAGGAGTGCCACTGCCAGTGTGACTAGTGACCAGTGACCTGACCACCAGTATATAATATATATTAGTAGTATACTATCTCTTTATCAACCAGTCTATATTAGCAGCAGACACAGTACAGTGCGGTAGTTCACGGCTGTGGCTACCTCTGTGTCGGCACTCGGCAGCCCGTCCATAATTGTATATACCAGTGACCTAACCGTGGTTTTTTTTTCTTTCTTTATACATACATACTAGTTACGAGTATACTATCTCTTTATCAACCAGTCTATATATTAGCAGCAGACACAGTACAGTGCGGTAGTTCACGGCTGTGGCTACCTCTGTGTCGGCACTCCGCAGCCCGTCCATAATTGTATATACCAGTGACCTAACCGTGGTTTTTTTTTCTTTCTTTATACATACATACTAGTTACGAGTATACTATCTCTTTATCAACCAGTCTATATATTAGCAGCAGACACAGTACAGTGCGGTAGTTCACGGCTGTGGCTACCTCTGTGTCGGCACTCGGCAGCCCGTCCATAATTGTATATACCAGTGACCTAACCGTGTTTTTTTTTTCTTTCTTTATACATACATACTAGTTACGAGTATACTATCTCTTTATCAACCAGTCTATATATTAGCAGCAGACACAGTACAGAGCGGTAGTTCACGGCTGTGGCTACCTCTGTGTCGGCACTCGGCAGCCCGTCCATAATTGTATATACCACCTAACCGTGGTTTTTTTTTCTTTCTTTATACATACATACTAGTTACGAGTATACTATCTCTTTATCAACCAGTCTATATATTAGCAGCAGACACAGTACAGTGCGGTAGTTCACGGCTGTGGCTACCTCTGTGTCGGCACTCCGCAGCCCGTCCATAATTGTATATACCAGTGACCTAACCGTGGTTTTTTTTTCTTTCTTTATACATACATACTAGTTACGAGTATACTATCTCTTTATCAACCAGTCTATATATTAGCAGCAGACACAGTACAGTGCGGTAGTTCACGGCTGTGGCTACCTCTGTGTCGGCACTCGGCAGCCCGTCCATAATTGTATATACCACCTAACCGTGGTTTTTTTTTCTTTCTTTATACATACATACTAGTTACGAGTATACTATCTCTTTATCAACCAGTCTATATATTAGCAGCAGACACAGTACAGTGCGGTAGTTCACGGCTGTGGCTACCTCTGTGTCGGCACTCGGCAGCCCGTCCATAATTGTATATACCACCTAACCGTGGTTTTTTTTTCTTTCTTTATACATACATACTAGTTACGAGTATACTATCTCTTTATCAACCAGTCTATATATTAGCAGCAGACACAGTACAGTGCGGTAGTTCACGGCTGTGGCTACCTCTGTGTCGGCACTCGGCAGCCCGTCCATAATTGTATATACCACCTAACCGTGGTTTTTTTTTCTTTCTTTATACATACATACTAGTTACGAGTATACTATCTCTTTTTCTTTGCGTCATGTGCTGTTTGGGGAGGGTTTTTTGGAAGGGACATCCTACGTGACACTGCAGTGCCACTCCTAAATGGGCCCGGTGTTTGTGTCGGCCACTACGGTCGCTAATCTTACTCACACAGCTACCTCATTGCGCCTCTTTTTTTCTTTGCGTCATGTGCTGTTTGGGGAGGGTTTTTTGGAAGGGACATCCTACGTGACACTGCAGTGCCACTCCTAGATGGGCCCGGTGTTTGTGTCGGCCACTAGGGTCGCTAATCTTACTCACACAGCTACCTCATTGCGCCTCTTTTTTTCTTTGCGTCATGTGCTGTTTGGGGAGGGTTTTTTGGAAGGGACATCCTGCGTGACACTGCAGTGCCACTCCTAGATGGGCCCGGTGTTTGTGTCGGCCACTAGGGTCGCTTATCTTACTCACACAGCGACCTCGGTGCAAATTTTAGGACTAAAAATAATATTGTGAGGTGTGAGGTATTCAGAATAGACTGAAAATGAGTGTAAATTATGGTTTTTGAGGTTAATAATACTTTGGGATCAAAATGACCCCCAAATTCTATGATTTAAGCTGTTTTTTAGTGTTTTTGGAAAAAAACACCCGAATCCAAAACACACCCGAATCCGACAAAAATAATTCGGTGAGGTTTTGCCAAAACGCGTTCGAACCCAAAACACGGCCGCGGAACCGAACCCAAAACCAAAACACAAAACCCGAAAAATTTCAGGCGCTCATCTCTACTTTTGTTAAGGAGAGTTTTTTTTACCTCTACATTTCCCTAAAAATGTATAATACTACTTTGTAGTGTCCTTAGGACACATTGTGCCACATTTTAGTGCCCCTTACATCACATTATGCCACATTGCAGATAACAAGCCACTTTGGAGTACCACTTCCATTTCACCTTCGCCATGTACCCATGAAAGGGTGCATGGCGTTGTGCCCAATAGACAACGCCCCCTGGTATATGCTGTACTCTCATCAAGATCCATTCAGCATTGCTCTGCATATAGAGCAGTGGTGACAGAGTGTCCCCCTACCTTCCAACCGCTCTGCTGGACACTACAGGCCCCGTGTTGGACAGTGGGACAAGACGCAAAAGTGGGACTGCCCCACTGAAATCGGGACAGTTGGGAGGTATGAGTGCCCCTTTGATCACATTTTGTCACACAGTGCCCCCAGTGCAGTGTCACACTCACCAGGCCCGCTCTCTTCAGTCAGACTCAGACTGTAGTGTGCTCCTGCTGCAGTTGTTTCACACAGTCTGACCCCGGCCCCCACGTGCATACTGCCTCAGTGGTTTGCATGCTTGTGTGGGTTGTTTCTTTTCTATGCTTGGCTTGGCCAGTGTTTGTGTCCAGGGCTGGGCCAGCCTCCGTTCTATGCTGCCTTGCCCAAGCAGGCCAGTGTGTGTCCATGGCTGAACCAGTGTGTGTCTGGACCAGCATACCGACTGCATTACGGGGTACTTGTGCATTAGTTGCTGCACACCGGTTGAAAATCACTGCCACATTGCCTTGCTACTTTCTGAGCAGGACAATGCACACACTTCAAGTCATCAACAGATATTTAGTGGAGCTCTGTGGCTTCCAAACCTATGAATGAACAAATAGACATTGTTCCTTGGGTGGGGTGTAATTCAGAGCCAGTTTAAGAGCATTGTAGGCCCCAGGCAAAGCAATGTACTGGGGCCCCTACACACCCATCCACGGTAACAATAATAATAATAAAAAATAACATTCCCCTCCTACGGTCCCACGCTGTCTCTCCACATGCTTCCATACAGTGAATGACTCTCCAGCCATCTACCAATCAGCATGCAGACAGCCATTCACGGTCTGACTTCAGAGTTTAGTCCACACAGCAATTAACTTAACCAGAGATTGGCTTATTAACTGGTAGAACGCAGGTGCAGAATGACACAGTGTAATGCAAGTATGCAGCAGGTACATGGTAAGGTAATTATAAATGCGGCCTGGAGTTTATGGGACTAATACTGGTTCTTGTAGTGCATCTATGTGCATACACATACAGTGGCAGAAGTGGAATGTTTATAATAAGTATCGGTTGTGACACAGTGATATTTGGGGTCTCTGTGTAATCTCTGGTATAGGAGACACTTGGGGGGAGCCTTTCTCTTTGAATGGAGAGAGTAGAAGAAGCGTGCAGAGACTACGCATTCACAGAAGATTACCTGGCAGGTTGGAGGTCGCGTCTCCAGCGGCCTGGGTCCTAGTGCCCTGACTAAAGAGAGAAAGAGACAATGCGCAGAGCACTCTCTCCAACAGGAATGCCAATTATACTATATTGGCTGGCATGACTAATTAAAAAGGGGTTGACAAAAAGTAGACATTCCTTTGAAGAAACATCTGAATTATGCTAAGTTGCAGGAAATTCTAATGGGTCAAAATAGGGTTCCCAGTAAATGAGGTGTATAATATTTTAAGCCTTATAAAGCACCAGGAAAAGTGACAACTTAATATTGGTAAAGCACTGTGTGAATACAGTTGTCAGTACAGAGATCCCCATTAAAATACATTTATGTTGTGAGATACTGTATGTCCTTAGTATTTGACATACCGGTATGTGACCTACAGCATCATATTTCTAGAGGAGAAAGATCCCAATTATTAAACCCCTAAATTTATTTAGCAACTGTTGTGATTAGAGTATTATTAATAGTGCCTGTTATTTATTTAAACCACCCAGTGAATTATTAGCTTGTTTTGATGTTTTTCAGTTATTATCTGCATTGCATGATTGCAGCAGCATGAAGAGTTCAGAACGGAATTTGACCTTTTAAGGAAGATACCCACAGACTTTGGATACAATAACCAGTGAGCAAATAAATCCCCAAACTTAATGTTATTAATATTTAAATGGCCTATTTGGTTTCCAAAGTAACATTAATCAATGGGGAGAAAAACATTAAATATAAATATATATATATATATATATATATATATTAGAGATGTGCGGCGTGCACTTTTTCGTGTTTTGTGTTTTGGTTCTAATTCCACTTTCGTGTTTTGGTTTTGGCTTGGTTTTGCCAAAACCACCCTTTCATGTTTTGGTTTTGGATTTGGATGATTTTTAAAAAAAAATATAAAAACAGCTAAAATCACAGAATTTGGGGGTAATTTTGATCCTACGGGATTATAACCTCAATAACATTCATTTCCACTAATTTCCAGTCTATTATGAACACCTCACACCTCACAATATTATTTTTAGGCCTAAAAGTTGCACCGAGGAGGCTGTATAACTAAGCTAAGCGACACAAGTGTGCGGCACAAACACCTGCCCACCTAGGAGTGGCACTGCAGTTGCAGACAAAGTGGCACTATTCAAAAACTAGTCCCCAAACAGCACATGATGCAAAGAATAAAAAGAGGTGCAATTAGGTAGCTGGATGGCCAAGCTAAACGACACAAGTGTGCGGCACAAACACCTGGCCCATCTAGGAGTGACACTGCAGTTACAGACAGGATGGCACGAAAAAAACTAGTCCCCAAACAGCACATGATGCAAAGAAGAAAAAGAGGTGCAATGAGGTAGCTGGATGGCCAAGCTAAGCGACACAAGTGTGCGGCACAAACACCTGGCCCATCTAGGAGTGGCACTGCAGTTACAGACAGGATGGCACAAAAAAAAACTAGTCCCCAAGCAGCGCATGATGCAAAGAAGAAAAAGAGGTGCAAGATGGAATTGTCCTTGGGCCCTCCCACCCACCCTTATGTTGTATAAACAGGACATGCACACTTTAACAAACTAATCATTTCAGCGACAGGGTCCGCCACACGACTGTGGCTGAAATGACTGTCCCCCACCAAAAAAGAAGCAATCAATCTCTCCTTGCACAAACTGGCTCTACAGAGGCAAGATGTCCACCTCATCCTCCGATTCCTCACCCCTTTCACTGTGTACATCCTCCTCAAAGAGTATTAATTTGTCCCCACTGGAATCCACCATCACAGGTTCCTGTGTACTTTCTGGAGGCAATTGCTGGTAAAGATCTTACCGGAGGAATTTATAATTCATTTTGATGAACATCATCTTCTCCACATTTAGTGGAAGTAACCTCCTATGCTCGATCGATGACAAGGTTATTGGCTGCACTAAACACTCTTTCAGAGTACACACTGGAGGGGGGGCAACTTAGGTAAAATAAAGCCAGTTTGTGCAAGGGCCTCCAAATTGCCTCTTTTTCCTGCCAGTATACATACGGACTGTCTGACATGCCTACTTGGATGCTGTCACTCATATAATCCTCCACCATTCTTTCAATGGTGACAGAATCATATGCAGTGACAGTAGACATATCAGTAATCGCTGGCAGGTCCTTCAGTCCGGATCAGATGTCAGCTTTCGCTCCTGACTGCCCTGCATCACCGCCAGCGGGTGGGCTAGGAAATCTTATCCTTTTCCTTGCAGCCCCAGTAGTGGGAGAAATTGAAGGACGAGCTGTTGACGGGTCACGTTCCACTTGAGTTGACAATTTACTCACCAGTAGGTCTTTGAACCTCTGCAGACTTGTATCTGCCGGAAAGAGAAATACAACGTAGGATTTAAACCTAAGATCGAGCACGGTGACCAAAATGTAGTGCTCGGATTTCAACAGATTGACCACCCTTGAATCCTGGCAGAGCGAATTAAGGGCTCCATCCACAAGTCCCACATACTTTGCGGAATCGCTCCATCTTAGCTCCTCCTTCAATGTATCCAGCTGCTTTTGCAAAAGCCTGATGAGGGGAATGACATGACTCAAGCTGGCAGTGTCTGAACTGACTTCACGTGTGGCAAGTTTGAAGGGTTGGAGAACCTTGCACAAGACGGAAATCATTCTCCACTGCGCTTGAGTCAGGTGCATTACCCCTCCTTTGCCTATATCGTAGGTGGATGTTAGGCTTGAATAGCCTTTTGCTGCTCCTCCATCACCTGAAGCATATAGAGTGTTGAATTCCACCTCGTTACCACCTCTTGCTTCAGATGGTGGCAGGGCATGTTCAGGAGCGTTTGCTTGCACTCCAGTCTTCGGCTCGCGGTGGCTGAATGCTGAAAGTGGCCCGCAATTTTTCGGGCCACCGACAGCACCTCCTGCACACCCCTGTCAGTTTTCAAAAAAATTCTGCACCACCAAATTAATTGTCCAATAGTCCAATTGGGGTAAGCCATTCTGCAATGATGTTCCTCAGTTTACGTAAGAGGTTGTCAGCTGTATGCCTCTTACGGAAAGCGCTGATACATACCGTAGCCTGCCTAGGAACGAGATGGCGTTTGCGAGATGCTGCTACTGGTGCCGCTGCTGTTGTTGCTGCTGCGGGAAGCCATACATCTACCCAGTGGGCTGTTACAGTCATATAGTCCTTAGTCTGCCCTGTTCCACTTATCCACATGTCCGTGGTTATGTGGACACTGGATACAACCGCATTTTGTATGATACTGGTGACTCTTTTTCTGACATCTGTGTAGATTCACAGGATCGCCTGCCTAGAGAAGTGGAACCTAGATGGGATCTGATACCAGGGACACAGTACCTCAAACAAATCTCTAAGTCCCACTGAAATAATGGCGGATACCGGACGCACATCTAACACCAACATAGCTGTCAAGGCCTCAGTTATCCACTTTGCAAAAGGATGACTGCTGTCATATTTCATCTTCCTCACAAAGGACTGTTGGACCGTCAATTGCTTACTGGAAGTAGTACAAGTGCTCTTCTGACTTTCCCTCTGGGATGACGATCGACTCCCAGCAGTAACAACAGCAGCTGCAGCAACAGCAGGCGTACCACTCAAGGATCCTACGGAGGAATCCCGGTTAGGAGAGGACTCCTCAGTCTTGACCGTGACATGGCGTGCAGGACTACTGACGTTCCTGACTGAGTAGGAAGTTGACATTGAGGGAGTTGGTGGTGTGGCTTGCAGGAGATTGGGTACAGGAGGAAGAAGGGATTTAGGTGAAAGTGGATTGCTTACGCTCTTACCCAAAGTTTCACAACTTGACACTGACTTCTGATGAATGCACCGCAGGTGACGTATAAGGGAGGATGTTCCTAGGTGGTTAACATCCTTACCCCTACTTATTAGAGATTGACAGAGGCAACAGATGGCTTGACACCTGTAGTCCAGATTTGTGGAGAAATAATTCCACACCAAAGAGGTGGCTTTTTTGGTAGTTTGCAAAGGCATCACAATGGGCTTCTTCATCCCAAGGACAACAGGTGTCTACCCCAGTGCCTGACTTAAAACACATCACCATCAGAATCCTCATCTTCAACTTCCTCCTCAGCGCCAGCAACACCCATATCCTCATCCTGGTGTACTTCAACTGTGACATCTTCAATTTCAATATCAGGAACTGGACTGTGGGTGCTCCTTCTAGCACTTGCAGGGGGCGTGCAAATGGTGGAACGAGCCACCTCTTCCCGTCCAGTGTTGGGAAGGTCAGGCATCACAACTGCTGACACACTTGGACTCTTCTTGGGGATTTGTGATACCATCTCAGAACACACAGTTCTTTTCTGTGCTCTTTCCAGCTTAACTGCTTTTGTACTGTAGGAGTAGCTCCCAGCCAGCACAGCTCCAGCGTGCTGGCAGGTAGCTACTCGTCACGGCCCAGGTTGCAGCAGCTGCATGTGAAGTCATGGAGCCGCTGCCCCCCCCCCTCCCCCCCAACGGTCCAGGCAGGCACACCTGCATTGCCTGGACCAAGTCCCCTAAAAGGTGGCTAAACGCCGGCAGCCCTCCCCCCTCCCGCCCAGCGGCTGCCTCTGCCTGTCAATCAGGCAGAGGCGATCGCAGAGCTAAGACAGCCGTCAGCTGTCTGCCATGAGTGCGCCGGCGCATGGCACTTCAGACCTTATCGCTGCTGTGCGAATATGCACAGCAGCGATCTGGTCTGAATTAGCCCCTCGGACTGACTCCCATACAGAGACATCATGACTCTCATACCACTAAAGTGCATGATCTAATAGCTGTCACAGTCACCACTATTGTACAGCGTACTACTGCTGAGAACCCTCTTATAATGTTCATCTATTATTCCATGTGTTCTACCAAGTACGGTTGCTGGGAAAAGAACATATGTACAGTATGCTCCTGAAAGCTAAACAGAGAAATGAAACGTGATGTCAGAAGAGAAATGTGGGGTTAGCATGAGCGGCGACAAAGCCTCTTTTCAGTGAAAAATAAATAAGAGCTGGGACAATGAGGATTGAGATGGCATTTTAGGAATGTGGATATTTGGAGAATTCTGGGCATGGGACAGACAGGAACATTAAACCCCCTTCTAAGGATGAATAAGGAAGAATCAATGCCATGTGCTTTCCCACAGTAACAAGTTGAAGGAAGTCATTTTGTCTCGAGACATGCGGAGGATGTCAGCTCAACCTTTACCAAATATTCATTTATTAACCTAAACTGAGATGGGGGCTGTCCCTGAGAAGTCTATCAGGAATAAAGAATGTAACCAAGGAGGCAACTGAGGGACTTTCCCAGCAGTAATGCGAAAATAGTTTTAAAATTGAATATATAGGATGTTACATTATGCTGTGTGTTTTGTTTTTTTCAAACTTCGCCAATATTAATGCCCAAGGAGGAGATTTATCAAACCTTGGAGAGAGATGTACCAGCCAATCAGCTCCTAAATGCCATATTACAGGATGTGTTTGAAAAATGAGAGTTAAGAGCTGGTTGGCTGGTACTTTATCTCTTTCCGCTTAATCTCTCTCCTTGGTTTGATACATCTCTCCCCCAGCTGTTTTAGAGCATAATGTAATATGGTGCTCTTCAGATGATGAGATTAAATGTAAACTGTAACTAGAGATGAGCGCCTGAAATTTTTCGGGTTTTGTGTTTTGGTTTTGGGTTCGGTTCCGCGGCCGTGTTTTGGGTTCGACCGCGTTTTGGCAAAACCTCACCGAATTTTTTTTGTCGGATTCGGGTGTGTTTTGGATTCGGGTGTTTTTTTCAAAAAACCCTAAAAAACAGCTTAAATCATAGAATTTGGGGGTAATTTTGATCCCAAAGTATTATTAACCTCAAAAAACATAATTTACACTCATTTTCAGCCTATTCTGAACACATCACACCTCACAATATTATTTTTAGTCCTAAAATTTGCACCGAGGTCGCTGTGTGAGTAAGATAAGCGACCCTAGTGGCCGACACAAACACCGGGCCCATCTAGGAGTGGCACTGCAGTGTCACGCAGGATGTCCCTTCCAAAAAACCCTCCCCAAACAGCACATGACGCAAAGAAAAAAAGAGGCGCAATGAGGTAGCTGACTGTGTGAGAAAGATAAGCGACCCTAGTGGCCGACACAAACACCGGGCCCATCTAGGAGTGGCACTGCAGTGTCACGCAGGATGTCCCTTCCAAAAAACCCTCCCCAATCAGCACATGATGCAAAGAAAAAGAAAAGAAAAAAGAGGTGCAAGATGGAATTATCCTTGGGCCCTCCCACCCACCCTTATGTTGTATAAACAAAACAGGACATGCACACTTTAACCAACCCATCATTTCAGTGACAGGGTCTGCCACACGACTGTGACTGATATGACGGGTTGGTTTGGACCCCCCCCAAAAAAGAAGCAATTAATCTCTCCTTGCACAAACTGGCTCTACAGAGGCAAGATGTCCACCTCATCTTCACCCTCCGATATATCACCGTGTACATCCCCCTCCTCACAGATTATCAATTCGTCCCCACTGGAATCCACCATCTCAGCTCCCTGTGTACTTTGTGGAGGCAATTGCTGCTGGTCAATGTCTCCGCGGAGGAATTGATTATAATTCATTTTAATGAACATCATCTTCTCCACATTTTCTGGATGTAACCTCGTACGCCGATTGCTGACAAGGTGAGCGGCGGCACTAAACACTCTTTCGGAGTACACACTTGTGGGAGGGCAACTTAGGTAGAATAAAGCCAGTTTGTGCAAGGGCCTCCAAATTGCCTCTTTTTCCTGCCAGTATAAGTACGGACTGTGTGACGTGCCTACTTGGATGCGGTCACTCATATAATCCTCCACCATTCTATCAATGTTGAGAGAATCATATGCAGTGACAGTAGACGACATGTCCGTAATCGTTGTCAGGTCCTTCAGTCCGGACCAGATGTCAGCATCAGCAGTCGCTCCAGACTGCCCTGCATCACCGCCAGCGGGTGGGCTCGGAATTCTGAGCCTTTTCCTCGCACCCCCAGTTGCGGGAGAATGTGAAGGAGGAGATGTTGACAGGTCGCGTTCCGCTTGACTTGACAATTTTGTCACCAGCAGGTCTTTCAACCCCAGCAGACCTGTGTCTGCCGGAAAGAGAGATCCAAGGTAGGCTTTAAATCTAGGATCGAGCACGGTGGCCAAAATGTAGTGCTCTGATTTCAACAGATTGACCACCCGTGAATCCTTGTTAAGCGAATTAAGGGCTGCATCCACAAGTCCCACATGCCTAGCGGAATCGCTCCGTGTTAGCTCCTTCTTCAATGCCTCCAGCTTCTTCTGCAAAAGCCTGATGAGGGGAATGACCTGACTCAGGCTGGCAGTGTCTGAACTGACTTCACGTGTGGCAAGTTCAAAGGGCATCAGAACCTTGCACAACGTTGAAATCATTCTCCACTGCACTTGAGACAGGTGCATTCCATCTCCTATATCGTGCTCAATTGTATAGGCTTGAATGGCCTTTTGCTGCTCCTCCAACCTCTGAAGCATATAGAGGGTTGAATTCCACCTCGTTACCACTTCTTGCTTCAGATGATGGCAGGGCAGGTTCAGTAGTTTTTGGTGGTGCTCCAGTCTTCTGTACGTGGTGCCTGTACGCCGAAAGTGTCCCGCAATTTTTCTGGCCACCGACAGCATCTCTTGCACGCCCCTGTCGTTTTTTAAAAAATTCTGCACCACCAAATTCAAGGTATGTGCAAAACATGGGACGTGCTGGAATTTGCCCATATTTAATGCACACACAATATTGCTGGCGTTGTCCGATGCCACAAATCCACAGGAGAGTCCAATTGGGGTAAGCCATTCCGCGATGATCTTCCTCAGTTGCCGTAAGAGGTTTTCAGCTGTGTGCGTATTCTGGAAAGCGGTGATACAAAGCGTAGCCTGCCTAGGAAAGAGTTGGCGTTTGCGAGATGCTGCTACTGGTGCCGCCGCTGCTGTTCTTGCGGCGGGAGTCCATACATCTACCCAGTGGGCTGTCACAGTCATATAGTCCTGACCCTGCCCTGCTCCACTTGTCCACATGTCCGTGGTTAAGTGGACATTGGGTACAACTGCATTTTTTAGGACACTGGTGAGTCTTTTTCTGACGTCCGTGTACATTCTCGGTATCGCCTGCCTAGAGAAGTGGAACCTAGATGGTATTTGGTAACGGGGGCACACTGCCTCAATAAATTGTCTAGTTCCCTGTGAACTAACGGCGGATACCGGACGCACGTCTAACACCAACATAGTTGTCAAGGACTCAGTTATCCGCTTTGCAGTAGGATGACTGCTGTGATATTTCATCTTCCTCGCAAAGGACTGTTGAACAGTCAATTGCTTACTGGAAGTAGTACAAGTGGGCTTACGACTTCCCCTCTGGGATGACCATCGACTCCCAGCGGCAACAACAGCAGCGCCAGCAGCAGTAGGCGTTACACGCAAGGATGCATCGGAGGAATCACAGGCAGGAGAGGACTCGTCAGACTTGCCAGTGACATGGCCTGCAGGACTATTGGCATTCCTGGGGAAGGAGGAAATTGACACTGAGGGAGTTGGTGGGGTGGTTTGCGTGAGCTTGGTTACAAGAGGAAGGGATTTACTGGTCAGTGGACTGCTTCCGCTGTCACCCAAAGTTTTTGAACTTGTCACTGACTTATTATGAATGCGCTGCAGGTGACGTATAAGGGAGGATGTTCCGAGGTGGTTAACGTCCTTACCCCTACTTATTACAGCTTGACAAAGGGAACACACGGCTTGACACCTGTTGTCCGCATTTCTGGTGAAATACCTCCACACCGAAGAGCTGATTTTTTTGGTATTTTCACCTGGCATGTCAACGGCCATATTCCTCCCACGGACAACAGGTGTCTCCCCGGGTGCCTGACTTAAACAAACCACCTCACCATCAGAATCCTCCTGGTCAATTTCCTCCCCAGCGCCAGCAACACCCATATCCTCCTCATCCTGGTGTACTTCAACACTGACATCTTCAATCTGACTATCAGGAACTGGACTGCGGGTGCTCCTTCCAGCACTTGCAGGGGGCATGCAAATAGTGGAAGGCGCATGCTCTTCACGTCCAGTGTTGGGAAGGTCAGGCATCGCAAACGACACAATTGGACTCTCCTTGTGGATTTGGGATTTCAAAGAACGCACAGTTCTTTGCGGTGCTTTTGCCAGCTTGAGTCTTTTCAGTTTTCTAGCGAGAGGCTGAGTGCTTCCATCCTCATGTGAAGCTGAACCACTAGCCATGAACATAGGCCAGGGCCTCAGCCGTTCCTTGCCACTCCGTGTGGTAAATGGCATATTGGCAAGTTTACGCTTCTCCTCCGACAATTTTATTTTAGGTTTTGGAGTCCTTTTTTTTCTGATATTTGGTGTTTTGGATTTGACATGCTCTGTACTATGACATTGGGCATCGGCCTTGGCAGACGACGTTGCTGGCATTTCATCGTCTCGGCCATGACTAGTGGCAGCAGCTTCAGCACGAGGTGGAAGTGGATCTTGATCTTTCCCTAATTTTGGAACCTCAACTTTTTTGTTCTCCATATTTTATAGGCAGAACTAAAAGGCACCTCAGGTAAACAATGGAGATGGATGGATTGGATACTAGTATACAATTATGGACGGACTGCCACGGTTAGGTGGTATAAAAAAACCACGGTTAGGTGGTATATATTATAATAATAATACAATTATGGATGGACGGACTGCCTGCCGACTGCCGACACAGAGGTAGCCACAGCCGTGAACTACCGCACTGTACACTGGTTGATAAAGAGATAGTAGTATACTCGTAACAACTAGTATGACACTATGACGACGGTATAAAGAAAGAAAAAAAAATACCACAGTTAGGTGGTATATATTATAATAATAATACAATTATGGATGGACGGACTGCCTGCCGACTGCCGACACAGAGGTAGCCACAGCCGTGAACTACCGCACTGTACACTGGTTGATAAAGAGATAGTAGTATACTCGTAACAACTAGTATGACACTATGACGACGGTATAAAGAAAGAAAAAAAAATACCACAGTTAGGTGGTATATATTATAATAATAATACAATTATGGATGGACGGACTGCCTGCCGACTGCCGACACAGAGGTAGCCACAGCCGTGAACTACCGCACTGTACACTGGTTGATAAAGAGATAGTAGTATACTCGTAACAACTAGTATGACACTATGACGACGGTATAAAGAATGAAAAAAAAACCACGGTTAGGTGGTATATATTATAATAATAATACAATTATGGATGGACGGACTGCCTGCCGAGTGCCGACACAGAGGTAGCCACAGCCGTGAACTACCGCACTGTACACTGGTTGATAAAGAGATAGTAGTATACTCGTAACAACTAGTATGACACTATGACGACGGTATAAAGAATGAAAAAAAAACCACGGTTAGGTGGTATATATTATAATAATAATACAATTATGGATGGACGGACTGCCTGCCGACTGCCGACACAGAGGTAGCCACAGCCGTGAACTACCGCACTGTACACTGGTTGATAAAGAGATAGTAGTATACTCGTAACAACTAGTATGACACTATGACGACGGTATAAAGAAAGAAAAAAAAATACCACAGTTAGGTGGTATATATTATAATAATAATACAATTATGGATGGACGGACTGCCTGCCGACTGCCGACACAGAGGTAGCCACAGCCGTGAACTACCGCACTGTACACTGGTTGATAAAGAGATAGTAGTATACTCGTAACAACTAGTATGACACTATGACGACGGTATAAAGAATGAAAAAAAAACCACGGTTAGGTGGTATATATTATAATAATAATACAATTATGGATGGACGGACTGCCTGCCGACTGCCGACACAGAGGTAGCCACAGCCGTGAACTACCGCACTGTACACTGGTTGATAAAGAGATAGTAGTATACTCGTAACAACTAGTATGACACTATGACGACGGTATAAAGAAAGAAAAAAAAATACCACAGTTAGGTGGTATATATTATAATAATAATACAATTATGGATGGACGGACTGCCTGCCGACTGCCGACACAGAGGTAGCCACAGCCGTGAACTACCGCACTGTACACTGGTTGATAAAGAGATAGTAGTATACTCGTAACAACTAGTATGACACTATGACGACGGTATAAAGAAAGAAAAAAAAATACCACAGTTAGGTGGTATATATTATAATAATAATACAATTATGGATGGACGGACTGCCTGCCGAGTGCCGACACAGAGGTAGCCACAGCCGTGAACTACCGCACTGTACACTGGTTGATAAAGAGATAGTAGTATACTCGTAACAACTAGTATGACACTATGACGACGGTATAAAGAATGAAAAAAAAACCACGGTTAGGTGGTATATATTATAATAATAATACAATTATGGATGGACGGACTGCCTGCCGACTGCCGACACAGAGGTAGCCACAGCCGTGAACTACCGCACTGTACACTGGTTGATAAAGAGATAGTAGTATACTCGTAACAACTAGTATGACACTATGACGGTATAAAGAATGAAAAAAAAACCACGGTTAGGTGGTATATATTATAATAATAATACAATTATGGATGGACGGACTGCCTGCCGACTGCCGACACAGAGGTAGCCACAGCCGTGAACTACCGCACTGTACACTGGTTGATAAAGAGATAGTAGTATACTCGTAACAACTAGTATGACACTATGACGACGGTATAAAGAAAGAAAAAAAAATACCACGGTTAGGTGGTATATATTGTAATACAATTATGGATGGACGGACTGCCTGCCGAGTTCCGACTGCCGACACAGAGGTAGCCACAGCCGTGAACTACCGCACTGTACTGTGTCTGCTGCTAATATAGACTGGTTGATAAAGAGATAGTATACAATACATACAACAATATACTACTATACTGGTGGTCAGGCACTGGTCACCACTAGTCACACTGGCAGTGGCACTCCTGCAGCAAAAGTGTGCACTGTTTAATTTTAAATTAATATAATATTATGTACTCCTGGGGGCTCCTGCTATAACAACCTGCAGTGCTCCCCAGTCTCCCCCACAATTATTATAAGCTTTGCCTTTTATACATTGATGTGCAGCACACTGGGCTGAGCTGAGTGCACACAGACTGAGTCACACTGTGTGACTGGCTGCTGCTGTGTATCGTTTTTTTTCAGGCAGAGAACGGATATAGCAGAGAACGGATATATTATATTAAAATAAATAAAAGTTAACTAACAACAACTGCACTGGTCACTGTGGTAAACTCTGTCTGACTCTGCACAATCTCTCTCTCTCTTCTAATCTAATTTCTAATGGAGAGGACGCCAGCCACGTCCTCTCCCTATCAATCTCAATGCACGTGTGAAAATGGCGGCGACGCGCGGCTCCTTATATAGAATCCGAGTCTCGCGAGAATCCGACAGCGTCATGATGACGTTCGGGCGCGCTCGGGTTAACCGAGCAAGGCGGGAGGATCCGAGTCTGCTCGGACCCGTAAAAAAAACATGAAGTTCGTGCGGGTTCGGTTTCAGAGAAACCGAACCCGCTCATCTCTAACTGTAACATACATTTCTGTTATGTAACACACTGCTACAGCCAGTCTGTAGTATGTTCATTGTAAGATATGGTAATCTCTTTCACAGAACCTAAAGAAATTATGTACAGTATGCATCATGTATACATTAGGTTTTAGAATCCTATTCTGTAATAAAAGAAATATAAGTAGTCTTATTGGCAGGTCAGGTCAGTCCAATGTACAGTATCCATCGATCTTTCGTGGCTGTTTAACAGAACTACCTCATCAGTCCCTCCTTGCTAGATACAGCCCTGCACTGAGAAGGGAACAAGGGGCCTGATTCAGACCAGAAAAAAACGTACATCTACGATCAGAATCTTAGGCATGTGTGGGGACTCCCAGCACAGGGCTAGTCGCCCCACATACCAGCCCCCCCCACAGACATGCAAAAGCATTGCACAGCGGTGATGCTTTTGCACCTGCTAAAGAGCTCCCTGCCTATGCAGCCTAGCTGCGAAGGCAGGTGGCTACCTGCCATGTTTTTTACCTCAGCGTCTGTGCGTGACATCACGCAGCCGCCGCAGCTCACCCCGCAAACACAGGCGTTCCCAGACCGCGCTGCCGCAACAACATCCCAATGCCACTGACACGCCTCCGACCGCCTCTGCCTGTTAATCAGAGGCGATCGCACATGTGAGATGCCTTCACTGTGTGTGCATGCGCAGTGCGGCTGCTGCGTGTGCACACTTGACATAGGGCTTCAGCCGGCGATCGCTGCCGCTGCAGCGACCAGGTCTGAATTAGGCCCAATGTGCAATGATCAGGCCCCTCTGAGAGCAGACAGGCTCCATCCTGCAGTAAATGCAGCATGCTGACTGGTTGCCTTGGATTTATGCTCTAACTTCTCCCATTCCTAGTCTAACCACACCCAGTGGTGTAGTCAGGGGGTATGACGCAGGAAGAACAATCACTCCCCTAGCTGATAATCGGCACCTATACTATTCCCAGTGAATGGGGCATACTTACCTCACCATTATTTCCTGCTGCTCCTGCAGTACATGTACCTTAAGAGTAGAGATGTGTGGCAGGCACTTTTCGTGTTTTGTGTTTTGGTTTTGGTTCTGGTTCCATGCTCGTGTTTGGGATCTGGATTGGTTTTGCAAAAACCACCCTTTCGTGTTTTGGTTTTAGTTTTGAAACTGGGTGATTTTTGAAAAAAACATAAAATCACAGAATTTGGGGGTAATTTTTTTGATCCTACAGTATTGTTAACCTCAATAACATTCTTTTCCACTCATTTCCAGTCTATTCTGAACACCTCACACCTCACAATATTGTTTTTAGGCCACAAGATTGCACCGAGGTGGCTGTTGACTAAGTGTGCGGCATAAACACCTGACCCATCTAGGAGTGGCACTGTAGTGGCGGACATAATGGCAGATTTAAAAAATAGGCCCCAAACAGCACATCATGCAAAGAAGTAAAAGAGGTGCAATGAGGTAGCTGTATGACTAAGCTAAGCGACACAAGTGTGTGGCACAACAGCTGGCCCATCTAGGAGTGGCACTGCAGTGGCAGACAGGATGGCAGATTTAAAAAATAGGCCCCAAACAGCACATCATGCAAAGAAGTAAAAGAGGTGCAACGAGGTAGTTGTATGACTAAGCTAAGTGACACAAGTGTGTGGCACAAACACCTGGCCCATCTAGTAGCGGCACTGCAGTGGCAGACAGGATGGCACTTAAAAAAATAGTCCCCAAACAGCACATCATGCAAAGAAGTAAAAGAGGTACAATGAGGTAGCTGTATGACTAAGCTAAGCGACACAAGTGTGTTGTACGAACACCTGCACCATCTAGGAGTGGCACTGCAGTGTCAGACAGGATGGCACTTAAAAAAACTTGGCCTCAAACAGCACATCATGCAAAGAAGGATAATAGGTGCAATAAGGTATCTGTATGACTAAGCTAAGCAACCCAAGTGTGTTGCACAAACACCTGCGCCATCTAGGAGTGGCACTGCAGTGTCAGACAGGATGACAGATTTAAAAAATAGGCCCCAAACAGCACATCATGCAAAGAAGTAAAAGAGGTGCAATGAGGTAGCTGTATAACTAAGCTAAGCAACACAAGTGTGTTGCACAAACACCTGCACCATCTAAGAGTGGCACTGCAGTGTCAGACAGGATGGCACTTAAAAAAAACTAGGCCCCAAACAGCACATCATGCAAAGAAGAAAAAGAGGTGCAATGAGGTATCTGTATGACTAAGCTAAGCAACCCAAGTGTGTTGCAGAAACACCTGCGCCATCAAGGAGTGGCACTGCAGTGTCAGACAGGATGGCAGATTTTAAAAAATAGGCCCCAAACAGCACATCATGCAAAGAAGTAAAAGAGGTGCAATGAGGTAGCTGTATAACTAAGCTAAGCAACACAACTGTGCGGCACAAACTTCTGGCCCATCTAAGAGTGGCACTGCAGTGTCAGACAGGATGGCAGATTTAAAAAATAGGCCCCAAACAGCACATCATGCACAGAAGTAAAAGAGGTGCAATGAGGTAGCTGTATGATTAAACTAAGTGACACAAGTGTGTAGCACAACAGCTGGCCCATCTAGGAGTGGCACTGCAGTGGCAGACAGGATGGCTCTTAAAAAAATAGTCCCCAAACAGCACATCATGCAAAGAAGTAAAAGAGGTGCAATGAGGTAGCTGTATGACTAAGCTAAGCAACACAAGTGTGTTGCACAAACACCTGCGCCATCTAGGAGTGGCACTGCAGTGTCAGACAGGATGGCACTTAAAAAAACTAGGCCCCAAACAGCACATCATGCAAAGAAGAAAAAGAGGTGCAATGAGTAGCTGGATGACTAAGCTAAGCGACACAGGTGTGCGGCACAAACACCTGGCCCATCTAGGAGTGGCACTGCAGTACCACTGCCCTAATGGCAGATACCGGATGCACGTCTAACACCAGCATAGTTGTTATGGCCTCAGTAATCCGCTTTGCAACAGGATATATATATATATGGCAGTATCACTGGAATTATATGACAGTACCACTGGTCATATATACGTCAGTATCACTAGATTTATTACACAGTACCACTGGAATATACGGCAGTATCACTGGACTGGATTTAAATGCCAGTACCAATGGATTTATTCGGCAGTACCACTGGACATATACGGCAGTATCACTGGAATTATACGGCAGTACCAGTGGACATATGCAACAGTATCACTGGATTTATATGCCAGTACCACTGGATTTATACGACAGTACCACTGGACATAAACGGCAGTATCACTGGATTGATACGCCAGTACCACTGGATTTATACGGGAGTACCACTGGACATATATGGCAGTATCACTGGAATTATATGGCAGTACCACTGGACATATAAGGCAGTATCACTGGACTGGATTTATACGCCAGTACCACTGGATTTATACGGCAGTACCACTGGACATATATACGGCAGTATCACTGGACTGGATTTATACGCCAGTGTCACTGGATTTATACGGCAGTACCACTGGACATATACGGCAGTAGCACTGGAATTATATGGCAGTACCACTGGACATATATGGCAGTATCACTGGACTGGATTTATACGCCAGTACCACTGGATTTATACGGCAGTACCACTGGACATATACGGCAGTATCACTGGAATTATATGGCAGTACCACTTGACATATACGGCAGTATCTCTGGATTTATACGGCAGTACCACTGGACAAATATGGCAGTATCACTGGACATATACGGCAGTACCACTGGACATATACAGCAGCACAGGGACACCACCACTGGACTGATGCAGGACAACACAGCACCACTGCAAAGGACTGGACTTATACAGCAGCACTGGACATATGGCAGCAGAGGACACCACCACTGTGACTGGACTGATACAACACAAGACACTACCACTGTACTGATGCAGGACAAAACAGCACCACTGCAATGAACTGGACTTATACAGCAGCACTGGACATATGGCAGCAGAGGACACCACCACTGTGACTGGACTAATGCCGCTGAAGACACTACCACTGTACTGATGCAAGACAACACAGCACCACTGCAATGGACTGGATTTATACAGCAGCACTGGACATATGGCAGCAGAGGACACCACCACTAGGGAGGCCAATCCCGAGCCGTTTTTTCAATCCCGGGATTCGGGATTAAAAAACGGTCAATCCCGGGATTCCCAGGATTGCAGTAGGGATCATTGAAGGTTGTAGGGAGCAGCGCTGGAGGGAGGGTGTAGGTAGCGTTGTGGGAGGTAGGGAGAGTGTAGGCAGTGGTGCAGGAGGAAGGGAGGGTGTAGGTAGCGATGCGGGACTCGCTCGGGAGGGTGTAGGTAGTGGTGCGGTACTCGGGAGGGAGGGTGTAGGTAGCGGTTCGGGAGGGAGGGTGTAGGTTGCGGCGTGGGAGGGAAGGTTGGTAGCGGCATGGGAGGGAGGAAGGCTGTATGGAGCACTGCACGGAGGGAGGGTGGGTGTTAGTAAGTAATACTACTTACTATTAGGCGGGCGGCAACCATGGACACTGAACGCGGCGGCATTTCAAATGAAGCACCGGCCACCAGCCAACCAGAGCTGGCGGACCGGCAGCCAGTCAGGGAAGCGGCCGCAGCAGTTGCTCCTGATTGGCTGCCGCTGCTGCGGCAGCTTCCCTGATTGGCTGCCGGTCCGCCAGCTCTGATTGGCTGGTCGCTGGCGCTACATTTGAAGTACCGCCGCATTCAGCTTGTCCATGGCTGCCGCCCGCCTAATATTAGTAAGTAGTATTACTTACACCCACCCTCCCGCACATGCGCAATGTAATCCCGTGAATCCCGGGATTGGAGGCTCCAGTCCCGGGATTCAAATCCCGGCATTTTTGGGCCCAAATCCCGGGATCCCCCCGATCCCGGGATTGGCCTCCCTAACCACCACTGTGACTGGACTGATGCAGCACAACACACTACCACTGAACTGATGCAGGACAACACAGCACCACTGGACTGCACTTATACAGCAGCACTGGACTTATGGCAGCAGAGGACACAACCACTGTGACTGGACTGATGCAGCACAAGACACTATCACTGTACTGATGCAGGACACTGAGGACGGAGACACGTCCTCTCGCTACACTCTCCAATGCTGGGGTGAAAACGGCGGTGACGTGCGGCTCCTTATATGGAATCCAAACACTGCGAGAATCCAACAGTGGGATGATGATGTTTTGCCTCGTTCTGGTTTCCGAGTCAGGTGGGAAAACCCATGCCTGACTCGGATCCGGGCTCAGGTAGTGAAGTCCGGTAGGTTTTGGTTCTCAGGGAACTGATCCCGCTCATCTCTACTTAAGAGACACCCAGTCCGGAGATCCCAGAAGCCCTAGTTTATTTTATGAAGTATAGTAGTGCCCTTGTTCACAGTATGTCACACTGTAGGGTTGCCAGTACACATTATGCATCACAGTACTCCCAGTTCAAATTAAGACAAACAGTGTCCCCATTCATATTATGCCACACTATAGCATCTACACTTCATATTATGCCACAATATAATGTCTTCACTTCATACTGTGCCACACTATAGCGTCTACACTTTATATCATGCCACAATATAGCATCTTCACTTCATATTATGCCACATTACAGTGCCCCAGTTAATATTATGCCACATTACAATGCCCTAGTTCATATTATGCCATATTTCAGTGCTCCGGTTCATATTATGCAACAATACAGTGCCCCAGTTCATATTATGCCACATAAGTGCACACAGTAAAGCATTTAAATAACAGGGATACTGTTACACTCCCAACTTTAGATGTTGTTCTCTCAATCTCTGCCTCACAGAGCTAATTCCCTGCAGTATGAATCCAATCTCCTCACACCAACAGGTTAATGGGGAACAACCCAAGAGAGAAGGGAGAAAGACATATAACATAATACAATTTAATTTGTTTCATCAAAAAAACATAACAGACAACAAGCATTCTGTATTATATATATTTTTTTATTATCCAGAAGAATAACATCTAAAGTTGGGAGTGCACACTTATGTTGGTTGAGGAGTGAGGAGCCTCTTTTGAAATCTGCACTACTGGAGTGGCTGCTTGTTTTGCACACTGGGCCTAATTCAGACCTGATCGGTGATGTGCATTTTTGATCGGTGATGTGCATTCATCACACGCAGCCGCTGCGACCCTCACAGCGATGAGTTGCTCCCTGCCAGCGTGCAGAAGCTGCGCTGGCTGGGAGCTACTCCTAAAGTACAAAAGCATTGCCGCTGTGCAATACTTTTGTACTTGTGGGGGGGAGTCGTGCCTGACATGCGGGGCGGACTAGTCCTGTGCTGGGCATCCCCCCGTATGTCTGTGTGACTGATTGTAGATGTGCTAAATTTAGCACATCTATGATCAGGTCTGAATTAGGCCCACTGCTCACTTTAAGTTGTGCTTGCATACATATTATACCACTCTATAGCGCCTCAACTTCACATTACAGTGCCTCTGTTCATATTATGTAACATTATAATGCTCTCCAGTTTATTTTATATCACGTTACAATAAGCAGGACCAGGGACATAACTAGATATATTGTAGGCCCCAAGGCAAAAGTTTGTAAAGTCTCCTATGTATCACCCAATGGGGAAATATGTATATAACACATGTACAGTAACTGTGACAGTGAAGTTGGGCCTCTATCAGCTAGGGCCCCCAAAGCAGCTGCACTGCCTGCACCTATGGTAGCTACACCTCTGTATATACTACATGCAACTGTGAAAGGGATGGTGGGACCCTATCAGCTGTAGGCCCCACAGCAATTGCAGCCCCTGCACCTATGGTAGTTACACCTCTGTATATAACACATGTAACTGTGACAGGGAAGGTGGGCCCCTCTCAGCTCTGGGCCCCATAGCAACTGCACTCCCTGCACCTATGGTAGCTACACCCTTGTATATAACAGATGTAACTGTGACAGGGAAGGTGGCCCCTCTCAGCTCTGGGCCCCATAGCAACTGCACTCCCTGCACCTATGGTAGCTACGTCCTTGTATATAACACATGTAACTGTGACAGGGAAGGTGGGCCCTCTCAGCTCTGGGCCCCATAGTATTTGTACTCCCTGCACCTATGGTAGCTACACCCTTGTATATAACAGATGTAACTGTGACAGAGAAGGTGGCCCCTCTCAGCTCTGGGCCCCATAGCAGCTGCACTCATTGCACCTATGGTAGCCACACTCCTGTATATAACACATGTACCTGTGACAGGGAAGGTGGGCCCTCTCAGCTGTGGTCCTCATAGCAGCTGCACTCTGCACCTATGGTAGCTATACCCTTGGATGGGAGGCATGTGGGAGCTTTGATGGGCTTTATAAGGACCACGTGAGAAACACTTGCGCATGGTTAGCCTATTTTTCCATGTTCACTCTCCCTTAAGCTGGCTGCAGTGCACCACTGACCACATCCTACAGCAGAAAGAATCGACCTTTGTAATCCCAGCTTTATCCACAGACTATAACATCTGCAAAATGTGAATTTACACAAAAAAAACAGAATGCCATTCCAGCCTGGCAGTACCCCGCAGCTTGGACCACCTCAAAGCAAAAAATGATGATGCAATCACACTTATCTCTAGTACCAACCTTTGGACGTGCAATAAAAAGTATAAATATACTCCGCACTAACACATATAGTTTTATACAGTTAAAAAGAAAAACTGCACAAAATGCATTTTCAAGTAGTTATCCAATATCTTGACCACATGTCATTTGCTGAAGCATTTACATTTTTGAGACATTAAGAGAGCTTTGATTGCATCGAATTTGAGTCTGAAGGAAACATACATCCATCAAATTCAGTGTTTCTTCAGGATTTGCCCATGGCAAAGAGTTCTGTTAAATAACATTCATTAAAGCACATCACTGTACCTATTGATACCCTAAAGGTTTAAAAAGTCATCTAAGTTCTTTAGAAAAATGAGAACTGGTGCTTCATCCATCATACGCAGGGGGGACGTGTTCTTCCCTCTTAAAATACTTACAGTAAAAAATCACTTTCTTAAGATGAGAATAACACCGCCCCAGAGACCATGGCTCCCGCTCTCTCTCTCTCGCTCTCTCTCTCGCTCTCTCTCTCTCTCTCTCTCTCTCTCGCGCTCTTTCTCTCGCTCTTTCTCTCTGTTGGCAAATGTGAAAACAATCCCTTTATACATCTAGTTGTAGCTTTATAGCTTTTTAAAAGGATGTTTTATTTAACATTTGTACACAAAAAAAGACGTATTGTCATAGTATAAAAACCAAAGCAATTTGTTATGTAATATCAAGAGTGACATAGAAATAAAGAAGAAGAAAAATATAGTGTAAAGAAATGCAGCGTTCCACGTGCCTTTCCAATTAGATACACATATGTAAGCAAGTTTTCTTCACACCTAGAGGCATCACCAGGTGAGGGGGAGGTTTGTGGATAGCACCCAGGGTGTCACCCTTCCAGGGTGTGACACTAATATGCCATCTCCTCCTCAGTGACGGAGCCGGGTGCTCCATTGTGACATCCCTGTCACTGAGAAAGAGCAGGCAGAGTCTCCAGGAGCAGCCCAGCATCTCTGAAAATGTTGCTGTAGGCACACCCCTTGAGGGATATAAACAGGGGCTTCACATTAGGCCACACACCCCTTCCAGTGAGGCCACACCCATTTTCAGGCGCACACACCCCAGTGCCGCCACTGTCCACAGCCCGATCTTATTTCATTAGTCACACTCTACAAATTGAGCTATCATGTTTGCACTGCCGTATAAAGCTGGGTGCACCAGGACACTACTGTGTGATTAGGATTAGTAAGGCAGCCATCTTCGTGCCCCTATGCAGCTGCCTAGGCACATGGATCTGGGGGGCACCACTGAGTCTGCCTATAACAAAATTAAGTCTGTCTTATAAGTCGCACTTTCATCTAAAGGTCTGGGAAGTGGGCATTGGTGGTGGTTGGGGGCAGTAGGCTGAAGTTTTGCCTAGGTTGCTGAGAAAACTTTGCACCGGCCCTGTGTACATCCATGCATACCAATGTGCAGGGTCTGAGGCGCCCACTGTCAGTGGTTGTAGATGCTGTAATAAAGCTTGTTGCATCTTTAGACGCCACCCGGTCGCACCATGGAAACTTGCACCACCACTATGGCAGGTGGAGATTATGCGTCTGAATATGGGCTACTATATGAGTGATTCTGCGTCTGTGTACACAACCACTATCAACAACATGCCCACGACACTCCCATAGCATGCCAATTACTGTAGATTAACCATCTCTGTGCTTCCACTTAGCCATCGATATGTCACCACCCAGTAATGCATTTTCAAAACATTTCCGAGGACGTGCGTCTCCTGTGCACCTTAGAAGCAACTGTGGCACTGTGCACGCACAATTTGAACACATGCGCGGTGTGATTTAGAATAACAAATATCTGCATTTAGATCGCCATTACAATATTAGCATAGCGGCATAGATCATCAAAAATCCCCATTAGAAGTCTCCTGTCAATAATCCGGCAATATCTGGGTAAACATGTTACAAAAACATTTTTATACGTTTATTAAGAAAAAGGTAAAATCCCATGCCATAATGTACACTTTCCAAATAACGAACATCCAAGCTAATCTACATCCTATTACTATTACTACTGCCCTGAGATCGGCACAGCTCTCCCTCTGTGCAGGGATAGCAGCTCAGTATTTTCCTAGAAGCCTCATTTAATTTAATTGAGCTACACTTGCAAACTGTCGTTTCTACGCTATGAAATACTCATTTTGCAGAAAGAGCATCTGATCATTTTTTAAAGCACAGGCCACGGTGATTTTACAAGCCGTAATCTAAATCGAATCCTGGGAAGGGATGTTAAAATGATAAACATGTTGTTTGTGATGTGTGACTCCTAAACGATGATGTTATTGAGCGGAGAAATTAGATCTGTGTCAGATGTGATTCTAAATAAGATACCTAACCTGCAAAAATGGTTTTCAGGAGACATTTTCATGCTAGGAAATCGCTTTCTGATAAACTTGATTTTATAGAGCATTTTGCAACATGATCATTTTGTTTAGGTACTGGATTTGATGCGCTATATCTATGTAAGGGATATGGGTTCTTTTAGGAGAATAGACAGATGTTGGAGCATTATATTGACTACACAATGGGGTAATTTTACTACGGTGGGAGTTTTTTTAGAACGGATGATGTTGCTCATACCAACCAATCAGATTCTTCTTAACAATTATCTAGCTGCTTCTAGAAGATATTGATAATAGATACAATCTGATTGGTTGCTATGGGCAACATCACCAGTTCTAAAAAAAACTCCCACCACATTAAATTTACTCCAATGAGGGGCCTTGGGAGCCTCATATAAAGCGACTTGCCACAACCAGGTGCAAATAGTCGTACCCACGATTAGCTAATGTATTACCTCTGAGCTGCGGGAGTGATTTTTCACACGTGCACACTTGCCGTAGCAAGCTAATCACACCCGCAATGAGAATAAGTACATCTTGGGCCAAAAATGCATGCTCATCCTCCGCATCGAGTTTGTCTCTACATCCCTAATTTACACAATATAGAGGAAAGGAGGGGGGGGGGGATTTAACTACACACCCTAATTTTAAACACAAGAGGTTCTACAGTCCAAGGTGTGTAGGCCAAACCAGGGATATTTAACATGCGTCCCTCCATCCGCTGCAGAACAACACATCCCAGCATGCCTTGCCACAGTTTTAGCATGCCCTAATAACAACACTTCTGCAGGGCATTACAGCTGGAGGTCTGCATCATGAATACCCCTTGTGTAAGCTACTGTATCGCTTAACTTCTTACTTGTCACTGGGCCTTTTATTGGAGCCTGTGTCCCCGGCAAGAGAATGCTGGCTAATTGTCCAGATATAACGATTCTTATTGCCACCTTTAAGCCACCATCATAAAGCCACAAGTTGACAATTTCATCTGAAATCAGTTACATTCCTTTCAAGGTTGGACTGGCACGCAGGCATACAGTGGAAATGCCCAGTGGGCCCCACTGCCCTAGGTCCCCTCTCTTTCCTCTAATTTCAGGTTCCAGAGAGTGCACTCAATTTATACATTGTTACTCACCCCATGGTGACTGGCCAAATCCCTTAAGCATAGACCCCTACCACTACATTCCCCAGGTGGGCCCTTGCCCCAATCCGACGCTGATTCTGTTATCCTAGCTCAGAGCCGCCTGATAAGCGTCCGCAACACACTTTGGTCAACTGTCCCATAAAGTGCCTACTCTCCGAACTAGGGGTCTCTTCTTAAGCTTGTTGTCTCATATTTTCATACATGTGTCTACATGCAATGTAATGTTAATTGGGTGCCTGCACAAAGAAATGTTTAAATCAGTTTTAAAAATAAAAATGTAACACAATAAGAGGTGGGTTTTTTTTTCTTAACGGCCAGACATATCGCTGCATGTCTGATGATCTTTGGATCACTTTATTTTTATTTATTTGTCGTTTTCTATTTTTCTTATTGAATACAAAATACTGTGTAAATACAAATCTTAATCTACTGCTGGGTACACACCTGTAGATATATCTGCAGACAGATCCGGTAGCGTGTTCTGCATATACACTGCCCAATCAGTCGTGACTGACATCACAACTGGGCGGGCATTTAAATGGGCCCGCCCAGTTGTGCTGTCAATCACCGACGGCTTGTGCAGTGAGTGTCAGGAGGCTGACCGTCCGTACACACAGCACAATGCGCCATTATATCTTTAGATATATCGGTCATCGGCTGTACTGCACAGCCAACGCGATATGTCTGGGAATGACATCATTCACAGACATGGCTTTGGTACATATTGGCCAACAGACCAGCAATATATATCGGACGTTCAATTGAAGGGTCGATATATCGACCAGTGTGTACCCAGCAGTAGACACATGAATTGACTTTTGTCTGCACGTAGTTTATAAGAGTAGTAGGACAATTTGGATAACTCACCAATAACCTGATGTGCAGTCCATTCCGTTCTCCGTCTCCTCATGGATCACTACAGCCTATGATGAATTTATAACCTTCCACCTGAGTTAACTTCAGTTCTTTAGCCACTGCTTGAAGATTTTTCCACCTTCAAACACATTTATTGGATCCTAAGTGCCCTCCCGCATCATTTACTAAGTACATTGTTTTATGTCTCTGTCTGCTTCCTTGGTTTTTCACAAATGCCATTACATAGAAATAAACAAATCTGTCTGGCCTATTTTCCTATGCCCTTTAATATGACAGACCAGCTCAGCTATCTATTGTATCCACAAAGCAGTTTGGTTTGAAAACAACTCTGCTTGGAATAAATAAATAAATGAATTGATAACAAAGAAAAAAACAACAACTAACAAACCAAAACAAAGGATGGCAATACAGATGTATAGTATGTTGCAATGCATTCAGGGGGTCATTCCGAGTTGATCGCTCACTGTCAACTTTTTGCAGCGCTGTGATCAGGTTAAAACTCGGCAAAACTGCACATGCGTATGCACCGCAATGCGCAGGTGCATCGTACGGGTACAAAGAGGTTCGTTGCTGTGCGATGGATTTAACGAAGAATCCATTCACACAGCCGATCGCAAGGCGATTGACAGAAAGAGGGAGTTTATGGGTGTTAACTGTCCATTTTCTGGGAGTGTTTGGAAAAACGCAGGCGTGTCCAAGCGTTTGCAGGGCGGGCGTCTGACGTCAATTCCGGGACCAAAAAGTCTGAAATGATCGCAGCGGCTGAGTAAGTCCAGAGCTACTCAGAAACTGCAACAACCTTTTTTGTGCCGTCGGCTGCAAAAGCGTTTGCACACTTGCAAAGCAAAAATACACTCCCCCATAGGCAGCGACTATCTGATCGCAGCACAGCAAAAAGTTGCTAGTGAGTGATCAACACGGAATGACCCCCAGTACAAAATGAAAGGATGGCAGAAGCAAATAAATAAGTAAATAAAATTTAATAGATCTTATAAATTTGTCTAAAGGTTATAACTCCTTTTTTCTCTCATTATGATATACTTTTATGTTATGCGTTTATTTTTTGTTAGACGTGTCTCACAAAAGAAACCTATCACTTTAAACTTGACTTAAATTTAAAGTTACAATAGATAATTAATTCCCCAATAAAACTGTTAGTGCTATATTATCATGAAAAATGGAAGAATACTTATCTGTGTTTGCTTAGCAATTACTTTGGAACAAAGCAATTCTTTTTGAGATATGGGAGTTTACGTCTTTGATTATATCATGTTCACTATAATATAATTTCCATCCATATAATATTACATATGTAGGAAAAACTTTTATTTATTCAGAATCATGCACATCCTGAATAAACCATTTATATAAGATTATCTTAGTTGAAGTGTATTTCTGCATTCATTTTGGAAAAAAAAATCAGACAGGGTAGATTTATCAAAGTATGGATAGAGATAAAGTACTGACCAATCAACTTCCAACTGTCATGTTATGGGCTGTGTTTGAAAAATTACAGGAGCTCATTGGTTGGCACTGTACTTTTGTTTTCTCCAAGTTTTGATAATTCTCCCCCCGAGTAATTAATTTTTATGTTCTGTTTAGTGAGTTAGTGAAAATATTTAAAGTTTTCTGGGGTCATACCGTCCTGCAGCCATCCTGTATTAACAGTTTTACAATCAAAATCCAGAATAAACATATTTTAACAAATGATACAACTCTCAAAAAATCCTTCATTGGGCTCTCTGTGGTTGTAACCACTCTGGCTTGGCTTTCAGTGAAGGAAAACCAGTCCATCCATTAAATATTTTCATCATTTTGTTTCTAAATATGTCAGGGGTAGAAGAACATATATCTTCTGGTTGTTGAATTATCCATCGTGCAGTGGGAATACCAGAATGTTCCATAGTTTCAGCCAAGAGTTCATGTGCGGAACATAGAGGGCTGTATAAGCCAGAACATACATGTGCAGAACATAGAGTACCGTGTGAGCCAGTACATTGGCAGAACATAGAGTACTGTGTAAGTTAGTAAATACATGATACATGTGTAGACAATAGAAGGCTGTGTAAGCCAGTACATGCATGTACAGAACATAGAAGAATGTGTAAGCCAGTACATACATGTGCAGAACATAGAGGGCTGTGTTAGCCAGTATATACATATGTGGAACATAGAGGGCTGTGTACGTCATTGCATACATGTGCAAAACATGAAGGACTGTGTACGTCAGTACATACATTTGCAAAACATGAAGGGCTTTGTACGTCAGTATAAACATATGCTGAACATTGAGGACTGTGCAAGCCAGTACATACATGTTTAGACCATAGAGTACTGTGTAAGACAGTTCATACATGTGCAGAACATAGAGTACTGTGTAAGCTAGTACATACATGTGAAGAACATAGAGTACTGTGTAAGTCAGTACATACATGATACATGTGTAGACAATAGAAAGCTGTGTAAGCCAGTACATGCATGTACAGAACATAGAGTGCTGTGTCAGTATATACATACGTGGAACATAGAGGGCTGTGTACGTCAGTGCATACATGTGCAAAACATGAGGGGCTGTGTACGTCAGTATATACATATGCTGAACATTGAGGACTGTGCAAGCCAGTACATACATGTTTAGACAATAGAGTACTGTGTAAGCCAGTACATACATGTTTAGACAATAGAGTGCTGTGTAAGCCAGTACATACATGTGCAGAACATAGAGTACTGTGCAAGCCAGTACATACATGTGAAGAACATAGAGTACTGTGTAAGTCAGTACATACATGATGCATGTGTAGACAATAGAAGGCTGTGTAAGCCAGTACATGCATGTACAGAACATAGAAGGATGTGTAAGCCAGTACATATATGTGCAGAACATAGAGTTCTGTGTAAGCCAGTATATTCATATGCCAGTGACATGCGGTGTGGTCAGTGGCTGGGTAGGCACTGACAGCTACCCCCCACCCCCACCCCCATAGAGGGGGGAAAAAGTGTAGTCCGCCATACATCATTAAAACCAGCACCAGGCAGAACTAGCCAGGGCGATTAATGCCATAGGGTCCCCCCTGCCATAACATTAAACAGCCCCGAAGCCAGTCAGCCCAGGGCTGGAATTCCTCAGAAACCGGGGCCCCCAAAGAATAAAAATGGGGTCCCCCCTCCCGAGCAACGACCAGCACTAGGCTGATAGCCCAGTGCTATGCCCCGCACCCCTGGTGGCGGTGGGTGCGGGGTTCATTGTATTTTAATATTGTTCTTTACAGGTGGCCTACAGGTCCCAGCAAGCCTGCCCTAGCATGCTGGCACTTGGAGAATGACAAGTGCCAGCATGCCCGGACATAAAGGGCCCGCTGGCACCTGTAGTCCACCTGTAAAGAAAATATGAAAATAAAAACATCACACGTCTTAAAAATTTTTTTTTTATTAGTCAGGGTCTTCACCTGGGGGTGGGGGCCTTTAAGCTCTTTTGTATGGCCGCCACTTTCCCAGGTCTTCCGGCGTCTTCACCTGGGGGCCGCCGCCTTCCTAGGGCTTCCGGCGTCTTCACCTGGGAGGTGGCGGCCTTTAAGCTCTTTTGCATGGCCGCCGCCTTCCCAGGGCTTCTGGCATCTTCACCTGGTGGGCGGCGGCTGTTAAGCTCTCTTGCATAGCCGCTGCCCATCCAGGACTTTCACTGTGTCTTCTATCTTAAGGAGCTCTTCACTGCTCCTCCTCCGCCGTCGGACTGACGCCGCTGCCTCGCGCTGATTTATATAAGTTAGTCGAAGGGGGTGGCTCGCGGCGGCCATCTTGAATTTTAAAAATGACGCTCTGCTGCCAAACTCTGCAGAATGGTAGGCAGGGATCTCAGATCCCTGCCTGTCGCTAATACTATCACCTCTGCCATTTCCCACCACCACCACCGCCCGCACCTCCGCCGCATCTCGCCACCACCGACGCCCGCACCTCTGCCGTGCCCACACTCACTGTGGCCTCACTGACAGGGGCATGCTTTCATGCATTTTCGCACAGCGGGTGAACAGATCTGAACTGCGCATGCGTATGCACTGCAATGCGCCAGCGCATGGGACGACTGCTCCGGGCATCGGTGCCTAGCGACGGGATGGTGTGAAAAGAGCGATCGCACGGGCGAACGCACGGTAATTGACAGGAAGAGGCCGTTTGTGGGTGGCAACTGACCGTTTTACAGGAGTGTCCGGAAAAAATGCAGGTGGGATCTGGCGTTTTCAGGGAGGGTGTTTGACGTCAGCTCCGGCACCGATCAGCAGTATCACATTGCAGCAGCTGAGTGAGTCCTGGGCTGAGCAGAGACTGTGCAGCTCTGCACATGAAGTGATTGCACACTTGCACAGTATTTTCCCCTCCCCCTGTAGGCGGCGACTATCTGAACGCAGGGCAGCAAAAAACGCAGCCCTGGGATAAGGTCTGAATTACCCCTCATATGTGGAGGACATGGAGATTTGCATTAGTACATACAGTATGTGCAGAACGCAGAGGTTGTTGTCAGTCAGTATGTATACGTGCAGAATGTGTAGACGTCTGTACGATAGTCATGTGCGGTGGGGTGAGGCAGAGCCTTTCCTGTCCTACTAGCATTTGTGCCAGAGTTTTGACTGTATAAACTATATGAAAAATACAAAGAATATGTTAAAATATCTTTGTATTATTCTAATCATTTTTATAGTCAAATCTCTGGAGTAAAAGGTCTATGGCTTCACCTGCTTATCTTTTCCGCACATCTCCGATCAAAACCCAACACATTTCCAGTGGTTTATACTGCTGCACCTGTGTAATGCCCACATGTACCCTTGGCTCATATATTGTGTGTAACTCTAGCTCTGGTGCTAGCCAGTGCCTCCTGATAAATTTACCTCACCGCACGTCCCTGCTGTACGTCAGTACTTATATAGTACAGTATATGTGCAAGCCAGGATTGGATTGACTGGGAAATATACCACACAATGGTGATTTCAGCAGACTCACCTATCACACAATACTCAGCCTTAGCTCAACCAACCATGAGCAGCTATAACACAGAAAGGTTAGGGGGGAGCACAAGTGTCCCAGTCAGCTATTCCGCAGTGCTACATAGATGATTGCTGACTCAGCAGCAGGAGTGGTCTTTCCTGTCGCTTAATCTCAGATTTGCTCAGTGATGTCATGTGACCACATCTGAAGCAATACAAATGCTGAGTCTGTGCTGATGGTTCCTGAGTAGCAATGCAATTGAAGTCGCACTGGGCACCATGTCAGTCATTCCAGCGATTGCAGATGATGGCAGATACACGCCCTAAAAAATGGCCATGACATGCCTGCGTTTTCCCAACCACTCCCCACAAACGCCATGCTGCCACCCAGGAATGGTCACTTCCTGTCAATCAAATTTTGATAGCTTTTCACTTTGCCTGCAAAACCAGAGCAATCACATTTTGCCCTTCGCGTATGAGCAATACATTCACTGTGCATGCGGTCTGCAGATAATTGTGCGTTCTCACATTTACAAATGATAATGAAATCAGGCCCTTAGTTTAAATCTCAAACCAGCAGAGGACAGACATATATAATAGTCATGACATGACATACCTCACCTCTTCATGCATGTATAGATTAAGCACAGCTAGAAGCAGAGAATAACTTTTTTTTTTCTTAATGCATATAGTTGAATATTTAAAAGGATATGCACAGTTTAACAAACTAAGCACTTCAGCAACAGGGACTGCCACTTTGAAGTGCTTGGTTTGTTTAGGCCCCACAAAACAAGCTACCAATGGGCTTAAAGCAGCTAAGCTAACAGCTCTACAGTGGCATGATGTCATCATCATTACCATCCTCATCTTCACCCTTGTGCACATCATTCTCACTCAATATCAATTCTTCCCCACTGGAATCCACCATTACAGAAGTCTCTGTACTTTGATGTTATTGCCAGGAAAGATCTTCCTCATGGAATTTGTATGTCATTTTGATGAACAACATCTTTTCCACATTTGAGGAAGTTGCATCCTACACCAAATGCTGACAAGGTTCCTGGCTGTGCTGAAAACTCTTTCTGAGTACACACTGGAGGGTGGGCAGCTTAAGTAATGCACAGCTAGTTTGTACAAGGGCCTCCAAATTGCCTTTACTTTCAGTAGTCAAAGGTACTGTGACATGCTTGTTTGTACACTGTTAAAAAGAGATCAGCATGCAGTCCCGGCAGATGGGATGCCGGCGGTAAAAATAGAGACGCCCTGTAAGAATACATCCTGATGGTCACAATCCTGACAGGGGTGAGGTAAGTTTTCTACCTACCCCCCAAACCCTAACCCTCCCTTTCCTCAGCCTAATCTCCCCATAAGTGCTTAAACCTAACCCCCCCTTCCCCGCAGCCTAACCAGAACCCTCCTCCTTAGTGCTTAAACCTAATCCTTCCACCAGTGGTACCTAATCCCCCCTTCCCATAGCCTAACCCCAGGTTGGTGCCTAAACCCAACCTCCCTCGCTGCCAAATACAAATACTAACCCTCACAGCTATACTTACCTTTGAGATCCCGGCTATTGGTATTCTGGCATTGGATGCTGACCTCATCGGGATTCCGGCATTGTTGTTCTGACAGGTGTCAGTATTACAGTGTTGGTATGTGGACTGCCGGGATCCCGACAGCTGGGATCTTGAATGGATACCATTATTAAAATAACCCTTCACCATTCTTTTGATGGTGACCGTCTCAGTTACGGCAGAGGTGTCACTAATTTTGGGCAATTCTTTTAGACCAGACAAGATGTCGTGTTGACTCATCTGCATCACCACCAAAGGGTAAATTTACTAAGGTTTTTTAGAACTGGTGATGTTGCCCATAGCAATCAATCAGATTCTACTTAACATTTGTCTAGCTGCTTCTAGAAGATAATAGATACAATCTGATTGGTTGCTATGGGCAACATCACCAGTTCTAAAAATCTCCCACCTTAGTAAATTTACCCCCTAGTCTTTTGAGAAAAGTGAGTTTTTTCCTGGCAGCAGCAGTTGAGAAACTGAAGAAGGAGACGTCATAGTGCCGTGTGTCACTTGAACTGCCAGCTTGCTCACCAGGAGCTCATTGTATCTCTTAAAATCTGGGTCCATCAGAAAGAAAGACACTATGTTCTACTTAAACTTAGGATCAAGCATGTTCGTTAAAATGTAGTGATCCCATTTCAAGATATTAACAACCCTTAGATCCTGGTAAAGTGAATAAAGGCTTTGGTCAACAAGTCCCACACATAGTTAATGGAATCGCTTTGTTTGCCCACTACCGCTTGTACACATATCTGTGGTTAAGTGGACAGTGGGCACAATGGCATTTTTTAGGCCAATAATTAGTTTTGTTTTAACAAGATTTAACTGAGATGAAATTTGGTAGCAGGAACACAGGACCTCAATTAATGGTATAAAACCCACTGCATTAATGACAGATATTGGTTGCAGATCGAATACTAGTATAGCCATAATGTCGTTAGTGATCTGCTGTGCGACTGGGTGACAGCTGTCATACTTGCTTCCCTTCAAAGGTTTGTATAATCAGTTGTTGTTGTTGTTTTTTTTAAAAATACGAGTCTTCTTGGTTCCCTTCTTGGATGAAGATCCATCCCTAGCAGCAGCAGCAAGCCTAGCACTGAAGGATTCCTCTGAGAAATCCTGGATAGGGGAAGAGTAACCTAGCCTTACCAAATTGAGGATGAAGGTGTTGATGCCAGAGAGGGATCGGAAGATCCGTCACCTGGGGCAGATGTACTAAGCCTTGGGGACACACCTAAAGTACAAGCCAATCAGCTTCTAACTGCCATGTTATAGGCTGTCTTTGAAAAATGTCAGGAGTTGATTATTTGGCAGTTTAACTCTCTCTACTGTATCACTCCAAGGCTTAATACATATGCCCCAGGTATGAGAAAGCCTCCATAGATACAAAGCCGCTAAAGTCATCTGAAGATGGTGTTAGCAAACGGGAACAAGCTCAGAAAAGCTAAGCTTTTTGAAGCTTGACAAATAAGGGTTGCAGGGTATCACATAAGTGCATTATTGTTAAAATAGTTTATTATGTCTGGTGGTATTACTGTATGTGAGATGCAATTTAATTTATTTTTACATGTTGATATGTTATCTGGAAATTCTGTGACTGCAAATATAGGCACACATTATACAATTATTGGTCCGATTTGGCAATAATTGGGTGATCAGCCTGTTTTACTGGGTAGTGTGTAAGCATGAGCGTTTTGGCATTTCACTGATAAACCAGTCCAATAGTGTCCAGGAGCTCTTGGCTTCAATTTTCTGATTGGTCAGACTTGCCAGAAGATATCGGCCAAAAGGTCCAGAATGTGTGTGCAATCTGACAATATGCCCATATTCCCTACAGTTATTCCTGATGACCTCATCCTCCCTGTGAGTAGACATATGCAAATTCAGCGGGGTGTGGCAGAAAATCGGTAACTTACCAGTGTTGGTAGAATGATGCTGCTTGTCAGGTCACCAAATAAATTGCATAGTGTGTAACTGGCTTAATCACTGGGATGATCACTTTAAAAGGTTATGATGTCATCGGTGTCTAGTGAGCACAATTAAACATTGGCTCTGGGGGGGGGGGGGGGGGGGTCATTCAGATTTGGTTGCACCTGAGACCATTGGTGCAAAGTACCGATTTTATGTACCTTGCGTATGCGCAAGCCTGCCCCTAAGAACTTACAATCAATTTAACTCTGAAATGTATTTATGCTGTATATTTTGTGCTGCGTTCTGTACTTCTATCCTGTTTGCATTTAAATTACATTTATAAAAAAAAAAAAGAATAGATAAAGCACTATGTATACACTGACTATAGTTAATGTTAGAAGAAATAAACAGTGGGGAAACAGAAAGGGATCCCAGTCAGAGATAACCAATCCTTCTCTGTAATCACCTCTAACTCTTGATTTTCACAGATGCTTATAAACAATCTGTCTGCAAATCGCTGCAGGTTCCAAACGCAGAATAATGTGTCTTGGGCCGACGAGGAGACACAAATAATGTCTTGATTAGCTGAGCTTGACATTCGTATAAACATGTGGATCCGACAGATTCCCAGCCAAACCTTCACGTATAGATTTCTGTTAGGAAAGATTATAGAAAAGGAGAAAGGGAACAGAATAAAAAATCAGGTTATCCAGGCATCATTTGATACTGCAATGTAACCACTACAGTAAATGAACGCTTTTCTCTTCCTTTTAGCACTTCCTGTTTTAAGGTTGGTGTTATTGATTACTGTAGTATAATGCCACAAGACGTTGCAAGCAGCGCACTAAAGTGTCCTTATTTTCTGTAGCAATGACTGAGCCCCGAGACACCGTGTTACACTCAGCTAAAATCCGAACAGAAAGTATCATTTTATCAGATGCAAACATTCTGTACTGTAATTATTAACCCCTGCCATTTGCAGCACAGTGAGATCAGTGAAATAAAGAAATCATTGAGCCTTGGTGGTCATTCCGAGGTGTTCGCTCGTTATTTTTTTCTCGCAGCGGAACGACAAGCACTGAACTGATCGCAGATGCCGAGTAAGTCAGGAGCTACTCAGAAACTGCTAAGAAGTGTCTATTCGCAATTTTGCTAATCTTTCGTTCGCAATTTTGATAAGCTAAGATTCACTCCCAGTAGGCGGCGGCTTAGCGTGTGCAAAGCTGCTAAAAGCAGCTTGCGAGCGAACAACTCGGAATGAGGGCCCTAATTCAGACCTGATCGCAGCAGCAAATTTGTTAGCTAATGGGCAAAACCATGTGCACTACATGTGGGGCAGATATAACATTTGCAGAGAGAGTTAAGGCCCGTACACACTGGCCGATATATTGCCGTTCTCTTGAACGGCCGATATATCCCGGGTCCGTCGACCAGTGTGTACGGCCGATACGTCTGTGAACTCCGTCGTTCACAGACGTATCGCGTCGGCCCCGCAGCGCAGCCGACGGCCAATATATCTACCAATATATTGGCGCGTCGCTGTGTGTGTATGGCGGTCGGCCGACCGCCCGTACACATGCTGCGGCGGCCGGCGGTGATTGACAGCTGAACTGGGCGGGCGTGTGTATACGCCCGCCCAGGTCATGACGGATCGGGCAGTGTGTATGCTCAACACACTGCCCGATCCGTCCATAGATATATCTGCAGATCAATTGATCTGCAGATATATCTTTCCAGTGTGTACCCACCTTTAGATTTGGGTGAATTATATTGTTTTAAATACTGGCTGCTTTATTCTTACACTGCAATTTAGATTTCAGTTTGAACACACCCCACCCAAATCTCACTGTCTCAGCACATGTTATATCTGCCCCCCCTGCAGTGTACATGGTTTTGCCCATTGGCTAACAAATTTGCTGCTGCGATCAGGTCTGAATTAGGCCCATAGTCCTGAGCTTAAAGCTAGTAAGTCCCAATCATTAGAGAGGCAATGGCTCTGTCTTGTACCATTATGTATGGATCTGGGCTGATGTTTTATGGTTAAGTAATAGTCTCACCTAGGGGCTCAGAGTGAGTGGTCAGATACAGAGTATGTGGACTCTGTGGCTAGATCTGTAGTAGCACAACTCACTGTGCCACCATTCTGACACAATCAGAAGGGATCCCTATTGCTGTGTATATTTGTAATCCTGGCACATGCCTTATGATGTGTGGTTCCCAGCGTGCTGTGCCGTCATGGAGATGTAAATGCAACTTTGGGATGCATTACAGGATACATGGAATGTGATTTGTGATTGGTTTTCAAGACTTCATTGTACTGTAGCCCCTTTAGCAACAGTAAATTCTGGGAATTGTAGCCACAGGACATATGAGATCACAGCCAATGGGACGATTTCCTACATTATAGCCATACACTGTGATAAGACAGCTATAACCCTTGGAACTGAAAACTGGGCTGGAGAATCCTATTAACCACTTAATTGATGATTTTTGCCATCAACCCGTTCATAATAAAGTTTTTTTACTTTTTTTCAATTTAATATAGTTTAAAAAGTATTTGTTTAAATATTTAAATATTGTATTATGCATATCTGCAGAACGGATCTACTCGTCAAAAACTGGGAGACACAGTAGGGTGGCGTGATCACATGTTATCTGACCATGACAGTTAAGTGGTTTTAAGCAGTATCATAGTAAATTGTGGTTCATGACTGATCAAAACTCACAAAACAGTTAAATGAGTTTACTCAGTGTTGACTGGGGCGTGAAGGGCCCACCGGGGAAATGCTGTGTTATTGGCGCACATTTTTAGGTGTGTGGTCAGTCTTCAGAAGGGGGTGTGGCCAGCTGCCCCATTGGTTTGTTTAACTGTTGATAAATATATACAGTATAGTAAATACTGCTAGTGCATGTATAATAATGTACCAGATTAATAACTGCAATGTACTTGAGACATGTATAATTCAAGTACACAGACTGGAACCTGATCCCTAGAGGAGGAGAAGGGGTCCCCCCCAGGCACTAGGGTTCACCATTGGTTTCCCCTGTACCCCTGTGCGCTAGTCCAACCCTGAGATTACTGCACAACTGTCATCATAACTGCTTTAACCGCTAGGATGGGCAAAGGGGGTAATTCAGAGTTGATCATAGCAGCAAATTTGTTAGCAGTTGGGCAAAACCATGTGCACTGCAGGGGGGGGGCAGATGTAACATGTACAGAGAGAGTTAGATTTGGGTGCGGTGTGTTCAAACTGAAATCTAAATGTGTAAAAATAAAACAGACAGTATTTACCCTGCACAGAAACAAAATAACCCACCCAAATCTGACTGCTGGATTATGATTCTGCCTCTTCTGAGCCTGACTGACTTTGGCCAAAAATGTGGTCTCAATGGAAAACACTTCATCAGAATTGCAATTTCCATTTCCACCTTTGTGGCTATATGTTTTCACAAATCTAGTTGTGATGTTGAAGCTTGTTTCATATTCTGCTCTAGGCTTTAATTTAAACCTAGGATCAAGTACAGCAGCACCCGTGGAATTATATGGCAGCGCCTCTGGACATATAAAGCAGATAGGCAGCACCCCTGGATTTATACAGCAGATAGGCAACACCCTGGACTTTACCAGCATAGGCAGCACCTCTGGAGAATTACACAGCACATCAGTAAAGCAACAGCACTCCTGGACTTAAACAGCAGTGGGGTAGCACCCCTGCACTGATAGGGTAGAGGGGCAGCACCCCTGGAATGATGTAGCAGACAAAGAAAAGACATGCGAGATGGAATTGTCCTTGGGCCCTCCCACCCAGGAGTGGTTCTTGGTGCAGGCAAGCAGTGCCTGTGCCCAGGGAGCTGCGGCCTGGGGGCATGACCGCAGACACCCCTCAGGTGTCCGCCGCCTACCCGCACCCCGCTCCCCCGCTGCAGCAGACGCCGTGGGCTGTGTGGGCGTCCGCTGCAGCCGGCGCACCTGTCAGATGCTAGAAGTCATTATTGACCTCTAGTGTCTGTGCGGCGCTGCTATTGGAGAGACGTCATGACATCTCTCCCATAGAGAGGAGCCACGGGCAGCCAGATGGAGAAGCATCAGGAGCGGTCGGGAAGCAGGAGCAAGGCTGGTAAGTATTGTTTTTTTTTGTGTGTTTGCAAGTGGCTATTAAGGGTCACAGCAACAAGGGTCACAACTACTGGGGGCACAGCAACAGGGAGCACAACTAAAGGGGCAAATCTACTGGGGGCATAGCTATAGGGGGCACAACTACTGGGGCAAATCTACTGGGGGCACAGCTACAGGGGGCTAATCTACTGGGGGCATAGCTAAAGGGGGCAAATCAACTGGGGGCACAACTACTTGGGGCAAATCTACTGGGGGCACAGCTACAGGGGGCACAGCTACTGGGGGCACAACTACTGGGGGCATTACTGTGGCCACACCCCTCACATATGAAGCCATGCCCCTATTTTTTGACGCACACCTTCAGTGCGCACTAACTGTTTTGCCACTGGGGGGAAGGGGGCGCCAGTGGAAACTTTCGCACTGGGCGCCACAAGGTGTAGAACCGGCCCTGCTCTCACCCTTATGTTGTACAAACAGGACATGCACACTTTAACAAACTAATCATTTCAGCGAGAGGGTCTGCCACACGACTGTGGTTGACATGATTGCTTTGTTTGGGCCCCCACCAAAAGAGAAGCAATTAATCTCTCCTTGCAAAAAGTGGCTCTACAGAGGCAAGATGTCGTCATCCTCCTCCTCTGATTCCTCACCCCTACAGTGTGTACATCCTCATCCTCTTTCTCACAGAGAAATAAATCCACACTGAAGAGGTGGATTTTTTTGTATTTTGCTCAGGCATGACAATAGGCTTTTTTCATCCCATGGCCAACAACTGTCTCCACTGGTACCTTATTTAAACAAACCACATCACCCTCAGAATCCTCATTGTCAAGTTCCTCCTCAGCGTCAGCTACACCAATATCCTCCTCATCCTGGTGTACTTCTACAGTGACATCCTCAATCTCAATATCAGCAACTGGACTGTCAGTGCTCCTCCCAGCACTTGCAGAGGGCGTGCAAATGGTGGTAGGAGGCTCCTCTGCCCATACAGTCTTGGGAAGGTCAGGTCAAGACATCACAGCCGCAGACACACTTGGACTCTCCTTGGGGATTTGTGATATCTCTGAATGCAAAGTTGTTTTTTTCCTGTGCTTTAACAGGCTTTATTTTTTAATTTTTCGAGAGTGGGGATGGCTTTCATCTTCATGAGAAGCTGAACTACCAGTCATGAACATAGGCCAAGGCCTTAGCCTTTCCTTGCCACTTCGTGTCGTGAATGGAATATTACCAATTTTACATTTTTTATCAGATTTTTTTTTTTGGGGGGGGTTATTAAAATTTGTTTCTTGGATTTGACATGCCCTCTATGACATTGGGCATTGGCCTTAGCAGATGACATTGATGAAATTGCATCATCAATGTCAAGACTGATGGCAGCAGCAGCTTCAGCACTAGTACTAGGAACTGGAAGTGATTCCTGAACTTTCGCTATTTTTTTCTCCAAGGCTTTGTTCTCCATTTCACAGGACAGCACCCCTTTATTGTTACAGCACCCCTGTATTTTTACAGCATACAAGACAGGGCCAGTGTACCTTTATTTTAACAACAGCACCCCTGTATTTTTACAGCATACAGGACAGGGCCAGTGTACATTTATTTCACAGCACCCGTGAAATTTAACAGCATACAAGACAGGACCAGTGT
Organism: Pseudophryne corroboree; assembly: GCF_028390025.1. Taxonomy (NCBI): domain Eukaryota; kingdom Metazoa; phylum Chordata; class Amphibia; order Anura; family Myobatrachidae; genus Pseudophryne; species Pseudophryne corroboree. The sequence continues at coordinate 265,485,381 of NC_086454.1, read as the reverse complement.
ACATTTATTTTCACAGCACCCCTGTAATTTTACAGCATACAAGACAGGGCAAGTGTACCTTTTCAACACCCCTGTATTTGTTTACAGCATACAGGACAGAACCAGCACCCCTGTATGTTTACAGCATACAAGACAGGGCCAGTGTACATTTATTTTTACAGCACCCCTGTAATTTTACAGCATACAAGACAGGGCAAGTGTACCTTTTCAACACGCCCTGTATTTGTTTACAGCATACAGGACAGAACCAGCACCCCTGTATGTTTACAGCATACAAGACAGGGCCAGTGTACATTTATTTTTACAGCACCCCTGTAATTTTACAGCATACAAGACAGGGCCAGTGTACCTTTACAACACCCCTGTATTTTTTACAGCATACAGGACAGAACCAGCATCCTTGTATTTTCACAGCACCCCTGTATTTTTACAGCATACAGGACAGTGCCCCTGTACAGCACAGTGACAGGACAGCAATACCCATGTACAGCTGCAGCACCCCTAACAGTACATGACACCACAGTGACAGGACAGCACCCCTAACAGCACAGGGCAGCACAGTGACAGGACAGCACCCCTAACAGCACACAGGACAGCACCGCTAGAGAGCACACACTGACCTCACCCTACGCCACAACCTACAGAGAGAGAGAGACAGAGGTCTGTCTCCCTTACTCTCCAAGTCCAGAGTGAAAATGGCGTCGACGCGCAGCTCTTTATATGGAATCCAAAACCCGCAAGAATGCGACAGCGGGATGATGAGGTTTTGCCTCGTTCTCGGATACGAGTCTGGCGGGAAATCACGAGCCGGACACGGTTCCCGGCTCGGATCGTGAAGTTCGGGTTGGGGGAGCTGGGCAGGGTTCGGTTATCAGAGATCTGAACCTGCTCATCTCTAGTTCAAACCCAAGTATTCTGAAAATCTCAGTTCTTCCTTTCTTAAAACATCTCAATGCTTGGCTTTCAGTCGTATCTCAAACCTTATAAAAACTGAAACTTTACCTTTCCAAATAATGAAAGAGATAAGGACGTTTTCCTATATGGGATTTAAATAGTTTTACAGTTGAAAAGATAATTAAATTAATGGATGAAATCTGGATTTGAGAGAAAACTTGAAAAGGTGTAAAAATAAGAAAACAAACTTTAAATCCTTTTAAATTAAAGCTATACACATTCTTTAATATCCAAAACTCTGCATTCTGACCCACAATGTCACATACTGTAGTTATTTTGAAATCATCTTTATCTCTTGAGGATAGAGTGCTTTCTTGTGGAAAATGTAGGATGTTTACTGGTTTAAAGGTTCAAGGTCAAGTTAGGAGAAGTGAGGAGGATTTGGCCAGTGATTATCACAGCTTCCTCACTCAACGCTGCACAGGAGTTGTACAATAAGCCAAAAGTCTGGTACCTGCTTTCTTTTCACTTATCACCAACCAACCAATGCTTCAGAGATTCCGTAATATCCTCCTACAATTACTCGCCTCTTTGTATACTATTTTACACCTTCATTTTACCAGAGATAAAAGAGTTTGGCACTCAAGTGAAATTATGTCAATCTGCACCCGTAACCCCACAAAGGACTCATACACAGATGGATATTTTCTATATTTAAAGCACATTCTTGAAGCCTACTTAACGTGCTTTAGTGCCAATGGACAAAATGATAATATATCTGAATGGACCAAGAACACACAAACTTACAACTCTACACTTATCTTTGTAAATGTAAATATTACCTGCAACATGTCACAAGTATTGTTGGTCAGTAAAGTATAACATGCTGCAGGGAGGCTTTCAGAACCTGCTGTGAGTGTACTTTTATACTGTACAAATATTATATATATTGTCACAGTGACAGCATAAACATGCCTCACATGGATGTGGAACAGCAGGGTGTGGAATCCAGTCCAGGTATTCAGTTTGATCAAGTCTAAGCAACAATAAGCATGATTACAGACACCTGTCGGCCTGCTGTTAAAATGGTTTCATATACAAGAGACAGTGCTCCTGACGGTGAACTAGTCGCCAAGGTGATAGGCCAGAATGGTAGCTACTGTCAGGGGTCCTGGATCAATGGTCTATGGAGAATTTACACCATGTATGCAAATAACTGCTGTGAACTATTCTCTAATCTGTGACTTGCTGGTAACTGCTAATGTTCAGTGGTGAATTGCCTACCTGTGGAAAATAAACCTGAAGTGTGGAACTCTTGTCACAGTAATATATATATATATATACTAGGTGCTTCATCGCGCCCTACGGGCGCTCTTCACACCGTCGCAAGGGGCTACGCCCCCTTAACCCTTGCATGCCTTTCTGGGGTTCAATATTTGTATTATATAAAGTATTACCTGCATTCCTTTGTTAGTGGTTAAATATTGCACAATGAAAGGGCGTGCGATGGTGAAGGAGGCGCAGCCCCTTGCAACGGCGTGAACAGCACCTGCAGGGCACGATGTACAGAATGTAGCGGGTGCGGGGGGGACTGCGGATGGTGTCTGTAGATGCTGCAGGTGGAGGGGGGGCAGAAGTGGGGGTGGGGCCCGGATGGGGAAGAGTCGGAGGCACTGCAGGTGGGGGAGGGGCAGGGGTGCCATGGGTGGGAGAGGGGCACGTGTGGGGATGTTGTGGATGGGTGAAGGGTTTCGGAGGTGCTGTGGGATGGGAAGGGGCGGGAGTGCCGGGGGTGGGGTAGGGGTCCGCAGGCGCCATGGGTAGGGGAGGGGCAGGTACGGGTGGTGCGGCGCATAGGGAAGGAGGTCCGGAAGTGCTGCTGGTGGTGGAGGGGCAGGTGCGGTGGTGCCATTGGTGGGGGAGGGGTTGGTGAGGGGGGGACCACGGATGGAGGAGGGTGTCTGCAGATGCTGCGGGTGGAGGGGGGCAGGTGTGGGGGGAGACATATAAAGGGGGTGGATGGTGGAGGGGGCCTGGAGGTGCTGTGGGTGGTGAAGGGGCGGAGGAGTGGGAGCCGCGGGTGGTGTAGGGGGTCTGGAGGCACAGCGTGTGGGGGAGGGGTGGAGGGGAAGGAGCGGAGGTGTGGTGCATTGGGGAGAGGTCTGGAGGCGCTGCGGGTACTGTACCTGCCAAAAAGGTAGTTGGAGGGTATGCAGTAACAGGGCCAGGACAGGGGTGACAGGGGTGAGAGGGTCAGAAAAGGGGTGACGGGGCCAGGACAGGGGCGACGGGGCCAGGACAGAAATGACAGGGACAGGATAGGGGTGACAGGCCAGGGTAGGGGGGGCAGGAACAGGACAGGGGTGACAGGGCCAGTATAGGGTTGACAGGGCAAGCACAGGGGTAACAGGGCCAGGATAGGGGTAACAGGGCCAGCATAAGGGTAACAGGGCCAGCATAAGGGTGACAGGGCCAGCATAAGGGTGAAAGGGCCAGGATAAGGGTGAAAGGGCCAGGATAAGGGTGACAGGGCCAGGATAAGGGTGACAGGGCCAGGATAAGGGTGAAAGGGCCAGGATAAGGGTGGCAGGGCAAGGCCAGGGGTGACAGGGACATGACAGAACACAGAGCATGGGAGAGATTGGTATTAGGGACAAAACATTGGTGACAGACAGATGTGTCTTACCGGAGTCACTGCTGCTGGCTGCTGCTGTTCCACTCCAACCTGTTGGGATCTGCTGCTGGTGGAGACTTGGCATGGCTGACTCTCTTAGGCTGGAGTCCTGCTTCCTCTGCCCGTCCGCATCCCTCCCCCCCTCCTCAGTCACACACCGCAGACCTCGCGCAGCTGCCGGGCACTGTGGTAAGGGGAGACAGGGAGTGACTGGTTAGCCCCCAGGAGATGCTGCGGCTGGAGGGAGGAGGGGGTCGGAGCCTGCAAGCAGCTCGGACTTCTGCAGCGTTACCCGCCGGCTAAAGTGTGTGAAGGAGCTGGGCGCACCTCACTGTGGGTGGCAGCGCTGCAGCTAGCGGTGGGGTTGCCGGGGCTGGAGATAACAGAGGCAGTACGGAACCTGCACAGCGGCAGGTGCCCCACAAAACTGCAGCTAAGAAGCGTGGAGTGTGCCAGAAAGTGACGCTCCTCCGCGCCAGAGAGGGGGGGGGGTCAAGCACACAGTGAACCGGTGCCCGTCTGTCTGTACGGCATACCCCCTCACACAGCCCCATACCTCCCAAATGTCCCGATTTTCGCGGGACAGTCCCATTTTTTTGGGTCTGTCCCGCTGTCCCACCCGCGGGTCGCAGTGTCCCACGGTAACGGGGGGGGGGGGTCAGTTGGAAAGCTCCTGTACTCGCTGTTCTGCTTAGCAGAGCAGCGGTGAATAGTGGAGACAGAGGGAGAGGGGGCATCAGGGGGTATGGATTAAGGGGGGGTTCCAGCAGCAGAGCCGGATTAAGGGGGGGGGGGGCAGGGGGTACGAACCGTTGGCCCCACAGTTTTAGGGGGCCCCCTGGCTCGAGTAGCTCTGTCCCAGCTCAGAAGCCCCCCCCACCCGTCCTGCCAGCAACAACGGCAGCATTGTGCTACTGTCAGCACACGCTGCTGCATGTTGGCAGGTCTGTGGTGTTGCAGGGAGGCAGCAGTCTCCCTGCTTTCTTCTGCCTGTGCGGGTGTGTAGGGGGGAGCGACCACCTCCTCTGGATGTAGCCCTAGCTGCTAGCTGAGGGGCCAAAATTCCATTAAAAAAAAACAAAAAAAAAAAAAACGGAATTTGTGTAAAGGGGCGTGGCCTCGCGGGGCGCGATTAGGCCACGCCCCCAACCCACAGCAGGCACAGCAATGAGATAGGGCTCCCCTGTCTCAAGTGCCCTGGCCCCCTCGGACTCATAATCAGCCCCTGGGGGCATGCCAGCAGCTCACAGAGCACTGGGCATGCCCCCTCATTGACGAAAACGGGGCCCTCCCGTGAAGCCACGCCCCCTTTTCGCTGAGTGTGTGTCCCTCCTTCTGTCTGAAGAAAGCTCCTGCAGAAAGCTGGGAGGTATGCACCCCTGCCTGTGCCATGCCCATACTATCTGCTTCTGCTCCTAGTCTCCTGTAGATTTGGCCAGATCTGTGACTCATTTGACTAACTCCGCCCACTGTTGTGACTCCACCCAGCGTTAGCAAATGAATCACAAAGTCACAGATCTGGGCTATTATATAGGAGAAATATATATATATATATATATATATATATATATATATTAGAGATGAGCGGGTTCGGTTTCTCTGAAACCGAACCCGCACGAACTTCATGTTTTTTTTACGGGTCCGAGCAGACTCGGATCCTCCCGCCTTGCTCGGTTAACCCGAGCGCGCCCGAACGTCATCATGACGCTGTCGGATTCTCGCGAGACTCGGATTCTATATAAGGAGCCGCGCGTCGCCGCCATTTTCACACGTGCATTGAGATTGATAGGGAGAGGACGTGGCTGGCGTCCTCTCCATTAGAAATTAGATTAGAAGAGAGAGAGAGATTGTGCAGAGTCAGACAGAGTTTACCACAGTGACCAGTGCAGTTGTTGTTAGTTAACTTTTATTTATTTTAATATAATATATCCGTTCTCTGCTATATCCGTTCTCTGCCTGAAAAAAAACGATACACAGCAGCAGCCAGTCACACAGTGTGACTCAGTCTGTGTGCACTCAGCTCAGCCCAGTGTGCTGCACATCAATGTATAAAAGGCAAAGCTTATAATAATTGTGGGGGAGACTGGGGAGCACTGCAGGTTGTTATAGCAGGAGCCCCCAGGAGTACATAATATTATATTAATTTAAAATTAAACAGTGCACACTTTTGCTGCAGGAGTGCCACTGCCAGTGTGACTAGTGGTGACCAGTGCCTGACCACCAGTATAGTAGTATATTGTTGTATGTATTGTATACTATCTCTTTATCAACCAGTCTATATTAGCAGCAGACACAGTACAGTGCGGTAGTTCACGGCTGTGGCTACCTCTGTGTCGGCAGTCGGAACTCGGCAGGCAGTCCGTCCATCCATAATTGTATTACAATATATACCACCTAACCGTGGTATTTTTTTTTCTTTCTTTATACCGTCGTCATAGTGTCATACTAGTTGTTACGAGTATACTACTATCTCTTTATCAACCAGTGTACAGTGCGGTAGTTCACGGCTGTGGCTACCTCTGTGTCGGCAGTCGGCAGGCAGTCCGTCCATCCATAATTGTATTATTATTATAATATATACCACCTAACCGTGGTTTTTTTTTCATTCTTTATACCGTCATAGTGTCATACTAGTTGTTACGAGTATACTACTATCTCTTTATCAACCAGTGTACAGTGCGGTAGTTCACGGCTGTGGCTACCTCTGTGTCGGCAGTCGGCAGGCAGTCCGTCCATCCATAATTGTATTATTATTATAATATATACCACCTAACCGTGGTTTTTTTTTCATTCTTTATACCGTCGTCATAGTGTCATACTAGTTGTTACGAGTATACTACTATCTCTTTATCAACCAGTGTACAGTGCGGTAGTTCACGGCTGTGGCTACCTCTGTGTCGGCAGTCGGCAGGCAGTCCGTCCATCCATAATTGTATTATTATTATAATATATACCACCTAACCGTGTTTTTTTTTTCATTCTTTATACCGTCGTCATAGTGTCATACTAGTTGTTACGAGTATACTACTATCTCTTTATCAACCAGTGTACAGTGCGGTAGTTCACGGCTGTGGCTACCTCTGTGTCGGCAGTCGGCAGGCAGTCCGTCCATCCATAATTGTATTATTATTATAATATATACCACCTAACTGTGGTATTTTTTTTTCTTTCTTTATACCGTCGTCATAGTGTCATACTAGTTGTTACGAGTATACTACTATCTCTTTATCAACCAGTGTACAGTGCGGTAGTTCACGGCTGTGGCTACCTCTGTGTCGGCAGTCGGCAGGCAGTCCGTCCATCCATAATTGTATTATTATTATAATATATACCACCTAACTGTGGTATTTTTTTTTCTTTCTTTATACCGTCGTCATAGTGTCATACTAGTTGTTACGAGTATACTACTATCTCTTTATCAACCAGTGTACAGTGCGGTAGTTCACGGCTGTGGCTACCTCTGTGTCGGCACTCGGCAGGCAGTCCGTCCATCCATAATTGTATTATTATTATAATATATACCACCTAACTGTGGTATTTTTTTTTCTTTCTTTATACCGTCGTCATAGTGTCATACTAGTTGTTACGAGTATACTACTATCTCTTTATCAACCAGTGTACAGTGCGGTAGTTCACGGCTGTGGCTACCTCTGTGTCGGCAGTCGGCAGGCAGTCCGTCCATCCATAATTGTATTATTATTATAATATATACCACCTAACCGTGGTTTTTTTTTCATTCTTTATACCGTCATAGTGTCATACTAGTTGTTACGAGTATACTACTATCTCTTTATCAACCAGTGTACAGTGCGGTAGTTCACGGCTGTGGCTACCTCTGTGTCGGCAGTCGGCAGGCAGTCCGTCCATCCATAATTGTATTATTATTATAATATATACCACCTAACCGTGGTTTTTTTATACCACCTAACCGTGGCAGTCCGTCCATAATTGTATACTAGTATCCAATCCATCCATCTCCATTGTTTACCTGAGGTGCCTTTTAGTTCTGCCTATAAAATATGGAGAACAAAAAAGTTGAGGTTCCAAAATTAGGGAAAGATCAAGATCCACTTCCACCTCGTGCTGAAGCTGCTGCCACTAGTCATGGCCGAGACGATGAAATGCCAGCAACGTCGTCTGCCAAGGCCGATGCCCAATGTCATAGTACAGAGCATGTCAAATCCAAAACACCAAATATCAGAAAAAAAAGGACTCCAAAACCTAAAATAAAATTGTCGGAGGAGAAGCGTAAACTTGCCAATATGCCATTTACCACACGGAGTGGCAAGGAACGGCTGAGGCCCTGGCCTATGTTCATGGCTAGTGGTTCAGCTTCACATGAGGATGGAAGCACTCAGCCTCTCGCTAGAAAACTGAAAAGACTCAAGCTGGCAAAAGCACCGCAAAGAACTGTGCGTTCTTTGAAATCCCAAATCCACAAGGAGAGTCCAATTGTGTCGTTTGCGATGCCTGACCTTCCCAACACTGGACGTGAAGAGCATGCGCCTTCCACTATTTGCATGCCCCCTGCAAGTGCTGGAAGGAGCACCCGCAGTCCAGTTCCTGATAGTCAGATTGAAGATGTCAGTGTTGAAGTACACCAGGATGAGGAGGATATGGGTGTTGCTGGCGCTGGGGAGGAAATTGACCAGGAGGATTCTGATGGTGAGGTGGTTTGTTTAAGTCAGGCACCCGGGGAGACACCTGTTGTCCGTGGGAGGAATATGGCCGTTGACATGCCAGGTGAAAATACCAAAAAAATCAGCTCTTCGGTGTGGAGGTATTTCACCAGAAATGCGGACAACAGGTGTCAAGCCGTGTGTTCCCTTTGTCAAGCTGTAATAAGTAGGGGTAAGGACGTTAACCACCTCGGAACATCCTCCCTTATACGTCACCTGCAGCGCATTCATAATAAGTCAGTGACAAGTTCAAAAACTTTGGGTGACAGCGGAAGCAGTCCACTGACCAGTAAATCCCTTCCTCTTGTAACCAAGCTCACGCAAACCACCCCACCAACTCCCTCAGTGTCAATTTCCTCCTTCCCCAGGAATGCCAATAGTCCTGCAGGCCATGTCACTGGCAAGTCTGACGAGTCCTCTCCTGCCTGTGATTCCTCCGATGCATCCTTGCGTGTAACGCCTACTGCTGCTGGCGCTGCTGTTGTTGCCGCTGGGAGTCGATGGTCATCCCAGAGGGGAAGTCGTAAGCCCACTTGTACTACTTCCAGTAAGCAATTGACTGTTCAACAGTCCTTTGCGAGGAAGATGAAATATCACAGCAGTCATCCTACTGCAAAGCGGATAACTGAGTCCTTGACAACTATGTTGGTGTTAGACGTGCGTCCGGTATCCGCCGTTAGTTCACAGGGAACTAGACAATTTATTGAGGCAGTGTGCCCCCGTTACCAAATACCATCTAGGTTCCACTTCTCTAGGCAGGCGATACCGAGAATGTACACGGACGTCAGAAAAAGACTCACCAGTGTCCTAAAAAATGCAGTTGTACCCAATGTCCACTTAACCACGGACATGTGGACAAGTGGAGCAGGGCAGGGTCAGGACTATATGACTGTGACAGCCCACTGGGTAGATGTATGGACTCCCGCCGCAAGAACAGCAGCGGCGGCACCAGTAGCAGCATCTCGCAAACGCCAACTCTTTCCTAGGCAGGCTACGCTTTGTATCACCGCTTTCCAGAATACGCACACAGCTGAAAACCTCTTACGGCAACTGAGGAAGATCATCGCGGAATGGCTTACCCCAATTGGACTCTCCTGTGGATTTGTGGCATCGGACAACGCCAGCAATATTGTGTGTGCATTAAATATGGGCAAATTCCAGCACGTCCCATGTTTTGCACATACCTTGAATTTGGTGGTGCAGAATTTTTTAAAAAACGACAGGGGCGTGCAAGAGATGCTGTCGGTGGCCAGAAAAATTGCGGGACACTTTCGGCGTACAGGCACCACGTACAGAAGACTGGAGCACCACCAAAAACTACTGAACCTGCCCTGCCATCATCTGAAGCAAGAAGTGGTAACGAGGTGGAATTCAACCCTCTATATGCTTCAGAGGTTGGAGGAGCAGCAAAAGGCCATTCAAGCCTATACAATTGAGCACGATATAGGAGATGGAATGCACCTGTCTCAAGTGCAGTGGAGAATGATTTCAACGTTGTGCAAGGTTCTGATGCCCTTTGAACTTGCCACACGTGAAGTCAGTTCAGACACTGCCAGCCTGAGTCAGGTCATTCCCCTCATCAGGCTTTTGCAGAAGAAGCTGGAGGCATTGAAGAAGGAGCTAACACGGAGCGATTCCGCTAGGCATGTGGGACTTGTGGATGCAGCCCTTAATTCGCTTAACAAGGATTCACGGGTGGTCAATCTGTTGAAATCAGAGCACTACATTTTGGCCACCGTGCTCGATCCTAGATTTAAAGCCTACCTTGGATCTCTCTTTCCGGCAGACACAGGTCTGCTGGGGTTGAAAGACCTGCTGGTGACAAAATTGTCAAGTCAAGCGGAACGCGACCTGTCAACATCTCCTCCTTCACATTCTCCCGTAACTGGGGGTGCGAGGAAAAGGCTCAGAATTCCGAGCCCACCCGCTGGCGGTGATGCAGGGCAGTCTGGAGCGACTGCTGATGCTGACATCTGGTCCGGACTGAAGGACCTGACAACGATTACGGACATGTCGTCTACTGTCACTGCATATGATTCTCTCAACATTGATAGAATGGTGGAGGATTATATGAGTGACCGCATCCAAGTAGGCACGTCACACAGTCCGTACTTATACTGGCAGGAAAAAGAGGCAATTTGGAGGCCCTTGCACAAACTGGCTTTATTCTACCTAAGTTGCCCTCCCACAAGTGTGTACTCCGAAAGAGTGTTTAGTGCCGCCGCTCACCTTGTCAGCAATCGGCGTACGAGGTTACATCCAGAAAATGTGGAGAAGATGATGTTCATTAAAATGAATTATAATCAATTCCTCCGCGGAGACATTGACCAGCAGCAATTGCCTCCACAAAGTACACAGGGAGCTGAGATGGTGGATTCCAGTGGGGACGAATTGATAATCTGTGAGGAGGGGGATGTACACGGTGATATATCGGAGGGTGAAGATGAGGTGGACATCTTGCCTCTGTAGAGCCAGTTTGTGCAAGGAGAGATTAATTGCTTCTTTTTTGGGGGGGGTCCAAACCAACCCGTCATATCAGTCACAGTCGTGTGGCAGACCCTGTCACTGAAATGATGGGTTGGTTAAAGTGTGCATGTCCTGTTTTGTTTATACAACATAAGGGTGGGTGGGAGGGCCCAAGGATAATTCCATCTTGCACCTCTTTTTTCTTTTCTTTTTCTTTGCATCATGTGCTGATTGGGGAGGGTTTTTTGGAAGGGACATCCTGCGTGACACTGCAGTGCCACTCCTAGATGGGCCCGGTGTTTGTGTCGGCCACTAGGGTCGCTTATCTTTCTCACACAGTCAGCTACCTCATTGCGCCTCTTTTTTTCTTTGCGTCATGTGCTGTTTGGGGAGGGTTTTTTGGAAGGGACATCCTGCGTGACACTGCAGTGCCACTCCTAGATGGGCCCGGTGTTTGTGTCGGCCACTAGGGTCGCTTATCTTACTCACACAGCGACCTCGGTGCAAATTTTAGGACTAAAAATAATATTGTGAGGTGTGATGTGTTCAGAATAGGCTGAAAATGAGTGTAAATTATGTTTTTTGAGGTTAATAATACTTTGGGATCAAAATTACCCCCAAATTCTATGATTTAAGCTGTTTTTTAGGGTTTTTTGAAAAAAACACCCGAATCCAAAACACACCCGAATCCGACAAAAAAAATTCGGTGAGGTTTTGCCAAAACGCGGTCGAACCCAAAACACGGCCGCGGAACCGAACCCAAAACCAAAACACAAAACCCGAAAAATTTCAGGCGCTCATCTCTAATATATATACACACTGTATATACTGTATATATATATATATATATATAAATAGAAAAATAAAGTTTTTTTATACACTTCTATATATGTAAAAGTCATATAGCCATCATATGGCGAGCAAATTCGAAAGTGCAATTACGTTGTAACTTTCTCCTACTGTACTAATTATTACAATAGTAAAGTGTCCACACACATATCACACAAATATAATAAAGTTCCACACAAGTGCCCCGTTTCAGCAGTGCTGACTGTATTAGAAGGGACCAATATTAGCAGCAAATGACCGTATTAGATAGGACCAATATCAGCGTTACTTGACTCTAATATAAAGCACCTAATATCAGCAGCACTTGATTGTATTAGAAGGGATCAGTATCAGCAGCACTTGACTATTAGAAGGACAAATATCAGCAGCATTTAACTGTATTAGAATGAACTTAATATCAGCACCACTTAACTGTATTAGAATAGAACAGTGGTTCTCAAACTCGGTCCTCAGGACCCCACACAGTGCATGTTTTGCAGGTAACCCAGCAGGTGCACAGGTGTATTAATTACTCACTGACACATTTTAAAAGGTCTGCAGGTGGAGCTAATTATGCCACTTGTGATTCTGTGAGGAGACCAGCAAAACATGCACCGTGTAGGGTCCTGAGGACCGAGTTTGAGAACCTGTGGAATAGAAAGTACCAATATCAGTGGCACCTGATGTATTAGAATACACCAATATCAGTAGCACTTGATTGTATTAGAATAAACCAATATCAGTAGCACTTGATTGTATTAGAAATTACCAATACCTGACTACACTAGAAAGGAATAAAATCAGTAGCAATTGACTGTATTAGAAAGGAACAATATCAGCAGCAAAGCTTGGAGAGAAATAAAGTGGAGAAAGATAAAATAGCAACCAATCGCCTGCTGTCACTTTACAGGCTTTGTTTTTTATTGTGTTTTTTTTTTAAATCACAGCTGATTAGTTGGCACTTTAACTCTCTCCACTTTATCCCTCTTCAAAGTTTGATGTATCACCCATTCTCCCACCACCACCCCCCAAAGGGAACTTCCCTTATACCTATTTGTAAGGGTTGATGCAGTTAAGTTCCCGATGGACAGGATGCCGGTAGTCAAAATACAGCTGCCAGGATCCCATAACACACCACGCCACTAGATACTAATGCCGCTCAGGATACTGGCGTCAAAATACCGACAGCTGGAATATTGAATGTCCTTCCAGTGGGATGTGCTGGCATCCTGTCACTCTGGGGGTGGGAGGGGGGGGGAGGGGGGAGGTTTAGGCATGAGAAGGGGGGTTAGGGTGCAGGGACGGAAGGTAAGGGTTAGGTACTGGGGAGGGAGGGTTAGATTTAGATACTTAGAAGGGGAGGTTAGGCACCAAGCTGGGAGGATTAGGTTTAGGCAGCGGAGAAGGGTGGGTTAGGGTTAGGCACCACCGGGGAGGGTTAGGTTTAGGCACTCACAAGGGAAGGTTAAGGTTAGGGTAGGGAGCAGGGGAGGGTTAGGGGACTTTGCAGGGGGCTATCGGGATTCTGACGGTAGGGATGCCAATGTCGGGATTCCAAACCGCTAGCATCACATCCATCGGGAAATCATACTGAACCCTTGTAAGGATGTAAAAAAGCAATTTATTTCCTTTTTGGCCCCATTGTGCAATGCTACAAAGTATATTATAATAAGTGCATTAGCGTCAGTAAGCAGCAGCAATACATCTGATCCTCGCATTGTTATTTTAGTTTCTACCTATGTCTCATTATACATGTTCTGTATTTGTACCTGTATTTTGAGAGTCCGCTGCTCCTAATATTATTCTATTGATGTGTGATATTTGTCTACTATTGCATTGTATGTGTATACTATTTTCTCACCACGGAGATGGGACGAGTACAGCTTAGGTGCTGAATGATGGTTTTACAGTATTTTACTTTAATCTGCAGGGCTGACAGTTCTCTGCCAAACGTGTATCTGTAACCAATAATAATTCTCAGCAATAAGGCATTTCTCATCCCATCAGCTCAAACTCTATTTGTGAGAAGCTCCGACACTTCTGACATCAATCCCGAGCCGCACAGCCGCCTGCCTAGGTCTGAACCCGAGAAATTTGCACTTGACTCCGGAGTTCTGTTCTGACACGGCTCAGTGACAGATATCATAAATTATTTCTTCAGTTCAGCCACTTTTTCCAGTTCCGAGCATTGACACACTGTCAGAAAAATAGCAAAGACTTTTTACAGGACCATTGAGTTTGGGAGAAAATCTATAAATCCAGGATGACAGTTACCTTGAATGGTGGCTGAGATACAGCAAAAGAAGGCAGATTACAAACACACTGTGCAATACGCTAAGTCCCCCTGGGAGACTCACTACGAGACCAGCAAAGGGGACGCATCAGATCAAACTGTGTACAAACAAGAGGCAAAGGAACAATTATTTGGTTGAGTGGGTTCCCTGTCCAATAATCCATTTCTTACTTTAGGGGAAAAGGTTAAAAATATCATACTGTATATTAAATATATTTTTTAAATGATTAAGCTCTGCAACTAATTAATATGAAACATATTTAAAAGCATGTATCACTATTGTTACGGGGCTCCTGTTTAGTGTTTGGGTTACTGTGGATTTTATATTCTGCAGCTACAAATAAAAACCAGATCAGACTTCTACTGCTGTCAAGAAAAAGTTAGTACGAGACAACTATAGGTAGTCGCCGATAGCAACTAAAGGGCAGGAACCAGAAATGTTAGGTAATACACGTATAATGTGGATATAGTAGACAGCTACAGGGAAGACATAGATAAGACATTGACACAGATTGATAATTGCTGTATCTAAGATTTACGTAAAATAAAATGAATATATATATATATTTATATATATATATATATATATATATATATATATTGGAAATAGAAGGGAGCACTTCATAGTGTTTAAAATGAATTAAAGTGTTTCATGAATATAAAAACAAATTATTGAACTTCTAGGCATTTAAAGTGTTTCATGAATATAAAAACAAATTCTTGAACTTCTAGGCAAAGTACATTCATATCAATGTTTAAAAATATATAAGCATATCACCACTGCACATTTGCTCCACAGGGTAGTAGGATAATTGCTGGTATTCAGTGACATCGCCTGAGCTATCAGAAGGACGTGGAGACTGGGGGACCTATTCATGAAGAAGTGAAAGGTGCGGAGAAGTGAGCCAGTGTAGAAGTGAAGAACCAATCAGTGTGAAGGTAACATTTCTAAAATGCATTCTAAAAAATGATACGTAGCAGCTGATTGGTTGCCATGGGCAACTTCTCCACTGGCTCACTTCTCAACACTTTTCACTGCTACATGAATAAACCCCTTAAGCTGGGCATACATGCGACAATTATCTGTCCGACCCACTCGATATCAGCGGATCGGTCAGATAATTGCAGCGTGTATGCGGGCGACAGATCCTAAAATATCGATTGGTCGGGCATGCCACATCGTTCAGCATGTACCTCCCATTCAATATTTTCAAAGTGTCCGGTCAGCCGCATCGTGCAGTGTATGCCCTGACACTGCTGACTGGCGGACATTCCCCTATTCCTTTGCATTGGAAAGAATGGGGAACTTTCTCCTCCCCGGGGGTGGAGCACTGATATCAGGTGACATGCACTGTGAGAGATATAGTATCACAGTGTATGTCCTGGATATCGGCAGGGTCAGATAAAATACCTGTCAGTCTGATAGCCATTTTATCTGACCGTGTATGCCTGACATAAGGTGTCTATGCCGGGAGTAGCAAGTACCAGAGGAACCTCTGGGAAGTGTTGTCTATTAGCAGAGGTGGAACCAGCACTTTGTCAGGAGGCAGCACTGAATACCAGCAGCTGCCCTACGCTGTGGAGCACACGTATAGGGGTGATATGCCTATACTTTTTTTAAAACATCGGTACAAATGCACTTTGTCTAGAAGTTCAAATATTTGGTTTTATATTCATGAAAACATTTTTTCCAAAAGTAAGCAGCAGATCCCACAGGATTACTACATAAAGGAACATTTCTAATATATGGGACAAAACATACTGTATGTGGAGTACTGATTGCAAATTAACCAATTGGAGGCTGAAACCTATGGGGGAGATTCAAATGTTTGAAAAGTCGGTTGGGTGTCTGTTTTTTCCTGTCTATTAGATAGGAAAAAACAGACTCCCAACTGACTTTTCAAACATTTGAATCTCCCCCTTTGTATGCAGTTTGGGCATGACACTATTGAGGAGGAAAGGTGTCGCTATTTCAGGTGACTTAAAGGCAGGTAAGCAATGTAACAAAGCAATGAGGAAGGCTAGTCAGATGCTTGGCTGCATTGGGAGAGGAATCAGCAGCAGAAATAAATCAGTAAAAATGCCACTGTATAGGACACTGGTACGGCCTCTTCTAGAATACTGTGTTCAATAAGGGAGGCCATATCACCAGAATGATATTAATACATTAGAGACTGTACAAAGAAGGGCAAATAAAATGGCGCATGGCCTACATCACAAAACATATCCGAAAAGACTAAAGGATCTTCACATGTATAGTTTGGAGCAGAGAAGGAAAAAGAGGGATATGATAGAAACTTTCACATACATTAAGGGTTTTAACAAGGTGCAGGAGGGAAGAGAATTATGAGAACATGAGGACATGCACTGACACTGGAGGGGGGTAGGTTCAGGGGAAATTTAAGGAAAAATTACTTCACAGAAAGGCTAGTGGATGAGTGGAATAGCCTCCAGTCAGAGGTGGTAGAGGCTACAGCAAGTTAAACAGGCTTGGGATATGACATCCCGGAAGAGATTATGCTGGCTGCCACTATATCGACAGCGGCATCCCATCTGCTGGAATCCCGGCAGCGAGTCTGACCGCCATGCACCTGGTGGCTCGCTTCGCCCTCCACAGGTTCTATTCCCACTCGGTTGGTGGCATGGACCTACCAACTGAGTAGGAAAACTGAGTGTTTGTCGGGATTCCGGGCGTCTGTATTTCACCAGCTGTTGGGATTCCAGTGTCGGTCTCCTGAACGACGAGATCCCGACAGTCGGTATATTGACTGCATCCCGGCATAAGAATATCCTTACAAACAATTAAGGATCAAATAGAGTTGAGTTCACCTAAAGGTAAAAAAAAAGGGGCAGACTAGATGGGCCAAGTGGTTCTTATCTGCCGTCAAATTCTATCTTTCTATATTTAGATATGATTTATTGAAATGTGGAATTTAGAAGTAACAATATGGAAAAGTGTAATAGAATGGAATTTGGTAGCATTATAACTGAAGCAGTATGAGAAGTAGGAGTGAAAATAGTAAGAGACAAGAGACAGAGAGATTTGAGGTTGGACAGGAAAAGACGAGAGAGAGAGAGAATAGGTGGAGACGGGGGAGAGAGAGAGTATAGGGAGAGAATGGGAAGGAGATGAGGGGAGAAAGAGAGACAGAATTGGAGGAGGTGTGCGAGAGAGATACAGAATGGGAGTAGATATGCGAGAGATAGGGGTCCATTCACTTAGACATGATTTACTCGCACCTAACAATGCTAAATGCTGCACTCACGGTCAGGACCGGCAAAAGAAATCTTGGGGCCCGGTACAGTTATATTTCTGGTGCCCCCTCATATTATATAGATAGATTTATATATATATATATATATATATATATATATATATATATATATATACATATATTTATATATATGTTTACACTCACTTTTCCAATTGAGAAAATGAAAAGAAACCAGCACTCACAGTTCAGATGAAAAATAAAAGGAGATTTATTCCTTACAGAAAATCCATCTCAGTTCAAACCTGACAATGCGGCCCAGGAACGAGGAGTTCTGCCCGTATGTTGCTTATATATATATCTATATCTATATATCTATATATATATATATATATATATATATATATCATGTAAACTCAGCCCGGCACTCCTTTTAGTGTGAGAGATGATTGCCCAGGTGCCCTCAGTGTTGGATTGGAATACAAGAAAATAAACCAGCGGCACTCAGGGTCTTATGAAGAAGTAGATTTGTATTAAGACATCGATGAAGAAAACATCAAAGTTTCGGGGAGTTAAACCCCTTTGTCAAGATGTGAGGTAGCCTGAGTGCCGCTGGTTTATTTTATTGTATATATATATATATATATATATATTAGTGATGAGCGGGTTCGGTTCCTCGGAAACCGAACCCCCCCGAACTTCACCCATTTTACACGGGTCCGAGGCATACTCGGATTCTCCCGTATGGCTCGGTTAACCCGAGCGCGCCCGAACGTCATCATCCCACTGTCGGATTCTCGCGAGATTCGGATTCTATATAAGCAGCCGCGCGTCGCCGCCATTTTCACTCGTGCATTGGAAATGTTAGGGAGAGGACGTGGCTGGCGTCCTCTCTGTTTATTAATCTTGAATTCTTGATGCAAAAATATTTGTGCTTATTGCTTAATTGTGGGTACTGGGGAGCAGCTATATTATATAGGAGGAGTACAGTGCAGAGTTTTGCTGACAGTGACCACCAGTATACGTTGTCTGCCTGAAAAACACTCCACATCTGTGCTCAGTGTGCTGCATATATCTGTGCTCACACTGCTTAATTGTGGGGACTGGGGAGCAGATGTATTATATAGGAGGAGTACAGTGCAGAGTTTTGCTGACAGTGACCACCAGTATACATTGTCTGCCTGAAAAACGCTCCATATCTGTGCTCAGTGTGCTGCATATATCTGTGCTCACACTGCTTAATTGTGGGGACTGGGGAGCAGCTGTATTATATAGGAGGAGTACAGTACAGAGTTTTGCTGACAGTGACCACCAGTATACGTTGTCTGCCTGAAAAACACTCCATATCTGTGCTCAGTGTGCTGCATATGTCTGTGCTCACACTGCTTAATTGTGGGGACTGGGGAGCAGCTGTATTATATAGGAGGAGTAAAGTGCAGAGTTTTGCTGACAGTGACCACCAGTATACGTTGTCTGCCTGAAAAACACTCCATATCTGTGCTCAGTGTGCTGCATATATCTGTGCTCACACTGCTTAATTGTGGGGACTGGGGAGCAGCTGTATTATATAGGAGGAGTACAGTGCAGAGTTTTGCTGACAGTGACCACCAGTATACGTTGTCTGCCTGAAAAACACTCCATATCTGTGCTCAGTGTGCTGCATATATCTGTGCTCACACTGCTTAATTGTGGGGACTGGGGAGCAGCTGTATTATATAGGAGGAGTACAGTGCAGAGTTTTGCTGACAGTGACCACCAGTATACGTTGTCTGCCTGAAAAACACTGCATATCTGTGCTCAGTGTGCTGCATATATCTGTGCTCACACTGCTTAATTGTGGGGACTGGGGAGCAGCTGTATTATATAGGAGGAGTACAGTGCAGAGTTTTGCTGACAGTGACCACCAGTATACGTTGTCTGCCTGAAAAAAACACTCCATATCTGTGCTCAGTGTGCTGCATATATCTGTGCTCACACTGCTTTATTGTGGGGACTGGGGACCACCAGCATATTATATAGGAGGAGTACAGTGCAGAGTTTTGCTGACAGTGACCACCAGTATACGTTGTCTGCCTGAAAAACACTCCATATCTGTGCTCAGTGTGCTGCATATATCTGTGCTCACACTGCTTTATTGTGGGGACTGGGGACCAGCAGTATTATATAGGAGGAGTACAGTGCAGAGTTTTGCTGACAGTGACCACCAGTATACGTTGTCTGCCTGAAAAACACTCCATATCTGTGCTCAGTGTGCTGCATATATCTGTGCTCACACTGCTTTATTGTGGGGACTGGGGACCACCAGTATATTATATAGGAGGAGTACAGTGCAGAGTTTTGCTGACCAGTGACCACCAGTATATGTTGTCTTCCTGAAAAACACTCCATATCTGTGCTCAGTGTGCTGCATATATCTGTGCTCACACTGCTTTATTGTGGGGACTGGGGACCACCAGTATATTATAAAGGAGGAGTACAGTGCAGAGTTTTGCTGACCAGTGACCACCAGTATACGTTGTCTGCCTGAAAAACACTCCATATCTGTGCTCAGTGTGCTGCATATATCTGTGCTCACACTGCTTTATTGTGGGGACTGGGGACCAGCAGTATTATATAGGAGGAGTACAGTGCAGAGTTTTGCTGACAGTGACCACCAGTATATATAGCAGTACGGTACGGAAGGCCACTGCTCTACCTACCTCTGTGTCATCAAGTATACTATCCATCTAGATTCTATACCTGTTGTGCATTTTAGTTTTGCAGTTTGCTGACAGTGACCACCAGTATATATAGCAGTACGGTACGGAAGGCCACTGCTCTACCTACCTCTGTGTCGTCAAGTATACTATCCATCTAGATTCTATACCTGTGGTGCATTTTAGTTTTTCAGTTTGCTGACAGTGACCACCAGTATATATAGCAGTACGATGCCCAATGTCATAGTAGAGAGCATGTAAAATCCAAAAAACAAAAGTTCATTAAAATGACCCAAAAATCAAAATTGAAAGCGTCTGATGAGAAGAGTAAACTTGCCAATATGCCATTTACGACACGGAGTGGCAAGGAACGGCTGAGGCCCTGGCCTATGTTCATGGCTAGTGGTTCAGATTCACATGAGGATGGAAGCATTCATCCTCTCGCTAGAAAAATGAAAAGACTTAGGTGGTCATTCCGAGTTGTTCGCTCGTTATTTTTTTCGCAACGGAGCGATTAGTCGCTAATGCGCATGCACAATGTCTGCAGTGCGACTGCGCCAAGTAAATTTGCTATGCAGTTAGGTATTTTACTCACGGCATTACAAGGTTTTTTCTTCGTTCTGGTGATCATAATGTGATTGACAGGAAGTGGGTGTTTCTGGGCGGAAACAGGCCGTTTTATGGGAGTGTGTGAAAAAACGCTACCGTTTCTGGGAAAAACGCGGGAGTGGCTGGAGAACGGAGGAGTGTCTGGGCGAACGCTGGGTGTGTTTGTGACGTCAAACCAGGAACAAAACTGACTGAACTGATCGCAATGGCAGAGTAAGTCTCGAGCTACTCAGAAACTGCAAAGAAATTTCTATTCGCAATTTTGAGAATCTTTCGTTCGCAATTTTGATAAGCTAAGATTCACTCCCATTAGGCGGCGGCTTAGCGTGTGCAAAGCTGCTAAAAGCAGCTTGCGAGCGAACAACTCGGAATGACCACCTTAAGCTGGCAAAAGCACAGCAAAGAACTGTGCGTTCTTCTAAATCACAAATCCCCAAGGAGAGTCCAATTGTGTCGGTTGCGATGCCTGACCTTCCCAACACTGGACGGGAAGAGCTTGCGCCTTCAACCATTTGCACGCCCCCTGCAAGTGCTGGAAGGAGCACCCGCAGTCCAGTTCCTGATAGTCAAATTGAAGATGTCACTGTTGAAGTACACCAGGATGAGGATATGGGTGTTGCTGGTGCTGGGGAGGAAATTGACAAGGAGGATTCTGATGGTGAGGTGGTTTGTTTAAGTCAGGCACCCGGGGAGACACCTGTTGTCCGTGTGACGAATATGGCCATTGACATGCCTTGTCAAAATACAAAAAAAAAAAACCTCTTCGGTGTGGAATTATTTCAACACAAATGCGGACAACAGGTGTCAAGCCGTGTGTTGCCTTTGTCAAGCTGTAATAAGTAGGGGTAAGGACGTTAACCACCTAGGAACATCCTCCCTTATACGTCACCTGGTCCGCATTCATCAGAAGTCAGTGACAAGTTCAAAAACTTTGGATGACGGCGGAAGCAGTCCACTGACCACTAAATCCCTTCCTCTTGTAGCCAAGCTCCTGCAAACCACACCACCAACTCCCTCAATGTCAATTTCCACCTTACACAGGAAAGCTAATAGTCCTGCAGGCCATGTCACTGGCAAGTCTGACGAGTCCTCTCCTGCCTGGGATTCCTCCGATGCATCCTTGAGTGAAACACCTACTGCTGCTGGCGCTGCTGTTGTTGCTGCTGGGAGTCGATCGTCATCCTAGAGGGGAAGTCGGAAGACCACTTGTACTACTTCCAGTAAGCAATTTGCGAGGAAGATGAAATATCACAGCAGTCATCCTGCTCCAAAGCGGATAACTCAGGTCTTGTCAGCCTGGGTGGTGAGAAACGTGGTTCCGGTATCCACCGTTAATTCAGAGCCAACTAGAGACTTGTTTGAGGTACTGTGTCCCCGGTACCAAATACCATCTAGGTTCCATTACTCTAGGCAGGCGATACCGAACATGTACACAGACATCAGAAGAAGAGTCACCAGTGTCCTAAAAAATGCAGTTGTACCCAATGTCCACTTAACCACGGACATGTGGACAAGTGGAGCAGGGCAGACTCAGGAATACATGACTGTGACAGCCCACTGGGTAGATGTATTGCCTCCCGCAGCAAGAACAGCAGCGGCGGCACCAGTAGCAGCATCTCGCAAACGCCAACTCGTTCCTAGGCAGGCTACGCTTTGTATCACCGCTTTCCATAAGAGGCACACAGCTGACAACCTCTTATGGAAACTGAGGAACATCATCGCAGAATGGCTTACCCCAATTGGACTCTCCTGGGGATTTGTGACATCAGACAACGCCAGCAATATTGTGCGTGCATTACATCTGGGCAAATTCCAGCACGTCCCATGTTTTGCACATACCTTGAATTTGGTGGTGCAGAATTATTTAAAAAACGACAGGGGCGTGCAAGAGATGCTGTCGGTGGCCCGAAGAATTGCGGGCCACTTTCGGCGTTCAGCCACCGTGTGCCGAAGACTGGAGCACCAGCAAACAGTCCTGAACCTGCCCTGCCATCATCTGAAGCAAGAGGTGGTAACGAGGTGGAATTTAACCCTCTATATGCTTCAGAGGATGGAGGAGCAGCAAAAGGCCATTCAAGCCTATACATCTGCCCACGATATAGGCAAAGGAGGGGGAATGCACCTGACTCAAGCGCAGTGGAGAATGATTTCAACGTTGTGCAAGGTTCTGCAACCCTTTGAACTTGCCACACGTGAAGTCAGTTCAGACACTGCCAGCCTGAGTCAGGTCATTCCCCTCATCAGGCTTTTGCAGAAGAAGCTGGAGACATTGAAGGAGGAGCTAAAACAGAGCGATTCCGCTAGGCATGTGGGACTTGTGGATGGAGCCCTTAATTCGCTTAACCAGGATTCACGGGTGGTCAATCTGTTGAAATCAGAGCACTACATTTTGGCCACCGTGCTCGATCCTAGATTTAAAACCTACGTTGTATCTCTCTTTCCGGCAGACACAAGTCTGCAGAGGTTCAAAGACCTGCTGGTGAGAAAATTGTCAAGTCAAGCGGAACGTGACCCGTCAACAGCTCCTCCTTCACATTCTCCCGCAACTGGGGGTGCGAGGAAAAGGCTAAGAATTCCGAGCCCACCCACTGGCGGTGATGCAGGGCAGTCTGGAGCGAGTGCTGACATCTGGTCCGGACTGAAGGACCTGGCAACGATTACTGACATGTCGTCTACTGTCACTGCATATGATTCTGTCACCATTGAAAGAATGGTGGAGGATTATATGAGTGACCGCATCCAAGTAGGCACGTCAGACAGTCCGTACGTATACTGGCAGGAAAAAGAGGCAATTTGGAGGCCCTTGCAGAAACTGGCTTTATTTTACCTAAGTTGCCCGCCCTCCCGTGTGTACTCCGAAAGAATGTTTAGTGCAGCCGCTCACCTTGTCAGCAATCGGCGTACGAGGTTACTTCCAGAAAATGTGGAGAAGATGATGTTCATCAAAATGAATTATAATCAATTCCTCCGTGGAGACATTCACCAGCAATTGCCTCCAGAAAGTACACAGGGATCTGAGATGGTGGATTCCAGTGGGGACGAATTAATAATCTGTGAGGAGGGGGATGTACACAGTGAAGGGGTGAAGAATCGGAGGATGATGATGAGGTGGACATCTTGCCTCTGTAGAGCCAGTTTGTGCAAGGAGAGATTAATTGCTTCTTTTTTGGTGGGGGTCCAAACCAACCAGTCATTTCAGTCACAGTCGTGTGGCAGACCCTGTCGCTGAAATGATGGGTTCGTTAAAGTGTGCATGTCCTGTTTATACAACATAAGGGTGGGTGGGAGGGCCCAAGGACAATTCCATCTTGCACCTCTTTTTTCTTTCATTTTTCTTTGCATCATGTGCTGTTTGGGGACAATTTTTTTGAAGTGCCATCCTGCCTGACACTGCAGTGCCACTCCTAGATGGGCCAGGTGTTTGTGTCGGCCACTTGTGTCGCTTAGCTTAGTCACACAGCGACCTTGGTGCGCCTCTTTTTTTCTTTGCATCATGTGCTATTTGGGGACTATTTTTTTGAAGTGCCATCCTGCCTGACACTGCAGTGCCACTCCTAGATGGGCCAGGTGTTTGTGTCGGCCACTTGTGTCGCTTAGCTTAGTCACACAGCGACCTTGGTGCGCCTCTTTTTTTCTTTGCATCATGTGCTGTTTGGGGACTATTTTTTTGAAGTGCCATCCTGTCTGACACTGCAGTGCCACTCCTAGATGGGCCAGGTGTTTGTGTCGACCACTTGTGTCGCTTAGCTTAGTCACACAGCGACCTTGGTGCGCCTCTTTTTTTCTTTGCATCATGTGCTGTTTGGGGACTATTTTTTTGAAGTGCCATCCTGGTTGACACTGCTAGCCACTCCTAGATGGGCCAGGTGTTTGTGTCGGCCACTTGTGTCACTTAGCTTAGTCACACAGCGACCTTGGTGCGCCTCTTTTTTCCTTGCATCATGTGCTGTTTGGGGACAATTTTTTTGAAGTGCCATCCTTCCTGACACTGCAGTGCCACTCCTAGATGGGCCAGGTGTTTGTGTCGGCCACTTGTGTCGCTTAGCTTAGCCATCCAGCGACCTCCGTGCAAATTTTAGGACTAACAATAATATTGTGAGGTGTGAGGTGTTCACAATAGACTGAAAATGAGTGTAAATTATGGTTATTGAGGTTAATAATACTATGGGATCAAAATGACCCCCAAATTCTATGATTTAAGCTGTTTTTGAGGGGTTTTTGTAAAAAACACCCGAATCCAAAACACACCCGAATCTGACAAAAAAATTTCAGGGAGGTTTTGCCAAAACGCGTCTGAATCCAAAACACGGCCGCGGAACCGAATCCAAAACCAAAACATAAAAGCCGAAAAATTTCAGGTGCACATCACTAATATATTAATATATATATATATATATATATATATATGTGTGTGTGTGTGTGTGTGTGTGTGTGTGTGTGTGTGTGTGTGTGTGTGTGTGTATGAATATATATGTATGTATGTATATGTATATATATATATATATATATATATATAGAGAGAGAGAGATATCTATATGTATGTATGTATGTATACATGGAACATGGAGAGCTTCATTGAAGACACCACTGACTTTTTGACAAGGTTGAAACGCCTTAATGAGATTCCACAGGATGCCCTACTGGTAACACTTGATGTCTCCAGCCTGTACATGAATATCCCACATGAACAGGGCATTCAGGCCTGCCGGAATATGATTTCCAATAATGCTAATTACTTTGGGCCCCCAGCTGAATACCTCACACTTCTCATACATTTGAGTCTTCATAAAAATTATTTCCTTTTTGAGAATCAAACATATTTCCGATATTGGTCAAGCATAAAGCTCCAACCAAATCAGGAGAGTAACCCGCACCAAGATAAAATAATTTAGTTTATACTGTTGGGGTGCCTTCCATAATATCAATTCCACCCTTATTTTGGGGTCTCATATATGTATATGTGAGACAGGGATTAAGGCTCACAAGGTGCTACCAACTGGTTTGAACAGGGATACAGAATCAAATCCCCAATTCCAATTATCTAGTATTGATATTACATACAGGATATTTATTCACGTACTTGCACATGATTTAACAAATTCTGTCTTAATCAGACACATCTCTTACTAGCTCTCTCTGTCATACTGCGCTCTGGACTCAATGCATGAGTCATATATTTAGAAACAGTGTTTAATTTATTCTAAAATATAACACTAAGTATCATCTCGCTATATTTGCTGCCACTTATTGCAGTAGCTTGTGATTTAAAAAGCAAGATAACATATCTCCCTCTGTGGCATATGATACAAGCTCCAATAATACGGTAAATATAGATCTCGATTAAATCTAGCACTGTTACAGTGCATTATAAATATACATACGTTCATGTACATTTAGAACAATTCCCAAGGGAATATATAATGGACACGACACATTAGCATTGTTTTTAAATCTTTATTCACATTTGTTGTATTTCTGTCACATCTAATTGTTCTCCCCCCCTTTTTTGGGGGGATTTTAATATTTCGCTCTATTATTAATAAAGGACATTTCTTAGTCCCATGAATAACAATAATCTTCAGTACTAATTTAGGTAATGGGCATTTGAGCCTTTACTTGATACTACAGTGTGGATATACATCTTTGAGAATAAATACATTGAAATCTGTTAAGTTGGGTTGAGTGCACCTTAAATTGTACCTGGTTTCTCCTTCCTTTCCCCTCTCTATGGGGATTTGATTCTGTATTCCTTTTTGAGAATGCCTTTTTCTTACAAAAACAAGGGACCGCGATGGGGTCTAATATGGCCCCATCTTATGCCAACATCTTCATGGCGGAGTATTAATGTACCCACATAATTGGCAATCAGCGTTTTGGGAAACATCTGTTGTTTTATGTAAGATACATTGACAACTTGTTCTTTATCTGGCAGGTGGTGAATCTAAATTACTGGAATTTATTGACTATCTTAACAGCAGACCAGGATCCATTAGGTTCAGCCTCACATTTAGCAGGTGCCACATACATTTTTTGGATGTATCCATTGACGAGATGGGAAATGAGATCTCTACCTCCATATATAGCAAAACAACGGACCGGAATTCTCTACTACTGGCATTCAGCTTCCATCCAGCTCCTCTGAAGAGAGGACTGCCGTTCTTACAGCCACTTCACGTTATGCGCATAACTTCCGATCAAGCCCTGTTATCCACAGCCTTGGAAGCAATGAGCCAAAGATGTCTGTAGAGGGGCTATTCGAAGGTGGAAGTGGAAGAAGCTCTTACTAGAACCGGACAACTTAGGAGGGAAGACCTTCTAACTAAAAAAGTGCCCATGGAGACTGTAGGTCCAGACAAGTTCAATTTTTGAAGTATGTACACCACTACCTCATGCTTTATTCGGAAGAAGAATTATAGAGCACTGGCATCTGATCACTAGTGATCCAGCTTTAGCCAAGAATATAGTTGATTATTCCCGCTTTGCATATAAACATGGACCAAACCTGAAAGACTTATTGGTAATCATGGACTATTCAAGACAGGAGTATTCCGCTGTACGGGATGCTCCAACTGTCAATTTTTGTTGGTGAGTAATCATTTTTTGAACCCAAGGGACAATAAAAAGTACACCATAAAACACATACTTGACTGTAACAGCAGATTCATTGTGTATGTTTTGATGTCTGTGTAATCTACTTTATGTTGGCAAGACCAGCAGAATGATGAAAGAGAGATTAAGCCAACATTGCTCCTCCATTAAGAAAAGCCTTAACACCAGTACTGATTTGAAAGAACTAATTAATTTACCAGTAGCAAGATACTTCAGAGCAGCTAATCACACTATTAATCAACTCAACTGCTGCATTATTGACCATATACCTCCGCTCAGAAGGGGAGGGGACAGGGACCGGATCCTGATACAGAGAGAACAATGGATCCACAGGCTACGATGCTTATCCCCCAATGGTCTGAATGAAGATTTCTGTCTTGGATGCTGTCTTTGAAGGGTTATACCCTATGTTTTGATGTTTCACCCTTGATGAATATGACTGTATTAACTATGATAATACTTCACAAATGACTCTTTAGCCCTGTCCACAATTGGCAGTATTTAGACTCTTATTGTGCATCGCCGTATGCGCCTGAACTGGATATAATGATGTTATGACACCGCCGTTAGTCTAAGGTACTGCTTAATTTAAGTCATTTTGCTATTTACATTGGGGCACCGCCGAGTGCCATTTATTTAGCTATATCTGGTGGAGGAGAACAGGAAGGTGCATGACCTACATACAGTCAATGTGTGCCTAGGATTTTGTTTCTATTTACTACAGCCAGACCTCGCTGGAAATGCCCAATACCCATCTGATCTTGGAAGCTAAGCAGTGATGGGCCTGGGCAGTACCTGGATGGGAGACCTCCAGGGAATACCGGGTGCTGTATTGAATGGACATTTATATTTGACTCCCAATCAGAGAAGGATAAAAGTTTCTCTGGGGCATGCACCTACTTTGCGTCTGCACCTGATAATCTCTTTATATTTACTAAATGGTGTAGTTTGACTTTATGTATATTCTAAAGGTCCGGGAACTGGTGTTCTTTTTCACACTTCTCTAATATGCTAGTCCAGGCATTGTTTACCTGTGCACAGTGATGTCACACCTCAGGGAGGTGTAATGTGACAGAAGTAATAATGTGGCTTACTCTCACCTGGTGTTTAAGCAGGGGGGTGGATTTGTTTACATTTTGGTTTGGCTGTTTTGGAGCCTTTTTTTTAACTATAAATAAGCACACCTGGTGATGAGTCTCTTTTAGCCCCTGAGGAAAACCACAGAAGCGTGGTTGAAATCGCCGTCAGGCCGCCGCTGATTATTACTGTGTTGTGCTGTTGGACCAATAAACCCTGCTTAAATGTGAGTGCTGTTCCGTTATCTTTTCATCCTGCTGTGAAAAGAGAGTGTGTATGTATATATATATATATATATATATATATATATATATATTTATTTCTGCTGTGGGGTACACTGGGTTCCACAGGGAATAACATTGGGGTGTAGAGTAGGATCTTAAATCTTAGGCATCAACAGGCTTAAAGCTTTGACTGTTCCCAGAATGCATAGCGCCGCCTCCTCTATAACCCCGCCTCCGTGCACAGGAGCTCAGTTTTGTAGTTGGTGCCATGCAGTGCAGGCATACTACAGGCAGGGCTGCTCAGGTAGCCTTTAGAAGAGCTTTTATAAGTGAATATTGAAGACTTCAAGGGCTGCAGCAGAGACACTGTCTGTGTTAGATGTCAGTCAGAGATCTCCTGCTGCAGCTCCATCACCTCCCCCAGCGGCGCTGTATGCTCCTGTGTCCTGGTTGCCAGGTACTTACAGCGGAGGCTCTGTTTTTTTACAGCAAGGCACACACACCACCAAAGTTCTCCAGGATCGTGTGGCCACACTTATGGAGGAGGTAAGTGGGTCCCCCAGGCGGGACCCGCTGGAAACCACGATCAGGCGCGGCCGGTGGGAGGCGGGCCGCGTGCGCTGGCATGGACACTGTGGCAGTAGAGGGACCCCACTAGAACAACCAGGGCAAGGGCACAGGTCGATTTTACTAAAAACCGCTTGTTACATGGCCCACAGTACCCGGTGGTGAAGTCCAGAAAGGGGTTAAGGCTTTGAACTGTAGCCCCTCCCCCAGCCCCAGGGCGCCATTAAGAGTAAATGTTACCGCCCTGGAGCTGCATATCTCTCTCTCCCTCACTCCCTGTCAGTGTTTGGGCGCTATTAGGACAAGCTGAGCTGATCCTGGGACTGTTTGGGCAAATCCTCCTCTGTAAAGCCACCTGCATGTCAGCGCGGTGCATTTTACAGGACACTTAAATATTCTACATGTCTGCTGACAGTGTTAGTTAAGAAACAGTGCATTTAGTCAGGATTATATAGTACAAGTACCCTGTGATATACATCCAGTATTTACTGTGCATTGATATATCTATTGAGTTTATAGCTATACTTAGTATTTCTTTGTATTGCTAGTCCAGTGCAGTTTTATTGCATGTCAAAATTTCTGCATTGTACAATGTGACTATGTGTGTGTGTGTGTGTGTGTGTGTGTGTGTGTGTGTGTGTGTGTGTGTGTGTGTGTGTGTGTGTGTGCGTATAGCTGCTGTGTGGACCTCCATTTCGTGTATCTCACTCAGATTGCTATCCCTATATACTGTAACCTAAGGGGGCTAAGTGCGTCAGGGTTATTATTTATTATAGGTGTTTCACAAGATATACTTATTGTGTATTTTTCTCTGTGATTTTTAGTCACCATATACCTCTGGAACTCTCTGTTTGTGCTAATACACTACACAGGGGGTTCTTGTCAGGTGTTGTGCTGCTGATATTGTACTGGGTTGCCTTGAATTGAGCTTTCAGATATGTCAGCTACAAGGGGCGACGGAGCTGGGGCTGATCCCACAGTGCATGGTGGTGACGCTGCAGACACATTTGAGGAAAATATAGCAGCAGAGGGTTCAGGTTCTGGGGGTTACTTACCCCCCAGTGAGACCTTAGCAATGGGGGTTCAAAAAGCCCACCTTGGGCTACTTTCTCCACGTTATTAAATATGCTGGTAACTAGACTTACGCCCCCTATGGGACCTCGTCCCTGCAGTAAATCCGCCATGGGCAGATCAACTGTCCACTCAGTTACAGCAATTGAACCAATCACTGACTAAACAGAAATCTAACCCTCGCACGCCTAAGACCAAGGGGTCCTCTAAGCGGGCCATTGCTTCCTCACAATCCACCAACGTCCCAGACACCTCGTCTGATGAGGATGGTGTATATACTGACCCCACAGACACTGATCCGGATACTTCTGAACGGTAATCTGTTTTACAGGTGGATGTTCCTGACTTGTTGGAGGCTATCAGGTTAATTCTTCAAATTACTGATGACCCAGAGCCTGATACTGCCCCTAAGAACCCTCACTCTGCCCATTTAGTTGACATACGTCAGGAATCCTGGGAAAATCCAGGAAAGAAATTCACGCCTCACAAGAAGATGCTGGCTCGCTATCCCCTCGCAGTGGAGCTAAGTAAAAATTGGGAGACAACCCCACCAGTGGATTCGCAGGTGGCGCGGCTGGTGGTATCCTAAGCTCTGCCTGTAACTACCGTCACTACTCTGATAGAACCGACGGATAAGCGTGTGGAGGGTTGTTTAAAGGCGATTTACACCCTAGCTGGTGCTGCGCATCGGCCCACCATTGCAGCGACTTGGGCTGCAGAGGCTATTGAAGCGTGGGCTCAGGAGTTGGAAGCTGAGCTGCCTTCCAACGTTTCTGATCATGCTAGACAATGTCTATCATATATTGTTACAGCTTCTCATTACATTAAGGAGGTGGCTTCTGATGTTAGTATTCTGGCGGCCAAGGCTTCTACTACGTCCATTTTGGCTCGCTGGATTCGCTGGTTGCAGTCCTGGTCTGTGGATCTGGACTCTAAGAAAACGCTGGAGGTGCTCCCTTTTAAGGAAGACATTCTTTTTGGAGAGGACCTCAACAAGATAGTTGCAGACTTAGCTTCTGCTAAAACAGCGTGTCTACCTAGTACTGCTCCTTCGGTGCCGAAGGCTAAGAGTACTTCCTTTTGCTCCTTTCATCCTTCAGGTAAAGCAAAAGGTCAGGTGTAACCGAAAAAGGCTCGCACTACCAAACCCACTAAGCTCAAACCTAAACGGGCCTGGGCTGCCCGTCATCCTGCTTCCAAACCTGACAAGCCTGCTGCATGATGGGGCGGGCCTTCCTCTGGGGAATCCCAGGGTGGGGGACCAACTTCTAGGGTTTACCCATCAATGGTTGAAGACCACTTCCGATGCCTGGGTACGGGAAGTCGTCACTCGAGGTTATGCCATAGCCTTCAAGAATCGTCCCCCTCATCGATTTTGCCCGACAGACGTTCCTTCGGATCAGGTGAAGGCAAAAACTCTCCATTTGGTGGTACAGTCCCTCCTGGACACAGGAGTGGTAGTACAGGTGCCTCTGGTTCAGAGAGGCAAGGGGTTCTATTCACTGCTATTCCTAGTCCTGAAACCGAATGGGTCCTCTCGGCCCATTCTCAAACTCAAGTCCTTGAACAAATATGTGAGGGTCTCCAAGTTTCGTATGGAAACTCTTTGCTCTATTGTTCTGGCCTTGGAACCCGGGGATTATTTGGTCTCCCTGGACATACAGGATGCTTACCTGCATATTCCTATTGCAATGTCGCATCAGCAGTACCTGAGGTTTGCTGTTGGCAACCTCCATAACCAATTTCGGGCTTTACCTTTTTGGTTTGACCACAGCCCCGCGAGTTTTCACGAAGGTCATGGCGGTGATGATGGCTCTACTTCACCGTCAAGGGGTCAGGATCCTCCCGTATCTGGACGACTGGTTTATCCTGGCAAATTCCTCAGAAATTCTCCTACGCCATCTGGATCTGACTATCCAGTTTCTGCAAGCCCACGGGTGGCTCATCAACTGGAAGAAATCTTCCCTGGTTCCTGCTCAGAGCATGGTGCGCCTGGGGGCGTTGTTGGAGACTCACAACCAGCGGTTCTTCTTGTCTCAGGAGAAGGTCCTGAAACTTCAGGACAGGATTTGATGCTTCCTATATTGTTCGCAAGTGTCGATACATTCGGCGATGCAAGTGCTAGGTCTCATGGTGTCGGCTTTCGACATGATGGAGTATACTCAATTCCATTCCCGTCCTCTACAGAAACTGATTCTTGCCAAGTGGGATAGCCTGCCTCACCGGATAAGGTCTCACATGATCTCCTTGTCTCCAGAGGTCCGTCTGTCACTGAGCTGGTGGCTGCAGGACCAACGATTGTGCAGGGGTCGTCCCTTCTGGATCTCCAACTGGGTCAATCTGACGACGGATGCCAGTTTGAGAGGTGATAATGTCAAATATTATCTTAAAACATAAAGCTATACACTATTACCGTGGAGCCGCTTTGGCCGCTAGACCAGAGGCGGAACTACCGGCAGTGCAGGCAGTGCACTGCACTGGGGCCCGCCTCTGTCCAGGGGCCCAAGCATGTAATGAGTCAAACTGACTCATTACATGCCGCTGTGCGCTGCAGGCAACCGCTGCCCGCAGCGCACAGCCGCCCTGAGAGGAGAGGAGCAGCGGGCCAGCGGCACGGACGGGGGAAGGAGGAGGGAGCCGGAGGAGGGAGCCGCAGCAGCGCTTTGTTACTGGTGGAGGCGCTGCTGCTGCTGCCCCTCTGCTTCCCTATAGGCTGTCTTCCGAGAACAGCCAATAGGGAAGCAGAGGAGCAGCAGCAGCAGCAGCGCCTCCACCAGTAACAAAGCGCTGCTGCGGCTCCCTCCACCACCTCCCTCCTCCTTCTTCTCTACAGCCCGGGAATCGTCAGACGCTGCACCGAGGAGCCTGAGCCGGCGGAGAGGGTAAGTATAATTCTTCTTTCTTTCTTTTTCTCTTTTTCTTTCTTTCTTTTTTTTATTTTCTTTCTTTCTTGGGCCTGCCTGCCGCAATGTATAAAAAGGGGGGAATGCCTGCCGCAATGTATAAAAAGGGGGGAATGCCTGCCGCTATGTGTAAAAAGGGGGGAATGCCTGCCGCTATGTGTAAAAAGGGGGGAATGCCTGCCGCTATGTATAAAAAGGGGGGAATGCCTGCCGCAATGTATAAAAAGGGGGGAATGCCTGCCGCTATGTGTAAAAAGGGGGGAATGCCTGCCGCTATGTGTAAAAAGGGGGGAATGCCTGCCGCTATGTGTAAAAAGGGGGGAATGCCTGCCGCAATGTGTAAAAAGGGGGGAATGCCTGCCGCAATGTATAAAAAGGGAATGCCTGCCGCAATGTATAAAAAGGGGGGAATGCCTGCCGCAATGTATACAAAGGGGGGAATGCCTGCCGCAATGTATGAAAAGGGGGGAATGCCTGCCGCAATGTATAAAAAGGGGGGAATGCCTGCCGCAATGTATAAAAAGGGGAATGCCTGCCGCAATGTATAAAAAGGGGTGAATGCCTGCCGCAATGTGTAAAAAGGGGTGAATGCCTGCCGCTATGTGTAAAAAGGGGGGAATGCCTGCCGCTATGTGTAAAAAGGGGGGAATGCCTGCCGCAATGTGTAAAAAGGGGGGAATGCCTGCCGCAATGTATAAAAAGGGAATGCCTGCCGCAATGTATAAAAAGGGGGGAATGCCTGCCGCAATGTATACAAAGGGGGGAATGCCTGCCGCAATGTATGAAAAGGGGGAATGCCTGCCGCAATGTATAAAAAGGGGGGAATGCCTGCCGCAATGTATAAAAAGGGGAATGCCTGCCGCAATGTATAAAAAGGGGGGAATGCCTGCCGCAATGTGTAAAAAGGGGGGAATGCCTGCCGCTATGTGTAAAAAGGGGGGAATGCCTGCCGCTATGTGTAAAAAGGGGGGAATGCCTGCCGCTATGTGTAAAAAGGGGGAAATGCCTGCCGCTATGTGTAAAAGTGGGGGACTGCCTGCCGCTATGTGTAAAAAGGGGGAATCAGCCTGCCGCAATGTGTAAAAAGGGGTAATCTGGCTGCCGCAATGTGTAAAAAGGGGGGACTGCCTGACGTAATGTGTAAAAAGGGGACTCAGCCTGCCGCAATGTGTACAAAGGGGTAATCTGCCTGCCGCTATGTGTACAAAGGGGTAATCTGCCTGCCGCAATGTGTAAAAATGGGGATGCTGTCTGCCGTTATGTGTAAAAAGGGGACGCTGTCTTCCGCTATGTGTAACAAGGGCACGCGGTCTGCCGTTATGTGTAAAAAGTGTACGCTGTCTGCCGTTATGTGAAACAAGGGCACGCTGTCTGCCGTTATGTGTAAAAAGCGTACGCTGTCTGCCGCTATGTGTAACAAGGGCACGCGGTCTGCCGTTATGTGTAAAAGGGCACGCTCTCTGCCGTTATGTGTAAAAAGGGTGACGCTCTCTGCCGTTATGTGTAAAAAGGGCACGCTGTCTGCCGTTATGTGTAAAAAGTGCACGCTGTCTGCTGTAATGTGTAAAAAGAGGAATCTGTCCGCTGTAAGGTGTAAAAGGGTCTCTACCTGGTGTAGTGGTGCTACTGTGCGACGTAATTTGAATAATGGAGACTACTGTGTACCGTTTTATGAAATGGTATTATTTTGTGGCCACACCCCTTCCTCACGAAGCCACGCCACTATGTATTTTTGCGCGCGCCTACGGCGCGCACTGCCCCTGTTTTACATGCAGGGGTGGGGCTCCGATGCCGTTTCTTGCACACAGTGCTAAAATGTCTAGTTACGGCACTGTTGCTAGGTATCCATTTCTCTGGCCCTGAGCAGGTCCCCCTCACCAGATCCTCTCCAGGGGTGAGGGGGTGGACTTGGATGGGATGTGTGTGTGTGGGGATATGTTGGGGGGGGGGCCCAAAGCATTTTCTCGCACCTGGGCCCACCGCTCGCTTGTTCCGCCACTGCGCTAGACTTATTACACACACTACGGACTAAGTACGCTATTTGCGCACTGAGTAACGTATGGGTACGCACCTAGCGTAGCAGATGCTAAGCCGTGGGCGCGACGCACGAGCGGCACGTACGCTCACAGAATGATATACAGTAAACCTTGTTAATAAAACAATGTAAGGGTATGCCTATACTCTAAACCTTAGTAGTCAAATTTTGTAACGATGTAACGCCTAAAAACCTTAACAATGTGTATGCTGTTAGAGCGATTAAAACGCTAAGAAAGCCCTTTGCAGGAAAGTGAAAACACAACACCAGGTTTTGCTAAAACCACAGGGCTCTAACACCGCAGTGGAATATTCAGAGAAAAAGGGGAAAACAGATACAAGTTATACACTACAAGCTAACAAGGAAATCTAAACAGAATAACAGATAATAATGGCTACAGAGAATATACATACGTGGGAAATCGTTCGCAAGCGCGACCTGGATCCAGTCCTCAGCTATTCAGGTAGAAAGCCTTCAGAGTCTTGAGGCTGGCCAGGCAACAGTGGTCTTTTTATACACAACATGCATACACAATACAATGGTCCCTGTAATCTCATTGTTCATTGGACACAGGGATGTGTCTCTACATTACAGCAAAGGTCATAGGTGGATTTGAACAGGTGGGCTGTGTCTTTCCCCAACTGCTCTGGTGGGAGGTATCCTCAGGATTCCCGCCGCATGTGTAATTTACAGCAAATACAGTTAATGTTCATAATCTACTTCTGTACATAACTATACGCAGGAGCGAGCGATCCTTTCCTAACTAACACCGGAATGTTACCCTTAAAATACCCTACAGCTGGATACTAGACACCACCTTTCAACCTTCATCTGACCCTTCCTATCATGCAAAGAGGAATCTCTCTGTCCAGGAACTGTTTAAACTAATCATACTCGCTGACATGGTCTAGGGGAATATTATCTACAAAATGCACTATTTGGGTTAAATATGCTACGTTCGAGTCGCACGCTACACGCTCACAAACTCCGCCGTAAATACACATATCATGCGCAAGAGTCGCTGGAGCGTCTCTTACGCAACTTGCGGGTATGTGTATGCACGGGGGACCAGGTGCACGAGCAGCGTGCATGTACATGAGGGGTTAGTACAAGGGATATGCATCATGATATTTTTCGACTTTGACAGTCCACCCTTTGGCAGTCAACAATAACTGCCACTATCTAAACAATTAAGCAGAAAAATATACAATACAATGAAATACCTATAAATGATTGGGTGGAGGGAGGAGAGGAGAAGGTGGGAAATGTATGACCTAGTGGGATAGAAAAAGCATGTATGTATGAAATTCGTGTCTGAGGGGTCATGTATCATCGTGCAGTACATGTTCTAGATAAGCTTCGAGGTATTGCAAAGTATACATTAAATCCTTCTTATCCCGTATTAAGGGTCTGTAAGTGGGCTAACAAACACTACCGAGCTCTCTTCGGCTTCTTGTTCCAACAAATGGGGTGCACATTAGTTGATGATACATGGAGGGGGGAAAAATAGGTGAGTGCTAATATATGTACCTATATCACCTGTCGACTATGTGTGTCACTACCTGAAGATTGTAGAGATGAAGATAAGAAACATATGTCACAAATACATTCATATGATAATGTGTGTAATTGTCCTTGGGTGTCTGTTGAAGTCTTGTCCGGATAGGTGTATCCTTGCTGTGGGTGATAAGCAAAGTCTTTCAAGTGTCCATACGAAGTCTTTTAAAGTCTCTAAAGTGTCTCGCAAAGTCTGTGGAAATGTTCATCAAAGGTCTGTAGAAATGTTCATCAAAGGTCTGTAGAAATGTTCATCAAAGGTCTGTAGAAATGTTCATCAAAGGTCTTCTTCCGAGTGGATGTCTTTTTACCTTGGAGAAAAACAAAGGAGAAACGGGTGAAAGAAACGGACCGTGGAATCACGTCTTATCACAGCATTGTCTCAATTGATGGGTCATAAATTAAACCAGTTGTTGTAACAATGCCCTCGCTCCTTAAACTCATCACTTTGGTACTGTGCTTGCGCTGCATTAAAATCCGAACACATCTAAATATCAAACCAATCATTATGACAACTCCCAGGATACAAAAGAGAAATTTTCCTACATTCACAATAACATTTTGAGCCCATTCTCCTAAGCCTGAGAACCAATTGCGTGGGTTCAACCATGAAACCCAGCCAGTCAGTTCATTACTCACAGCAGTAAGGGTAAGGTTGTGTCTCCTTCGGAACTCCCACTTCAATTGCAAGATATCGTTCATCTTTTGATCTATGACCTCGGTTGGGTTATCGGTGCTGTTTGTGATATATGTACAGCACTTCACACCATACTGAGTTGCTAGGGTGACACAATACCCGCCTGTCACCGCTGTGATGTAATTGAGAACCATCCTGTGCTGGATCAGTTCCGTTTTGTGAGCTTGCATTTCCCTCCCAGTATACCTGAAGGTGTCATCATACATCTCGGTGATATTGTCTATCAGGTTCGCTAGCGCAGTAATATACCTAAAATTTATAATTCCTCTGGCGGTACGGGTGATATCTAGCGCGAGTAGGAATTGAATCCCGGTGGATTCGTGGATCAAATCAGAGGCTGCGTGCTCTGTCCTATCTATAAGGTGTCTCTTAACAATGTGTTCGTAGTGAGTGTGAGTGTAAGGAGATTGAGCAATGCGGTGAACGTCTTTCATCTTATCATGGGTAATGGTCATTACTTCTGGCAACACTCTTAAAATGTAACACAATCCCTCTGAGTTTGGGGAAAGCCACTTATACGCCTTCCTCCCGCCTATGAAATATGCATCATCGGGGAGGACATATGGGACAGAATATGACATCACCATATTGCAAACCTTCCAGGTGAAAAATCCTATCCCTAACTCTCTCATCTGTTCAGTACACGTATCAGGCTGTATGATATGCGCACAGTATCCTGGTGATACTTCTCCAACCCGCATGGTCCTACTTCCTAGAGTATACCTGTACCGAAAATATCTCCCACCGTCGGCTATTTGGCGTATAAGTTCTGAGTCTACGGGCATTCTATCGGCTCTGTATGAAAATGCCATAGTTTGGTTATTCCATGTCACTTCCCAATTTCCCGGCTTTCGGGGATTGGAAATGTTAAAACATACTAAGGACCTATCCACATCATATTGGTGGAGCTTCAAACTAGGAGGCCTAGAAATATTAAATTTCTTGTCCACCAGCTCCCACCCCTTAATTCAAGTACCTCATCTATTGTTAAAGGGTATGGTACTAGTCCTGACTTGCTCTGACCTTGAGGTACTTGTGAGCACACCCAGCATTCCGTTTGGTTTAAAACCTTACCCACTAATGAGTGATAGTCACTCAATGGATGACGGTCCATGTTGATATTGAGGCTGGACTGACTTCTCTGGATGCACCCGTCCTCAACTATGTTTTCACAATTCCTACAGATACAATTCTCCTCAGCTAACAATCCTTCACAATGTCTCCTAGTGTCATGACTACCAGATCGTTTTCTGATACTCGCCTTTGCTCTGTGACTGTGTTGCTCTTGGAATTCTACTAATCCGTCCTTGTCATCAGAACTAGTGATGAGCAGGTTCGGTTTCTCGGAAACCGAACCCCCCCGAACTTCACCCTTTTTACACGGATCCGAGGCAGGTTCAAACCTTCCCGCCTTGCTCAGCTAACCCGAGCGCGCCCGAACGTCATCATCCCGCTGTCGGATTCTCGCGTGATTCGGATTCTATATAAGCAGCCGCGCGTCGCCGCTATTTTCACTCGTGCATTGGAGATGATAGGGAGAGGACGTGGCTGGCGTCCTCTCCGTTTATTGTTGAAGTTGATTGGTTTATTGCTTAATTGTGGGGAGGACTGGGGAGCAGCTGTTAGGAGGAGTACAGTGCAGAGTTTTGCTGATAAGTGACCACCAGTTTTTATCCGTTCTCTGCCTGAAAAAAACGCTCCATACCATATCTGTACTCAGTGTGCTGCATGATATATCTGTGCTGAGTGCTCACACTGCTTAATTGTGGGGACTGGGAAGCAGCTATAGCAGGAGTACAGTGCAGAGTTTTACTGACAGTGACCACCAGTATACGTTGTCTGCCTGAAAAACACTCCATATCTGTGCTCAGTGTGCTGCTTTATTGTGGGGACTGGGGACCACCAGTATAATTAATATTATATAGGAGGAGTACAGTGCAGAGTGCACTGCTGTACCTAACTCTGTGTCGTCATCCATTAAGTATACTATCCATCTACATTCTATACCTGTGGTGCATTTTAGTTTTGCAGTTTGCTGACACAGTGTCCACCAGTATACTATATATAGCAGTACGGTAGGCCACTGCTGTACCTACCTCTGTGTCGTCATCCATTAAGTATACAATCCATCTACATTCTATACCTGTGGTGCATTTTAGTTTTGCAGTTTGCTGACAGTGTCCACCAGTATACTATATATAGCAGTACGGTAGGCCACTGCTGTACCTACCTCTGTGTCGTCATCCATTAAGTATACAATCCATCTACATTCTATACCTGTGGTGCATTTTAGTTTTGCAGTTTGCTGACAGTGTCCACCAGTATACTATATATAGCAGTACGGTAGGCCACTGCTGTACCTACCTCTGTGTCGTCATCCATTAAGTATACTATCCATCTACATTCTATACCTGTGGTGCATTTTAGTTTTGCAGTTTGCTGACAGTGTCCACCAGTATACTATATATAGCAGTACGGTAGGCCACTGCTGTACCTACCTCTGTGTCGTCATCCATTAAGTATACTATCCATCTACATTCTATACCTGTGGTGCATTTTAGTTTTGCAGTTTGCTGACACAGTGACCACCAGTATACTATATATAGCAGTACGGTAGGCCACTGCTGTACCTACCTCTGTGTCGTCATCCATTAAGTATACTATTCAATATCCATCTACATTCTATACCTGTGGTGCATTTTAGTTTTGCAGTTTGCTGACACAGTGTCCACCAGTATACTATATATTAGTGATGTGCACCGGAAATTTTTCGCGTTTTGTGTTTTGGTTTTGGGTTCGGTTCCGCGGCCGTGTTTTGGAATCGGACGCGTTTTGGCAAAACCTCACCGAAAATTTTTTCTCGGATTCGGGTGTGTTTTGGATTCGGGTGTTCTTTATCAAAAAACCCTAAAAAACTGCTTAAATCATAGAATTTGGTGGTCATTTTGATCCCATAGTATTATTAACCTCAATAACCATAATTTCCACTCATTTCCAGTCTATTCTGAACACCTCACACCTCACAATATTATTTTTAGTCCTAAAATTTGCACCGAGGTCGCTGGATGGCTAAGCTAAGCTACACAAGTGGCCGACACAAACACCTGGCCCATCTAGGAGTGGCACTGCAGTGTCAGGCAGGATGGCCCTTCAAAAAAATAGTCCCCAAACAGCACATGATGCAAAGAAAAAAAGAGGCGCACCAAGGTGGCTGTGTGACTAAGCTAAGCGACACAAGTAGCCGACACAAACTCCTGGCCCATCTAGGAGTGGCACTGCAGTGTCAATCAAGACAGGATGGCCCTTCCAAAAAATTGTCCCCAAACAGCACATGATGCAAAGAAAAATGAAAGAAAAAAGAGGTGCAAGATGGAATTGTCCTTGGGCCCTCCCACCCACCCTTATGTTGTATAAACAGGACATGCACACTTTAATGAACCCATCATTTCAGTGACAGGGTCTGCCACACGACTGGGACTGAAATGACTGGTTGGTTTGGGCCCCCACCAAAAAAGAAGCAATCAATCTCTCCTTGCACAAACTGGCTCTACAGAGGCAAGATGTCCACCTCATCATCATCGTCCGATTCATCACCCCTTTCACTGTGTACATCCCCCTCCTCACAGATTATTAATTCGTCCCCACTGGAATCCACCATCTCAGGTCCCCGTGTACTTTCTGGAGGCAATTGCTGCTGGTGAATGTCTCCACGGAGGAATTGATTATAATTCATTTTAATGAACATCATCTTCTCCACATTTTCTGGAAGTAACCTCGTACGCCGATTGCTGACAAGGTGAGCGGCTGCACTAAACACTCTTTCGGAGTACACACTGGAGGGAGGGCAACTTAGGTAGAATAAAGCCAGTTTGTGCAAGGGCCTCCAAATTGCCTCTTTTTCCTGCCAGTATACGTACGGACTGTCTGACGTGCCTACTTGGATGCGGTCACTCATATAATCCTCCACCATTCTTTCAATGGTGAGAGAATCATATGCAGTGACAGTAGACGACATGTCAGTAATCGTTGTCAAGTCCTTCAGTCCGGACCAGATGTCAGCACTCGCTCCAGACTGCCCTGCATCACCGCCAGCGGGTGGGCTCGGAATTCTTAGCCTTTTCCTCGCACCCCCAGTTGCGGGAGAATGTGAAGGAGGAGATGGTGACGGGTCACGTTCCGCTTGACTTGACAATTTTCTCACCAGCAGGTCTTTGAACCTCTGCAGACTTGTGTCTGCCGGAAAGAGAGATACAACGTAGGTTTTAAATCTAGGATCGAGCACGGTGGCCAAAATGTAGTGCTCTGATTTCAACAGATTGACCACCCGTGAATCCTGGTTAAGCGAATTAAGGGCTCCATCCACAAGTCCCACATGCCTAGCGGAATCGCTCTGTTTTAGCTCCTCCTTCAATGTCTCCAGCTTCTGCAAAAGCCTGATGAGGGGAATGACCTGACTCAGGCTGGCAGTGTCTGAACTGACTTCACGTGTGGCAAGTGCAAAGGGTTGCAGAACCTTGCACAACGTTGAAATCATTCTCCACTGCGCTTGAGTCAGGTGCATTCCACCTCCTTTGCCTATATCGTGGCCAAATGTATAGGCTTGAATGGCCTTTTGCTGCTCCTCCATCCTCTGAAGCATATAGAGGGTTGAATACACCTTGTTACCACCTCTTGCTTCAGATGATGGCAGGGCAGGTTCAGGAATGTTTGGCGGTGCTCCAGTCTTCTGTACGCGGTGCCTGAATGCCGAAAGTGGCCCGCAATTCTTCGGGCCACCGACAGCATCTCTTGAACGCCCCTGTCGTTTTTTAAATAATTCTGCACCACCAAATTCAAGGTATGTGCAAAACATGGGACGTGATGGAATTTGCCCAGATGTAATGCACGCACAATATTGCTGGCGTTGTCCGATGTCACAAATCCCCAGGAGAGTCCAATTGGGGTAAGCCATTCTGCGATGATCTTCCTCTGTTGCCGTAAGAGGTTTTCAGCTGTGTGCCTATTCTGGAAAGCGGTGATACAAAGTGTAGCCTGCCTAGGAACGAGTTGGCGTTTGCGAGATGCTGCTACTGGTGCCGCTGCTGCTGTTCTTGCTGCGGGAGGCAATACGTCTACCCAGTGGGCTGTCACAGTCATATAGTCCTGAGTCTGCCCTGCTCCACTTGTCCACATGTCCGTGGTTAAGTGGACATTGGGTACAACTGCATTTTTTAGGACACTGGTGAGTCTTTTTCTGAGGTCTGTGTACATTTTCGGTATCGCCTGCCTAGAGAAATGGAACCTAGATGGTATTTGGTACCGGGGACACAGTACCTCAATCAAGTCTCTAGTTGGCTCTGAATTAACGATGGATACCGGAACCACGTTTCTCACCGCCCAGGCTGCCAAGGCCTCAGTTATTCGCTTTGCAGCAGGATGACTGCTGTGATATTTCATCTTCCTCACAAAGGACTGTTGGACAGTCAATTGCTTACTGGAAGTAGTGCAAGTGGTCTTCCGACTTCCCCGCTGGGATGACGATCGACTCCCAGCAGCAACAACAGCAGCGCCAGCAGCAGTAGGCGTTACACTCAAGGATGCATCGGAGGAATCCCAGGCAGGAGAGGACTCGTCAGACTTGACAGCGACATGGCCTGCAGGACTATTGGCTTTCCTGGGTAAGGAGGAAATTGACACTGAGGGAGTTGGTGGTGTGGTTTGCAGGAGCTTGGTTACAAGAGGAAGGGATTTAGTGGTCAGTGGACTGCTTCCGCTGTCACCCAAAGTTTTTGAACTTGTCACTGACTTATGATGAATGCGCTGCAGGTGACATATAAGGGAGGATGTTCCGAGGTGGTTAACGTCCTTACCCCTACTTATTACAGCTTGACAAAGGCAACACACGGCTTGACACCTGTTGTCCGCATTTGTGTTGAAATAATTTCACACCGAAGAGCTGATT
Organism: Pseudophryne corroboree; assembly: GCF_028390025.1. Taxonomy (NCBI): domain Eukaryota; kingdom Metazoa; phylum Chordata; class Amphibia; order Anura; family Myobatrachidae; genus Pseudophryne; species Pseudophryne corroboree. Next base: position 265,442,349 of record NC_086454.1, on the reverse strand, counting down.
TTTTTTGTATTTTAACCAGGCATGTCAAGGGCCATATTCCTCCCACGGACAACAGGTGTCTCCCCGGGTGCCTGACTTAAACAAACCACCTCACCATCAGAATCCTCCTTGTCAATTTCCTCCCCAGCGCCAGCAACACCCATATCCTCATCCTGGTGTACTTCAACAGTGACATCTTCAATTTGACTATCAGGAACTGGACTGCGGGTGCTCCTTCCAGCACTTGCAGGGGGCGTGCAAATGGTGGAAGGCGCAAGCTCTTCCCGTCCAGTGTTGGGAAGGTCAGGCATCGCAACCGACACAATTGGACTCTCCTTGGGGATTTGTGATTTTGAAGAACGCACAGTTCTTTGCTGTGCTTTTGCCAGCTTAAGTCTTTTCTTTTTTCTAGCGAGAGGATGAGTGCTTCCATCCTCATTTGAAGCTGAACCACTAGCCATGAACATAGGCCAGGGCCTCAGCCGTTCCTTGCCACTCCGTGTCGTAAATGGCATATTGGCAAGTTTATGCTTCTCAGATGCTTTTAATTTTGATTTTTGGGTCATTTTACTGAACTTTTGTGTTTTGGATTTTACGTGCTCTCTACTATGACATTGGGCATCGGCCTTGGCAGACGACGTTGATGGCATTTCATCGTCTCGGCCATGACTAGTGGCAGCAGCTTCAGCACGAGGTGGAAGTGGATCTTGATCTTTCCCTTTAACCTCCACATTTTTGTTCTCCATTTTTTAATGTGTGGAATTATATGCCAGTATCAATAGCAATGGCCTACTACTATATTTACTGCGCAAAACTAAAATGCACCACAGGTATAGAATGTAGATGGATAGTATACTTAATGGATGACGAGTGACGACACAGAGGTAGGTACACAGCAGTGGCCTACCGTACTGCTATATATAGTATACTGGTGGACACTGTCAGCAAACTGCAAAACTGTCTAAAATGCACCACAGGTATAGAATGTAGATGGATAGTATACTTAATGGATGACGAGTGACGACACAGAGGTAGGTACACAGCAGTGGCCTACCGTACTGCTATATATAGTATACTGGTGGACACTGTCAGCAAACTGCAAAACTGTCTAAAATGCACCACAGGTATAGAATGTAGATGGATAGTATACTTAATGGATGACGAGTGACGACACAGAGGTAGGTACACAGCAGTGGCCTACCGTACTGCTATATATAGTATACTGGTGGACACTGTCAGCAAACTGCAAAACTGTCTAAAATGCACCACAGGTATACAATGTAGATGGATAGTATACTTAATGAGTGACGACACAGAGGTAGGTACACAGCAGTGGCCTACCGTACTGCTATATAGAGTAAACTGGTGGACACTGTCAGCAAACTGCAAAACTGTCTAAAATGCACCACAGGTATACAATGTAGATGGATAGTATACTTAATGGATGACGAGTGACGACACAGAGGTAGGTACACAGCAGTGGCCTACCGTACTGCTATATATAGTATACTGGTGGACACTGTCAGCAAACTGCAAAACTGTCTAAAATGCACCACAGGTATAGAATGTAGATGGATAGTATACTTAATGGATGACGAGTGACGACACAGAGGTAGGTACACAGCAGTGGCCTACCGTACTGCTATATATAGTATACTGGTGGACACTGTCAGCAAACTGCAAAACTGTCTTAAATGCACCACAGGTATACAATGTAGATGGATAGTATACTTAATGGATGACGAGTGACGACACAGAGGTAGGTACACAGCAGTGGCCTACCGTACTGCTATATATAGTATACTGGTGGACACTGTCAGCAAACTGCAAAACTGTCTTAAATGCACCACAGGTATACAATGTAGATGGATAGTATACTTAATGGATGACGAGTGACGACACAGAGGTTGGTACACAGCAGTGGCCTACCGTACTGCTATATATAGTATATTGGTGGACACTGTCAGCAAACTGCAAAACTGTCTAAAAAGCACCACAGGTATACAATGTAGATGGATAGTATACTTAATGGATGACGAGTGACAACACAGAGGTAGGTACACAGCAGTGGCCTACCGTACTGCTATATATAGTATACTGGTGGACACTGTCAGCAAACTGTAAAACTGTCTAAAATGCACCACAGGTATAGAATGTAGATGGATAGTATACTTAATGGATGACGAGTGATGACACAGAGATAGGTACACAGCAGTGGCCTACCGTACTGCTATATATAGTATACTGGTGGACACTGTCAGCAAACTGCAAAACTGTCTTAAATGCACCACAGGTATACAATGTAGATGGATAGTATACTTAATGGATGACAAGTGACGACACAGAGGTAGGTACACAGCAGTGGCCTACCGTACTGCTATATATAGTATACTGGTGGACACTGTCAGCAAACTGCAAAACTGTCTAAAATGCACCACAGGTATACAATGTAGATGGATAGTATACTTAATGAGTGACGACACAGAGGTAGGTACACAGCAGTGGCCTACCGTACTGCTATATATAGTATACTGGTGGACACTGTCAGCAAACTGCAAAACTGTCTAAAATGCACCACAGGTATACAATGTAGATGGATAGTATACTTAATGGATGACGAGTGACGACACAGAGGTAGGTACACAGCAGTGGCCTACCGTACTGCTATATATAGTATACTGGTGGACACTGTCAGCAAACTGCAAAACTGTCTAAAATGCACCACAGGTATAGAATGTAGATGGATAGTATACTTAATGGATGACGAGTGACGACACAGAGGTAGGTACACAGCAGTGGCCTACCGTACTGCTATATATAGTATACTGGTGGACACTGTCAGCAAACTGCAAAACTGTCTAAAATGCACCACAGGTATAGAATGTAGATGGATAGTATACTTAATGGATGACGAGTGACGACACAGAGGTAGGTACACAGCAGTGGCCTACCGTACTGCTATATATAGTATATTGGTGGACACTGTCAGCAAACTGCAAAACTGTCTAAAATGCACCACAGGTATAGAATGTAGATGGATAGTATACTTAATGGATGACGAGTGACGACACAGAGGTAGGTACACAGCAGTGGCCTACCGTACTGCTATATATAGTATACTGGTGGACACTGTCAGCAAACTGCAAAACTGTCTAAAATGCACCACAGGTATAGAATGTAGATGGATAGTATACTTAATGGATGACGAGTGACGACACAGAGGTAGGTACACAGCAGTGGCCTACCGTACTGCTATATATAGTATACTGGTGGACACTGTCAGCAAACTGCAAAACTGTCTAAAATGCACCACAGGTATAGAATGTAGATGGATAGTATACTTAATGGATGACGAGTGACGACACAGAGGTAGGTACACAGCAGTGGTCTACCGTACCGCTATATATAGTAAACTGGTGGACACTGTCAGCAACTGCAAAACTGTCTTAAATGCACCACAGGTATACAATGTAGATGGATAGTATACTTAATGGATGACGAGTGACGACACAGAGGTAGGTACACAGCAGTGGCCTACCGTACTGCTATATATAGTATATTGGTGGACACTGTCAGCAAACTGCAAAACTGTCTAAAATGCACCACAGGTATAGAATGTAGATGTATAGTATACTTAATGGATGACGAGTGACGACACAGAGGTAGGTACACAGCAGTGGCCTACCATACTGCTATATATAGTATACTGGTGGACACTGTCAGCAAACTGCAAAACTGTCTAAAATGCACCACAGGTATAGAATGTAGATGGATAGTATACTTAATGGATGACGAGTGACGACACAGAGGTAGGTACACAGCAGTGGCCTACCGTACTGCTATATATAGTATACTGGTGGACACTGTCAGCAAACTGCAAAACTGTCTTAAATGCACCACGGGTATACAATGTAGATGGATAGTATACTTAATGGATGACGAGTGACGACACAGAGGTAGGTACACAGCAGTGGCCTACCGTACTGCTATATATAGTATACTGGTGGAAACTGTCAGCAAACTGAAAAACTGTCTAAAATGCACCACAGGTATAGAATGTAGATGGATAGTATACTTAATGGATGACGAGTGATGACACAGAGATAGGTACACAGCAGTGGCCTACCATACTGCTATATATAGTATACTGGTGGACACTGTCAGCAAACTGAAAAACTGTCTAAAATGCACCACAGGTATAGAATGTAGATGGTTAGTATACTTAATGGATGACGAGTGACGACACAGAGGTAGGTACACAGCAGTGGCCTACCGTACTGCTATATATAGTATACTGGTGGACACTGTCAGCAAACTGCAAAACTGTCTAAAATGCACCACAGGTATAGAATGTAGATGGATAGTATACTTAATGGATGACGAGTGACGACACAGAGGTAGGCACACAGCAGTGGCCTACCGTACTGCTATATATAGTATACTGGTGGACACTGTCAGCAAACTGCAAAACTGTCTAAAATGCACCACAGGTATAGAATGTAGATGGATAGTATACTTAATGGATGACGAGTGACGACACAGAGGTAGGTACACAGCAGTGGCCTACCGTACTGCTATATATAGTATATTGGTGGACACTGTCAGCAAACTGCAAAACTGTCTAAAATGCACCACAGGTATACAATGTAGATGGATAGTATACTTAATGGATGACGAGTGACGACACAGAGGTAGGTACACAGCAGTGGCCTACCGTACTGCTATATATAGTATACTGGTGGACACTGTCAGCAAACTGCAAAACTGTCTAAAATGCACCACAGGTATAGAATGTAGATGGATAGTATTCTTAATGGATGACGAGTGATGACACAGAGGTAGGTACACAGCAGTGGCCTACCGTACCGCTATATATAGTATACTGGTGGACACTGTCAGCAAACTGCAAAACTGTCTTAAATGCACCACAGGTATACAATGTAGATGGATAGTATACTTAATGGATGACGAGTGACGACACAGAGGTAGGTACACAGCAGTGACCTACCGTACTGCTATATACAGTATATTGGTGGACACTGTCAGCAAACTGCAAAACTGTCTAAAATGCACCACAGGTATACAATGTAGATGGATAGTATACTTAATGGATGACGAGTGATGACACAGAGGTAGGTACACAGCAGTGACCTACCGTACTGCTATATACAGTATATTGGTGGACACTGTCAGCAAACTGCAAAACTGTCTAAAATGCACCACAGGTATACAATGTAGATGGATAGTATACTTAATGGATGACGAGTGACGACACAGAGGTAGGTACACAGCAGTGGCCTACCGTACTGCTATATATAGTATACTGGTGGACACTGTCAGCAAACTGCAAAACTGTCTAAAATGCACCACAGGTATACAATGTAGATGGATAGTATACTTAATGGATGACGAGTGACGACACAGAGGTAGGTACACAGCAGTGGCCTACCATACTGCTATATATAGTATACTGGTGGACACTGTCAGCAAACTGCAAAACTGTCTAAAATGCACCACAGGTATAGAATGTAGATGGATAGTATACTTAATGGATGACGAGTGACGACACAGAGGTAGGTACACAGCAGTGGCCTACCGTACTGCTATATATAGTATACTGGTGGACACTGTCAGCAAACTGTCTTAAATGCACCACGGGTATACAATGTAGATGGATAGTATACTTAATGGATGACGAGTGACGACACAGAGGTAGGTACACAGCAGTGGCCTACCGTACTGCTATATATAGTATACTGGTGGAAACTGTCAGCAAACTGCAAAACTGTCTAAAATGCACCACAGGTATAGAATGTAGATGGATAGTATACTTAATGGATGACGAGTGACGACACAGAGGTAGGTACACAGCAGTGGCCTACCGTACTGCTATATATAGTATACTGGTGGACACTGTCAGCAAACTGTCTTAAATGCACCACGGGTATACAATGTAGATGGATAGTATACTTAATGGATGACGAGTGACGACACAGAGGTAGGTACACAGCAGTGGCCTACCGTACTGCTATATATAGTATACTGGTGGAAACTGTCAGCAAACTGCAAAACTGTCTAAAATGCACCACAGGTATAGAATGTAGATGGATAGTATACTTAATGGATGACGAGTGACGACACAGAGGTAGGTACACAGCAGTGGCCTACCGTACTGCTATATATAGTATACTGGTGGACACTGTCAGCAAACTGCAAAACTGTCTAAAATGCACCACAGGTATAGAATGTAGATGGATAGTATACTTAATGGATGACGAGTGACGACACAGAGGTAGGTACACAGCAGTGGCCTACCGTACTGCTATATATAGTATACTGGTGGACACTGTCAGCAAACTGCAAAACTGTCTTAAATGCACCACAGGTTTACAATGTAGATGGATAGTATACTTAATGGATGACGAGTGATGATACAGAGGTAGGTACACAGCAGTGGCCTACCGTACTGCTATATATAGTATACTGGTGGACACTGTCAGCAAACTGCAAAACTGTCTAAAATGCACCACAGGTATACAATGTAGATGGATAGTATACTTAATGGATGACGAGTGATGACACAGAGATAGGTACACAGCAGTGGCCTACCGTACTGCTATATATAGTATACTGGTGGACACTGTCAGCAAACTGCAAAACTGTCTAAAATGCACCACAGGTATAGAATGTAGATGGATAGTATACTTAATGGATGACGAGTGACGACACAGAGGTAGGTACACAGCAGTGGCCTACCGTACTGCTATATATAGTATACTGGTGGACACTGTCAGCAAACTGCAAAACTGTCTAAAATGCACCACAGGTATACAATGTAGATGGATAGTATACTTAATGGATGACAAGTGACGACATAGAGTTAGGTACACAGCAATGGCCTACCGTACTGCTATATATAGTATACTGGTGGACACTGTCAGCAAACTGCAAAACTGTCTAAAATGCACCACAGGTATACAATGTAGATTGATAGTATACTTAATGAGTGATGACACAGAGGTAGGTACACAGCAGTGGCCTACCGTACTGCTATATATAGTATACTGGTGGACACTGTCAGCAAACTGCAAAACTGTCTAAAATGCACCACAGGTATAGAATGTAGATGGATAGTATACTTAATGGATGACGAGTGATGACACAGAGATAGGTACACAGCAGTGGCCTACCGTACTGCTATATATAGTATACTGGTGGACACTGTCAGCAAACTGCAAAACTGTCTAAAATGCACCACAGTTATAGAATGTAGATGGATAGTATACTTAATGGATGACGAGTGACGACACAGAGGTAGGTACACAGCAGTGGCCTACCGTACTGCTATATATAGTATACTGGTGGACACTGTCAGCAAACTGCAAAACTGTCTAAAATGCACCACAGGTATAGAATGTAGATGGATAGTATACTTAATGGATGACGAGTGACGACACAGAGGTAGGTACACAGCAGTGACCTACCGTACTGCTATATATAGTATACTGGTGGAAACTGTCAGCAAACTGCAAAACTGTCTAAAATGCACCACAGGTATAGAATGTAGATGGATAGTATACTTAATGGATGACGAGTGACGACACAGAGGTAGGTACACAGCAGTGGCCTACCGTACTGCTATATATAGTATACTGGTGGACACTGTCAGCAAACTGCAAAACTGTCTAAAATGCACCACAGGTATAGAATGTAGATGGATAGTATACTTAATGGATGACGAGTGACGACACAGAGGTAGGTACACAGCAGTGACCTACCGTACTGCTGTATATAGTATACTGGTGGAAACTGTCAGCAAACTGCAAAACTGTCTAAAATGCACCACAGGTATAGAATGTAGATGGATAGTATACTTAATGGATGACGAGTGATGACACAGAGATAGGTACACAGCAGTGGCCTACCGTACTGCTATATATAGTATACTGGTGGACACTGTCAGCAAACTGTCTTAAATGCACCACTGGTATACAATGTAGATGGATAGTATACTTAATGGATGACGAGTGACGACACAGAGGTAGGTACACAGCAGTGGCCTACCGTACTGCTATATATAGTATACTGGTGGAAACTGTCAGCAAACTGCAAAACTGTCTAAAATGCACCACAGGTATAGAATGTAGATGGATAGTATACTTAATGGATGACGAGTGATGACACAGAGATAGGTACACAGCAGTGGCCTACCGTACTGCTATATATAGTATACTGGTGGACACTGTCAGCAAACTGCAAAACTGTCTAAAATGCACCACTGGTATAGAATGTAGATGGATAGTATACTTAATGGATGACGAGTGACGACACAGAGGTAGGTACACAGCAGTGGCCTACCGTACTGCTATATATAGTATACTGGTGGAAACTGTCAGCAAACTGCAAAACTGTCTAAAATGCACCACAGGTATAGAATGTAGATGGATAGTATACTTAATGGATGACGAGTGACGACACAGAGGTAGGCACACAGCAGTGGCCTACCGTACTGCTATATATAGTATACTGGTGGACACTGTCAGCAAACTGCAAAACTGTCTAAAATGCACCACAGGTATAGAATGTAGATGGATAGTATACTTAATGGATGACGAGTGACGACACAGAGGTAGGTACACAGCAGTGGCCTACCGTACTGCTATATATAGTATATTGGTGGACACTGTCAGCAAACTGCAAAACTGTCTAAAATGCACCACAGGTATACAATGTAGATGGATAGTATACTTAATGGATGACGAGTGACGACACAGAGGTAGGTACACAGCAGTGGCCTACCGTACTGCTATATATAGTATACTGGTGGACACTGTCAGCAAACTGCAAAACTGTCTAAAATGCACCACAGGTATAGAATGTAGATGGATAGTATTCTTAATGGATGACGAGTGACGACAAAGAGGTAGGTACACAGCAGTGGCCTACCGTACCGCTATATATAGTATACTGGTGGACACTGTCAGCAAACTGCAAAACTGTCTGAAATGCACCACAGGTATACAATGTAGATGGATAGTATACTTAATGGATGACGAGTGACGACACAGAGGTAGGTACACAGCAGTGACCTACCGTACTGCTATATATAGTATATTGGTGGACACTGTCAGCAAACTGCAAAACTGTCTAAAATGCACCACAGGTATACAATGTAGATGGATATTATACTTAATGGATGACGAGTGACGACACAGAGGTAGGTACACAGCAGTGGCCTACCGTACTGCTATATATAGTATACTGGTGGACACTGTCAGCAAACTGCAAAACTGTCTAAAATGCACCACAGGTATAGAATGTAGATGGATAGTATACTTAATAGATGACGAGTAACGACACAGAGGTAGGTACACAGCAGTGGCCTACCGTACTGCTATATATAGTATACTGGTGGACACTGTCAGCAAACTGCAAAACTGTCTAAAATGCACCACAGGTATAGAATGTAGATGGATAGTATACTTAATGGATGACGAGTGACACAGAGGCAGGTTCACAGCAGTGGCCTACCGTACTGCTATATATAGTATACTGGTGGACACTGTCAGCAAACTGCAAAACTGTCTTAAATGCACCACGGGTATACAATGTAGATGGATAGTATACTTAATGGATGACGAGTGACGACACAGAGGTAGGTACACAGCAGTGGCCTACCGTACTGCTATATATAGTATACTGGTGGACACTGTCAGCAAACTGTCTTAAATGCACCACGGGTATACAATGTAGATGGATAGTATACTTAATGGATGACGAGTGACGACACAGAGGTAGGTACACAGCAGTGGCCTACCGTACTGCTATATATAGTATACTGGTGGAAACTGTCAGCAAACTGCAAAACTGTCTAAAATGCACCACAGGTATAGAATGTAGATGGATAGTATACTTAATGGATGACGAGTGACGACACAGAGGCAGGTTCACAGCAGTGGCCTACCGTACTGCTATATATAGTATACTGGTGGACACTGTCAGCAAACTGCAAAACTGTCTTAAATGCACCACGGGTATACAATGTAGATGGGTAGTATACTTAATGGATGACGAGTGACGACACAGAGGTAGGTACACAGCAGTGGCCTACCGTACTGCTATATATAGTATACTGGTGGACACTGTCAGCAAACTGCAAAACTGTCTAAAATGCACCACAGGTATAGAATGTAGATGGATAGTATACTTAATGGATGACGAGTGACGACACAGAGGTAGGTACACAGCAGTGGCCTACCGTACTGCTATATATAGTATACTGGTGGACACTGTCAGCAAACTGTCTTAAATGCACCACGGGTATACAATGTAGATGGATAGTATACTTAATGGATGACGAGTGACGACACAGAGGTAGGTACACAGCAGTGGCCTACCGTACTGCTATATATAGTATACTGGTGGAAACTGTCAGCAAACTGTCTAAAATGCACCACAGGTATAGAATGTAGATGGATAGTATACTTAATGGATGACGAGTGACGACACAGAGGTAGGTACACAGCAGTGGCCTACCGTACTGCTATATATAGTATACTGGTGGAAACTGTCAGCAAACTGCAAAACTGTCTAAAATGCACCACAGGTATAGAATGTAGATGGATAGTATACTTAATGGATGACGAGTGACGACACAGAGGTAGGTACACAGCAGTGGCCTACCGTACTGCTATATATATAGTATACTGGTGGAAACTGTCAGCAAACTGCAAAACTGTCTAAAATGCACCACAGGTATAGAATGTAGATGGATAGTATACTTAATGGATGACGAGTGACGACACAGAGGCAGGTTCACAGCAGTGGCCTACCGTACTGCTATATATAGTATACTGGTGGACACTGTCAGCAAACTGCAAAACTGTCTTAAATGCACCACGGGTATACAATGTAGATGGGTAGTATACTTAATGGATGACGAGTGACGACACAGAAGTAGGTACACAGCAGTGGCCTACCATACTGCTATATATAGTATATTGGTGGACACTGTCAGCAAACTGCAAAACTGTCTAAAATGCACCACAGGTATAGAATGTAGATGGATAGTATACTTAATGGATGACGAGTGACGACACAGAGGTAGGTACACAGCAGTGGCCTACCGTACTGCTATATATAGTATACTGGTGGACACTGTCAGCAAACTGCAAAACTGTCTAAAATGCACCACAGGTATAGAATGTAGATGGATAGTATACTTAATAGATGACGAGTGACGACACAGAGGTAGGTTCACAGCAGTGGCCTACCGTACTGCTATATATAGTATACTGGTGGACACTGTCAGCAAACTGCAAAACTGTCTTAAATGCACCACAGGTTTACAATGTAGATGGATAGTATACTTAATGGATGACGAGTGATGACACAGAGGTAGGTACACAGCAGTGGCCTACCGTACTGCTATATATAGTATATTGGTGGACACTGTCAGCACACTGCAAAACTGTCTAAAATGCACCACAGGTATACAATGTAGATGGATAGTATACTTAATGGATGACGAGTGACGACACAGAGGTAGGTACACAGCAGTGGCCTACCGTACTGCTATATATAGTATACTGGTGGACACTGTCAGCAAACTGCAAAACTGTCTAAAATGCACCACAAGTATAGAATGTAGATGGATAGTATACTTAATGGATGACGAGTGATGACACAGAGATAGGTACACAGCAGTGGCCTACCGTACTGCTATATATAGTATACTGGTGGACACTGTCAGCAAACTGCAAAACTGTCTAAAATGCACCACAGGTATACAATGTAGATGGATAGTATACTTAATGGATGACAAGTGACGACATAGAGGTAGGTACACAGCAATGGCCTACCGTACTGCTATATATAGTATACTGGTGGACACTGTCAGCAAACTGCAAAACTGTCTAAAATGCACCACAGGTATAGAATGTAGATGGATAGTATACTTAATGGATGACGAGTGGCGACACAGAGGTAGGTACACAGCAGTGGCCTACCGTACTGCCATATATAGTATATTGGTGGACACTGTCCGCAAACTGCAAAACTGTCTAAAATGCACCACAGGTATACAATGTAGATGGATAGTATACTTAATGGATGACGAGTGACGACACAGAGGTAGGTACACAGCAGTGGCCTACCGTACTGCTATATATAGTATACTGGTGGACACTGTCAGCAAACTGCAAAACTGTCTAAAATGCACCACAGGTATAGAATGTAGATGGATAGTATACTTAATGGATGACGAGTGATGACACAGAGATAGGTACACAGCAGTGGCCTACCGTACTGCTATATATAGTATACTGGTGGACACTGTCAGCAAACTGCAAAACTGTCTAAAATGCACCACAGGTATAGAATGTAGATGGATAGTATACTTAATGGATGACGAGTGACGACACAGAGGTAGGTACACAGCAGTGGCCTACCGTACTGCTATATACAGTATACTGGTGGACACTGTCAGCAAACTGCAAAACTGTCTAAAATGCACCACAGGTATACAATGTAGATGGATAGTATACTTAATGGATGACGAAAGACGACACAGAGGTAGGTACAGCAGTGCACTCTGCACTGTACTACTCCTATATAATATTAATTATACTGGTGGTCCCCAGTCCCTTCAAAAAAGCAGCACACTGTGAGCACAGATATGGAGTATTTTTCAGGCAGACAACGTATACTGGTGGTCACTGTCAGCAAAACTCTGCACTGTACTCCTGCTATAGCTGCTCCCCAGTCCCCACAATTAAGCAGTGTGAGCACTCAGCACAGATATATCATGCAGCACACTGAGCACAGATATGGTATGGAGCGTTTTTTTTTCAGGCAGAGAGCGGATAAAAACTGGTGGTCACTTATCAGCAAAACTCTGCACTGTACTCCTCCTAACATCTGCTCCCCAATCCTCCACACAAATAAGAAATAAAGTAAACCAATCAACTTCTACAATAAACGGAGAGGACGCCAGCCACGTCCTCTCCCTATCATCTCCAATGCACGAGTGAAAATGGCGGCGATGCGCGGCTGCTTATATAGAATCCGAATCTCGCGAGAATCCCACAGCGAGATGATGACGTTCGGGCGCGCTCGGGTAAGCCGAGCAAGGCGGGAAGGTTCTAACCTGCCTCGGACCCGTGTGAAAAAGTTGAAGTTCGGGGGGGTTCATCATATATAGCAGTACGGTAGGCCACTGCTGTACCTACCTCTGTGTCGTCATCCATTAAGTATACTATCCATCTACATTCTATACCTGTGGTGCATTTTAGTTTTGCAGTTTGCTGACACAGTATCCACCAGTATACTATATATAGCAGTACGGTAGGCCACTGCTGTACCTACCTCTGTGTCGTCATCCATTAAGTATACTATCCATCTACATTCTATACCTGTGGTGCATTTTAGTTTTGCAGTTTGCTGACACAGTATCCACCAGTATACTATATATAGCAGTACGGTAGGCCACTGCTGTACCTACCTCTGTGTCGTCATCCATTAAGTATACTATCCATCTACATTCTATACCTGTGGTGCATTTTAGTTTTGCAGTTTGCTGACAGTGTCCACCAGTATACTATATATAGCAGTACGGTAGGCCACTGCTGTGTACCTACCTCTGTGTCGTCATCCATTAAGTATACTATCCATCTACATTCTATACCTGTGGTGCATTTTAGTTTTGCAGTTTGCTGACAGTGTCCACCAGTATACTATATATAGCAGTACGGTAGGCCACTGCTGTACCTGCCTCTGTGTCGTCATCCATTAAGTATACTATCCATCTACATTCTATACCTGTGGTGCATTTTAGTTTTGCAGTTTGCTGACACAGTGTCCACCAGTATACTATATATAGCAGTACGGTAGGCCACTGCTGTACCTACCTCTGTGTCGTCATCCATTAAGTATACTATCCATCTACATTCTATACCTGTGGTGCATTTTAGTTTTGCAGTTTGCTGACAGTGTCCACCAGTATACTATATATAGCAGTACGGTAGGCCACTGCTGTACCTACCTCTGTGTCGTCATCCATTAAGTATACTATCCATCTACATTCTATACCTGTGGTGCATTTTAGTTTTGCAGTTTGCTGACAGTGTTCACCAGTATACTATATATAGCAGTACGGTAGGCCACTGCTGTACCTACTTCTGTGTCGTCATCCATTAAGTATACTATCCATCTACATTCTATACCTGTGGTGCATTTTAGTTTTGCAGTTTGCTGACACAGTGTTCACCAGTATACTATATATAGCAGTACGGTAGGCCACTGCTGTACCTACCTCTGTGTCGTCATCCATTAAGTATACTATCCATCTACATACTATACCTGTGGTGCATTTCAGTTGTGCGCAGTAAATATAGTAGTAGGCCATTGCTATTGATACTGGCATATAATTCCACACATTAAAAAATGGAGAACAAAAATGTGGAGGTTAAAATAGGGAAAGATCAAGATCCACTTCCACCTCGTGCTGAAGCTGCTGCCACTAGTCATGGCCGAGACGATGAAATGTCATCAACGTCGTCTGCCAAGGCCGATGCCCAATGTCATAGTAGAGAGCATGTAAAATCCAAAACACAAAAGTTCAGTAAAATGACCCAAAAATCAAAATTAAAAGCGTCTGAGGAGAAGCGTAAACTTGCCAATATGCCATTTACGACACGGAGTGGCAAGGAACGGCTGAGGCCCTGGCCTATGTTCATGGCTAATGGTTCAGCTTCACATGAGGATGGAAGCACTCAGCCTCTCGCTAGAAAACTGAAAAGACTCAAGCTGGCAAAAGCACCGCAAAGAACTGTGCGTTCTTCGAAATCCCAAATCCACAAGGAGAGTCCAATTGTGTCGGTTGCGATGCCTGACCTTCCCAACACTGGACGTGAAGAGCATGCGCCTTCCACCATTTGCACGCCCCCTGCAAGTGCTGGAAGGAGCTCCCGCAGTCCAGTTTCTGATAGTCAAATTGAAGATGTCACTGTTGAAGTACACCAGGATGAGGATATGGGTGCTGCTGGCGCTGGGGAGGAAATTGACAAGGAGGATTCTGATGGTGAGGTGGTTTGTTTAAGTCAGGCACCCGGGGAGACACCTGTTGTCCGTGGGAGGAATATGGCCATTGACATGCCTGGTCAAAATACAAAAAAAAATCAGCTCTTCGGTGTGGAATTATTTCAACACAAATGCGGACAACAGGTGTCAAGCAGTGTGTTGCCTTTGTCAAGCTGTAATAAGTAGGGGTAAGGACGTTAACCACCTCAGAACATCCTCCCTTATACGTCACCTGCAGCGCATTCATCATAAGTCAGTGACAAGTTCAAAAACTTTGGGTGACAGCGGAAGCAGTCCACTGACCACTAAATCCCTTCCTCTTGTAACCAAGCTCCTGCAAACCACACCACCAACTCCTTCAGTGTCATTTTCCTCCTTACCCAGGAAAGCCAATAGTCCTGCAGGCCATGTCACTGTCAAGTCTGACGAGTCCTCTCCTGCCTGGGATTCCTCCGATGCATCCTTGAGAGTAACGCCTACTGCTGCTGGCGCTGCTGTTGTTGATGCTGGGAGTCGATCGTCATCCAAGAGGGGAAGTCGGAAGACCACTTGTACTACTTCCAGTTAGCAATTGACTGTCCAACAGTCCTTTGCGAGGAAGATGAAATATCACAGCAGTCATCCTGCTGCAAAGCAGATAACTCAGGCCTTGGCAGCCTGGGCGGTGAGAAACGTGGTTCCGGTATCCATCGTTAATTCAGAGGCAACTATAGACTTGATTGAGGTACTGTGTCCCCGGTACCAAATACCATCTAGGTTCCATTTCTCTAGGCAGGCGATACCAAAAATGTACACAGACCTCAGAAAAAGACTCACCAGTGTCCTAAAAAATGCAGTTGTACCCAATGTTCACTTAACCACGGACATGTGGACAAGTGGAGCAGGGCAGACTCAGGACTATATGACTGTGACAGCCCACTGGGTAGATGTATGGCCTCCCGCAGCAAGAACAGCAGCGGCGGCACCAGTAGCAGCATCTCGCAAACGCCAACTCGTTCCTAGGCAGGCTACGCTTTGTATCACCGCTTTCCAGAATAGGCACACAGCTGACAACCTCTTACGGCAACTGAGGAAGATCATCGCAGAATGGCTTACCCCAATTGGACTCTGCTGGGGATTTGTGACATCGGACAACGCCAGCAATATTGTGCGTGCATTACATCTGGGCAAATTCCAGCACGTCCCATGTTTTGCACATACATTGAATTTGGTGGTGCAGAATTATTTAAAAAACGACAGAGGCGTGCAAGAGATGCTGTCGGTGGCCCGAAGAATTGCGGGCCACTTTCGGCATTCAGGCACCGCGTACAGAAGACTGGAGCACCACCAAACATTCCTGAACCTGCCCTGCCATCATCTGAAGCAAGAGGTGGTAACGAGGTGGAATTCAACCCTCTATATGCTTCAGAGGATGGAGGAGCAGCAAAAGGCCATTCAAGCCTATACATCTGCCCACGATATAGGCAAAGGAGGGGGAATGCACCTGACTCAAGCGCAGTGGAGAATGATTTCAACGTTGTGCAAGGTTCTGCAACCCTTTGAACTTGCCACACGTGAAGTCAGTTCAGACACTGCCAGCCTGAGTCAGGTCATTCCCCTCATCAGGCTTTTGCAGAAGAAGCTGGAGACATTGAAGGAGGAGCTAAAACAGAGCGATTCCGCTAGGCATGTGGGACTTGTGGATGGAGCCCTTAATTCGCTTAACCAGGATTCACGGGTGGTCAATCTGTTGAAATCAGAGCACTACATTTTGGCCACCGTGCTCGATCCTAGATTTAAAACCTATGTTGTATCTCTCTTTCCGGCAGACACAAGTCTGCAGAGGTTCAAAGACCTGCTGGTGAGAAAATTGTCAAGTCAAGCGGAACGTGACCCGTCAACATCTCCTCCTTCACATTCTCCCGCAACTGGGGGTGCGAGGAAAAGGCTAAGAATTCCTAGCCCACCCGCTGGCGGTGATGCAGGGCAGTCTGGAGCGAGTGCTGACATCTGGTCCGGACTGAAGGACCTGCCAATGATTACTGACATGTCGTCTACTGTCACTGCATATGATTCTCTCACCATGGAAAGAATGGTGGAGGATTGTATGAGTGACCGCATCCAAGTAGGCACGTCAGACAGTCCGTACGTATACTGGCAGGAAAAAGAGGCAATTTGGAGGCCCTTGCACAAACTGGCTTTATTCTACCTAAATTGCCCTCCCTCCAGTGTGTACTCCGAAAGAGTGTTTAGTGCAGCCGCTCACCTTGTCAGCAATCGGCGTACGAGGTTACTTCCAGAAAATGTGGAGAAGATGATGTTCATTAAAATGAATTATAATCAATTCCTCCGTGGAGACATTCACCAGCAGCAATTGCCTCCAGAAAGTACACGGGGCCTGAGATGGTGGATTCCAGTGGGGACGAATTAATAATCTGTGAGGAGGGGGATGTACACAGTGAAAGGGGTGAGGAATCGGAGGATGATGATGAGGTGGACATCTTGCCTCTGTAGAGCCAGTTTGTGCAAGGAGAGATGGATTGCTTCTTTTTTGGTGGGGGCACAAACCAACCAGTCATTTCAGTCACAGTCTTGTGGCAGACCCTGTCGCTGAAATGATGGGTTCGTTAAAGTGTGCATGTCCTGTTTATACAACATAAGGGTGGGTGGGAGGGCCCAATGACAATTCCATCTTGCACCTCTTTTTTCTTTAATTTTTCCTTGCATCATGTGCTGTTTGAGGACAATTTTTTGGAAGTGCCATCCTGTCTTGATTGACACTGCAGTGCACTCCTAGATGGGCCAGGTGTTTGTGTCGGCCACTTGTGTCGCTTAGCTTAGTCACACAGCCACCTTGGTGCGCCTCTTTTTTTCTTTGCATCATGTGCTGTTTGGGGACAATTTTTTGGAAGTGCCATCCTGTCTTGATTGACACTGCAGTGCCACTCCTAGATGGGCCAGGTGTTTGTGTCGGCCACTTGTGTCGCTTAGCTTAGTCACACAGCCACCTTGGTGCGCCTCTTTTTTTCTTTGCATCATGTGCTGTTTGGGGACATTTTTTTTGGAAGTGCCATCCTGTCTTGATTGACACTGCAGTGCCACTCCTAGATGGGCCAGGTGTTTGTGTCGGACACTTGTGTCGCTTAGCTTAGTCACACAGCCACCTTGGTGCGCCTCTTTTTTTCTTTGCATCATGTGCTGTTTGGGGACAATTTTTTGGAAGTGCCATCCTGTCTTGATTGACACTGCAGTGCCACTCCTAGATGGGCCAGGTGTTTGTGTCGGCCACTTGTGTCGCTTAGCTTAGTCAAACAGCCACCTTGGTGTGCCTCTTTTTTTCTTTGCATCATGTGCTGTTTGGGGACTATTTTTTAAATCGGCCATCCTGTCTGACACTGCAGTGCCACTCCTAGATGGGCCAGGTGTTTGTGTCGGCCACTTGGGTCGCTTAGCTTAGTCATCCAGCGACCTTGGTGCAAATTTTAGGACTAAAAATAATATTGTGAGGTGTTCAGAATAGACTGGAAATGAGTGGAAATTATGGTAATTGAGGTTAATAATACTATGGGATCAAAATAACCCCCAAATTCTATGATTTAAGCTGTTTTTTAGGGGTTTTTGAAAAAAACACCCGAATCCAAAACACACCCAAATCCGACAAAAAATGTTCGGTGAGGTTTTGCCAAAACGCGTCCGAATCCAAAATACGGCTGCGGAACCGAATTTAAAACCAAAACACAAAACCCGAAAAATGTCCGGTGCACATCACTAATCAGAACCCATTCCAGATCCCCTCTCGACCTCTCTGGTACTCTCACCGAAATAGACTGTTCTGGTCAACAACAGGGTCAACAGGAAAAACCAGAACGCAGTCTCTTGGGGTAAGTCCATCTTGCAGGAGGAGAAAGAAAGAGTGGTAATAGGAGGTAAAGAAAATAATAGAAGGGAAAGAAAACTGGTGTGACAACCGCCTCTGATCTTGTAGTTCTCTGTGCTTAGGTGCCGTGACAACAGTCCTGCCTCTCAACCTTCCCGAAACAGGCACTCCAGTGATATGGTTTCCTCTACACTCTGCTCTTTGTCACGGGCTTTCTCTGGGTCAGCGACCTTCTTACAGTGGGACGAGTGGACCCAAGTCTCTCTTTCGGCAACCTTCAATGCTGTCGTGCTGGTCAGTAAGACTTGGTACGGTCCTTCCCACCGGTCAATCAGGCAACCTGAGCGTAGAAAATTTTGAATCATTACATAATCCCCAGGTTCAATGTCATGACAATTACTGTCTGGCAGATCAGGAATCACTAGCTTTAGATTGCTGTTTTGATTCCTCAACTGCTTGCTCATCTTAACCAAATACTTTACAGTCACTTATTATTGCATTTCAAATCGTCCAGGGGGTCACTCATTACATGGGGTTGTCGACCAAAAAGAATCTCAAAGGGTGACAGGTTAAGAGGGGACCTGGGAGTGGTTCTGATGCTGTACAATACAAGTGGCAAAGCTTCTGGCCACAACAATCCAGTTTCAGCCATCACTTTGCTCAACTTGTTCTTAATAGTGCTGTTTACTCTTTCCACTTTCGCACTCGCCTGTGGGCGGTACGGAGTATGCAGCTTACTATTAATTCCCATTAATTTGCACATTACCTGAAAGACTTCACCTGTAAAATGGGTACCCCTATCACTTTCAATTATCCTAGGGATACCATATCTGCACACAAATTCCTGCACAATTTTCTTTGCAGTAAACACAGCAGTATTTGTGGCAGCGGGGAACGCTTCTACCCAATTTGAAAACACATCAATACAAACCAACACATACTTTAAATTTCTACAGGGTGGCAATTGTATGAAATCAATTTGTATTACCTGAAAAGGGCCGTCTGTTGGCGGGATATGGGATGGTTCTATTGGTATTGCCTTTCCAATATTCTTCCTCAAGCAGGTAAGGCATGTCATTGCTCTTTTAACCGCATGAGAAGAGAATCCTGGCGCGCACCAGTAGGCTCTTACCAACTTGCACATACCTTCTTTTCCCAGATGAGTCAGACCGTGTGCCACCTCAGCTAAACTTGGAAGGTATGCTCTGGGAGCCACTGGCTTACCCTGTCCATCTGTCCAGAGTCATGAGGACTCCTGGCCATATCCTTTTGACCTCCAGACTGCCTTTTCCTGTGGGGAACACAAATTTTGCATTTCAATCAATTTCTGTGTGTTGACGGTATTGAATACCATCAGTTGTGTGATGTCTGTCTGTATGGGGGTGCTGGCTGCTGATTTAGCAGCTTCGTCTGCCCGGCTGTTAACAAGTGACACTGGGTCTTGGCTGTACGTGTGGGCTTTACACTTGATAACAGCCACTCTGTCAGGTTCCTGTATCGCTGCTAGAAGTCTTTTGATGTGGGTTGCATGCGCCACGGGTGTACCAGCTGCCGTCATGAAATTTCTGAGGCGCCATAGGGCCCCGAAATCATGCACTACTCCAAAGGCATACCTAGAATACATGTAGATATTGGCAGACTTACCCTTAGCCAATTCACATGCTCTGGTTAGGGCGACCAGCTCAGCAACTTGTGCTGAGTGTATTGGACCCAGGGGTTCAGCTTCTATGGTACCTTTGTCATCTACGACTGCGTATCCAGTACACAAGTCTCCCGAGTCCGTCTGTCTGTGGCAACTACCGTCAGTGTAAAAAGTAAAATCTACGCCTTCCAGTGGGTTGTCACTGATGTCGGGCCTTGCAGTGAAAGTTTGGTTCAAATATTCCATACAATCATGTGTGTCAGTGTCTGTACTAAATCCTCCTTCACCATCACTCTCATCCCCCACCCTTTGTGCTTGTCCAGGCACACCTGGGAGATACGTTGCAGGATTTAGTGCGCTGCATCTCCTTATGGTGATGTTTACAGGGGCCATTAGTGCTAATTCCCACTGTTACGACCCGGATGCTCAGGACTGGAGAGATCTTATACAGTAGTCCAGAGCAGCAGGACGTAATGCTGGGAAAGGGAAACGGAATGGGAAATGTTACTACCTGGAGGCTCAGGACTGGAGATATCTAATACAGTAGTCCAGAGCGGCAGGATGTAATGCAGGGAAAAGGGAAACGGAATGGGAATAGCCCCTGGCACCCTACCTCCATTGTTTTACCCGTGCTGTCAATTCACTATTGCGAGACTATGGTTTCTTGGGCCCATGGCATGCCGCGTTTGAAGGGCGGATTAAGTCTGCCCAACTCCGATGCCCCCTCAGGTCTTAAGGAGAGACAAAGAGTGAACTGAGACAGGGTAATAACAAGGGGCCCTCTAACTGAAACAACAAGGCCAGGGGCTACTGGCTAACCTAAAACAAAAAGTATGCGCGGCTTGCCGCCAAGGAAAAGGACAACCAAAGATACCACTTGTCCACTCCTCTACACAGCACCGCCGAGCTCCGGGGAGGACAATGGAAGCGGAAACCTCCGCAATGCTCCAGTACAAACAAAACAATACTAAAGCGGCCTAGGCCGTCACTCACGAAACCCGGGTGAGAACCCCAACCGACTGCCACAGGTAAATGAGGACCAGAAGGATTCCCAGGACCGGGTAACGAACTCCAAGATACAGGAACTCAGGGAGCAGGACGGACCGGATACGACAGACCAAGAACAGACGTTCACCAAACATGAGCAGCATGCAGGAAGCTATCACCGGCGTTAGTGTGAGGCACTGAGGAGGCATATAACAGGGAACCCTCCAATAGAAACACAAAGGCTAATGAACAAATGCCGTGCAGCTGCTTTGCTGCACGAGCAGGGGGAAACAGGTGAATGCTGATTAGTGCAACGGGGAACGCGGTCCGCCTGTGGCGTCCGCGTTGCTAAGGACCCGGCGGCCCTGCACGCACGGCGTCCTAGCGTTGCCAGGGAGCCGGCGGCTTGCGCACGCCTAGCGTCCCGGCATTGCTAGGTGCCATGCAGAAGAAACAAGAAGAGAGGCGCGGCGCCCGTGACCGCTGCTCTGTCAGCGAGCAGGCGCACCGCCGCGCCTAACAGTAGCCCCCCTTGAGGAGGGGTTACAGAACCCCTAGAGCCGGGTTTCTGAGGAAACTCCTGAAAAAATACCCTCTTAAGTCTTGAAGCATGTAAATCTTTATCCAACACCCAAGACCTTTCTTCAGGGCCATAGCCTTTCCAGTGGACTAAAAAATAGAGTCGGCCCCGAGACATCTTAGAATCTAAAACCTTCTCCACCAAGTACTCCTGCTGCCCCTGCACATTCACCGGAAGTCTACTCCGGGAAGCCCTCCGAAGAAATCTCCTGGAGGAAAAATACTGTTTCAGAAGGGAACAGTGAAACGTATTGCCAATCTTTAGTGATCTCGGTAAATGTAATCGAAAAGCAACTGGGTTGACCTTTTTAATGATAAGGAACGGTCCAATAAATTTGGGTCCTAATCTAGCCGAGGGCTGTCGGAGCCTGATGTTGCGGGTTGACAACCACACCTTATCTCCCACCTTAAACGTGCATGGGCGCCGGGACCTGTCCGAAAAAATCTTTTCTCGGAAGGCAGCCTTCTTGAGGGCAAGGTGAACTTTTCTCCAAATAATTCTAAGACGGGAAGTTAAGGTCAACGAAGAGACTGGAACATGAGGGTAAAAAGAATTTGCTCTAGGATGGAAACCCAACACTGAAAAGAACGGAGACTCCTTGGTGGAGAAATGGCAAGAGTTATTATAAGCAAACTCAGCCAACGGCAGAAATTCAGACCAATCATTCTGAAGTTTGGCCGAATATAACCGTAAGTACTGTTTTAATGGCTGATTCAGTTTGTCTGTTAGACTGGGGATGATATCCAGATGTTAAAGAAAGTTTCATATTCAATGAGGCACAAAACGTTTCCATTATTGTGCGATGAATTGCGGACCCCGATCAGAGACAATATCCGTGGGTAAACCATGGAGCCTGAACACATGGCGGAGGAACAAAACTGCTAACCCTTGAGCAGAGGGTAACCGGGGGAGAGCAATGAAATGAGCCATTTTACTAAAACGGTCTACCACCACCCAAATGACTCGAAGGCCCGCAGAAAGAGGAAGGTCCACCACGAAATCCATGGATATATGTGACCAAGGCCTGAGAGGAATGGCTAGAGGCATGAGTTGCCCGACTGGCAACGCTCGATCAACCTTGAACTGAGCACAAACCTGACAGGAACGGACAAATTCTTTAACATCTTTAGAGAGACTAGGCCACCACACCGAACGAGATACTAGTTCCAAGGTCTTAGTGATACCTGGATGACCAGACACTTTGTTGTCATGGAACTCAGCTAGAACAGAGCCTCTCAGAAATTCAGGGACAAAAAGACGATCAGCAGGAATAGCTTTGGGAGCATGCTGTTGAAGCTGGACCAGCTGTGTAAATAAATCCTGTGTGAGGCCTGCCCGGATGATAGATGATGGAACAATGGGGGTGGTGGCAGGATGGTTATTGTGAACTGGAAGAAAACAACGTGACAGGGCGTCAGCTTTCGTATTCTTGGAACCGGGCCTGAAGGTGATAATAAATCTGAAACGAGTGAAAAACAATGCCCAACGTGCCTGCCGAGCATTAAGTCGTTTAGCTGACTCAATATATTGTAGGTTCTTATGGTCAGTAAACACTGTAATGGTATGCCTAGCACCTTCCAGCCAATGCCTCCATTCCTCGAAAGCCCATTTAACTGCCAACAATTCTCGATTACCAACATCATAGTTGGATTCTGCGGAAGAGAATTTCCTGGACATGAAGGCACAAGGGTGTAACTCCTGAGACTCCGGATCTTCCTGAGAAAGGATAGCCCCCACTCCAACCTCTGAGGCATCTACCTCGACTATAAAGGGGAGCTCCGGGTTAGGATGTCTGAGAATAGGAGCCGAGACAAAGGCCTGCTTCAAGGCCAGAAAGGCAGACTCAGCTTCTGGCGACCAATTGGAAGGGTCTGCTCCTTTTTTAGTCAAGGCTACAATTGGAGCGACCAAATCAGAAAAGGCATGAATGAAACGCCTATAATAATTTGCAAACCCTAAAAAGCGCTGAATTGCTTTTAAATTCGTGGGTTGCGCCCAATTAAGGATGGCCTGGAGTTTTTTCGGTTCCATATAAAACCCCTGGGAAGAAATAATATACCCCAAAAAGACACTTCCGTGATGTGGAAATCACATTTCTCAAGTTTAGCATATAAATGATTCTCCCGTAGCTTTTGAAGAACCAGACGCACATGGGAAACATGTTGTTCCAAAGACTCGGAGTAGATCAAGATGTCATCTAAATAAACGACTACAAACTTCCCAAGAAAGTCACGAAGCACATCATTAATAAGGTCTTGAAATACCGCAGGCGCATTAGACAGCCCAAATGGCATCACCAGGTATTCATAATGACCTGACTGAGTGCTGAAAGCCGTCTTCCACTCATCCCCAGATCTTATTCGGATGAGGTTATAAGCTCCTCTAAGATCGATCTTAGAGAAGATGACGGCAGAGCGTAACTGATCAAAGAGCACTGAAATTAATGGCAAGGGATAGGTGTTCTTAACAGAAATTTTATTCAGAGCCCGAAAGTCAATACATGGTCTGAGCGACCCATCTTTTTTCTCAACAAAAAAGAACCCTGCACTTAATGGAGACTTCGAGGGCCTAATGAAACCTTTTTTTCAGGCTCTCCTGAATGTAATTATCCATAGCCGTGGTTTCTGGCCCAGACAGGGCATACAATCTCCCCTTAGGTAAAGTGGCACCTGGAATTAAGTCAATAGCACAATCATAGGACCGATGGGGAGGCAGAACGTCCGCGTTTCCTTTGGAAAAAACATTGGCAAAATCCTGATATTCCAAAGGAATAGATTCTGGGGTAACAGCCGCAACCCGAACTGGATGGGAAATACACTCCTTGCAACAAAAAGGACCCCATTGGGAAATCTCCCCAGACCGCCAATCTATGGTGGGATTATGAAAGGCAAGCCAGGGGTGACCCAAAACTACTGGAACTGCCGGACAATGTGTAAGGTAAAATTCTATTTCTTCTGAATGTAGGGCCCCCACTGTCAGCAATACTGGAGGTGTGCGGTGAGTAATAACCCCATTGGAAAGCGGACCCCCATCCAAGCCATGCATGGTGATACGTCTATCTAAGGGTATCTGTGGAACGCCTAAAGCCTTAGCCCAAGCTAAATCCATAAAATTTCCTGCAGCTCCACTGTCGACGAAGGCCGACACCAACGAACTGAGGCTGCCAAAGGAAATCTTTACCGGAACTAATAAAGAATCTTTAGAGGAGATTAACTGCAGACCTAAGTGAACCCCCTCACCATTCACTTGGTCAAAGCGTTTTCCGATTTATTCGGGCAACTACGTGCGATATGTCCCTTGCCACCACAATACAAACAGAGACCAGATTTTAACCTTCTGGTCCTTTCCTCTGGGGACAGCCGGGAGAAACCCATCTGCATGGGCTCCTCGACGTCCTCAGGAAAAGTGTATACACATGGACTAGGCCTAAAAGTTGTTCCTCTTTCAGCCCTCCGCTCTCGGAGACGACAATCAATTTTAATGGCAAGCTCCATGAGTTTGTCTAGAGTCTCAGGAACGGGGTACTGAAGGAGAATGTCTTTAATAATTTCAGACAAACCGAGGCGAAACTGACTGCGCAGGGTCGGGTCATTCCAGCCACAGTCGTTCGACCAACGGCAAAACTCGGTACAATATGCTTCTGCTGGACCTTTCCCTTGCTTTAGAGCACGCAGATGGCTCTCAGCTGATGCTTCTCTATCAGGGTCATCATACAAAAGGCCTAAGGATTTAAAAAAGGCATCTACTGATAGCAAGGCAGCATCATCTGATTTTAGCCCAAAAGCCCAGGTCTGTGGATCACCTTGGAGTAAAGATATGACAATCCCGACCCGTTGGGACTCAGTACCGGAAGAACGAGGCTTTAAACGAAAATAAAGCTTACAAGCTTCTTTAAAATGAAAAAAATCCTTCCGACTACCCAAAAAACGATCAGGTAAATGCATCTTCGGTTCAGGAACCACACTCGGGGAGGCTCGCAAAAGATCTTCCTGCGATCTCACCCGAAGAGAAAGATCCTGAACCATCTGAGTTAACTCCTGAATCTGGTTGGCCAAAAGCTGACTGGGATTTGGACCTAACCCTGCTGGATTCATGAGGACGAATTTCTAGGCCCACCAATACAAAAAATAAAACCCTTTTTTTTTTTTTATATTGGCCGGTGATAATGTTACGACCCGGATGCTCAGGACTGGAGAGATCTTATACAGTAGTCCAGAGCAGCAGGACGTAATGCTGGGAAAGGGAAACGGAATGGGAAATGTTACTACCTGGAGGCTCAGGACTGGAGAGATCTTATACAGTAATCCAGAGCGGCAGGATGTAATGCAGGGAAAAGGGAAACGGAATGGGAATAGCCCCTGGCACCCTACCTCCGTTGTTTTACCCGTGCTGTCAATTCACTCTTGCGAGACTATGGTTTCTTGGGCCCATGGCAGCCGCGTTTGAAGGGCGGATTAAGTCTGCCCAACTCCGATGCCCCCTCAGGTCTTAAGGAGAGACAAAGAGTGAACTGAGACAGGGTAATAACAAGGGGCCCTCTAACTGAAACAACAAGGCCAGGGGCTACTGGCTAACCTAAAACAAAAAGTATGCGCGGCTTGCCGCCAAGGAAAAGGACAACCAAAGATACCACTTGTCCACTCCTCTACACAGCACCGCCGAGCTCCGGGGAGGACAATGGAAGCGGAAACCTCCGCAATGCTCCAGTACAAACAAAACAATACTAAAGCGGCCTATGCCGCAACACGCGGCAAGGCCGTCACTCACGAAACCCGGGTGAGAACCCCAACCGACTGCCACAGGTAAATGAGGACCAGAAGGATTCCCAGGACCGGTTAACGAACTCCAAGATACAGGAACTCAGGGAGCAGGACGGACCGGATACGACAGACCAAGAACAGACGTTCACCAAACATGAGCAGCATGCAGGAAGCTATCACCGGCGTTAGTGTGAGGCACTGAGGAGGCATATAACAGGGAACCCTCCAATAGAAACACAAAGGCTAATGAACAAATGCCGTGCAGCTGCTTTGCTGCACGAGCAGGGGAAAATAGGTGAATGCTGATTAGTGCAATGGGGAACGCGGTCCGCCTGTTGCGTCCCCTGCACGCACGGCGTCCTAGCGTTGCCAGGGAGCCGGCGGCTTGCGCGCGCCTAGCGTCCCAGCGTTGCTAGGCGCCATGCAGAAGAAACAAGAAGAGAGGCGCGGCGCCCGTGACCGCTGCTCTGCCGCGCCTAACACCCACCTTGTAAACCGTGCTGATGAGACGTGTCTGGTTTAGGCAGAATTCAGTAAGGCTGACACTGCATGAGGTGTATGGATGGTCAGGTTGTGTCCCAACACTACATCTTCGCTTTTACTTACTAGCAATGCTATCGCTGCAGCACTTCGCAAGCATGTGGGGAGAGACCGTGCTACGGTGTCCAATTGTGCACTGTAGTAAGCTACCGGCCTGCTGGCATCACCATGTCTCTGGGTCAAAACACCTGCCGCACACCCAGCACTCTCCGTACTGTACAATTCAAAGGGTTTCCCATAATCTGGCATACCTAATGCTGGTGCCTGTGATAGGCACTGTTTGAGTCTCTCAAATGCCAGTTCGGACTCGTCTGTGTGCGAAATCCGATCTGGTTTGTTTGACGAGACCATCTCTTGCAAAGGTAAGGCTAGCATGGAAAATCCTGGGATCCAGTTTCGGCAGTACCCATACATTCCTAGGAAAGTGCGGATCTGTTGCTGGGTTTGTGGCAGAGTCATGTCGCGAATCGCCTGTATTCTATCAGCGGTGAGGTGTCTCAGTCCTTGTGTTAAGCAATGTCCCAAATATTTTACCTTGGTCTGGCATAACTGCAACTTATCCTTTGAAACCTTGTGTCCCGTATCAGAAAGATGAAACAAAAGCTGTTTCGTGTCTCTCAAGGATGATTCGAGTGAATCAGAACACAGCAGTAAGTCATCTACATACTGTATTAATACTGATCCGCTCTCAGGTTGAAAGAATTGTAAACAGTCATGCAAAGCCTGTGAGAAAATACTTGGGCTGTCAATGAAACCTTGTGGTAAGCGAGTCCAGGTGTACTGTACTCCTCTGTGTGTAAATGCAAACAAGTATTGGCTGTCAGGGTGCAGAGGGACCGAGAAGAAGGCGGAGCAGAGGTCAATAACAGTGAAAAATTTCGCAGTGGGAGGGATTTGCATAAGGATGACAGCTGGATTTGGCACTACGGGGAAATGGCTCTCAACTATTTTGTTGATCCCCCTTAGATCCTGCACTAGCCTGTAACCCCTCCCCCCACTCTTTTTCACAGGGAAGATGGGACTATTGGCAGTGCTGGACGTCCTAACTAGGATGCCCTGTTGCAGCAAGCGCTCTATGATTGGGTACACTCCTAATTCCACCTCTGTGGGATTTTTGGAGCTATCCTACAATCTTTTACTTGCACCACTACAGGAGCTACATTTGCCATCAATCCAGTGTCTTGTCCATCTTTGGTCCAGAGCGACTCCGGTATCTGGGAGATCATTTCCTCTACCTTGGATGGACACCTGTCTATAACAGCAGTGTGTGACATCAACCTTTGTGGGGAGTCTAACATATCCTGCACTTCCTGAGCGTGATTCTCGGGTATATCTAAGAAAACACCATCAGGAGTACAATATATGACACACCCCATCTTACACAGTAAATCTCTCCCAAGTAGATTAGTCGGAGCCGATGCAGCTAGCAGAAAAGAGTGCTTGGTCTGCAAAGGCCCTATCGTAATCTCTGCTGGTTTACTTAAAGGGTAGTGTTGTACTACTCCTGTTACTCCCATTGCTGGAATTGTTTTACCCGTGGTCTTCATACCCACCGTTGAATTTAACACTGACTTGGCCGCCCCCGTATCTACAAGGAAAGGTAGTGATCTACCAGCTACATCAATTGTGACCTCAGGTTCACTTCCAAGGCTCGCAATTAATTTCACTGGCTGCAGACTACAGGTGTGGCCCCACCCCTATTGTGTGTGGTGACCTCCCCGCAGCATGCTGGCAGCTACAATATGTGAGGGGGGGTAACTGAGAATTTTCAGAGACCTGCCAGTCTCTCCTTGGTGGGTACCTCTTTGTTTCCCCTGCATGCGGTTCATAACTTCTCCTCTGCGGTCCCTGATCCTAATTTTGTGCGTCATACTGTGTGTCATGTTGTGGTCTAGGGAGTCGATATACCTTGTGTGGGTCTTTACAATTTCGTGCGTAATGTCCTTCTCTCTGACAGTTAAAACATGTTATCACATATGACTTACCAACAGGGGTCTGGGGTTTAGGCTGATGTGGCCTTGTTGTAAGGGCCTGTATACTTACTGTCATCAGCTTGTCCCCCTGTGACTCCCTGTGCCTAATGATGTTCCGATCATGCTCAATAGCGGACTCTCTCAAGGCAGCCACCGAGATACCTCTACAGCTAGGTTGAGTGGTTTGTACCCTGGTTCTCAACACTTCCTTTAACCCGTCCATTAATACAGACACCGCTACCTCCCTATGGTGCACATTATTCTTAATGTCTTCGATCCCAGTATATCTAGCCATTTCCTGCAGTGCTCGGTGGAAATAGTCAGAAGCAGTTTCACCTTCTTTTTGTCTAATGGAGAAGATTTTGTTCCATTTGACAACAGTTGGGAAATATACTCCTAACTGCAGATTGATCTGTTTTACGTTCTCCTGATTGTACTCATCAGTGAGAGGTACCTCTTCATCTAATCTACAGTCAGCGATGAATTTCACGGGGTCAATATTGGAGGGCAAACATGCCCTCAGCACTGTCCGACTATCTTTGTTATTGGGTTCGGCGCCGTTACCTAGTTCTTTAATAAACTTTTGACATGCGGCTAGATCTTTACTGGGATCGGAAAATTCAGACATAATTGTTCTCAATTCTGTCCGGGACCAGGGGCAATGCATAGCAATGTTCCTGACGGGAGTGATTCCCATTGCGTCAGTTTTCCCATTGGGGACTGCGATCACCCTGACAGGATTCAGTTCAATTACATCATTTTGTGTTAACTCTACAATGTGAGGTGCAATGGTTTCTGCATAATGTACAGTACCGTACTTACCTGTGGACACGACCTAACCTGTCCCTCCACTAGGGGCCTTTGCTACTGCTCTTACTGGTTGGGCCGTGCCCACTTGAGTTTCTTGTATGGTGGCTGCTAGAGAGAGTGCCGATATCGTGCTGGGCTCATCTACTGGGTCGCAGTCCTGAGGGAAGTTTAAGATGGGATACAACTTGCACGGGTTAGCATTAGCATTAACACATTTATCTACTTTATTCTTATCATTAATACATTTATTAAGTGCACTTTTATCGTATACCAGTATGCCATTCTCTGTAGCCATTTTCTCCCCTGTAATGTACGGTGGTGGTGGTGCAGTTGCTATCAGTTTCCTGCTAGGGTTGGAACCAGCTGCTTGAGCTAATCCCTGTTGTATCTCACCCTCCTGTTGCCATAACTGTAAATAATCATAATGTCTAATCCTTTGTTTCCTGGATTTTATCAGACATATCCTTCTCCTTACATTTTGCAACACCTCAGGATTAAAACTGCCTACCCTAGGGAACGGTTCCCTATCATCCACAGTCATATGTTCCCATTCATTGCACATAATCTCTGCGTGTGATCCATATTTCTCACACATTATGTACCTTGCCGACCCTTTGGGTCGCGGAATATCAACCTGAACCCTGGTTGATCGTCCCTTACTTGAGCAACTGGCCCCCATTCTTTGCAGGTATTGCCTTCTCAGCGAATTCCTACAAAAACCAAATTACTCAATATTAGGCAACGGTGAAAGTCCAACGAGTGCTCTCACTCACTCTCGCCCACGTCGGCCAATACATCTACACACTGTCCGCAGCGCTGGTCGTACCCAACCCAGGGCCCCTGTGTAACCTCTATTAACTGAGAGCGTGTGGGAGTATGCTACCCCTCCCAGTAAATATCAGTTGCTGGAGATTTCCAGAGTGAACAGCGAAACTCCCTTAAAATAAAAAAAACTGTTACACAAATCACGTTGCGTGTACAATTAGCGTCTATGACCCCGCGATTGTACGCAAATTGCGTAATGGGTATCCAAGTTGAACAAACTAACGCACACAGTAACGTGCGGTACAGTCGCACTGCGTATAAGTAACTATTACTTATCCGCTGCACGACCAACGGAATCGATTGTTTAGGCTGCGAAACCTCAGCCGGAGCGTATTCTCAAAACGGGCCTATATGGGTACTACGCAAACCCCCGGGGCAGCGCTCTCACCGCTGACCTTTCTCAGGCCACGGTTTTCAGAGCTTTGCTTGACCTAGTCAGCGGATTTCTGACTTCGCCGACCTCTTGGTCTGCTGTTATACTAATTGCTCCTTTATACCTTATCAACATTAACGTGAGCAAGCCAATCTCACGCCACCAAGTGTTCACTTCACTGGTGTCCTATGGGATACCTGATCCCGAGTTCACAAAACCTTTATTTGCATACACACGCTCGTTCACTCATATACACTTTGATTTTTCTGTACAGAAAATTAACTTTCATTCAGGTGAAACAGCCTAATCCCAGAGGTGATGCAATAAGAGAAGGTTCTTTTAAACTAAATTTTGGACACTGATCAATTTGTGCTATTATCGCGTGGCTACCGTGTCGCCTAAACTAAAACAATGCTATCGTGTGATTTGTATTAAGTGGGCGTACCTGTACGCACGTTGCGTAAAATACGCCACGTGTGTAGGCCTTTGCGTTGCGTACGCAGTCTCGCACGCTGTCCGAGACACGTGTACAAAGGCCGGATACGTCCGCAGTAATACAAATAACACGCTTCTATAAATGTAAACGATATTCAACTATAATCGCTTACCAACACCACACAGTATCTCCTGTATAACCTTTATAACTGGGCCAGGCTGCGTGTGTGTTTTACACTTACTCCCTTAAATATTACTCTTTACTTTTAACTAAATAGCAACAAATTTCTCAGCACGTGATCAATGCTAATGGCAAACAAAAGGGTAGATATGCAAAATACAAATAAAATACAGGTGTGTGCGTGTGTTACGTGTGTTGCGTGCGCAGTTTGGCACCAAACCGAAATTATACAGATTTGAAAAAAACAATAGCTTTACGTTCTTACCTTTCGGATCCCACCAGCATCCCTACAAACCATGCGGATCAGACGCTTATCTAATCAGCACTAGTGTATCCCCGACCACAAAACGGCTAACAGGGGATACTACCTTCCCGTCCTTTGCTGATAGATAAAAGTCTGCCTTGTCCTGCTAGGCTGCGGATATGAGGAGAACCGGACAAAGCCCCCAATTGATAATGTCAAATATTATCTTAAAACATAAAGCTATACACTATTACCGTGGAGCCGCTATGGCCGCTAGACTTATTACACACACTACGGACTAAGTACGCTATTTGCGCACTGAGTAACGTATGGGTACGCACCTAGCGTAGCAGACGCTAAGCCGTGGGCGCGACGCACGAGCGGCACGTACGCTCACAGAATGATATACAGTAAACCTTGTTAATAAAACAATGTAAGGGTATGCTTATACTCTAAACCTTAGTAGTCAAATATTGTAACAATGTAACGCCTAAAAACCTTAACAATGTGTATGCTGTTAGAGCGATTAAAATGCTAAGAAAGCCCTTTGCAGGAAAGTGAAAACACAACACCTGGTTTTGCTAAAACCACAGGGCTCTAACACCGCAGTGGATTATTCAGAGAAAAAGGGGAAAACAGATACAAGTTATACACTACAAGCTAACAAGGAAATCTAAACAGAATAACAGAGAATAATGGCTACAGAGAATATACATACGTGGGAAATCGTTCGCAAGTGCGACCTGGATCCAGTCCTCAGCTATTCAGGTAGAAAGCCTTCAGAGTCTTGAGGCTGGCCAGGCAACAGTGGTCTTTTTATACACAACATGCATACACAATACAATGGTCCCTGTAATCTCATTGTTCATTGGACACAGGGATGTGTCTCTACATTACAGCAAAGGTCATAGGTGGATTTGTACAGGTGGGCTGTGTCTTTCCCCAACTGCTCTGGTGGGAGGTATCCTCAGGATTCTCACCGCATGTGTAATATACAGCAAATACAGTTAATGTTCATAATCTACTTCTGTACATAACTATACGCAGGAGCGAGCGATCCTTTCCTAACTAACACCGGAATGTTACCCTTAAAATACCCTACAGCTGGATACTAGACACCACCTTTCAACCTTCATCTGACCCTTCCTATCATGCAAAGAGGAATCTCTCTGTCCAGGAACTGTTTAAACTAATCATACTCGCTGACATGGTCTAGGGGAATATTATCTACAAAATGCACTATTTGGGTTAAATATGCTACGTTCGAGTCGCACGCTACACACTCACAAACTCCGCCGTAAATACACATATCATGCGCAAGAGTCGCTGGAGCGTCTCTTACGCAACTTGCGGGTATGTGTACGCACGGGGGACCAGGTGCACGAGCAGCGTGCATGTGCATGAGGGGTTAGTACAAGGGATATGCATCATGATATTTTTTGACTTTGACAGAGGTTGGGGCGCGGTGTTGGAGCAACACATCCTTCAGGGTCGGTGGACCAAGGAGAAGTCTCTCCTCCCGATAAACATTCAGGAACTGCGGGCACTGTTCAATGCACTGAATTTGGCCCAGAATTTAATACAGAACAGACCTGTTCAAGTTCAGTCGGACAACGCCACCACGGTGGCGTACATAAATCATCAAGGCGGCACTCGAAGCCGCATGGCAATGAGGGAAGTATCAAGGATTCTTCAGTGGGCAGAATGTCATCTGCCAGCCATATCGGCAGTGTTCATTCCGGGGGTCCTAAACTGGGAAGCAGACTTCCTCAGTCATCAGGATGTACACACTGGAGAGTGGAGCCTCCATCCAGAAGTATTTCAACTCCTAGTGGACAAGTGGGGCCTCCCAGATGTGGACCTGATGGCGTCTCGACACAATCACAAGGTTTCGGTGTTCGGAGCAAGGACAAGGGATCCTCAAGCAGCGTTCATGGATGCACTGGCAATTCCATGGAACTTTCAGCTGCCATACGTGTTCCCTCCGGTGTCACTCCTGCCCAGAGAAATAAGGAAGTTCAAGCAAGAAGAAGGACTCCTGCTTCTGATTGCTCCCGCGTGGCCCAGACGGCATTGGTTCTCAGACCTTCAGGGTCTCTCGATAGAGCGTCCCCTTCTACTTCCACAGCGCCCAGATCTCCTCGTTCAGGGCCCCTGTGTATATCAGGATTTGGCCCGGTTGGCTTTGATGGCGTGGCTCTTGAAACTTCCGTTCTGAGGGCCAAAGGATTTTCTGAGGCGGTCATTCAAACCATGTGGAAGGCCTGGAAACTAGCTTCTGCTTGGATTTATCATAGGGTCTGGAATTCTTATTTTGCTTGGTGCACATCTAACAATCATGACGCTTACAAGTTTAGTACGGCCAAACTATTGGCTTTTCTACAACAGGGCCTGGACTTGGGCCTTCGTCTGGCCTCCATCAAGGTTCATATTTCTGCCTTGTCGGTTTGGTTCCAGAGAAAAATTGCGACTGATGTTCGTACATTCACTGAGGGTGTTTTACGGATTCAACCTCCCTATGTCCCACCTGTGGCTCCTTGGGACTTGTTGGTGGTTCTGGAGGCATTACAAGAGTCTCCGTTTCAACCTCTTGAATCTGCAGACCTTAAGTGGCTTTCTCTTAAGGTATTGTTTCTGCTGGTTATTGCCTCTGCTAGACGGGTGTTGGATTTGGGTGCCTTGTCTTGTAGGTCCCCCTATCTGATTTTTCACCGTGACCGGGCGGTTCTTTGAACACGTCCCGGGTACCTACCTAAGGTGGTCTTCTTTCCACCTTAATCAGGAAATCATGGTTCTAGCCTTTGTCTTTCCTGAATTGTCTTCCAAAGATAGGTCTTTGGATGTGGTACGGGCTCTCCGTATCTATATGAAGAGAACTACCTTTATTCGGAAGTCCGATTCTCTCTTTATACTGTTTGGTTTTCACAAACGTGGCTGGCCTGCTCAAAGGCAGACCCTGGCCAGATGGATTAGAATGGTGATTGCACATGCTTATGTACAGGCTGGCCTTCCAGCTCCTGCTACCATCAAGGCCCATTCTACTTGGTCGGTTGGACCTTCTTGGGCGGCCCGCTTTGGTGTGACCCTTGAACAATTTTGTAAGGCGGCTACGTGGTCCTCAGTGAACACGTTCATAAGGTTCTATGCCTTTGATACATCCGCCTCCCAGGATGCTTCCTTTGGATGCCGGGTTCTTGTGCTCGCTACTGTGCGTCCCCTCCCATGAGGAACTGCTTTAGGACATCCCCGATGTTATTCCCTGTGGAACCCAGTATACCCCGCAACAGAAAACAAGATTTATGGTAAGAACTAACCGTTGTTAAATTTCTTTCTGTGAGGTACACTGGGTTCCACAGGGCGCCCACCGTGACGCACTTAGCTTCTTTAGGTTTGTATGGCATTAGCCGCTGACACCTTATCCTGTCGTGAGAATGTGGTGTATGTGGCTACTAACGGTTGTCGTCGCTTTTACCTGCTACTGCATTGGACTGGTTAACTGAACTGAGCTCCTGTGCACGGAGGCGGGGTTATAGAGGAGGCGGCGCTATGCATTCTGGGAAGTCAAAGCTTTTATCCTGTTGGTGCCTCAGATCAAGATCCTACTCTACACCCCGATGTTATTCCCTGTGGAACCCTGTGTACCTCGCAGAAAGAGATTTAACAACGGTAAGTTCTTACCATAAATCTCGTTTATATATATATATATATATATATATATATATATATACACATATATATATATTATACATATATATATATATATACAGTGCATTCAGAGAGTATTCACAGCGCTTCACTTTTTCCACATTTTGTTATGTTACTGCCTTATTCTAAAATTGAATACATTTATTTTTTCCCCGTGAAAAAAAGTTTTTTTTTAGAGATTTTTGCTAATTTAATAAAAATAAAAAGCTAAGAAATCACATTCACATAAGTATTCACAGCTTTTGCCATGAATCTCAAAATTGAACTCAGGTGCATCCTGTTTCCACTGATCATCCTTGAGATGTTCCTACAGCTTAATTGGAGTCCACCTGTGGTAAATTTAGTTGATTGGACATGATTTGGAAAGGCACACACCTCTCTATATAAGATCCCACACTTGACAGTGCATGTCTGAGCACAAACCAAGCATGAAGTCAAAGGAATTGTCTGTAGACCTCCATGACAGGATTGTCTCGAGGCACAAATCTGGGGAAGGGCACAAAAAATATCTACTGCTTTGAAGGTCCCAATGAGCACAGTGGCTTCCATCATCCATAAATGGAAGGTCAGAACCACCAGGACTCTTCCTAGAGCTGGCCGGCCATCTCAACTGAGCTATCGGGGGAGATGGGCCCTAGTTAGGGAGGTGACCAAGAACCCAATGGTCACTCTGTCAGAGCCACAGCATTCCTCTGTGGAGAGAGGAGAACCTTCTGTGATGTTAGTGTATTAGAATGCTTAATATTTGTAGACACTCCCTTACTAATCTGTGTAAGCCTGAATCTTCAGTGATGGTCCCTAGGACCAGGGGGATGCTGGGAAGTGGGTGGTCTAGTGTGCAGTGTGTCTGGAGTTGGTGATGGAATAAACAGCACAGCAGTGAACTCGCATGTCTCTGTATCCTTATGACTGGATTTACAAACATATGAACAAAACATGGTGTCAGAAGAAGTTTAACTTGGACTGCTAGTGCTCTCAGAGTGTGAAAGAATCCTGCAGCAGTCTGTAAGGCTGTGATACTCAGTGTCTGCAAAGCCTGCCGTGTGCTCCTCTCTTCAAACAGTGAGTAACCATGGATAAACTGGCTCCTCCAACCGGCATGCTGATGTCTGGTAACTTGTCTGAAAACTGGAAAAGATTTAAGCAAAGCTTTAATATATATCTTGCTGCATGTGGAGCTGATACAAAGGCTGACAAAACAAAGGCATCCGTTTTCCTCCATGTGATAGGAGAGGATGTGCTGGACATTTATAATAGTTTTCAGTTTGATGAGGGGCAGAATATGGTGCTATCTTCTATAATGCAAAAGTTTGAAGATTACTTTGTGCCAAGGAAAAATGTGACATGAAAGATATAAGTTTTTCACATGTGATCAGAAGTCTGTAGATGGATTTGATCAGTATGTTACAGAGCTGCAATCACTCAGTAAAACCTGTGATTTTGGTGATTTAAAGGATTCACTGATTAGAGATCGTATTGTCTGTGGAATACCTGATAATGGACTCAGAGAGAGACTGCTGAGAGAGCAAGACCTAACACTAGAAAAGGCAGTGACTATGTGCAGATCTGCAGAAATAACTAGGTTTCAAGCCAAAAAG
Organism: Pseudophryne corroboree; assembly: GCF_028390025.1. NCBI lineage: Eukaryota > Metazoa > Chordata > Amphibia > Anura > Myobatrachidae > Pseudophryne > Pseudophryne corroboree. The sequence continues at coordinate 265,404,783 of NC_086454.1, read as the reverse complement.
TTACACAAGGAAGTTGATGCTGCTGTCCATGTAGTGCAGAAAACAGAGCCAAATAAACCTCCATTCTCAAGAATGAAGCAGTCTAAGCCACAGTCTAATAAGGAAATGTGTAGTGGATGTGGAAATGCTCACAATCCTAAAATGTGCCCTGCTTATGGTAAAACCTGCATGAAATGTGGTAGACTTAATCACTTTGCCAAATGCTGTAAAATGAAAAGGGAAACAACCAATGTGCATGCTGTTAAACAAACAGAGGAATTCTTTGTGGATTGCATTGAACTTTGCAGTGCAGATAAGAAAGAATGGATTGTCCCTTTAACTGTGAATGAGATTGTCATTCCCTTTAAGCTTGATACTGGCACGCAGGTAAATTTAATATCGTTTCAAGACTATAAGACTTTTAGAGTAAAACCTAAAATTCATCCAGCCAAAGTGAAAGTTACAGGGTACACTGGGGAGGAAATTCCTGTGAAAGGTACATGCTTGGTGACACTGAAATATAAGGGACAACAGTTTAAAACATCTCTACTGATTGTGGATAAAAATGTGCAACCGATTCTAGGATTAAGTTCCTGTGAGAAACTAAGCTTGCTAAAGAAAGTTTTTATGGTGACATCACAAGTAGAAGATGACTGCAAATCGATGTTTACAGAATACAGAGACTTGTTTGAAGGTCTAGGTTGTTTGCCTGGAGAGCATAAAATAAATATAGACACGCAAGTTTCTTCAGTGATACACCCCTGTAGAAAAGTACAGTTTACGCTGAGAGAAAAACTGAAACAAGAGTTACATCGCATGGAAGCCTTGGGTGTGATACAGAAAGTTAATGAGCCTACTGAATGGGTAAGCTCCTTAGTAATTGTTGAAAAGAAAAATGGACAACTCAGAATATGTCTAGACCCCAGAGATTTAAACAAAGCTATTAAACGAGAACATTTCAAACTACCAACCAGAGATGAAATCATGTCGCAATTTGCGAGAGCAAAATGGTTCAGTAAATTGGACGCATCTTCAGGATTCTGGCAAATGAAGCTAGATGAGGCCAGATCAAAGCTTTGTACATTTAATACACCAGAAGGTCGATACAGATTTCTTCGACTACCATATGGAATATTGTCTGCTCCAGAAGTATATCACAAAAAGATACACATGATTTTTGAACATATTCCAGGTGTTGAAACAATGATGGATAACATTATTGTCTGGGGATCTATAAAGGAAGAACATGATTCTAGATTGAGACAAGTAATGGAACTTGTCAAGAAAGTGAATCTAAAGCTAAACAAGGACAAATGTAAATTTGGCATGAATACACTTACCTTTATGGGCGACGTCGTCTCGGATCAAGGTGTAAAACTAGACCCAAGGAAAATATCAGCCATAGTGAACATGGAAAGTCCTAACAACAAAGACGACGTCAGAAGATTCCTAGGAATGATTACTTATTTAGGAAAGTTTATTTCTGAACTCTCTGAACGAACAGCCTCTCTTAGATGGTTGTTGGACAAAGATAACGAGTGGATGTGGTCACATGAACAAGAAGAAAGTTGGCAAAACTTGAAACAGATCATTACAGAGCAACCCGTGCTAAAATTCTTTGATCCTGCAAAAAGAATAAGAATTTCAGCAGATGCTTCGCAATTTGGCCTAGGCTCAGTGCTGTTACAAGAACATGATGATACATGGCAACCAGTAATCTATGCATCAAGAGCACTGACAAGTGCTGAAACAAGGTATGCTCAGATAGAAAAAGAACTTCTAGCGATCACATATGCATGTGAGCGATTTCATCAGTTTGTGTATGGTCAAACATTTACAGTGGAAACTGACCACAAGCCATTGGTAGCTATCATGACTAAATCATTACATGACTGTCCCATGAGAATTCAACAAATGCTTATCAGACTACAGAAATATGATGTATACTTGCTGTACTGTCCCAGCAAATACATGTACATTGCTGAGACACTTTCTCCTGCTGTGGACAAAAGTGAAGGTTCCAAAAGTCTGATGGATGAAGAGATAAAAGCCTATGTTAATTTGATCATAGCTTCTCTACCAGTGTCTCTTGCAAGACAAGAACAGATTAGGAAAGAAACTGAGACAGATGACACAATGAAAGTGTTGAAAGATATCATTCTGAAAGGTTGGCCAGCAGAAAAACATGCGTGCCCGCTGTCTATCCATGATTATTGGATGTACCGCAGTGACCTTACAGTTGTCGATGGTATTATTTACAAAGGCAATAGGTTTGTCATACCTGCACGACTAAGAAAAACTATGCTGTGCAAGATACATGAAGGCCACTTAGGAGAAGAAAAAAGTAAGTGGAGGGCGTGTGAAGTTATGTATTGGCCAAGAATGAACCAAGACAGAGCACAGACTACAGCTACATGTGAATTATGTCTTACGTATAGACCGAAACAACAAGTCGAGCAACTGAGTCCTCATGCAGTGCCAGATAGACCGTACCAGAAAGTGGCGCAGATTTGTTTGATTGTAATGGGAAAATGTACATTGTCATGACTGATTATTACTCCAACTACCCTGAGGTGAAGACACTACATACAACTACCAGTATAGCCGTAATCAATTGCATGAAGTCAATCTTTGCAAGGCATGGTGTTCCTATGGAAGTGTTCACTGACAATGGTCCTCAGTTTTCCAGTGCTGAATTTAGACAATTTGCTGATGAGTGGGAATTTGTCCATACTACGTCAAGTCCCCACTATCAATGCTCAAATGGGTTGGTGGAAAGTTCAGTAAAAACTGTAAAGAGTCTCATTAAAAAAGATCAAGAAGGTAAGAAGATTTCTACAAAAGTCTTTTAATCTACCACAGTACACCGTTACAGAATGGACTTTCTCCTGCACAAATGCTGATGGGAATTAGGATTAGAGCAAATCTCCCGATACATGATGAACTGCTTAATACACATAACTCAGCGTTGGTCAGACTAAGTAAGGAACGTCAACAGGCGAAACAGAAACTGTTCCATCACAGACGAACAAAAAGCTTATCTGATCTAAAATCGGGTGACCAAGTCTGTCTCAGAGATCACGAGAAAGGTATTTGGGTGCAGAAAGTATTGTGCAAGCACAAGTAGCACCAAGATCTTATACTATATGTACAGAACGTGGAACGGAAGTAAGAAGAAATCGGGTGGATTTAAGATCTCAACCTAACCATAATGAAGACAACATGACTGAAGAATACCCTTCATCTGACATGTATGATGATCCTGATAATGGTGAACCAACCACGATTCTAGAAAGGTCCAACATGGTCGATGAAACACAGACTGTGTTTGAAAGGCCCAAAAGGGATATACGCAGACCTGAGAGACTCATTGAAACGTGTTAGATGGTGTTCTTAATATGACGTTGTTAATTGTTGCATTGAAGCGTATAGGGCTTATCTTTAAAGAAAAGAGGATGTAATTGTTATGCACACCAGTGCCTGCAGGAAAGTACTAGTGTCAGAACTGTTATGCACTCCAGTGTCTGCAGGAATGTACTGGTGTTTGAACTGTTATGCAAAACAAATGGACTCACAGACAAACTGGGGAATATGACATAACGTACACAGAAGGTGATAGGGTAACAAAATACACACACAGTGAACAGAGAAGCCCAGAGGCTAAGGAACTGGGTATCTCCCTTGTATTAGAACTGCTCAGATGTAAAAAGCAAGATGTTGTGTTTTAATACGTAGAGAACCCGAAATGCTGTTGCTAAGGGCAACAGCAAAACCCTAAAGGGTTACCAACGGGTGTGGCAGTAAACTCCTTGGTCAGAGATGGAATGATAGACACAAGGAGAGCCTCCACAATCCTGATTCTCACTTGCAGTGCACAGGTTTAAGCTTACTGCCACTAAACTGACCCCTGACACCTAGCACAGTGAGACAGGATTAGACAGGCAAGTGTTAGAATACAGCCGCAAACTTGCTAAGTTCACAGAGTAATAACAGAACCCCAGCAAGCTAAACGACTGACTCCAGTCTTACTGCTAGGTCTGGATTGGCAGAGTGTAATACCAAATCCCCAGGCCTATTTGCAGTAAGCAACAAACAAATACAAAGCTACACAGTACTGGCTAACTTTCATGAACTGACTAACCAACAGAGATTCAGCAGCATCTGCTTACCCTGAAAAGAGGCCTTATAAAGCAGGTGCTGTCCACGCCCCACTCAGACCTCACAGACTGTGAGCACAAAAACCAGCACCGGATCCCCTGCCGTGCACAGAGCCTATAACCACTGCACAGCAAAAGACCCGAACCGGAGTATCAGCTGCGCTCAGGTTACTCCACTAGCACTTGTCTCCCGGTTGCCATGACGACGTGGCAGCACAGGGCAGGAGACCCTAACAGTACCCCCACTCTGACGAGGGGTCAAAGAACCCCTACCACCGGGTTTATCGGGGAACTGCGAGAAGAAAGAGCGTATCAGTCTGGGGGCATGAAGATCACAACTGCGCACCCACGACCGCTCCTCCGGGCCATACCCCTTCCAGTGCACCAAAAATGACAGCCGACCCCGAACCACCTTGGAGTCAAGAATCCTTTCAACAACAAACTCCCTCTGGCCACGTATCAGAAGAGGGGAAGGTCTTCCACTGGAAGAAGGATTACTAATCGCCCGTTTTAAAAGGGAACAATGAAATGTTTTATTGATACCCAAAGAACGGGGCAGATCTAACTGAAATGCCACCTTATTGATAACCCTGGTGATCTTATAAGGGCCGATGAACCGGGGCCCTAACTTATGAGATGGCTGTCTCAACTTCAAATTCTTGGTAGACAACCAGACGAAGTCTCCTAATTTGAAGCTGCAGGGTCTTTTCCGCTTATCAAAAACCCTTTTGGTCACTAATGACACAGACACAAGGGCTTTCTTCACTTTCCGCCAAATACCTCTAAGGACCGAAACCACAGAGGAACCACCAGGCGTGGAGTCCAGGGGGTCAAAAGAATTGGCCTTAGGATGATGCCCATACACACAAAGGAAGGGAGAGATCCCTGTAGCAGAGTGAGCCGCGTTGTTATAGGCAAACTCCGCCATGGACAGATGAGCAACCCAGTCAGTCTGACACTTGGAGACATAACACCTGAGGAACTGCTCCAAGGACTGGTTCACCCTTTCAGTCTGCCCATTAGACTGCGGATGGTAGCCTGACGACAAGCTGACAGAAATCTGGAGATCGGAACAAAATGCCCTCCAGAATTTGGCCACAAACTGGGATCCGCGGTCAGAGACCACATCAAGTGGCAACCCGTGGAGACGCACAACATGCAGCATAAATAATTCAGACAGGCGTCTGGCTGATGGCAGCCCAACCAGTGGAACGAAGTGCGCCATCTTCGAAAACCTGTCAACGACAACCCAGATGGCTGTCATCCCCGAGGATTTGGGCAAGTCCACCACAAAATCCATTGAAATGTGGGTCCATGGCTTAGATGGGATAGAGAGTGGATGTAATGGGCCAACAGGAACCCCTCTAGGAGTCTTATTTCGGGCACAGATGTCACATGCCCGAACCCACTGATCCACATCCTTAGCCACCGAGGGCCACCACACCGCCCTAGATAGCAACTCCCGAGTTCTGGCAATACCCGGGTGACCTGCCGACTTCTTGGCATGGAATTCCAGGAACACTCGCTGTCTTAACCTAGGAGGCACAAACAAAAGACCTACCGGAAGGTCTGGAGGAGCCTGCTCCTGTGCTCTAAGGACTAATGATAAGAGGTCCTGGGTAATGCCCACTTTAATACATGATGGGGAAACAATGGGCAACGGCTCCTCGGTGGTCTCCTGGATTGGAGCAAAACTCCGCGAGAGCGCATCAGCCTTGATGTTTTTTGACCCAGGGCGATATGTTATCAAAAAATTAAAGCGAGCAAAAAACAAAGCCCATCGTGCCTGCCTGGCATTGAGACGCTTCGCTGACTCTAAATATGCCAGATTCTTATGGTCAGTGAGAATTGAGACCACAAACTTAGCCCCCTCAAGCCAGTGTCTCTACTCCTCGAGTGCATCCTTAATAGCCAACAATTCCCGGTTACCCACGTCATAATTCATCTCGGCAGGCGAAAATTTACGGGAAAAGTAAGCACAGGGATGAAGGCGATTATCAGACACTCCCATCTGAGAAAGCACTGCCCCAATACCCATCTCAGAGGCATCCACCTCCACCACAAAAGGACGCTCTGGATCTGGGTGTCGCAGCACCTTGGCCGAAACAAATGCCCTTTTGAGACGGGCAAAAGCCGCTTTAGCCTCACAAGACCAGTGAGCAACATCCGCCCCTTTCTTAGTGAGTGCCACCAAGGGCGCCACTATAGACGAAAATCCAGCGATAAATCGTCTATAAAAATTTGCAAAGCCCAGGAAACGCTGAAGCGCCTTCAAACTAGTGGGCTGCACCCAATCCAGGACTGCCTGTACCTTGGAACCCTCCATTTGGAAACCTTCTGGGGAGATAATATATCCTAGAAATGCGATTTGCTGAACTTCAAATTCGCACTTCTCCAGCTTCGCCCCAAGCCGGTGGTCTCTGAGTTTCTGGAGGACTAAGCGTACATGCTTCTGATGTTCCTCCAGGGAATGGGAGAAGATTAGGATGTCATCTAAGTATACAACTAAGAATCTATCCAAATATTCCCTGAGCACATCATTCATGAAATCCTGGAAGACTGCCGGGGCATTACAGAGCCCAAAAGGCATCACCAAATATTCATAATGCCCTGAGTGGGTATTAAAGGCAGTCTTCCATTCATCCCCCTCTCTTATTCGGATTAGATTGACCTACGCGGTGCGTACAATCTTAGAAAAAATGGTGGCAGTACGAAGCTGGTCAAACAAGACCGAAATGAGAGGCAGTGGGTATGAGTTTTTAATCGTGATACGGTTCAATTCCCTGAAGTCGATGCAGGGTCGCAACGAACCGTCCTTTTTACCCACGAAGAAGAACCCCGACCCAACTGGAGACTGTGAAGGTCTGATAAATCCCTTAGCCAAGTTCTCCTGAATGTACTCTGCCATAGCCTGAGTCTCAGGACGTGACAGGGAGTACAACCTGCTCTTGGGAAGCTTAGCATTTGGCAACAAATCAATGGCACAGTCATAGGGGCGATGGGGAGGTAGTACCTCTGCAACTTTTTTGGAGAACACGTCCGCAAAATCTGCATAACACCCTGGCAATCTTAGCTGCGAGAGCCTGACTGGAAGGCTCAAGCAACTCCTGAAACAATCAGTACCCCAACTAAGAATCTCCCCAGAGACCCAGTCAAATTGAGGATTGTGGGCCCTTAACCAGGGTAACCCCAACACCAATGGGGCAAAAGTACAGACAGTCACATAAAAGGACAATTTTTCAGAGTGTGTGGCTCCAATAAACAAAGAAATCTGGCTAGTGCAAGAGGTAATTTTACCTTGGGATAATGGTTCCCCGTTTAACCCACAAATCTCAATTTCCGATGCCAAGGGTACTAAGGGAACAGAGTGTTTTAGGGCGAATTGGCGGTCCATAAAAACCCCGTCGGCCCCACTGTCCACAAAGGCCTCAGTCTTGACAGTTTGACCGAGGATCTTCAAGGTCACCGGAATGATAAAAGTCTTCTTGGGAAATTTGACTTCTGGCCTGACAGGATATTTCCCATCACCCTCAGGCCCTGAAGTTTTCCGGCTTTTCTGGGCATGATACTACCACATGACCTTTATTCCCACAGTACAAACACAACCCCTGCTGTCTCCTCCGCGTCTTCTCACGCGAGGAGAGGCGGGTAGCCCCAATCTGCATAGGCTCCTCAGAAAATTCCTCAGAGTCTGAGGTTCCCTTGGGAAGGAAGGAAATCTCAGTCTCCCTTTCAAGCCTACGCTCTCTCAGCCGTCTATCCACCCGGATGGATAACTGCATGAGCTGATCCAAGCTATCAGGCAAGGGATATTGTACCAGTTGGTCCTTTATCTGGTTAGAAAGACCTCTTCGGTACTGGTGTCTCAGGGCTGGGTCATTCCACTGGGTATCATGGGCCAACCTCCGAAACTCCGTACAGTAAACCTCAACTGGCCTTCGCCCTTGCTTAAGGATCGAAATCTGAGCCTCGGCTGAGGCCGTCTTGTCAGGGTCATCATACAACATGCCCAGTGCCGTAAAAAAAGCATCAACACTTTTAAGCGACGGACAGTCAGGCTGCAACCCATATGCCCAGACCTGTGGGTCTCCTTGTAGCAAGGAAATCACTATGCCCACCCGCTGAATCTCCGACCCAGAAGACTGAGGCCTAAGCCGGAAGTATAGCTTGCAGCTCTCCTTGAAACAAAAGAACTGCGAGCGATCTCCAGAAAAACGATCCGGGAGATTTACTTTCGGCTCCTTAACCCCTGCAGGTGCTGCTGCTGCGGGAGCTCCGCCAGCAGCCTGGGAGGTGTGCATTTTAATGGACAAATCATTAAATTGTCGAGTCAGGACCTGCACCTGATCGACCACCTGTTGCAACGTATTTTGAGGGGTATGCTCCATATTCCCACAAAATTTCAACAGGAGTATTGGGCTGCTGAATATGTTGTGCACACCAGTGCCTGCAGGAAAGTACTAGTGTCAGAACTGTTATGCACTCCAGTGTCTGCAGGAATGTACTGGTGTTTGAACTGTTATGCAAAACAAATGGACTCACAGACAAACTGGGGAATATGACATAACGTACACAGAAGGTGATAGGGTAACAAAATACACACACAGTGAACAGAGAAGCCCAGAGGCTAAGGAACTGGGTATCTCCCTTGTATTAGAACTGCTCAGATGTAAAAAGCAAGATGTTGTGTTTTAATACGTAGAGAACCCGAAATGCTGTTGCTAAGGGCAACAGCAAAACCCTAAAGGGTTACCAACGGGTGTGGCAGTAAACTCCTTGGTCAGAGATGGAATGATAGACACAAGGAGAGCCTCCACAATCCTGATTCTCACTTGCAGTGCACAGGTTTAAGCTTACTGCCACTAAACTGACCCCTGACACCTAGCACAGTGAGACAGGATTAGACAGGCAAGTGTTAGAATACAGCCGCAAACTTGCTAAGTTCACAGAGTAATAACAGAACCCCAGCAAGCTAAACGACTGACTCCAGTCTTACTGCTAGGTCTGGATTGGCAGAGTGTAATACCAAATCCCCAGGCCTATTTGCAGTAAGCAACAAACAAATACAAAGCTACACAGTACTGGCTAACTTTCATGAACTGACTAACCAACAGAGATTCAGCAGCATCTGCTTACCCTGAAAAGAGGCCTTATAAAGCAGGTGCTGTCCACGCCCCACTCAGACCTCACAGACTGTGAGCACAAAAACCAGCACCGGATCCCCTGCCGTGCACAGAGCCTATAACCACTGCACAGCAAAAGACCCGAACGGGAGTATCAGCTGCGCTCAGGTTACTCCACTAGCACTTGTCTCCCGGTTGCCATGACGACGTGGCAGCACAGGGCAGGAGACCCTAACAGTAATGTTAGTGTATTAGAATGCTTAATATTTGTAAACACTCCCTTACTAATCTGTGTAAGCCTGAATCTTCAGTGATGGTCCCTAGGACCAGGGGGATGCTGGGAAGTGGGTGGTCCAGTGTGCAGTGTGTCTGGAGTTGGTGATGGAATAAACAGCACAGCAGTGAACTAACATGTCTCTGTATCCTTTAGAGATGAGCGCCGGAAATTTTTCGGGTTTTGTGTTTTGGTTTTGGGTTCGGTTCCGCGGCCGTGTTTTGGGTTCGACCGCGTTTTGGCAAAACCTCACCGAATTTTTTTTGTCGGATTCGGGTGTGTTTTGGATTCGGGTGTTTTTTTCCAAAAAACCTAAAAAACAGCTTAAATCATAGAATTTGGCGGTCATTTTGATCCCAAAGTATTATTAACCTCAAAAACCATAATTTCCACTCATTTTCAGTCTATTCTGAATACCTCACACCTCACAATATTATTTTTAGTCCTAAAATTTGCACCGAGGTCGCTGTGTGAGTAAGATAAGCGACCCTAGTGGCCGACACAAACACCGGGCCCATCTAGGAGTGGCACTGCAGTGTCACGCAGGATGGCCCTTCCAAAAAACCCTCCCCAAACAGCACATGACGCAAAGAAAAAAAGAGGCGCAATGAGGTAGCTGTGTGAGTAAGATTAGCGACCCTAGTGGCCGACACAAACACCGGGCCCATCTAGGAGTGGCACTGCAGTGTCACGCAGGATGTCCCTTCCAAAAAACCCTCCCCAAACAGCACATGACGCAAAGAAAAAAAGAGGCGCAATGAGGTAGCTGTGTGAGTAAGATGAGCGACCCTAGTGGCCGACACAAACACCGGGCCCATCTAGGAGTGGCACTGCAGTGTCACGCAGTATGTCCCTTCCAAAAAACCCTCCCCAAACAGCACATGACGCAAAGAAAAAAAGAGGCGCAATGAGGTAGCTGTGTGAGTAAGATAAGCGACCCTAGTGGCCGACACAAACACCGGGCCCATCTAGGAGTGGCACTGCAGTGTCACGCAGGATGTCCCTTCCAAAAAACCCTCCCCAAACAGCACATGACGCAAAGAAAAAGAAAAGAAAAAAGGAGGTGCAAGATGGAATTGTCCTTGGGCCCTCCCACCCACCCTTATGTTGTATAAACAAAACAGGACATGCACACTTTAACCAACCCATCATTTCAGTGACAGGGTCTGCCACACGACTGTGACTGATATGACGGGTTGGTTTGGACCCCCCCCCAAAAAAGAAGCAATTAATCTCTCCTTGCACAAACTGGCTCTACAGAGGCAAGATGTCCACCTCATCATCACCCTCCGATATATCACCGTGTACATCCCCCTCCTCACAGATTATCAATTCGTCCCCACTGGAATCCACCATCTCAGCTCCCTGTGTACTTTGTGGAGGCAATTGCTGCTGGTCAATGTCTCCGCGGAGGAATTGATTATAATTCATTTTAATGAACATCATCTTCTCCACATTTTCTGGATGTAACCTCGTACGCCGATTGCTGACAAGGTGAGCGGCGGCACTAAACACTCTTTCGGAGTACACACTTGTGGGAGGGCAACTTAGGTAGAATAAAGCCAGTTTGTGCAAGGGCCTCCAAATTGCCTCTTTTTCCTGCCAGTATAAGTACGGACTGTGTGACGTGCCTACTTGGATGCGGTCACTCATATAATCCTCCACCATTCTATCAATGTTGAGAGAATCATATGCAGTGACAGTAGACGACATGTCCGTAATCGTTGTCAGGTCCTTCAGTCCGGACCAGATGTCAGCATCAGCAGTCGCTCCAGACTGCCCTGCATCACCGCCAGTGGGTGGGCTCGGAATTCTGAGCCTTTTCCTCGCACCCCCAGTTGCGGGAGAATGTGAAGGAGGAGATGTTGACAGGTCGCGTTCCGCTTGACTTGACAATTTTGTCACCAGCAGGTCTTTCAACCCCAGCAGACTTGTGTCTGCCGGAAAGAGAGATCCAAGGTAGGCTTTAAATCTAGGATCGAGCACGGTGGCCAAAATGTAGTGCTCTGATTTCAACAGATTGACCACCCGTGAATCCTTGTTAAGCGAATTAAGGGCTCCATCCACAAGTCCCACATGCCTAGCGGAATCGCTCCGTGTTAGCTCCTCCTTCAATGTCTCCAGCTTTTTCTGCAAAAGCCTGATGAGGGGAATGACCTGACTCAGGCTGGCAGTGTCTGAACTGACTTCACGTGTGGCAAGTTCAAAGGGCATCAGAACCTTGCACAACGTTGAAATCATTCTCCACTGCGCTTGAGACAGGTGCATTCCACCTACTATATCGTGCTCAATTGTATAGGCTTGAATGGCCTTTTGCTGCTCCTCCAACCTCTGAAGCATATAGAGGGTTGAATTCCACCCCGTTACCACTTCTTGCTTCAGATGATGGCAGGGCAGGTTCAGTAGTTTTTGGTGGTGCTCCAGTCTTCTGTACGTGGTGCCTGTACGCCGAAAGTGTCCCGCAATTCTTCTGGCCACCGACAGCATCTCTTGCACGCCCCTGTCGTTTTTTTAAAAATTCTGCACCACCAAATTCAAGGTATGTGCAAAACATGGGACGTGCTGGAATTTGCCCATATTTAATGCACACACAATATTGCTGGCGTTGTCCGATGCCACAAATCCACAGGAGAGTCCAATTGGGGTAAGCCATTCCGCGATGATCTTCCTCAGTTGCCGTAAGAGGTTTTCAGCTGTGTGCGTATTCTGGAAAGCGGTGATACAAAGCGTAGCCTGCCTAGGAAAGAGTTGGCGTTTGCGAGATGCTGCTACTGGTGCCGCCGCTGCTGTTCTTGCGGCGGGAGTCCATACATCTACCCAGTGGGCTGTCACAGTCATATAGTCCTCAGTCTGCCCTGCTCCACTTGTCCACATGTCCGTGGTTAAGTGGACATTGGGTACAACTGCATTTTTTAGGACACTGGTGAGTCTTTTTCTGACGTCCGTGTACATTCTCGGTATCGCCTGCCTAGAGAAGTGGAACCTAGATGGTATTTGGTAACGGGGGCACACTGCCTCAATAAATTGTCTAGTTCCCTGTGAACTAACGGCGGATACCGGACGCACGTCTAACACCAACATAGTTGTCAAGGCCTCAGTTATCCGCTTTGCAGCAGGATGACTGCTGTGATATTTCATCTTCCTCGCAAAGGACTGTTGAACAGTCAATTGCTTACTGGAAGTAGTACAAGTGGGCTTACGACTTCCCCTCTGGGATGACCATCGACTCCCAGCAGCAACAACAGCAGCGCCAGCAGCAGTAGGCGTTACACGCAAGGATGCATCGGAGAAATCCCAGGCAGGAGAGGACTCGTCAGAATTGCCAGTGACATTGCCTGCAGGACTATTGGCATTCCTGGGGAAGGAGGAAATTGACACTGAGGGAGTTGGTGGGGTGGTTTGCGTGAGCTTGGTTACAAGAGGAAGGGATTTACTGGTCAGTGGACTGCTTCCGCTGTCACCCAAAGTTTTTGAACTTGTCACTGACTTATTATGAATGCGCTGCAGGTGACGTATAAGGGAGGATGTTCCGAGGTGGTTAACGTCCTTACCCCTACTTATTACAGCTTGACAAAGGGAACACACGGCTTGACACCTGTTGTCCGCATTTCTGGTGAAATACTTCCACACCGAAGAGCTGATTTTTTTGGTATTTTCACCAGGCATGTCAACGGCCATATTCCTACCACGGACAACAGGTGTCTCCCCGGGTGCCTGACTTAAACAAACCACCTCACCATCAGAATCCTCCTGGTCAATTTCCTCCCCAGCGCCAGCAACACCCATATCCTCCTCATCCTGGTGTACTTCAACACTGACATCTTCAATCTGACTATCAGGAACTGGACTGCGGGTGCTCCTTCCATCACTTGCAGGGGGCGTGCAAATGGTGGAAGGCGCATGCTCTTCACGTCCAGTGTTGGGAAGGTCAGGCATCGCAACCGACACAATTGGAGTCGGACTCTCCTTGTGGATTTGGGATTTCGAAGAACGCACAGTTCTTTGCGGTGCTACTGCTTTTGCCAGCTTTAGTCTTTTCATTTTTCTAGCGAGAGGCTGAGTGCTTCCATCCTCATGTGAAGCTGAACCACTAGCCATGAACATAGGCCAGGGCCTCAGCCGTTCCTTGCCACTCCGTGTGGTAAATGGCATATTGGCAAGTTTACGCTTCTCCTCCGACAATTTTATTTTAGGTTTTGGAGTCCTTTTTTTACTGATATTTGGTGTTTTGGATTTGACATGCTCTGTACTATGACATTGGGCATCGGCCTTGGCAGACGACGTTGCTGGCATTTCATCGTCTCGGCCATGACTAGTGGCAGCAGCTTCAGCACGAGGTGGAAGTGGATCTTGATCTTTCCCTAATTTTGGAACCTCAACATTTTTGTTCTCCATATTTTAATAGGCACAACTAAAAGGCACCTCAGGTAAACAATGGAGATGGATGGATTGGATACTAGTATACAATTATGGACGGGCTGCCGAGTGCCGACACAGAGGTAGCCACAGCCGTGAACTACCGCACTGTACTGTGTCTGCTGCTAATATATAGACTGGTTGATAAAGAGATAGTATACTCGTAACTAGTATGTATGTATAAAGAAAGAAAAAAAAAACCACGGTTAGGTGGTATATACAATTATGGACGGGCTGCCGAGTGCCGACACAGAGGTAGCCACAGCCGTGAACTACCGCACTGTACTGTGTCTGCTGCTAATATAGACTGGTTGATAAAGAGATAGTATACTCGTAACTAGTATGTATGTATAAAGAAAGAAAAAAAAACCACGGTTAGGTGGTATATACAATTATGGACGGGCTGCCGAGTGCCGACACAGAGGTAGCCACAGCCGTGAACTACCGCACTGTACTGTGTCTGCTGCTAATATAGACTGGTTGATAAAGAGATAGTATACTACTAATATTATATATACTGGTGGTCAGGTCACTGGTCACTAGTCACACTGGCAGTGGCACTCCTGCAGCAAAAGTGTGCACTGTTTAATTTTAATATAATATTATGTACTCCTGGCTCCTGCTATAACCTATAACTGGCACTGCAGTGCTCCCCAGTCTCCCCCACAATTATAAGCTGTGTGAGCTGAGCACAGTCAGATATATATATACATTGATGCAGCACACTGGGCTGAGCAGTGCACACAGATATGGTATGTGACTGAGTCACTGTGTGTATCGTTTTTTTCAGGCAGAGAACGGATATATTAAATAAAACAAACAACTGCACTGTCTGGTGGTCACTGTGGTCGTCAGTCACTAAACTCTGCACTCTCTTCTACAGTATCACAGCCTCAGGTCAATCTCTCTCTCTCTCTCTCAACCCTAATCTAAATGGAGAGGACGCCAGCCACGTCCTCTCCCTATCAATCTCAATGCACGTGTGAAAATGGCGGCGACGCGCGGCTCCTTATATAGAATCCGAGTCTCGCGATAGAATCCGAGCCTCGCGAGAATCCGACAGCGTCATGATGACGTTCGGGCGCGCTCGGGTTAACCGAGCAAGGCGGGAAGATCCGAGTCGCTCGGACCCGTGAAAAAAAACATGAAGTTCGGGCGGGTTCGGATTTAGAGAAACCGAACCCGCTCATCTCTAGTATCCTTATGACTGGATTTACAAACATATGAACAAAACACCTTCCAGAAGGACAACCATCTCTGCAGCAATCCACCAATCTGGCCTGTATGGTAGAGTGGCCAGACGGAAGCCACTCCTTAGTAAAAAGCACATGCCAGCCTGCCTGGAGTTTGCCAAAATGCACCTGAAGGACTTTCAGACCATTAGAAACAAAATTGTCTGGTCTGATGAGACAAAGATTGGACTCTTTGGCGTGAATGCCAGGCGTCATGTTTGGAGGAAACCAGGGACCGCTCATCACCAGGCCAATACCATCCCTACAGTGAAGCATGGTGGTGGCAGCATCATGCTGTGGGGATGTTTTTCAGCGGCAGGAACTGGAGACTAGTCAGAATAGAGGGAAAAAACAAGGGCGTGAGACCACGGTGTAGTGCGCTAAAAAGAGAACAATATGCAGCCAGATATGTAATACCAACAATTGGAGGATTCCTCCAACCCCCACCACAAATATGTTCAAAGAAACAAAATGAGTATAACTTATCCGGCGCTGTTGTTTTAAATGCAGATTTATGAACGTAATTCTGGTTTGGCTTTCCCTTAGGGCAATGTCCAATAGTTCAGACGGATTATGGAAAGGAAAGAAGTAATATAGTGAAGTACAGTTTCATATACTTTTAATGACTTAAAAACACAAATGACTCTAGCTCCACACAATGCATATACAGCAATCTGTCCAGCGCAGGTATAGTGAATGTAATTACCAGAGTCCTTTGAACTGAGCAAACAGTTCAAATCAGCATATACAGAGTGAGTCCCGGGCACCCTTGATGTTAGGCAATGCTGCAATGGATACTCCGGTGTCACAGTCACACATCCGTCCTGGGCGTTCTTTGCTGTCACCTCCAACGCGTTTCCACCCCCTGCACTGGGGTCTTTTTCAAGGAGTTTGTGTATGGAGCTTCCAAAACCGTGAATATTTAAACGTCCTCTGACCAATCAGCGCTCTCAAATAACAGCTGATCTCTATTACAATCATTCCCTAATTGTCCCACGATCAGCTGTACCTGTAGCGCGTTTCCATGGTGACATGACGTCACTTCCGGTTGCTATCTGTAATGCACTACGTTTCCCATAATGCTCCCCCAGTCTATTGCGGCCGTCAGTGTGTTACTGCGGTAACGTGGTCTTACTTCCGCCGACGGACTAAAAGGACACTACATCTCCCATGATGCTCAGTGTAGTGTATGTCCGTTTCTATGGTGATCTATCACGTCACTTCCGCTCCGCGGCTCCCTCATTCAATGCTGAATGTTCTGTCCATTGTCCTGGGAGCCGTGGTGATTGACTTTTAACAATGTGGACTGATGATCCTAAATGTTATATAATAAAATGCACAGTATATAAGAGGGTAATATTGATGAATAAAAACGTATATTTAAAATGCACAAAAAAACACATTAAAGACACATTAAAAAACACTCCCCATGGAGACCCAATGCTGCAATGCAATCTATAATGTAAAGTGACAATGCTTGTGACAAAGTGCAAGTGCTGCATAGTGCTAATATCAGAAAAAAGGGGGGACAAGGAAGACATGTTCTAATAATTCCTCACAATAATTTAAAATATTAATAAAAACCATTTGATTTCAAAATCTGAATTGAGGCCCCCAGGCTTTAGAGTCCCCAACTCAAAAATGAATTTCATTTCAGCCTTCGCTAATTGTGCCGCCAGATCCCTTTGTCTACGGTGGCCTTGTACATGTTTTAAACCAAAAAATCTCCTGATTTCAGACGTTTTACTATTATGTTTTAGTCTGAAATGTTCTAGGCGAGCATCTCCGGAATGTAAAGAAGGGCTTACAAACCCACGCCCTGTCTGAACATTTCAGACTAAAACATAGAAACGGACATACACTACACTGAGCATCATGGGAGATGTAGTGTCCTTTTAGTCCGTCGGCGGAAGTAAGACCACGTTACCGCAGTAACACACTGACGGCCGCAATAGACTGGGGGAGCATTATGGGAAACATAGTGCATTACAGATAGCAACCGGAAGTGACGTCATGTCACCATGGAAACGCGCTACAGGTACAGCTGATCGTGGGACAATTAGGGTATGATTGTAATAGAGATCAGCTGTTATTTGAGAGCGCTGATTGGACAGAGGACGTTTAAATATTCATGGTTTTGGAAGCTCCATACACAAACTCCTTGAAAAAGACCCCAGTGCAGGGGGTGGAAACGCATTGGAGGTGACAGCAAAGAACGCCCAGGACGGATGTGTGACTGTGACACCGGAGTATCCATTGCAGCATTGCCTAACATCAAGGGTGCCCGGGACTCACTCTGTATATGCTGATTTGAACTGTTTGCTCAGTTCAAAGGACTCTGGTAATTACATTCACTATACCTGTGCTGGACAGATTGCTGTATATGCATTGTGTGGAGCTAGAGTCATTTGTGTTTTTAAGTCATTAAGAGTATATGAAACTGTACTTCACTATATTACTTCTTTCCTTTCCATATACCGTCTGAACTATTGGACATTGCCCTAAGGGAAAGCCAAACCAGAATTACGTTCATAAATCTGCATTTAAAACAACAGCGCCGGATAAGTTATACTCATTTTGTTTCTTAGAATAGAGGGAAAGCTGAATGCAGCAATGTATAGAGACATTCTGGATGAAAACTTGTTCCAGAGTGCTCTTGACCTCAGACTGGGGCGACGGTTCATCTTTCAGCAGGACAACGATCTTAAGCACACAGCCACAATATCAAAGGAGTGGCTTCAGGACAACTCTGTAAATGTCCTTGAGTGGCCAGTCAGAGTCCATACTTGAATCCGATTGAACATCTCTTGAGAGATCTGAAAATGGCTGTGCACTAACGCTTCCCATCCAATCTGATGGAGCTTGAGAGGTACTGCAAAGAGGAATGGGCGAAAGTGTCTAAAGATAGGTGTGCCAAGCTTGTGGCATCACATTCAAAAAGACTTGAAGGCTGCAACTGCTGCCAAAGGTGCATCAACAAAGTATTGAGCAAAGGCTTTGAATTCTAATGTACATGTGATTTCTTAGTTTTTTGTTTTTGATAAATTTTCAAAAACCTCAAAAAAACTATTTTCACGTTGTCATTATGGGGTATTGTATGTAGAGTTTTGAGGGATTTTTTTTATGTATTCCATTTTGGAATAAGGCTGTAACATAACAAAATGTGGAAATAGTGAATGTGAATACTTTCCGGATGCACTATATATATATACATATATATATATATATGTATATATAAAAACAACATACGGACAGCACTCCTCGTTCCTGAGACCCAATATAGCATAAGAACGGCGGCACTCAAATAAATCAGTCAGAGGACAGCAAGCTGATGATCATCGTTTCGAGATTTTAATCTCATTGCCAGGATACTGACGAAGAGATTAAAATCTCGAAACGTTGATCATCAGCTTTCTGTCTTCTGACTGATTTATTTGAGTGCTGCCGTTCATATGCTATATATATTAAAGTGCAACAGAATTTGCTGCGCTATATGAGAAACTGTTAATAAATATATATATATATATATTTATACACATATATAAATATGTATATCTCTCCTTCCTACCACACACCCCACAGTCTGTCTCCCCCCAATGACTCTATGCTGCATTCCCAGCTCCCCCACCCCATCTCAAAGCCTTGTATCCCCTCACAAATCCACTCTTACCTGGGAAAAGACTCACCTGCGCTGCACTCCCCAGTATGCAGACCTGAACACCACGCAGCAGGCTACCATGAGGCCCTCACACAGGAATCCTGGCCAGTGGAGCTGCTGCCATGTCCTGTAACTGCCTGCAACAGAGCTGGACCCAGAAGAGAGGGCGCACACTCGCACTGCACAGTTGAGAGAGGCTCCTGTCACTCTGAGGCTGCGCCCTCAACACCTACAGCTCACTGCCCTATTTGGACAAGACGGCTCACATACCTGCCGGACACTAAGTGGCGTATCCTTGGGGCCCCTCTGACGCTTGGGGCCCGGTACAGGTGTCCCCCCTATCACTGGCCCTGCGGACTGGCAGATATTTGTTCACAGCCCCTCTGCCCTGCTGTGATTATGAATATTATTTTAGAATGCATTGAACGATAAGTTGATGAGGACATGAAAGGTTACAAACCATTTTGTTCACATACACTATTTACAAAAAGCAACAGGGTATCTGTTTCCTGTCATCTCCATCATACAAGTGCAGGCCAGGAGCCCAATTACAGAGTGATATCTAATCGATACACACCTCATTCCTAGAGCAGGAAGCCAAGGAGTGGGCTCCTGGGAGCCAGAGTTCAAATTACTCTGCTGTCAGTTCTAGATAGCAGCTAATGATAGAATATACTTTGGGAATGAGAGGGTGGGGCCACGGCTCTTAAAGTGGAAGTGTCGCTCTCAGTGACTTTGGCCCCCGTGACGTAGCTGATTCCTCTGCTTGTGGATTAAGCTGAACAGGTGAGTTAACCTTGCTCATGATTGAAGTCCTAACTTGTACTAGGGAAAAATCATTATTTTTCAAGATAAAAAGTGACAGAACTTTCACCAAATACCCTTTATATAGGGTGTGTACAAAGTAACATTTACAGTAACTTTGTGATTTACCCGTATTTGCCGGCGTATAAGACGACTGGGCGTATAAGACGACCCCCAACATTTCCACTCAAAATATAGAGTTTGTTATATACTGGCCGTATAAGACTACCCCCTTCCACACACCAAATAAAACGTAAAAGAACATCAGATTTGTGACATACTGTATATTATGACCTGATAAGAGATTTGGATAGGGAGTATTTATCAAGGTATGCATAAGAAGGGGGGAGGGGGCGAGGAGAAAGTTGTAAAATGTATAAAAGTATACCCCTGTGTGCATTTAGTGTTACCGGTTTCACATGAGTGCCATTAGTATTAGTATTAGTGCCATTACAGTACCTGTCATTGTCACCATTGTACGGCCACAACGTGACTGCAGCGCCTCCGGCCAGTCCCTGCTTCTCCCTGTAATTGGCACTAGTGACCCGCCGCGGCCGCACTGGATATCGCGCGATACTGGATGGTGAGTAGAATGAGGTGGGCGGGCATCGGGAGGCCACTATGGGCACCGGGCGAGTATCGGAAGGCCACTATGGCAGCTATGTCTATCCCAACTGAAGTGCACCCGGCGTATAAGACAACCCCCCCACTTGGAGGCATGTTTTTCAGGGCAAAAAAGTAGTCTTATACGCCAGCAAATACTGTAGTTTATTTAAAAAATAATACACTTTTTTGTTTATAATTATGGGGGGTCATTCCGAGTTGTTCGTTCGTTGCCGATTTTCGCAACGGAGCGATTAAGGCAAAAATGCGCATGCGCATGGTACGCAGTGCGCATGCGCTAAGTATTTTAGCACAAAACTTAGTAGATTTACTCACGTCCGAACAAAGAATATTCATCGTTGAAGTGATCGGAGTGTGATTGACAGGAAGTGGGTGTTTCTGGGCGGAAACTGACCGTTTTCAGGGTGTGTGCGGAAAAACGTAGGCGTGTCAGGGAAAAACGCGGGAGTGTCTGGAGAAACGGGGGAGTGGCTGGTCGAACGCAGGGCGTGTGTGTGACGTCAAACCAGGAACGAAACGGGCTGAACTGATCGCAGTGTAGGAGTAAGTCTCGAGCTACTCAGAAACTGCTAAGAATTTTCTATTCGCAATTCTGCTAATCTTTCGTTTGCTATTCTGCTATGCTAAGATATACTCCCAGAGGGCGGCGGCCTAGTGTGTGCAATGCTGCTAAAAGCAGCTAGCGAGCGAACAACTCGGAATGATGGCCTATGGGGGTAATTCCAAGTTGATCGCAGCAGGAATTTTGTTAGCAGTTGGGCAAAACCATGTGCACTGCAGGGGAGGCAGATATAACATGTGCAGAAAGAGTTAGATTTGGGTGGGTTATTTTGTTTCTGTGCAGGGTAAATACTGGCTGCTTTATTTTTACACTGCAAATTAGGTTGCAGCTTGAACACACCACACCCAAATCTAACTCTCTCTGCACATGTTAAATCTGCCTCCCCTGCAGTGCACATGGTTTTGCCCAACTGCTAACAAAATTCCCCCGGCGATCAACTTGGAATGACCCCCTATGTACGCTGTGTTTTAAGGTGAGAAGTGAACAAAGATTCTCATGTTCAGATTTTGGCTGCGAAATAAAGGCTCGGTAGAGCCTGTTCCTACTTTATACTGAAGGAAGATCATCTTATTAGATCCCAAGTACTCTAGGTGACTATTACGTAAACATAAGAGATACTGCTTATTAGTCACAGATCGCTAACACATACTATTAAAATGTAATTGAAGACGACATAGAGGCACACAGCTGACAAAACAAGATTAATACTTTCTTAAAGCACATTTTTTGTTCTCTACACGTTCTACAAACTGTGAGGGAGATTTATCATAACCTGCAGAGAGAAAAAGCGGAGAGAGATAAAGTACCAACTAACCAGCTCATAACGCTGGGTACACATTAGAAAGATGGGGATCGCCGTCGATGGAACAACTAATGTAACGATAAATCGGTCGCCTGTACACACAGAACTAATAGAGCATAATATAGTTGGCAGAATGGATGGTGTCTATAATCATATCCTCCAGAAGATAAAAACTCTGATTGATTTGCTCCAATCCAGCCCCGATCCACACAGGAATGGCAACTTTAGATGAAACACTGCCCTATTGTATGTAATCTCTGTCACTTTGATGTCTGTGAATCGTCACAAAATTGTAACCATTGGGAAGTATGCACAGGGCCGGAACCAGGGGTGTGCGAGTAGTGCCTTCTAATAGAGCACATTGCTCAGGACAGGGGCGTATTAAGAGAGGCGTGGGCTCTGTCCGGGCCCCCTCCTCTCTATTACTCAGTGCAGCTACAGAATATTGACTCTGAGCACTAGGTGGTGTGCAGGGCTCAATTGATTCTTCCTACTGTACATGTACAAAATGCAGGGAATATGGCCAACGCACTGTTTTACCGGTGATTTCTGCAGTGCTGCCACCGACATGGGCCTCCTGAGAGGTAAGTATTGAAAAAATGGGTGCAGGGTGTGCGATGTGGGGCGTCCTGGACCCAGCGGCCCTTGTGCACCACACACACTGAACCTAGTATAGATCCGCCACTGGCTCTTGGGGTTGCATGCGCTGCCCCACGGTCCTGCATCTGGTTAGCATGGTGCCTGGATCGTTGCTGCAGTGCCACCTGAAGAGTCCTTTGGACGTAAAGCTCTGTTACGGTGCTGGGTATTTATATTCTTAATGGTTCAGTTCTTCATTTTTATTAATGGGAATTTTTTCTTAACAGAGCAATAATGACAACTATGTATACGTTACCTGATAGTCTGGCGTTTAGAGTACGCAAAAAGGCAGATAATGGCATTTTGTTTTTGTGAAAGAGTCATGTAGCCCCTGAACTGTACTGACCCCCTTCATTTTATTAAACAGAATGGTGTTACTGTGACATGTCAGAAAATTGTTAAAGATTTTTTGCCAAATGAAAACTATGGGCCTAATTAAGATCTGATCGCTTCTGTGCGTTTTCGCCCAGCGGTTGATCAGATCTGAACTGCGCATGCATATGCACCGCAATGCACAGGTGCGTTGGACGGCTACAAAGGGGCATAAGCGGTCAGCGACAGGATGGTGTGAAGAATTCATTTGCACGGGTGTTCGCAAGGAGATCGACAGGAAGAGGCCATTTTTGGGTGGCAACTGACTGTTTTCAGGGATTGTCCAGAAAAACGCAGGCGGGCTCAAGCGTTTTGAGGGAGGGTGTCTGACGTCAGTTTCGGCCCCGATCAGCAGGATTCCGTCGCACTGGAAAAGAAAGTCTTGGGCTGCTCAGAGACTGCACAAAATCAGTTTGTGCAGCTCTGCTCTGTGGTGCAAGTATGCGGGTACGCTTGGGTATGGAGTACCCTTAAGAATATGGCAGCGGGTACTCATTACCACCTGCCACACACTTTGCACCCATGATCGTCATTACCACAATTATAATGCACCACTATGTAACAAGACCATGGTGCTTGGCAGCATGACAGTGCCTCTCAGTTTGTCAGGGTTACTGGGAGCGCAACGGTGATGTCATAGCGCCACAGCACACTTCCTCCTCTGGCGGCTGTGGCTGGTGTGAAGAGAGGAGCCTGATTGCACTTTCCCACAGCGTCTCTTGCTGGGAGCATTCATTTCTAATATAATGTGGACACTACTATATATGTCTATTATTATGGGGGTATTACTACATATTTATATTGTAATGTGGACGCTACAATATATTTCTATTATACCAGGGGCACTACTACACTATATATTCCTTTTATAATGGAGACATTATTATATATTGTTATTACATTGGGGGCATTACTATATATATTTAACTATATATATTTATTATACTGGGGGCATTACTATATATTTCTATTATACTGGGGGTATCACTATATATTTCTATTATACTGGAGGTAGTACTATATATTTCTAGCTGTGCCTCCAGAGTGCAAAGAAAAGGGGCTTTGTAGTGTCGCCACGCCACTAGTGTCATGTAGCCACTCCCACTTGTGGCATGTGGCCACGCCCCCTCACAACACATGCCCATTTTCGGCACTCAGTACCACTAAGAAAACATTTCTACTTGCACCACTGGCTCTAATACACTTGCGATCGCACACTTGCACAGCGAAAATACACCCCCCTGTAGGCGGCTACCAGAGCCGTAACTAGACTTTTTGGTGCCCTGTGCCAGAGAGAGAATTGGCGGGCATGACAATATTGATCCCAGAGAAAGCCCATGCTATGATACACCTTCCCACATTTTTATATTTGTATAATATAATACACACACATTTATAGACCACTGCAAGAAAATGGATTTGGACACAAATCCTTTTTATACCACATTAATGCACTTTACTTGAGCGCTTGTCGTTATTCAGTTACAATACCCTTTATTACATGACATAGTTCAATATACTGCCCCACCCAGGATTTAAACCTTCTTTATAACCTGTTGAATTCTAATCAAACACCCTACTCAGAAGAAATCTTTAGTGGAGTTCATGAATGTTGTATAGGTACTGTATTAGTGACAGAAGTGGTGGGGGTAGGAGACAGGGGCGGTCAGGAGATGCTGGGCTTCAAAAAGGGGGGAAGCAGCAAGGGAAAGTAATTAAAACAGGTAATTGAGAAGTGCTGCCAACAGCGCCCCCTACCCTCCGGCGCTATGTGCGGTGCCCCTTCCGCACACACCTAGTTACGGCCCTGGCGGCTACTATCTGATCGCAGGACAGCAAAAAGATCTGAATTAGGCCCTATGTTATATAACATTCGAGATGTTCCAAAATGCATCTGGCAGAAAAAGGCACAAAACACTACAGGGTAAGCATTGCAGAGGAATTAGTGCCTTTTTAAACTCATAGAAAACACTGGTATCGAAAATGAAAACGTTCCATCTCATACAATAGGCCTAATTCAGCGATAGACGCGGTGTGATGTTTTCCTTTACATTGCACGCGTGGCGACGACTGATGCAGTGAGGATTTATTTGCAAAGTGAGTGAGAAGTAGCACTGACCACTTGTGGGATGTAAAAGGGGGATGGCTACAAAAATGCAGGCGTGTCGCAACTTCATTTGCAGTTGTACTGGCCTCGGCACCTTAGTTAAGACAGACATTGGGCCTGGTTCAGACACTGACGCAAATGCTGGCGCTACTGTGATCCCGTACGCAGCAGATCTGCAAAAATATCCTAATGCCGCAATGTTATGGTTGCTCAGAATGACAGTCAGAAGTGGAACCTTTGCAACTATGTGCGGCGAACAGTCGCAGGCTCAGACACGCGGCCGAAGCGGTTGAGACACATCTGCGTTTGACAAGCCATCCCAGTTATCTCCCACAAATGTTCTCAACCTGTCACTCAGTTTGTGAATAAAACGTCATTGCGTAATTTTTGCAGGACTACCGCACGTGCGATCGCAGTTGAGACACGATTTGCATCCATCTCTTAATCAGGCCCAATGTTCTTAGCACCTGCCAGCTCAAGGTATTGCTCTCACAGACACAGTGGTGTTATTTGTTATCTGTCTCAATGCAGCTTTCCTAATGCATCCACTTGGCATTAAGAAATGAGACTCCTTCCTCAGTGAGCTGTTTCTGTTACAGCGGAACCACTGGCTGAACTTCCTAAAATATCATTGAATTTGCCTTCCACATACAGCTGTGTTTATGGAAGACGTATCATGTATGTAAATAAATTCAGATGCTGCTGGAGTTATATTAGAACAATCTGTGTAACTCTTATCAGCTTGCATATAAGCATCCAGTTACTGGGAGAAAGTGGGGAAATCGGTGCAGAGAGGAGGATTCTGGGTACTTCTGTCAGCTTAAAAGCTGGATAATACATGGTAGAACAGTAGCTGAGCAATGGAAAAAATATATGTATATATTTTTATACTTGTATATCTGTATTTGAGTTCAATGAACCCCTTCTCTGCTGAGGCTTTTCTCACCCCTGTGCTGATCCTATTTTGTAACTGTTCAGACTGGTCACATCACAGCATTAATATTAGTAAATATTAGTAATTGGTTTATTCAGCACGCAGATAAATGATACCTTTTAATTAGTGATGAGCGGGTTCGGTTTCTCGGAAACCGAACCCCCCCGAACTTCACCCTTTTTACACGGGTCCGAGACATACTCGGATTCTCCCGTATGGCTAGGGTAACCCGAGCGCGCCCGAACGTCATCATCCCGCTGTCGGATTCTCGCGAGATTCGGATTCTATATAAGCAGCCGTGCGTCGCCGCCATTTTCACTCGTGCATTGGAAATGTTAGGGAGAGGACGTGGCTGGCGTCCTCTCCGTTATTGTTGAACTTGATTGTGCTGTGCACTATTGCTTAATTGTGGGGAGGGCTGGGGAGCAGCTGTATATAGGAGGAGTACAGTGCAGAGTTTTGCTGATCAGTGACCACCAGTTATCCGTTCTCTGCCTGAAAAAAACGCTCCATATCTGTGCTCACAGTGTGCTGCATATATCTGTGCTCACACTGCTTAATTGTGGGGACTGGGGAGCAGCTGTATTATATAGCAGGAGTACAGTGCAGAGTTTTGCTGACAGTGACCACCAGTATACGTTGTCTGCCTGAAAAACACTCCATATCTGTGCTCAGTGTGCTGCTTTATTGTGGGGACTGGGGACCACCAGTATAATATTATATAGGAGGAGTACAGTGCAGAGTTTTGCTGACACAGTGACCACCAGTATACTATATATAGCAGTACAGAAGGCCACTGCTGTACCTACCTCTGTGTCGTCATTCATTAAGTATACTATCCATCTACATTCTATACCTGTGGTGCATTTTAGTTTTGCAGTTTGCTGACACAGTGACCACCAGTATACTATATATAGCAGTACGGAAGGCCACTGCTGTACCTACCTCTGTGTCGTCATTCATTAAGTATACTATCCATCTACATTCTATACCTGTGGTGCATTTTAGTTTTGCAGTTTGCTGACACAGTGACCACCAGTATACTATATATAGCAGTACGGTACGGAAGGCCACTGCTGTACCTACCTCTGTGTCGTCATTAAGTATACTATCCATCTACATTCTATACCTGTGGTGCATTTTAGTTTTGCAGTTTGCTGACACAGTGACCACCAGTATACTATATATAATAGCAGTACGGAAGGCCACTGCTGTACCTACCTCTGTGTCGTCATTAAGTATACTATCCATCTACATTCTATACCTGTGGTGCATTTTAGTTTTGCAGTTTGCTGACACAGTGACCACCAGTATACTATATATAATAGCAGTACGGAAGGCCACTACTGTACTTACCTCTGTGTCGTCATTAAGTATACTATCCATCTACATTCTATACCTGCGGTGCGCCTCTTTTTTTCTTTGCATCATGTGCTGTTTGGGGACAATTTTTTTGAAGTGCCATCCTGCCTGACACTGCAGTGCCACTCCTAGATGGGCCAGGTGTTTGTGTCGGCCACTTGTGTCGCTTAGCTTAGTCACATAGCGACCTTGGTGCGCCTCTTTTTTTCTTTGCATCATGTGCTGTTTGGGGACTATTTTTTTGAAGTGCCATCCTGCCTGACACTGCAGTGCCACTACTAGATGGGCCAGGTGTTTGTGTCAGCCACTTGTGTCGCTTAGCTTAGTCACACAGCGACCTTGGTGCGTCTCTTTTTTCTTTGCATCATGTGCTGTTTGGAGACAATTTTTTTGAAGTGCCATCCTGCCTGACACTGCAGTGCCACTCCTAGATGGGCCAGGTGTTTGTGTCGGTCACTTGTGTCGCTTAGCTAAGTCACACAGCGACCTTGGTGCGCCTCTTTTTTTCTTTGCATCATGTGCTGTTTGGGGACTATTTTTTTGAAGTGCCATCCTGCCTGACACTGCAGTGCCACTCCTAGATGGGCCAGGTGTTTGTGTCGGCCACTTGTGTCGCTTAGCTTAGTCACACAGCGACCTTGGTGCGCCTCTTTTTTTCTTTGCATCATGTGCTGTTTGGGGACTATTTTTTTGAAGTGCCATCCTGCCTGACACTGCAGTGCCACTCCTAGATGGGCCAGGTGTTTGTGTCGGCCACTTGTGTCGCTTAGCTTAGTCACACAGCGACCTCGGTGCAAATTTTAGGACTAAAAATAATATTGTGAGGTGTGAGGTGTTCAGAATAGACTGGAAATAAGTGGAAATTATGGTTATTGAGGTTAATAAAACTATGGGATCAAAATGACCCCCAAATTCTATGATTTAAGCTGTTTTTTAGGGTTTTTTGTAAAAAGCACCCAAATCCAAAACACACCCGAATCCGACAAAAAATTTTTGGTGAGGTTTTGCCAAAACGCGTCCGAATCCAAAACACGGCCGCGGAACTGAATCCAAAACCAAAACACAAAACCCGAAAAATGTCCGGTGCACATCACTATTTTTAATGTGAAGAATGAAAAATAAGATTAGCCGGCATTTCCGCCATGCACAGCAAGTTTTAAAACTACCCAAAATAACCCTGACGTTTGTTTGTAATGCTAAAGAAATTGTGCTCCCTTATAACGAAACTGTATAAATGACATAGGGCGTGTTACACTGCAAATGGGGCAGATTTAATGTGCAGCGAGATATAGATGTGAGAAATGGCGTGTACGAACTCATGTGTCAAGCACTTGTGGGTCACATGCAAAAGCAGCCAGTATTTACCCCACATGCAAAACAAAGTATCTATTTGCACCTAGGCGTGGCTGAAGGCAAAGGCTGACAGGGCCACCACCTAGAGCGCCGTAGCCTTGAAATGTGCAGTCCTGCCCCCTAGCTAATACTCTGCTGCTGTCTGGCCTGACTTAAGTGCTGTACCGTGACGTCATGCTCTGGGTCACTAGGTCTAGGTTGCAATGTGGTTTGTCCATGGGCACAGTTACTTGCTCTTTCTTACTTTATTCACAACATGAATTTACATATGCATAACCTAGCAGCTGGTTAAAAGGTACATTTTTATATCATATTGCTTAAGTCTATCTCTTTTAATTATGAAGTGTGTGTCTTCTCTATATTAGTGCAACCTATGTATCCATTTCTACTTTAGGGTGGAAGTCTAAGTTGACTTACTGATCCTTGCACGGTATGCTGTCAGCATACCGCTCGTCGGGATCCTGGCTGTCACAATACCGACGCCGGGATCCCGACTGGGTTACCATACCGCCGCTGGTATACCAGTGAGGTTGGTGATTCCCCCTCTATGGGTGTCCACGACACCCATAGAGGGAGAATAGAACCTGTGGCTAGCGTAGTTTGCCACCAATCCCTCAGCGTGGCGAGTGCAGTGAACCCTGCAAGGGGCTACGTTGTGCTCGCCCCCCTCCTGGCATTCCACCACTCGGGATGCCGATGTTGGTATAATGACATTTAGCATCCTGTGCGGTGGGATACCATACCGATCCCCCTTGCACAGCAACCAACAAAGAAATACATAGTCACTGCTCTCCCCACAAACAGAATCAATGGGGGTGTTCAGTGCAAAATGCTGGGATAAGACAGTGTCTATAAAGGGCCAAAAATGAAGTGAGCGCACACCAACCAATGATACTTACTGGACATGGGCGTAGCTATAGTGGGTTCAAGGGGTGCCATTGCTGTGATGCCTAGAGGCTAAGTGGGCCAGGACCTCGGTCATATAGTTGTCTTCCAAGTTTACGGAATTGCTTGCTAAACACTCAGGGTCTAATTCAGACCTGATCGCAACAGCAAAATCTTTCTCTAATGTGAAAAAACCATGTGATCTGCAGGGGGGCAGATATATCATGTACAGAGAGAGTTAGATTTGGGTGGGTTATTTTGTTTCTGTGCAGGGCAAATACTGTCGGCTTTCTTTTTACACTGCAATTTAGATTTCACTTTGAAGTTTGAACACACCCCATCCAAATCTAATTCTCTCTGCACATGTAATACATTTTGCAATACATTTTGCAATATGAGGCTTTTTCGCATAATCTTGGCCAAAATTAGGGGCTTACCCACCACTTGACGGTAACCTCATATACAGTAAGTCCCTAACATTCTAAGGGTTTAAGTGTAGGACGTGGGACACCCCCGAAAACAGCCCAGCCAAACCACCCCAAGGCATCACACTAGTGAGGAAAGTGAAGTGTGTGAAAAAGTTGGATAGATAAGAGCAGGTACTGCATGTGTTAGTGTTATATGGGTGAAAAATAAATGTGTGAAAATTGTCACACAATAGGACCAAATCTGTACCTGAAAGGTTGAAGAGGTGGAAGCTATAATATTTTACACATCATGTGTGTCTGTTTTTACTATACCAATAAAAGCAAATAACTGACTTTTATTGAACTTTTAAAATTTGACACATATGACATTCACATGATGCATGTCACCTTTGCAGCTGGTTCCAAAGCATTGTGTCCTGGGGCCTGCATAGGAAACACCACAGCCGTACAGCTGATGCCAGAAATGTCAGCTAAGGTTTAGGGTTGGAGGTTAAGGTTAGGCTTAGGGATAGAGTTAGGTGTAGGGTTAGGGTTATGTTTAGGGTTAGAGATTAGTTTAGGGATAGGGTTAAGGTTAGGTTTAAGTTAGGTTCAGTGTTAGGGATATGTTTTTATGGTTAGGATTAGGGTTAGAGTTAGGTTCAGGGTTAGGGATAGGTTTTTATGGTTAAGATTAGGGTTATAGTTAGGTTTAAGTTTAGAGTTAGGTTCAGGTTTAGGGATAAGTTTTTATGGTTAGGTTTAGGGCTAGAGTTAGGTTTAAGGTTAATGTTACGTTCAGGGTTAGGGATAGGTTTTTATGGTTAGGATTAGGGTTAGAGTTAGGTTCAGGGTTAGGTTTTTATGGTTAGGATTAGGGTTAGAGTTAGGTTCAGGGTTAGGGATAGGTTTTTATGGTTAGGTTTAGGGTTAGAGTTAGGTTTAAGGTTAATGTTAGGTTCAGGGTTAGGGGTAGGGTTTTATGGTTAGGATTAGGGTTAGAGTTAGGTTTAAGGTTAGGGTTAGGTTCAGGGTTAGGGATAGGTTTTTATGGTTAGGTTTAGAGTTAGGTTTAAGTTTAAAGTTAGGTTAAGGGTTAGGGATAGGTTTATGGTTTATGGATTAGGTTTAGGGTTAAGGTTAGGATTAGGTTTAGGGTTAAGCTAAAATATGCAAACAGCAATTTTAAAATTCTGATAACGTTAAATGTTGACTGTTGTGTGAATGTGTGCATTCTGCATGTCAGCCTAATGCCCATGTTCACATTTCGAATGATGACTTTCAGAATATGTCAACATCCTAGTTTCGACATTCTGAATGTCCACGCTTCATACCACACCCTATGTCCAGGCTATGTTATAATGTACAAAGGCAATCTCTTAGGACTATGGGCTTTTTCATTTCCAGATACCAGAATCAAAAGTTTAAATTGTCATATGCAACAACAGGGATGTCACTCTCTCTCTGTCTTGCATAAACATATATATATATATATATATATATATATATAGACAATCAAGAAAAAACTGCGGCACTCGGAGACCTAAAGCAAAAAACGGTGTATATAACACTTGAACTCCAACGTTTCGGGGCCGGCACGCCCCTTCGTCAAGGATATACAGCAATAAAGAAACAAGTGTACCCACTTACCTAAATACCCCGGAGAAGCCCGCCAAGTGAACAAGCGCTTCACGGAGCTCCGTCTCCAGAGCCCGGTTCCGGCGCACACCCTGCTCGTTATTGGTGACGTGGTGTCGGGTTGTCTTGGTAACACAGACGCCCGGCGCCTCTGTCACCTCGCGCTGAAAGAGGAAGAGGTGACAGAGGCGCCGGGCATCTGTGTTACCAAGACAACCCGACACCACGTCACCAATGACGCGCAGGGTGTGCGCCGGAACCGGGCTCTGGAGACGGAGCTTCGTGAAGCACTTGTTCACTTGGCGGGCTTCTCCGGGGTATTTAGGTAAGTGGGTTCACTTGTTTCTTTATTGCTGTATATCCTTGACGAAGGGGCGTGCCGGCCCCGAAACGTTGGAGTTCATGTGTTATATTTAATACACCGTTTTTTGCTTTAAGTCTCCGAGTGCCGCAGTTTTTTCTTGATTGTCTACAAGCTACCTGACATTGGAGGCACCGGAGCAGCAAGTTCATTATTTAGTGGAGTGCCGGTCCACATATTGGATATATATATATATATATATATATATATATATTATTTTTTGGGGGGGATAAATCAGCTCTCAGGTGCAAGCTAAGGGAAAACCTTCTTCAGTGAAAGCTGGCAATACTTTATACCAGTGGAGCTATCGCTAAAGATGGAACAAAGCCAAATCATTATTATAGCCGGTGAAAACTGTAATTTTATTTTTGGGTGGCTAAAGACTCTGGTGATGCAATCTTATTCCGGGCTGCAATCATATAACAAGGGTGGTTTATTACTCTTAAGGGTGGTACTGACGGGAGAGATGTGTGCTGAGCAATCTTAACACACACCGCTCAGCACACATCTCTCCGCCCGCTCAGCACAGCGCGATGTGCTGAGCGAGGGGTGGCAACGACGGGGGCCGCTCACTTCACACAGCGCTGAAGTGAGCGACCCGCGGCTAGATTGAGCCTGCATGCAGGCTCAAACTAGCACCGGCGATAGCGATGCATGGGCCGCGCATCGCTATCGCTGGAGGGCATACACACGGCAGATCCGTGCTTAAAATCTTAGCAATCTTGTTAGATTGCTTAGATTTTAAACACGGATCTCTCCGTGTGTACCCCCCTTTATCCTACTGTAAATGGGAGATGTACTAAACAGTGAAAAGAGTGGAGCAGTGAGCCAGTGAAGAAGTTGCCCATGGCAACCAATCGGCAGCATAGGCGTGCGCAGATGCCGACATACGGGTGCCTCTCCGCGGCATTATAGTTTACTCTCACCTCCCCTGTCCTGGATATAGACTGCTTACCTGGGCGGTCCAGGTGAGCAGTCTTATGTTCCAGTGGAAGGGGTGGAGGACGTAGTTAGTTACCTGGTGGAGGGGGGGAAGTCCGGAGCGGCACCCGTATGTCGGCGTCTGCACACGCCTATGATCAGCAGCACTGTAAATTTTCATAGTATGCAAATTATAAATGTTCCTTCAATGCTGATTCGTTGCCATGGGCAACTTCTCCACTGGCTCACTTCTCCACTCTTTTCACTGCTTAGTACATCTCCTCCCATGTCTATAAAGTAACTGGTTTCTTGGTGAACATTTTATGCAGAAATGTCACTGGCTTTTTTTACAAGCCCACGGAAAACACGTGTTTAGTTAGTCATACATGTTATGCATGTCAAAGCAATCTAAAAACAAAACAAATAAAAAAAACTACTGTTCCCACTAGATACCGGCCATGCACATAGCTGGCCTGGCAAGAAGTTAAGTCTGGCCACTCACTTACGGATACCCGTGCAAATTAGATGCACAATTTAATTTAGATCAAACCTCATTTTGTATTCACCAGCTACCATGTAAGTAATGATCTAACTTGTTTCTAAAACCGGAGCATACTGTGTCTTATATTATCAGCAATGTCTGGCCTTGCACTCCATAAAAACATAATGGTCCTCTTCTGTTCACTGCCGCCCAGTTACTTTACAGCTTTTTACAAAACACGAGTGAGGCTGGAAATAAATAACAGTTTCTTTGCAAACAGAGGAAAGAAAATGAGAGTCTTGTGTTATACTGTGAACAATGAGGGTGTTCATGGCTGCTGTAAATAAATGAGATCAGATCATTTGCAGTTAATAGTAAAGAAACAATTTAACAGCTTGGTTTACAACTGCTGATAACTTGTGCAAACTGTAACACAGGTCAGCCAAACATCTCTCTAGTAGAACGTTTGCTTCAGCCTGAACATGTTTACTTTAGCTGTTGACATACGTGCTGGTGGAGTGGTCGCCTTTTTCTTGCTCTACCTGGAAGGCACGTAGTGCTTGTTTCCTGTGTTTGGTGAGCTACCTTGAAGATGCGACATTCTGTGCTTTGCAGTGGTATGCAGACTACTTACTGTTTTCACACTCGTGTGTCATACGGTGACAAGAGAATAAACCAAAATAGTTTTGTATAAAATACAAATATGGATTTAATAACAGAATTGGAAACATATATGTAATTGTGTTTTACATGTGTTTACAGTTTGTGGGTTAGAGAGTTAATGTACACACTAGCAGATGTATAATTGACCCAACTCCAGATGACATGACCATGTAGGCATTATTGAGCAAATAATGGTAAAGCCATAATTACTGGTTGATGGACATGTAGCGGAGCCGGTGACTGTCTCCTGGATGTGGGCAGTGGTGCAGTGTTCTGCAAGGGATCAGTTAGAGAGCCCGGCGTCTGGTATCCCGGTGTTCAAAATACCGGCGCTGGGATACCGAAGTTGAACATATCGTCAGGGGTGAGCAAAAGGGTGTTCCACCCTCTTCCCACCCCACAACCCATAACCCCCCTACCCGCAGCCTAACCCTAACCTCCCCCCTTTGTGCCTAAACCTAACCATCCCCCGGAGGTGCCTAAACCTAACCCACCCACCCCGTAGCCTAACCCTCCGAGGGGGGTGCCTAACCCTACCCCCCCCCCCTCTCCGCAGCCTAACCCTAACCTCCCAGGACATCAGTGTACCGGGCTTCAAAATTTTCGTTGCCTGCCCTGCCTATGATAGCTTTGTATGACTAAGCCAGATTTTGCTAATTTAAGTACAAGTGTCCTTTCCAAATAAAACACTTTTTCATCGGTTTAAAAAAGAAATACATTTTTCCATTTTTGTTTCTTCTTATAGTGATTTTGCACTTGCTTACAGCTGCCAGTCACTATTGCTGAGAGTTGGGATTAGCTGCCAACACAATTTTTATTGATAAATAGCACCAAAAAAGATTGGGGATAGCAAATCAGCAAATCAGTCATTCAGGTCAGAGGTCTATTTGATAAATAGACCCTTATGATAACCCAATGTTAATAAAAACAAATGTGCATGATTAATTTTATCCAAGCAAGATGGCCTGGCACTCTTTTAAATTGCTAGTAATTGTACAATTATGAATCTGCACTACATGTACAGTAACTTACTGTGCCATATCTGAATCTGCATTTGCAGGAACACCCGATTACTGATTTCACCCAGAGGACCCTGAGGTGGGATGAGACTGATCTTCAGCCAGATGGCTGAACAACAGGCACCCACCACTAAGGTAACATCTAAAATGGTGGGGAACCAGGACATCCGACCTCATGCCTCAGCAACCTTTGGGGCGGCCGGTTAATCAATAGCCTTTTTAGTCAGAGTGCTTCCTTAAGATGTCAAAGTATCTGTGTACTATTAAAGTTCACACAAAATATTCTTGAAATATAAACTTGTCTTCCACTGGAGCTGTATTTCTCAAAGGATTACAAGCAGATTTACCGGGCAAGTGAGGTGATTCATGACGGCTTCCAACTTGGAGATAGGAAGCTGAGGTATTTGATGAAGTGCTATATGTCAGAGTAATTTATTGACGCTTGACTTGGCTGCTCAGTCTGATAACTTAGCACTAGATTCCTTACCTAGAAAAAGATATTGAATAAAATAATAATAATAATAATAATAATAAAAAAAAAATATGCCACAAGCTCCATATTTTAGTGGTGCCATTTGGCGTCTCGCAAGATACATCTAGGCTCAGAGTTGTAGAGTTAGTAGAGTTGGCATGGTGGATTATCTCATCAATGTGGTTTATTAAATACATGTTGCTCCTGTTGTGTTTTGATCGCATCTAACCTGCAGATGATAATGATATAGATGTTTTACAATCATTGCCAAACTCTTAGAAATTCTTTTTTTTTTTACGTCAAGTTTTTTTTATTGATTTTGATTTTTTACAATGCAACATACAGACTTTGTGAATAAGAGATAAGGAAAATATTGAAAAAATAAAATAAAAAGAAAGAATATAAAAAGAGGGGAATTTTACATTCTTCATATGTACATACAGAGGTGTGGAATCATTCTCAGAAATTACATTTAAATATTTAGAAGAGTTGTGTACAAAAGGGTTAGGAATATATAATGCAGAAAAGATTTATTATTGATCGTGATGATAGAATTCAAAATACAACAGTCGTGCATATCCTAGCCTTAGAACAGATATGTAATCAGCCATTTTTGCTTTAATCTGGTATTTAGAACTGAAAAAACTATTATAGACTAGAAATATATATATATATATATATATATATATATATATATTTAGAAATTCTTAAATTGTGGTGGATTACCTTTTATTTTTTAGATTCATTTACTGGTTTACAGTATAAATTAAACATTTATGTTAACGTCAAGCTTGTAGTGTGTTGTGGTTCCAGGCTATGGTAGGCTTGGCTGGTCCCACTATAACAGAATCATTCCTCACATTCCAAATACTTGAGTCAGGATTTTATGATTGCAAGACCACACCCCCTTGGGTGATATTTTTCAGGGGCATGTGTCATGCCCCCCTTTTTCATCAACAGTTTTGCTGCCCATAGCCTCCTCCAGGCACTAAGGGGTCTATTTACTAAGCTTTGGATGGAGATAAAGTGGACAAGATAAAGTACCAACCAATCAGCTCCTATCTTGCATGTCATAGGCTGGGTTTTAAAAATGACAATTAGGAGCTGATCGAAAGGTCAACATGGAATAGATAGATAGTAGAAAAGGCTGACAGGGTCAAAAGGTCGACAGGGTCAAAAGGTTGATGGGTGTTTTGGCACATTCTGCCACAGACAAGCCCAATTAGTGTACCGTGTCCCCTTGCATGGCTCGCAGGTTACTATTCCCCATTGTAGTCCATGTGAATGCTAAAGTATAAAAAAAAGAAAATACAAAACACGTGTGTTGACCATATGTGTATCAAGTATTATCATGTCGTCATTTTGACCCAGTCGACCTTTTGACCCTGTCAACCTTTTAATTTCTATCTTTTACATGTCGACCTTTTGACCCTGTCGAGCCAATGCATGTTGACCATTAGTGGTCTACCTATTGCCTGTAGACTTTTTTAGTGTAGATCTATAGTCCGGATACCGTACAAGTCACAGGAGAGAGAATAATAGCAGCTTACTGTACAGCATGCGACAATCTACTTACAGGTGACACTGGTTTTATTGTAGCAATAATATGTGGTGATATTATGTTTCCAGAAGGTGTGCTGTCAGAATGTCATCAGTTATAATGTCGAATGGTTAAAATTTCAACATCTAACATGTCAGCATCTGGGAAATGTCAATATGGTCAAATAGTTGACATACAGTATGACATGTCGACCTAGTAAAAATGACGTCATTAGTGTTAGGGATAAGGGGGGTCATTCCGAGTTGATCGTAGCTGTGCTAAATTTAGCACAGCTACGATCATCTTCCCTGACATGCGGCGGGATGCCCAGCATGTCAGTCCGGCCCCCGCACAAATACAAAAGCATTGCACAGTGGCGATGCTTTTGTAGTTCTGGAGTAACTCCCGGCCAGCGCAGCTCCTGTGGCTGGCCGGGAGTTGTTCATCGCTACCGCTGGCCGCAGTGGCTGCGTGAGACGTCACACAGCCGCCACGGCCCGCCCCCCCCCCCCACGGTCCAGCCACGCCTGCG
Source organism: Pseudophryne corroboree (assembly GCF_028390025.1). Lineage (NCBI taxonomy): Eukaryota > Metazoa > Chordata > Amphibia > Anura > Myobatrachidae > Pseudophryne > Pseudophryne corroboree. The sequence goes on along the minus strand of NC_086454.1, from coordinate 265,367,466 downwards.
TTGGCCGGACCGCTCCCCCTAAATGGCGGCTTAATGCCGCCGTTCAGCCCACTCCCGCCAAGCGACCTCCTCTGTCTCAGAGGTGATCGCTAGGCAACGACGACTGCCATGCGTCATTGCACTGTGGCACCAGTGCATGCGCAGTTCTGACCCGATCACTGCGCTGCGACAAACTGCAGCGAGTGATCGGGTCGGAATGACCCCCAAGGCTAGGGTTAGCGCACTTTGACCATATTGACACCTCATGAGTGTAAACATGCTAAATCATTATGACCATGTTGACATTCTAATGTTGACATTACAGTATGTTTAATTTCAAAAAGTTACACATTGGTATTAGTTAAAAATATTAGCGCGATCGCTTTGCAAAAACATAACCTTAATTGTATGTGTGTGCTGTGAATTCAGACCCAAATGCTATCGGTCAATGGATAATTGTCCTGTGCACATGTTCAGGGTCGTTGATCCAGTAACATTGGAACTAGAGATGTGCGGTTCGGTTCTTCAGTAATCCAAACCCACCAGAATTTTGTGGAACTGAACCAAAACGGCCTGGATCGCCGGTGAATATCCGAACTGAACCAAGTCCCGCTGTTCGGAATTCGGATTTTAAATCCGAATTTCAGGTTTTGGATTTGGTTTAAATTGCACAAATAACAATAAAAAAAATTATTTCAAAAATCCAAATCCAAAACCAAAGCCAGTGAGGCGGTTGTAGCAAAACCAAAAACCTCTGAAAATTAGAACCAAAACCAGCAAAAATGTACCGGTGCACATCTCTAATTGTCACTACATAAATCAGTGGCAGAACTAGTGAATGTCGCGTCTGGGCGCTCATACTAAGGTAAGACTTACCTTAGTATGTGATGGCAGGTGTCTCCTCCACAATGGCTTTGATGGCCTTTAGTTCCATGGGATATAGTAGGTCACACAAGAACAGAAACGAGAAGAACTACAGTAGGCCAGTGAGTGTCGGGAATCCTGAGGTCACTGGCAGGTACCAGTCTATGCTGCGGCTCAGCCATTAGTTCTGCCATCATTGGTATATTTTAAGCCTCTCTAGTCCCCAGTTATGTTTCAATGATCACTAAATTTCTAAGTCATTATCAATAATAGCTCCACTTCCACAAGGGGAGGACAATGTTATATTAATCTTTTAGTGGTTGCTTGCTAAGGTTATATGGCATCTCTCATTGGCCTGAATCTGTATATACTGTATCTAGAATATTAGTATATTGAGTTATTAGTACCTGTAAGATGTTAAGCCAGTGTGACAGAGGTTGTCAAGTTTATATGTCTGTTTGGCTCTTGGCCATGAACACCAATATACTGTATACAACGTTCCAGTACTAGAGCAGGATCTCAGTAGTGTTGGAGTTAAATCGATGGTATAGACCACTGGTCATTTTGCTGCTTCTGCTAAATTCAGACTATTGCGAATAGTTGAAATCATGAAGGATATACAGTATAGTCAAATGATTTTGCAGCCTGCAGCTGCACAGTTCTGCAGCCAAGCAATGATTGCTAAATAAGCCAATAGTATCGCCAAAGCGCTTAGTTTATCTCGGCTTGTTTTGCCTTTTGCTCTATGGAATGATGAATTTCATACAGGTGTCTCCTTCTCCAGAATCAGGTGAGGATTGATGGGGAACAGAGAGACGATCCATCATCATGGGCAGGTGGCACAGCATCGGAATTTCAGAAAATCTGTTCCCGATCACTTCCACTGCTGGGTGAATGTAACAGCCCTATTTGTGACACCTTGCTGAAAATCAATGTGTAGCATTCAAGGTCAGTGTACTGATAGGAAACTCTTTAAGTGTTGATGGATGAGTTGTATTCATTTAGAATAAATGTGAGAAGAAAGTGACAAGAGAGAATCCTAATACAGTATTTGGGCCAATTTTTTCCTCGTTGTTAGAGGAACCTTATACTATCAGGAATTACATCACTTTTCCTTCCTTTGTCCTGCATTATATTCTTCACTACAGCTGTTCAACAGTATATTTGTAATGTGTTCATTTCTGCCCATCTAAAAGGGCCACATTAAAAATTATTATTTCCTCATTCCCTTTGTATAGTGGATACATAAACTAATTAATTTTTAATAATGCTCATTGTTCTTCTGTAAGAATCAGGTCAACAACAACTGGTCAACAACAAAAGTGGAGCAGCAACATTGATTATACATAGTAATAATGCTGGAAACAAAGTAAATAATAAATCAGAGGATGGTCAAATAAGCCAAGGTTCTAAGGTCCAAGTGGGCAGAGATACACTGTATTAGTGCTCAGGTGTGTAGTCAGATAGGCCACGCTCAACAGCAAAAGCCTATACAAACAGACACACAGGACACAGGTACCCCGCAGACAAGACTAGGCTCAGTGGGGTCACCAAGGCTCATGCCCCCCCTCTGCAGCTTTCAAGCTTGACATGAAGATAAAGGCAGTCTCCAGTTATGTTTATTAATTGATCATTCATTTTTCTTCTGTAGTTCATTCTTATCTCTAATGCAAATGAAATGACCACTGTTCCAAAAGCAGTTTGGTTTGTGTTCATGGATAAAGCCAGTGGAATGAGGAGAGTATCAGCTGTCTTTGTATGGCAGGTACTGATTGGTAGATTCCAAAGACAGGAGCAATCTTAAACTGGGCACACACTGGAAGACCGGCAATCTTGCCGATGGTCGATGTGAGGACCAGGCAAGATAGCAGGTAAACACTAGTCGATGTAATGAATGACAGAATGATCCCTCGTTCTATCCTTTATTACATGGCATGGCAAATTATATCTTCAGGCTGACCTGCATGCACGTCCAATCTGAAGATACAACGAATGAACCCGCGGGAGCACAAATCAGTGCGTAGATACTGGACGATTTGCAGTTCTGATCCATCAGAAATCGGCAAATCGGCCAAATATTGTCTAGTGTGCACCCAGCTTTAGAAAGAGCCCATTAACTGTTCTTTAATGATCTGAATACTCAAGTAACAACAAGCCCAGAGTATAACTAAGGATCCAGAACCAGAGCAATATTTTTCTGAGAGCCAAGGTTAAATATCCATAAGAAAATAACCACCCAAGAGCTATGGGTAAAAAAACAAATAGATAGTCAGCTGAGAACCAGAGGTCCAATGAAGCAGTCTTAAAAAATGCCAAAAGTCAAACCTAGGAGGGCAAGCAGAAGGGTGCATGATACAGAATGCTGGTTCTCAGAGACGAGCTCAAGAAACTGGACATTTGCTGCTCACTTGAAGGTGTTTAATATACAGTACCATAGTCTTAAACCTGTGGTAACAAACTTCAGGTGCTCCCTGCTTATTCCCTGATACAGATATGCACAGATGAAATAATAATGAAAAGGGGTTTCAGACTGTGTCCAGCAGCACCTTCACATTGGTAGTGCCAGATATCAATTAAACCCTGTCATCATTTTAAAGGGAAAAAAACAGATCTATAACAGGCAGGAAGACCTCCAAACACACTTTTCCCACTTTTCTATCCCCCTTCCCCTCAACAGGAACCTTACCCTTGGATGGGCCGGTGCAACAACCAAACGCATATAATACCCCTGCTGTTGTGGCAGTTGGGCTGCCCAATCACGATGGGTAGGAAGTGTGATTTTAAATGGTGAACCTTGCATGCTAACAGTGAGGGATAGGAAACCTGGGTGTCAGGGACTTAGCACATGTCTTGGCAGACAGGAAAGAAAGGAGAGGAAAGGTAGCATTCTCTGTAATCAGTAATCTTTGTCTCTATGCACACACAATCTACAGATGGAACACGAGTATAGGCTACAGAATATCACAACTAATCCCATTCACATCAATGGAAAATGTGTGATGACTACAGTAAATATAATTTCAAAATAGTGAACAAAGATGCTGATCCAGCCTCGCACAATCCCGAACTGGTTGCAATTGAGCAGTTTTCATAACTGCGCATATGCCGGGAATGCAGTGCACAAGTGCTGCAATGTTATTACAGCCCTGGTTGCAGTGCCCTGGATGCTGCAGCCTGATTGACAGGGTGCTGCCATTTGGGGGAGAAGACGGGGTCTGTTTCACAAAACGGAGACGTGTCACCTATGTTTTGGAGTTTCGAGGTCAGTGACTGCGTTTTGCAATGAAGATTTACTGGCCTTGGCAGCAGAGATTGGTGGCCATTCTGAGTAACCTTAAGCCGGGTACTCACTAGAGCGATATTGGCCCAATATGTCATTTCCGGCCAAATCGGAATTACATATTGGCCAGATCGTTCAGTGTGTAACGCCAATATGTGTGCTTTTCACTCTAGTGTGTACCCAGCCTTAGGGTTACTCTGATGGCTGATGCTGCAACCGGTCATCACTATGGTGATCCGATACTGCGTCATCGGATGGAACAGCTCAGAGAAGCCACAATTGGGGCGTCTTTTGCCACAAGACGCCTCCTGCTTCTTTTGCATATTTTAGTACTGCCGCTGCAAAGGCGCAACGGCGGTGCTAATGGCATCCTCCTCTGAATCTGCCCCAAAGTGACCTGAATATAACAACACACACTGCTCCATCTGTATTTAATAGAGGTATTTTTTCACTCACAACTAAATGAAAATGATGCATTTTACAGATATTTTTAATGTACAGTAGGTGACTATACTGATCTGGAAGGTATTCTGACACTGTTTCTTCAGAACATACATGTCCTACAGTATGCGCAGAGATCGGTTCTGCATGTGGCATTTAGTTCTGAAAGACACTGTAAGTCATTTACATGAAATGCCTGGAATTCTGAAGTGACTCTCCACACACAGTTTGCAGGTGACATTGTCCAGGTACATCGATGATTGTGGTATTATGCAAAGCCTAGAATATAACAGCATGTTACTGCGGACATTTTGCTGACAAATGCTAAAATAATTATCCTTTTGGGATCGGTTTTTACCTTCTCTTTGAAATTATTCAGTGAGAAAAAAAACTATTTAATAGAATGATATGCTCATTTCTGATTTATGAATGGATACCGAGAATCACCTGCACCATTACGATGACAAAATGCCTTTTATGCCTTTTTTTTTTGTGTTGAGACTGTTAGCGACGCTCAGTGTGCCGGAATGAGGCATCTTGTTTCATGCTAATATTGTGGGTGACCAGAAGCTAATTTGCAAGAGAGGCAAAGATTTGCCCTGTTCTATCAAACAGCCATTCATTACTGAAACAGTGTACTAAATGTACATCACACCGCACATGAAAACAGGTATTATTACCATCAAGGACATTAGTCAGAGCTTAATTACAAGTCTGAATATAAATAATTTGCTTAGCGCCAATCTTAAACAACCATAAAATTATTAAAGCTGAAATAAGGCAATTATTGAAGAACGTTCAGGATGGGGTAATGTTTCCTGAGCTTGAACATACAGTACACCGCTTCTATCTTGTGACATGCACGTGAACAGCATTACTTAAATATGCAAACAAAACCCATTGTATGCCACTGGCATTTAATGGAAAAATGACAGTTAATCCGCAAAATTATTCTAAGGAATACAGGTTGTTAACGCATTAATATACTAAAGGTGTTCTTGACCTTTTCCTCTCAGGGCCTAGATTATATTTATCAGCTATACGAGCCATACATCAGCTCTAAATAATTTATGTACATGAATTTAATTAATGTTAATAAATAAAGCATTGTTTTCAAAGAAAATGAAAATAAAAAAAGATATGATTAGAAATGGTAATAGATATACTAGTATTAGACCACAATATATTTGCAAACAATATTGGCAATTCACACATCCTGGTGACCTGTAATTGGGGTTTTCAGAAACGGTTTAAGAATTCAACATGTACATTAAGGCATACTTGCCTGCTCTCCCGGATTCTGTGGGAGACAGCTGGTTTTTCGGGTAGTCCATCGCAGCTCTGGATGAGTGGGCAGTCCTCCCGCTTCCCGCCCACTTCCTAGTGAAGTGGGCAGGATGGGGAGATTAATATAGAGACCCCCGATGTCCTCGGGGAGGGGGTGGAGCTTAGTGACGGGTCTTAAAAGAAACACATAATTTTGCCCCTCCCATATGCAAAGCTGCACCAATCACGGCAATTTTGTCATAAGGGGGTGGGGTTTAATGACACAATTAGCCCACCCCCTCGCCTTCCACCGGCATCTTCTCTCCGGACTTCTCCCGCAGAGGAACATTATAAGGTAGGCAAGTATGAATTAAGCATAGACACTTACCGTATTTTTCGGACCATAAGACGCACTTTTTCTCCCCAGAAATGTGGGGGGAAAAGTATGTGCGTCTTATGGAGCGAATAAGAGCCAGCACAGATGGAGGTTGCAGGTAGCGGGTAGCGCCGGTGGGTAGCGGCGGGTCCTGGATGCTGCTGCTGCGCCGTCATCAGCAGAGCGCCCGCATCTCAGAGCCCAGCAGCAGAGCGGGCATCATGTGACTCCCCCGCTCCCCCCCACCTCCTCCCTCCTCAGGAGTGCACCGCGGGCAGCGTTAGCTGAGAACCTGGACGCGGGGAACCACTGGTACTGTCTATGTGTGTGTGTCTATGTGTATGCTGGCTCTGATGTGTGTGTGTGTCTGTGTATGCTGGCTCTGACAGAAGGCTGCGCTCTGACAGAAGGCTGCACTGTACAGAATCCTTGTAGGAGTCTGAGAAATCACACAGAACTGGAAATATCTCTTAGAGGTCGGTGAAAACTAGGGAGGCAGGGCTATTCTGTTATAGTTTATTAAATATTTTATTACACTATTTGGTTCAGCATATTTTTTTTACAGTTTTCCTACTCTAAAAACTAGGTGCGTCTTATGGTCAGGTGCGTCTTATGGTCCGAAAAATACGGTATTTTCTCAAAGAATAAATGGTGTCGCTACTTAAAAACACATTGTGGGGAATGTAATAGGCTGTTAGAATCAGTGATATTAGGCCAGATTTTTTAAGACTTGGAGAGTGATAAATTGCGCGGGAATAAAGTACCACCCAACCAAACAGCTCCTAACTGTCATTTTTCACACAGCCTGTATCATGCCAGTTAGGAGCAGGGCCGGTGCAAGGGTGTTCGGCGCCCTCCTGCAAACTATTAAATTGCGCCCTCCCTCCCTTAACTCATAAAGGGAATGCGTGCACCACAAGAGGGGCGTAGTCTCACAAGGAAGGGGTGTGGACACACAATAGCACCTCACAATAGTACCTCCAATTTAAATTATGTCACACTGTAGCGCAATCTTATTCACATTACACGTATTCCCCATGATTCATATAACACGACATAGTAGTGTCCCTTATATACTTATTTCCAGCATTGCCTGGGTTAATTTTTATTTTTTTAAGCTATTATCCCCAGCACTGCCTGAGGCTATTTCTGCTCACTTTTTCCTCCTCTCTGGGCAACCCCTTTCCTCATTTATTTTCCATCCCTGCTTTCCCCTTCTTACGCCCACTACTTTGAGAGGGGATGTAGTTATGTGACCGTCAGGAGACCGATGGTCACATAACCTCCCCCTACATCCCGCCCCCTCACAATCCCTCACGTCCCTGACCAGCAGGGACTATTCCCACTCGTGGGTGTCCACGACACCCATAGAGTAGGAATAGAACCCGTGGCGACAGTAGGTCGCCACATAGCCCGCAGCATGGCGTGCGCAGCAAGCCTGCAAGGGGCTTGCTGAACTCGCCACCCCCAGCTGGGATTCTGCTGCTGGGATTCCGGCGTCAGTATGCTAACCGGCGGTCTCCTGGCCGCCGATCACGCATACCACACCCCTTTGAGGGTTACAGGGAGGGTGAAGACGCTGATGGGGAGTTAGAGGGAAAATGAGTGTAGAGACGCTGAGAGGGAGTTACAGGGAGGGTGCGGACATGGGCGCTGATGGGGTGTTAGAGGGAGGGTGCAGGCATGGTCGCTGATGGGGTGGTAGAGGGAGAGTGAGGGCAAGGACGCTGACGGGGTGATAGAGGGAGCATGAGGGGCACTGATGGGGAACTACAGGGAGGGTGAGGGCAGGGACACTGAGTGCAAGATAGAGGGAGGGTGAGGACAGGGACCATGATGGAGGATTTAGAGGGAGGGTGAGGGCAGTGGCACTGATGGAAGAGTTACAGAAGGGGTGAGGGCACACTGAGGGGGGGAGCTACATGGAGGGGGAGGGCAGGGTCACTGAGGGGGTAGTTACAGGGAGGGTGGGGGCAGGGATGCTGAGTGGGGAGTTAGAGGGAGGGTGAGGGCTGGGATGCTGAGGAGGGAGTTACAGGCAGGTTGAGGCCACCCTGAGGGGGGAGCTACATGGAGGATGAGGGCAGGGGCACTGAGGGAGAAGTTACAGGGAGGGTGAAGGCAGTTCACTGATGGGGAAGTTACAGGGAGGGTAAGGGCACCCTGAGGGGAAGCTACAGGGAGGGTGAGGGTAGGGGCATTGAGGGGGGCGATACAATGAGGATGTTGGCAGGGGTCTAAAAACAGCTGTACCATGCAGTGGTGCTGTGTTGTCCTGCATCAGTACAGTGTTAGTGTCTTGAGCTGAATCAGTCCAGTCACAGTGGTGGTGTCCTCTGCTGCCATATGTCCAGTGCTGATGTATAAGTCCAGTCCAGTCGTGTCGTATAAGTCCAGTCCAGTGGTGCTGTGCTGTGCTGCATCAGTCCAGTGGTGCAGTGGCGTAAGTTTGTCCCAGTTGCCCGGAGGCAAGATAAATATTGGTGCACCCCTATTTCCTATATTAAGATAAATATATGTATGTATGTGTGCGTGTGTGCGTGTGTGCGTGTGTGTGTGTGTGTGTGTGTGTGTGTGTGTGTGTGTGTGAATGTGTGTGTGTTTATGAAGTGTTCTGAAAAAATGTATATACTGTATTTATACATTTAATTGTCTTTTATTTTAAATCACACATTTCTTAGCAGTCGTACCCAGGATTAGAACCCATGACCTGTTACACTGACAGCAGACATTTTACTGATGGAGTTATTTGCTCCTGTAGAGGAAGCATGAGAATTCTAACTATATGAAGTTACGTGTAATTGTCAGAGAAGTATCTTCATATAGTTAAAATTCTCTTATATTTTCTATACAGGAGCAAACAGCTTCATCAGTAAGGGAAAATGTGTATATTCAGTATAATAAAGAAGGTGTGATTTGTAAGGTGCAGGGACCAGTGAGGAAGTCGGTCACTGAAAAGACAGTGGCAGCTATCAATTAACTTAATTCAATGGTGTCACAGAATGGGAGGAGAGGTGCCCCCCTTCAGAGCAGGAGCCCGGCGGCAGATGACTCCGTTGCCTCCCAGAGTTCTGCCTCTGCAGTGGTGGTGTCTTGTGCTGCATCAGTCCAGTCGCAGTGGTGGTGTCCTCTGCTGCTATATGTCCAGTGCTGCTGTATAAGTCCAGTCCATTGTAGTGGTGCTGTGTTGTCCTACATCAGTCCAGGGGTGGTGTCCCTATGCTGCTGTATACTGCCGTATATGTCCAGTTAAACTGCCATATAAATCCAGTGGTACTGGGGTATAAATCCAGTCCAGTGATACTGCCATATAAATCCAGTGGTACTGGGGTATAAATCCAGTCTAGTGATACTGCTGTATAAGTCCAGTGATACTGCCGTATATGTCCAGAGGTACTGCCATATAATTCCAGTGATACTGCCATATATGTCCAGTGGTACTGCCGTATAAATTCAGTGGTACTGGCATATAAATACAGTACAGTGATACTGCCATATAATTCCAGTGATACTGCCATATATGTCCAGTGGTACTGCCGTATAAATTCAGTGGTACTGGCGTATAAATACAGTCCAGTAATACTGTCATATAAATCCAGTTATTCTGCCGTAGAAGTCCACTAGCACTGCCGTATAAATCCAGTCCAGTGATACTGCCGTATATGTCCAGTGGTACTGCTATACAGTTCCAGTGATACTGCCGTATATGTCCAGTGGTACTGTCGTATAAATTCAGTGGTACTGGCATATAAATCCAGTCCAGTGATACTGCCGTATAAGTCCAGTGATACTGTCGTATTTATACAGTGGTACTGCTGAATAAATCCAGTGATACTGCTGTATTTGTCCAGTGATACTGCCGTGTAAATCCAGTCTACTGATACTTCCATATATGTCCTTCGGTACTGCCATATAATTCTAGTGATACTACCATATATCTCCAGTGGTACTGCCATATAAATCCAGTGGCACTGCCGTATAAATCCAGTGGTACTGGCGTATAAATCCAGTCGAGTGATACTGCCGTAAAAATCCAGTGATACTGCCATATATGTACAGTGATACTGCCGTATAAATCCAGTGGTACTGGCGTATAAATCAAGTCCAGTGATACTGCCATATAAATCCAGTGATACTGGTGTATAAGTCCAGTAGTATTGACATATAAATCCAGTCCAGTGATATTGCCGTATAAGACCAGTGATACTGCCGTATATGTCCAGTGGTACTGCCGTATAAATCCAGTGATACTGCTTTATATGTCCAGTGGTACTGGCATATAAATCCAGTCCAGTGATACGGCCTATATGTCCAGTGGTACTGCCATAAAATTCCAGTGATACTGCCATATAAGTGCAGTGGTACTGCCATATAAATCCAGTGGTACTGGCGTATAAATACAGTACAGTGATACTGCCATATAAATCCAGTGATACTGCTGTATATGTCCAGTGGTATTGCCGTAAAAATCCAGTCCAGTGATACTGCCGTATATATGTCTAGTGGTACTGCCATATAATTCCAGTGATACTGCCGTATATGTCCAGTGGTACTGCCGTATAAATACAGTTGTAATGGCATATAAATCCAGTCCAGTGATACTGCCATATAAGTCCAGTGATACTGCCGTATGTGTCCAGGGGTACTGCCGAATACATCCAGTGATACTGCCGTATATGTCCAATGGTACTGCCATATAAATCCAGTGGTACTGGCGTATAAATACAGTCCAGTGATACTGCCATATAAATCCAGTGATACTGCTGTATATGTCCAGTAGTACTGCCGTAAAAATCCAGTCCAGTGATACTACTGTATATGTCTAGTGGTACTGCCATATAATCCAGTGATACTGCCGTATATGTCCAGTGGTATTGCCGTATAAATACAGTGGTAATGGCGTATAAATCTAGTAGTGATGTGCACCGGAAATTTTTCGGGTTTTGTGTTTTGGTTTTGGGTTCGGTTCCGCGGCCGTGTTTTGGGTTCGAACGCGTTTTGGCAAAACCTCACCGAAATTTTTTTGTCGGATTCGGGTGTGTTTTGGATTCGGGTGTTTTTTTCAAAAAACCCCAAAAAACAGCTTAAATCATTGAATTTGGGGGTCATTTTGATCCCATAGTATAATTAACCTCAATAACCATAATTTACACTCATTTCCAGTCTATTCTGAACACCTCACACCTGACAATATTATTTTTAGTCCTAAAATTTGCACCGAGGTCGCTGGATGGCTAAGCTAAGCGACACAAGTGGCCGACACAAACACCTGGCCCATCTAGGAGTGGCACTGCAGTGTCAGGCAGGATGGCCCTTCCAAAAAATACTCCCCAAACAGCACATGACGCAAAGAAAGTAGCTGTGTGAGTAAGCTAAGCGACCCTAGTGGCCGACACAAACACCTGGCCCATCTAGGAGTGGCACTGCAGTGTCAGGCAGGATGGCCCTTCCAAAAAATACTCCCCAAACAGCACATGACGCAAAGAAAAAAAGAGGCACAATGAGGTAGCTGTGTGAGTAAGCTAAGCGACCCTAGTGGCTGACACAAACACCTGGCCCATCTAGGAGTGGCACTGCAGTGTCAGGCAGGATGGCCCTTCCAAAAAATACTCCCCAAACAGCACATGACGCAAAGAAAAAAAGAGGCGCAATGAGGTAGCTGTGTGAGTAAGCTAAGCGACCCTAGTGGCCGACACAAACACCTGGCCCATCTAGGAGTGGCACTGCAGTGTCACGCAGGATGGCCCTTCCAAAAAATACTCCCCAAACAGCACATGACGCAAAGAAAAAAAGAGGCGCAATGAGGTAGCTGTGTGAGTAAGCTAACCGACCCTAGTGGCCGACACAAATACCTGGCCCATCTAGGAGTGGCACTGCAGTGTCAGGCAGGATGGCCCTTCCAAAAAATACTCCCCAAACAGCACATGACGCAAAGAAAAAAAGGGGTGCAATGAGGTAGCTGTGTGAGTAAGCTAAGCGACCCTAGTGGCCGACACAAACACCTGGCCCATCTAGGAGTGGCACTGCAGTGTCAGGCAGGATGGCCCTTCCAAAAAATACTCCCCAAACAGCACATGACGCAAAGAAAAAAAGAGGCCCAATGAGGTTGCTGTGTGAGTAAGCTAAGCGACCCTAGTGGCCGACACAAACACCTGGCCCATCTAGGAGTGGCACTGCAGTGTCACGCAGGATTGCCCTTCCAAAAAATACTCCCCAAACAGCACATGACACAAAGAAAAAAAGAGGCGCAATGAGGTAGCTGTGTGAGTAAGCTAAGCAACCCTAGTGGCCGACACAAACACCTGGCCCATCTAGGAGTGGCACTGCAGTGTCACGCAGGATGGCCCTTCCAAAAAATACTCCCCAAACAGCACATGATGCAAAGAAAAATGAAAGAAAAAAGAGGTGCAAGATGGAATTGTCCTTGGGCCCTCCCACCCACCCTTATGTTGTATAAACAGGACATGCACACTTTAACCAACCCATCATTTCAGCGACAGGGTCTGCCACACGACTGTGACTGAAATGACTGGTTGGTTTGGGCCCCCACCAAAAAAGAAGCAATCTCTCCTTGCACAAACTGGCTCTACAGAGGCAAGATGTCCACCTCATCATCATCGTCCGATTCATCACCCCTTTCACTGTGTACATCCCCCTCCTCACAGATTATTAATTCGTCCCCACTGGAATCCACCATCTCAGATCCCCGTGTACTTTCTGGAGGCAATTGCTGCTGGTGAATGTCTCCATGGAGGAATTGATTATAATTCATTTTAATGAACATCATCTACTCCACATTTTCTGGAAGTAACCTTGTACGCCGATTGCTGACAAGGTGAGCGGCGACACTAAACACTCTTTCGGAGTACACACTGGAGGGAGGGCAACTTAGGTAGAATAAAGCCAGTTTCTGCAAGGGCCTTCAAATTGCCTCTTTTTCCTGCCAGTATACGTACGGACTGTCTGACGTGCCTACTTGGATGCGGTCACTCATATAATCCTCCACCATTCTTTCAATGGTGAGAGAATCATATGCAGTGACAGTAGACGACATGTCAGTAATCGTTGGCAGGTCCTTCAGTCCGGACCAGATGTCAGCATCAGCATTCGCTCCAGACTGCCCTGCATCACCGCCAGCGGGTGGGCTCGGAATTCGTAGCCTTTTCCTCGCACCCCCAGTTGCGGGAGAATGTGAAGGAGGAGATGTTGACGGGTCGCGTTCCGCTTGACTTGACAATTTTCTCACCAGCAGTTCTTTGAACCTCTGCAGACTTGTGTCTGCCGGAAAGAGAGATCCAACGTAGGTTTTAAATCTAGGATCGAGCACGGTGGCCAAAATGTAGTGCTCTGATTTCAACAGATTGACCACCCGTGAATCCTGGTTAAGCGAATGAAGGGCTCCATCCACAAGTCCCACATGCCTAGCGGAATCGCTCTGTTTTAGCTCCTCCTTCAATGCCTCCAGCTTCTTCTGCAAAAGCCTGATGAGGGGAATGACCTGACTCAGGCTGGCAGTGTCTGAACTGACTTCACGTGTGGCAAGTTCAAAAGGTTGCAGAACCTTGCACAAAGTTGAAATCATTCTCCACTGCGCTTGAGACTGGTGCATTCCACCTCCTTTGCCTATATCGTGGCCAGATGTATAGGCTTGAATGGCCTTTTGCTGCTCCTCCATCCTCTGAAGCATATAGAGGGTTGAATTCCACCTCGTTACCACCTCTTGCTTCAGATGATGGCAGGGCAGGTTCAGGTGTTTTTGGTGGTGCTCCAGTCTTCTGTACGCGGTGCCTGTACGCCGAAAGTGGCCCGCAATTCTTCTGGCCACCAACAGCATCTCTTGCACGCCCCTGTCGTTTTTTAAATAATTCTGCACCACCAAATTCAAGGTATGTGCAAAACATGGGACGTGCTGGAATTTGCCCAGATGTAATGCACGCACAATATTGCTGGCATTGTCCGATGCCACAAATCCCCAGGAGAGTCCAATTGGGGTAAGCCATTCTGCGATGATCTTCCTCAGTTGCCGTAAGAGGTTTTCAGCTGTGTGCGTATTCTGGAAAGCGGTGATACAAAGCGTAGCCTGCCTAGGAACGAGTTGGCGTTTGCGAGATGCTGCTACTGGTGCCGCCGCTGCTGTTCTTGCAGCGGGAGGCAATACATCTACCCAGTGGGCTGTCACAGTCATGTAGTCCTGAGTCTGCCCTGCTCCACTTGTCCACATGTCCGTGGTTAAGTGGACATTGGGTACAACTGCATTTTTTAGGACACTGGTGAGTCTTTTTCTGACGTCCGTGTACATTCTCGGTATCGCCTGCCTAGAGAAGTGGAACCTAGATGGTATTTGGTAACGGGGGCACACTACCTCAAGCAATTGTCTAGTTCCCCGTGAACTAACGGCGGATACCGGACGCACGTCTAACACCAACATAGTTGTCAAGGCCTCAGTTATCCGCTTTGCAACAGGATGACTGCTGTGATATTTCATCTTCCTCGCAAAGGACTGTTGGACAGTCAATTGCTTACTGGAAGTAGTACAAGTGGTCTTCCGACTTCCCCTCTGGGATGATGATCGACTCCCAGCAGCAACAACAGCAGCGCCAGCAGCAGTAGGCGTTACACTCAAGGATGCATCGGAGGAATCCCAGGCAGGAGAGGACTCGTCAGACTTGCCAGTGACATGGCCTGCAGGACTATTGGCTTTCCTGGGTAAGGAGGAAATTGACACTGAGGGAGTTGGTGGTGTGGTTTGCGCGAGCTTGGTTACAAGAGGAAGGGATTTACTGGTCAGTGGACTGCTTCTGCTGTCGCCCAAAGTTTTTGAACTTGTCACTGACTTATTATGAATGCGCTGCAGGTAACGTATAAGGGAGGATGTTCCGAGGTGGTTAACGTCCTTACCCCTACTTATTACAGCTTGACAAAGGCAACACACGGCTTGACACCAGTTGTCCGCATTTCTGTTGAAATAATTCCACACTGAAGAGCTGATTTTTTTTGTATTTTGACCAGTCATGTCAATGGCCATATTCCTCCCACGGACAACAGGTGTCTCCCCGGGTGCCTGACTTAAACAAACCACCTCACCATCAGAATCCTCCTTGTCAATTTCCTCCCCAGCGCCAGCAACACCCATATCCTCATCCTGGTGTACTTCAACACTGACATCTTCAATTTCACTATCAGGAACTGGACTGCGGGTGCTCCTTTCAACACTTGCAGGGGGGCGTGCAAATGGTGGAAGGCGCAAGCTCTTCCCGTCCAGTGTTGGGAAGGTCAGGCATCGCAACCGACACAATTGGACTCTCCTTTGGGATTTGGGATTTCGAAGAACGCACAGTTCTTTGCTGTGCTTTTGCTGAAAGTCTTTTCTTTTTTCTAGCGAGAGGATGAGTGCTTCCATCCTCATGTGAAGCTGAACCACTAGCCATGAACATAGGCCAGGGCCTCAGCCGTTCCTTGCCACTCCGTGTCGTAAATGGCATATTGGCAAGTTTACGCTTCTCCTCAGATGCTTTTAATTTTGATTTTTGGGTCATTTTTTTACTGATCATTTGTGTTTTGGATTTTACATGCTCTGTACTATGACATTGGGCATCGGCCTTGGCAGACGACGTTGATGGCATTTCATCATCTCGGCCATGACTAGTGGCAGCAGCTTCAGCACGAGGTGGAAGTGGATCTTGATCTTTCCCTATTTTTTTAACCTCCACATTTTTGTTCTCCATATTTTGCGCACAACTAAAAGCCACCACAGGTATACAATGTAGATGGGTGGATAGTATAGTATTATATTACTTATGGACGACGAGTGACGACACAGAGGTAGGTACAGCCGTGGCCTACCGTACTGCTGCTTATATATATAATATACTGTATAACGGACCGGGTGGACACTGTCAGCAGACTGCTAAACTAGTATGAAGAAAAAAACAACAACACAGGTATACAATGTAGATGGATGGATAGTATAGTATTATATTACTTATGGACGACGAGTGCACTGACGACACAGAGGTAGGTACCGCCGTGGCCTACCGTACTGCTGCTTATATATATAATATACTGTATAACGGACCTGATGGACATTGTCAGCAGACTGCTAAACTAGTATGAAGAAGAAAAAAACACCACCGGTATACAATGTAGATGGATGGATAGTATAGTATTATATTACTTATGGACGACGAGTGCACTGACGACACAGAGGTAGGTACAGCCGTGGCCTACCGTACTGCTGCTTATATATATAATATACTGTATAACGGACCTGGTGGACACTGTCAGCAGACTGCTAAACTAGTATGAAGAAAAAAAAAAACACCACAGGTATACAATGTAGATGGATGGATAGTATAGTATTATATTACTTATGGACGACGAGTGCACTGACGACACAGAGGTAGGTACAGCCGTGGCCTACCGTACTGCTGCTTATATATATAATATACTGTATAACGGACCTGGTGGACACTGTCAGCAGACTGCTAAACTAGTATGAAGAAAAAAAAAACACCACAGGTATACAATGTAGATGGATGGATAGTATAGTATTATATTACTTATGGACAACGAGTGACGACACAGAGGTAGGTACAGCCGTGGCCTACCGTACTGCTGCTTATATATATAATATACTGTATAACGGACCTGGTGGACACTGTCAGCAGACTGCTAAACTAGTATGAAGGAAAAAAAAACACCACAGGTATACAATGTAGATGGATGGATAGTATAGTATTATATTACTTATGGACGACGAGTGCACTGACGACACAGAGGTAGGTACAGCCGTGGCCTACCGTACTGCTGCTTATATATATAATATACTGTATAACGGACCTGGTGGACACTGTCAGCAGACTGCTAAACTAGTATGAAGAAAAAAAAAACACCACAGGTATACAATGTAGATGGATGGATAGTATAATATTATATTACTTATGGACGACGAGTGCACTGACGACACAGAGGTAGGTACAGCCGTGGCCTACCGTACTGCTGCTTATATATATAGTATACTGTATAACGGACCTGGTGGACACTGTCAGCAGACTGCTAAACTAGTATGAAGAAAAAAAAAACACCACAGGTATACTATGTAGATGGATGGATAGTATAGTATTATATTACTTATGGACGACGAGTGCACTGACGACACAGAGGTAGGTACAGCCGTGGCCTACCGTACTGCTGCTTATATATATAATATACTGTATAACGGACCTGGAGGACACTGTCAGCAGACTGCTAAACTAGTATGAAGAAAAAACAAAAAACACAGGAGTGTTTTTCAGGCAGACAAACGTATACTGGACTGGTGGTCACTGTCAGCAAAACTGTGCACTGTACTCCTGCTATAACTGCTCCCCAGTCCCCACAATTAGGCAGTGTGAGCAGAGCAGTGCACTCAGCACAGATATATCATGCAGCAGTGCAGCACACTGAGTGAGCACAGATATGGTGGTCGGAGCGTTTTTTTCAGGCAGAAAAACAAAGGATTAAACTCACTGGTGGTATAATCAAAACCCTGCACTGTACTCCCTAACAGCTGCTCCCCGTCCCCAATCCTCCCCACAATTATAACTAACTAAGTCACTCTGTGTTCTACTATAATGGAGAGGACGCCAGCCACGTCCTCTCCCTATCAATCTCAATGCACGTGTGAAAATGGCGGCGACGCGCGGCTCCTTATATAGAATCCGAGTCTCGCGAAAATCCAACAGCGGGATGATGACGTTCGGGCGCGCTCGGGTTAACCGAGCAAGGCGGGAGGATCCGAGTCGCTCGGACCCGTGTAAAAAAAAAGGTGAAGTTCGGGCGGGTCGGATTCCGAGGATCCGAACCCGCTCATCACTAAAATCTAGTACAGTGATACTGCCATATAAGACCAGTGATACTGCCGTATGTGTCCAGGGGTACTGCCATATAATTCCAGTAATACTGCCGTATATGTCCAGTGCTACTGCCATATAAATCCAGTGGTACTGGCAAATAAATCCAGTCCAGTGATACTGCCCTATAAATCCAGTGATACTGCCGTATATGTCCAGTGGGACTGCCGTATAAGTCCAGTCAAGTGATACTGCCGTATATGTCCAGTGGTACTGCCATATAATTCCAGTGATACTGCCATGTATGTCCAGTGGTACTGCCGCATAAATCCAGTGGTACTAGCGTATAAATACAGTCCAGTGATACTGCCATATAAATCAAGTGGTACTGCCATATAAATACAGTCCAGTGATATTGCCGTATATGTGCAGTGGTACTGTGCAATATAATTCCAGTGATTCTGCTGTATATGTCCAGTGGTACTGCCATATAAATCCAGTGGTACTGGAGTATAAATCCAGTCCATTGATACTGCCGTATAAGTCCAGTAATACTGCCGTATATGTCCAGTGGCATTGCCGAATAAATTCAGGAATTCTGCCGTATATGTCCAGTGGTACTGCTGTGTGAATCCAGTCCAGTGATACTGCCGTATATATCCATTGGTACTGCCATATAATTCTAGTGATACTGCCGTATATGTACAGTGGTACTGACATATAAATCCAGTGGTACTGGTGTATAAATCCAGTCCAGTGATACTGCCATATAAGTCCAGTGATACTGCCGTATAAATCAAGTGATACTGCTGTATATGTCCAGTGGTACTGCCATATAAATCCAGTGGTACTAGCGTATAAATCCAGTACAGTGATACTGCCGTATATGTCCAGTGGTACTGCTGTATAAATCCAGTGATACTGCTGTAAATGTCCAGTGGTACTGGCGTATAAATCCAGTCCAGTGATACTGCTGTAAATGTGCAGTGATACTGCCAAATATGTCCAGTGGTACTGCCATATAAATCCAGTGAAACTGGCGTATAAATACAGTCCAGTGATACTGCCATATAAATCCAGTGATACTGCTGTATATGTCCAGTGGTACTGCTATATAAATTCAGTCCAGAGCTACTGCCATATATGTCTAGTGGTACTGCCATATAATTCCAGTGATACTGCTGTATATGTCCAGTGGAATTGCCGTATAAATCCAGTGGTACTGGCGTATAAATCCAGTCCAGTGATAGTGCCAAATAACTCAAGTGATACTGCCATAGAGGTCCAGTGGTACTGCCATATAAATCCAGTGGTACTGGCGTATAAATCCAGTCCACTGATACTGTCGTATAAATCCAGTGATACTACCGTATATGTCCAGTGGTACTGCCGTATAAATCCAGTCCAGTGATACTGTTGTATGTGTCCAGTGGTCCAGTAGTACTAACGTATAAATCCAGTCCAGTGATACTGCCGTATAAGTCCAGTGATACTGCCATATATGTCCAGTGGTACTGCCGTAAAAATACAGTGGTACTGGCAAATAAATCCAGTCCAGTTATACTGCCATATAAGTCTAGTGATACTGCCGTATATGTCCAGTGATACTGCCATATAAATCCAGTCCAGTGGTACTGCCGTATAAGTCCAGTGGTACTTCCGTATAATTCCAGTGATACTGCAGCATAAGTCCAGTGGGACTGCCGTATAATTCCAGGGATAATGCCGTATAATTCCAGTGGTACTGCCGTATAAATCCAGTGATACTGCCATATAAATCCAGTCCAGTGGTACTGCCGTATAAGTCCAGGTACTGCTGTATAAATCCAGTGAAATCGCTGTATAAATACAGTCCAATGGTACTGCTGTATAAATCCAGTGGTACTGCCATATAATTCCAGTGATACTGCCGTAAAAGTCCAGTGGTACTGCCGTATATGTCCAGTGGTACTGCCTTATAAGTCCAGTGATACTGCCGTATAAATCCAGTCCAGTGGTACTGCCGTATATGTCCAGTGTTACTGCCGTATAAGTCCAATGATACTGCCATATAAATCCAGTCCAGTGGTACTGCAGTATAATTCCAGTGATACTGTTGTATAAGTCTAGTGGTACTGCAGTATAAGTCCAGTAATAATACTGCCGTATAAATCCAGTCCAGTGGTACTGCCGTATAAGTCCAGTGGTACTGCCATCTAATTCCAGTGATACTGCCATATAAGTCCAGTGGTACTGCCATATAAGTCCAGTGGTACTGCCGTATAATTCCAGTGATACTGCCATATAAGTCCACTGGTACTGCCGTATAAGTCCAGTGATACTGCCATATAAATTCAGTTCAGTGGTACTGCCGTATAAGTCAATTGGTACTGCAGTTTAATTCCAGTGATACTCCCGTATAAGTCCAGTGGTACTGCTGTATAAGTCCAGTGGTACTGCCGTATAAGTCTAGTGATACTGCCTTACAAATCCAGTCCAGTGGTACTGCCGTATAAGTCCAGTGGTTCTGTCGTATAAGTCCAGTGATACTGCCGTATAAATCCAGTCCAGTGGTACTGCCGGTATGAGTCCAGTGGTACTGCCGTCTAATTCCAGTGATACTGCCCTATAAGTCCAGTGGTGCTATCGTATAAGTCCAGTGGTACTGCCTTGTAAGTCCAGTGATACTGCCATATAAATCCAGTCCAGCGGTACTGCCATATAAGTCCAGTGGTACTGCCCTATAATTCCAGTGATACTGCCGAATAAATCCAGTCCAGTGGTACTGCCGTATAAGTCCAGTGATACTGCCATATAAGTCCAGTGGTACTGCCATATAAGTCCAGTGGTACTGCCGTATAAGTCCAGTGATACTGCCATATAAATTCAGTCCAGTGGTACTGTCGTATAAGTCAAGTGGTACTGCTGTATAAATCCAGTGGTATTGCCATATAAGTCTAGTGATACTGCCGTACAAATCCAGTCGAGTGGTACTGCCATATAAGTCCAGTGGTACTGTCATGTAATTCCTGTGATACTGCAATATAAGTCCAATGGTACTGCCGTATAAGTCCAGTGATTCTGCCGTATAAATCCAGTCCAGTAGTACTGCCGTATGATTCCAGTGGTACTGCCATATAATTCCAGTGATACTGCCGTATAAGTCCAGAGGTACTGCCATTTATGTCCAGTAGTACTGCCATATAAGTCCAGTGATACTGCCGTATAAATTCAGTCCAGTGGTACTGCCGTATAAGTCTAGTGGTATTGCTGTATAATTCCAGTGATACTGCCGTATAAGTCTAGTGGTACTGCCGTATAACTCCAGTGATACCGCCGTATGTGGTACTGCCATGTAATTCCAGTGACACTGCCGTATATGTCCAGTGGTACTGCCGTATAAGTCCAGTGGTACTGTCCTGTGCTGTAATATATTTACTACAAATAAAGGGGTTATTAATATTTAATCCAAATAATTTTTACAGGGTTTGCCCTGTGTGGTGTAGGGGTGCGCTCTCCTCTGCTGCATATTGTGTTATATAACTGTAGAAAAATAATGAAGAACAAAATGTCAACTTTCTCATCAGTCAGGAACGTCAGTAGTCCTGCAGGCCATGTCACTGCAAGACTGAGGAGTCCTCTCCTAACCGGGATTCCTCCGGAGGATACTTGAGTGGTATGCCTACTGCTGCTGCTGTCGCTGCTGTTGTTGCTGCTGGGAGTCGATCGTCAGACCAGAGGGGAAGTCGAATAACCACTTGTACTACTTCAAGTAAGCAATTGACTGTCCAATAGTCCTTTGCGAGGAAGATGAAATATGACAGCAGTCATCCTGTTGCAAAGCGGATAACTGAGGCCTTGACAGTTATGTTGGTGTTAGACGTGCGTCCGGTATCCGCCATTAGTTCAGTTGGACTTAGAGAATTGATGGATAGTGTTCCCCGGTACCAAATCTCATCTAGATTCCACTTCACTAGGCAGGCGATACCGAGAATGTACAGAGATGTCAGAAAAAGTGTCCTTAGTGTCCTAAAAAATGCAGTTGTACCCAGTGTCCACTTAACCACGGACATGTGTACAAGTAGAACAGGGCAGACTAAGGACTATATGACTGTGACAGCCCACTAAGTAGATGTATTGCCTCCAGCAGCAACAATAGCAGCGGCACCAGTAGCAGCATCTCGCAAACGCCATCTCGTTCTTAGGCAGGATACGCTGTGTATCACTGGTTTCCGTAAGAGGCACACCGCAGAATACCTCTTACGGAAACTGAGGGACATCATCGCACAATGGCTTCCAACACTTAGACTCTCCTGGGGATTTGTGATATTGGACAATGCCACCAATATTGTGCGTGCATTACATCTGGGCAAATTCCAGCACGTCCCATGTTTTGCACATACAGTTAATTTGGTGGTGCAGAATTTTTTGAAAAACGACAGGGGCGTGCAGGAGATGCTTTCGGTGGCCCGAAAAATTGTGGCCCACTTTCGACATTCAGCCACTGCGTGCCGAAGACTGGAGCGCCAGTAAACACTCCTGAACCTGTCCTGCCATCACCTGAAGCAAGAGGTGGTAACGAGGTGGAATTCAACACTCTATATACTTCAGAGGATGGAGGAGCAGCAAAAGGCCATTCAAGCCTATACATCCACCTATGATATAGGCAAAGGAGGGGGAATGCACCTATTTCAGTGCCACTCCCAGATGGGCCAGGTGTTTGTGCCTCAGACTTGTGTCGCTTAGCTTAGTCATACAGCGACCTTGGTGCACCTCTTTTTCTTCTTTGCATCATGTGCTGTTTGGGGCCTATTTTTTAAATCTGCCATCCTGTCTGACACTGCAGTGCCACTCCTAGATGGGCCAGGTGTTTATGATGCACATTTGTGTCACTTAGCTTAGTCATACAGCCACCTCGGTGGACCTTTTGTCTTAAAAACAATATTGTGATGTGTTCCGAACAGACTGGAAATTAGTGGAAATTATTGTTATTGAAGTTAATAATACCATAGGATCAAAATTTTCCCAAAATTCTGTGATTTTAGCTGTTTTTATGTTTTTTTCAAAAATCATCCAGATCCAAAACCAAAACACAAAAGGGTGGTATTGGCAAAACCAATCCAGATTCAAAACACAAGCATGGAACCAGGACCAAAACCAAAACATGAAAAGTACCTGCCGCACATCTCTAAGTATAAGCAGTGCCTCCTTACTTCTCCAGGAAGAGGCAGCAGCCTGCCATACTTGGATCTCTATCAGTTACTGCGTGTTGTGGCTCCCTTTGATCTAAAGTAGCCCACAGGAGAGGCGGAGCTCGGGACAGGACTCGGAGGCGGAGCTGTGGTTGTGTTCTGAGTGCTCTTCGCCTCTTCCTGATTTCGCTGAGTGGGCGGCGCTCTTCATGCTACCGGTGCCGCTGATGCCTTTGATAAGTGTGACAGGTGCTGGTAGCAGCGGCAGCCTTCAGCAACAGGCAAGACAGACAGTGCGGCTCCATCAGGGGGCAGAGCGGGGGGAGACGCTCTTCATGCTGCAGGCACCGCTGCTGCCTGTCAGTGTGACAGGCAGCTGGCAGCAGCAGCGCACGTCAGCAAGGTCGCAGAGCGGGGAGGGCGCCTCCCTGCTTTGTAGACCTGCTGAGTAGGTAGCGCCGGGCCTGGTTAGGAGCTACTGTAGTTGGTTTTTACTTTATCACCAACCATGCAATTTATCGCTCTCCAAGGCTTGATAAATCTAGCCCCTTGTGAGAGTTCTCCTGGTTTTCTTAAAAGTGGCAATCATGTGGTTAATGGTTATGCCATGTAAATGATTGCCACTTTAAAAAAAACAGGAGAACTCTCACAAAATCTCTCACTTCCTGATTCTCACACCCTATTACATTCTCTCCTTTGTCGGTACTCTGAAAAAAAGATGCCAGTACACAGAAATAAGGTGCCGGTATTCAGAAAAAAAGGTGACAGTACACAGGAAAAATAGGCCTGACCTAGAAAAAAGGTGACGGTACTCTGAAAAAAGGTGGCGGTATTCAGACTAATAAGGTAACAGTACACAGGAAAAAAGGTGCCTGTTCTCACCTAAAGTTGCAAGTTGATGGAAGATGTAAAGTAGTTCCCATAGTCTAATGTCTTCAGACATTCATTTTATTAATTTCTGAAATTATTTCACAGATTTTTCCTGTTTCCAGAACTAGTTCTTTGAATTCAAAACTATGACACAAAAGGTGCCGGAACTGCGTAGCATGGAATACCACAACCAAACATAATAATATTTATTTTATTTATAAAGCGCATCTCCAGCAGGGCGGGATGCATGACGCATGACGTTTTGAATGCGATGAATCCCGCCACTCTTTGCAAGCGTGATAGCATTTATTAACGCTGTATGCTTTAAGAAAATGTCAAAGGATTGCTCTCCTGGTAAGAACGATAGAACTTCTGGGTTTAGTACCGGGGAGTCCCTTTGCGCATGCGTCATATGACACACGTGCGTGGAGGGTGATGGGAAGGATTTGACTGATTTTCTTTCAGGTGGCAATGTGAATAGAAGTCCATGGGCCAAATGTAATAGAGTGAGAGTTTCAAAAAGTGAGAGATTTGGTAAGGTTTTGCAGTTTTTTTTAAGTGGCAATCATTCACACAGCAAGATCAACCTGGTTTTGCAGTGTAAATGATTGCCACTTTAAAAGAAACTGAAAAACCTTACCAAATCTCTCACTTTCTGAAACTCTCACTCGATTACATTTGGCCCCATATATATCTGTTGGGTAATTTAATATAAAGATGGCTTTGCCCACCGCATCCAACTTGCAAATTACGCATTCCTGAATCCTGTGTATTGCAGTATACTTTACATTTAAGTCTAAATATTTTCTCATCAAAGAACAGTGCAGGACGTGGGCAGTAATGACTGGGTTCTGCTGAATTAACAAAATAACAGCTTTTTTTATTAGAGTATCTTAACAAAGCTGACATTCCATGAGCCCCAATTTTGGCATTACCCCTCCCTTAACCAATGGGGCTCAGGGTGCTGTTTTTTGTTCCACCTACAGAGATGCCTCCCAGAGCTCATCTAAGTGGTCTCCCTGCTACGGTGTAAATTATAACCTCACACGGTACAGTCTTTGCTAGGTACTATATATGATTTTTTTTTTTTTATAATTATGAAATAACATTTATTTATTAAGAACTTTGTTTTACTATTTTTTTAAATGTTTCAATATTATGTGGAGATTAAAAAATAGTAATGCAGACATTTTTCTCTATTTCCTTTCATCATAGCTGTACAGCCAGTGTTATATAAACAGGATTAATATTTCATTTCTTAATCAGATCCATTAAGGCATGTGGAAACCGTGGTACAAGACACTGACACGATGGTCTCGCCTAAAAGAAAGCCCCTACAGTATATAATAAAGGTTATATAAAATGTGTACAATCACTGAAACATAAAACCTCTGAACCTTCGGAAAGATGTATCACTGTCATAAAAAACAATCCATTGAACAGAAGATGATGACTGATTAACATACCAATATGAGGGGCTCAATAAAGTTTTATGAAGACGGCTGAGGCATGACTACAGATGCCTGGCTATATTGCAGAAAGGTGTAGCCCGTTATATGTTATCCCGTCAATATTTTAATATATTTGGCAAGTATTAATTTTAAAACGTAGTGAAATATTTTACAAAAACAAAATACTGTACCTGTCGGAAATGTGTAATCACAATAATTTTTTGCAGGAGCACATATATATATATATATATATATATTCTTTTTTTTAACTTTTTCATACTTAACGATCCACGTGGACTACGATTTGAATGGTAATCTTGCCCGAAGCTCGCGAGCCATGCGAGGGGACACGGTGCACTAATTAGACTTCCCGGTCCCTGTACGGAGAAAACGACACCCAAAAAACATGCAAAACTCCTGTCGACCTTTTTAACTGTCGACCTAGTCCATGTCGACCTAGAACCCCTGTCGACTTTCCAACCCTGTCGACCTAGTGCCTGTCGACCTATAGTGGTCGACTGAAACATTGTCGACCTAGAACCTGTCAATGCTATGAACCACACCCATATATTATCCTTTATTTATATAGAGCCACAAGGGATCCACGGGGACCAGTTACGGAGTTCATAAAGAAATAAGCAAAATAAGAAATCAGTGACTTACAGTTCAAGCAAATATAGGACAAGTACAGGGTATATATAAACAGAGTTGCATCAGCAGACGACACTAAAGTAAGGAGGATATTCAATTAGCTCCGTTAATTTACCGGGGCTAATTGTCCCACCGAGGGCTATCCTATTACACCCCCATAAGCTAGCACGAGCGGTGGCTTATCGGGGGCTGCCTGATGCTGCACCGGGTGCCTGCTGCTGACAGCTCTCCTGATGCAGCGCTGCTCCTCCGGGTCACATGGGCGATTCCCCGTCGGGCAACTCGGTGGCAGGTTGCCTAATGTGTAGGGGGCATTAGTTAAGATTCTCCTGAATTTTATCTCGATTATATTCTATTTTTAACCTATATTTTAGTTGATGTCCGTCCTCTATCCTATTTTTAGTTTTAGTATATATACACACATGTAATTTATTAAATTAGTGTTTTTACATAAAGATTGTGTTCAAATAAAATATTATTGTTATTTTTACCTTATACGTACATTTTAATTATTAATCAGTGCACTGTAATTTGGGACACCAGTGGTCGCTCGAACCCCTGTTCTGTACTACCATACATTTTTTCGTAGTAATTAACCACTACTGCATATTTAAGGGACAGCTGATGCCCATGAGAATTGGGAGTGTCATATAAATTAGATCTATTTTTGGAGTAGTAATCTCACAAGTGGCGCTGCATTTCTCTTATGATAAATAAAAAATTAACATATCTAATTTTTTGTCTCATTTGTTTGATTCGGTTCTCTTTATATACTTTTAGGACTTGTGTGAAAATGTGAGGTAGTTTTAGGCAAAATATCAGCAGAAATATCGAAAATTCTGAAGGCTTCACAAACTTTCAAGCACCTCTGTACATTCACCAAGATATTATCTAGTATTAAAAGGGTATAAAAATATGGAATGACCATGTTGTTTTACCTTCTTAGTAAGTGCTAAAAATGGCCCCATTCTGTGTATACTGTCCGGTTTTTGGTGCCAGTTCATAAAAAGCATTTTGTAAAAATGGCAATTAAACTAAATAATGGAATATAAAACATTAGTTATTTGGAAAAGCTATACAGGTTGGTGGTGTTTTATACTAGAGATGAGCGCCTGAAATTTTTCGGGTTTTGTGTTTTGGTTTTGGGTTCGGTTCCGCGGCCGTGTTTTGGGTTCGAACGCGTTTTGGCAAAACCTCACCGAATTTTTTTTGTCGGATTCGGGTGTGTTTTGGATTCGGGTGTTTTTTTCAAAAAACACTAAAAAACAGCTTAAATCATAGAATTTGGGGGTAATTTTGATCCCAAAGTATTATTAACCTCAAAAACCATAATTTACACTCATTTTCAGTCTATTCTGAATACCTCACACCTCACAATATTATTTTTAGTCCTAAAATTTGCACCGAGGTCGCTGTGTGAGTAAGATAAGCGACCCTAGTGGCCGACACAAACACCGGGCCCATCTAGGAGTGGCACTGCAGTGTCACGCAGGATGTCCCTTCCAAAAAACCCTCCCCAAACAGCACATGACGCAAAGAAAAAAAGAGGCGCAATGAGGTAGCTGTGTGAGTAAGATTAGCGACCCTAGTGGCCGACACAAACACCGGGCCCATCTAGGAGTGGCACTGCAGTGTCACGCAGGATGGCCCTTCCAAAAAACCCTCCCCAAACAGCACATGACGCAAATAAAAAAAGAGGCGCAATGAGGTAGCTGTGTGAGTAAGATTAGCGACCCTAGTGGCCGACACAAACACCGGGCCCATCTAGGAGTGGCACTGCAGTGTCACGCAGGATGTCCCTTCCAAAAAACCCTCCCCAAACAGCACATGACGCAAAGAAAAAAAGAGGCGCAATGAGGTAGCTGTGTGAGTAAGATTAGCGACCCTAGTGGCCGACACAAACACCGGGCCCATCTAGGAGTGGCACTGCAGTGTCACGCAGGATGTCCCTTCCAAAAAACCCTCCCCAAACAGCACATGACGCAAAGAAAAAAAGAGGCGCAATGAGGTAGCTGACTGTGTGAGTAAGATTAGCGACCCTAGTGGCCGACACAAACACCGGGCCCATTTAGGAGTGGCACTGCAGTGTCACGCAGGATGTCCCTTCCAAAAAACCCTCCCCAATCAGCACATGATGCAAAGAAAAAGAAAAGAAAAAAGAGGTGCAAGATGGAATTGTCCTTGGGCCCTCCCACCCACCCTTATGTTG
Source organism: Pseudophryne corroboree (assembly GCF_028390025.1). NCBI lineage: Eukaryota > Metazoa > Chordata > Amphibia > Anura > Myobatrachidae > Pseudophryne > Pseudophryne corroboree. The sequence goes on along the minus strand of NC_086454.1, from coordinate 265,339,077 downwards.
TATAAACAAAACAGGACATGCACACTTTAACCAACCCATCATTTCAGTGACAGGGTCTGCCACACGACTGTGACTGATATGACGGGTTGGTTTGGACCCCCCCCAAAAAAGAAGCAATTAATCTCTCCTTGCACAAACTGGCTCTACAGAGGCAAGATGTCCACCTCATCATCACCCTCCGATATATCACCGTGTACATCCCCCTCCTCACAGATTATCAATTCGTCCCCACTGGAATCCACCATCTCAGCTCCCTGTGTACTTTGTGGAGGCAATTGCTGCTGGTCAATGTCTCCGCGGAGGAATTGATTATAATTCATTTTAATGAACATCATCTTCTCCACATTTTCTGGATGTAACCTCGTACGCCGATTGCTGACAAGGTGAGCGGCGGCACTAAACACTCTTTCGGAGTACACACTTGTGGGAGGGCAACTTAGGTAGAATAAAGCCAGTTTGTGCAAGGGCCTCCAAATTGCCTCTTTTTCCTGCCAGTATAAGTACGGACTGTGTGACGTGCCTACTTGGATGCGGTCACTCATATAATCCTCCACCATTCTATCAATGTTGAGAGAATCATATGCAGTGACAGTAGACGACATGTCCGTAATCGTTGTCAGGTCCTTCAGTCCGGACCAGATGTCAGCATCAGCAGTCGCTCCAGACTGCCCTGCATCACCGCCAGCGGGTGGGCTCGGAATTCTGAGCCTTTTCCTCGCACCCCCAGTTGCGGGAGAATGTGAAGGAGGAGATGTTGACAGGTCGCGTTCCGCTTGACTTGACAATTTTGTCACCAGCAGGTCTTTCAACCCCAGCAGACTTGTGTCTGCCGGAAAGAGAGATCCAAGGTAGGCTTTAAATCTAGGATCGAGCACGGTGGCCAAAATGTAGTGCTCTGATTTCAACAGATTGACCACCCGTGAATCCTTGTTAAGCGAATTAAGGGCTCCATCCACAAGTCCCACATGCCTAGCGGAATCGCTCCGTGTTAGCTCCTCCTTCAATGTCTCCAGCTTCTTCTGCAAAAGCCTGATGAGGGGAATGACCTGACTCAGGCTGGCAGTGTCTGAACTGACTTCACGTGTGGCAAGTTCAAAGGGCATCAGAACCTTGCACAACGTTGAAATCATTCTCCACTGCGCTTGAGACAGGTGCATTCCACCTACTATATCGTGCTCAATTGTATAGGCTTGAATGGCCTTTTGCTGCTCCTCCAACCTCTGAAGCATATAGAGGGTTGAATTCCACCTCGTTACCACTTCTTGCTTCAGATGATGGCAGGGCAGGATCAGTAGTTTTTGGTGGTGCTCCAGTCTTCTGTACGTGGTGCCTGTACGCCGAAAGTGTCCCGCAATTCTTCTGGCCACCGACAGCATCTCTTGCACGCCCCTGTCGTTTTTTAAAAAATTCTGCACCACCAAATTCAAGGTATGTGCAAAACATGGGACGTGCTGGAATTTGCCCATATTTAATGCACACACAATATTGCTGGCGTTGTCCGATGCCACAAATCCACAGGAGAGTCCAATTGGGGTAAGCCATTCCGCGATGATCTTCCTCAGTTGCCATAAGAGGTTTTCAGCTGTGTGCGTATTCTGGAAACCGGTGATACAAAGCGTAGCCTGCCTAGGAAAGAGTTGGCGTTTGCGAGATGCTGCTACTGGTGCCGCCGCAGCTGTTCTTGCGGCGGGAGTCCATACATCTACCCAGTGGGCTGTCACAGTCATATAGTCCTGACCCTGCCCTGCTCCACTTGTCCACATGTCCGTGGTTAAGTGGACATTGGGTACAGCTGCATTTTTTAGGACACTGGTGACTCTTTTTCTGAGGTCTGTGTACATTTTCGGTATCGCCTGCCTAGAGAAATGGAACCTAGATGGTATTTGGTACCGGGGACACAGTACCTCCAACAAGTCTCTAGTTGGCTCTGCAGTAATGATGGATACCGGAACCACGTTTCTCACCACCCAGGATGCCAAGGCCTCAGTTATCCGCTTTGCAGTAGGATGACTGCTGTGATATTTCATCTTCCTCGCAAAGGACTGTTGAACAGTCAATTGCTTACTGGAAGTAGTACAAGTGGGCTTACGACTTCCCCTCTGGGATGACCATCGACTCCCAGCGGCAACAACAGCAGCGCCAGCAGCAGTAGGCGTTACACGCAAGGATGCATCGGAGGAATCCCAGGCAGGAGAGGACTCGTCAGAATTGCCAGTGACATGGCCTGCAGGACTATTGGCATTCCTGGGGAAGGAGGAAATTGACACTGAGGGAGTTGGTGGGGTGGTTTGCGTGAGCTTGGTTACAAGAGGAAGGGATTTACTGGTCAGTGGACTGCTTCCGCTGTCACCCAAAGTTTTTGAACTTGTCACTGACTTATTATGAATGCGCTGCAGGTGACGTATAAGGGAGGATGTTCCGAGGTGGTTAACGTCCTTACCCCTACTTATTACAGCTTGACAAAGGGAACACACGGCTTGACACCTGTTGTCCGCATTTCTGGTGAAATACCTCCACACCGAAGAGCTGATTTTTTTGGTATTTTCACCTGGCATGTCAACGGCCATATTCCTCCCACGGACAACAGGTGTCTCCCCGGGTGCCTGACTTAAACAAACCACCTCACCATCAGAATCCTCCTGGTCAATTTCCTCCCCAGCGCCAGCAACACCCATATCCTCCTCATCCTGGTGTACTTCAACACTGACATCTTCAATCTGACTATCAGGAACTGGACTGCGGGTGCTCCTTCCAGCACTTGCAGGGGGCGTGCAAATGGTGGAAGGCGCATGCTCTTCACGTCCAGTGTTGGGAAGGTCAGGCATCGCAACCGACACAATTGGACTCTCCTTGTGGATTTGGGATTTCGAAGAATGCACAGTTCTTTGCTGTGCTGCTTTTGCCAGCTTGAGTCTTTTCATTTTTCTAGCGAGAGGCTGAGTGCTTCCATCCTCATGTGAAGCTGAACCACTAGCCATGAACATAGGCCAGGGCCTCAGCCGTTCCTTGCCACTCCGTGTCGTAAATGGCATATTGGCAAGTTTACGCTTCTCCTCCGACAATTTTATTTTAGGTTTTGGAGTCCTTTTTTTTCTGATATTTGGTGTTTTGGATTTGACATGCTCTGTACTATGACATTGGGCATCGGCCTTGGCAGACGACGTTGCTGGCATTTCATCGTCTCGGCCATGACTAGTGGCAGCAGCTTCAGCACGAGGTGGAAGTGGATCTTGATCTTTCCCTAATTTTGGAACCTCAACATTTTTGTTCTCCATATTTTAATAGGCACAACTAAAAGGCACCTCAGGTAAACAATGGAGATGGATACTAGTATACAATTATGGACTGCCTGCCGAGTGCAGACACAGAGGTAGCCACAGCCGTGAACTACCGTACTGTACTGTGTCTGCTGCTAATATAGACTGGTTGATAAAGAGATGTCTATGTAACTATGTATGTATAAAGAAGAAAGAAAAAAAAACCACGGTTAGGTGGTATACAATTATGGACGGACTGCCTGCCGAGTGCAGACACAGAGGTAGCCACAGCCGTGAACTACCGTACTGTACTGTGTCTGCTGCTAATATAGACTGGTTGATAAAGAGATGTCTATGTAACTATGTATGTATAAAGAAGAAAGAAAAAAAAAACCACGGTTAGGTGGTATACAATTATGGACGGACTGCCTGCCGAGTGCAGACACAGAGGTAGCCACAGCCGTGAACTACCGTACTGTACTGTGTCTGCTGCTAATATAGACTGGTTGATAAAGAGATGTCGTAGTAGTATGTATGTATAAAGAAGAAAAAAAAACCACGGTTAGGTGGTATATACAATTATGGACGGGCTGCCGAGTGCCGACACAGAGGTAGCCACAGCCGTGAACTACCGCACTGTACTGTGTCTGCTGCTAATATATAGACTGGTTGATAAAGAGATAGTATACTCGTAACTAGTATGTATGTATAAAGAAAGAAAAAAAAACCACGGTTAGGTGGTATATACAATTATGGACGGGCTGCCGAGTGCCGACACAGAGGTAGCCACAGCCGTGAACTACCGCACTGTACTGTGTCTGCTGCTAATATATAGACTGGTTGATAAAGAGATAGTATACTCGTATCTAGTATGTATGTATAAAGAAAGAAAAAAAAACCACGGTTAGGTGGTATATACAATTATGGACGGGCTGCCGAGTGCCGACACAGAGGTAGCCACAGCCGTGAACTACCGCACTGTACTGTGTCTGCTGCTAATATAGACTGGTTGATAAAGAGATAGTATACTCATAACTAGTATGTATGTATAAAGAAAGAAAAAAAAACCACGGTTAGGTGGTATATACAATTATGGACGGGCTGCCGAGTGCCGACACAGAGGTAGCCACAGCCGTGAACTACCGCACTGTACTGTGTCTGCTGCTAATATAGACTGGTTGATAAAGAGATAGTATACTCGTAACTAGTATGTATGTATAAAGAAAGAAAAAAAAACCACGGTTAGGTGGTATATACAATTATGGACGGGCTGCCGAGTGCCGACACAGAGGTAGCCACAGCCGTGAACTACCGCACTGTACTGTGTCTGCTGCTAATATAGACTGGTTGATAAAGAGATAGTATACTCGTAACTAGTATGACTATAAAGAAAGAAAAAAAAACCACGGTTAGGTGGTATATACAATTATGGACGGGCTGCCGAGTGCCGACACAGAGGTAGCCACAGCCGTGAACTACCGCACTGTACTGTGTCTGCTGCTAATATATAGACTGGTTGATAAAGAGATAGTATACTCGTAACTAGTATGTATGTATAAAGAAAGAAAAAAAAACCACGGTTAGGTGGTATATACAATTATGGACGGGCTGCCGAGTGCCGACACAGAGGTAGCCACAGCCGTGAACTACCTCACTGTACTGTGTCTGCTGCTAATATAGACTGGTTGATAAAGAGATAGTATACTCGTAACTAGTATGTATGTATAAAGAAAGAAAAAAAAACCACGGTTAGGTGGTATATACAATTATGGACGGGCTGCCGAGTGCCGACACAGAGGTAGCCACAGCCGTGAACTACCGCACTGTACTGTGTCTGCTGCTAATATATAGACTGGTTGATAAAGAGATAGTATACTCGTAACTAGTATGTATGTATAAAGAAAGAAAAAAAAACCACGGTTAGGTGGTATATACATTTATGGACGGGCTGCCGAGTGCCGACACAGAGGTAGCCACAGCCGTGAACTACCGCACTGTACTGTGTCTGCTGCTAATATATAGACTGGTTGATAAAGAGATAGTATACTCGTAACTAGTATGTATGTATAAAGAAAGAAAAAAAAACCACGGTTAGGTGGTATATACAATTATGGACGGGCTGCCGAGTGCCGATACAGAGGTAGCCACAGCCGTGAACTACCGCACTGTACTGTGTCTGCTGCTAATATAGACTGGTTGATAAAGAGATAGTATACTCGTAACTAGTATGTATGTATAAAGAAAGAAAAAAAAACCACGGTTAGGTGGTATATACAATTATGGACGGGCTGCCGAGTGCCGACACAGAGGTAGCCACAGCCGTGAACTACCGCACTGTACTGTGTCTGCTGCTAATATAGACTGGTTGATAAAGAGATAGTATACTCGTAACTAGTATGACTATAAAGAAAGAAAAAAAAACCACGGTTAGGTGGTATATACAATTATGGACGGGCTGCCGAGTGCCGACACAGAGGTAGCCACAGCCGTGAACTACCGCACTGTACTGTGTCTGCTGCTAATATAGACTGGTTGATAAAGAGATAGTATACTACTAATATTATATATACTGGTGGTCAGGTCACTGGTCACTAGTCACACTGGCAGTGGCACTCCTGCAGCAAAAGTGTGCACTGTTTAATTTTTATATAATATTATGTACTCCTGGCTCCTGCTATAACCTATAACTGGCACTGCAGTGCTCCCCAGTCTCCCCCACAATTATAAGCTGTGTGAGCTGAGCACAGTCAGATATATATATACATTGATGCAGCACACTGGGCTGAGCAGTGCACACAGATATGGTATGTGACTGAGTCACTGTGTGTATCGTTTTTTTCAGGCAGAGAACGGATATATTAAATAAAACAAACAACTGCACTGTCTGGTGGTCACTGTGGTCGTCAGTCACTAAACTCTGCACTCTCTTCTACAGTATCACAGCCTCAGGTCAATCTCTCTCTCTCTCTCTCAACCCTAATCTAAATGGAGAGGACGCCAGCCACGTCCTCTCCCTATCAATCTCAATGCACGTGTGAAAATGGCGGCGACGCGCGGCTCCTTATATAGAATCCGAGTCTCGCGAGAATCCGACAGCGTCATGATGACGTTCGGGCGCGCTCGGGTTAACCGAGCAAGGCGGGAGGATCCGAGTCTGCTCGGACCCGTGAAAAAAACATGAAGTTCGTGCGGGTTCGGATTCAGAGAAACCGAACCCGCTCATCTCTATTTTATACGTTGGCAGACATATAGACTATACACTATATAGCTGCCAAATACGAAAGCTGATTAAATCAACATGTAGCAAGATCCATATTACTTACTTAAATTCACTATGAAGCTGGGATAAGCTATTGCCCTCTTTTAGCAGTCATTCCTCTCACATAGATGGTCAATGTGATATGAATCCTATATTTAACCACTTAACTGACAAGTTTTCACTTCAAAACTGTTCATAGATATGTTGTTTTTTTATATAATATAGTTTAAAAAGTATATATTTTGTAATATTTAAATATAATATTATGCACAGCTGCAGAACAGATCTCCTCGTCAAAAGCTGGGGACACAGTGAGGCGGCGCAGTCACATGTGATCTTACCAGTGATGGACTGGGCCTCCATTATGGCCCGGGCACTCGCGAATGTGATGCGCCACAGGGGGGGGGGGGCGCACGTCACTGCGGGCGCACTGTCACGTTGTATGGAGGCATGCCGTGAGTCATGGGGGTGCGGACTCGTGGCACGCCCCCATTACCATGGCGACGCTTGCTGGGGGCGCTGACGCGCGGGACGCCCCCATTTCCATTAAGACCGGTGGGAGCAGCTCAAACAGAGAGCCGGAGACTGCGCTGCGCACGGCCTTCCCAGCTCTCTGAGGGCCCGGCCCACCTGCCCATCGGCCCTGGATCTGACCATGCTAGTTAAGTGGCTACAGATTGGAGAAAGTATCATGTGAAGTGTAATACATCACACACAGTTTTAGAGTTGCTCTATATAATACACTTAACACAGTAAGATAAATATGGAACGCATCAGAGCCAGGTAACATGGAGTTGTTGCTATAGAATAAATGACTGTCTCCCTTTTTTATGGCACAGACAGACAGGCTTCAATTCTCTAGCTTGATCCCAGGAAACACTGTTCATAATGGGAAGGAACAGTCTGCCTGAAAACACAGATTCAGCACATAATGACAGACTCAAATGTGGAAGAGGGTCCTGGATAAATGTGTGAAGTTTTGAACATTGTGGAACTCTGATTGGTGAGAGAGTTACACATTCTGGCTCACAGTTGCACTCTTTATAATATAACAACCAATTGGCAATTGGTCTAGTACTGCCCAGCTATGTTAATGATTTGTTACTGCCAAACAATGGTCCTAATATTTTAAAATACTGCCCAGGATGCAGGTGCGTTTTAACAGAGGAGGGGGCCCGTGTGCACCTCCGGGTGGGCCCCCTCCTCTGTACGGCGCTGTAGACTCCGGCATTGCGCTGGAGTCTACTGCACATGCGCAGGTCTCCGGAAACATGGTGCCCACCATGATCCGGAGACCAAATTGGCTACCGGGCAAGCGCGGTGGCCATTTTGGCAGTGATTTCCACCGCGATCGCAGCGCTCGACGCTGGACTCCGGCAAGGTAAGTATTAAAATGGGTGCAATGTGTGCGGTGTGGGCCCTCCTGGACCCAGGGGCCCGTGTGCACCGCACACATTGCACCCATTATAGAAACGCCAATGCCAGGGTGACTTCTCTGGCCTGTCTACGTGATGAAACTCCCAGCACTGCTATATTATGAGTGCACATGGGATACGTTTAGCATCCCAGCAGTCAGGATGCTGGCGGTCATGTGACCGACAACGGAATCCTGACACCACTCGGAATCCCAGTGCTGGAACACCGACCACCGACATACCGAAGGTAAATAATGGGGTCACTGAAAGGGTTAGGGCCTGGGGGGTGTGTTAGGCACTAGAGTTGTTGGTAATCTGTAGCCGACAACCTTAACTCTTAGCCCTAGCCACCAACCCCGGAGTTTTAGCCCTAGCCGCCAACCCAGGCAGATTAGGGTAGGGAACAGGGGAGGGGTAAAATTAATTACTCCGTCCCCTGTCATCATTCTCAATGTTGAAATACTGGTGTCAGTCATGTGACTGCCGGCATCCCGACAGCCGTAATTCCCATACCAAACCCGTACACAACTGTTTATTACCATGTATCATCAGTATGTATTCTTATTGCCTTAGTATGGACATTTTACTATATAAAATAAAAAATATGGGGCAGGGCCGTTACTGTGGGAGGGTGTGACCCACCCATGCTCATTGGTATCAAGCTTGTGGAGTGCCTAGAAGGAGAACATGCTATCTAAAGAGGCATCCACTGTGTCCATAGGATACACCATGTCCCATCTTCATGTTTCCTGCCCCTCCATCATCACATTGTCAAGTCCGAGCATTGGGCTCCCACTCTCTTGCCTGCCTGATGGTCTCCACTGCTGAAGCTTGGATCCTGGCACTCCCACAGTCGTCCAAGAGATCAATGTAGCTGCAGTCAGAGTGTGGCATCCTCCCCAGCATCTCCATGCAGTCTTTCCCACCTTCTTTGTCTGATGGGTGCTGCTCTTGATCAGCTGACCGCAAACAAGCCAATGGTATACCAGTATCCAGCCAGCTGACCATGTCCACAAATGGCTACTCTGCAAGGGGGATAAAAGGGGAGTACAGTGACACAGAAGACGTCAGTACAATGTTTAACTTTCCCTGCATATGTGGCTCCAGGTTCTTTCTCCCCATAGTTCAGCTGTTCCTGTTATTGTCAGTCCTGCTCCTGTGGAAGCCAAGTACATCATCCACATCTGTGTTAGCTGACTCTCCTTCAGCAATATCGTCATCAGAGAGTTCCTTAATGTGGCAGGGACTGTGCCCTGAACACCACCGGTTCTAGCCGGGTATTCTGAGCACCATCAGTGCCAGATTGGTTATCCTGAGCACCACCATTTCTAGCATGGTTACCCTGTACTCATTCAGTTCCAATCTGGTTATTTTGAACACAGTCAGTTCCAGCCCAGTTCTCCTGAGTACCAGTGTCAGACTGGGGCATGAAGGGCCCACTGGGGAATACAGTTATAGGGGACTATGCTTAGCGGTGTGGTCAGCCTCCAGAGGGGGTGTGGTCAGCCTTTACAGAAGCTTGGCTAATTGTAACAGTGTGCATGGCCTAGACGCCTTTAGAAGTATGCAGAATATATAGTAAATACTGTTAGTGTATACATGAAAATATACTACATTATTAACAGGAATGCACTGTAGAAAATAAAACAGTCCTGTGCAGTATAATGTATAATTCAAGTGCACAGTCTGGATCCTGATCCCTAGAGGAGGAGGTGGGCCCTCAGGGAGTGGGGCCCACCGGTGGTTTTCCCTATTCCCCTGTGAGCCAGTCCAACCCTGCTGAGTACTGCCTATATTAAACCAGTAATCATGATCTTGTTTAGTCTACTTCTGGACCTCTTCCTGATCTCTGACCAGAGCCATTCTCAGCTGTTCTAACCACATTCTAACCACATTCACCCAGAAAGTTCCAGTACCACTCTATACATAGGTACTACATCATTCCGCCCATTTTCTGGCACACTAGCATCTCCACACAATCAAGCCAGAAGTCTTCCCCAAGAACACAAGAATCCACTATTCTGATACACATGAGCTGGGGGGAGGGTGTGGCAGGGCCAGATGAAATGTCCTGCTACCACACTGACATGGGAAATTATTTAAAACTTGTTATTTCAACTTGATGCAAAGGCATAACTACCATAGATGCAGTGGGTGCAGCTGCTATGGGGTTCACATTTGAGGGGGCCTGTCTTCCTCATCTGTCCCTTGTATCTATGTGATTTTTTTTCCTTTCCATTAGTCGGTACATGGGACCCTTATGTTACTATATGGCCCATAAATGATTAATTATACTCCTAACTTCATGTAATGAGCAATAGCCAAAGACGATGGGATAAAGCTGCAGTGTGTAAATCTGATGTACACTTGGCCAAATAACTTACACATGTAACTGCGGGTAATGTTGGTTCATGACAGTATTAAAGGAAAATGGTGAATACTTACATAATCAATTAGAGAGTAATTTTTAATCATAATTAATTACATTATGAAAATGTTTAACAGCATTTTATATTTGATATTACAGAATATTTTGCATTGAACAGTTGTAAGAATTCCCAAATAAATGCCTTGTGTGTCCATAATGGAAAATAAAAAAAAATACCAAAGGGGGTGAATACTTTTAATAGCCACTGGACTTAGATGTTAAGCCCCTGTTGTGCTTCCATATCTACAGTGGGAAGCCTTCTAGAATAACAGGAAATGCCTGAAGTGCTGGGGAGTTTGTGGTCCTATCAAATGACATTTGAGAGTCACAGATTTAGAGTCATTATTTAGCTATTTTGGGTATAAAACACCCAGGAGAATACCTAGCTACAGTCATTTGTCAATGTAGTTCCCTGCTGCAGAATTAGTCGGCGGTAATAGCTGATCAGTCAAGAGTTTTGATACCACTGCGGCTTAAACCAATTACAGGTCAATATCAAATAAATGACTTAACAAGTAAAAAATGAGGTTTATTAGGATTAGAAGGCACAAATCGTGCGCTAATTCTGATTCATGCACTAATTAGTTTGTACCTGTTAATATTAAATGGATAACACGATGGACTAAAGGCATCACACTCATTAGCGTAATGAATGACACTGTGAATAATTATTTTCTCACTTTTATTGTGTCGCTGCCATATATTGTAACAGAAAATTGCTGCAAGTTTCTTTTACAGTAATTTCAGATATTAGGAGGAGCAGTAAAATAGTATTTAAAAGTTTGTAATGATACATTTTGTACATACAGTAATATAAAATGTATATTCATTTCAATGTCACTCGTGGGCTTTTTACTAATAAACTACTGAAAACTGACATCATCTGTATCACATAGCGGAGACCGCTTTGTTAAATATATATCTGATTTTGGCCAGATTTAAGAAGAAAAAGAGAATTCCCGCACTAAAACAAATGATATCTCATTTGTTTAAATCACCCTATATACTGTCTATGTGTTTCATTTATATTAGATATTGTGGAAAGATCAGATGGATATGTAACCACTTCTACTTATTTATAAGGACAAAAATCTAAGAAAGAAGTCTTTGCCATAGCTGGGCACAGGGCCAATGGGTAAAGAAATGCACTGGAGCTCCTGCCCACCCATTCACAGACATAAAAAAGAACAAAAATAAAACACTCCTCATGTCAGGTGTCTGGCGCCATTTCACACAAAAAGGATAGGTGTATGATTGAGGAGGCATCTGTACAACACAACAGAAGGCCCCTAACCATCCAATCATGGAAATAAAAATGAAAAAAAAAAAAAAAATGACCCCTCCTGCGGTCCGCACTGTCTCTCCACATGCTTTCATACAGTGAATGGCTATCAGCACTCTGATTGCTGGATAGCTACAAACATCCACCAATCAGAAAGCTACAGTTACAGCCATTCTCTGTCTGGCTGCAGCCTGGAGGCTGGTAGAGAATGCTGCACTCTGATTGGTGGATAGCTTCAGTTTTCCATCAATCAGCAAGCTGACAGCTATTCAGTGTCTTGCTGCAGCCTTGGAGGTAGGTAGATAATGCTGCCAGGCTGCTCTGATTGAGTGTAAATCACAATCAGAGCAGATGGGAAGCATTACCTATCTCCTTACCAAGAAGCTCCCGAGGCACCAGCCTGGGAGGCAGATGCCCTCTGACCAGCCCACCCCTGCTCGAAGTCCCCTAGAATCATGGGTCCCTGGGCATTTGCCCTGTGTGCGTTTACGTTTAGATGGCCCTCGCTGTTTACCCAGGTGGACTGTTACAGCAGCTTCTTTCTTATATAATGGCCAGACACTGCAATAAAACAGGAATTTATCAGATTAAATTCTAAGATAACATATTCAGTGTCAGAACTGGCGCCGACGCCCTCCGGAAGGCGGCGCCCCGGGCAAAAGTCCTGCTTGCCCGCGGCAAGATCCGCTACTGAGTGTACAGTATACCTGGCTGTACACTGTCTGGGAGTTTCATGTTAAATTTTCACCTCCAACCCACCGGGAAAGCGGAGCATCATGTATGAGGATACACCTGTATCTTTAGCACCTAGTATGGGGTGGGGATAAATGCATATAACTACCATTAGCATTCAGTTAGCATTCCATTCACTGCACTGCAGGTATTGAATTAAATTTATGTGCAGTTTAGAATGAGGCCCTTTATATGTTGTTTACACTTTGGTACAATGCGCCCTTGAAGATATTTCCACCCCTCCTCACTCCTAGACGCACTTCTAGTTTGCGGAGTAGTGTCCTTCTAGTGGAGAGTATCTGTGCTTAACAGACCATTCAGAGACACTGCTGCAAAATAATACCCAATTTATTTTTATAAGTACGCCCTTTAAATGGACATTTCAAAAAATGCAAATTGTGGGTCATATAGCATCCAAATTATAGTGACAGTCGAGTGCTCAGATAGCAGTATATGCAATACCACAGCCAGAAATTAACATAATATATAATACAGGTTGAGTATCCCATATCCAAATATTCCGAAATACGGAATATTCCGAAATACGGACTTTTTTGAGTGAGAGTGAGATAGTGAAACCTTTGTTTTCTGATGGCTCAATGTACACAAACTTTGTTTAATACACAAAGTTATTAAAAATATTGTATTAAATGACCTTCCGGCTGTGTGTATAAGGTGTATATGAAACATAAATGAATTGGGTGAATGTACACACACTTTGTTTAATGTAGTGATGAGCGGGTTCGGTTCCTCGGAATCCGAACCCCCCCGAACTTCACCCATTTTACACGGGTCCGAGGCAGACTCGGATTCTCCCGTATGGCTCGGTTAACCCGAGCGCGCCCGAACGTCATTATCCCGCTGTCGGATTCTCGCGAGATTCGGATTCTATATAAGGAACCACGCGTCGCCGCCATTTTTCACTCGTGCATTGGAAATGATAGTGAGAGGACGTGGCTGGCGTCCTCTCACTTTGTTTCAGGGGGCTGCAAATATCTTTATTCTGGGGACCAGCAGTATTATAGGAGGAGTACAGTGCAGAGTTTTGCTGACCAGTGACCACCAGTATTATACGTTCTATGCCTGAAAAACGCTCCATATCTGTGCTCACTGTGCTGCATATATCTGTGCTCACACTGCTTTATTGTGGGGACTGGGGACCAGCAGTATTATATAGGAGGAGTACAGTGCAGAGTTCTGCTGACCAGTGACCACCAGTAATATACGTTCTCTGCCTGAAAAACGCTCCATATCTGTGCTCAGTGTGCTGCATATATCTGTGCTCACACTGCTTTATTGTGGGGACTGGGGACCAGCAGTATTATATAGGAGGAGTACAGTGCAGAGTTTTGCTGACCAGTGACCACCAGTATTATACGTTCTATGCCTGAAAAACGCTCCATATCTGTGCTCACTGTGCTGCATATATCAGTGCTCACACTGCTTTATTGTGGGGACTGGGGACCAGCAGTATTATATAGGAGGAGTACAGTGCAGAGTTCTGCTGACCAGTGACCACCAGTAATATACGTTCTCTGCCTGAAAAACGCTCCATATCTGTGCTCAGTGTGCTGCATATATCTGTGCTCTCACTGCTTTATTGTGGGGACTGGGGACCAGCAGTATAATATAGGAGGAGTACAGTGCAGAGTTTTGCTGACCAGTGACCACCAGTATTATACGTTCTCTGTCTGAAAAACGCTCCATATCTGTGCTGCATTGTAGAATATAGTAGGAGTACAGTGCATAATTTTGCTGACCACCAGTATATAATATATAGGAGTACGGTACAGAAGGCCACTGCTCTACCTACCTCTGTGTCGTCAAGTATACTATCCATCCATACCTGTGGTGCATTTCAGTTTTGCACAGTTTGCTGACCACCAGTATATAATATATAGCAGTACGGTACAGTAGGCCACTGCTCTACCTACCTCTGTGTCGTCAAGCATACTATCCATCCATACCTGTGGTGCATTTCACTTTTGCACAGTTTGCTGACCACCAGTATATAATATATAGCAGTACGGTACAGTAGGCCACTGCTCTACCTACCTCTGTGTCGTCAAGTATACTATCCAATCCATCCATACCTGTGGTGCATTTCAGTTTGGCACAGTTTGCTGACCACCAGTATATAATATATAGCAGTACGGTACAGTAGGCCACTGCTCTACCTACCTCTGAGTCGTCAAGTATACTATCCAGCCATACCTGTGGTGCATTTCAGTTGTGCGCAGTATATATAGTAGTAGGCCATTGCTATTGATACTGGCATATAATTCCACACATTAAAAAAATGGAGAACAAAAATGTGGAGGGTAAAATAGGGAAAGATCAAGATCCACTTCCACCTCGTGCTGAAGCTGCTGCCACTAGTCATGGCCGAGACGATGAAATGCCATCAACGTCGTCTGCCAAGGCCAATGCCCAATGTCATAGTAGAGAGCATGTAAAATCCAAAAAACAAAAGTTCAGTAAAATGACCCAAAAATCAAAATTAAAAGCGTCTGAGGAGAAGCGTAAACTTGCCAATATGCCATTTACAACACGGAGTGGCAAGGAACGGCTGAGGCCCTGGCCTATGTTCATGGCTAGTGGTTCAGCTTTGCATGAGGATGGAAGCACTCATCCTCTCGCTAGAAAAATGAAAAGACTTAAGCTGGCAAAAGCACAGCAAAAAACTGTGCGTTCTTTTAAATCACAAATCCCCAAGGAGAGTCCAATTGTGCCGGCTGCGATGCCTGACCTTCCCAACACTGGACGCCCCCTGCAAGTGCTGGAAGGAGCACCCGCAGTCCAGTTCCTGATAGTCAAATTGAAGATGTCACTGTTGAAGTACACCAGGATGAGAATATGGGTGTTGCTGGCGCTGAGGAGGAAATTGACAAGGAGGATTCTGATGGTGAGGTGGTTTGTTTAAGTCAGGCACCCGGGGAGACACCTGTTGTCCGTGGGACGAATATGGCCATTGACATGCCTGGTCAAATTACAAAAAAAATCACCTCTTCGGTGTGGAATTATTTTAACACAAATGCGGACAACAGGTGTCAAGTCGTGTGTTGCCTTTGTCAAGCTGTAATAAGTAGGGGTAAGGACGTTAACCACCTCGGAACATCCTCCCTTATACGTCACCTGCAGCGCATTCATCATAAGTCAGTGACAAGTTCAAAAACTTTGGATGACAGCGGAAGCAGTCCACTGACCACTAAATCCCTTCCTCTTGTAACCAAGCTCCTGCAAACCACACCACCAACTCCCTCAGTGTCAATTTCCTCCTTACACAGGAAAGCCAATAGTCCTGCAGGCCATGTCACTGGCAAGTCTGACGAGTCCTCTCCTGCCTGGGATTCCTCCGATGCATCCTTGAGTGTAACGCCTACTGCTGCTGGCGCTGCTGTTGTTGCTGCTGGGAGTCGATCGGCATCCCAGAGGGGAAGTCGGAAGACCACTTGTACTACTTACAGTAAGCAATTGACTGTCCAACAGTCCTTTGTGAGGAAGATGAAATATCACAGCAGCCATCCTGCTGCAATGCGGATAACGCTGGCCTTGGCAGCCTGGGCGGTGAGAAACGTGTTTCCGTTATCCACCGTTAATTCACAGGCAACTACAGACTTGATTGAGGTACTGTGTCCCCGGTACCAAATACCATCTAGGTTCCATTTCTCTAGGCAGGCGATGCTGAAAATGTACACAGACCTCAGAAAAGAGTCACCAGTGTCCTAAAAAATGCAGTTGTACCCAATGTCCACTTAACCACGGACATGTGGACACGTGGAGCAGGGCAGAATCAGGACTATATGACTGTGACAGCCCACTGGGAAGATGTATTGCCTCCCACAGCAAGAACAGCAGTGGCGGCACCAGTAGCAGCATCTCGCAAACGCCAACTCGTTCCTAGGAAGGCTACGCTTTGTATCACCGCTTTCCAGAAGAGGCACACAGCTGACAACCTCTTACAGACACTGAGGAACATCATCGCAGAATGGCTTACCCCAAATGGACTCTCCTGGGGATTTGTGACATCGGACAACGCCAGCAATATTGTGCGTGCATTACATCTGGGCAAATTCCAGCACATCCCATGTTTTGCACATACATTGAATTTGGTGGTGCAGAATTATTTAAAAAACGACAGGGGCGTGCAAGAGATGCTGTCGGTGGCCAGAAGAATTGCGGGCCACTTTCGGCATTCAGCCACCGCGTGCCGAAGACTGGAGCACCAGCAAACAGTCCTGAACCTGCCCTGTCATCATCGGAAGCAAAAGGTGGTAACGAGGTGGAATTCAACCCTCTATATGCTTCAGAGGATGGAGGATCAGCAAAAGGCCATTCAAGCCTATACATCCACCTACGATATAGGCAAAGGAGGGGGAATGCACCTGACTCAAGCGCAGTGGAGAATGATTTCAACGTTGTGCAAGGTTCTGCAACCCTTTGAACTTGCCACACGTGAAGTCAGTTCAGACACTGCCAGCCTGAGTCAGGTCATTCCCCTCATCAGGCTTTTGCAGAAGAAGCTGGAGACATTGAAGGAGGAGCTAAAACAGAGCGATTCCGCTAGGCATGTGGGACTTGTGGATGGAGCCCTTAATTCGCTTAACCAGGATTCACGGGTGGTCAATCTGTTGAAATCAGAGCACTACATTTTGGCCACCTTGCTCGATCCTAGATTTAAAACCTACGTTGTATCTCTCTTTCCGGCAGACACAAGTCTGCAGAGGTTCAAAGACCTGCTGGTGAGAAAATTGTCAAGTTAAGCAGAACGTGACCCGTCAACAGCTGCTCCTTCACATTCTCCCGCAACTGCGGGTGCGAGGAAAAGGCTAAGAATTCCGAGCCTACCCGATGGCGGTGATGCAGGGCAGTCTGGAGCGAGTGCTGACATCTGGTCCGGACTGAAGGACCTGCCAACGATTACTGACATGTTGTCTACTGTCACTGCATATGATTCTCTCACCATTGAATGAATGGTGGAGGATTATATGAGTGACCGCATCCAAGTAGGCACGTCAGAGAGTACGTACGTATACTGGCAGGAAAAAGAGGCAATTTGGAGGCCCTTGCAGAAACTGGCTTTATTTTACCTAAGTTGCCCACCCTCCAGTGTGTACTCCGAAAGATTGTTTAGTGCAGCCGCTCACCTTGTCAGCAATCGGCGTACGAGGTTACTTCCACAAAATGTGGAGAAGATGATGTTCATCAAAATTAATTATAATCAATTCCTCCGTGGAGACATTCACCAGCAATTGCCTCCAGAAAGTACACAGGGACCTGAGATGGTGGATTCCAGTGGGGACGAATTAATAATCTGTGAGGAGGGGGATGTACACAGTGAAAGGGGTGAGGAATCGGACGATGAGGAGGAGGTGGACATCTTGCCTCTGTAGAGCCAGTTTGTGCAAGGAGAGATTGATTGCTTCTTTTTTGGTGGGGGCCCAAACCAACCAGTCATTTCAGTCACATTTGTGTGGCAGACCCTGTCGCTGAAATGATGGGTTTGTTAAAGTGTGCATGTCCTGTTTATACAACATAAGGGTGGGTGGGAGGGCCCAAGGACAATTCCATCTTGCACATAAGGGTGGGTGGGAGGGCCCAAGGACAATTCCATCTTTTTTCTTTGCATCATGTGCTGTTTGGGGACTATTTTTTTGAAGTGCCATCCTGCCTGACACTGCAGTGCCACTCCTAGATGGGCCAGGTGTTTGTGTCGGCCACTTGTGTTGCTTAGCTTAGCCATCCAGCGACCTTGGTGCACCTCTTTTTTTCTTTGCATCATGTGCTGTTTGGGGACTATTTTTTTGAAGTTCCATCCTGTCTGACACTGCAGTGCCAATCCTAGATGGGCCAGGTGTTTGTGTCGGCCACTTGGGTCGCTTAGCTTAGTCATCCAGCGACCTCGGTGCAAATTTTAGGATTAAAAATAATATTGTGAGGTGTTCAGAATAGACTGAAAATGAGTGGAAATTATGGTTATTGAGGTTAATAATACTATGGGATCAAAATTACCCCCAAATTCTATGATTTAAGCTGTTTTTGAGGTTTTTTTGTAAAAAACACCCGAATCCAAAACACACCCGAATCCGACAAAACATTTTCAGGGAGGTTTTGCCAAAACGCGTCCGAATCCAAAACACGGCCGCGGAACCGAATCCAAAACCAAAACACAAAACCCGAAAAATGTCCGGTGCACTTCACTAGTTTAATGCACAAAGTTATAAAAAATATTGGCTAAAATTACCTTCAGGCTGTGTGTATAAGGTGTATATGAAATGTAAATGCATCCTGTGCTTAGATTTAGGTCCCATCACCATGATATCTCATTATGGTATGCAATTATTCCAAAATACGGAAAAATCCCATATCCAAAATACCCCTGGTCCCGAGCATTTTGGATAAGGGAGACTCAACCTGTAGTATATAACATACCGTGATAATTAATTGCATTCAAAAGTAGAATGAGCTGTGGTAAATCAGAAAAGGACAGAGAATGACACATATAGAGAATGGGACATGAGGGAAATCCAGTTACAGGTAAAATATTGCAGGGGTATTCATGGTAGCCAGGTATTGCTGTCATACAGAGAGAGAGTAGTAATCCTGTTTATCACAACACTGCATGCCGTACACTCTGAGCAATTATTTGTTTTTTAATCACCTTCTAAATTCCATACTGTAATTTTAATTTAAACGATCATTTATTTTACCACCATTTACTGGGAGAACCCCCCCACCCCCACCCCCCACCCCCCCAAGGAATAAGTTACATAGATAATAACTGTTACTCATACTTTTTCCAAGTAAAATGCAAATTGCTGAGTGTTTATAGACGCTGGAAAGTGCAAGTAAGAGACTTAGCAATTAGAGGCTCAAGTATGGTTGTACATACTCATCTAGGCACAAAAAAGTCTTACGCTTCAATCTGTATACAGATTCAGTCACAACTACTTAGGGGAGGGAGGTGGTACGCTAGCCTAGGGTGAGTACACTAGGGACATATTCACATGAATGGGATTTAGCCAGGGGTGGATTGGCCATAGGGCTCACCAGGAAGATTCCTGGTAGGCTGACATGTTTGTGGAGCCTGTATTGTGTGTTGTTATGTGGTCCCACCTCTCACATGACAGACAGCCCACCGAATTTTGGCCCTCATTCCGAGTTGTTCGCTCGCAAGTGAATTTTAGCAGATTTGCTCATGCTAAGCCGCCGCCTACTGGGAGTGAATCTTAGCATCTTAAAATTGCGAACGATGTATTCGCAATATTGCGATTACACACCTCGTAGCAGTTTCAGAGTAGCTCCAGACTTACTCGGCATCTGCGATCAGTTCAGTGCTTGTCGTTCCTGGTTTGACGTCACAAACAAACACACCCAGCGTTCGCCCAGACACTCCCCCGTTTCTCCGGCCACTCCTGCGTTTTTTCCGGAAACGGTAGCGTTTTTTCCCACACGCCCATAAAACGGCCTGTTTCCGCCCAGTAACACCCATTTCCTGTCAATCACATTACGATCAACAGAACGATGAAAAAGCCGTGAGTAAAATTCCTAAGTGCATAGCAAATTTACTTGGCGCAGTCGCAGTGCGGACATTGCGCATGCGCATTAAGCGGAAAATCGCTGCGATGCGAAGATTTTTACCGAGCGAACAACTCGGAATGAGGGCCTTTGTACACTGCATTGTCCCCATTCATTCTGTTATTTCATCTCTGCAACACAGCAACTCTGCCATTCAGTGATGCTCCCATGGCTACATTGTATGTTATACCTCTTGTGCTGCCTGAGTCGGGCCACTACTACAAAATTTTACAGGGCAGGCAGTTAGACAGTACCTCTGTGACATCACAATGCATTCAGCTGCAGGCAGCTACACAGTACTTCTGTGACATCACAATGCATTCAGCTGCAGGCAGCTAAACAGTGCCTCTGCGACATCACAATGCATTCAGCTGCAGGCAGCTAGACAGTGCCTCTGTGACATCACAATGCATTCAGCTGTAGGTAGCTAGACAGTACCTCTGTGACATCACAATGCATTCAGCTGCAGGCAGCTAAACAGTACTACTGTGACATCACAATGCATTCAGCTGCAGGCAGCTAAACAGTATCTCTGTGACATCACAATGCATTCAGCTGCAGGCAGCTAGGCAGTATCTCTGTGACATCACAATGCATTCAGCTGCAGGCAGCTAGACAGTATCTCTGTGACATCCTAATGCATTCAGCTGCAGGCAGCTAAACAGTGCCTCTGTGACATCACAATGCATTTAGCTGCAGGCAGCTAGACAGTATCTCTGTGACATCACAATGCATTCAGCTGCAGGTGTAAGAGGGCGGCGGTGCGTGTGGTGGTGCCTGCTGCCGTGCAGGTGTAGTTTCGGTACTCACCAGGCGCCGCTCTCTCTCACCTTCAGGTACCGGAACCTTCAACGGACCTGGCAATCTTCAGTCGGATCCGGACACTGCGATTCCCTCTCGGAGCTGACAGACGAACGAGCTGAGGAGAAAATAGTCTACCTTATGGGGGGGTATCAACCCTTCTTCCACCGGAAAAGGGGATACCCCAGGGGTGACGGCGACCTTCACCGGTTGGGTGAAAGGTCATCACTGGCACAAAGCCTCAGCCACCCAGATTTCACACACTCTCACCCTCGCGCGTAGTGTGATGAAGGGGATTCTCACGTCCGTGAGCAACCCCTATTCCGGCGCTCTGGGACAGACAAGGGACAAACGTACACAGATGCTACTCACCGTCAGTTCCGCACTGCGAACGTCTTCTTCTCTTACAGGTCCCTGTAAGGAGGCAAACAAACAAGCAAACAGCCGTGCAGGGCCTAACTCTAACCTAGTGTCACACCCCTATACTAACTACAACGGCAGAGCCCTCAAACTAGCTCTGTGGGTGTGGTGCAACAAAACTAAACACAGACTTAACAAGCTCACACTTTGCCCTGCACGGTAACAACATATCCAATCACAATCCCCAGCGCAAGCAACTACCACGGTGCTGTCCCTTTAAGTACCTGAATCAGAACACCAGGTAGTGGGGGCCGCACAGCTCACCCACCTCCCGTACTCTCTTTCCAGGGGCTCAGGCCAAGCGGGCCTGCCTGCCTAAACACCTTTGGGTGGACTGGGCCTAGTGCCCAGTGCCACCTCTATTCACCTTCGGGGGAACCGCTTATTTATTGGGCCTAGCGCCCCCTATTTGCGCACGTTGGGTGACCTGAGCCTAGTACCCAGCGTCACCTTACATTAACCTAATTGGCCAACATACACTAGGGCCTAATGCCCTCTAATTCCCCACAGGCCTATTGCCTGATATGCCCCTCGGGCTTAATGCCCGCCTTTCTGGTGCCACAGGCCGGTGGCCTGACTATCCTTACGGGCCTAGTGCCCACTATGTGCCCTCGGGCCTAATGCCGCCCGACAGTGCCACGGGCCAAGAGGGCCCGACCAGAAATGCCCACGGGCCGGGAGGGCCCGACTGTGTGCCCACAGGCCGGAAGGGCCTGACTATGCCCACGGGCCTAATGCCGATCACCTGGTGGTCTAGGGAGGAATGGGAGGGGGGCACCTTACAAGGGCCTACCTTGGTGGAGAAGGCAGCAGTGGGGAACTGCACAGCTCTATTGCTTCCCACCACTGCAGCGCTTCTCAAACCTGGATGGGCTCTTCTGCTGCTGGCCCGTCCTGACCAGCGGTGCCGCCGTCGCTTTGCCACGTCCAGCCGCCGCTGGACATCTTCTTTTCCGAGCCTGGAGTCTTCTGGCCTCTTCCGCGGCCACCCGAGCTCTTCCGCGCGCCCTCCGTCTTCGGCTCCCGCCCGGCGTCCTCTGCTCTCGCGCTCCCGCGCGCGGTCCTCTACTTTGGTTCCCGAACGGCGTCTGACGTCAGATGCTGGGGCGGGGCCCATGACGCGGCGAGCGCCGATTGGCTCGCCGCAACCGCCTCCGATTGGCCGGCACCCCGCGAGCCTCGATTGGCTCGCTGACGGCGCCGGATTTGAAAAGCTGCGGGCGGCGCTTTTGATTGGCGGCCAGAATGGCGCCAAGTTTAAAGCACCGCTGCTGCGCCGCTACCTGCCGCCTGGTGCAGGGAAACGTCTGATCCCTGCACCAGACACCCGCCGCTGCTGTACACCCAGCGCCGGGGACAGACAAGCTGCCCCAGCGCTGTCCACCCTTGCGCTCTGCAGGGGACACAGATCCCCTGCACCCTGCAGTGCTGATGTGCCCTGGGACACAGGGCACATCTCCACATTCCCCCCCCCTTTTTCCTTTGTAGTCCCTACAAAGGTCTCCACGACGTCCATTGTCCGCGTGTCAGGGAATTCCGAGGTCCCTCCGGTGAGGTTGTATTCGAGGGCCCAGCCCGGGCAGACTGTGACCCCACACCCTTCCTCCTCCAGCTCCGGGTTCCTCTTCTTACGTCCTGACCTCCATCGGCGGATCCTCTGGGGGAGTGGCACCTCCTCACGGTCGCTCGACGTTGGCCACCAAGGGGAATCTTCCTCCACTGGGACAACAGTCACCCACTCTTGACCTCCCATATCGTCTGGGGCATCGTCCCTGTCTTCAGGGTGTGGTACCGACCACCACCCAACAGCGGAATCCTTCTGGGCATCCGTTTCCTCCCGGGCAACAACCACCATCTGTCGCATTTCCTCATGGGACATCTCCAAAGGTCCTATGTCTTCCTCTGGAACGGGTCCTCCCACGGCATCACGATCCTCTCCCCGTACGTCCATCCAACTCGTCACTTCCGGCAGCTATCCTTGCTCCAGGACTATCTCCTCCCCTTCACGGAAGGCAATCAACTTGGAGCACGACTCCACCCGATCCTGCCAGGCACCCTCGTCTGCACTCCCGTTGCCAGAGTCGTCCTCCCTCTGTTCTTGGAGGGATTCATCGGCGGACATTTCACCGTAGTACTCCTCTTCCTCGGATACCTGGACTAGGGGATTATCTTCCTCCTCAGCGTACTTAGTCCCTTCCGCTGGCGCCTCTAATTCCTCAGCGTACTTCTCTTCCGCTGGTATCTCTAATCCCTCAGCGTACTTCTCTTCCGCTGGCATCTCTAATTCCTTAGCGTACTCCTTCGCTTCCGCTGGCATCTCTAGGTACCCAGGACACACCTGTTCTGCACGTCCTTGTCGTGGACGGTTCCAACGCGGGGAGATTCCGGACATCCTCGTCACTGGGTCTTCACGCCTTTCTTCACAGCGTGGTTTCTTCTCCTCCCAGTCGTCCACCTCCGCCTGATGCGGGAAAGGATCCTTCATTACTGGGGTCGCTTTCTTGGGACAGAGTAGGTCCGCGGCATCTTCCCAGGGGCACTCACTAGGCGCATGTCCTGGTCGCCGACACTTCCAACAAGGGAGGGTTGCTGCCACCTTCTCCAAGACGGGTTCCTTGGCCACCTCCTTCACTGAGGGATCTTCGCCCGTTGGTTCCGGCTCAGAGGAAATGGGCACCTGCGAACTATCTTCAAGCAGGCCCTTCCATTCCATTTCTCTGGTTTCCTCTTCCCATCTCTGGGCACGACCATCCGCAATCATCCGGTCTTCACTCCACGGACAATCGGGAAGCTCATGTCCCCTAGCCTCGCAGACCGCGCACACGGGCTCTGCAGCCACCCGGTCCCAAAGTTGCTGACGAGACTTCGTCAGCTGCTTCACCGTGGCTTCGTAGTCTGTCCTGCCTTCCGTCCATGGACACTCCAGGAGCCGATGTCGGGGATCTCCACAGCTTTCACACCAGGAATCAACCTCGTCTTGGCTCAACTCTTCATCCCAGGGACAACTGTTATGCTCATGCCCGTAATTTCCGCAGAGCAAACACCAGGACTCTTTCTTTGCTTGGCGCTTCTGATGTCTTCGGTCCGCTTCCTGGACCACCTTCTTTGGGAATGTCTCTCGCCAAGTACATTCGTCGGCAAAGTGTCCCGTTTGCCGACATTTCTTGCAGGGCGTCACGGCGGCTTTCTTGCGCCCTTTCTCCCGGCCCTCTTCCTTTCCATGCTGGACCGACCGCTGCACCATCTTCAGGAGGTCTGCCCCAGACACCGTCACCCAGTCGCTCTGGTTCGCACACATCCGGGGGTGGGTCTGTTCCGGAGCCGTCCACAGGGAGGTCTTCTTGGGGACGTTCCACATCGTGTCCGCGGTCCTGATCCTGCCGACTACGCCAAAATGTAAGAGGGTGGCGGTGCATGTGGTGGTGCCTGCTGCCGTGCAGGTGTAGTTTCGGTACTCACCAGGCGCCGCTCTCTCTCACCTTCAGGTACCGGAACCTTCAACGGACCTGGCAATCTTCAGTCAGATCCGGACACGGCGATTCCCTCTCGGAGCTGACAGACGAACGAGCTGAGGAGAAAATAGTCTACCTTATGGGGGGGTATCAACCCTTCTTCCACCGGAAAAGGGGATACCCCAGAGGTGACGGCGACCTTTACCGGTTGGGTGAAAGGTCATCACTGGCACAAAGCCTCAGCCACCCAGATTTCACACACTCGCACTCTGGCGCGTAGTGTGATGAAGGGGATTCTCACGTCCGTGAGCAACCCCTATTCCAGCGCTCGGGGACAGACAAGGGACAAACGTACACAGATGCTACTCACCGTCAGTTCCGCACTGCGAACTTCTTCTTCTCTTACAGGTCCCTGTAAGGAGGCAAACAAACAAGCAAACAGCCGTGCAGGGCCTAACTCTAACCTAGTGTCACACCCCTATACTAACTACAACGGCAGAGCCCTCAAACTAGCTCTGTGGGTGTGGTGCAACAAAACTAAACACAGACTTAACAAGCTCACACTTTGCCCTGCACGGTAACAACATATCCAATCACAATCCCCAACGCAAGCAACTACCACGGTGCTGTCCCTTTAAGTACCTGAATCAGAACACCAGGTAGTGGAGGCCGCACAGCTCACCCACCTCCCGTACTCTCTTTCCAGGGGCTCAGGCCAAGCGGGCCTGCCTGCCTAAACACCTTTGGGTGGACTGGGCCTAGTGCCCAGTGCCACCTCTATTCACCTTCAGGGGAACCGCTTATTTATTGGGCCTAGCGCCCCCTATTTGCCCACGTTGGGTGACCTGAGCCTAGTACCCAGCGTCACCTTACATTAACCTAATTGGCCAACATACACTAGGGCCTAATGCCCTCTAATGCCCCACAGGCCTATTGCCTGATATGCCCCTCGGGCCTAATGCCCGCCTAACTGGTGCCACAGGCCGTTGGCCTGACTATCCTTACGGGCCTAGTGCCCACTATGTGCCCTCGGGCCTAATGCCGCCCGACAGTGCCACGGGCCAAGAGGGCCCGACCAGAAATGCCCACGGGCCAGGAGGGCCTGACTTTGTGCCCACAGGCCGGAAGGGCCTGACTATGCCCACGGGCCTAATGCCCAATCACCCGGTGGTCTAGGGAGGAATGGAAGGGGGACACCTTACAAGGGCCTACCTTGGTGGAGAAGACTGCAGTGGGGAACTGCACAGCTCTATTGCTTCCCACCACTGCAGCGCTTCTCAATCCTGGACGGGCTCTACTGCCACTGACCCGTCCTGGCCAGCGGCGCCGCCGTCGCTTTGCCGCGTCCAGCCGCCGCTGGACATCTTCTTTTCTGAGCCTGGAGTCTTCTGGCCTCTACCGCGCGCCCTCCCGCCCGGGGTCCTCTGCTCTCGCGCTCCCGCGCGTAGTCCTCTTCTTTGGTTCCCGCCCGGCGTCTGACGTCAGACGCTGGGGGCGGGGCCCATGACGCGGCGAGCGCCGATTGGCTGGCACCCCGCGAACAGCGATTGGCTGGCGGACGGCGCCGGATTTGAAAAGCCGCGGGCGGCGCTTTTGATTGGCAGCCAGAATGGCGCCAAGTTTAAAGCGCCGCTGCCGCGCCGCTACCCGCTGCCGCCGACAGCCTGGTGCAGGGAAACATCTGATCCCTGCACCAGACACCCGCCGCTGCTGTACACCCAGCGCTGGGGACAGACAAGCTGCCCCAGCGCTGTCCACCCTTGCGCTCTGCAGGGGACACAGATCCCCTGCACCCTGCAGTGCTGATGTGCCCTGGGACACAGGGCACATCTCCACACAGGCAGCTAGACAGTATCTCTGTGACATCATAATGCATTCAGCTGCAGGCAGCTAAACAGTGCCTCTGTGACATCACAATGCATTCAGCTGCAGGCAGCTAGACAGTACCTCTGTGACATCACAATGCATTCAGCTGCAGGCAGCTAAACAGTATCTCTGTGACATCACAATGCATTCAGCTGCAGGCAGCTAGACAGCATATCTGTGACATCACAATGCATTCAGCTGCAGGCAGCTAGACAGTATATCTGTGACATCACAATGCATTCAGCTGCAGGCAGCTAGACAGTATATCTGTGACATCACAATGCATTCAGCTGCAGGCAGCTAGATATGTCTGTGTGACTGGATCGGCCCATCAGCCCATCGGCCTTCTGGCATATAAATTTGTGTAAAAGTTAGTAGTTTTTTATTTTTTAGTTGTGAAAAGAATTTTTTCTTAATTTGTATACCTCACAGCTGAATTTGACCACCCCCTTTTCATTTAAGCCGCTCATAACTTTATTGTGATTACATAAACCTTTTACTTAAGCTAGCTTATCACTAAATAAAACCACACCACACACTGAAATAAAGACACGGACACAGTAGCTGGAGTTAAAGGTCAGACGATGTTTATTAATCGCTGACCAACTCTTTAAACTAATAATTGAGGCCGAATTAGAATTGAATTGAATATATATTAACTTTAGTTTGGAGGATGGCAAACAGAAAACCGCTGCCAAACACCAGCACCCGTCACCTAGATGACAAACCACCAAACCAAGGAGGGGAGTACACATACCCCGCCTCCTTCCCGCATAACCCGCATTGTGCTGGCCTTACCCCTCTTTCTCTGGCAAACGTTCGGTTCCCGCAGGGGAACGTCTAAATGTCCAACCGCAAGAAAAGGACACACCTGCCGTCCATTTAAAGAGGGAGCCCCACAATGACCACTTATGCCTGTGTGACAGCTGGTTGGCAGCGATTTCCCGCCAATCTGGCTTTCAATAGCCCACAGCAAGAACAAAAAACGTAGACGCATTCTGGGAGGGCGGGCGGGCATAAACTGAAAGGCAAGAGGGAGTCTAGCAAGATGGCCACCCCCTATATACTAACCTAAGACCCTCCTCTTCATCCTGATGCACAACCCCTTAAACCAATAGGAAAAAACCAACCGGGAAAACTGATCTGCCTAGCAACTGCTTAGTCATTTAACAACCAATCACAAAAAGTTGATCGCTTATATGGCCTCAGGCTTATGCAGCCTTCAGCTTATCTAAGCCGCTCATAACTTTATTGTGATTACATAAACCTTTTACTTAAGCGAGCTTATCACTAAATAAAACCACACCACACACTGAAATAAAGACACGGACACAGTAGCTGGAGTTAAAGGTCAGACGATGTTTATTAATCGCTGACCAACTCTTTAAACTAATAATTGAGGCCGAATTAGAATTGAATTGAATATATATTAACTTTAGTTTGGAGGATGGCAAACAGAAAACCGCTGCCAAACACCAGCACCCGTCACCTAGATGACAAACCACCAAACCAAGGAGGGGAGTACACATACCCCGCCTCCTTCCCGCATAACCCGCATTGTGCTGGCCTTACCCCTCTTTCTCTGGCAAACGTTCGGTTCCCGCAGGGGAACGTCTAAATGTCCAACCGCAAGAAAAGGACACACCTGCCGTCCATTTAAAGAGGGAGCCCCACAATGACCACTTATGCCTGTGTGACAGCTGGTTGGCAGCGATTTCCCGCCACCAAGGTTTTCCAAACCGCCACCGCCATCCGCAAACAGAACCTTAACCAACCAGAAACTAACTAGCTCTAACGAAAAAGACCGAAAATATCTTCCAGAAAAAACTGCACTCCTTCCGGAGAAAGGTGAACCCCATCGTCTCTATAGAACTGCCTGTTCCGCAGCACCAGCAGAGGATGCTTAATTGCCACTCCGCCTATGGCCTTGACAAACAGAGACACCGTCGAGTTCACCTTTTTGCGTGCTTTCTCCAGCGCCGAGAAACGCACCGCACCACGCCAATGGAAACGGGGCACCATTTCCGACCAGACAATGCATACCCCAGGCCAGTGACAACGTATCGCCACCACATCCGCCTTTATAGACAAAATCAAGTCTATGCCTTTAACTCGGCCCAGATCATTACCACCCAGATGAATGATAATACAACTGGGGCGACCCCAGCGGCGCTCCCTAGAAAAAAGGACGCGCAACAAATCACCCCATAACATGCCCCTAACACCTAACCATCTAAATTGCCGGGACCCAAAAATCTCAGTCGCCCTAGATGCCATGGGATGTTTCTCCGCCCAAAAAACATATGAATGACCAACCATCCATATGTGGTCTCCAAAATTGCTGACAGCTGTAAAAGAAAATATCCTAATGTCAGATTATGCACATAATCTGTAACTTAAACACAACGTAACCAATAAAACCCAAGTGAAGGAGAAAACTCAAAAAACCTCCCGTGGACCTTGGTAGAACAGCCAATTGAAATTAGGCCCCCTCGGAGGAAAAATTTTAAAAATTCGCTTCACACCCTCGATTCCTGAACGGTAAGCGTTCAAAAACCGACGAGTAAACACGTTTTTGGGTTAGCGCAACAGGCGCACTTATAACTTATCTATACGGACATAGGACTTATAGGAGGCCGACTTCCAGCGACCCAACTCCCGAATAGCCGCTGGTGATGAACCAGCGGCCGCCGCATGGGTAGCCGCCCCAATCCGAAAGGAATGAGTACCGAAGTCCGCCTCCTGCAAGCCCAACGCCGTCAAACATTTCTTGAACACCGATGAGAACTGAAACTTTGTCAGAGGGTCCAACTGCGCGTGCACCAGCAACTGGTTGCCCCCCGGAGGTCTTAACCGCACATACTCTTGCGTCAACCGCAGCGGGCAAACGCCCATACCTCCCTGAGCCTCCAAGGACAACCAGCGACCCCGACCTGTTTGATCTGTCTTGGACCGCACAATCCTACAGAGCAACAGGCCCTCCTGCAAGCGCACATTCTCGTAGAGCAGACCCGATTCCCGGGACGCCTTGCTGCTCGCCACTAGCTCGCTCACCCGAAAAGCCCCGAAAAAGGCCAGAGCATACGCGCTACTAAACAATGCCACCTCAAATTCCGAGGACGCAATCCGAGGTAGCACACGCAGCAATTCCGCTAGCAGCTGCAACGTTATAGGCCTACGTGAATCCGCAGGCGCCGGGTGCAACCTAGCCCAACCTTTCAGCGCTCTGGAAAGGACAAACGACCCCGTGGGGTCCGTTGTCCCGTGGAGTCGCGAGTGAAAGGCGATGCCCGCAAGGGCAGTAGCCATGGCCGCTTTTGACCTACCGTTTTGGTAATGCTCCCAAACAAAGGTCAACAGGGCGTCGGCCGAGGACTCACCTGCTACCCCGTACCTACTCTGAAAGGCTGACCAATCCCGCCATGCAGCATCATACGCTCGTAGCGTAGAGGGAGCCAGTGCACACCTGGCCAACGCCGTTAAACCGCTTCGACCATCTGCCAGACAGAAGGTGGGCACTGTAACCCCTCTGCCTCCGCTCCCGGAACCAACGTCCTGAATTTGTCAAACTGGAACCGGGACAATGCATCCGCAATTCCATTGTCAACTCCAGGTACGTGGCGAGCCCTAAAATTAATATTGCGCTGCAAACAAACCAACACTAAATGCCTTAGCAATCGCAGCGCCTGCGGAGATGAGGAACGCTGGTTATTAATCGCATGCACTACCCCTAAGTTGTCGCAAAGAAACAAAATGTCCCTATTTGCGAACCGTCCGGCCAATAACTCAAGCGCCACTAAGATCGGGAACAATTCCAGCAGAAGCAGGTTCTTGGTAAACCCACGCGTTACCCAAGATGCCGGCCAGGCCGCAGCGCACCATGAGCCAGCGAAGAACGCGCCGAAACCTCGACTGCCTGAAGCATCCGTGAACAACTGCAGCTGCTTACTGGAACAACAAGGAGCGGGCCACAACACTTCCCTGTTGAAGGACACCAGGAACGAGACCCAAATCCGCAAATCATCCTTGATCTCGCGGGAAAGGTACACGGAGTGATTCTGTCGAACCGTCCCTGCGGTGGCCCGCTCAAGTTTGCGACAGAAAATCCTACCCATGGGGATAATCCGACACGCAAAATTGAGAGAACCAAGCAAGGACTGCACCTGTTTAAGTTGAACCCTGCGTTTTCCTAAACAGTCTGTAATCAAACCCAATAGTTTCCGCACCTTATCCTCGGGCAAGCGACAGCACCCCCCTACCGTGTCAATCTCGATACCTAAATAGCTAAGACAAGTGCAAGGACCCTCGCACTTATCCTGCGCAACCGGTACCCCTAAAGCGCAGAATAACGACCTGGCCACCGAGAGAATGTCCCCACAGACCGAACTGTCTCCGGGGCCTACAAAAAGAAAGTCATCCAGGTAGTGAGCCACCCCCATCTGCCCGGAGGCGGTCTGGACGCACCAGTGCAAAAACGTGCTAAAGCACTCAAAGTAGGCGCAGGAGACAGAGCAACCCATGGGGAGACACCGATCGACGTAGAATTCGCCCCCTATTTTGAAACCCAGAAACCGCAGGGAATCTGGGTGTAGCGGGAGTAGCCGAAAGGCCAACTCCACGTCCAATTTTGCCAACAGACTCCCCGGACCACAATCCCGCACTAATCGCAGCGCGTCGTCAAACGACTGATATCGAACTCTGCATTGGGCTTCCGGGATAGCGTCATTGACCGACAGCCCCGGCGGGTGCGACAAGTGCTGTATCAAACGAAACTTACCTATGGCCTTCTTGGGCACTACCCCTACTGGGGAAATGCACAAGGAGGGCAACGGGGAAAGGGCGTAGGGCCCAGCCATGCGCCCCAGCCCAATCTCCCCGTTAACCTTCCGCCGGACTTCCTGCGGGAATTCCCGAGCCGATCTCAAATTCTGGCGTGCAACCACATACACCGAATCCGGGATTGGCAAACGAAAACCGTGCTGAAAGCCCTGCAAGAGAAACGATGCCGCCGACTCATCGGGGTACAAGGTAAGCCAGCGCTGCAACTCGGGAACTATAATCGGGGAGAAGGCCTTACTTGCCAATTCCACCGGCCTCGGTGGAAGCGGCAGGCTTACCGCCTGTCGCCGCGGTGCATTCCTTGGCCGGGTGACTGGCTCCGCACAACCTGCATGAGTGGCGAAAACGACAGCCCGTTCCTTTGCCGCATTTGCCGTCGTTGTAGGCAAAGCACTTGCCTTTTCCCGTCAATCGAGAAGCCACCGCCCCGGCCGCCCCGGGCTTCTTGGCCGTGACGTCCGGGGTGGGTTTGACCTGCTGCGTGACCTCCAACCACGCCTCAACATCCTTAAAACCCGCGGGCAGGATGGGGTTGCCATCCTGATTGCGACGAAACTTCTCGTCGTAATCCCGCCACGCGGAACCCTTGGATTTTAAGTACATATCGTGTACTAAAAACAAATATTTCACCAAGTTGGCATACTCCGCGGGACGCGATTCCGTGTAGCAAGCCATGAACACCAAAAACCCACGCAGCCACTGGTGAAAATTGCGAAACGCATTTTCCCCAATACCACCCGGTTTCTTGGCCGCGTCAAAACCCTGCCGCATTTCCTCTGTAAGGGTGAATATGTCTACATACTTCCCCTTACGTATTTTTTCCCACATGCGCTTACGAACCCCTCTTGTCACTGCCGTGTTGGCGCAATGTACCATCTCGCCGTAACGGGGAGGGTCGGAGGGGACCACCTGTGCAGGAGCGGCCACCTTGTGCTCCTCCTTGGCCATTCGCCGCGCGATGACCCTAGCTAATTTACGCGGGCGCCGCGGAGAGCCGGATGATACGCTGCTAGAAGACGAGGAACTACAAGTTGAAACGTGTAAAGGAATATTTAGCTCACCGGAGTTTGAAGGACCCGGAACCGCGTCGTCCGCTGCACCCGCCTCCGCTGATGGCCGTACCTCCACGTTCGCAGTCGCGCTTGTCCGTGACCTTCGCCTCGTGACGGGCGTAGCCCCTGAATTAGACGGAACCTGCAAGGGAGAAAAAGAGGGGACAACCGGCACCGGGGGAACCAGAACATCATTAACACTTGTCCGCAAATGCGGAGGCGGAGAGCCCGTCCCCCCGTTCCGTGGCGGATGGCCGCCCGGCAGCTGCAGAGAGGGGGCCCCCGCCGAGGTGTACCCGATCGACTGCGTAAAGGCTGACCCGCTCACTGCACCGAAACTCGCGGGGTAAGACGGCCGCCACGCCGTATGCGGCGGGCAGCCGCCCGCCCATCCGTATGACGCCGGAAGGAACTGAGGGGGCGCCGCGAGAGGGGGCCAACTCTGTGCCACCTGATACCCACCGCCCGGTGCCTGCCCTGACTGCAGGCCCGCAAAGGCCGGCAAGGGCACCGCGACTCGGGGGCCACCGACCGACCACGTGGACTGCACGCCGGCGCCCGCGCTGGCCCCGTGCGGGGAAAACTGTGTGCCGGACACCGTCATGAAGCCCAAGGAAGGCATGCTGGCGGCTAAGGGGAATGCTGGAGCCGGAGGCCACGCAAAACCCCCGGGGAAGGACTGGCTCCCCGCGAAGCCTTGCTGCGCTGCTACCGAAAGCGCCCCGCCGGGCGTCATATAAGCCGCCGAGACGGATGTCTGTGTGGACCCAAACTGAAAAGGACCGGGAAGGGCGTGGAGAGGGGTTTGAAAACCGACGAGCGGGGGCGCCGTTAATGGCGTCGGGGCGTCTGACACCCAGGAGGAGCCCGAGCAGGCCACCGAGGCCGGGGGAAAACCCTGCCATGTGACTGCCGCCGGGGCGGGTGTGGCGGCCGCCGCTGCCACGTCCCCCGCCCCGGCGACACTAGGCCCAAACGGCCCAATATTATTTAAATTGAGGTGCGGTGTGCTAAACCCCCCGCTGGAGGGGGGTAGTATGGGGCCCTGTATTGTCCCGGGGACAGCGGGAGCCGCTACCCGCTGCCCTGGGCTCATATCCCCCAGCTGCATATTGACCCCCCCCTCGCCCCCCGCAGCTCTGCCGCGGCCGTCCGGCACAGCTTGTGCCCCCAGGACGCCGCCGAGAGCCGACCGCGGGGATGGAGGAGGAGGGCCGGAGGCACTTATGGAAGGAGGGAGGGAAGTCGTTTCGCCCGCGGGAGGCGCCGGGGAGCGCGGCCCAGCCGGACCGCGCGCACCCGCGCCACGTGCAGAGGAGAGGAGAGGCCCGTCCCGCTGCGAGAGCGCCGGGACGCGCGGCCCGGCCGAGCCGCGCGCATCGGCACCACGTGACGAGCGGCCGCTGGCCGCCCGTCTCCGTGCGGCAGGGGAGCGGGCTGTAACTGCCCGTCCCCGCCGCCTGTCTGAAACAGGGGGAAGTCCTCTCTGTGGCGCAACGCTCGGGGAGCGGGAGCGGAAGGCGCTCCCCGCATCCACGAGGCGCCGGGGGGGGGGGGGGGAGCTGCACGTTTTGGACGAGGCATGGCAGAGGGGGGAGAATCTGCAAAAGTAGACAATGACACGCAGAGAGGGGGCACAGCACTGTATAATGCCCTAGAGAAGGCAAATGAAATTCAAAAAAAAAAAAAAAAAAAAAACAATTTACAGGCAGTGAAAATAGGCAATAGTACTTATCCTTCCTGGGGCATAAACTGAAAGGCAAGAGGGAGTCTAGCAAGATGGCCACCCCCTATATACTAACCTAAGACCCTCCTCTTCATCCTGATGCACAACCCCTTAAACCAATAGGAAAAAACCAACCGGGAAAACTGATCTGCCTAGCAACTGCTTAGTCATTTAACAACCAATCACAAAAAGTTGATCGCTTATATGGCCTCAGGCTTATGCAGCCTTCAGCTTATCTAAACACCCCACTCCATTGTGCTTCGTGGCTCAGCTTTCTCAGGATTTTGATAATATAGCACAAAGTATGACAGCGCTAAATTATGCAAATGATCCAAAAGAGATGGAATGGCGAAGTATTCTAAAAACAGTTTAATAAAACAAATTAAAAATATATACACAATATCTGTGTGGTGAAAATCAGCATTTAACATTCACAATTGCAGTGCTAAAAATGTGTTAGTCTTTAAATGAATAGATATAATATGCACTACTATCCTCTCATAGTGGGATAGAAACTCAAATAGTGTTACTGATACTGATCCTAGTATAGTCCCTGGGAAATCCCAGAAGGGTACCGGTAAAATAGACAGTCTATTAGCAAGCACAAAAATGTTCAGCAATGTATAGTTACCACAGCCAATAACAGGGTTCCTTAGTAGCAAATAGGCATCACTCAAAGAGTGGGGGTCCCTTGGCTTTAGAGATGGCAGATGCGGTAACTTTTCAGAACTTTTCAGAAGGGAGTGAGTAAGTCCCATAGGTTATTACTTTGCTTGCTAAATCCCAGGGGCTTGGTCCAGGCTGTCCACAGTTCAGTGGTAGGTCCCGTAGTAATGGAGGAAAGGATAGAGGCATTGCACTGATGCGTTTCGCTGTGAGTCCCACAGCTTTATCAAAGGCCTTTGTTATTGGCTGTGGCAACTATACATTGCTGAATATTTATGTGCTTGCTAATAGACTGCCTATCTCACCAGTACCTTCTCATAATTTCTCACCTTGATTACTGTTACAGTATCTTTAATAACTCCCACCTTACCCTTCTCCAGTCTATCCTCACTATCCCCTTACATTGCTCTAT